>NC_060145.1:214730311-216179478 GCF_021461385.2 Schistocerca piceifrons | reverse complement strand
AAGCTGACATCAACATGTTCTGATCCATTGCCTCCCACAGAAATCTAGATATCGCACGGTGTAAATCATGTTGTTAATGCTGCTACCACAACACACACACACACGCACACACACACACACACACACACACTCACTCACACTCGATGATTCGAAATAAAAGGCAGCCACAACGTAACGAAACTGGAAGAGTTTTACAGTGTTGTGGAACGTTTCCAAACTGCTGTCCTAGGTGATTGACGACGACCTCTACATTTAAACTCATGTGTTACAGTGATGGGATATCTGATGGCTCCGTGTTCCGTTTCGATTAATGCCTCATTTTGCAGTCATATACGTGATCACTGTTTCGTTGCTAGCCACCCCCAGGAGGTGTTGCCCCTCCACCAAGTCTCTTTCTCCATCTCAAATAAGCGATGTCGTCAGTCATTATGTGGTAATCAACAGCTTACCAGTGGACGGATGGGATGGAAAAGACACCGTCGATGTACTGTAATAAAGAGCATCACAGCTGCTAGTGCGATCAATTTTAATAATTATACAGTAATTTCAGCACTGACCAATGATGCGACAGCATGCTTCCCAATTTTAGTATCACCGCTAAATCACCCCTCCTCTACTTTGCGGGTACCATTGCGAATGTAAGTTAGTGACTGTGCAGTATGCTCATTCATTGTTAATTCTCGAACATATATATCATCAAAGTATACCAAACAACGGTATACATATTTGTAACACTTCGAGCATAGTGTAGTAGTAGATTTGAAAGTGTTGTGATGTAATAGCAGACTGTTAAGAAGAACAAGAAACGGGTAGTTTTTATGCAGGATGGCGCTACTATACACCGATAAGGGGTGCTAACCTCCTCGACATATGTGCATCTGGAGAAATGTTGTGCACTTGGATGGGTGCGGACTCGTAAAGCTCCATTCAATCATGAGACGGGGAATGTAGCGGTTTACTCCTGATCAGTTGCAAATTAAATCGGTAATGGTGCTGTAGGGCTGGTTAATCAAAGACAGTGCGAGGGCTCTTTCAGTCTCTAACGTACTCCTAAGAATGTGAGAATGTCCTTTGACTTCCATGCCCATAGAGACAGACTGTAAACTACACATTATGCTCGAAGTGTTAGAGTTCGAAGCATTGTACGTAAATCAACTATGCTATCAATTCTTAAGTATTGTTCTAGTATCTGGGATGAGTACCAGGAGAGCATTCGTAAGAGAGAACATAAACACAAATTCTCCTAAGGCTACACGGTTCTGCACTTAAAACAGGCTACAATGTTAGATCGCTTCAGTTTCCGACCTATTAGTCAGGTGAAATGCAACGCTGTTAATATTCCAATGTATGAAATATGTTTCAAGCGCATGATACACATCCATCTTGCAGGTTTCTCTACGATAAACTATGAAAAAGCTACCTCCTTAAAACACCGGCTCAGCGTGATACATTCACAATATAGCTTTCCAGAGATGTAGAGTGTCCACTTTTCACATCCGATCATGGTTCAGAAATTATACTGCAACCACATCGGTCCTATATAAAATGATCGTCAGTAACAGAGAACATCTCTTACAAGGAAACAGATAAACGCGTAGCACCGGCATTTGATACGTAAGATTACACGTCGTGCTGTCACTAACACTGTAAACAGGACATCTGTCAAGCAAATGCATACACGGGGATGGCAGTGTTTCACAAACACCTTTCGATAACTTAGAATCATCTTAGTTATAAAACTAAAGTCTCTATTTTATACCCAAGATGCGACAGGGGAATGGAGTACAACGCCTAAATCCTCATGGGCCACTCCTTCTATTCTGTCGAGGAGTTCCTTGAAAAATTAAGCTGATTTTTATTGTATTGCTGAAAGCGTTTACTTAAACTTATGGACTGACTTTTTTAAGGTTTGTGAACATTTATTTTTATCTGTCATTACGTTTATGTTGTAATTTCATGTACTGACACGTTCCATGACCTTGGAGATTTGCTCCTCAATTTGGTCCTACGGAACTTGACAAGTAAATAAATAAATAAAAAATACGTTCGTTTAGAGAAATGTGTCGAAACATGATGGTTACGTGTCATCTTACATGAGGTGGAAGTCCTCTGATGACCGAGAGGTTTGCTGTTAACGATTTGCAAGTAGACAGTGCTCTAAGACACACACAGAACACGCGGTTGTATACGAGTCAAACGCAAGCTATGTCACACAACTGATGCATCCTGACATAACATCGGAAAAAATGGTCAAACGACCTGCAGCAACACCTCCCCCACTCTCTAGAATGCATCATCAGTCTGCCATTAAATCTTATCTCGTTACAACTCCATCTCAACCAATCACTCCATCCACTTTCTGTCATCCTTTAACGCAGATGCTACTAAGTTTAGCGGCAGATGGTTCTCTGTTTTTTCAGGAAAGCATAAAAGACGGCAGTCAACTCATGTGTCAACTCATGTGTATCACTATTACCTCAATAGACATACAGTATGATATTGGCTCCACGAAAAGAATGACTGTTTCCCTGGTTCCGGATGCTTCCATGTCTATGTTTTCTCGTTTTCCTCATGCTGTCGCATACTCGTTCCCAAGTACAAGAATTCTTCTGCACCAACCAGAAGACACAAGCACATCCCCGCATTTCGGTATATTTTCTGTCATTTTTTGTAATTTATTGATGTTATTTCACTTCTCTCTATGCGATCGTGACACCACTTTTTGTGTTCTAAATGTTTTGACATAATAACAACAATGATAGTATCTGAACAAGGTGAAGCCTCCCACGGTGCAGATGATGCAGATTTTGCATCAATAGAGGAAGAATGAAATACCCTGAGTCAGTCAACTACAGAGGTAGGTGTTAGTCCTATTAAGAAACCGTGGTCAGTGAAGTCAAGTAATAAGTTCTATGCGTCAATAAAGCGCATGGGAATTACTAAAGCTGTGGATGAATACACTACAGCAAAACTGACCACACTCTTCAATGTAGAAATTCCATCTTCCGAAGAAAATGAACCAAAGCACTCCTGTGCCTCTTGCCTGGAATTTTTCACAAATATCAATTCAGCTGTTGTATATTGTGCATCCTACAGTGAAAAGGTGCAAGTTTTAACTATTATTCTAGAGACATTTTCAAAGAAAACAGTTTTGAACCATGTGCCATCGGTATCGAAGTACATGGTAGCCAAATCAAGAAATGTGAAGTCTGTAAAAGGAGTATTTGGAAGACCAAACTCCTATTATGGTCATCCTGTAGAAGCAGCTCAAGTTCAAACAGTGCAGTCATTTTATCTGGAAGATAAATAGGACTGCTCTCTCCCGAGAGCAAAAAAAAGGACACTATAACTATAACAGTTGAATGTCAAAAAGTTGTGAAAGTGAAGAGGTACATGACTGGCAGTATTAAATAAACCTTTGCAATTTATAAGACCAAGTACACAACTTCACATATTGGAAGATTAAACTTTTATGCACTACGACTTAAGTGGGTAGTTCTACACCCACCTAGAGATGTCTGTTTATGTGTGTATTGTTCGAATTTTGAACTTTGTGTGGTAACTTTGAAGAACTTACTGGGGCACATGACATATGACACCTTGGTTGGGCGTGTGAAGTCATTAATAGTCTGACGTAAAGAGAGAACTTGTTTGTTTCAAGAACGTGTTGACTACCCTGGAAAGGGAGGACTGTCTTTACAGATACTTGGCCTGGAAGATGTAGCAGATAACTCTGGAGAAATTACATATGTGACACGGGAAGAAAATAAACTAATTAAGAAAACTGTTGCCTTTGACAGTTTCATTGATGAGCTTGGTAAATGGCCAGTGAAAGCAGTAACACACCAGCATCTGAAGAAATTGCAAAAACAACACATTGCAGAGGTGAAAGGGTGCTGGAGTCATATAAAGCAGATCAGTCTGCAGGATTCTTCAGTGTTCGGAACCGGCATGCGCAAGCACAATACAACACCGTTTTAAATCCCTAATCTACAAGCCGTATACCATCGCAAATAACGACGGTGTCAGGATGCCCGTACGTGAACGGAAAGGAGCAACAATCATATGTAACACACGACACCCTGTATGGAGTATGTGATGTGACAGCGACAGGGGTAAATCAACTTTAAAGGGAATTATGGTAGAAAAACAAACAGAGGTTTATTAAGAAGACCAAAGAGTTTAGAATATGAGCCATTTCAACAAGTAATTATACATGTGTTTAATTGTATGTAGTTATTTTGAGTGTATTATTACACATGTTTGTTTTTGAGGAACATTTATTTAACTGCGAGTTGCCATGCTCTCTTTTTAAAAGGAAAATTCTGACTTTTTGTCTCTGGGCGCCATTTGTGACAGGGATGTGTGACTGTTGTGGGTGACTATTTGTTGTATGTGATACCGTTCCTCACAAGCGACTATTAATAAAACTGCGTACATATGGAGTATCGTCTCAGTTGTGTGACTGGATGCGTGATTTCCTTTTAGAGAGGTCACAGTTCGTAGTGATGGACGGTAAATCATCGAGTACAATAGAAATGATATCTGGCGTTCAGCAAGGTAGTGTCATTGGCCCTCTGCTGTTCCTGATTTATATAAATAGTCTAGGTGATAATCTGAGCAGCCCCCTTAGATTGTTTACAAATGACACTGTAATTTGTCGTCTAGTAAAATCATCAGACAATCAATTCCAGTTACAAAATGATCTTGAGAGAATTTCTGTATGGTGCGAAAAGTGGCAAGTAGCACTAAACAAAGAAAAGTGCGAGGTCATCCACATGGGTACTAAAAGAAATCCGATAAGTTTTGGGTATACGATAAATCGCACTAATCTAAGGGCTATGAGTTCGACTAAATACCTTTGAATTACAATTACGAGCAACTTAAATTGGAAAGACCACATAGATAATATTCTGGGGAAGGCGGAACAAAGACTGCGCTTTGTTGGCAGAATACTTAGAAGATGCAACAAACCCACTAAAGAGACCGCCTACATTACACTTGTCCGTCCTCTGCTTAAATATTGCTGCGCGGTATGGGATCCTTACCAAGTAGGATTGACGGAGGACATCGAAAAAGTGCAAAGAAGGGCAGCTCGTTTCGTGTCATCACGCAGTAGGGGTGAGAGTGTCACTGATATGGTACGCGAGCTGGGGTGGCAGTCACTGAAACAAACGCCGTTTTCTTTGCGGTGAGATAAATTTACGAAATTTCAAGCACCAACTTTCTCTTCCGAATGTGTAAGTATTTTGTTGACACCCCACGTAGGGAGAAATTATCATCATGATAAAATAAGAGAAATTAGAGCTCTAACGGAAAGATTTAGGTGTTCCTTTTTCCCACGCCCAATTCGAGAGTGGAATGGTAGAGAAGTAGTGTGAAAATGGTTCGATGAACCCTCTGCCAGGCACTGAAGTGTGAAGTGCAGAGGAATAATGTAGATGTACATGTACATGTACATGTACATGTACAGGCTGAAGAACTATGTTCAGTGCCTGACTGTGATTTTGCTGATAACTGGTCTGTAATTCTTCCACAAGAAGTACAAGGGCATCATTGGAGTAATGACCAGGCTTCGATTTTTACAGGAGTGACGTATTTTCAAAACAAGACCACAAGAGTTTCAGTTATAAGTGATAACACAGGACGTGACTCAGTACATGCTTTGCTAGCAATGCGCAAAATTCTTCAACTGCAAACAGGGGCAGAGGAGATAATCATTATTTCTGGTGGTGCTCCTAGTCATTGTAAAAATCGTTACCAGTTGTTTGAATTGAGTAAGTCGCTTGTGAGAACTGACTGGGTATACAGTGCTACTGGTCACGGGAAGGGCACTTGTGATAGTGTCGGAGGCCTGCTGAAGCACCGTGCTACAAAACATAATCTTTCCAGACCAAATACAGCTGCGGTTCAGAATGCTGAGGATTTTACGAGAATCGTCAAATCTTACACACGCACAGCCTCATTCTTTTGTCTAAAGAGGAAATCGAAAAATTCCGTGAGCAGAAAAAAAGAAGAATGGTCCAAACAAACTACTCCTGTGAAAGGAATTCAGATGACACATTTAGGACTCAAAGTGATGAGCGAACTCATATTGCACGCACTTGAATGAGCAAGAAAGAAGAAATTTCGTTCGTTCGGCCAACACCTCAGAAACGGCAGGATAATACTCAGATTCACAACCTGAGAAGAGGTATGTTACAAGGTAGCAGAATTTCGTCGCCTAGTCTACTTTGTGGTTCTCAAATTTCGCTAAGTTTATCATTAATTTCATTTCCGCTACTCGTCGTTATTTTCCCCTTTGTCCGCTTTACTTTCAGTCCATAGTCTGTGGTTTTTACACTGTCCATTCCGTTGAATAGGTCTGAAGTACTTACTCACTTTCACTGAACATAGCAATAGCGTCAGCCAATTTTATCATTGAAATCCTTTCGCCCTGAATTTTATTCCCACTCAATCGTAATCCCACTCATCTAAGAATGCTCTCTTCCCTTGTGCTAGTCAGCTTCTGATATCGCCCTTGCGTAGTTTCTCATAAGTTATTTTGTTTTCAGGTTAGCAGAATTTATTCATTTTGTCCATTGCTTAGTCCCCACTATTGATACCAAATTGTCGTTAGCAATATTTCTACACCTACATGTTACTATCACGTTTCATTCACTTACTCTTTGTACATACTCTGTGTTCAGTGACTGTTTGTTCCATCATTTGCCAAGAGTTTCCGTCTTGCTGTACTGGACAGGTTGGGAGCTCAGTCCGTACTGGACTCGGAGAACACAGAAAGTGGAGACTGAAGAAGAGAGATTCTTCTTTTGGCGAACAGTGCTGAAATGAAAACCTCAAGTAGGTAACAGATATAGATATCCTACACACACAGTGAAAGGTTGCAAATTTCACTTAAATAGAAACTTAGAAATTAAAAACAGACGTTTATATCCCCGGAATGGCTAGTGAATGAGCAGGCGCAAATTAATTATTGACCCCTTTTGGACAATATTACAATCTCTACATAGGGGAAGAGCCTAGGTTCCTCCGTTTATAGGTAATGACACAAATTCCCGTGCTCATACCTCTACTACAGTAGTTGTTATTCTTAGCTATTGCAAATGCTGTCCCAATGAATGTTGTAGCCTACCAATGTAAGTGTGTCAGAATTGTCAATAGAGATAATCCTCACAATTTAAGTCAAGAGTCGATAGATAGCGAAACTAACATGTTTGTCTTTGCTTCGTTTTCATCTTTAGGATCAGGCGTGTACAATGAAATGGGCTTATAAACCGATATCTAGGTCAAACAATAACTATAATGTTTGTCAAACAAGAATAAGAAATTGTTTCGTTTAATTAATACAAACCAATAGTCCTGTGATTTTTCCTGACTTTTGCAGACGATAGAAATATCATTAGCGAATCTGAACATTCTTATTCTTTCGCGCTGAATTTTTATTCCTCTCCTGAAACTATTTTATTTCCTTCAACGCTTCTTCGACATACAAGTTGAACTGTATAGGAGGGACACTGCATTCCTGTTAGTTTCGCTTTTTAATATGAACATTTCTATTCGTCCTCCAGTATTATAGTACCCATTTAGTTCATGTAGGGATTATATACTGGGCAATGAAATGAAAACAAGCAAGTGAGCTTTTTTCTATTTCAAACGTAATTTCCGTAACTATTAATACATTTATCCTACTGTGACAAGATAGTGAATGCCTTCAGCGAGAACTGTTTGCAGTTGACTGCGGAACCGTGATTGTACCCAGGCTTGCCAATCTTCATCCGAAGTAAATCTACAGCCACAAATATCTTTCTTCTTCTTCTTCAAAAATTTGGAAATCGCATGGAGAGGGATCGAATCTCTATGAACGATATGTAAGGACTTCCTAGCGAAATTTCGGGGCGTAATAGAAACAACCTGTCAACAAAATGCCCGCCCACATGTTATCAAGGTAGAGTACTGTGTAGAAGTTTCTCTGGGAAGCCCTTACACATTTTCCTTACAGTCGCTATCCCTCCCCTCGCGATTTCCATATTTTTGGAATTCCGAAGAAAGGCAATCATGGCCGTCGATTTTCTTCGGACGGAGAGGTGCAGACCAGGGTTCAATCACTGTTTCGTAGGCAACGGCAAACAAGCCATTGACGTCGCGTCTCACAGTGGCATAAATACATTAACAGTTTTGGCGATTGCTTTTGAGATAATAAACAGTTTACTTTCTTATTTCCCATCTCTCTCCTTTTCATTTATTTGCTCCTTATGCAGTGAATAGCCAAAGAAACTGTTACACCTGCCAAGTATCGTGTCGGGCCCAAACGGAGAAGTGCCTCAACACGACTTCGAATGGACTCGGCTAATGACAGAAGTAGTGCTGGAAGGAATTGACACCATGAATCCTGAAGGGCTGTCCAAAAATCCGTAAGAGTACGAGGGGATGGAGATCTCTTCTGAACAGCACGTTGCAAGACATCCCAGATATCCTCAATGATGTTCACATCTGGGGAGTTTGGTGGCCAGCGGAAGTATTTAAGCTCAGAAGAGGGTTTCGGGAGCCAGTCTGTAGCAATTCTGGATGTGTGGAATTTCCCAAGCCCGTCGGAAAGCACAATGGACAAGAATGGATGCAGGTGACCAAACAGGTTGCTTACATAATGTCACCTGTCAGAGTCGTATCTAGACTTATCAGGGGTCCCACACCACTCCAACGGCACACGCCCCACACCATTACAGAGCCTCCTCCAGCTTGAACAGTCCCCTGCCGACATGCAGGGGCCATGAACTCATGGAATTGTCTCCATACCTCTACACGTCCATCCGCTCGATACAATTTGGAACGAGACTCATCCTACCAGCCAACATATTTCCAGTCATCAGCAGTCCAGTGTCGGTGTTGACGAGCCCGGCGAGGCGTAAAGCTTTGTGTCGTAGAGTCATCAAGGTTGCACAAGTCAAATGTTCAAATGTTCGTGAATTTCGAAGGGACCAAACTGCTGAGGTCATCGGTTCCTAGACTTACACACTACTTATACTGACTTATACTAACTTATGCTAAGAACAACACACACACGCATGCCCGAGGGAGGATTCGTACCTCCGGCGGGAGGGGCCGCGCAGTCAGTGACATGGCGCCTCTAACCGCGTGGCGTTACACAAGTCCAACTTCTGCTCTGAAAGCCCATTTCGATGACGTCTCGTTGAATGGTTTTCACGCTGACACTTGTTCTGTCACGTTGAACGATTCACTTCAGTCTTCGTTCGTCTCGTTATTGCTGGAGCTTTTTCCGGCCGCAGCGATATCGGAGATTTGGTGTTTTACCGGGTTCCTGACATTCACGTCACACTTGTGAAATGGTCGTACGGGAAAACCCCTACTTCATCGCTACCTCAGGGATGCTGTGTCCCATCGCTCGTGCGCCGACTGTAACACCACGTTCAAACGGACTTAAATCTTGGCAGCCTGCCATTGTAGCAGCAGTAACAGGTCTAGCAACTGCACCTGACACTTGTCTTACGAAGGCGTTGCCGAGCGCAGCGCTATATTCTGATTGTTTACATATCTCTGTGTTTGAAAACGCATGCCTATATCAGTTTCTTTGGCGCTTCGATATATATTACCCATTCTTACTATAGCGATACTGAGTTTTCTGCGTATTTGATAGGATATACTGACCCGGAAAAGACTCGAGAAAGTACATTGGAGTAAAATGTTTCAAAGTTACTTGACTTTTTTTATGCCACTATAAACAGTTAAATGAAGTCTCTCCCAATGTATAAGTGATAATGGTGTCGTTATGAGCTGCCGGACAGTTTCCAGGGTGGATCGAACAGCTGGACATCCTGGAGTGTCGAGGCAGTCAGACAGGAAGTAGCATCTGGGGTCCGTACGTAAGATTGCCGAAACTTTGTGGGAACTGTGGAGGCTTTACGGCCGCCGCGTGTCTCGCCTCGCTGCTTATCTCTTACGGGCGCCGTTAAACTTCTTCGGTTTTATTTTTGGGTCACTGTCCATTTCTGTGCTCAAAATGTGTTTGCTAATAGCCAGCCGTATTAGGTATTTCGAGAGAAACAGCGACGAAATCTGCTCCGATCTCCCACGGTTCAGACTAGTCGGTAGTCGTCATAAGGGCCATTTCACGGCAAGTGGTTTTACGTTCTTGTGCTTCGCATATGTTCAATATGAGGTCGTATTTTACTACCCCCCTGAGGCAACATAAATAATCGGGATGATCCGAGAATCGGGTCAAAGGAACACTCACAAAAAAATAAAACTTAGACTGCTGGTCAGCGAAACTGCAGCTTCCGTATCGACGGTAATTAACGAAACTTTAGATACTATACATACACTCCTGGAAATTGAAATAAGAACACCGTGAATTCATTGTCCCAGGAAGGGGAAACTTTATTGACACATTCCTGGGGTCAGATACATCACATGATCACACTGACAGAACCGCAGGCACATAGACACAGGCAACAGAGCATGCACAATGTCGGCACTAGTACAGTGTATATCCACCTTTCGCAGCAATGCAGGCTGCTATTCTCCCATGGAGACGATCGTAGAGATGCTGGAACGGCTTGCCATGCCATTTCCACCTGGCGCCTCAGTTGGACCAGCTTTCGTGCTGGACGTGCAGACCGCGTGAGACGACGCTTCATCCAGTCCCAAACATGCTCAATGGGGGACAGATCCGGAGATCTTGCTGGCCAGGGTAGTTGACTTACACCTTCTAGAGCACGTTGGGTGGCACGGGATACATGCGGACGTGCATTGTCCTGTTGGAACAGCAAGTTCCCTTGCCGGTCTAGAAATGGTAGAACGATGGGTTCGACGACGATTTGGATGTACCGTGCACTATTCAGTGTCCCCTCGACGATCACCAGTGGTGTACGGCCAGTGTAGGAGATCGCTCCCCACACCATGATGCCGGGTGTTGGCCCTGTGTGCCTCGGTCGTATGCAGTCCTGATTGTGGCGCTCACCTGCACGGCGCCAAACACGCATACGACCATCATTGGCACCAAGGCAGAAGCGACTCTCATCGCTGAAGACGACACGTCTCCATTCGTCCCTCCATTCACGCCTGTCGCGACACCACTGGAGGCGGGCTGCACGATGTTGGGGCGTAAGCGGAAGACGGCCTAACGGTGTGCGGGACCGTAGCCCAGCTTCATGGAGACGGTTGCGAATGGTCCTCGCCGATACCCCAGGAGCAACAGTGTCCCTAATTTGCTGGGATGTGGCGGTGCGGTCCCCTACGGCACTGCGTAGGATCCTACGGTCTTGGCGTGCATCCGTGCGTCGCTGCGGTCCGGTCCCAGGTCGACGGGCACGTGCACCTTCCGCCGACCACTGGCGACAACATCGATGTACTGTGGAGACCTCACGCCCCACGTGTTGAGCAATTCGGCGGTACGTCCACCCGGCCTCCCGCATGCCCACTATACGCCCTCGCTCAAAGTCCGTCAACTGCACATACTGTTCACGTCCACGCTGTCGCGGCATGCTAGCAGTGTTAAAGACTGCGATGGAGCTCCATATGCCACGGCAAACTGGCTGACACTGACGGCGGCGGTGCACAATTGCTGCGCTGCTAGCGCCATTCAACGGCCAACACCGCGGTTCCTGGTGTGTCCGCTGTGCCGTGCGTGTGATCATTGCTTGTACAGCCCTCTCGCAGTGTCCGGAGCAAGTATGATGGGTCTGACACACCGGTGTCAATGTGTTCTTTTTTCCATTTCCAGGAGTGTATATAGTGGGGCAGGTAGAATAGATAATAAAATTTGTTGGTGATTTGGGAGTATACAGGTTTCGAAATTTTTACACAGAGACGAAGCATCAACTGTTCAAACCGATCTGGTCTTAGAGGCAAAACGAAACTGGATTACAACCGTGGGTACCTCATTCCATGCTGCTTTAAATCTTTGTCACAGTTCATCATACGTAGTGAAGCACGAGTGGTGCAGTAGCAGTCTCTCAGCACCCATGATAGAATTCACATCTACAGAACGTTCTGCCCAGGACAATAGTCAAACACTCTCTATACCTACGTACGCCAGGACGGGACGGATAGCATGGGTTCATGCGTTATGTTATTTAAAGGTAATGACACGAAGACCTAGGGGAACTGCTCATCCTAACATGGCAAAAATGTAACAGTTACTGCCCAAATTCCAAGTTATGCAAGCCATCACACAAGGTGCCGAGCCTATATGACGATGATGAATGCATTCTGGGAACATTCGTTCTCCTGTGAGGCTCCACAGAAGAAATAAGTCCATCGTGATGTAACTAATAGAACCTAGACTCGGCTGAAAACACGATATGTCGCTATTCTTGCATCCAGTGTTGTCGTTGAGCGCTCCACTGTAGGCACCTTCTCTCTGCTGCCCCATCAAGGGAAGCTGCAACAATGTGCTGTGATGACTGTCAGAGATGTTCCATAAGTCGTCGCACTGCCCATATGGATATTTCTCTTGTTACATAAAAGCGTGTTTCCTGACACAAGTTATGTGATGATGCTGCATGATCCTACATGGTCAAACAAACAATAAGTTTTCCCTCTCGTGCGCTAGTCGCGTGGCACTATTCATATCCTCCTTGGTGTTATGTCCCTCCTAAACCAATTGATTCCACATTCGCATGTCAGTCGAGCGATCCCTACCAAGGCAAGCAGCTGCATAACTGAACGATAAATCCCACTCTTCATGAAGTTTCGCGAGTGCAGTCGATGACGTCGACTTCTTGCCACGATATTTTGGTTGACAACCATTTAACCATCTTCAGGTGAGTCTTTTGCGCTGGAGGTTGCAAGTTCACATCGCTAACTTTATACCGAAAATTTGTGCGGAAACGCATGCGTAAAGACGACCGCTACATGGGCGACCTCTGTCAAGTTACGCGCCCACTTCGAATATTGCTCCATCTATGGTGCGTAGCCTCATGCGTAGTGCTGATGCTACATGCGCGATCTCTGTCAGAATTCAGGCTCGCGGAGTTAAAATTCAGATGTGAAATTGACAAAATTAACTAACATAGACGTGCCATTAGTCATAAAATGGTTTACTTGTGAAGAAATGAAAGAAATCATTGGATCCCACGCCTATTTCTATTGAAACTCGCCTTCGCTATTAATAAGATCTTCCGCCAAACGTTTTTCCACCGATTCCTCAATAATTGAATCCCAGAACGATCTCTTCGAGGCCAAGATTTCCGTGGCAAAATAATCTAGGGAATCTCCTGTGGAGGTACAGTTTCGGCTATGACTGTCTTACAGGTCTGCGAAAGCCGTTTGTGGCGACCATGTTCATCGAACGTTTCACGCACTGTTAGCGTTGCTGACCAATGTAGGCTTTGCCACACTGGCGAGGAATTCTGTATATTTCAGACCTCCGCTGTCCCAGATCGTCATTTTTTGAAACGAGAAGAGCACAATTTTTTGTAGGCGTGCTGGAGGTTACATTGACATGATGTTTCCTTAAGTTTCTGCCTTATTTCGACAAAGTATTGCCGACGTATCGGAGGAACGTCCTAGTCTCGAGCTGCTTATTCTCCTCTTGATTTTGTGGATGGTCAGATTTCTTCCCCCTTCAATCTGTGCTCGTCTGATGTAAAGAATATCCATTATCTTTGAACACAAATTGTAGGTATTCCAGCTCCTTTGCAAGGTTTTCTTCATCAGATACATGTGCCCGATGCACCATTTCGAAAAACGCCCATTTGTTTCTTATGGATGGTGGCAGCTAGACGCCTGCAAATACAGGTCTGTATGGTGGGCTTACGGTAAACGGAATGTCCCAATGAGCCATCCACTTTCCAACTGACCAATAGATCCAGAAACGACAGACAGCCGCGCTTCTCCACTGCCATCGTAAACTTGATTGTCTCGTGGAGTGAATTCAAGTTCTCCAGAAAAAGTGACAGTTGTTCTTCACCGTGGAGCCGCACTATGGAACTATCATCTACATATAGCAAGAAGCCCTTTGGTTTACGTTCTGTCGAGTCGAGAGACCTTTTTTCCTCAAAGTCCTCGTTAAAAATGTTTGGTACCAGAGGGATGAAAGGACAACTCAATGGGAACACCGCCAATTTGCTCAGAATATTCACTGTAGAATAAGTAGCAGGCCCGCATTCTGACAAACAGCTTGCGTGCAGCATCACCATTACGCATGCGCCTCCGCGCCATAGGTGGACCAATATTCGAATAGGCCACGAAACTCGACAGAGGTCGCTCATGTAGCGTCTGCCTTTGCGCATGTGTCTTCGCTCCAATATTTGGCATTAAGTTAGCGATGTGAACTAGCAATTTCCCGTGCAAACTACTCCGTTTAAGATGACTGAATGGTTTGGAACTTAGCAGTCATGGTGGTATATTGTAAAAGATATTATTCGATCCCACCTGGCTATCTCAGTAACTGGAAGGATTTTATTCTATTTTCAAAACCTCAACGTAAATGTGTTCGAATCGTATCGTTTGGATGCCACCGACCAGTTACTTGAGTCCAAATGTGCCAACTCCGTCCGAACAGGCCATGAAGGCCAAACGGTACTGACCGGCCGCCGTGTCATCCTCAGCCTATAGGCGTCACTGGAAGCAGATATGGAGGGGCATGTAGTCAACACACCGCTCTCCTGACAGTATGTCAGTATACTAGACCGGAGCTCCTCAGTTTGCCTCACAAGGGCAGAGTGCGCCCCTCTTGCCAACAGCGCTAGGCAGACCGGATGGTCACCCATCCAAGTGCTAGCCCAGCCTGACACAACTTCGGTGATTTGACGGGAACCGGTGTTACCACTGCGGCAAGACCGTTGGCCCAAAGGTGCCAAGCTCTTCATTTACCAGGTCGGGAAGCATGCCGACGGCCATCTCACGTTTGTGAGACGCCGCGAGCGCCAAAAACCCCGATATTTAACCATCTCGTTGAATGAACTCAAAGATAGTGCTGCCAAGCCACTCTTATAGGTACACGTTATAACTATCCAAATCATTATTACATTGAAGTGGCCTGAGAAGTAGGGTTGGTTAGCCACGAATAAAAATAACATAACTACTGTTGCCTTCAAATGTAACTGAGATGCGCTTTGTCCAATAGCTGGGGATTGATGGTTACAGTTACGTTTGGCACCTATTTTTTACGACGAGAGCACACGAAAGAGAGTGGTATCAATCGAACGTCTTCACTTACTCACCTTGTGTGAAACTTCCATCAGTCGTTTTAAATAGAATTCTCCTCACAGATCAGTTACTCACTGCGAAGAGAATCTTTACTCGGGTTAGCCATTCCTAGTACTCCAGAAGTCTATCTCAAGCACTTGGTTTTTTAACATACTTACAAAACGAAAAAATTATATGTAAAGAAACTTTCATCCGGATTAATCAATTTTAATCAATTTTGCACTGCCACGCAGGTCTTTCAGTAATGATTCTAAACTCTACTCTTTTTCATTTGCGCATAATATATTAGAATTAAGAATTGGGATTCAGTACTTCCGTCACGCGACCAGTCAGCCATCTGAGTAGTTAAATATTGAAGACACAACTATCAGAAATCTCGCGAGTCTCAAGCCATGCGCCAAAATCACTTACCCATCATGTTTTGACAGCATAATGACTTCAGAACGTGGTCCTGCCTTTGTTCTAATAATCGTCACAGTTGGAAATCATACATTTAACGTCACTTCCCACTCGTACACTTTACTGCGTGAAATACTTGCGGAATAACGTGTCGCTACTCAAATGCCATTTCGGACACTCTCAGTAGTGTCCGAAAAGCGGTAGTGCTCCGAGAGTACTGTATTACATCAGAAAATGAAAATTTCTGCCAAGTGCTCACCTGCGTGATGTCGCGTCCCCCCACCGCGCACCGTTTGATTTTGTATGCAGTTTTTGTTGCATATCATTGTAATTAACTGTATATTGCTTCTTGTTGGGAGCACAAAAGATAACATGCGATTTTCAGTATTAGTTTCTGTAGTTGAAAAACTTTAACTTTGTAAACCTCGACCTATTATGTGGGGATACGCACAACACTAAAAGATTTCCTTCGGTGTACTTGTGATCTTTAATTTGCAAACTATTTTCACATAACCCTGATCTGGTCTGTTAGAAATGGAACACGGTGTCATTACTGTAACTAATTATGAAATTAAACATGCCCTTCCCTACTTTCCTCTCTGAAATGCACTGAAAATTACTCTTATTTACACGTACAGAAGTTACAGTATCCTATGTTCGCTAAACATAAAAGCTGCAGTGGATTTTTTAAAATATGAACACTATTGATTGCCACGACTAAAGCATGAAATTTGATTTTAATATTATTATTAGCCAGAACAGGTTTCATCACAGCTTTCTTTGATATCACACAAGTAAAGTTTTACTACTCTGATTTACGTAAATTATTTAGGTCACTGAATATTGCAGTTGCTCATGTCCACCTGAAAATGACGTAATAAAATCCACAGTACTCCTCTGAGGTCTCCGTGTAATTTAAAGAAATAATTGTAATGTACCATTACCTGCCCGCTTATTTCGGGAAAGCTGATTTCATTCAGTTATAATTTGAATTTGCCGCGGCAGCGGCTCCCGCGATTGCGGCGCAGCTCTGCTTCATGGAAACTTCTAAATATGCTGAAAACGGCTAAAAATGTGGAATGAAATACTGGACAAGGTAGCAATAAATGATTACAAGTATTTTTTAACAATTTCTATATTCAAAATCAACATAAAATCAAAGTACTCACCATTTTTATACATCAACTTCCAATGGCGTCTTTCTCGAACAAAGAACAAAAGAAAGCTAACCAAGCATTCAAGCAAGCGTCACAGGCTCTTACAACTTTAATGGCTACAAGAATACAGAGGTAGTAACATTTAAACCTCCACTATTTGTTATCAGTTCAGTACGCTAATAAATCTCTTTGTTAATTTTTTCAATTATCATTGTCTGCTTCGATTTCCACACTTGCCGACCACAGACGTTATTTGCAAAATATGGATACATAAATATTGCACAAACACAAAAATGAAAAATGATTATTTTCTTTTTTACAGACTCTACATAACAGACAACCGTTCATACATGTATTACACCGATTTTGCAAGTGTCTTGCCAGGACACCTCAGAGTGACCTGCTTCTCAGGCTGCCCACTAGCGACTTAATTCTTCGAGCGCTCAAACACCGTAGCTGATTCCGCCTCCACTGAACGTATGCTTCCAAGCTCTAGAGTCGCAGTAGATGTACCTGCTTTTGAAAATGATTGGAAACATGTGAACTGAAACAGAGGAACCTCAACCATTAGGCATTGTCCTTTTACCTTATTTAGATCTTGGCTAAGAAGTCCTGGATTATTTTACGTGCTATATCTCGATCTACTGCATAGCACACGAATACGGGGATTCCCCTTCGGCATAGCCGTTCCGCTCACTTTTAACCCGACAAAGAGGTCCACCTACGCGAAGATCCTTTTAGAACAGTCGAGACGTTTTCTGTATTGTCACGCAAACGCCACGCCCGTATAACTACCGGCTACTTCAATCTCGCGTTCCCGCTCTAAGCAACTTATCGCCTTCCATAAGTAATGTTCAATCGCCCAACTGCATAGAGTAATTTCACATGCTCCCTGTTGCTTCAACTGGAATGCAACGTGAACGGTATTTCTCGCGTCGCCTCATGGGTGGCGTCAAATTCTTCTCTTTAAAGTTTGGTGAAGCATTTCGTTATTAATATTATCAGATGTTGGTAACAAGAAAAATAGAGTAGCATACATTTATACATTACGACCAAACATAGTTATTACGTTACGGGTTATCAGTCGAAATATCGTGGCAAAAAGTCAACGTCACCCGGCTACAATTGCGAAACTTTACGGAATAGTCTTTACGCCAGAAAAATTTTAAGAATCACAAATGTTACTCTTGATAAGCCAGGACCCTACCATTGCCGAATTCGAACTCGTGGTGATAGATGTTTCCGTTTCTTATGTGAGGTATATTACGATTCACACCAAACAATCAATATTCAAACTCACAGAAGACTGACTGCAGCTGGCTGTGGAGGTGGGAGGTAAGACTAGGCCCACGAAGCAGCAGGTGAGGACGCCACTCTTCAACATATGTAAACTGAAGGAGAGATAACTATAACGTCTCGGTATGTATACTATTTTAATTTCAGTTGTCTGCCGGCCGAAGTGGCCGTGCGGTTAAAGGCGCTGCAGTCTGGAACCGCAAGACCGCTACGGTCGCAGGTTCGAATCCTGCCTCGGGCATGGATGTTTGTGATGTCCTTAGGTTAGTTAGGTTTAACTAGTTCTAAGTTCTAGGGGACTAATGACCTCAGCAGTTGAGTCCCATAGTGCTCAGAGCCATTCGAGCCATTCAGTTGTCTGGACGAATGCTACTAACAAGGAGGCCACCTGGCAATCGTATTTTTGTAATTTTTTATATTTATGTTACGTTAAGTTCAGAACTCAGATATCAATTACCCGAAACACTTAGATGCAACAATCAAAAATTCCCCTGATAATCGATTTCGAAGATTCCCGAGGAACTTTAATTCATTACAGTTAAAATGATTTCCAGGACGGACTGTGAGGCTGACTCGCAGTGTTGGTGCCTGGTAATGCTATAATCAATGGATCACTGGTTCGAATCTTACAATGATATTTTTTCCCGTTTTATTTTTTTCCGTTTTTGAGATAGAATACCTACATCATTTAAATATAAATGTCAATATATACGGCAGTTAGACCGTCAGTGAGAGAGCACTTCGATTTCCTGCTGCTAATAAGGCGAGTACACCGTTCGCTTGTTTCACATTTTTACGAGCTTCAAACAGGTACAACTTATTTTCAGTTATCTGGGTAGTTACTATTTTATTTTTGTAATTTCTTGCGTGTTTGAGTGCCTACTAGACACAACCTTTTATTTTAATAACAGTGTAGTGTACAGTATCGCTGTTGCTACTGACCCTCGTATCGTACAGGCTTTTGTTTGTTTGGTTAGAACAGCTCAGTGTCGGTTAGACCGTCAGTGAGAGAGCACTTCGATTTCCTGCTGCTAATAAGGCGAGTACACCGTTCGCTTGTTACACATTTTTACGAGCTTCAAACAGGTACAACTTATTTTCAGTTATCTGGGTAGTTACTATTTTATTTTTGTAATTTCTTGCGTGTTTGAGTGCCTACTAGACACAACCTTTTATTTTAATAACAGTGTAGTGTACAGTATCGCTGTTGCTACTGACCCTCGTATCGTACAGGCTTTTGTTTGTTTGGTTAGAACAGCTCAGTGTCGGTTAGACCGTCAGTGAGAGAGCACTTCGATTTCCTGCTGCTAATAAGGCGAGTACACCGTTCGCTTGTAGGGTAAACATAGTCATGTGTAGGGACTGTGGTTGTTGTGAGCGGACGCAAGGAGAATTGGCCACTCTTCGGGGGCAGGTGGAGGCTTTGTCTGTTAGGCTCATCGAGCTCGAGGCACAGGCGTCGGCTCGTAGTGACGTTGGGGCAACTGTGGTGAGACCTATGCCTACTTCGGTGGCCTTGGAATCGCATGGAACCCCTGATGTCGCTGCGTCTTCCGGCAGTGAGCATCTTACCGGTCAGCCATCACTCCAGGGTGAATGGCGGACAGTGGTGGGCTCGCGCGTGCCTGGCCGAAATGCGAAGGTGGGATCTGGCCGCGTGGCAGCTGCCTTACCCCTTTCCAACAGGTACGGGGTGCTTCCTAGTGGTGATGACATCGTTTCCGAGCCACCACAGGATGCCTCGTCTGTTGGGCCAGTGGCCGATTCTCCGGCAAGGTCCCGACAGTCACAGAGGGCGGGCTTATTAGTTATAGGGAGCTCCAACGTTAGGCGGGTTATGGAGCCCCTTAGGAAAATAGCGGGTAGGTCGGGGAAGAATGCCAGTGTGCACTCGGTGTGCTTGCCGGGGGGTCTCGTCCGTAATGTGGAGGAGGCCCTTCCGGCAGCTATTGAACGCACTGGGTGTGACCGGCTGCAGATAGTAGCACATGTCGGAACGAATGACGCCTGCCGCTTGGGTTCTGAGGCCATCCTTGGTTCCTTCCGGCGGCTGGCTGACTTGGTGAAGACAACCAGCATCGCACGCGGAGTGCAAGCTGAGCTTAATATCTGCAGCATAGTGCCCAGAGTCGATCGCGGTCCTCTGGTTTGGAGCCGTGTGGAGGGTCTAAACCAGAGGCTCAGACGACTCTGCGACTATAATGGTTGCAAATTCATCGACCTCCGTTATTGTGTGGAGAACTGTAGGGCCCCCCTAGACAGGTCAGGCGTGCACTACACACCGGAAGCAGCTACTAGGGTAGCAGAGTACGTGTGGCGTGCACACGGGGGTTTTTTAGGTTAGAGGGACCCCCCCTTGGGCGAAACGATAAAATACCTGACGGCTTACCAGAGAGGACATTATCATCGTTGATAAAGAACGTCCGTCCTCAGAGACCAAAAACAGGAAAAGTCAACGTAATATTGGTAAACTGCAGGAGTATCCAGGGCAAGGTTCCTGAATTAGTATCTCTTATTGAAGGAAATAGTGCGCATATAGTATTAGGAACGGAAAGTTGGTTAAAACCGGAAGTGAACAGTAACGAAATCCTAGACACAGAATGGAATATATACCGCAAGGATAGGATAAACGCCAATGGTGGAGGAGTATTTATAGCAGTAAAGAATTCAATAATATGCAGTGAAGTTATTAGCGAATGCGAATGTGAAATAATCTGGGTTAAGTTAAGTATCAAAGGTGGGTCAGATATGATAGTCGGATGCTTCTATAGACCACCTGCATCAGCAACCGTAGTAGTTGAGCGCCTCACAGAGAACCTGCAGAACGTCGTGAAGAAGTTTCGTGATCATACTATTGTAATAGGGGGAGACTTCAATCTACCAGGTATAGAATGGGATAGTCACACAATCAGAACTGGAGCCAGGGACAGAGACTCTTGTGACATTATCCTGACTGCCTTGTCCGAGAATTACTTCGAGCAGATAGTTAGAAAACCAACTCGTGAAGCTAACGTTTTAGACCTCATAGCAACAAATAGACCGGAACTTTTCGACTCCGTGAATGTAGAAGAGGGTATCAGTGATCATAAGTCAGTGGTTGCATCAATGACTACAAGTGTAATAAGAAATGCCAAGAAAGGAAGGAAAATATATTTGCTTAACAAGAGTGATAGGGCACAAATCGCAGAATATCTGAGTGACCACCATCAAACGTTCATTTCTGAGGAAGAGGATGTGGAACAAAAATGGAAAAAATTCAGAAACATCGTCCAGTACGCCTTAGATAAGTTCGTACCGACTAAGGTCCAAAGCGAGGGGAAAGATCCACCGTGGTATAACAATCATGTACGAAACGTACTACGGAAACAAAGAAAGCTTCATCATAGGTTTAAGAGTAGTCGAATCATAGCTGATAAGGAAAAGCTGAACGAAGCGAAAAAGAGCGTAAAGAGAGCAATGAGAGAAGCATTCAACGAATTCGAACATAAAACATTGGCAAACAATCTAAACAAGAACCCTAAAAAGTTTTGGTCATATGTAAAATCGGTAAGCGGATCTAAATCCCCTATTCAGTCACTCGTTGACCACGATGGCACCGAAACAGAGGACGACCGAAGAAAGGCAGAAATACTGAATTCAGTGTTCCGAAACTGTTTCACTGCGGAAAATCGTAACACGGTCCCTGACTTCAGCCGTCGCACGGACGCCAAAATGGAAAATATTGAAATAAACGATATCGGAATTGAAAAACAACTGCTATCACTTAGTAGCGGAAAAGCATCCGGACCAGACGAGATACCCTTAAGATTCTACAGTGATTATGCTAAAGAACTTGCCCCCTTTCTATCAGCAATTTATCGTAGATCGCTGGAAGAACGTAAAGTACCTAGCGACTGGAAGAAAGCGCAGGTCGTTCCCATTTTCAAGAAGGGTCATAAATCAGATGCGAATAATTATAGGCCTATTTCGCTTACGTCAATCTGTTGTAGAATAATGGAACACGTTTTGTGTTCTCGTATTATGACGTTCTTAGATAATACAAATCTCCTTCATCATAACCAACATGGATTCCGCAAACAGAGATCATGTGAAACTCAGCTCACCCTATTTGCCCAAGAAATTCACAGTGCCGTAGACACTGGCGAGCAGATTGATGCCGTATTCCTGGACTTCAGGAAGGCATTTGATACGGTTCCGCACTTACGTTTAGTGAAAAAAATACGAGCGTACGGAATATCGGACCAGGTTTGTGATTGGTTTCAGGATTTCCTAGAAGAAAGAACACAACATATCATTCTTAACGGTTCAAAATCTGCAGATGTAGAGGTAATTTCGGGAGTACCGCAGGGAAGCGTGATAGGACCTTTATTGTTTACAATATACATAAATGACTTAGTTGACAACATCGGTAGCTCCGTGAGGCTATTTGCAGATGACACGGTTGTCTACAAGAAAGTAGCAACATCAGAAGACTCGTACGTACTCCAGGAGGACCTGCAGAGGATTAATGCATGGTGCGACAGCTGGCAGCTTTCCCTAAACGTAGATAAATGTAATATAATGCGCATACATAGGGGCAGAAATCCATTCCAGTACGATTATGCCATAGGTGGTAAATCATTGGAAGCGGTAACGACCGTAAAATACTTAGGAGTTACTATCCGGAGCGATCTGAAGTGGAATGATCACATAAAACAAATAGTGGGAAAAGCAGGCGCCAGGTTGAGATTCATAGGAAGAATTCTAAGAAAATGTGACTCATCGACGAAAGAAGTAGCTTACAAAACGCTTGTTCGTCCGATTCTTGAGTATTGCTCATCAGTATGGGACCCTTACCAGGCTGGATTAATAGAAGAGATAGACATGATCCAGCGAAAAGCAGCGCGATTCGTCATGGGGACATTTAGTCAGCGCGAGAGCGTTACGGAGATGCTGAACAAGCTCCAGTGGCGGACACTTCAAGAAAGGCGTTACGCAATACGGAGAGGTTTATTATCGAAATTACGAGAGAGCACATTCCGGGAAGAGATGGGCAACATATTACTACCGCCCACATATATCTCGCGTAATGATCACAACGAAAAGATCCGAGAAATTAGAGCAAATACGGAGACTTACAAGCAGTCGTTCTTCCCACGCACAATTCGTGAATGGAACAGGGAAGGGGGGATCAGATAGTGGTACAATAAGTACCCTCCGCCACACACCGTAAGGTGGCTCGCGGAGTATAGATGTAGATGTAGATGTAGATCCAACCATAATTTTTACGAATAATTCGTATCTTCTTGTTTCTATTTATATAATGCACACCAAATTTCGGTGTTCGTAGGAAACATAAATTCTTGCTTATCGATACTGTATAAACAATTGTTTTTATTTTATTTAAGAAATCTTCTTTAATAATCTTTCATAAAATATCGATAAGAATTTACATTTGTAATTAGTCCAATATGTAATTAGAAACAACGAGATGTGCATTTTTCTTAAAAAGCGATGATTAGATATGCGCTAATTGGCGTATATTCGATGAACTTTATATTTAAATGATGTACATATTCGAACTGAACTCGCCCAGCAAGCCAGGGTGTGAATCGGACACACAAAGAAGCTAGGGTCCCCTCCGCATATGCGAAATCCATCCGATCACGGCGTAATAGCCAACGATATTTCATTAATTGTGACTTTTTCATTGTGTTACATTTTTTCATAAACTCTTTTAAACCTTTATAAAATTATCTCTCGCTCAACAAACTAGGGAAATTCGAGCATGTAAAGAAAGGTGTAAAGGTTCTTGCCGTGTCCCACCCATGAATGGAACAGGATAAGGTAAAATGAGTTTGGAATGAGATGCAGGCTATGGTACATCCCGTTCGTTAGCTCGTAGAGTGAAGTTGTAGATGGTGAAATCAGACATAGTCTATCTGAATCCAAAATCCGCTTCGACTCCTCATGCGGCTGTATAATCTACCAGCAGGATTCATTGCAGCAACACTCAGCGGCAGAGTCTGGAAAGCAGAAATAATGTCTGCTCATTGAAAGCTAAACGCCCTGCCCGTTATAAACTGTAATAATCTCGACGGAGACTGGTTACCGCGTCCCGAACCAGTCTCCCCGAAACCCCCCGCCTGTTAGAACAGAGTGCACGCCAACAAGGGCCCACGTGTCGGCGCTGGGCTACTGCAGAGCCGACAACTTACGGATGACAGCCGGACGCCGCCTCGGCCCTCACGAGAGTGTTAATAATAATTTGCCCTGCGTGGGTGGTCCCGGCGAGTTACGCGAGCACCTGGTGCCCCGGAATACGCGAGCGGCGCCCAGTGATATAGTTTTACGAGGCCGGCGAGGGGAGCCGCGTTCATTAGGCCCGCTCTCGCTCCGAGCTCGTATCCGCAGCGTACCTGTCGATGGGGGAAACCGGGGCCCCTTGTAATTAACTCGGAAAAGCGACTCGGCGGCGCTTGAGATATAAGCCATAAAATTTTACGGCGGCCGCCTCCGCTGCGGCGGGAGCGCGGAAAAGTTGGGCAGCGGTGCTGGTTGCTGTACCCTGCCGTGCCGTCCAGCTGGCGCAATCACACCCGCCGTATCGCGGCGCAGACCTGGCGATCCGGTCGCGGCGGCGTTAGGGTCTCAGCGCCGCCCCAGAAACACGGCGCGACCGCCGTGGGTCGCACGGCCGTCGGCGCCGGAATCCCGCCAACCAATCACCGGCGGCGATCTTCTTCTGCTTCCGCGAGTCGTCGTAAGCAGCTTAGACCGTAGATTACCAGAAACCGTGCATGTCCATATCTCTGTCGCGTTGGAATTTGAAACGTGACGGAGGCCAAAAGTCGAGTTTCTTTCAGGAGGCCCTGTCCGAAGAGGAGCCGACATATACACTTCTTCACGTTTACAGCGGAAATCAAGTACTGATTTTAACAATGGCCCGATTTGTTGTTTAGTATTTCACAGTCAACGTACTTTCCATTGAATTCAAAATAATTCTGTAGCCGGTCGTGGTGGCCGTGCGGTTCTAGGCGCGTCAGTCCGGAACCGCGCGACTGCTACGGTCGCAGGTTCGAATCCTGCCTCGGGCATGGATGTGTGTGATGTCCTTAGGTTAGTTAGGTTTAAGTAGTTCTAAGTTCTAGGGGACTGATGACCTCAGATGTTAAGTCCCATAGTGCTCAGAGCCATTTGAACCATAATTCTGTGATAAAGCCGTTTTTAGGAGACCTATTACTTCGGAAGTTCCTGCAAAAGAAATTTCCTTATCCTGTGATAGATTCTCCTTTATACTGACGAGCCAAAGAAACTCGTACACCTGCCTAATATCGTGTAGGGCACCCACGAGCATGCAGACGTGTCGCAACACGACGTGACAGGAACTCGAATCATGTCTGAAGTATTGCTGGAGGGATTTGACACCATGAATCCGTCTCAGGGCTCTCCATAAATCTGTAAGTGTATGAGGTGCTGGATATCTCTTCTGAATAACACATTACAAGGCATCCCATATATGCTGAATAATGTTCACGTCTGGGGAGTTTGATGGCCAGTGGAAGTGTTTAAATTCAGAAGAGTGTTCCTGAAGTCACTCTGTAGCAATTGTGGATGTGTGAGGTGTCACACTGACCTGCTGGAATTGCCCAAGTCCGTCAGAATGCACAATGGACGTGAATGGACACAGTAGATCAGACGGGGTGCTTACGTACGTGTCACCTGTCAGAGTAGTATCTAGACGTATCAGGGGTGCCAAATCACTCCACCTGTGCACGCTCCACACCATTACAGAGCCTCCACCAGTTTGACAGTCCCCTGCTGACATGCAGGCCAATGGAATCATGATTTTGTCTCCATACGCGTACACGTCCATCTGCTCGATACAACTGCAAACGAGACTCGCCCGACCAGGCAACAAGTTCCCAGTCATCAACAGTCCAATGTCGGTGCTGACGGGCCCAGGCGAGGCGTAAAGCTTTGTGTCGTGCAGTCATCAAGGTTACACAAGTCCAACTTCGGCTCTGAAAGTCCAAATCGATGACGTTCCGTTCAATGGTTCGCACGATAGCACTTTTTGATGGCCTAGCATTGAAATCTGCAGCATTTTGCTAATTGCACTTCTGTCACGTTGAACGATTCACTTCAGTCGTCGTTGGTCCCGTTCTTGCAGGATCTTTTTCCGCCCACAGTAATGTCGGAGATCTGATGTTTTACCGAATTCCTGATATTCACGGTACACTCGTGAAATGGTCGCAGGGAAAATCCCCACATTATAGCTACCTAGGAGATGTTCTGACCCAACGCCCGACTCTAAGACCGCGTTCAAATTCACTTAAATCTTGAGACCGCCATTCTAGCAGTAGTAACCGTTCTAACAACAGCGACACACACTTGTTGTCTTATATAGGCCTATCTCCTAACATCTCCTTTTGCCCAGCATAGTGCAGCACCTCGACGCGGCAGGGGCTCTACCTGTTGGTAGTCCCCTGCAGAAATATTGAGCCATGCTTCCTCTATAGCCGTGCATAATTGCGAAAGTGTTACAGTTGAAGGATCTTGTGCAGGAGCTGGCCTTCGATTATGTCCCATTAATGATCGATGGAATTTATGTAGGATGATATGGGCGGTCAAATAATTCTCTCGAATCGTCCAGAATGTTCTCCAAACCAGTCACGAACAATAGAGAACCGGTGACATGGCGCTTACCATACATAAAACTTCCATAGTTTATTGCTGCAAACTGTCTCCAGGTAGGGGAACATAGCCATTTCCACTGAATGATAGTTTGGAACAGAGGATCCAGTCTATTCGTCATAAACCCAGACCACACTATTGTGGAAGCACTAGTTGCACAGTGCTTTGCTGACAACTTGTGTCCATGGCTTCTTGGAGGCGCTCTACAATCGAACCCTACCATTAGCTCTTACAAATTGAAATCAGGACTCATTTGAGTAGGCCACGGTTTTTCTAACGATTTCCGAAATGGAATGTCCCTTGCGTCTAGTGATAAGACTCGATACTACCGCCTTCTGCATACGTGTTTGACAGTATCCCATGACATTTGTTACCTCAGTACATTTTGGCTGCTGTGTACGCCAGAGCAAGTTTCTGGTATCTGGTGGAAGTAGTATCACTGTACATCCTGGAGATTGTGGGATGGACTTTTGAAAATCTCCTAAAATATTGTAGTTCGGTCCTACCAGATTGTCTTAAGGGGTACAGAGCTTCCCACGATGGCAGCTGTCCTCCAAGTCCTGTTGTGAAAAAGCTTTTGAAAAGCTCTGAAGAGAAGCAGCACTTGGCAGAGGAATACTGTTAGAAAGACTGGAAAATCTCCAAGGAAAATACCTACATTCTGCTGCGAAGGCTGACTGGCTGAAATGCTTGAATGCTCAAATTTTTTGTGGAGCGATTTGGTGCTTTCGAAGCCAGTTAGCAGCCACCAGGGGTCACGGGTGTGTGAAGTTAGTATTGGGTACCGGTGCATATGATGTGTGATACCAGAGATAAATACCACCCCTACGGGCGTCTCACAGTTGGCAACGGAAAAGCAGGTTTCTGATAGACGCCCATAGCGCACGCAAGGATCCGGCGGATCCAATGATGTGAGCCCACTGAGCCACGCCTCCAGTGGCTCCGACTACCAGCGCCCTCAGTCACCGCGATACAGGATGGCCTACAGCAGCTGCATTGCAGTCTTCGACAGTTTCCAGTCTCAGTCAGCCTTCAACCTTCAACAGTTCACTCGTGCATTAGGAGTGGGAGACACACACTGAACAACACTTGTTTGCTTCCTGAACAAGGTGGACTTTATTTTTGTTTTCTTTCTTTTCTGAAGTTTCTTCGCAACCCTTAGAGAATGCTACAAGTTACTTAAATCTTCTTGAGTCGTGCGTTGCTGGCGCTGGTGCCATCTCTTATTTTACATCCTGTTTTTTTGGTGTTGCCACCTCGTTATGTTAGTTTCAATTCCTGTTGTCTCTGAGTTGCTGCTATGTCTGCCCGTCAGCGGCAGCAGCAGCGCCTATATATTAGCCCTCACGCATTATCTATGCTGCACTGCTATTACTTCCTGGTTGTCATCTGTCACGGGGTCAGTTGGAACGTGCCAAGAGGGCAGTTAGGACCTGCCTGTCATGGAGTTGGAACGCTGCACTAGTTCAGTCAGGTTGAAGCAGCAGTGAGGCCTGGATGTCCATGGCTTGCCCGACCGTTGCCGCCACGGATCACTTGAGCTGGGGACGGTCTTCGTGGATAGTCGGTCGGTCGTCCTACTGGATGACGTGAATTGGCTCGCCGATCGTTTGTGGGTTGGCTGTGCGTGTGTATCGACCCCCGATTGTCTTCGTGATTGCACAGCCACTGCCTAGTGTCATTCAAGTCTTCATGCAAGTATTTGTCAAACTGTGTGTGTAGTTGGTGTCATTTCCACTGACAACTTCTTTTAAATGTTGTCGGCGTACTGGCAGTGAGTCGGTCGATGGGAGCGGATCAGCAAGCAAGTCTCCACACGGCGCAGTCGGCCGGGCCCACTGGCAGTCTCTACACAGTGTCGGAGCGTGTGGGGGCTGTTCCAAGAGCTACGAGGTTCGTGGCTCACCGACCCAGGACATGAAAGTTGAGTGGTGATTTAATTACCGAATCCACGTCTGTTCACGTTGTCCCCTTGGCTGGTGGTTCGCTCTTGGCGGTATTCCTGGGAGCAACAGGGATTGTTCGAGTTGGTGAAGCTTTAACTGCCATGTGGTGGAATTAACTATATTTGTCGGTTTGAAATTCAAGTGCACCAGCGGAATTTTCTGCCTTGTGGCCGTTAGTGTTCCGGTTACCTGCTCTGGTCGCTGACGTAAATTCATGCGGCGTCCTTTCCTCACCTGTTGTCGCTGTCCAATATGGTGTGTAGTTTTTGACAGCTTAATGTACTTTTGGTTGTGGGCGGCTACGTCTGTAACGATTTAGCTTTGGAATTCTCGTATACTGGTCAGTGGTTAGCAAGTCGTCTTGTCGGTGGCACCATGACTGTCTCTTGGTTGGGTTGCCGGCAGATCGAGCACAGTTGGACCGACTTCTTTTCTCACCTAAGCGAACGTTAAGATTTCAAGGGCAGACCGAGCCCCCTGGAAACTTCTGAGCGCCGTTTCCTCTACTGCCTTTCTTTTTCTCGTTTTATTGTGTATTTTTAATGGCTCATCGCCAATGGTTGGAATTTGTATGCTTGTAATTGTGTTTTTAAAATCAAAAGCCTTCAGCCGTTTGTAAAAGTAAGTTTTTCCAAACTGCGCAAGTCTTACATTGTCTGAAGATAAAGCTTGGGTCTTTTGCCTGTTGAAAATTTATTGTATTGTTTTAAAGGATAGGCCTTCAGCGGCATTAAGTTTTAAGGATCCTACTTATCAAGTATTACATTCTTTCAAGATAAAGCTGTGGGCCTTCTGTCTGTTGAAAATTTATCGTAGCTGTATTTTTCTTAAAACGATGGGTCTTCAGACGCTTTAAAATTTTGGATTCTTACTTATCAAGTCTTACCTCACTTGGGCTTAAATACTATTTAAGGTTAAGTGTTTTGGGCCCTCTGCCTTGGAAAATTGGTTGCAGATCTTTTTTTTAACAAAGACTTTCAGCCGTTTTGAAGTAAGGTTTCCTATTGGCCATAAAGCTTGGGCCTTCTGCCTATTGAAAGGTTATTGTACTTATGTTGTTTTAAATTTATCGGACTTCAGCCGCTTTTAAAAAAACTTAATCTATCTGACTAGTGAAGTGTTACATCGCTTGGCCTTAAATACTATTTAAGGTTAAAGCCTAGAGCGTAATGTCTAAAAAAAATATTTATAGCAGTTGTATTTAATTCGTAGGCCTTCAGCCGTTTTAGAATTAAAGACGTTTTCTGTCGATAGTCAAGCTTAGAAGTTGCGCTGTAATGTTTGGACAACTACATAAGGTGTTATGTTTGGTGTGTAACTGACTTCTGTTTACTGTATTTATATATTCGCTAATCATGTCTGTTCCCGTCCAGTTCCCTGCGACGATAGCTGTTGCGCCACCCTGTAGCCAATCTCTCTTTACCATTCTCTATGAGTAGTATGCAGCATGATGTTTTAAACGTGTTGTGCATATCAGGTGTGGAGTGGTGAGTGATTCTCAGAGTTCAGTGAACTAGTTCAACCAGCACGGAAAGCTCTGAAGCAGGTCGCAAGTGCGTAACCGTGCAAGGCGTGTAATTCTTCTTATTCTTCACAGCGACTGGTCGGTTTCGTGCATTTACACGTGGTCAACAGGAAGAGGCTTCATGCCAAAGCGTGGAACCATGAGATAGCTGTAGATGCCCGAAGAAAAATAATGATGGACTTAAAGAGGTTTAATTAAAGACAATGAATTGCGTTTTCTTCCTGGGAAACTAGAAGTGTTATTGTCCTTCGACCAATTAGCAGTGAACTATTAGTCTAATTAGTCATTGTGGATATGATCAGAGGAAGTAGCTAGTATCCAACTGAAGGCGGTTGATAAACTGTTAGGGATTCCAAAAATCGGATCTGCGAATCCTTTCGAAAGTACACTTGTGCGTAAAACTTAAGGACAAAAGTTGAAATGTGGCATCCATTCTGCAGGCCAGGCTCATCAAAAATTAGAATATGTTTATCGTTTTGACTCTGATACCAGGAAACACTGGATATGAAAGTATTAGTGATATTATACTTCAAGATGAGTCGCAGTAGGGTGCACTGTGTAATTTTCATGTCTCTGTTTACTAATTTTTAATGGATTATCAATGTCGTTGGGGCATGTGCAGATGTGCAGCGCAATGGACGTGAGATAAAGCAACAGGAAACGCCTCGGCCAAGCATGTCAGTGATTCGTGGACAAGACCGCTGCCTGGGCTTCGTAAGATTCTTGGAAGTGAGGTTAGCCCGGAACCCAATTTAGCGCCCAGATCGGGAGTCGGAGGCGCCTTTGCGTGTTTTCTGGCTTATTTTGAAGATAATCTGCCGATTGTAGAAAGCGACGGCCAAAGGAAACAAACTCTTGCTTTTGTAACGATCCTCTCTGAATTTTTCGAACCCAGTCGTGAAGCTATGGACATTGGTGGAACAGCGAGCGATTGCCATAAGGATGTGTGACGTCACACACATTTACGGCAACCGCTCGCTCTGCTCTTTGGTAACAGGGGAGAGTCTTACACTATGTGATCAAAAGTACCCCGACACCTGGCTGAAAATAACTTACAAGTTCGTGGCGCTCTCCATCGGTAATGCTGGAATTCAATATGGTGTTGGCGCACCCTTAGCCTTGATGACAGCTTCCACTCTCGCAGACATACGTCAGTCAGGTGCTGGAAGGTTTCCTCGGGAATGGCAGCCCATTCTTCAAGAAGTGCTGCACTGAGAAGAGATATCGATGTCGGTCGGTGAGGCCTGGCACGAAGTCGGCGTTCCAAAACGTGCCAAAAGTGTTCTATTTGATTCAATTCAGGACTCTGTGTAGGCCCGTCCGTTACAGGGATGTTATTGTCGTGCAACCACTCCGCCACAGGCCGTGCGTTATGAACAGGTGCTCGTTCGTGTTGAAAGATGCAATCGCCATACCCGGATTGCTCTTCAACAGCTGGAAGCAAGAAGGCGCTTAAATCATCAGTGTAGGCCTGTGCTGTGATAGTGCCACGCAAAACAACAAGGGGTGTTAGCCCCCTTCATGAAAAACACGACCACACCATAACACCACAGCCTCCGAATTTTAGTGTTGGCACTACACAAGCTGGCAGATGACGTTCATCGGGCATTCGCCATGCCCACACCCTGCCATCGGATCACCACATTGTGTACCGTGATTCATCACTCCACACAACGTTTTTCCACTGTTCAGTCGTCCATTGTTTACGCTCTTTAAACCAAGCGAGGCGTCGTTTGTCATTTACCGATGTGATGTGTGGCTTATGAGCAGCCGCTCGACCACGAAATCCATGTTTTCCCACCTCCCGCCTAACTGTCATAGTGCTTGCAGTGGATCTTGAAGCAGTTTAGAATTCCTTTGTGACAGTCTGGATAGATTTCTGCCTATTAGACATTACGGCCTCTTCAACTGTCGGCGACCTCTGTCAGTCAACAAATGAGGTCGGCCTGTAAGCTTTTGTGCTGTAAGTGTCCCTTAACGTTTCCACTTGACTACCACATCGGAAATAGTGGACCTAGGGACGTTTAGTAGTGTGGAAATGTCGCGTACAGACGTGTGACACAAGTGATACGCAATCACTTGCCACGTTCGAAATCCATGAGTTCTGCGGAGCGCCCCGTTCTGGTCTCTCATGATGTTTAATGACTACTGAGGTCGATGATGAGGAGTACCTGGCAGCAGGTGGCAGCACAGTGCACCTAATATGAAAAACGCATGTTTTTGGGGGTGTCCGGATACTTTTGATCACGTAGTGTATCTCGTCAGTGGGGGCTTAAAAAGACGCACTGTTTTTGGCAGGAGTCTCTACTGGAGAGATTCTTCGTGACTGGACTGCAGTGGTTCGTAATTTTTCCTTGGCGACCGGTACCTATCGGCGGCAAGGAATTGACAGGGCGTAAGTGAACGCGACAAGAGACGCACAATCTGGCAGGATGTGAGAGTGTTCGGATTGAATGGTTCAAATGACTCAAATGGCTCTGAGCACTATGGGACTTAATATCTGAGATCATCAGTCCCATAGAACTTAGAGCTACTTAAACGTAACTAACCTAAGGACATCACACACATCCATGCCCGAGACAGGATTCGAACCTGCGACCATAGCGGTCGCGCGGTTCCAGGCTGAAGCGCCTAGAACCGCTCGGCTACACCGGCTAGTGTAGAGTTCGGATTGAGTCGAGTTGGGACACGGATGTGTCCGCATCGAATTCGGGTTAGGACGCGTTGATGTCCTAATCGACTTGGAGTGGCACGGCGGTAGAGACTGCCTCATCTGGGAGTCTCACATAGGTGCTGACGACTCCATGTTCACGAAGGGGCCAGCACATCTACAGCGCACAGCTCGGCGGAGCACACTCGCACTAACAGTGAGCATAAATCGCAGCACCAGCGGAGTAGTTCAGTTTGATATTACACTTGTGGTGTAACGTTGCTTTCTATTTAACCTTCGTGCAAAACTGAATAGATATAACTGTCACAGGTTTTTTATTATTCATTTTATATGTTAATCCCGAGAAAGTATTAATGAATAAATGTATTGAATTCAATTATTTTTCTGTTCGGGTGCATTTCCTTACTTTATGTTGTAGGCTTTTAATCTGTATCCTAGAAGACCTCTGCAATCAGCTCTAAATCGCAGCCAGCAAACTAGTCCCGTCAGATAGCATTAGGCAGAGTGAAATTTTGTGCAAAACTCCCCACTTTAAGAGCGATGCCTTGGCTCGTAATTTTCGCTTCATCCATGTACCTTTACGCACAAAAATTTAAAGTTTAGCTCTTAATGGGGTGACCTGCCCACAGTTAGCTTTGGAGGGTTAAGGGGAATTCTACACCGATGTATTTTGCAAAGAAACTGTCGTTGCCAAGTAACGCAACCCAATGGAACTTAGTATACACGGAGAAGGAACTGCTATAATACAGTTCAGCAAGAAACTGAAAGAAAGATGCAGTCAGACGTACAAAAATAACAATTTCATTCAAATACAGTAATTACAGGAACTCGCCGCGATTTGTGATGGTCCCATGGAAAATACAAACGCCGGGACATCTTAAATTGGCGTGTGATCTTCACGGCGGCAATGTATACTCCGGAACCTTATCACATGCCGGCCACAAGGTAGTGCGTTCCATTCCTCCATCAGCGCTGTTGAATAATGTTGGATGGTCGCTGGCGTAGGTGAATGTGTTGCAGTACGTCTCCCCACCAAATCGCACACCACGGCCTCGACGGGATTTAAGTCGGTAGTACGGCCAGGCCAGTCCAGTTGCCAGAGATATTTTCTCGTTCCAAAAGCTTCTCTACGTGCTTAGTTCGATGCTGTCGCGCAGGGTCACCTGTAAAACTTAAGTAAGAGCCGAATTCATCACTGCAAAGACGCACTTAAAGAAGGAGGACAGCGTCGCGATGACGATTATCGGCTAGTGCGCTGTGTTCAGAGATTTATAGCCCAACATGTCCATGCAGCGTTATGCTCTCCCACACGATAACATGCTGAGTGTCAAAACGGTCGTATCCGGCATTGTTTCAGGGCGCACTACATGTTCTCACATTCGTTAATGTGGGTGTGTCAGCATTGTCGAACATCATCGTTTTGGTAGCCCAGGTTTTATGGCGTGCAGTACTGACTTCCATACCCGACCGTCGAGGCCGAGCGGTTGTAGGCGCTTCAGTCTGGAACCGCGCAGCTTCTACAGTCGCAGGTTCGAATCCTGCCTCGGGCATGGATGTGTGTGATGTCCTTAGGTTAGTTAAGTCTAGGGGACTGATGACCTCAGATGTTAAGTCCCATAGTGCTCAGAGCCATTTGAACTGACTTCCATATGTTTGAACAGTCTGCACTCACCGGTCAACGTTATTATGACACTGTACTCCTTCCAATATGCGTCTTTTTGCCGGTACATTTTGCCCTGGGTTCACTTTTATGGATGACAGTGAGCGACCGCATCGAACAGCGCAGGTGGAGAAGCTCTTGGAACAGAGAATATTTGGTGAAACCAATCGCTTGCCCGTTCTCAGCGACTTAAGTTGCACGGTGCAAGTGTGGGGTGCCGTGGGAAGCAGTGTTTTAACAGGTCCACACGCACAATCGACCATCCTAGCAGTTATCAACCGCGCTGGAGGAGACATGGAACGCCCTACCAGAAGGACGCCTTACCAAACTTGTGGTTAGAATAAGATCACTTTGCAAACAATATTTTCCCACCCGTGGTGATTATGAACCATGTCCCGCGTTTTGTAATGTCAGAGTACCATCACGAATCGTGATTACTTCGTGTACTTAATGCCTTTGAATTAAATTCCCATTTTTGTTCGTCTCACTGCTTAATAATTGAGTTAAATTATGTGATGTACAGCAGCAGTCATTCTGTGTACGGTCCAAGTTTCATCCTCCTGCAGTGACACGTCACGCAAAAGTCACTTTCTACGTTTTGCACACCGGTGTTATGTGAAATTACATATTCTTGTCTACGGCGTGACGAGGCATAAGGAAAGCAGATGGTTAGTGCCAGCAAACTTGAAACGTCCCTTTAGAAAAATTAATGAACTACTGTGCTGATAAACCTCTTACGTTATTTGCTTTTCAAACAGCTGAGCAAAACTGAACGTTCACAGACATTACTCTCTTTACTTATTCTGATCAACACTAAACTGACACACAATATTTTTAGCGCAACGCAATCTGACTTTTAATAATCCCTACAAAAGAATGGCCCTGACTAACAATAACCTATACCTTTCGCAAATCACTTACCTCACGAAAATCTTCGTTACTCGAACTACTGCAATACAGTGAGCGCCACTACTGCCAGCTAAATAAAAGATTCTAACTACTGAAGGCACTAACTACTGATAGGCATAGTTAGCAAATGAAAGATTTTGATAGAGAACAAACAATGTATTTACCTTAATAGTGTTCAAAAGTCATAATATATATAGCAGTTCATGACATCCAGTCTTACAAATTTACTGTCTCTGATGGACACACGTCCAGATCATCTGCTCTCAAAATTCCGCCATCTCTCTCCCCACATTCACCACTGCTGGCGGCTCACCTCCAACTGCGCAACGCTACGCGCTGTTAACAGCCAACTGCCGAACACTACAATAGCCAACAACAATGCAAACAAGCCACACACTGCACACAGCCCAGCCGGTGATTTTCATACAGAGCGCTACGTGGCGTTACCAGTATAAAATCCTAAACAGCCTACTTACATAGACCCCATGCTCCCCACAAAAAATTTTACAAATTGTTTTGGGCAGTGGCCAATACAGATTTGAAAAAAAGTTTCAGAATTACTATAACAAAGATATCAAATGCACACACTTATTGATACAATGTTGGTCAAAGATAAAATCTTCTCGCAGTCCATAAAGTCAGTCCTGATCATTCATCATAGTAAAATTGCAGTGTTTTTCTCAAAGTCTGAGTAGTAAAAGAAAATGCACACGGAAGTAGTGGATCTCCATGCAGTCTTGAAGAAGTAGTGTCCTTCCAACGGAAAGACAGTGCTGACTCTTGACATGCACACAGGTAATGGGCCACAACAGAGCAAACCCACAGCAGAGTCAGTCGAAGTTTTCAAGAATATTGGTAGGTAGGTCATCACAGAGCAGACCACTGTAGTCCTGTTAGAGATTACGGTATTGGTGGGCCACCAGAGGTGCAGACCCACTACAGTCCTTGTAGAAATAATGTTATTGGTGAGTCATCAAAGATGTAGACCCACTGTAGTCCTTGTAGAGATGGCCAGCAGCCATCTGCTGTGACTGTGCAGGTGCACCATCACCATCGAAGAGTCTTGCGGACAATATAGCAAGTCCATAAACCACCACTTGTGTATTTCACAAACTTTTTTGTGTGTTCTTAGAACCAGCAATGCTGTTAACCAGTCCTTACTGAATTATTAACACATATGCAAACACCAACAGTCCTTTTTTTCACATATTGTGCATAAACTATGACCAACAGAAATGTGTGCAGTGAAATGTATGCTTACAAGTTACTTAATTTGATGAACTGGTGTCCATTACAATTTTATAACATGAGAATACAATTACAGAGATACAGAAAACATCATGAAAACATAATAATACAGATAACATTTGTAGTAATACAGGCATTACAAAAGAATAGAAATAGACATATACATCAGTGTTACAAGAATTGTGGCATAAGTAAATACATAAAAGGCCAGAATAACTTTCGAAACATTAACTTCACATGTGAGCATTAAAACAAAACCGAATAAATAATTTCTAAACATCTTTACAAAGTAAATAACATATTATTAATGCAAATTATATTTGAGGATAACAGTATTTCTCATCATAGTGAATGTAGCTTAGTACTAGAAAAATTCTGCAACATAAATCTTATTAGCTAAACACATAAAGACAGGAAAAACACAAATACACAAGAGTACACAAACACATAGCAGAATAACACAGGAGGAAAGGACAGGGTTTGTTTTCAATGTAACATTTGGTACTGCAGTCCAACCCAGAACTTCATTCCATAGATCTTTCATCTTATTTCAACATTTGTTTCCACCCAAAAAATCCTATCCAAGCATGCTTTCTGTATTTATATGTTCACATATTTCTTACCTCATTATTTATTTTCCATTATCTTACCTCATCATTTGTTTCCAAAGAAATCCTACCTAAACCTGTTGTTCGTAAACACTACTTTTTTGTTCATATCCTCTTTCACAAATACTTTTTTGGCCAAACCATTTTCTTATAGCTTCTCAATGCATTTCTTCCAATTCATCACAACTCGTTCTCTTATATAGCCTACCCCATCTTAAGCTAACTTAAATCTACTGAGTTCAGATGCTAAACTAAGGGATGAGGCAATGCAGCAGCACAAAACAATTAATACAAACAGCAATGAAAAAATGCAAATTGGCAAAGCTAGCAGCAGTAAATCTAAATTAGCAAAGCAAATGCAACATTACAACTAATATGAGCCAATGTGTAGCAACAAGAAAAATAAATCAGTAGTAAAACTGGCTTAACAGAGTAATACAAAGTGAAATTTAGTAGCACTATGCCTGGCAAACAGCAGCAGTAAATGCAATAACTAATATCTAAACATGACAAAGCTCAAGCAGAAAAAATAGTACACTAAAGACAACAATTCAGATAAGGGAAATGTCTATTCACATCTTAATGTCTATGTAATTAAATGGTGCACCACAACTTATTCTACAAAAGATTACCAAGTACTTGAAAAGAAAATTGTGCATGCAGTTACTGTTATTAGTCCCTTCTTATTGTTCCGTCCTTTCCAAGTGCCCCTTTTTTGAAGAATGTGGATCATAAAATTATTATTTAATAGATCTGTTGACAGAAAGTTTTCACATTAGCAATTGCATTTAATTTTATTTTATAAAACCAATGGTGTAACACAGCTGGAAACCAGATATCAAATGAAATAAGAAACTATGAAAATCAAAGCATAAAAATATCATTCAATAGTCATGTGACATTTCATAAGTTGGTAGAAAGTCTCTCAACTCTCGTAGAAAGACACTTTTCATAATCAGGTGTGCAGATGTAAGAATATTTCCCATCAGTTTATAAGCGTTTCAGTAAGCAGCACAAAGTATGCGCTCCACAATATAATCATATGTTTCCAAGTAATGAGCATGTCGTATTTGCAATGCTTTCTACAAAGGAATGTCAATAGCGAGGTTAATGGTCTCTCTTTTTACTCCACCTAATGGCTTTTTCTCCAGGCAGGTGGCACAGCTGGGCGTCCACGACACATTACGTGAAGGTCACTTAACTTTCTTACCGAAATATTTACGACAGCAGTGACAGTCCCATAAAAAAAATTTCACAGGTCGAGAATTTGCGTTACAAATGTGTAGAAACAAAATCCTATAAATATAACAGTGTCTAAAAAATTTTCGTCGGCATTGTAATACATTACCACATTTACACACAATTCATAACTCTTAAAGTACGATTCTTGGTTTCCAACATCCTTTTTCACAAATCAGCGTCCCAAACCACTACTCATTATTCCTTGACTTATTACACATATACATATTCGTCGACATTCTTCAATATTTCATCATTATAAATATGTAGCATAGTCAAATTCCTCATGTAGCATCAGCTTATTGATCATAAACATACCTCAAGAGCAAAATACACATAGTCACCATAACAATAACATCATAGCACCTCAGTCAAATCTCAAAAATGTCGTAGCTTTCTGCAATAATGTCAAAACCTAAAAAAAATTCTCTGCTCATTTCAATAGTGTCATCTACCTCAAACATACTTTAAAAATCATGCTCCCTTACCAAATACAACATTCAAAGCTCTCATAGTATCACAATGGTTCCGAAAAAATATGAACTGTTCACACAGTGCAGACAAAATACAATTTCATAGGTGTGAAATTATCCAACTGTGTAATTGCGTAAACATGTGTCACTGATATAGTAAAAAAAATTTTGTTTCTCTGTTAAATAATCAGATAGCTGTGTAATTCTGTGTTAGAGAAATATGGTACCGATGAGTAAAGTTGTATAAACAAATACCATATTCGCTAGGGCTCCTTGTGCTAGCCAAACACATGGTACACAAACTAAGCGTCTACCCCCCCTGAGGATTAATGTAATTATACCCTCAGGTGTTACAGATTACAACAATGGAATGAAATGTATCATAGAAAACTTTCTTTGCAATTCAAAAATCTTTAAAAATAATTATTTTAAGTACAAGATTAATCACTCAAATGCGTGTCCTGTAGCGCTAAATTGTGCGTCATGTTGTAACATAATCTCTGTCATTACTTAAGGGTAAAAAATGTGCCAAGTGTCGTAATTATTGTCGTCCATAAGCGAAGTTCTGTAGAAGTCAATGTAATAAACAAAAGTGAAATGCTATGAGTATAGATATCGTAGTTATTACGTATAGTACCGTGATCAAGAAAGTACTATACTGTAATGTATTGTTGTGCTATGAAAAAGGCTGTCTCATTGTAGCTATACGACAAAAGTTACTACTAAAACATGTTTTCCTTTCCAGAAGAATTCGGAAATACTGTGCAGAGATAAAATAGATACACCGCAAAAGCAACAATGTAAATTGTGTCACACATAAGTAGCGTCGTGATATAACAGTGTAGCTGTCAAATAAACTGACCACTGTGTCATCTGGTATCTCTCAGAAATTACTTTAAATCCAGAATGTATTTTCAAGTAAACCAAGATGTTGCATTAAAATCTCATTAGCAGTACCGGTATATGTTCTAAGTATGTGAGCCTTATAGTCGTTACGTAATCGTGCAACTAACATGCAAGAATGTACACACACAGTAACACTGTGTCGCCTGTTCACTATAACAATGCACTCATAAATACTGTCTAAATATGTTCCCTAGGTTCTAGACTGGATAGTTAACTTCAAAACATTGTTGCATGTTAACAGTTTCTAAGTGTTACAAATTGTACTAGTAGCGTGAAGTAAAAATTTTATGGCAAAGACTAAGTTAAGGGACTTTGGAACGCCCTATACTTGCAATGTTAAAATAACGCTTATAAATTACATCTTTCCTCACAAAGTATTTGAGGTAGGAAGTTGAACTTTTTACAGATTAATTATTGGAATATGGGCTACAACTTAACACAGGGATTTTACAAAATTTTAGTTCAGTTAATAAAGATGATTTTTTTTCAATTGTAATGAATATTCACAACATTGTTTTGCAATTTCTTATTTATATATACAAAAATATACAGTTTTTTGGAAAAAGGCTGTGTTAAATTATTCAGAAGGTACTGTGTAACATTTACTGAAAGTTTGAAGCAAATATGTTTGGAAGATCCTTAGAAAACATGTAATTAGTATGAGAAAATAAAAGTTTTGGGAATCGAGCGACAAAGATTGGATTAACTTTTTAGTGCATTCCAGGTCCATAGGATGGATTATCTTCATCCTCTGCAAACTCCTCCTCCAGCTTCCTCTTGTTCCTCCTCCTGTTTACTCTTGCTTGTATTTCTAGACTCTTTACAGCCCTGTATGCAGCCCGAAGGCGTTCCTTGTCTAAAGCAAGCATCGTTCGTTGTTGTGTTCGTAGATTTTGCTACCATTTTCTTCAGTTGCAGTTACTGCAACACTGTTCCAAAAGGTGGTCATGTATGAGCACTTATCGCATTTCAGTTGTATTTCACTAGCAAGTCCTACGTGCTTTATTATGGAGAGTTCCAGACCAACTTCACTACAATGAATACATCTTACACAGTTTGAAAAAATTCCTTTGAGAACCGACATATCAAATATTTCATTCACATCCGATTCGCCCATAAAACATTCATAGTTTTCACTCATTGAACCAAGCTTCTTCTGTGAAGTATTTTCTTTCCCACTTTGACTGCTATGGGTAGGTGTACTTGAGAAATTAGGTTCACTCACTTGGTTATCGTCTTTATTGTTTACAGTAATAACACATACCTTTGGCTTTCCAACATTTCTCCTTTTCTTAAAAGCCTTTAGAGGATTTCTAATAACTTTACTTTTACTCATTATTATACTTCAACAAAACAGAGACTCAAGAAACAGAATTAATTACGAATATTTTCGAGATAACGACAGAGTAAATAAACATGAAACAATCGACAATCACACCAGCGATATATATTGAACCATCACAGGTTAGCCACAACACATACTTTATCTCACATCACTAAAATGTACCTGATGAACACGGACGTTAATAATGACACCATTTGACAGCAGTTTAACAGCGCCACAGTGGGTCACGCCCATGTAGAACACATTTTAAAAAAAATTTAAAAATAGTTGTAGTCCTCGGAATTGAATAAATTATATATCTATTAAAAGGTTCTGCAGATTCAGAAAACGCAAAAAAGTAAAATTTGAACTTTTCATGATTTTGAGCCTTTCCGGAGCCCCTTAAAAAGCAGATTATCTTTCAATAAACGGTTTTACATGTGAAATATGGTGTAAACCTTTACTCGTACTAGTACGCAGAGTTTCAACTTCAACGCAATTATCATGCGGCATACGTCGGATTCTGTAAGGTCCATTGTAAACCAGAAAGAATTTGTGACTCAAGTGTTTCTTCTTATGTGACAAAGAGTGAGATTTAACGAGAACTTTCTGACCAATATATACACTCCTGGAAATTGAAATAAGAACACCGTGAATTCATTGTCCCAGGAAGGGGAAACTTTATTGACACATTCCTGGGGTCAGATACATCACATGATCACACTGACAGAACCACAGGCACGTAGACACAGGCAACAGAGCATGCACAATGTCGGCACTAGTACAGTGTATATCCACCTTTCGCAGCAATGCAGGCTGCTATTCTCCCATGGAGACGATCGTAGAGATGCTGGATGTAGTCCTGTGGAACGGCTTGCCATGCCATTTCCACCTGGCGCCTCAGTTGGACCAGCGTTCGTGCTGGACGTGCAGACCGCGTGAGACGACGCTTCATCCAGTCCCAAACATGCTCAATGGGGGACAGATCCGGAGATCTTGCTGGCCAGGGTAGTTGACTTACACCTTCTAGAGCACGTTGGGTGGCACGGGATACATGCGGACGTGCATTGTCCTGTTGGAACAGCAAGTTCCCTTGCCGGTCTAGGAATGGTAGAACGATGGATTCGATGACGGTTTGGGTGTACCGTACACTATTCAGTGTCCCCTCGACGATCACCAGTGGTGTACGGCCAGTGTAGGAGATCGCTCCCCACACCATGATGCCGGGTGTTGGCCCTGTGTGCCTCGGTCGTATGCAGTCCTGATTGTGGCGCTCACCTGCACGGCGCCAAACGCGCATACGACCATCATTGGCACCAAGGCAGAAGCGACTCTCATCGCTGAAGACGACACGTCCCCATTCGTCCCTCCATTCACGCCTGTCGCGACACTACTGGAGGCGGGCTGCACGATGTTGGGGCGTGAGCGGAAGACGGCCTAACGGGGTGCGGGACCGTAGCCCAGCTTCATGGAGACGGTTGCGAATGGTCCTCGCCAATACCCCAGGAAGCAACAGTGTCCCTAATTTGCTGGGAAGTGGCGGTGCGGTCCCCTACGGCACTGCGTAGGATCCTACGGTCTTGGCGCGCATCCGTGCGTCGCTGCGGTCCGGTCCCAGGTCGACGGGCACGTGCACCTTCCGCCGACCACTGGCGACAACATCGATGTACTGTGGAGACCTCACGCCCCACGTGTTGAGCAATTCGGCGGTACGTCCACCCGGCCTCCCGCATGCCCACTATACGCCCTCGCTCAAAGTCCGTCAACTGCACATACGGTTCACGTCCACGCTGTCGCGGCATGCTACCAGTGTTAAAGACTGCGATGGAGCTCCGTATGCCACGGCAAACTGGCTGACACTGACGGCGGCGGTGCACAAATGCTGCGCAGCTAGCGCCATTCGACGGCCAACACCGCGGTTCCTGGTGTGTCCGCTGTGCCGTGCGTGTGATCATTGCTTGTACAGCCCTCTCGCAGTGTCCGGAGCAAGTATGGTGGGTCTGACACACCGGTGTCAATGTGTTCTTTTTTCCATTTCCAGGAGTGTAGTTTCTTTGCATTTGCTTTACCGTGTAGTTTTCTCCTCCTGTCTGCAGCAGAATTTATATTATTAATAGCTAAGTCAATTATGCCTTAGTGTCGAAGTTTACGTGTATTCGGAAAAGGTACAAGCTCTCTGATTCTGTTCAGTGGTTCTTCATTCTTCAGTACAAGAATAGGTGGTGAAGCAGTGGAGTCATGAGGCATTTCATTCAGCACGTTTTGAAATAAGTGTAAATATCTGCCCCAATGCTGATGCTTACTGTGACAATAAAGTCTGCAAAGCTTATTGATTTTTTTCATAATCCGTTCAGACAGGTTACAATGTGGTGAGTACAATGAAATAAAAACAGGTTTGATTTTATGGTTCCGAAGCATGCGTGACCAAACAGCAGACCTGAATTGTGGTCCGTTATCTGAAATGACTTAACTAACGTGTCTAACTTCACGTAAGAAATTTTTAACTAAGGCGTTGGATACAGACTATCCAGTGGGTTTATGTAACGGAGTGAAAGAAACAAATTTTGAAGTAAGTTCAACAGCGACTAGAACGTACGAAAATCCATTCGATGTTCTGACAAGGGGTCCGAAGAGATCAACAGCAGCAAATTCTTTTAATTTAGAAGGAATGATAGGAAACAACGGAGCACGATGTGAGATAGTAGATGGTTTCTCCTTTTGACAAAGTTTACAAAAAGACAAGACTCTTCGAATTCTCTTTTCCATATTGTTAAAATAACAAGTCGTTCGAAGAATATGACAATATTTTCGTGAACCAAAATGTGCGTAGCTGAAATGAATGCACCAAATGAGCTTATTAACAAAATCGTCTGGAATGTAAAGTACCCGTAGCTTGTCATCAACAGCGCGGCGTTTGAGGGGTATGTTGTTTCTAACCAGATAATAATGCCGAATCTGAGTGTGTGTCTCTTCATGCCATTTACTTTTGATGTCTTTCCAAATCGGATCTTTATCTTGTTCATGAGCAATGTCCTTTAAAGATGTGGTGATGAAGTTTTCAAAGGCGACTTTCTGAATGTAAAGAATACTGAAATTTTTCTCGAGGTTGCCTTCTGTGTTACTTTTCTCAAGCCCAGCCGGTGCGCGTGACAGTGCGTCCGCAACAATGTTCTCCTTGCCGGGAATGTAGACTATTGTGAAGAGGAATTCTTGCAGAAACATTGCCCAACGTTTTAACTGTCATGATTTAATTTTGAAGACATAAGAAAGTGTAATGCACGATGATCACTGTATACTTTTACGTGCTTACCAGAAAGAAAGAAACGGAATTTGTTAAATGCCCAAACGATAGCTAAAGCTTCTAATTCAGTAACGGAATAATTTTTTTCAGATTTTGTTAGCACTCGGCTAGCAAAAGCAATGGTTTTCTGAATAGTAGTGTCATTTTCTATGGCTTCTTGAAATAAATGGGGACCAAGACCGACTTTAGAAGAATCCGGGCTAAGTCAGAAATCTTGTGACAGATCTGGATGAGCTAGTACTGGTGCGTTAAGTAGCAATTCTTTCAAAGAATTGAATTCCAACTGTGCTTGTTGCTCCCAGTTCCCAATAGTATTTCTTCCTGTGAGAGAACAAAGTTTTGGTGTCACTAGAATTTGCTTATTCAGAAATCGACGGTAAAAATTTACGAGACCTAGAAAACTGCGGACTTGTTTTTTTGTGGATGGAACTGGAATGGCTCTGATTGCTTCTAACTTTTCAGAATCCGGCTGAATGCCTTCAGAAGAAATAATATGTCCCAAAAACCTCACCTTTGACCTACCGAATTCAGACTTTTCCAAGTTAACTGTAATTCCAGATTCTGCAAAAATACGTAACAAACTGTTGAGGATGCGATTATGTTGTTCCCATGAGGCTTCTGCTATTAGAATATCATCCACATATAAGGTGATGCGACGTTTTAATAAACAGCCTACTTACAAATTGACTGGTCGTGTGGTGGAGACATCTTGCGTGGCTCCTTAAGGATGGTGTTGATTCCTTGAGTTTCCCGCTGGGTGCCATGAATCTTGGACCTTTGCAACGAAAGACGACGACTCTCAGACTTCACTGTTTACTCGCTAAGAGCTATTTTTACTATGTAGATGAACAGTCTGCTATACACAGGGCACAGTAAACATTACGAAACAGATTCTTCTTCCGCAGACTCAGCCGTCAGAGTCCTAGAAAAAGATTATTTTAGAATACTGTTCTAACATCCCCAACAGAACGCTTCAGATGCTGGATAAATTAGCATCTATTGACAGTTTTTATTAATGATCATTCACTCCCAAACAGTACAAGAAGTTTTATCTATGGAGATGACCTTGAGCTTACTTGCCGAGGTGGACCTTTCGAAGAGCTAGAAATCACCCTTGAAGGCGCTCTAGACGAACTTGGTACATATTAGAAGACTAACACCTGGAGCCAAATCCACTGAAAGCACAAATTTGTATTTCCACCTTAGGAACACAAAGACTGCAAGGAAACTACATGTCTCCTGGAATGGAACTTTTTTGGGACTTTCCTTCACTGCGAGCTAATTAGGTGGATCGTTTTCTCACTTTTAGGACACACTGATCCAACATCAAGAACAGCCGCGCGGCATTAGCTGAGCAGTCTAGGGCGCTGCAGTCATGGACTGTGCGGCTGATCCCGGAGGAGGCTCCAGTCCTCCCTCGGGCATGGGTGTGTGTGCTTGTCCTTAGGATAATTTAGGTTAAGTAGTGTGTAAGCTTAGGGACTGATGACCTTAGCAGTTAAATCCCATAAGATTTCACACACATTTGAACATTTTGAACATCAAGAATAAAGTCAGTGACGGATATTACATCCCTGAAGAAGTTAAGAGGTACAAATTGGTGGCAAAACCATACGCTCTTAGAATTACAGTATTATTTCTGTGCTACTCTGATGCATAACATGCATCCTGTGTGTGGCACAGGTCAGCCCATGCCAAGACACTGAAACCTACCTTGAAAGAAATGTTCATATTAAGCATAGCATGCCTAAACCCCAACGCTGTTGAAAAGATATAATGTCTTGCTGGCGTTGGACCTCCAAGAATTCGTCGATTGGTCGCTGCTAATCAAGAGCGACTGAAAGTTGAGAAGGTTGGAGTTCACCCACTGTTTGGCCAACAACAGTCTCAATCTAGGCTGAAATAAAGGAAAAGTTTCCTCCCTGATGAAAGCCTTTGGAAGTCCCTCTAGATAAGGTAACACTTTTATTTCGGAAATCTAAGAACTGAGACTAAATCTGGATGGAACTGAATGGACATCATCTAATTGGCTACAATGAGTACTGGGTTGTTTGGAGGTCTCTTAACCGAATACGAACTGGTTTTGGCAGAGCTAACTCATCACTTATGTAATGGGGCTACACATCATAGGAGATACTGCGTCTTAAAAGAGCGACCAAAGACCTTACGTCGAGAGATAAAATTGCTGGTGGTGGGCCGCCTAATGATTCCCTGACCTTGGTTGAAAAGCAAGCTTTGATGGTGCGGACTGCAGAAGTCGGTAGGGCTACTCAAGAAACACTGTATAAGTGTTTCACTAATCTCCATGTGAACAGATCTCGGAAGACCCAATGAAAGTGGTTCAAAATGGTTCAAATGGCTCTGAGCACTATGGGACTTAACAGCTGTGGTCATCAGTCCCCTAGAACTTAGAACTACTTAAACCTAACTAACCTAAGGACATCACACACATCCATTCCCGAGGCAGGATTCGAACCTGCGACCGTAGCAGTCGCGCGGTTCCGGACTGCGCGCCTAGAACCGCGAGACCACCGCGGCCGGCCCCAATGAAAGTGATCGACCGCCGTTTCATCCTCGGCCTTTAAGGGTCACTAGATGCGGATAAGAAGGGGCGTGAGGTCGGCACACCACTATCTCTGTCGTTGTTAGTTTTCGTGCCAGGAGCCACTATATCTCAATCAAGTAGATCCTCAATTTGCCTCATAAGGGCTGAGGCTCGCTTGCGAAGAGCGCTCGACAGACCGGACGGTCATCCTTCCAAGTGCTAGCCGAACCCGATAGCCCAACAGTGTTGTGACCACAGTGGCAAGGCCGTTGGCCGAATTGTTTAACTACAGATGTCATATTATTGCTTGGAAATACCTCTGGCACACTTTTCCCATCTGCGGTGAACTAACTCAACATTCTCTAAGTCCAATATGCGTCCTACTTTGGCTAAGGCTGGCAAAATAAATTAAGTCCAGCCCAGACTGACGAGTGTCGTGGAGAAGGCGTTATCTGCTCGTTGCTCATACCGTTCTCTCTCCATTAGTGCAGGCGGGTACTATTTTTAGGGCTCCACTTGCACACCAGCCTACTAGAAGGTTCTATGAAGCTGCTCTGGGTATGGCTGGTCACGCGGTTAGTGCGTGATGCCATCCATTTTTGACCTTTCTGGAATTTTCCTTCCTTACGACCTCTGTGCGGTACGACACGAAGGGCTAGTCACGAACGTTGCTGTTGCACGTCACATGAGTGCTACCGATATCAAATACTGGTTCTCCGCTTCGGTTGTTAGCACAGACGCTCTGCTGCCCCTTGGCTAGGAACGTCTTCCTAAACTGAATTAATGAACTTGTTGTAATACTTCTTACATTCACTACGGACAGCATGTGTGTGTGTGTGGCCAAGAACAAACAGTCAGTCATATGTTCCAGTGCTCTCTCTGTCCATTTTTATGCTCAGAAAAAGAATTTCTTGCATGCCATTTGCAATATCCAAGCCGTGACTCAGTTTTGAAGAAATGTTATCTTTTGTTTTGTTAACTTATTTTTGTGGAATCTACATACACATACCTGTGACTATTATGTAATGATGTATGTGTAGAGTGATTTAGTCTCCCTAGTGAAAGGTTTTGTGTAACTCACAATGGTTCCGAAAACCATGTGCAATATTTTCGTATTCTTTCGCTCACTACATCAAACTATTATTCCTACAGAAGAAATGAACAAGACCTGTTTGTAGTAAATTTAATATAATTGAATTTTGTACTGTGATACGTTTTCGGTGGAGGCCAAGATTTCGGGTTATTGAAAGGAAAACGCGGTTGAATGTCACTTTTGTATGTTGTGTGGTATCGATAGCTATGATGCCACAGCGTAGGTGCAAGCTAGTAGGTTGGCTCTACGAGAGCGGACGATCTACACCGATTACAGCGCCATCAATCCGATGCTGTGCAGCTCGACGAGCGCCGCTCCATTTTCTCCCCGTTTCATCAAGTGCAGACGGCTGGGAAACATCGTTTGCTATTGAAACTGTGTACCAGTTACTAAGGGTCTACGACGTCGTATCTAGGTGCTCATCACCTGTTATGTAATATGTTTGCATATGTTTGAACACTAGTAATGGTGCTTTAACTTTACTTGCAGTACCGAAAACTTTACCTCACCTGCTCCTGCTCGCTTACTGCATTTGCCCTGTCTTACAGATTTCAGGAGCAGATCCACGCGCCGCCTTCCAGGCTGGATACAAAACAATCTTCTTGTATAATTCGAGATCAATAGCCTATAGTGTATCACAGAACAAAATTTAGTTACATTGAATTTCCTGTAAAAACCTACTGTTCATTTCTTCTGTAGGATTAATAGTTTGCGCTCAATATGCGAGAGAGTATGAAATTTTGGCGCTTGTTATTTGAAGGTGTTGCGGGTTGCTTAAGTCATATGTGTAGGAGCGGCTGAATCATGACGTATGCTTCTGACATGTGTAAATAAAAGGGGAACAGAGAGAACCTGAACATACTGGTTTGAGAATTTTGCTGTAAGGGGCGGATTGTATCCGGTGGCTTCTTACAGAGTAATTATGGGATTATGCTTTTTTCTGCTAGTTATCCCAAATAGTTTTGTTACTTCACGACAGCGAAATGATCTGTAACAAGCAGCGACGAAAACACATAATACAAACTACAGAGCACTGCGACATCCCTCTAGTAAGAGCCCCAAGGAGATGCTCACTCCTACCAATTTCTGACGCAGCCGTCTGCCAATAAGCTTTATGGAGTTTTGAAAATGACAAAGAAGTCGAAATCAGCATAGCCAGTTAACAAAACTTGCGTAAACACTGACTGAGAACTTTTATAACCAAATCTGATAACATTACGGGCTATCTCCGCCAGCACCATGCAAAATATGCTCAGGTGCAAAAGCTGTGTAATGTGGTTCTCTTCGCTGTGAGAACAACTCAGCATAGTCTCGCCATATTGCTACTCATTCCACACAGTGAACCCATACACGGGGTAACAATGTGGGAATACCTATAACGAACTTCCACCACGGAATATTCCACCTTTCAGATACACCACTATTAAATTAAACACAACTGAAGATTTATATATGTAAATGATCGATTTTGGGTCCTGAGCAGTGAATCCGAAGTTGGTTCGATATATTACACTCTAAAACATTTCTGTGTCTCCCGCATTAATGAACAAAATTAATAAATGATCAAGCAGTGGTATATTTTGTAATAAAAAATTATATTCAAGATATCTGTAGAGTTAATACAAAAGAAGAAGATTAATATCGCACATAAACAGAAATTAACAACACTGGTAACAATGAAGCACCTGTGTAATGAAATAAAGTACGTACCCATGTACGGCTGTCAAAGTAGGCGAGTGGATGGAAAATTAACGCCTCCGACTGTAAATATGGATAACATGAACTGACTGGATATACTTCGGTGAACTGCAAAGCTGCAAGTTGCCACGATATGCATGAATGGAACAGTGGCTGCTTCTGCTGGAATGAGTGTGCCGCCGACAATGAAAATTCACCTTAAAGGTGACTAATACAAAATGCTCACCATACACCTGCGAGAGCACGCAGTGTTGCCAACAGTGTTTCTCTGCGTCGATTCGAATTGCGGACCTCCGTCTTTTTCTTTCGTCACAGAATCTGCGACTGCGTCTGCAGACCAAAACCTATTACCATGATACAACGCGGCACGCGGCCGAAGATCGTATCTTTATGTTCTGACTCAACTTGCGAGCAAAACGCCACTCACCTCCTGGCCAAAGCTCGATTGTCTACGATTAAACTGGCTTCATGGGCAAAACTCAACTTTAAAAAAAAAAAATCCCTCACTTCATTACCATTTTCAAAAACAGTCCACTTGGAATAGGGTGTAGAAAAATTTCCGCTACGAGTCACAATAAAAGGTTATTTATTTGTCACAAGACCGGTTTCGGGCTTGCGCCCATCTTCAGGTGTTTATACATTGATGTACATGTTTATAAGCTGGAGATCACTGTATAAATACAAAAAGAAGTATTTGCTCGTAACTAAACAGATTCAAGTGAAGCAATCATGCATCAGCTTTATGTAAGTACAGATATATTTTCGACAAATGCTGCAATGCCACTTACAGTTGTTCCCACTTTAATCTCTTTAGTCACGAGCAAATACTTCTTTTTGTATTTATACAGTGATCTCCAGCTTATAAACATGTACATCAATGTATAAACACCTGAAGATGGGCGCAAGACCGAAACCGGTCTTGTGACAAATAAATAACCTTTTATTGTGACTGGTAGCGGAAATTTTTCTACATCCTATAAAGGAACAGTTACGGAGTTCAACTGCTTCCACTATGGACAAAATTCACTCCACGTGGAATACTCATGAAAAAGCTAGAACCACAAATCGAAATGTGGCAGCGCTTTTCTGCGCTAGTCACATAATTCTCCCCTCACATAAAAGCCTTCCTCCATAAGTCAGGTAAATTCCTTTCCGCCATTCCCATCACTTCCTGAGACAGAGAACAGACTCCCTGATGTCACCGCGCTTGGCGTTGGTGACTACGTGGCTCATGAAAAACGCAACTGCTGTCTGGGCAACAGCATCCTAACATGCGGCCTAGTTCAGCCACCGAGGCAAAATGTTTACACGATCCGTACAGGTGCGGATCCCTCTGGAAGATCCACTGATAACATCGGATGCATATTTGCAGAATCTGAAGAATGCACTCAGTCGCGATGAGTGGCCGCACGGTTTGAGGCACCACGTCACGGAGATGCCGGCCAGTACCGGCGGAGGTTCGAGTCCTCCATCGGGCATGGGTCTGTGTGTTGCCATTAGCGTAAGTTAGTTTAAGTAGTGTGTAAGTCTAGTGACCGATGACCTCAGCAGTTTGGTCCCACAGGAATTCACACACGTGTAAACATTTGAAGAATGCACTCTCCTCGACAGGGGTCAATTAGCAGGGCGACGGTCAGTTGCGACTTGAAAAAGAAGTTGCAAAATACCCTGCCGCAAACCTCTGGGACAGTGTACTGTGACCCGCCTAGACCCCTTCTATCCACGATCCTCGGGGACCTCCTACTGTTCAGTCAATATTCGCAGCATATCTACCTCTGCGCGAAAGCTGCGACTACTTCCTCCAGAGGGGCCAGCGCAAGCGCCCCTTGCTTGTTCTCTAAACTGACACCAGTAACGCGGCCTTTTCGCCATCTATGCCTGGTGAGATTTCCTTCAAATGTTCAAATGTGTGTGAATTCCTAAGGGTCCAAAATGCTACGGTCATCGATCCCTACACTTACATCCTACTTTAACTTACGCTAAAGACAACACACACACCCATGTCCGAGGGAGAACTCGAACCTCCGGCGGGAGGGGCCGCGCAGTCCGTGACACGGCGCCTCAAATCGGGCGGCCACTCCGCGCGGAGAGATTCCCTTCGCCCAGCTGCAACCGCAGCTAAATAAAACCTTTTCGGTTTTCAGGCCACGTCAATACGAATAAAATCCTTCAGCTTTCGACGGCCATCTCCGCCATCGTCGTCTGGAGTTCACTGACTGCCGGGGCTGCTTTTTTTTTTTTTTTCTTTTTCTTTATTGTGATTTTAACACCTGAACAATCAGGTAGGCTGGCAGCGGCATACTTCGCCGCTCTTCAGCCACAGTGTTGGTAATAACAGTACAATAATGGAGAAGTAAAATGAACATAGTGACGGGCAAAGAAAAAGTGGTCACAAATACAGAAAAAACACGGAGCCGTTCACACTCGACGCAGACGACACTGAAAAACACGTTGACACGGCGCACATAGCACTGATGAGTCCGACGGCACAAGTGAACGTAGAAGCGGGACGGCGGACACTAAAAACACAAAACGACATCACACACACAAGACACAGATGGCGAAGATCTCCAGCGCGCGAAAGTCCACGTAGCGTGTGCGAGTCAGGGGACCTGCCAAGAGGGGAAGAAGGATGAGGGCGGGTGGAGAGGGTGGAGAGGGGAGAACAGGGATGCCAATGGCTGAGGAGATGGGAGGAGGAGTAGAAGGACAGGGGAGGGGAGGCCCGGGGGAGGAGTGGTGAGAAGTGGAGGAGGGATGGAGGGTTCCCAAAGGAACAGATACAGGAAGAGGGAGGGAGGATCAAAGTTGGTAGGAGGGGTAGAAGGAGGGGAGGAGGATATCATCAGGGAGGGGGAGCTGGCGGAAGCCACCTTGGGAGAGGGTAAGGAGGGTGGAGAGATGGAGACCTTGTGGGACGTGGGAATACAGGCGCGGCAGTGGGCGGGGGTGGGAGAGGATCGGGGAGACGAGTGGGTGAGGAGGATCGAGTTTATGGCAGGTGTACAGGATCTGTATCCTTTCGAGGAAAAGGAGGAGGTGGGGGAAGGGGATGAGATCGTACAGGAGCCGCGTAGGGGAGGGGAGACGAATGCAATAGGCGAGGTGGAGAGCATGGCGTTCAAGCATTTGGAGGGATTTGTAAAAAGTAGGGGGGGGCGGAGATCCAAGCCGGATGGGCATAACAAAGGATAGGGCGGATGAGGGATTTATAGGTGTGGAGAATGGTGGAGGGGTCCAGACCCCACGTACAGCCGGAGAGGAGCTTGAGGAGGCTGAGTCGGGAGCATGCCTTGGCTTGGATTGTCCGGAGGTGGGGAGTCCAGGAGAGGCGACGGTCGAGGGTGACGCCAAAGTACTTAAGGGTGGGAGTGAGGGCGATAGGACGGCCATAGATGGTGATATAGAAATCGAGGAGGAGGAAGGAAGGGGTGGTTTTGCCTACAATGATCGCCTGCCGGGGCTGCTACGGTTTCTCGCTTTTAGAGGCATGATGAGATCATCAGCAGCCAATCAGATAGGCTCAATGTGGCGCGTGCGCCTAAGTCGACCCGAGCAGCTAGCTGTTACCCGTAGCAGCAACGGTGAAGGCAGGTTGCGCCAGGGGCAGGCGCCACGTTTCAAACTGCCGCTCCCGCATCGCGGATCTCTCTTTGCTTTCTTTCGATATCCAGCGCCCGCCCCCATGCCCTGCTAAGTGTGTATCCTGGTCTCTGTTAAAACTTGTTGTTTAAACGAATTTCGTCCGCTACCTTTATAACGGAGTCCCAATATGTAGACGCATGAGCCAACACTTACGTATTTTCGAACTGTATTTTATGTCCGTTTTCTAGGTAATGCTCCGCTATGGCCCACTTGTCAAGCTCCCTTTGTTTTATATGGCGCTTGTGCTCAGTACAACGCTTCGCAACCGTGCGAATTGTTTGTCCGATATACATGCTGCTACATTCACAGGGTACACCATACACGCCGGACACCCGAAGAGGAATGTCGTCTTTAAAAGGGCGCAACATATCTCGTGTATTAGGGGCGGGCCGTAAAACTGGTCTTAGCCCATGTTTCTGCAGAAGACGTCCTAACTTACTGCTAGTTGCTCCACTGTATGGCAGGAATACAGTCCGTTTGGCCTCTTCTATTGATTCACCAGGTGTCTTTCGTCGGCGGCCCTTGAAAGCGTTTGCGATATCTCTTTTGCTGGATCCATTTTCCTCGAAAACACGTTTTACGTTCTGCAGTTCAGACTGTAGATGGTCGTCGTCAGAGATAATCTTGGCTCTTTGAACCAACGTGTTGACGACGGCTTTCTTGTGTGCAGGGTGGTGGAAACTATTGGCGCTCAAGTACCGATCAGTGTGTGTTGGTTTCCGGTACACTGAATGACCAAGCTGGCCTCCTGCCTTCCGCTCAACCAAAACATCCAAAAATGGCTGCTGATGATGTCATCATGCTTATAAAAGCGAGAAACCGTAGCAGACCCGGCAGTCAGTGAATTCCTGACGACGATGGTGGAGATGGCCGTCGAAAGCTCGACGATTTTATTCGAATTGACGCGGCTTGAGAACCGAGAACGTTTTATTCATGTACGCCGTCGCGATAGACTCCGAGGATGCAACCGCAGCTATCCAACAAAGCGTTATACCAAATATAAGCTGATTCAGGTCACCTCAAATTACTCCGTGCAATTAGGTATCAATAAAGCCAGAACTTAGCCACTGTCAACCCTCTTTGTTGAGCACTATATTGGTCACAGTGCCTTCCTAGTTTGATCCAAGCCCCCAAATTGTAAACGTCCGCATAATCTGAATAATTAAGTGAAAGAAAGGCGAGCCCAAAAGATTTTCTACCTTTCAACATAGCGGCCAACTCATCATCAGCAAACCAATTCACGCTGCTGTCTAGTACCGTCAACCTACAACTAAAGTTGCCATAAAAATAGACCCGAAACAGAAACGAGCAGTACTGAATCCAATGTTATGGGCGAATCAATAAGTAGGCACTAATTTTGTCAACAGAAATTACGTGAGAGAATGATACAAGTTATTTTCAAACAGGACACACAGCTCGTACTATCGGCATTTTTTTTGCTGTTAAATATTTTCAGTGCAGTAGAGAGGAGTAGGTTTAATAATGAATAGGAAAACAGGAATGCGGGTAAGCTACTACAAACAGCATAGTGAACGCATTATTGTGGCCAAGATAGATACGACGCCCACACCTACTACAGTAGTACAAGTTTATATGCCAACTAGCTCTGCAGATGACGAAGAAATTGAAGAAATGTATGTTGAAATAAAAGAAATTATTCAGATAGTGAAGGGAGACGAAAATTTAATAGTCATGGGTGACTGGAATTCGAGTGTAGGAAAAGGGAGAGAAGGAAACATAGTAGGTGAATATGGATTGGGGGACAGAAATGAAAGAGGAAGCCGCCTTGTAGAATTTTGCACAGAGCATAACATAATCATAACTAACACTTGGTTTAAGAATCATGAAAGAAGGTTGTATACATGGAAGAACCCTGGAGATACTAAAAGGTATCAGATAGATTATATAATGGTAAGACAGAGATTTAGGAACCAGGTTTTAAATTGTAAGACATTTCCAGGGGCAGATGTGGACTCTGACCACAATCTATTGGTTATGACCTGTAGATTAAAACTGAAGAAACTGCAAAAAGGTGGGAATTTAAGGAGATGGGACCTGGATAAACTAAAAGAACCAGAGGTTGTACAGAGATTCAGGGAGAGCATAAGGGAGCAATTGACAGGAATGGGGGAAATAAATACAGTAGAAGAAGAATGGGTAGCTTTGAGGGATGAAGTAGTGAAGGCAGCAGAGGATCAAGTAGGTAAAAAGACGAGGGCTAGTAGAAATCCTTGGGTAACAGAAGAAATATTGAATTTAATTGATGAAAGGAGAAAATATAAAAATGCAGTAAATGAAGCAGGCAAAAAGGAATACAAACGTCTCAAAAATGAGATCGACAGGAAGTGCAAAATGGCTAAGCAGCGATGGCTAGAGGACAAATGTAAGGATGTAGAGGCCTATCTCACTAGGGGTAAGATAGATACCGCCTACAGGAAAATTAAAGAGACCTTTGGAGATAAGAGAACGACTTGTATGAATATCAAGAGCTCAGATGGAAACCCAGTTCTAAGCAAAGAAGGGAAAGCAGAAAGGTGGAAGGAGTATATAGAGGGTCTATACAAGGGCGATGTACTTGAGGACAATATTATGGAAATGGAAGAGGATGTAGATGAAGATGAAATGGGAGATATGATACTGCGTGAAGAGTTTGACAGAGCACTGAAAGACCTGAGTCGAAACAAGGCCCCCGGAGTAGACAATATTCCATTGGAGCTACTGACGGCCGTGGGAGAGCCAGTCCTGAGAAAACTCTACCATCTGGTGAGCAAGATGTATGAAACAGGCGAAATACCCTCAGACTTCAAGAAGAATATAATAATTCCAATCCCAAAGAAAGCAGGTGTTGACAGATGTGAAAATTACCGAACTATCAGCTTAATAAGTCACAGCTGCAAAATACTAACACGAATTCTTTACAGACGAATGGAAAAACTAGTAGAAGCCAACCTCGGGGAAGATCAGTTTGGATTCCGTAGAAACACTGGAACACGTGAGGCAATACTGACCTTACGACTTATCTTAGAAGAAAGATTAAGGAAAGGCAAACCTACGTTTCTAGCATTTGTAGACTTAGAGAAAGCTTTTGACAATGTTGACTGGAATACTCTCTTTCAAATTCTAAAGGTGGCAGGGGTAAAATACAGGGAGCGAAAGGCTATTTACAATTTGTACAGAAACCAGATGGCAGTTATAAGAGTCGAGGGACATGAAAGGGAAGCAGTGGTTGGGAAGGGAGTAAGACAGGGTTGTAGCCTCTCCCCGATGTTGTTCAATCTGTATATTGAGCAAGCAGTAAAGGAAACAAAAGAAAAATTCGGAGTAGGTATTAAAATTCATGGAGAAGAAATAAAAACTTTGAGGTTCGCTGATGACATTGTAATTCTGTCAGAGACAGCAAAGGACTTGGAAGAGCAGTTGAATGGAATGGGCAGTGTCTTGAAAGGAGGATATAAGATGAACACCAACAAAAGCAAAACAAGGATAATGGAATGTAGTCGAATTAAGTCGGGTGATGCTGAGGGAATTAGATTAGGAAATGAGGCACTTAAAGTAGTAAAGGAGTTTTGCTATTTGGGAAGCAAAATAACTGATGATGGTCGAAGTAGAGAGGATATAAAATGTAGGCTGGCAATGGCAAGGAAAGCGTTTCTGAAGAAGAGAAATTTGTTAACATCCAGTATTGATTTAAGTGTCAGGAAGTCATTTCTGAAAGTATTTGTATGGAGTGTCGCCATGTATGGAAGTGAAACATGGACCATAAATAGTTTGGACAAGAAGAGAATAGAAGCTTTTGAAATGTGGTGCTACAGAAGAATGCTGAAGATTAGATGGGTAGATCACATAACTAATGAGGAAGTATTGAATAGGATTGGGGAGAAGAGAAGTTTGTGACACAACTTGACCAGAAGAAGGGATCGGTTGGTAGGACATGTTCTGAGGCATCAAGGGATCACCAATTTAGTATTGGAGGGCAGCGTGGAGGGTAAAAATCGTAGAGGGAGACCAAGAGATGAATACACTAAGCAGATTCAGAAGGATGTAGGTTGCAGTAGGTACTGGGAGATGAAAAAGCTTGCACAGGATAGAGTAGCATGGAGAGCTGCATCAAACCTGTCTCAGGACTGAAGACCACAACAACAACATAGAGATACAAAGACAAATGGGGGAAAGGAATTAAAAATATAAGATTACTTACATAAAAACACTCAAAAAATAGCCCTAACTTACTTCCGAATGGTTTTCAGTTAAGTTCACCCCTTTAGAAACACGCCATTCAGCCTCGGCCCAGCAAAATACATTCAAGTGTCAAAAGTGATGGGATACCCCCTAATGTCGTGTCGGAGCTATTGCTCGGAGTAGTACAGCAACTCGATATGACATGGACTAAACAAGTCACTGTTAAGTCCCCTGCTCAATACTGAGCCATATTGCCCCTATAGCCGTCCATAATTGCGAAAGTGTTGACGATGCAGGATTTTGTGCACGAACTGACCTCTCTATTATGCCTCAATAATTGTTCGATAGTATTCATGTCGGGCGATCTGGGTGGCCAAATTATTCACTAGAATTGTCCAGAATGTTCTTCAAAGAAATTGCGACCAATTGTGGTCGTGATGCATGTCATAGTTTTTTGGGAACGTGAAGTCGATGAGTGGGTGCAAATGGTCTCCAAGTAGCCGCACATAATCATTTTCAGTTGATGATCGGTTCAGTTGGACCAGCGGACTCAGTCCATATTCCATGTAAAGACAGCCTAAATCATTATGGAGCCGCCACCAGCTGGCACAACGCCGTGTTGATGACGTGGGTCGGTCGCTTTGTGAAGTTTATGCCACACTCGAATCCTATCAGCGGCTCTCACCATCTGAAATCGGGAGTCATCTGACCAGGCCTCGGTTTACCTATAGTCTAGGGTCCAACTGATATGGTCACGAGCCCAGGAGAGGCGCTGCAGGCGATGCGCTGTCAGAAAAGGCATCCGCGCCACAGCCCATTATCGTCATGTTTCGCCGCAATATCCTAACAGATAAGTCCGTCATACGTCCCACATTAATTTATGTGGTTATTTCACGTAGTGCTGCTTGTCTGTTAGTACTGACGAATCTACACTGAAGCCGCTGCTCTCGGTCGTACAGTGAAGGCCGTCGGCCACTGCGTTGTCCGTGATGAGACATAATGCCTGAAACTTGGTACTCTCGGCACAGTTTTGAACCTCTGGATTTCGAAGTATTGAACTCTCTAACGATTTCCGAAATGGAATGTTACGTGTCCAACTACCATTCTGAGTTCGAAGCCCGTTAATTCCTGTCGGGAAGTTATAAACTCGTTTAGGCCGCCTTTCCATATAAATCACCTGAGTACAATCACAGATCCATCAATGCACTGGTCTTTTATACCTCGTGTACTCTATACTACCGCCGTCTGTATACGTACATCTCGATATCCCATGTCTTTTGTCGCCTCAGTGTAGAACGAAAGCTGCCAGAGAAAGAATTCTGATGCAGGCCGGAGCATTACTTGAGGCCAAATATTAAAATGGCCACTACTCTTTTCAACAGCAATTACTTGCGAGAATGGAGCAAGTTACTTTTCAGACAAAGCACGCAGTTCACACTGTCGACATTTGCATTGTTGCACCGATATTTTCAGTTCATTACAGATACAAAACGTAAATGCAATTACTCTGTGACGAGCCATCGGAGACCATCGGTCACTCATATCAAATTACTCAGAAAAGAGCCCTGACAAATCCCCAAAATAGTTCCAATTAAGTTCGGTTCATCCCTTTACACACGGACTTCCGGTGTCGGCACATGTCAGGGCTTGCTAAGGTAGCCACTAGGTTCTCCTCCTGCAACATGAACTATCTCAGCTTTAGATGAAGTTTCTAACATCACCAAGAGAACGGTTTAGTTGCTGGGTAAAGTAGCATCTACTGACAACTTTTACTACCGTGAGTTCTTTTTGTCCGGTTCTGTCTCAAGGACTATAACATTACTTCCTCGATCAACAAGTACACATTCTCGGAATAACAGTCATAAAGTGTATACGATCCATTTCTTACAGCTTCACAACTGCGGCCCATCTTATTTTCCTTCTCGTTTTTTCCTGGTAGATAGACGGACTTGTAAATAATTTAATCACACATGTCCCATCCGTCGGTGATTGCAAATTGTTTAACTGTTTGATACGTTAGCGGTTAACGAGGATACGTTCTGGCCTGCGCAACACTAAATCATTTCCCTCGGCTAACAAGATACGAGACCAATTACATATGGAGCGATATAGCCTTGTAAATTTACGCCTGCTTGAAGCCTAACAGTTACTGTTGACCTGAATGTTAACTCCACCGCTGGGAAGAGCTGGAAGGTACTCAGGCTGTGGACTGGTGCGTATAGTAAGTCGTCCTGTGTGTGTAGAGGTTTACGGTGTTTCATAACCTACTACAGTGCCAGCAGTATGAGGACTGTAGTGAAAATAAAAAGTAGGATCTTTGTTTCTTGCTTTGTATATTGATATTTGGTTCTTTTCTATGAGTCAGTGGCAAAGTGGCGTAATAATACGAAACACTGACACCATACACACTTATAATTATGAAACTGAAATATTCTAAGTGCGTAACACTATTGTACTGCTTTCGAATAAGTGTTAATAAGTTTGTATGAATGACAGTATTTTTCCTTCCACTGTATTTCCAACGTTTATCGGCTTCCGGACGGCGATATGTTAACTTCTGGTTCACCAAAGATGGATAGAGATACGTACAGTGTAGGCCTTCGCGGCCGGTACTGATATCATTTAAAAATTCCGTTCTGATAGGTCGTGATCGATGCATAAAACTTTCCCCTAATGAACCATCTCTGACTCGAGGAGACATCTTCACAGGTATAGCGGGGAACGAGGCACAATCAAGGAATCATCCGAATGGAACAGAAATCGGCACTGTGACGTACGTGCAGAGATAAATAAATGATTACAATATCAAAAAATTTGGGTGATATATTCAAGAAAAAGAGCTTCACAAATCTAGCAGAACAATAATGTGTTGGTCCTCTTCTGACCCTTATGAAAATAGTTATTCGGCTTGTTATTGACTCACAGAGTTGGTGGATGTTTGTTGGGCGTCCTCTTGAGTGATATCTTGCCAAGTTCTGTCCAATTGGTGCGTCAGATCGCTGGTTGGAGAGTCCAGCCTATAATGTTCCAAATGTTCTCAACTGGGCAGAAATCCGACGACTTCGATGTCCATCTTGTGGTTTGGCAAGCATGAACACAAGCAGTTTGCCGGCGGGCGTTAACTTCCTGAAATTTACGGTCAAGATGGCTTGCCATGAATGGTAGTAAAAGGGGATGTATAATATTGCCGACGTAGCGCTAAACTGTAAGGATGACGCGGTTGACAACTCAAGAGGTCCCGCTCTGAAATGAAATAGCACCCCAGATCACCACTCCTGGTGGAAATGGAAATGAGAGTTTGGCGTCATTGGCCGGGAGGCCCCCTGCGGGGCAGGTCCGGGCGCCTTGGTGCAGGCCTTATTACATTCGACACCACAATGGGCGACCTGCGCTCCGGATGGGGATGAAGTGATGATGAAGACAACACATCACCCACTCCCTGAGCGGAGAAAATCTCCGACCCAGCCAGGTATCGAACCCGGGCCCGTAGGACGGCAATCCGTCACACTGACCATTCAGATATTGGGGCGGACACCATTCGTGGTAGTCGAGCCGTAAGACCGGCAACAGTCAGGTTGGTATCACACCGCCATCGAGAGAGGGCGCCTCAGAAAGCGTCTTTGCTGGTCATCGGCAATCAGTTAGAAGCAGGAGTCATCGCTAAATACAATTCTACTCCAGTCAACGAGATTTCAAGCCGAGTGTGCCCGACACCATTGCAAACGAGCTTATTGGTGTACAGAGCTGAATGGCAGTCCACGGAAGGGGCGCCGTGAGCACAGCCCTCTTTCTATGAGTTCCTTATTAATGGTCCTTGTGACCACTGAAACATCGGATGCACAACGGATCGATGATAATGATGAATCCAGGGTTCTGAGTACCTCTGTGACGGTTGCTCGGTCCCCACGTTCTGTCGTCTCGCTAGGTCGACCGCTCCATTCTTGGTGTTGTGGTCGACGATGGTTCGCCCATTCCTGCCAACATCGTCGATTAGCAGCATCTCTCCTATACAAACGTCGGGCGATTCGCCGAGTACTCCAACCCGCACCTTTAAGCTGAATTTCTTGTCCTCGCTCAAATAATGACATATATTACATACTGATGCTCATAAATTAAGGATAATTGTAGAATGTGGTGCCACACAACGTGGTACTACAGAAAACTGGCGCTAATAGCATAGGCACATAGGAAACACATACGACACAGATCTGTAAGTCCACGGTACTGGTGATAAGTTGAGAAAACCGTCCCGAAACACCACTGTTTCCTGAGCATGCACCCCGACACCAATATGGGATATGATCACCATGCACACGTACACAGGCCGCACAACGGGTTGGCATACTCTGGATCAGGTGGTCGAGCAGCTGCTGGGGTACAGCCTCCCATTCTTGCACCAGTGCCTGTCGAAGTTCCTGAAGCGTCGTAGGGATTTGAAAACGAGCGGCGATACGTCGACAGAGAGGATCCCAGACGTTCTCGATGGTGTTTAGGTCTGACGAACAAGCAGGCCACTCCCTTCGCCTGATATCTTCTGTTTCAAGGTACTCCTCCACGATGGCAGCTCGGTGGGGCCGTGCGTTATCACCCATCAGGAGGAAGGTGGAACCCAATGCACCCCTAAAAAGGCGGTCATACTGGTGCAAAATGACGTCCCGATACACCTGACCTGTTACAGTTCCTCTGTCAAAGACATGCAGGGGTGTATGTGCACCAGTCATAATCCCACCCCACACCCTGAAACCACGACCTCCATACAGGTCCCTTTCAAGGACATTAAGGGGATGGTATCTGGTTTCTGATTCACGTCAGATGAAAACCCGGTGAGAATCACTGTTCAGACTATACCTGGACTCGTCTGTGAACATAACCTGGGACCTGTGTTCCAATGGCCATGTACTGTGATCTTGACACCAGGCTTTACGGACTCTCCCGCGACCAGGGGTCAGTAGAATGCACCTAGCAGGTCTCTGGGTGAATAAACCATGTCTGTTCAGTCGTCTGGAGACTGTGTGTCTGGAGACAACTGTTCTAGTGGCTGCAGTAAGGTCCCGAGCAAGGCTACCTGCAATAACCCGTGGCCGTCTGCGGCCACTGATGGTGAGATATCGGTCTTCTTCTGGTCTTGTACACTGTGGACGTCCCGTACTGTAGCGACTGGACACGTTTCCTGTCTGCTGAAATCGTTGCCATAATCTTGAGATCACATTTTTGTGGGACACTTACGGCCCGTGCTACGACCTCTGTGTTTTACCAGCCCCAGTCGCCCTAGAATTCTACCACTCATAACATCATCAAGATGTGTTCTTTAAGCCATTTTCAACTCACGGTCACCATTAGCACGTCTGGAAACGTCTGCACACTTACTCACTGCACCGCACCCCGACGTGCACCATCACACATCTTTGTATGTGGACTGCTGCCAGCACCATCGTGCGACGACCGCAGGTCAAATGCACTGCATGGTTATACCACAAGGTGATTTAAACCCGCAAACCTCCCACCAGAGCGTTGTTTCACCATGTATCAGCATTATTCTTAATTTATGAGCATGAGTGTATATTGTTCCCACATCTCTTCTCGAGGCATAGTTAATGTCCAACTGTAATATCTCTTTACATTCGATGAATTATTCTGATACAATTGTACTCTTGAATGACGTTTACTATCTTCATACTTGCAGAATCCATGTGCAAAGTAGTTTCACATAATAGCTATGCCATGAGCGCATAATTATTCTTTGTAGTATTCTCTCAGGTGGTTGTTAAAAAAAGCTTCCGAGATTGTCTTCGTGCGGATTAGCCTGAGCATTGTTTGAAGGATTGTAATCTGAATATTGAGATCTATGACAAAAGAGCGGATACGAAATTGTACGATTAAAAAGGAAATATATATATATATATTGCTCCTTCATACAAAAGGTGTGTAACAATTTACATTACTTGACATTTGAGAATTAATGATATTCATCGATATATTGCGTAGTTGTTAATCAGAAGGGAACTTCTGAAAGACTGGATACGAACCTGCATTTAATAATCCAAGAGCTCCATTACTTCTTCGGAAGGTTAAACTTCATCAAAGCCAAATATCCGCTTGATCTGAGGTTTCCCGACTGATTATACAACGCTCCCAAAAATACGAGGCATTCTATTTGCACATATTAGCAGACTGCCGCAAAGCACGAGCCTGCAGAGAAATAGAATCATCGCCTGATTTCATTCTAACAAGTAAAATTTCTGAATAATTTTGTGTGACTGAGTTATGACTGTGTTTCCTATTATGAATGATTGATTGCTCGAACGAATTGAGAACTACATAACTACATAATTACATAGATAGGAGGAAGAATTACTGTGGCGCCAGTGTGAAGGGGCTCTCTTGAATTGTTATATAATACATGTATTTTTTGTTTCATAAAAACGAACGAGAACGAGAGGTAACTAATCTGAAGTGAGATTCGGTGCCCATAGTAAAAGATTGCTGATACCAAGGAACGATTTCAACTATTGAACAAGACCCATACTCCAGAGAAAGGCCATAAAATTCCAATTTTTACATTTTGTAGTTAAAATAGTTTGAAATTAATTTAGAAAGAACTTTTTTCCAGATAGCAGTTAGATTGTAGAACTGTATATTGTATGATTTTCGTATCTGGACATTGAACTTTATACCATCTGTGAAGTAATTTAAAAGTTAAGTGTGTCTACGACAGTAAATTTGAAACTGTATTTAGTGACTAGAACCGGATATTGACAGTTATTTAATGGTATTGACTAGAGCGGCATTTAAAATGTCATTGAATCAGCAACGAGACGTGCAACAGCCTTCAGCTGTTTGCGCAGAAGCAGAGGCCACGGATAGCAATTGTGAGACTGTTGTGGCTAGCGGTAGCCAAAGACCTTGTAAAAAATAACTAGACCCACTGATGGCACTGCAGTCGCGGGATAATTTGAACCTTCGGCTGGACGCCATTATAGTGGTTGTAGTCTGATGTGTTGTGAAGTATTGTTGTTTATGAAGACCCTGATTCAACGTTGTATATTCGTTGGGGCGTACATACAATATTTGTTACTCGTAATTCTACTGTCTGTACGTTCCAATCAAAAGAAGTACAATGGTGAAGAGTTGTGCAGCGATTAATTGTACAAATAAATTCGAGAAAGGAACGAATATTACATTTCAGATATGTGAATATTTTAAGTTGTTTTGTATGTCAGTGCATTTGCTTAATAAATGTTTTTGTAACACAGTATTGGCATAATGTCTGTGCATCTATTTGCAGGTTTCCTTTCTCAAAACCACAGCTGTTACAAAAATGGTTACACGCTGTCAGTAGGCAAGATTTCCGACCGACAGAATACCATTTTATATGTTCTGATCATTTTGAAGAAAGTTGGCTGATCGGTAGTGTTTTCATGGTATAGATTAGGTTGAAACTTGATAATTTGGTCGTGAGTTGCCAAAGCACTATGCCATATATAACCCACTTCTCGTCATAAAATCTAAAGCAAGGTAGAGTCAGAAAATATCTATTAATATAGTGGGCAAATCTTCGAGTATTTTGATGCATTTTGCGTACATCTATCGTAAATGAACTACGAAAAATGCTAGGGGTCCAGTACATAACTTTTAGCTACGGCATATTTCATGTAGTACGTAAGATAAATTCATAAACAGTGACTAGTTGCTGTTTGTTCATAAATTAAAAAGTATATTATAGTAACGTATTTAAATGAGGCATTATGTTTGTGACCTAACTCAAGGGAAGGCATTTTATAACCAAAAGGGATGTATAAACATTCGAACTCCGCGCGTCAGTTTACCACTCTAATGGCCGCCGCCCAGCTATTCAATTTGTCCGCTCTTCACAGTCGACCACTCGTGGGGTTGTGGGGGCATGGCGGTAGCAATATAAATAATCCCGCTGGTTCAGAAAACATTCATACAACAGTTGATCAGAATGTTGTCGACCCATTAGTTGTTATTATGCAACAGTTGTCTCTATTAGCCGAAGGCGAAGCGGAGGTAAAACGAGACTTATCCTTTATACAATCTTAAGTAAAACGAGACTTATCAGCCATACAAAATGAACTCCAAAATCAATTAGCCGAAAATCAAACAGAATTACAAAATCAATTAATAGCAAACTTTACCGAATTATATCAGAGATTAAATACCCAGACACAGGAAATAAAAGAACAGGCAGAAAGGACCGTACAGAATCTTATTGCTCAAATTGAGCAGGTTCGCCAACAATGCCAAGAAAACAATAGTAAATTAAAAGCGGAACTAACCGAATATGTATCCGTCAAAATTGACACGATACAGAAACAAGTAGAACTGTTTCCTCAAATAATACAAGCTCAAGAGGACATACAGTGTTCCGTAGCTATGATACCAGAAATTATAGAATCCCAAGATAATCTAAAGAAGCAATTTGACGAAGTGAACGAGAACCAGACGACAGTGGAACATAGAATGAATGTACTTGCGGGAAAGTTTTCAGAAATGACATTGGAGTGGCAAAATTTTCCTTCGGAAACGATAGAATAAACTGTGAAAGTAGCTTTACAGTCAATTTCAGAGACTTCCGAAGAGAATTTTTTCAACAAAGGGTTAAAGGAAGTTCGTGAACAACTTGACGAAGAATTCTCGCGTTGGAAAGAAAATATCGAAAGATCACTAAATCTCTCGCAGGAGGATTTAGAAACAGTGAGAAATAGGAAACAAAATTCTCCATCTGCGCGTGACATTCCGTCCACGTCAGGATCCGATGTAGACAGAACTGGAACGTCACAAGTTAGATTCGATATAACGGATAGCCACAGGGAAGGGCACGAACAGGATGATTTTTGGAATCGTAGTACCGTCGAGGAAAAGGTGATTAAACAGAGACAATTTCAAATCTTTAATCCTGACAAAAGGAATGTTTATCCTGTAGTCTTTATTCGAAGTTTCAGAGGTCTATTTCCACGATCTTGGACAGAATGGCGAAAGATTAGTTTTTTATCTGGATATATACAAGGATTAGGAGCATTGTGGGAATCCGAACAAACATCTTGTAAATGTTATAAAGAATTTGAGCAGGATTTTCTAGCAAAATGTTGGTCTGCTGGAATACAAGAAAGACTTAGGCAGGAAGTATTATATCCTGAGCCTTTCTCATTTTCTAGAGGATCTCTAAAGAGATATTTTGAGAAAAACATTAATAAAACTTTGTATTGGGATGTACCGATTCCTTTGCCGGATATATTTAGGATACTCACGTCCAGACTACCCACCAGTATAAGGAATCATCTGTTATATATAAATGATAAGGATATAGACTCATTTATGACTACGCTTGATCATATTAATATAATTGAGGACGACAATAAAAGGTCAAGATAAATGTCATATCAAAGAAGAGCAATAGAAGCGAATCCGAGCTGCAACTCGAATGGGAATGGCAGTAATGGTAGCAGTAACAATAATCAGAACCAACTACACTCTCCAAGGAGACTTAGAAATGGACAAAATGCAAATAATAATTATTACCATAATGGAAACTTTAGTAATGGTGCAGCGAGGGGCTATTTTAGGAAAAATAAGAATTTTAATCGATATAATCCAATGTATGGCAACACAAGACAGTTCTACCAACACCAGCAGAACAACAACAATAATTACACGAATCAAGCAAGACAATATAGATCGAATTCACCACAACAACCGATAATCACTGAAGTAGCCGAAGAGACAGATACCAACCGGACCAACAGTCAAACTAAACATGACCGCATCGTGCCCCGGAGGAGCAGTCAGGGGATCTGTTAGGGGCGAAACAGTAAAATTACAATTGTTAAGATATAATGATGGTGAGCTGTTGACTGACGAGTTAACAAAGGATTTAATAACGTGTCATAATGACAGATCGAGTGTTCCGGTATCGGAAGTATTTGTGGAAATAGAGGAAGTTCCAACGAATGTGATATTAGACACCGCCGCTTCCGCCAATGTCATCTCAGGCGCTCTTTTTAGGAGAATTATTAGGAAGAAGAAGGTACCAATTTTGCCGGTACAGAACTGCAAAATCATCGCAGCTGTTGGAGCACGCTCTCCCAATGTCAAAATACGAACACAATTAGAGATGAAAATGGGAAATGTAGCAATAAAATGCATTCCTTGTAGTGGAGCTTTCAAAGGATTTGATACAACAGGAGGACTTTCACCAAACAACAATGATAAAAACTAGTGAATCAAATCAGCTTACCGGAGAACAAAGGCAGCAGCTTCATTATTTGTTAGAGGAATATGAAGAGATTTTTGATGAGAAACCAGGAATTATTAAAGGATATATTTGTCACCTACAAGTGAAGCCACATCAGACTTACTGTTACACGCACTATCCGATCCCCTGGCGTTTAAAACAATCTGTTCAAAGGGAGATGAATAGAATGTTAGAATGGAACTTGATTGAGCCATCAACTAGTCCATATTGTTCTCCGCTCTTAGTCGTTCCAAAACCTGGAGGCAACGTAAGATTAGTTCTGGATGCGAGAGAGATTAATAAAATAATAGTATCTGTAAGAACTCATCCGGAAAATATAGAGGAATTAATTCAAAATTTCCAGGATGTTTCGTACTTAACTAGTGTTGATTTGAGAAGTTCGTACTAGCAGGTCCAAATGAATGAAGAATCTAGGAAATATACCGCATTTATCTATGCCGGGAGAAGTTACCAATTTAGAGTTGTCCCGTTCGGACTTAATATTAGTGCCGGAATATTTATTTCAGCGTTGGATTATGTTCTTGGACCAGAATTGCGTAGTCATATAACTGTGTTTGTTGACGACTTATTAATAGCCAAGGAAACATGGGAAGAGCATTTGCATATTTTGGAAAGAATTTTTGCTGTTTTCAAGAAAACCGGAACTTCAGTAAACTTACAGAAGTCTCATTTTGCTTTACCATAAATTAAGTTTTTAGGACATATGGTAAATGCGAAAGGTGTCCTGCCTACCGAGAAGAAGATAAGTGCAATTCGAAATTTTCCATCACCACGGAATAAAAGACAGCTGAAGGAATTTATAGGTATGACATCGTTCTTCCGTCGTTTCATAAAGAATCAAGCCATGAATGCTGAGGCATTAAACCGGCTTCTACGGAAGGGTGTGCCATGGCAATGGACTGAATAATGTGAACTAGCTTTTAGAGACATTAAAGACCAACTCGTTAACGCATCCTTATTATATCACCCTGATATGAATTGTGAGTCCTGTCTGTCCACGGATTCATCGGATGTTGGATTAGGTGCGTGTGTCTTTCAAATAAGGAAAATAAAAGGGGTACCAACATTCTGCCCGATAGCATTTGCTAGTCGAGTGTTATCGCCCTGTGAAGGAGCCTATACGACCACAGAACTTGAAGCACTTGCAGTTATCTGGGCATTCAAGAAGTTTAACTATTATTTATATGGTTCGAAAACGATTGTGTATTGTGACCATTAATCACTAATCTTTTTGCAAACATGTAAATTATTACATCCCAGACTGTTACTTTGGACAATTACACTACAATAGTACCAATTTAAAATTATTCATTTGTCTGGCAAAGAAAATATTATTGCGGATGCACTGTCAAGCCCCCAGAACGCTTAACGCCGGAAATAGAATCAGTAAATACTTCGGATTTTCCAGTATTACTGTTGCAGGACAATATCTACAAAACTTATTATGTACATCTTCGTAGAGATATGGGAAATTTACAACGAAAAGACCCTCGATGGAAGAAGATAATTCAGCTAAAGGAACAACAAAATTCAAGGGCTAGTTTAGATCATTATAAATTAGTAAATGGAGTATTATTCTTCAGATGTGGGAAGAACAACAATCCACGGTGGTGTGTATGTATCCCGAAGGAATATGAGGAAAAATTAATTTGGTTTACCCACTTATCATGGGGACATTTTGGTGTAATCAAATTTGCAAATAAATTTGGAGCATGCTGTTATTTTCCGAATATTCGGAGAAAAGTGCACCAAACAATACAAAACTGTTTACTCTGTCAAAAGGCAAAACCAGATAATAGAGGTAGTAAGCATGTTCTGGATTCAATTATTCCACGAGAGCCAAGGGCGTTAATTTCGTGTGATACCTGCGGCCCTCTCCCACGATCAAGAGGAGGAGTCAAATTCATTGTTGGATTCTTTGACGTATTTACAAAATATGTAAAACTATATCCATTAAAGTGTGCTACTGCCAGAGCTGTTGTAGTGAGATTGGTGTGTGACTATCTTCCGCATGTAGGTTTACCGAAATCCATAATTACAGATAATGCCAGAATTTTTACCGGATTCAAATTGAAGCAAACATTAACACAGCTTGGTATTCGACAAATTTTGACATCATGTTATCATCCACAAGGTAATCCAATAGAACGAGTTTTCCGAGAATTAAACCGATTCATGCGTGCATACTGTCACAGTAAACAAACATCATGGGCTGATTATTTGTCAGAATTTGAACAAATATTTAATAATCTGACACATACCTCAACTAACTTTACTCCAACAGAGCTTATGTTTAGTCAGATTGAAAAGAACTTCTGGATAAACCATCTGCGAAAGTATGAAGACCAGAATTTAAAATGGGAGGAAAAGATTCGACTCGCACTTGTCAATTTAACTAAAAAGGCAATATAACGGAAACTGACATACGATAAACGGATTCACCAGATTCAGACGTTTCATCTTGGAGAAAAGGTTTTATTGAGGCGACACATCCATTCCTCGAAACTGATGAAGAACATAAAGAAATGGAATCTTATTTATACCGGACCATATGTTATTGTAAATATACCAAATCCTGGATCATACTTGTTGGCATATCCCGAATCGAAAAGAATAAAGAGATTATTCCCGCATAATGATATTAAGAAATTTTTTGAAAGATCGTAGATCTGTGATACCAAATATGGAGAAGAATTTAGAGTGGAATTTGACTATGAGTAGAATGTGTATATAAATATCGAGATGTTTATGTTGTCTAGAGAGTAAGAGACAGTGAGAGTACTCCTGTGGTAGGTTAAGAGACAGTGAGATTACTCCTGTGATAGGTTAGGAGACAGTGAAGTTAGTCTTGTGATAGGTTAAGAGACAGTGAGATTACTCCTGTGATAGGTTAAGAGGCAGTGGGATTACTCTTGTGATAGTTTAGCATAAAATTTTAAGATAGGTAGAAGAATTAGTTAATTACTAGTGTTTGTAAGTGTGGACTATGAGCAGAAGCCATAATGATATACAATGAAAGTGCATCTACATTTCCTCAAGACAATTGCGTGTGAAACTTGAACATTGCGGGATATGTAGGTAAATACACTGTGTGTATGATGTGCGCTGTTCGCGCGAGAAAACAAATGAACTGTGAAATGAAGCAACAGTCGATAATGTCACTGCTGCAAACAAAGAAATCTCTGGTTGCGCGAGAGAAAATTATTATAATTTTTAGGTTTTTCATTATGCCTTCTCTACCAGGAGAATTAATTTAAGAATATTAATTAACATTTTCAGAATAGCAGTTTATGTGTTTCATATTATGGACATAATGGTTGAAATATATTTCCATAAATGTTCATGAGAGAATGAAGAAGATTCTGCGAGTGGATGATTTATTAAATGAACATACGACATCATTAATGATATTTATTTGCAGGTGGATCTATAAATCAATTAATTATAAGAATAATGGAAATTTTTCAGAGAATTTTTTTTTTTAGAAATTATTCCTTTGATGGAGTCAGTGTCATATGCCTATGTCTAAAATTTTTCATCAGTTGTAAACTTGAATTTTATACATAATTTCGTAATTGAAAGCAAACCTCGTACAGATTCAATGCTATACTTCCACCTGCACTATAACAAAACGAAGATTAGATAAAAAAGATTTTTTTGAGAGGAATACATTCGATATGTGCTACAACAAAATTTATATGCTCACAGTCTATTTCGCAATGTTTTGGACAATCAGCGGTTGTAATGCAAAACAACTTTGGTATTGAGGACTACAAAAAAATTCGCGATTGTCAAGACTGATGGATCTTCCAGTCTAGTACAGATGGAAGAATATAAGAATCCACTCCGTTTTTGAGTTCAACGATGAAATATTGACTTCGTTGCCTTAATCCACTCTCTTCCAGGGATTTATTCAGTCAGAACCTTTTCTTATTCCACTTTCAACCTGTTCCATGTTCACGTCCCTGACCATCTGTTCCTGAGATCATCTTGCTGTTTCTACGGCACATTACCACCTTCTGTCCTGTACCATAAGCCATCGCCTGTCCTCCGTACCCCCTCCACCAAACGCTGTACGTCGCCTACCCGCTGTCCGTACCCAGTGTTCCTGTTCCATCGACTTCACAACAAGATCGCCGGCTACGTCGTCGAAAGAAGAATTTTGAAAATTTTTTGGAGCACTATTGTAAAATTTTTTGGCTATGAGGCACTTTTCCTTCGATCTAATCCATGGAGCTCCTATATATTTCAAAATTACTGGATTTAGGCTTTCCTGTCTTCTTTAATACCTGAGCTGGGGTCTATTCTTCCGGGTTTTCCAGGGTTTCCCCCTGAAGGCCAGTTCCCAAATGGGTATACCTTTTTCGTAATTACACCAATCTACGTCTTCCCTTGTTATGTACTCGGGATGCGGGTATACCCCGGTACATGTAAAAGCTACTGCTTAGGTATTCTCGTAACTTACTGTCTTAACATTTTACCCATACTCTCTATAGTAAAATTCTATTAATTCAAAATATTCCTCTTTTGAATAAACAACCCAACAAATTTTTTCTGATGGCTCGCGAAGTGTATTGTCATTAACTTCGCTCGCTGCAAGGGGCAATTGTAATATCTCTTTATATTCGATGAATTATTCTGATACAATTCTACCCTTGAATGACGTTTACTAATTTTCTATCTTCATACTCGCAGAATCCATGCGCAAAGTAATTTCATACAATAGCTATGCCATGAGCACATAATTATTCTTTGTAGTACTCTCTCTGATGGTTGTTGAAAAAAAGCTTCCGAGATTGTCTTCGTGCAGATTAGCATGAGCATTGTTTGAAGAATTGTAATCTGAATATTGAGTTCTATGACAAAAGATAACGGATACGAAATTGTACGAATATATATATATATATATATATATATATATATATATATATATATATATATATATATATTGCTCCTTCATACAAAAGGTGTGTAAAAATTTACATTATTTGACATTTGAGAATTAATGATATTCATCGATATATTGCCTGATTTCATTCTAACAAGTAAAATTTCTGAATCATTTTGAGTGACTGAGTTATGACTATGTTTCCTATTATGAATGATTGATTGCTCGAACGAATTGAGAACTACATAACTACATAAATACATAGATAGGAGGAAAAATTACACAACTGATTAGAAGGAATGAAGTTCTCAAAGATTTTATGCCCTGGTAGCGGCATGTTCCCTGTTTACCGTCCTTCCCAACTGGGCAGTGAAACTGCGCCGCAGCGTCACACATTCATCCATCGGCAGGCAAAGTTTAGAATTTTGCATTTTCCGCCGACACCTCCTGTATGAATGTCAATTTGTGACCAGTTTGGATAACTGCTCCGTGGTGCGTCGTTTTCCAGTTTTTTAAATTTTTTACAGCGTACTACACCCAAAAGATGAAACTCACACGAGAGTACTGTACATTATCTCTGCCCAGTATGGATATGAAACCCTGAAGTGATGCATTAGCACTTTTTAAATGTCGTGCAATGGAAACAAAACGACACTGATAAGTGTCAGGGACAGATGCACATCTTAGTTCGCCGATTCCGTACAGCCGACTGCCACATCCACACCACTTAATTACTATGACTTCAGCAATCTGGGGCTTTCTGACAGATCTTATGACTGGCTTGACGTGGCCCGCCACAAATTCATCTCCTGTACAAACCTTCTTATCTCAGAGTATCACTTGCAACTTACGTCCTCAATTATTTGCGCGATGTAATCCAGTTTCTGTCTTTCTCTACAGTTTTTCTATATTGCCAGTTCGTCTATAGTGCCACGGAAGTTGTTACCCATTATTCTGTCTTCTATTGTTGTCAGTGCATAAGGGTAACGCATGATTTCGCCATATTTGGCGAGTATAACTAGAATATATTTAACGTAGTCTTCTACGGATGTGATTTCTTTTTTTCTCTCGATGAGGTAACAACCGTCTTGAAATTTTTGATCAATAACGGAGTTCGTAGGATTGCACTAGCGGAGAGCATTTGGGGGAGGCTGTCGTATGTTTCCCAAATTTTTGCCAACGACGAGAACACGGCAAGTGTCATAACCCGATTTACCAAGAATCTCGCTCAGTCGAAGACGACTCAAAGTAAGCGACCACGTGTCTTGGTTTAATCTCAGATACTCGATCATTTCTGAGAAAACGACGGTCAAATTTTTCGATCTACTTCAAGTGTCTTTCAGTGCGCATGAACTCAGTTTGAAATGTTGGCACAGTAGTTACGGTTTAGGATTTATGCCTCCGCGTCCCTTTTTCGAAAGCCGATTATTGTTTTTATTTACTTTATTTTATTTTATTTTATTTTTTCATTTATCTACCCACGTCCTTAGAAAGTTACTGCGCGAACGTTTCTTAACAAAATAGGGGACATAAGGGCGCTGTAATTACTGTTAAATTACAATAAGTGTCATACAGTTATTATAAGAACCTATTGTTCACTGAGGCGACAACCGTCATGGAATACCTCCTAATATCGTGTCGAACATCCGTTTACCTGGCGTAGTGCAACAATTCGACATGGCAATGGGTCTCAATAAGTCGTTGGAAGCCCCCTGCGGAAATTCTGAGCTATGCTGCCTGTATAGTTGTCCATAATTGTAAAAGTGTTGCTGTTGCAGGATTTTGTGCACGAAATGACCTCTCGATTGTGTCCCACAAATTTTCAATGGTCTTCATGTCGGGAGATCTCGGTGGCCAAGTCATTCGCTGGATTTGTTCACAATGTTCTTCAAACCAAATGAGAACATTTGTGGCCCGGTGATATGTTTGGGACCATGATATCCTTGGTTGTCTGCAAATGGTCTCCGAGTAACAGAACTTAACCGTCTCCGGCCAATGCTCGGTTCACCTGGACGAGAGGACCCAGTCTAGTCCATGTAAACACAATGCATATCATTACGGAACCAACACCAGCTTGCACAGTGGCTTGTTGACAACTTGGGTCCATGGCTTCATGGGGTCTGCGCCACACTCGACACTATCACCAGTTCTTACCAACTGAAATCGGGACTCATCTGAGCAGGCCATGGTTTTCCAGTCGCCTAAGGTACTACCGATATGGTTACGATCCCAGGAGATGGGCTGCAGGCGATGTCACGCTGTTAGCAAGGTCACTCGCGTCGGTCTTCTGCTGTCATAGCCCATTAACGCCACATTTCGCCACACTGTACTAACGGATATTCGTCGTACGTCTCTCATTGATTTCAGCGATTCTTTCACAGCGTGCTGCTTGTCTGTCAGCACTGGCAACTCTACGCTAACGCCCCTGCTCTCGGTCGCGAAGTGAAAGCCGTCGACCACTGCGTTGTCCTCGGTGAGAGGTAATGCCTAAAATGTGGTATTCTGGGCCCACTCTTGACACTGTGGATCTCGGAATACTGAATCGCCTAAGAATATCCGAAGTGGAATGTCCCACGCCTTTAGCTGCAAATATACTTCCTCTTTCAAAATCCGTTTAGTCCAGTCTTGGGCCCATAATCGCATCGGAAACCTTTTCACATTGACTATTTGAGTACAAGTGATATCTCCGCCAATGCGCTGCCCTTCCATACCTTGTGTACGCAACACTACCGCCATCTGTATACGTGCATATTGCTATCCCATGACTTTTGCCACCTCAGTGTAGTTGTCAATGGTATTTTCAGAAGTTGCAATCTTTTTAAATTCTTAAATTACAATTAAATGAACACCCTTAGCTGCTTACAGGCGTTGACATACGTCAACGGGGACAGATGAAAATGTGTGCCCCGACCGGGACTCGAACCCTGGATCTCCTGCTTACATGGCAGACACTCTATCCATCTGAGCCACCGAGGACACATAGGGTAGCGCGTCTGCAGGAATTTATCTCTGGCACGCCTCCCGCGGAACCCACATTCTCAACGTATTGTCCCTCACTACATTCGTAGTGCCCCCCGCCCATTATACTCATTACTCGCGGCGCGTTGCCGATTCCCGTAAGAGTTCGGGCACTGTTTGTGCATTCGCACAGAAGAAGAAGATGGTCAAGTGGCCAGTAAGCCTTAACTATATATATACTAAGATGGTATCTGTTCTTTCTGCATGTCCGAAAGAACAGATACCATCTTAGTATATACATTTTTAAATTCTCATACTGTTAAGTTTCATTCTTATATTCATTTTTATACTAATTATTGTATTTTAATCTTATATTTATTCGTCTGGAAGATTTGGTGCATTCCCTTGGATGATACAAATCGTAGAAACATTCGAAACATAGAAATTCCGAGCACAGTGCGAAGGCAGGATTGCAACGGTGGCATTTATTCGTACGAATCTCACTCGGGAAAGAATCGTCGTTAACATAGCTGAAGATTTCACGCATTGATAATAATTTCGCGGCAAACCACGCATAACGAATCACTTTTCCGAAAATTGGCGCTTGCAAATGTTTAAGAATAAAAATACACTACAGAAATTTTCCTGAAATCAGATTCAAATAATCTTCGCATTCATTTACTGTTTTCTTTTAATTCATTCATCAGACGTACAATTAGTAGATGAATAAGGACAACATAATTTCCATTTACATTGGAAAACGTTCTTGTATTAATCTTCTACGGACATGGGTATATAAACGAAAACAAAAATAATAATAGTAATCGGTTTCGAACACGCGGCGCCAAAGCAATAAGCCGCGATGCTAGCCACTGTGCCAACGCTTCACGTGAACTAATTTCTCTCTAAAAGGCACATAAAATATTTCGAAAACTTTGACCGTCGTTTTCTCAGACACGGTCGAAGATTCACGTATAAACCGACACATGTTGCACTGCGCCGGTACTGCCGCCTATAACTTCACGTAACTTGCCCTGTCGCCAGTAGACACAATCCAGGCCCAATAAGAGAAGAAACTGAGGAAAAAAAACAGAATTTTAAGTAGTGAATAATGTTAAGAATTTTGATTTATAATGTGAAGGAACGCAGGCGTCACGCTCTCGCTATACAAAAGTTAAGGTTTGGGAATTGCAATTGAGCACACGAGCGGTAACTATTTGCGTAGATTATTATCGACATACTTTTTAAATACCTTTCCGTTCCGTTTTACTATTACATTAAGGTCAAGAGCAGTGACTTTTAATCGCTAGTTCCTCCTATACTGACGTCAAGACACTAACGAAAAAACGCAGCTGAGTACCGTACACTGCCCATTAATATCAAAGATTTAATACCATAAATTTATCGAAATTAATTTGAAATTGTTTTGTCGAAACACGCATATAAGAGGTAGCACTCTAGAACTGTTCCTATAACAGAAATCATTTAATTTTCTTACTCGTAACATTTTAGAGTAATCAAGAATCACTACTAACAATACACACGTCACACCGCTCTTTAATATAACTCACAGACCTTAGATACACTCACTTCCCTACTGAGCTTTAAGTAAAATCACAGTAAAGGTTGATAAATTTTGCAACCTTCTTACTTACTCGTACTACCTTCACTAAAAATCCAAAATGTTTCAGATGAACGAATTTTGACAGATACAGTCTGTGACCTGTTTTGTTGTTATGCAACGTATATCAATAATATAAACAATATCTCTGTATTTACGTTAAGAAACTACGTTCGAAAACTCCCTTATATCCTTTTAAACACGAACTATAGCCCTCATTATTTTAATATGAATTTATCAATTAAATTATCTTGAAGTGAAAATTCTTTATTTCGCAAATATTTTGGATTACCTGCCTTACGTTCATTTCTCACTCAAGAATCCATACCTTTGACAGCTCACTTCTACTTGTTAATATTCCACAGTTTAATACCTCGCTTGTTTGTGTCATAAGAAGTGATTTTTTTCGAAGAGCAATTATTTGGTAACTTCCAGGATGAGATTTTCATGCTGGAGCGGAGTGTGCGCTCATATGAACCTTCCTGGCAGATTAATACCGTGTGCTGGAAACATCCCCCAGGCTCTGGCTAAGCCATGTCTCCGCAACGTCCTTTCTTCCAGGAGTGCTAGTTCTGCAAGGTTCGAAGAAGAGCTTCTGTGAAGTTTGAAGGGTAGGAGACAAGGTACTGGCAAAATTGAAGCTGTGAGGACGGGTCGTGAGTCGTGCTTGGGTAGCTCAGTTAGTAGAGCACTCGCCCGCGTAAAACAAGGGTCCCGAGTTCGAGTCTCGGTCCGACACACAGTTTTAATCTGTCACGAAGTTTCATATGAACGCACACTCCGCTGCAGAGTCAAAATCTCATTCTGGGAATATTCAAATCTCTACAAAAATCGAAAACTCCGCTCGACACTAAAATAATTCAATATCCACAAAATCCTACTCACTTCTCACTCCAATTACCAAATCCATCCAGTACATTCACCACCGTTATCTATCCCTTCGAGAACGCCTTCGTTAAGTTCTACAATTAATCACAGCATCCACTTTTTACGCATGGTTCAAATGGCTCTGAGCACTATGGGACTTAACTGCTATGGTCATCAGTCCCCTAGAACTTAGAACTACTTAAACCTAACTAATCTAAGGACATCACACACATCCATGCCCGAGGCAGGATTCGAACCTGCGACCGTAGCGGTCGCGCGGTTCCAGACTGTACCGCCTTTAACCGCTCGGCCACTCCGACCGGCCTTTTTAGGCATGCTACAGATACACCGTACCCGGAACCCCGACAAGAACAGCATCAGCCAGATCGCTGAAATCAAAGAAAACTTCTTCGATTCACGATCCACAATCCTCAAAAAACTCGTAATTGCGTTACAACTACAAAACGTAAACCCCCATTCAGATAATTTAAGAAGGCGTCACTGCGACAGTTCTACCATTCAAATCGAGGAGCGCAATAAAATTAAATTATTTCCAGTCCTTAATATCAAATTGCAATCTTTTTCTGTAATGTAGACACTTTCAGTCATGCTTCTAAAATTACAGAAACTTCTCTCCTGAACCGTAAATCGATACAACAGTTCGATTAATTAATATCGATAGCTAACTGCATCAGCTCAAGTAAGCGAACAAACAGTAACGGCATATCCTGACCTTCCGAACCTCTACACACAAACTGAGTTCCTCTTAAGTGTTTCTCACTGCTCCCCGATAGTAACTGCCTTTCCTTAGGCATAAAACCATAGCTGAACCATTTCGTTTGCAAAGGTATGGTGCCCCTATTATTCCTCAACAATTTTCAATGAGCACTAGCTATTGCCACCAAAAATAGCTCCGATCGTATGATAGGAGCTGAACAGTTTGCTGGAGAAATATTGCATGGGACAATCGGGGCCATAATATGACATTGAAGTGGGGTCGCGTCAGAGATATGAAGGTCAACTTTGTTTTTTAAAATGGGGTGCTATAGTTTGGTTCTTATTTTCTGATAGTTGCTATCGAGACGAATCGAATGATGTGTAACAGTAAGGTCTTTGAAGGTCAACGAAGGTCACAAAGGTGGCGTGAACGTCCATTTACAGAAGGTGTTAGAAGTGATGACCATTGATATCAATGCAGTGCTGCAATCTTCTTATCATTGATGAGTGGTATTCCTTATCACATGGGCACTTAGCGAAGCACATGCTCTGACAATTCTCTCTCGTATATCGTGCATATGGTAAATTTTCGCCGAATACGGCGCATCCATCTAACGTGCCATTCACATGTAATTGCCACTCGACAGTTTCGCAATACAACACTAATAGTAACGGTAAGACTAATATCGTCGTATCAAGCGAATGTGAACTATGTATTCCTTTTAAGAACAAGTCGATATGCTTCTCATTTACAGAGAATGCCAACGAAATTCAGTAAGAGCTAGAGACTTATGCGTTGAAAGATATCCTCAACGTACTCACCCTAGACGTAGTACATTTAAATATGTGTATGACAAATTGATAACTAGATCTGTAACGCATCGGAAACATATCCAGCAAAGGAAAGTTACTAACGAGGAATCTGAAATAGGTACCTTTGCCACTGTGATTCGAGATGCTTGTGTTAGTTTGCGTCAAATTCCAAGAGAATCTGGCATGAGCCAGAGTAGTGTTGTTCGTGCTCTGCATCGCCGTAAGTATCATCCTTACCATATCAGTCTAAACCAAGAATTAACTGGTATGGATAGTATGCGTAGCACTGAATTCGGCCGATGGGCTCAACTTCAGATTCAGAGGGATGACACATTTATTAATTTTATTTTATTTACTGACGAGGCTATGCCGGCCGAAGTGGCCGTGCGGTTAAAGGCGCTGCAGTCTGGAACCGCAAGACCGCTACGGTCGCAGGTTCGAATCCTGCCTCGGGCATGGATGTTTGTGACGTCCTTAGGTTAGTTAGGTTTAACTAGTTCTAAGTTCTAGGGGACTAATGACCTCAGCAGTTGAGTCCCATAGTGCTCAGAGCCATTTGAACCGTTATTTATTTTTTTTTGACGAGGCTACATTCACGAACCATGAAAATGTTAATTTGCATAACATGCACTATTGGGCAACTGAAAATCATTGTTGGCTGTGGCAAATTTCACACCAAAAACCGTGGTCGTTGAATGTATGGTGTGGGATTCTGGAGGACAGAATTATGGGCCCCTATTTCATCGAAGGGAATGTTAATGGTAGGAAGTACACCACATTCCTGCAAGAAACATTAGGTTTTTTTAGGTTTTATTGGAAGAAATACCTTGAGGAACAAGGAACAGAATGTGGTATCAACACGATGGGTGTCCGCCAAATTTCTAGCTGATGGCTATAAATGAGCTGCAGAGACAATTCCCAAATCGTTGGATTGGACGCAGAGGAGATGTGTCGTAGCTGGCTCGTTCGCCAGACTTGACGCCTCTGGTTTTTTTCTTGTGGTGATTCGTAAAAGACATTGTTTATAAAGATGTTCCAACTACATCTGACGATGTGAGACTGAGAATTTTCAGAGCACGTGCTTCTGTAAGTGCCGATGTGATAAGGAATACCACTCAATCCATGATAAGAAGATTGCCGCACTGCATTGATACCAATGGTAATCACTTCGAACACCTTCTGTAAATGGACGTTTCAAAGACCTTACTGTTACACATCATTGGATTCGTCACGATAGCCGCTATCAGAAAAGAAGTACCAAACTATAGCATCCCATTTAAAAAAACAAAGTTGACTTTCATATCTCTGACACGGCCTCACCTAGCAACAAAAAACCAACGTCGTATTATGACCCCCGTTGTTCCACGCAACACTTACCCCAAAAACTTATCAGCTGTTATCATACTTTCGCAGTTACTCTAGGTGGCGGTAGTTAGCGATTCACCCTGTATAGACGTTTGTCGTTCTTCCAACGGCCAACCGATGCCTGATGGTCTCTGGCTCCAGAGCTCTACGGTTGTCTCTGCACTGACGGATGAACTTTGCCGTCACCTCCCTAAAACGCTGACAAGGTATCAGAAGAAATACATAAGAGATACATTGCATACAAAAAGTTACAAATTTTTACATGTTCCGTTTCCTGTTTTTTATTTGTCTCGTGCTGTTTCAATACAGTGAAACGAGCCCTAAAAAATAACACCGCCAAAACGTGCGAAATCATACTGTCTTAGCACAACGTGTACGCTTATTTTGGCCCCTCTTCCACTGGGCCTAGTTTCTGGGAAATCGATTTATGAGATGAGCCTTCCCGTGTTCTCCTCGTAAGTATAGACGACATTACCATACTTCGCCGCTTACACATCTATTCGTTTTTTGAATCCTGGTTCCAAAAGAACCAGTACTCTCTTGTAGGCACACGTAGACTGTTGGCACTAATTTTTACAGAAATGGTTAACCAAATTGGGCCTAAACCAATGGGTTCCTTAGTTCATCTGTCGATTTATTTGCAGTGTAAGTAACGTAAAAATTGAAAGTAAAAAAGTCACTGCAGAAGGACTCGAACCACGGCCCTCGGATTACCGTTCCATATATCCGCCGCGTCGACCGCTGCCTGGAAACTAACGTAAATGACTCTGCCTCGACCGACCCGCGCCATAAATGCTACTTTCTCTAAACACTTGACCATTCGACGCTCCCACTTGCGTCACCTTCGTTTGTAGCAAGCTCTGTATATACCAGAAATCTGTACGAAATCGGTGATGACGAGAAGGCGAGGCCTCTTTTGCAAGTTGTGATGTGAACTGTACTCGCAAAATAATCCGAGTCGTAACACTTACTTCACGAGGGCACTCGCCTCCCAGAAAGAGCTCGTCCATCGTTCGAGTCTCATCACGAAGTTCTCTTCCACCGAGTCTCGACACCAAAGTCCAGATTTTTTTGCTTTTCCCCATTACTTCAGTTACCTTGCTTCCAGTTACTCGTTATAATCGTCTCTGCCCTACTGTACCACTCCGTCCTACAGCCGTGCATTAAATATTATTTTAACAATACAACTTTTGAACCAATCGGACATCATAAATAAAAAGAATTTCATAAAAAGTCACGCACAAATGGGGAGCAAAATGATACCTAACATTGTTCACTGAAGTGACAAAAGTCGCGGGATACCTCGTAATATCGTGTCGGACGTCCTTTTACCATAAGTAGTGCGGCAACCCGAAGCGACATTAAATTACCAAGTTGTTGGCAGTCCTCTGCAGAAATATGGAGCCATAATGCCTCTATAGCCGTCATAATTGCGAAACTGTTGTTGGTGCAGGATTTGGTACACTAACTGACCTTTCGACTATGTCCCATAAATGTTCCATGGGTAAGCAAATCGTTCGCTTGAACTCTGCAGGAAGTTCTTCACACCAGTCAGGAACAACTGTGGTTTGATGACATGGCCCGCACCATTATGGAGACACCACCAGCTTGCACAGTGCCTTGTTGACAACTTGGGTCCAGGCCTTCGTGGGGTCTGTGCCACACTCGAACCCTACCATCAACTCTTACAACTGAAATCGGGACTCATCCGACCAGGCCACGGTTTTTCAGTCGTCTAGGGTCCAACCGATACGGTCACGAGCCTAGAAGAGGCGCTGCAGGCGATGTCGCGCTGTTAGCTAACGCACTCCCGTTTGTCGTCTGCTCCCATAGCCCAAGAACGCCCGGTTTTGCCGCACTGTCCTATCGGATACGTTCGTCGTACGTCTCTCACTGATTTCTGCGTCCGCCCCGGTAGCTGAGTGGTCAGCGTGACAGACTGTCAATCCTAAGGGGCCGGGTTCGATTCCCGGCTGGGTCGGAGATTTTCTCCGCTCAGGGACTGGATGTTGTGTTGTCCTAATCATCATCATTTCATCCCCATCGACGCGCAGGTCGCCGAAGTGGCGTCAAATCGAAAGACCTGCACCAGGCGTCCGGTCTACCCGACGGGAGGCCCTAGCCACACGACATTTCCATTTTATACTGATTTCTGCGATTCTTTCAAGCAGTGTTGGCTGCCTCTTAGCATTGACACCTCTACGCAAACACCGCTGCTCTCGGTAGTTTGTGAAAGCCGTCGTCCACTGCGTTGTCTGTGGTGAGAGGTACTGCCTTAAATTTGTTATTCTAGGCACACTCTTGACAGTGTTTATCTCGGAATACGGAATTCCCCAACGATTTCCGAAATGGAATGTTCCATGCTCCAACTACCATTCCGCGTTCAAGGCCTTTTAATTCCCTTCTCTTCACGTGGCCATAAGCACGTCGGAAACCTATTCACATTATCACCTAATTTCAAAAGACAGCTCAGCCATTGCACTGCCCTTGTCAACTCAGAGCATATCTAAATGAACTGCTTCTGATAAGGGACTCTGATAAATATTATGCCTTTTTCAATGTTTTAACAACGTGAGAAACAGACCTGGTCGAGAGAGGCAGTCGGTGTGGGCACCATAGCTGCGTCCTCATTCCACCGCGACTCTCAGACACTTCACAGCAGGCCAGAGGCTTGGTGCCTCCGATGGCACGAGCCACCTAGCGCGATCGGCCCGGACTTGATGTCACGTCCCCCTCTGCAGCTTGTACACGCCTGCACACATGTTGCGAAAGTACTGAACTTACAACAGAGTACAGCATTCCAGTTTCGAGAGCAGAGCAAGAGGATTCAACAGATAAACAGATCGACAACTTTGGATGTAGTTTACTTGACGTCAATAAATTTTAAGGAAGAACATACAGCAATCAGAAACAATGCAGAATTATTACCATTTATTCCACAAACGTATGCAGAAAGCACATAATTCGATTTACATTAAGTGAAGCAAATGGAAGCTGCCAATATTCGCATCATCTTCTTTATTCTCGTAAATGTGCAACAGTGATACCACATGTGATGCACATGCCTTTGCAGAAGCGAAAAATCTGTATTAAAGAAACTCAAAACCATCGAGTGTCGAGCTAAAATTCGAAATAGACGTTTTCTTTTCCAGTACGAACATTTGTAGTAAATTTTATTCAATTTCGATCCCCATAGGTGCCGGTGTCCCTTCTTACACTACATAAAGTCTTAACAATTTCCTTAAGCATCGGAAACGGGCATGTAAATATACACATACATAGGCAGACAGAGCGAGAGGGGAAGGAATATATGATGTAAGCGTAGAAAAGATGTGGAATTATTTCAAACAGACAGTAGCGACGGACGTTGAGAGATATACAGGGTGATCCCCGAAAGTTTGCAGACATTTTAATGTTATTCTACAACTGAAACGAAAGAAAAATGTTCAGATAAACATATATCCGCAAACGTTTAGTTACGGAGTTACGGCTAATAAAAGATTTTGCCTTAAATTTAGCAATTTCGGAAATATGAAGCTATCGCAAAACTGTACGAGGTTAAAGTAAAGCGCGATTTCCATTTATTTTGTTTTTATTCGTTTGGTGAATCTAATAAAACGTGTCCCAGACGTGTATCTGCAGTAGATTTCCAGAACATCCAGAGAAGCAAAGAAATAATTTCGTAAAACTTTTAATGTATTAACTACTTGGTCCAGTATGTTTTTTAAATTCAAGACAATTGAACAAAGTTTTCAACAGAAGTTGCAGAGAATTTAATTTTGGAAAAACGGTGGTAACAACGTTAACTGAAACTGTATCAATGTGTCAGATAATCTGCTTTCATTAACGCCATAGCACACTTGAATTCATGTTAAACCCGGAGAAAACAAACCTCAGTGTTAAAGAAGTTGTACAGTGTACGTGCAATTTCACAATACATTGACAATTAATGTTCAAAAGTGTCTCCACCCAGTTCAATGCATTTAGCTGCATGTGTATGAACAAATTTTGTTGCTCGTTTCAGTTTCACTGGGTTATTCTTAATTTCGTCTATTGCATTCATAATGCGAGCAAGTAATGCCTCACGTGTATTGACTTTGTCCTCATAAACTATGTCTTTCATCAACCCCCATACCCAAAAATCCATTTATGTTAAATCGAGTGATCTGGGTGGCCACAAATGCGTGCACCTCGATCAATCCATTTATGGCAAGAATGTTCATTTAATTGTGTAGTAACAGCACTGGTGAAATGTGAAGGCGCGCCGTCGCATTGAAAATATATTTGCAGTCGCGTAGCAACTGGAACATCTTCGAGGAAGCGGGGCATTTATTCTCGAAGGAATAGTAAATACGGCCGGCCAGAGTGGCCGAGCGGTTCTAGGCGCTACAGTCTGGAACCGCGTGACCGCTACGTTCGCAGGTTCGAATCCTGCCTCGGGCATGGACGTGTGTGATGTCCTTAGGTTAGTTAAGTTTAAGTAGTTCTAAGTTCTAGGGGTCTGATGACCACAGCAGTTAAGTGCCAGGCTGTGGCTAAGCCATGTCTCCGCAGTATCCTTTCCTTCATGAGTGCTAGTTCCGCAAGGTTCGCAGGAGAGCTTCTGTACAGTTTGGAAGGCAGGAGACGAGATACTGGCTGAAGTAAAGCTGTGAGGAGCGGGCCTGAGTCGTGCTTCGGTAGCTCAGATGGTAGAGCACTTTCCCGCGAATGGCAAAGTTCCCGAGTTCGAGTTTCGGTCGGGCATACAGTTTTAATCTGCCAGGAAGTTTCATATCAGCGCACACTCCGCTGCAGAGTGAAAATCCCATTCTGGCAAGTCCCATAGTGCTCAGAGCCATTTGAACCATTTTTTTACTATGTACGTCTCGCCTGTTACGGATCCTGGGAAAATAAATGGTCCAATAAAGTGTGTGTTGTTATACCACACCACACATTTATGCTATATCGCTGCTGGAAATTGCGCTGCACTGTTGCATGTAGGTTTGCTTCATACTATACGTACTCGTTATGTAAATTGTTCATATCATCTCAAGTAAACTGTACCTCATCAGTAAATAAAATGTATTTGTGTAATTGCCGATTAGTATTTAACCAGTTGCACAACTCCAAGCGAAGAGCAAGATCTCCTGGATGTAAACGACGCACCTTTTGTTTATGGTAAGGATACAGATTATTGTACTTCAGTGTACGGCGTACCTTAGATTGTGAAATGCCTAATTGTTGAGAGGTACGTGGTGTACTGGTATCCAGGTGACGTTGAACAGCATCTATAATATTCTCATCATTGTCTTCACGTATCAAGCGCTCGTACTGATTATGAATGCTAGGTAGAGAACCTGTCTCCCGTAACATTCGAAATACTCCACAAATGGTTCGTGCATACTCCGAGTTGGATGACGTACACGATGTTCGTTAACTGCAGCCGCAGCATTACCATCACATTTATCGTAAATAAACACCATATCGGCGTATTCCTCTCGTAAATTTGAAAGGTGTCCCTATTTCATAAATAGTCTACAAAACTACAACAGTTACTATGCGGTTTCACTTAAATACACTGTTGTTATTATGTTATTTCACTGAGTAATGCAAAAAACTAATTCGTTTCAAGGATAAGAAACGACTGAAACAATTCAGTAACGGTCGCCAACAATGACATAAAAGTTTCTACATTCTTAATGGACAGTAAACAAATTTACTTGTATAATAATCTTTGCCTCTCTGGATGTTCTGGAAAACTACTGCAGATATATATCTGGGGCATCTTTTATTAGATTCACCAGACCAATAACAACAAAATAAATGGAAATCATGCTTTACTTTAACCTCGTTCAGTTTTCCGATGCCTTCATATCAGCGAAGTTGCTAAATTTCAGGCAAAATCTTTTATTAGCCGTAACTCCGTAACTAAACATTTGCGGACCTATCTCTATATAAATTTTTTCTTTGGTTTTACTTGTAGAATAACATATAAAAATATTTGCATATCTTCGTGAATCACCCTGTATACCGCATAAATTAATAAGTGATGGTACTGATCCCCCATGGTACACAAAACGGGTCAGATCGTTGTTGCAGAAAAACCAAAAAAGGGCGGCAAATTTAGAAGAACGCAAAATCCCCAAGATTGGCAAAGTTTAGCAGAAGTTCGAAATATAGAGGTGCTTCAATGTCAGATCCTTTTAATAATTTCCACAACGAAACTCTGTCTCGGAATCTGGCAGAAAACTCAAAGAGATTCTGGTCATACATAAAGCACACCAGTGACAAGACGCAATCAATACCTTCACTGCGCGACAACAACTTTGAAGTCACCGATGACACTACCACTAAAGCAGAGTTATTAAACACGCTTTTCCGTAACTCCTTCACTAAAGAATACGAAGTAAATATTCCTGAATTCCAATCAAGAACAACTGCCAAGGTGAGAAACATAGAAGTAGATATCTTCGGTGTAGCAAAGCAGTTTAAATCACTTAATAAAGGAAGGACTCTGGTCCAGATATTATACCAGTCGATTCCTTTAAGAGTATACTGATACAATAGCTCCGTATTTAGCGATTATATACTGCCGATCCCTCATAGAAAGATCCGTACCTGGAAACTGGAAAATTGCTCAAGTCACACCAATACCCAAAAAAGGAAAATAGGAGTAATCCACTGAATCACAGGCCCATATCACTAACGACGATGTCTAGTAGGGTTTTGGAACATATACTGTATTCGAACATTATGAATTACCTCGAGAAAAACATAGCGTGGATACAGGCTTTCGACACCATTTCTCACAAGCGTCCTCTAACCAAACTGCGTGCCTATGGAATATCGCCGCAGTTGTGCGACTGGATTCGTGATTTCCTGTCAGAAGGGTGACAGTTCGTAGTAACAGACGGAAAGTCATCGAGTAAAACAGAAGTAATATCCGGCGTTCCCCAAGGAAGTGTTGCAGGCCCTCTATTGTTCCTGATCTAATTAACGACATAGGAGACGATATGACTAGACTTCTTAGATTGTTTGCAGATGATGCTGTCATTTACCGCTTTGTAAACTCACTAGATGACCAAAACGAATTGTAAAATGATTTAGATAAGATATCTGGATGATGCAAAAAGCGGCAATTAACTCTGAATAAAGAAAAATGTGAGGTTATTCACATGAGCACTAAAAGAAATCCGCTATATTTCTATTGCGCGATAAGTCACACAAATCTGAAGGCTGTAAATTCAACTAAATACACAGGGATTACAATTGCAAATAACCTAGAACGATGACATAGATAATACTGTGGGTAGAGCAAACCAAAGACTGCGATTCAGTGACGGAAAACTTAGAAGGTGCAACAAGTCTACTAAAGAGACTGCTTACATTACGCTTGTCCGCCCAAGCCCGGAGTATTGCTGTGCGGTGTGGGATCCACATCAGGTGGGACTGACGGATGACATCAAAAAAGTTCAAAGATGGGCAGGTCGTTTTGTATTATTGCGAAATAGGGGAGACTGGGCCACAGACATGGTATGTCAGTTGGAGTGGCAATCAGTAAAACAAAGGCGTTTTTCGTTGCGACAGGATGTTCTCATCAAATTTCAATCACCAGTTTTGTCCCCCGATTGCGAAAACATTCTGTTGGCACCCATCCACGTATGGAGAAATAATCAAGACAATAAAATAAGAGAAATCAGGGCTTGCACAGAAAAAATTAAGGGCTCGTTTTTCCCGCGCGCCGTTAGAGAGTGCAACGGTAGAGAGACAACTTGAAGGTGGTTCAGAGAATCATCTGCCGGGCAGTTTATTGTGAATAGCAGGGTAATCACATAGATGTAGATGTAGATGTTTATATGAGGTTATCTCCGACTTATTGTGTCTTCGAATGTATGTACACTTACATTGTTCCTCTGAGGAACAATTTAAAAGTGTCAACGATTGAAAAATATGTGATTAGAAACTGTTATTTCCCGGGATTCTAAACATAAGGAAATATGAGAGGTGTTCGAAAGAAAACGTGCGAAACAGCACTGTAAGTATAATTGAAGTCTTTATTCAAAAGTAATCAGCAGAGGCGTGAGGAGACGTATCCCACTGTTTCACAAGCCAAAAGGTTTCCTGTTCCCAGAATTCACGTGGCTTTGACAGGGGACAGCCAATCATCCATCGTGTCCTTATTTCGTCGTCCGAGTTGAAACGCTCAGTTTTGAGATGTTTTTTTTTTTAGTGGTCGGACACATGGAAGTCGCAGGGCGACATGTTCGGTCTGTATGGCCGATTGTGAAACTGCTCCCACTTGAACTTGGCGATTACAATTTCACGTGATCTTGGAGAGGTGTGGACGTATGGAGCAGAAATATGCGCTCCATTCACAGCCCAGGAGGTTCGTTCCTGACGGAATTGGGTAGGCTACGGGGCGTCTCACGGTGCACATCTCTGTTAATGTTTCTGCCGTGCCCGAGGAAGTATCGGACCTCGAACGCCGAAAAAGACGGGGAGACTCACCTTGCGTCTCCCAGGCACAGCGTTGAAGTTTTCAGAGCGAGGTGATGATGCTTGCTTCCAGTGACTAGATAGCTCTCTACGTTATCCAAAGCGGCATATGTAGATTTCAACCGGTTTGGTTCTTATAACGTTCCTTAACCTCTTTATTTGTAGATTCCCTACACATCGTTAAGTACTGTGGCGTCCGCGCACTCCAACCTCGTGCTGATATTGTCGACTCCGTAGAGCTGCTACTGGCACAGCTCTCGCAGTGGAGTTGAGACACGATGCGCGATGACGTAGGTCCCCGTTGGTGCACGGGAGACAGAAATGCGAACTTGTACGATGGATGCTTCTTCTGATTTAAGAGTAAATGATTCATTGCCCGGATATGCAGTAGTTGTTAAATCTTATCTCATGCGCATCGTACACACCACCAATTGCGAGGAAACATTGTAATTATCAGTCTTCTCGTACGTTGTTGGCTCGTTGCTATGGATTAGTTGAACCTGTATGAAGCGAGATCCACAGATACTCTTTGAGCACGTCTGAGTGAACCTACGCCGTAATGTTAAAAAATAAATGTTCAAAAGTTCTCTTTTCAATTAATGGAGTAGGTATTTTGATATTCAGATAAATTGTCCCTGCTGAACAGTCGTTGGTTAACTATCATTGATTAAATCTCTTAATAATGTAGTCCACGCTTGATAGTTCACTTGGAACGAACAGTTTATTGTTCCTTGGCCACTAAATACTTCATAACTTTCGCACCACACGCACACGCAGTTGATTGGTTAAGTCAGTTCCATTAAAATTGAGTTTCTTGACAATTACGACAACTTGACTCTTCAGCGTAATTATATTATCTTCGTGAAGTCGTGTAATTGTGTCCTACTCGAGACTTATTGAGTGTAGTCCTTTGATATACTATCCACTCTTCTTTTAGTTCCAACTCTTTGAAAGCCAAGTCCAATATTCAGTAGTTTCGTCAACAAAGTTCAATTAACCCGTTATGCATGGTTAAACGCGTCTATCATTTCCTGTCTCTGCTTAGAAAATCAGTTTCCGAAGTTCGTGAATCACGCCACGCAAGAAACACTTCTGAACGCAAAACAATCTCGTCGCGTTCCGTACACTCAATAACTAAGACAAGAATTGTTCTCGCACGTCTTTACAGGACGAGAGCCAGCAAGCGACTTCTTCTGTGAAAGAGTATTGCAGGCGCATTGAATTTCTTCGTTGCGCTTACAACTCTCTTCCACATAAAAGTTATCTCCGACTAACATCACGTTGGACTTAGCTTTCAAGATATTAATTGCATTTATCACTTGGATATTTGTCCATTAATTAAATCTGAGGTTGCTTCCTCCTCTTTTCATAACAAAAACTCTCAGTGATGTATAATGTTGTTGTTATCAAAACTTCTTGGTGTTAGCTTATCGGCAAGGATGTCGTATTTGCCAAGGTAACTCTTCCCTACTTCATATTATGATATTCTGTCTTAATTGACTTTAAGGGGGTCGTTGGGGTGTTATAGTACTCATAGTAGCACAACAGTTTTATTTATAAACTCTCCGCTACACTTAGTATGGCTTTCACAGATTCTCGATGTGTTAGTCCAGGTCGCAGGTCCCTGTGTGTCCAATAAACCCTCCTAAATCTACGTTCTAGTTGTGTAGGGGCTATTTGCAGTCTTCTATTTTTAGTTCCTACTGATTTGGATTTCGTAAGGATTCAACTTTATCCTGCTGTCAGCGTGGGTAATGGCAACTGTGGCCATCTCCCAGGCAATGCCACGAACAGTGGTGACTGGCCAATTGAAATTTGCTGTTACACGCTGCCCGTCGCACTCTAATTCCGTATACGCGCTATCTGCCACCGATAAATTACGTAGTTATGAGCTTCTCGGTAACAGTATACTCTTTTAAGTGTCCGATCCGTCGTTTCCTTTTTTCCCCGCCAGCATTCTTTTCCTTCCCCCTGTTCCCGATACTCTTCCAACACGGACTCATTAGTATGTAAAGTGTCTATAAAATCGATACCAATAACCGTAAACAAGATGGGCCCTCCGCCCGCTCGGTGGGCACATGCAAAGCAGGCGCGCCTGATGTCTTACCTAATGAAATCAGAACCCCGATAATTGAGGCGTTTAATGGCACCGCCGGCCGGAAGCCGGCCGCGAATTAACGTCGTTTTACCGGGCTTTATGAACAAATTAGCCGCTACTGTGCCACTAAATTGGGCGGAGCCGCGAATGAAATACGCGCCGATGCGAGAGAAACGGCCGCGTTTCTAGGGTTCCCCCGGACTCGTGAGTACCGAGGACTGCCCGGGCGCGGCCTGCCGTGCCCACGGCGGCGGGCCGTCGATTTACGGCGCAGTAAACAGCCGTGTCGAGTGCGGACCGCTCCACCTGCTGCCCACGTGGCGTCGGGCCGATGCACCGACCGCGGCGTGTGACGGCTTTGTTACGGGAAGGGAGCGCCCGTGCTCTCGCGGCCGAGCTTTAACACTAGTCGTTACACTCCACCGGCTTTCCCTCTCGTCTAGCGTACGACGTTCTCCTGATCTGCTACGCCTAAACCCCCTGATTACCCTTGGTTTCTCCCTGAAACTACCGTTTTATTAACTTTTTTTAAAGTAGCAGTGCCTTCCGCATGAAACCACCGATGCTACAGGAAGACGGAGACATATAATTGTGTACGTAGTTACTTCTATAATGAAGCGCCAAGTACACTTCTATAAGCATGCGTATTCAAATACTGTACAGAGATATGTAAAGAGGCAGCATACGGCGCTGCGGTCAGCAACGCCTATAAAAGAGAACAAGTGTCTGGCTCAGTTCTTACACCTGTTACTGCTGCTACATTGGCAGGTTGTCAAGATTTAAGTGAGTTTGAACGTGGTGTTACAGTCTGCGCACGAGCGATGGGACACAGCGTCCCTGAGGTAGCGATAAAGTGGGGATTTTCCCGTACGACCATTTTACGAGTATACTGAGAATATCAGGAGTCCGGTAAAACATCAAGCCCTTGACATCGCTGCGGCCGGAAAAGGATCGTGCAAGAAGAGGACCAACGACGACTGAAGAGAATCGTTCAACGCGGCACAAGTGCAACCCTTCCGCAAAATGCTGCAGATTTCAATGCTGGGCCATCAACAAGTGTCAGTGTGCGAACCATTCAACGAAACATCATCGATATGGGCTTTCAGAGCCGAAGGCCCACTCGTGTACCCTTGATGACTGCACGGCACAAAGCTTTACGCCTCGCCTGGGCCTGTCAACACCGACATTGGACTGTTGAAGACTGGAAACATATTGCCCGGTCGGACGAGTCTCGTTTCAAATTGTATAGAGCGGATGGACGTCTACGGGTATGGAGACAACCTCATGAATCCATGGACCCTGCATGACATCTGGAGACTGTTCAAGCTAGTGGAGGCTCTGTAATGGTGTGGGCCGTGTGTAGTTGCAGTGATTAGGACCCATAATACGTCTAGATACAACTCTGACTGGTGACACATACGTAAGAATCTTATCCGACAAAGTGCATCGATTCATGTCCATTGTGCATTCCCACTGACTAGTCATTTCCAGTAGGACCATACGACACCCCACACGTCAAGAATTGTCTGTAGTGGCTCCAGGAACACTCTTTTGAGTTTAACACTTCCACTGACCACCAAAGTCCCCAGACAAGAACATTAATGAGCATATCTGGGATGCTTTGCAACGTGGTGTTCAGAAGAGATCTCCACCAAACCCACTCTTATGGGTCTATGGACAGCCCTGCAGGTTTCATTGTGTCAGTTCTTCCAGCACTATTTCAGACGTTAGTCGAGTCAGCCGCGTCGTGCTGCCGCACTTCTGCTCTGCCACGGGGCCCCTACATGATGTTAGGCAGATGTACCAGTTTCTTTGGCTCTTCAGTGTATAAATGTAGTGCACTGCAGCAGTCGGTTACACCGTCCAGAACAAAGGTCAGCACAGAGATTGTGCTATGTGATTTAATGAGATTGTGACACGTGGTTTATTTTATAGTGATCCTATTGAGAAGATGATTGACGGTGAAATAAATACTTAGTGGTTATTATTGAAGTACAGCTACTCATAGAGGTACAATGTGGGCTGTAATTATTGTACGGCAGAGAAATTTTCTAGGAATTATATTGCGTTAATGTGCTGCAAACAGATTAGTTCCAATTTTGGCCACCAGTGCAGTCTGGCGCTGTGAGTACAAGAAAGATGTAAAGAAATAATCCTATACGTAAAGGATTAGGAACTGGATGTGGGCAGGAAAGATCAAACAAGTGAGAGAGGCATAATGCTGGTTTTATTATGAACTGCTACTTATCTCATTTGTTCAATATGAGCACTATGCACATCTACGAGATGCTGTACAGCGCCAGTTTTTCACTCGGTGGCCAAAATTGGAACTAATTTTTTTCCAGCGTACATCGGTTTCACTTCAATGCATTGGCCTTTCTACCAAGTTTTGCTGTCATTTGCCAGTAACAGGCCACACTGAACCTCCGTGAGTAACTATAACCATCTGGTAAATCTAATGTTATCGTAATGTAAATTTGAGTTTTTACTGATGCTGTTACGAATGGCTTTCAAGCGAAGCCACTGGAGTAGTATGTACTTTTGAAATAGATTTATTAAATCTGATGCCCTTTTTGCTTGTTATTTAGGACCATAATTTGTTTTAGGTATTATGAATTCATGGAACTTTCGAAATGTGGATGTGTGTCTAGGAAAAATGTGAAATTGCTAGCAAATGAACCTGATGAAATGATAGCTGGTTGAAAAGTGTACGTCTCACGGGAACCAAGGTGAAACTACCTCTGTATAACAATTCATTGTTTACATTTTGACTATTTCTTATTGTATTCATTGCTTAATATGACAACAAAAGTTAATTTTGGGAAAAGTTTTAAAATTGCCTTCCAAAGGGGGTCCATCTTCTTAAAATATTTGATTGTTTACGTTTTCCAGTTTCTTGTTATATTCATTGCTTACTATGTGGGTAACGGTCGATTCTATTAAAAAATTTTAAATTAGTTTTTTTAATTATTGTGGGTCAAAGGGTTAAACACCATGTAACCTCGCACGATATACTTACTGTTCCCACGTAACGCCCAAACTCGTCCGTTAAAACGTCGACATTCACATTATTCACTTCTTCCACGAGTTCTGAATTGTAAGTATGCTGCAAAGGCACTCTCTGCCAGGTGACAAGTATTAAGTCCTACAGTCTTTGTTAAGCCAAGTAAAGGCTTATCTGCTACTACGTATCGGGCGGCTATAATTAAACTGACGACTTTACGAATGCTGCAGTCCGGATTATATCGCAGGATGCTGAAACATAGTAGGTGTGATCATTAATCGATGCGCTTGCTGAGTAAGATGAAAAACAATAATCGTTCCACTTTATGACAGCACGTGAAAATATAGCAGTGTACCCATACAGAATGTGGTGAGGGAGCAGGAGAAAGGGAGGAACGATCAAACACCTTATAACGGTGGTTCTGGGCTTATTTCGATATGGTCACAAGTTACAACATATTATTTTTAATATGGTCTACCGACTCTGTAGCATGCTGCATCCGTAACACAGCATGGACGACAATTGCTTGCCGCAGACACGGTGTAATAAGAACGAAATGTCGTCATATGCTATCCTTCCGATCAGAAAGAGTCTGGATACATCCCTGATAGGCACGATCTTTCAGATACACCAACAACCAGGAGTAACATGGATTTAGTTGGGGAGATGTGGAAGGCCAGGAATCTTGAAACTGTTTCAAGATGGTGATGCTGTTACCAAAGGTTTCTTGAAGCAAATCTTACACCTGGCAAGAGACATATGGTACCGCCCCGGCTGGCATGAGAATAGTGGTGCAGATACAACTGCGTCCTTGCAAAGCTGGAATCATGTGTTGCTCAAGGACATTCTTAAAACGTTCAGATGCCACTGTACACCGAACAGGCCCGTGAGGTGTCACCTTCTTGAAGAAAACAGAGCGAGAATGAAAGATCACGTGACGGCACACCACACAATCATATAACCTGAGCATATTCCTGCACAACACCTGCGGAACAGAACCCCATACGTGACACTTCTGTGAATTTACATCGCAGTGCGGAGTAAAATATGCCTCGTCCCTCCATATGTCATCCACTTACATGGATGCCAAAAAACCAAGGGCAATGCCACGCCGTTGTAGCGTACGTTAAGGATCCTTTTGATGCATATTCCTAAGCTTCTAGGGATACCAGTGACCAGGCGAGACACAGTGCCCATGACACAACTCAGATACTGGCTGTAGAAACTGACGCACGTGCAGTACAGTTGGCTGTAGCTACAGCAACTTCATTAACAACTGCCATGGGACTGGGCCGGCACACTCTCCCTGCTGCAGCACGTAATCCATCTTTTTCTTCAGATTTCTTGATCATATTCTTTATACCATTTATTAACATGGTGCCTCTTCACAGTCGTTTCTATCGGCGATATTCCCGCAATGCAGCGCTGCTGTTGACTTCGTTTGGATAAAACAATGTTACCAGCAATGAACTGTCTTTCTTCTCAAAAGCCATCGTCGTTCGTACGGAAAACTTCAACCGTCTTAACCCTTTACACCAAGTCACTTCAGAAGAGAAATCACCATCGCCAAGCGTCAAGCAGCATACTGACGTCGAAACAGGAAACATTTCACATTCTGACTGCTTACAGCGCCATATTTTCACCTGTTGGCACAATGGGGAGCTATTAATTTTTTCTGCATACTCCGAAGTGGGACAAGAAGAGAATAGAAGCTTTCGAAATGTGGTGCTACAGAAGAATGCTGAGGATTACATGGGTAGATCACATAACTAAAGAGGAGGTATTGAACAGAATTGGGGAGAAGAGGAGTTCGTGACACAACTTGACTACAAGAATGGATCGGTTGGTAGGACATGTTCTGAGGCATCAAGGGATCACAAATTTAGAATTAGCGGGCAGCGTGGAGGGTAAAAATCGTAGAGGGAGACCAAGAGATGAATACACTAAGCAGATTCAGAAGGATGTAGGCTGATATACGTACTGGGAGATGAAAAAGCCTGCACAAGATAGAGTAGCATGGAGAGCTGCATCAAACCAGTCTCAGGACTGAAGACCACAACAAGAACAACTCCAAAGTGCACTGAGTAATAAACATATCTATGATGTTTCAACGTCCCGTGATGTATACATTTCGCACTGCAGCACTCGGAACACTGTCAGTTTAATTTTAACCGCCGAGTACTTTGCAGTCAGCAAGAGGGTGCTAGTCACAGGCCTGCGTAGACCAAGTTGTATGTTTGTGAGCCCCGGTGAAGGTGGTTAAGGCGTTTTGTATTCTGTTTCTGCTCGGTTTCTGATGCTGTTCTTGACTCTTAGTTCATCTCACCACTTCCACGTTTTTGCAACTGTCGACTGGTGTAATAGCTTTCTTGAAGCTTGACAAGCGGCAGGTGGGTACAGTTCTCATAAAACGATTAAACATTACTGTAAGCACTTTTTAAAACAACAAACATAGGTAAAAAGAAGGGTGAAGCAAATCATGAACAAATTGCTAAAGCAGTGTTTCAAATATTACGTGAAAGCCTCAATGTATATTGTACTATCTGAACGCACATCGCTAATAACAATATCAAGGAACCTAAGGCACGTCAAAAGATGAAGATGAGCAGAATACAGGGGTAGCAGTAGCTGTTTTTATGGCTACCATGTGGTAAGATGCTGGCTACTGTGACGACAAGGAGGCGCCTTTATTGTCATCAGTTGGCCAAAAGTCTTTATACGGATAATTAATGCAATTTGTAATCATCAAGTAATTTGTTGTATTTACATTCCATTTTTAATGTCGTTTAGCAAAGGCCGTTACATGAAGAGGTCAAGAAACCTGAAAAGATGAAAACCTAAAAATATATAAGATTACAGATAAAAGTCACATAGATAGAGGATTATGTATTTTGCATTTTAACTATTTAAAAGGAATTATTCCCTGCCTGCTGACAAGCGAAACAACAGAGATACTGGTTTAGCAAGGCGCCTTAAAGCTAGTGAGGCAACTAATGTGGATACTTTGAAGCTCCTGCCCATGACCTTGTTTCAACTGGAAAGATATACATCTGTAAGAAGAGAGAGTATTATGCCTTTGTCTTCGATTGTATGCGTACTAATTACTTTCGTAATGCCAACATGCTAAGTGAAAGGCGTCTTTTGAGCGATGTGCAACGTAATATAATATTTTGAAAATGTCCTTTTTCCTCCTTATTAATTTAAGCTGGTTAGCTTCAGCCTTATGTAAGCTTTCCGTTACTTTTTTTTTTTGGCCAGTGTCGTGAAAGAAGGATATAAGATGCACTTCAACAAAAGCAAAACAAGAGTAATGCAATGTATTAGAATTAAATCAGGTCATGCTGAGGGAATTAGATTAGGAAACGAGACACTTAAATTAGTATATGAGTTTTGGAATTTGAGCTGCAAAGCAACTGATACTGGTCGAAGTAGAGTGTATATAAAATGTAGACTGGTAATGGGAAGAAAAGCATTTCTGAAGAAGAAAAATTTATTAACATCTAATATAGATTTAAGTGTTAGGAAATATTTTCTGAAAGTATTTGTATCGAGTACAGCCATGTATGGAAGTGAAACATGGACGAAAAACAGTTTACATAATAAAAGGATAAAAGGTTTTGAAATGTGGCGCTACAGAAGAATGCTGAAGATTAAAGTATAGATCACATAACTGATGAAAAAGTACTGAACAAAACTGGGGGAGGGAAGGGGGGGGGGAGAAGAAATTTGTGGTACAACTTATCTAAAAGAAGGGATCGGTTGGTGGATGACATCAGAGACATCAAGGGATCGCCAATGTAGTATTGGAGGAAAGTGGTGGGGGTGGGGGGTAAAAATCGTAGAGGAGGACCAAGAGATGAATACAGCAAGCAGATTCAGAAAGAGGTAGGCTGCGGTAGTTACTCGGAGTAAAGAGACAAACCAGAACATCATAGACTGTGCGGCTGGTCCCGGCGGAGGTTCGAGTCCTCCCTCGGACATGGGTGTGTGTTTTTGTCCTTAGGATAATTTAGGTTAAGTAGTGTGTAAGCTTAGGGACTGATGACCTTAGCAGGTAAGTCCCATAAGATTTAACACATATTTGAACAAACCAGAACAGCCACGTACCAGTATTTCAGAGCCATCTGTCGGAGCTGCTTCCCTTTTGCTTTCATGAGTGCACTCCAACTAGTTTGCACTAATGCTGTTGCTGCATGAAAGAAACTTCGACGAGATACTTTCTGTCAGTACAGTTTTTTGGGGGAAGTGGGGAGGGGGGTAAGGTGAAAGTTTCGTTAAGTTCACTTTGTATTCTATTTGCTTGTGCTCGATGTATTCTTGCCATTGCTTTGTTTCTCATGTGTGCTACATCTTATTTTAGATTCTTTGAAAATGGCGTAACCCCGAAACGCGTAAGGATTAGTTAAGTTAATAAATAATAAGACACAAGGAAATTACAAACAGAATTACAGACTCAATGCGACCGTGCATGATTAAAATTAATAGGGAAAGTTGAAAATTTTGCCGTACCTGAATTCGAAGCCGCGCCTCTTTACTAGACAGACGTTCTGACCTCGAAGCCGTTGCACTTGCAACTGCGTTAACGACCCTAGCACGCCTCCCGTCAGACCCAAATGTCTAGAATTTTTCTTTGTTCAGTTCTTCTGTATATCATGGCTCTGTACGCCATGTGGTCCCCCACAAAACACGTGTTTCTTTCTTTTATTACTGTTTTGTCGTAAGCATCTTAAATTCGGCTAGAGTATCTGCCTTTTACTTTTGTCCCCGGGGTTCTTGTAAAATTCACGCTAAAAATGCGAGTGCACACATTGTGTATTGTGTGTATTGATGCGGGGACCGAGAAACGACGGAGTGGCTTCGTCCCGCGTAGCCCACAGTGGTCCACAACTCCACTACAAGTCACAGCAGTCCACCCACCCCGCCGCCGCCCCACACCGAACGCAGGGTGATGATGATGTTTGGTTTGCGGGGCGCTCAACTGCGCGGTCATCAGCGCCCGTACAAAGTCCCAATTTTTTCACAGTCCTGTTTTTTACCCAATCTAATCTAGCCACTGTCACGAATGATGATGATGATGATGATGAAATGATGGGGACAACACAAACACCCAGTTCCCGGGCGGAGAAAATCCCCAAACTGGCGTGGAATCGACCCCAGGACCCCGTGATCCAGAGGCAGCAACGCTCGCCACTAGACCACGAGCTGCGTAAAACCCAGGTTTATCGTGCGGTTCGGTCCCCAGTGGACCCCCTAGGAACGTCTCGTACCCAGATGTTTGCGTGGTAGAGTAATTACGGTGTACGCGTACGTAGAGACAGTGTTTGCGCAGCAATCGCCAACATATTGTAAGTGAGGGGGAATAGTGGGCACCATCTCGCATTCGCCGATGCAGATGGAAAACAGCCTTAAAAACAATCCACAGACTGGCGGGCACACCTGAACTCGACACTAATCCGCCGGGCTCGTCATCGCTAATGCGAATTCAAAAACAGTTTTTGACTTACAAAGACTTGCAATTGTTGAAACTTCCTGGCAGATTAAAAATGTGTCCGGACCGAGACTCGAACTCGGGACCTTTGCTTTTCGCGGGCAAGTGAGGACGGGGCGTGAGTCGTGCTTGGGTGGCTCAGTTGGTAGAGCACTTACCCGCGAAAGGCAAAGGTCCCGAGTTCGAGCCTCGGTCCGGCACACAGTTTTAATCTGCCAGGAAGTTTCGTATCAGCGCAGACTCCGCTGTAGAGTGAAAATTTCATACTTGCAATTGTTGTCTCTCCCTAGAAAACTGTTGTGATGAAATATTTTCAAATCTATGGCAAACGTCAACGAGCACAATGTTTGATGTTTATTTACACAAAAAATCGTTTAGTACTAAAAATTGTCACTAGTATCTATTAGTATGCCCAAAGTTGAGACGAAATAATTAAAAAAAAAAAAACAAATTTAAGAAATGGTGACTATCTCATTCGGCACACACTTGTATTAAATGAAAAACTTATTCGCAAAATCTTAACGGGAGCATCAAAAACTTCATTAAAAGCTGTGGCATATGTCTTGTGTTTATTCATCCATCATGCTTCAAATGTATATAGCGTGTTGTGTATGTCAAAAGGGCATTGTACTTGAATGAATGCATGTGTGGGTTTACAAATAAAGTTCTTCGGCACAGCCCACACGTTAGTAGCCGTCACCTAGCGATTCCCTTTTCTGATGTAGCGAATGTCGCAAAGACACACTGCTTTTGGGCTATGCCGACAAAAGCATCTATTGTGCACTACACAAGGAACGCACTGAATTGAGGTTCGGGGGATTATAGCAGATCTAGGTGCGACCTTAATGGGCTCCGTCGAAGGATTAATCGCTCCTCCCAGCTGCTGTAGTCTCGTCTCTGCTTGCACCGCGATTCAGTCGTCTCTGAAAGAGTCGATCGCTTCAAAGAGCAAAGATACACTGAGGCAACAGAAGTCATGGGACAGCGATATGCACATATAGAGATGGAGCGAGTATCGCGTAAGGTATATAATGGAACTGCATTGGCGGGATTGTAATTTCTACTCAGGTGATCCATGTGGAATGGTTTTAATGGCCGAAGGGTAATACGCGGAATGGCAGTTGGAGCTAGACACATGGGATCTTCCATTCCGAAAATCGTTATGGAATTTAATATTCCGAGATCCACAGTGTCGAGAGTGTGCCGAGAATACCAAATTTCAGGTATTATCTCTCGCCGCAGGCATCGGAGTGGCCGACGGCCTTCACTCAACAACCAAAAGCAGAGGCGTTTTCGTAGAGTTGTCAGTCCAACAGAAGAGCAGCAATGCGTGAAATAACCGCAGAAATGAATGTGGGACTCAGAACGACCGTGTCCGTAGGACAGTGCGGCGAGATTTGGCGTTAATGGGCTATGGCAGCAGTCGACCGGCGCGAGCGCCTTTGCTTTCAACAGCGCCTCCCCTCGGCTCGTGACCATATCGGTTGGACCCTACACGACTTTAAAACCATGTCCTGGTCAAATTAATCCCAATTTCAGTTGGTAAGACTTGATGGTACGGTTCGAATGTGGCACAGACACCTCGAACCTATGTTGTCAACAAGGTACTGAGCAAGCTGGTGTTGTCTCCATATTGATGTGGGCTGTATTTACAAGGACTGAACTGAGTCCTCTGATCCAACTGAACAGATTTTTGAATGGAAATGGTTATGTTCGGCTACCTGCAGACCATTTTCAGCCATTCATTGTCTTCATGTTCCCAAACAACAATGGATTTTTTATGGATCACAAAGCTCCATGTCACCGGGACACATATGTGTGCGATTTGTTTGAAGAACACTCTGGACTATTCGCCCGAATATGGCAGTGCAGATCGCCCGACATGAATCCCATCGAACATTCGTGGGACATAATCGAGAGGTCAGTTCGTGTACAATATGTTGCACCGGCAACGCTTTCGCAGTTGTGGACTGCTATAGAGGCAGTATGGATCAGTATTTCTGCTGGGGACTTCCAACGACTTGCTGAGTCAGCCACGTCCATTTGATGCACTGGGCCGGGCGAAGGGAAGTCCGACACGATATTAGGACGTATCCGATGACTTCTGCCCCCATCAATGTACATCACCAGAGCGCTCCATCACAACGCTACGAGTAGAATCCAAAAATTTATTTCTTAACACGAGTTCCTTCCGCTGTTGAAACCATTTGTGAGACTTTGGAAATAACTGTTGTTGTTATATTACGTTTTTAAATCAGTTTTCCTTAAGAAATTCAATTAGGGTTTCCACAGCAAATCTTGACGCAAATTGACTAGTAGATTGTCCCACATAAAAGACAGGAAGTTCTTGTTCCCCCAAAATCCTTACATCTAAGACACTTTTGGTGCATTCATTCTTAAATCAGTCCATGTGGTTGGTCAAGTAAGGTGGATTCTCCTTATAACTGATTTAGTATGGGCTGCAAAATTTGTAATTGCATCGCATTCACGGTTTGTAATTGTATTGCATCCAGGAATATAAACATTTGTGTGTTGGAGAGAGGTGATTCACATAACATCAAACTTAAAATGGCATCATCAAGCTAACTCTGTGCTCAAATGACTGTAACTGGTGGATGCCGGTATCAGCTGTGTGTCTCACAATCACACGGAATGCGAAACTCCAGACTCCTCCTCACATCACTAACGTCATTCAACTCTTCCATGGCGAAAGCAAAAATTTACTTCCTAAAGTCTTTTCAAATGGTAGGGACAAAAAGTCTCCCATTTACAATAAAAATCCCACACCTTACGAGAAAAACATTACAGTATATCAAAAATCAGTCAGATAAGGCGCCATACAAAACAATGTTTAAGAAAAAAACAAATTATGTGAAACGACATATTACTTTTTCATTACCTCCTGTAGTACTCCCCATGCTAGAGAAAGAAATGAGACAAATTGACTCAACTCGGTAGACCTTGTCGATGGTTCTCGGAGTCCTCCGCGGCACATCATAATCTAGAAATACTGAAAACATGTATTATACTCATGAACAAACCAAAGGCTCCCCCAAGTAGGTGTAGAAGCAACAGCTTGTACTCTCTGACACTAAAACTCATTGTGAAGCGCCTCTGTTCCAACATCCTACTGACGCAGTTAATTAAACTGAGTTCAGTCAACTCTTAGGAACAAAAATAATGACTACAACATCCTAAATACACACACATAAAAATTAATCGCACATAAAACTTGTAGCTAACCAGAGATAAGGACATTCGGTAAGGAGCATCTAAACTTATCTAAAAACCCTAATGCTATTATTCTAAAACACATACAAAAACATAAAATACAACATCTAATCCCGTAACTGAACTAAACTATTTCAACACCTCTCCCTCTCCCTCTCCCTCCCTCTCTCTCTCTCTCGGTGGCCCCAACATTCAGTTCCCTTTTGCTTCTTCGTCGTCGCACTGCCTCAGCTTTGGACTGCTGGTCACTGTGGCATTGGCCAGAGGTTCTCCCCTCCATGTCGAATTTTTGGAAAAGTAGAGATTCGGGATGAGACAACATTCTTCTGCCTGTCTTGCTGTGGGGAAGCCGTCTGGATCTCTACTGATCCATAAGACGGCGGTGGCAGCCTTTCTCTGCCGCCGTCTCAGCCTTTTTCTTCCGGTATGGACATGTACGTCGTGGCTCAAGTTCGCTGGATTCTAAGTAAGTTTCTCATTTTGAAGTTAGCGCTGTCCGTTGTCTGAGTAGCTCACAATTTCCATGATTTGCTACGGAGCTTCTGTTGCTTGATTAACTGTGGTAATTCGTGGGTGTTACACTCACTCACTTTGGATGTACGAGCTGTGCATGCATTTGCGAAGGGACAGGCACTGCGGTGATAACAGCCCTTATGAAATACATGAAATGTATTCGCAGTTGCAAATACGGACAATCATCGGCTGTATAATGGGATGACGACAGTGAAAAATCTGTGCCACGCCGGTACTCGAAGGGAAATTACTTGCTTAGTGCGAGCTGTCGCCTTACCATTAGGCTATCTGAGCAAGATTCACAACCAGAGCCCAACACATGGTTGACGACATATAGAAGTTCGAGTGTGGCTGTGAGTTGTGCTCGGATAGCGTAATGGTAAGGTGACCGCTCGTGCTAAGTGAGAAATCCGGTTTCGAATCCCAGTCCAGCACAGAGTTTCAATGTCGTCGTTCCATTATACAGCTGATGATTGTCCATATTCGCAACTGCGTATAAATGCCAAGTTTTATACCAACTGTATTTTTGATCGTTTTTATATTTATATGTTGCATCTGAAGTTGTATTTATTTTGCATGAGATATTTCTTGTGACTTAAGGACATTTATTTTCATAAGTCCTGTTTGTAACTGCGATCCCTCAGCAGTAGGCTTTTTATTTTGCGTTGATTAAAATGGACAGAACAGATCGAGTGCTTCCTAGGGAAGCTAGGGAGAGCACCACGGAGAATAGACCCGTTGATAAAAGAATTTCGGTGCAGAATTTTCCGAGGACGGGTGGCAGCAGCAGTTACTTCCCATCGGACGCAGGGAAGCACACAGATATCTGAGAAGAGTGAAAACAGAATTGCTTGCGAAACAGAACTGAACGAAACACACCCCACCTGAAGTGTGGAAATTCCACTCTGGCTAAAATGCTAATGCAGGTCGAACAAGATAGAAAAAAAGCTAAGGAAGGAGACAGAAAAAGCAGAACAAGATAGAAAAAAGCTGAAGCGGGTAGGAAGGAAGCGAGACAGGAACCAAAACAATTGTGGTCAAAAATGGAAAATTTACGAAGGTTGGTTCTAAATTCGCATTGATCGACGAGAAGTTAGGTTAAGTTTCGGAAGCAATGAAAAGCGGTGCATCTAGGCTGGCACAGTCCGTAGATAATCTGGAAAAGGTAGAGGAAACCAATGCCTCTCTTTCTGGAAGGGTGTAGAAGTTTGAAGATATTAACAAATCTCTTTTGCAAAGAGCACGGAATCTGGAAGACCGACCAGGGTCAGCTCCGATGCCACTCACTCCGATCGTAGGCTCTTCCCAGGGCGCCACCGACCCACGACAAAGGCCACCTGGCACAGTAGCCGTTGTCCGGAATTCCTGTGCCGCGGAGCGGACAGATACCAACTCCTCAGCATACGTGGCGAGGCTACAGCTCAGGCATCAGCAGTGCGATCCCAGCGTTGTCAGGAGGCTACCTGCCACCGTGATGGTACGTGACGACTTACCCCCCCTCCCTTCCCCTTTCCCTCTTACCGCACAGGATTTTGGGCGCGAACGCAAATCCACTCTAACAGTAAGTACCCTGAATGACAGCGCATGATCGACAGATTGTGCACATCTTAAGGCATCCCTCCACAAACGGTCCACATTTTTGTGAAATTTAGAAGATTGGAGGTGAAATCCTAAAAGAGATCCGTAAGGAATTCAGCCAGAAAGGTTGAGGGAGAGGTTGTGATGTGAGGTAAACTGACGGTTCTCCTGATGACAGCCGAATCGTCAACGTGATAAGTTTGGCTAGTTACAGGGCTCCTTTTAGAGTCTCTTACGATAGACAGTATTTACCGCAAGTGTATTCTAGCCCCGGTACGACATGGGGAAAAAAGGAGGCGATAAAGTATATTAATCGTGATACTCCTATTAGCCAACATTCAACCTTCTTCCACCACCATAAAAAATGGTTCAAATGGCTCTGAGCACTATGGGACTCAACTGCTGAGGTCATTAGTCCCCTAGAACTTAGAACTAGTTAAACCTAACTAACCTAAGGACATCACAAACATCCATGCCCGAGGCAGGATTCGAACCTGCGACCGTAGCGGTCCTGCGGTTCCAGACTGCAGCGCCTTTAGCCACACGGCCACTTCGGCCGGCTCGACCACCATAAGATCAACAGAATGTGGTTCTCTAAATTTTTTGCCCGACGGCAGGTAATGGCTAGATCCCTAAGAGTGCGGCGAGTTAGTTACCTAGAAAGTCATTCCGTTTTCATCCAAAATGTGGCTAACATGAAAATCACAATCAGTATTTTAAATATTTGCGCAGTTCCATTAAAAACGGGGAAAACTTGTTACAAAATTTTTGCTGCTGAAGTCAGGCAATGCTAAAACAATGCAAAAACACTCAAAGAGAACTGATTTAGAGTATGTGAACATCTCAAGAAACAATGCCGACTTTACATTTGAGATTGAGATAACCGATCGCGGAATTGAAAAGCAACAGCAATCGCTTAATAGTTCAAAGGCTTCAGGACCAGATGAGATACCTATAAGATTTTATAAAGATTATGCGAAAGAACTTACTCCCCTTATAGCAGTAATTTATTGTTGATCACTTGAGCAACGAAAGGTACCTAACGACTGGAAAAAAAGCGCAGGTCATTCCCGTTTTTAACAAAGGCCGTAAGACAGATTCACACAATTATAGGCCTATTTCATTGACGTGAATCTGTTGTAGAATTATGGAACATGTTTTATTCTCAAGAATTATGACGTTCTTGGAAAACTAACAGCTCCTCTATAAAAAATCAACATGGATTTCGCAAACAATGATCCTGCGAAACTCAGCTCGCTCTGTTCCTCCATGTTTCCACAGCGCAGTGGACAAAGGCGTTCAGGTTTATGCCGCGTTCCTTGATTTCAGTAAGGCATTTGACACCGTCCCGCAGTGCCGTTTAATGAAAAAAATACGAGCTTACGGAGTATCGGAGCAGACCTGCGACTGAATTTAAGACTTTCTTGCATATAGAACTCAATATGTCGCTTTTACCGGAACTAAATCGACAGATGTAAAGGTAATATCCGGGGTAGCACAGGGAAGTGTGACAGGACCGTTGCTGTTCACAATATATATAAATGATCTAGTAGAAAGCATCGGATGCTCTTTAAGGCTATTCGCAGATGATGCAGTTGTTTATGCCAAAGTAGTAACGCCAGAAGATATTTTGCAGAACGATCTGCAGAGAATTGATGAATGGTGCAGACTCTGGCAGCTGACCCTGAACGTAAATAAGTGAAACATATTGCGCGTACATAGGAAAAGAAATCCACTACTGTACAGTTACACTATTCATGACAAACAGCTGGAGACAGCGTCTGCCGTAAAATAGCCAGAGTGACCTTAAGTGGAATGACCATATAAAACAGATTGTGGGAAAAGCAGACACAAGACTCAGATTCATCACGAGTACGACATTTACCTAGATACTGGTATCTGCTGCTGCTTTCTGGCTCTCGTAAATGCACACAGTGAGCTGAGTTTCACCAGTTGATTCCTAAAAAGTGGTTCAAATGGCTCTGAGCACTATGGGACTCAACTGCTGAGGTCATTAGTCCCCTAGAACGTAGAACTAGTTAAACGTAACTAACCTAAGGACATCACAAACATCCATGCCCGAGGCAGGATTCGAACCTGTGACCGTAGCGGTCTTGCGGTTCCAGACTGCAGCGCATTTAACCGCACGGCCACTTCGGCCGGCCAGTTGATTCCTACAGAGAAGATTTTCGGCCTTCAGAAATGTGGTAATACGTGAGCATAAAAGATGTTCCAAAATTCGACAACAGACCGATATCATATTGCACATACATAGGTAAAGAAATCCAGTAATGTACAGCTATACTATTGATGATAAACAGTTGGAGACAGCGTCTGCCGCAAAATATCTAGGCGTAACTATCCAGAGTGACCTGAAGTGGAATGACCACATAAAACAGATAGTGGCAAAAGCAGACTCCAAACTCAGATTCATCGGAAGAATCTTAAGGAAATGTAACTCATCCACGAAAGAAGTGGCTTATAAGGCGCTTGTTCACCCGATTCTTGAGTAGTGTCCATATATCTGGGATCCCAGAAGACAGGACTGACAGAGAAGATACAGAGGATCCAACGAAGAGTGACGCGTTTCGACACGGGATCGTTTAGCTGGAGAGAGAGCCTTACGGAGATGCTAAACAACCTCCCCTGGCAGACGTTACAAGAGAGGCGTTGTGCATCACGGAGAGATTTACTACTGAAATTTCGGGACAGCACTTTTCAGGAGGAGTCTGACATCACATCACTCCTACTCCCCCCCCCCCCACATACATCTCGTGTATTGACCACGAGGAGAAAGTTCGAGAAATTAGAGCCAATACAGAGGCTTACCAACATTCTTTCTTCCCACTCACTATTCGCGAGGGGAACAGGATTGGAGGGCTCAGATAGTGGTTTAGTACCCTCTGCCACACACCATTAGGTGGCTTGCGGAGTATGATGTAGATGTAGATGTACGTTCAGTAAAGCTAACAAGCCTTAAATGAACTAGTATGCATTATAACATTAGAACTGGAAAAGCTTTTGAGAACAGAAAACGAATACAAATCTTTAAAAGTAGGAGTAAAGTATAGAGCAAGGCGATTACCTTTGACTGAAAACTTTAATGTCTGGCCAGTAATTAGCATGTAAAGACAGATTGAAACTTCTCCCGAAGCAATCACAGTACTTTACTGCGCCTTACAACACACGTTTCGAGCGTATATACTATAATCAAGTAACCGCAAATGTCGAGAAATATCATTGTAATAACCATGTACGTTCCTTAAGATGGTATGCAACGTCCAAATACGTCGAATAAACTGCCGTAAAACATCGCGGCTGTTTCGTAACGGTTAATTACAGCTTTCTTAACATGGCATTAAGATTAATTTTCGAAATTTCAGACGCCCCGTGTCAACATTACAACTGCAAGTAAAGATGCAAGTACAGCATAAAAGGAAAGAAAATAACAGTGACCTACTGTGGCTACTGTTTATCTTGTTCCTTGAACAGGCAGTAAAGGAAGTGAAAGCAAATCTCAGAGGATAGGGAGCTTGGGAAAACTATCTGCTTGTATAGCGCGAAGCAAACTGTTATTAATCTTATTTCATATTCATGGTTCGGATGGCAGTGGTATGTAGAGGGGTTGCAGGCGTACGTAGATTTTTCCCTGAAAACGAGGAGGAAGATTTCATCTGAGGAAGTTGGCGTACGCTGTTCGTTTGGAGTACCATTAATGAATTAAGGGCCAATAATTGTAGTACCAAGCATCCCACATCAGACGTTAACTTCCCATTGACGCTGATGTTCCACCTGTCTAAGCCATCGCGAGTTGTATCTGGACCAGTAATGCACGTTCCTTGTACTTACCTGTCCTTTGTTTGAGAAGGAACATTCATCGGTAAACAGAACGAGAATTTGCTGCTGTGCCCACTGACAGAACTGTACACGATTCTGGAAATAATTCCCATGCAATTCTTGATGTAGGTGTACATGGTAAAGATGGATCCGGTCACGTGTAAGAATACGATGTACACTGCTTTAGGAATGCCAGTCTCGTGTTCAAGCTGTCTTGTGCTCACATGTGGATTCATAGCAACGGAAGCGAGAACAGTAACTTCGGCAGCTTCGTCAGTTCGAGTGTTACGACGATTGCTTTGCCGTGGGTTGAAACTTCCCGTTTCCCGAAGCGTCGCAACAAGACGAGAAAACATCCGTCGGGAAGGTGGGTTCTTGTCAGGATATCGCTCTCTGTAGAGTTCCGCTGCCTGCGTAGCATTTCGCCTGCCTTCAACAACAACAATAAAAGAAACGCTATATCGATGCAGTTTGTAGGAAGGACAGCCTTCACTGTATGCCTACTCTAAACAACAGTATTGAAAAGGACTAAACTACTGTATTAAATGCACCCATATATAAGAAAACAGTATTGCAGGTACTGTTCTGTTAACTTACATTCCCCATAGGTGAGTAGCATTTCTACCTTCTCTTCGTTGGTGTACACACAACTCACACAACTATTCAACTGACGATGGTTGACAGAACGACGGGTGTGCATTCTACTTATGTTTACATTTGTCCTCTGTCAACGTCAGCACGGGGATATGTTCCATTACCCCTAGTACCTGCACTAAGTGCTGGGAGCATCAACGTCATTGTTGTGTTATATAATTAATAAAGTTTTGTTTCAGTGAATGGTACACTGTGATACATTTTTGAACAGGTATTTAGGAGAGGAAATGAATTACCAAATAAAAAATACAGGATTCCATATAAAAAAGTCATAACGCTGTTCATATCTTTGTACAAAACAAAACTACAACGAAGGCAATCATGCTGATTGATGTCCCCCTGACGACTAAAGAACATTTGCTTGAAACATTTTGTAATTTGCATCTGGACAAACACTTATTTATGGTGGTCAAGATAAATGGTACATCTTTTTTTTTCTTCGTTTTGCCGCGCATACAGAGCCACAGTGAGGAGTCTGCGGCCTGTAGCATCTGCCAGTCAGTGCATCTCTGTTCTACACTAATCAGTTAGTACATTGTGACCACCTAACAGCCTGTATGTACACCTTTGTCGCGGTGATGCTGAAACGTAGCAAATTATTCAGAGTTGTCATCTTCCATTAAAAGCATAGCTTGCCACTAGGTATATTTTGTATGTTCTAGACCACAACCACCACAACCGTTCAAAATCACTTATTCTACTAAAAAAGCAGCACACATTTACCACTTTTTTTGCATCTCATTCACCTTAAATTTGTCACTCAAAATATCAACATCGTTGCTTGCATCTCGTTCATTCACAACGACAGCGTTGCCAGACAATTGTTCACTCGCGATGACAGATTTGCTAGAATAGTTTAGGTACATTGAAGACAATGACCATTTTAGTCGAACTTTAAAATTTTTTATCTCATCAATTCCCTAATTTTGTTTGTTATAAATAGAGCGACCAACATGCTAACCAACATGATGAACAACACGATAAAGAGGATGGAGAACTACATGGATAACATGGCGACGTGGATGAATTACTTCACGGCTGTCCAACTTTCTTGACTATTGTAGGATACATCAATTGAGTGGCTACAGCAGACTGAACAAGGCTGATCTAGTTACAGATGTTGTAGCACGTCGTCGAGCGACCTGCGATATAAGACGTCCGGACGTAATCTTTGGAACAAATTACCATTTTATAATATTGGTGACGATGACGACGACGTCTTCACGACACAAAAAACTCGTGCTGATGACGCAGGCCGGCCGCTGCGCCGAGCGGTTCTATGGGCTTCAGTCCGGAACCGCGCTGCTGCTACGGTCGCAGTTTCGAATCCTGCCTCGGGCATGGATCTGTGTGATGTCCTTAGGTTAGTTAGATTTAAGTAGTTCTAAGTCTAGGGGACTGATGACCTCAGATGTTAAGTCCCGTAGTGCTTAGAGCCATTTTTTAACCAAGACGCAGAAACACGGTTAGGGTCTATGTAGTCGACATAGCATTTGCGAAGAGGCTGCAGACCATAAATTTTGAGAACATCAATTCGATTGAGCCTGGCCACTTCTTGGCTGTAGTGAAGCCGAAAAGTAGGCAAATTGTCAAGCATGAGCTAAGAATACAACGTGGATTGAAGATGACAATGAAACTTGTTTGTGAGTATCAGAATCATGTGAGCAACAGCTTAAGCAGTCTTCAGGACGTGTCTAATCGTTATATTATGGAATTTCAATTCCAAACACAAAATTATAGGATCAAAAGCGTTGGTGAGCTAATAGAAAAATTTAAGCTCGCTAGATGAAATATCATGTCAAGAATGTATGATTTTTCAGGCGCGAGGATCAGTTTGGTCATTCAACAAAATTATTGGACTTCAATTAGGAATTAACAAATATGATCCAATGAGATGGTCACCATACATCGAGCTACCTAGTGCCATAAAGGTTAAAAATGCATGCATTAACGTAAAAAATTATGATAAAAAATGTTTTCTGTGGGCTTTAAAATGAGCTTTGTATCCTGAAGACACACATTCAACAGAGTAGCGAAGTATAGGAATGTTGGTCTTGAGCTCTATCAGAAGCTTAAAAATGTTCAGTTTCCTGTAGTGGTCGATCATGTTCAAAAAATTGAGAATATGGCCAATGTGTCCATAAATGTTTATTCATTTGATGAAAAATTTCAAGTGTATCAATTAAAAATTATGAAATGTAGGAAGGAAAGACATGTAAACCTACTGTACTTCAAGAAGGGAAACAACTCACGTTATAGTACCATTAAAAATTTGTCTCGACTCGTCTCGAGCCAAATCACTACACATACTAAAGCAAAATTTATTTGTGACATGTGCTTGCTTCACTTCAACAGCAAGCAGAAGTTGGATGATCATACAGACAAATGTATGATCAAGCCCATAAAGGTTAACATGCCAGATAAGGACGAATATATTGTATTCAAAAATTATCAACACACGCAGACGGCTCCTTTCGTCATTTACGCTGATTTTGGAAGTTTACCCCATCCTGTCATACACAATGAAGTATCAGACACATGAACCGAGTGGATTCTTCTATTATATTAAGTACGTACATGGACATTATAAAGATTCAGCCGTGTACAGAGGACATAATTGCCATAAAAAATTTATAGAATGCATCAAAAAAGAGGTTGAAGAAATTGGAAGAATTTATTCTGAAATTGAAGAAATGGCTCCTTTAACTGCTGAAGAACAGAAGATGTCACTATAGGAAAAAAATAATAAGGTTCATCACCATGATAATGTAATTGGAAAATACGTTGATCCACTACGCAGTGTTTGCAGTCTTAAGCTCAAACATCCAACTTTTGTGCCAATCTACTTACATAATCTGTCTGGATACGACTCACATCTGTTCGTGAAAGAAGTTGGCTGCGATGATAAAGAGATAGATCTCATTCCACAAAACGAGGACAGACACATCAGTTTTGGGAAGAGAACAGAGAACTTGACGATGAGATTCGTTGACACATTCAAGTTTGTAGCATCATCAGTAGACAAACTTTCACCGAATTTGACTAGACAACATCTGAAAAACATCAGAAAATTTTTCCTGAGAGACTTGATCGATTTGGCAAATCAAAAAAGGTGTCTATCCATACGAATACATGGACTCTTGGGAAAAATTTGAAGAGAGACAACTACCAGCGAAGAAAGAATTTCACAGCAAACTTAACGGATGTGACATCTGTGATGATGATTATACGCATGCAAAAATGGTCTGGGAAAAATTTGGCATGAAGAATCTTGGCGAATATCATGATCGGTATCTCAAAACAGACGTGTTGCTGCTGTCTGACGTGTTCGAAAATTTTACGAAAGCATGTGAAAAGGTATATAGCTTTGATCCATCTTGATATTTTACTGCGCCTGGCTTCTCATGGGATGCAGTGTTAAAAATGACCAAGCAACCGCTTGAATTGCTACATGATTATCACATGATTTTTATGGTCGAAAAAGTAATACGAAGAGCAATATCGCAGTGTTGCAACAGAAATGTCAAGGCAAACAACAAATACATGAAGGATTTTGATGCCAAAAAGACGTGAAATTATCTTATGTACTTGGACGCAAACGCTACGCCATGAGTCAATATCTGCCTTATGGTGGATTCGAGTGGGATGACCCATTTTGCTTTCTTTGATTTTGCAAAAATAAGCGAGATATCAAACGCTTCTCGAGATGGATACATATTTAAAGTAGATCTTGAATATCCGAAGGAATTGCATGATTTTCACAAAGATTTGCCGCTTGCGTCGGAAAATAAGACTACCTGGCACTAATGAGAGCAGATTGTTGACTACATTGAGAGACAAACAGAAATATGTTGTCCAGTACAGAAGTGTCAGACAATATATAAACCTTGGGTGAATCTCACAAAAATACATAAAATGTTAAAATTTAAGCAGTCTGCATGGCTGAAGAAGTATATAGACATAGCCCGCCCGTTTGGCCGTGCGGTCTAACGCACGGCTTTCCAGGCAGGGAGGAGCGCCGGTCCCCGCCACTAATCCACCCGGCGGATTTGTGTCGAAGTCCGGTGAGCTGGCCACTCTGTGGAGGGTTTTTAGGCGGTTTTCCATATGCCTCGCCGAATGCCAGATGGTTCCCCTTATTCCGACTCAGCTACACTATGTCGGCGATTGCTGCGCAAACAAGTTCTCCACGTACGCGTACACCATCATTACTCTATCAGGCAAACATAGGGGTTACACTCGTCTGGTGTGAGACGTTCCGTGGGGGAGGGGGGGGGGGTTCGACAGATGGCCGAACCGCACAATAACCCTGGGTTGGTTGGCTGGTTGTTTGGGGAAGGAGACCAGACAGCGTGGTCATCGGTCTCATCGGATTAGGGAAGGATTGGGAAGGAAGTCGGCCGTGCCCTTTCAGAGGAACCATCCCGGCATTTGCCTGGAGTGATTTAGGGAAATCACGGAAAACCTAAATCTGGATGGCCGGACGCGGGATTGAACCGTCGTCCTCCCGAATGCGAGTCCAGTGTCTAACCACTGCGCCACCTCGCTCGGTCCAAACCTGGGTTCAGTGTGGGGTAGCAGAGGGGTGGAGTGGACTGCGATAGTCGTCGTGGGGTTGCGGACCACTGCGGCTGCGGCGGGGATGGAGCCTCTCCGTTGTTTCTAGGTCCCCAGTTAACGTAACATAACATAACATATAGACATAAATATGGAGAATATACGGAACCGTATGGACATACAGTTCGTCTCAGACGCGAAAAAGTGTGATAAGTTAGTGGCTATGCCAAACTTCGAGGGAAAACAATATTTCACGAAAATCTTGCCGCCACCCACATGCTTAGGACAAAAATTGAGTTTAACAAGCCCATCTATGTTGGAATGAGCATATTTGACCAGTCTAAGGAATTGATGTATGACTTTCACTACAACATAATGAAGCCGAAATATGGACAAAATATTGAGCTGTGCTACCAAGATGCAAACAATTACGTATATAACATATAGACTAAAGATTTCTACGAAGATATGAAATCAATGCTTGATTGCTTTGATACGAGCGACTGCTCAAAAGACAACGTTTACGGCATTCCTCAAGTAATCAAGAAAGTTGTAGGAAAAATGAAGAATGAGTGCAACAGGAGAATTATGGAAGAATTTTGTGGCTTAAGGGTTAAAATGTATGCTTACAAGATTGGAGAAAGACGAAGAAGAAATCGAAGGGAATCAAGAAATGTGTCGTAAAAAATACAATCAGCATGGTCACTAAAAGTTATAAAAAGTAGCTCCTGACACCCACGAGCTGACGTCATTTTGAACAAGTCAAGTCAAGTCTTTCTGCACATGGACGACCTCAGTCTACTTTCTGATATTGTATTTTATGATTTCTATAACAAATACATGTTTCGAATGTGGAAACCACCCCGTGTTTCACTGCCGCGAGTTGAGTATCTATAGTAACTAAAGATCATAATTGGTTAATAGATTTTATGACATATCTAGTTATTTGGGTAGTACCAAATATGTATCACACATTAACAAAAGCATCTGTTATGCACAGTAACACACAATTTAACGAATGTTTGAAAAGTAACATTAATACAGCAAGCGCTGGAGTACATAAGACCATGTTTTACACATAAAAATGGTTCAAATGGTTCTGAGCACTATGGGACTCAACTGCTGTGGTCATAAGTCCCCTAGAACTTAGAACTACTTAAACCTAACTAACCTAAGGACATCACACACATCCATGCCCGAGGCAGGATTCGAACCTGCGACCGTAGCGGTCGTGCGGTTCCAGTCTGTAGCGCCTTTAACCGCTCGGCCACACCGGCCGGCTTTTACACATAAAACTGTAACCCGAATTCATCAGCTGAATTAATGTTACTGAAATATGAATCACAATATTAAATTTCCATAACTTCGTTAAGATTGCAGGGTAGCAAAATCTAAGACCAGTTTTGGAAGCAGAACGAAAAAAAAAAAATTAAATAATCGTAGGCAATAAGGCCGGGATATGCTCTTCGGTGCTCGGCCGCCGTATTGCAAGTGTTTTTAGTTGACGCCACATCGGCGACTTGCGTGTCTAGCATGATGAAAATGATGATGAAAGACACAATACCCAGTCCCATGCCGGGATTCAAACCCGGGCCCCCTTGCGTGGTGGGTGGTAACTCTACCGCTGCACTATACTTTGTATTATATCGCTAACCCTTTTTTCTTTCATATTTTTTCTTTTTTTAAATTTATTAGTTTTTAATGCACTGTCTAGACCTCTTCCAATTCAGGTCCCTATCACCCATACTACCCCCAAAACACTATCTAACCTAAAAACAAAAACAAAGCTAGTGCCACCGCCATTTTCACCCTAAAGCTAACTAGGACGGTCGTGCGCCACCACTTCAGGCTCCGCCCACGAACAAAAATTAAATACGCCTCTGAGCATTTTATTAAAAAAAAGAATAAGAGAAAGGGTTACAGTAATTTATTATATGTTATTTGTTGTTCATTTTGTTCTTAAGTTTTTATTTGTAATTCTTTTTTTCTATCCTTTTTTCTCGGGGGTGTCCGCAGCAGCCAGACGGCAGGATGTCCTAGTTGTCTTCTCGTTCAACGAGGATGAAGCACCCTATAATCACCGTTTATGTCTCTCATGGTGTTAGGTTTGAGTATGGTAAAATGGCCGCTCTTGAAAAACATGACGAGACGGCTAAGAACTTTGGAAGGCTTCAGCATTATGACATAACAGATGAATTTAAGATTTTTGGTAATAAGTATGCCTCTGTAATTATTAATAAGGTGGTAACATATGTTTATAGAATTAATGTTAGGACTGAGCTAATAACAAGATATTCGAAGATCAGGGAGCACTAGAGAAAGTCCGTATAGCTTGTAGTAATAAAATGGGTGCATTTTACCTTAATCGTCAGCGTTCTACAGGTGTTCCATGGCGTAGATATACTAGGAAGAATAAATTTAAGTTTGTAACATATTCTAAACCCGAAAATAGTGCAGATATATCTAAAGTTAAATCCTGGACAGATCTAGAGAAAGAATGTAAAGTTAAGAATCGCCTTTTTCAAGGTACTAACCCCTTTTATATTGGACTTCAAATAGCTGGAGATGAACCTGAGAAGTCAGACCATGTTCAAAGCGAAGTTAAATGTGTAACCTATGTAGTAAGAAATGGAGTGTATATGACATTTTGTAAGAGGAAAGGTAATGTTACTTTCTGAATAAAGGTTATTGTTTACAGCTAATGTCTGCGTTGGAGTTCTTTTATGCCAACTGGGACCATATCCGAAATTATCCGGACGTCCTACACCTGGCCTTCCTTGTTCCCAACAATCAACAGAGGATTGATGAATTAGCTATAACATTCTATGGCAACAGGATTAATTATTCAGCAGCTGTTATTGTTTTAGAAGAATTGTGGTATTATAAGTCTAATTTGGACGATTTAATGCGTCAATTTAGGGACGCATACAGAGAATATGTATTTATGCCGAATGGTATAAGGTGTGCTAATAGGTACTTTGATTTTAGGCAAGGTCGTTATAGGCCATTGTGGTAGAATTATTAGAACCTCAATAAATTAACCTCACAAGTCATACCTCAGACGCATCATGTGCAATATCTCAGTCTCTTCTCACACCCGGTCTGGACGGCGCGTAAACAACGACCCCAAGTAATTCGCAAAGAGCGTACCATACGACGCTTTGCGCCGTAAAATCGAGTAGTTACTCGTTAAAAATGCCAGTAATCTAACAACCCAGCAACGCTCTCATTGTAAATGTAAATGTCGTGTGACTAGGGCCTCCCATCGGGTAGACCGTTCGCGAGGTGCAAGTCTTTCGATTTAACGCCACTTCGGCGACTTGCGCGCCGATGGGGATTAAATAATGGCGATGAGGACAGCACAGCATCCAGTCATTGAGTGGAGAAAATCACCGACCCAGCCGGGAATCGAACCCAGGCCCTTGGGATTGACATTCTGTCGCGCTGACCACTCAGTTACCGGGGGTGGACAACGCTCTCATTAAAAAAGTACGACAACGCCATTTCCTTAACCCACACGTAGGGAAGTAAGTGACGTCTGGATGGATCAGTTCGGTGGGCTCTACGGACTGAGGTGTCCGTCGCAGCAGCAATGCCAACATGCGCCGTTTGAGGAGCCAGCAGTCCGTAGCCGTCCCACAAATGAAACGGTGCATGTTGGTGTCGATAGCGGCGCATCTGGGGCAGAGAGGATCCTCGGCAAGTAAACTTCCTGGCAGATTAAAACTGTGTGCCCGACCGAGACTCGAACTCGGGACCTTTGCATTTCGCGGGCTAAGCCATGTCTCCACAGTATCCTTTCTTTCAGAAGTGCTAGTTCTGCAAGGTTCGCAGGAGAGCTTCTGCAAAGTTTGGAAGGTAGGAGACGAGATACTGCCAGAAGTGAAGCTGTGGGGTCCGGGCGTGAGTCGTGCTTCGGTAGCTCAGATGGTAGAGCACTTGACCACGAGAGGCAAAGGTCCCGAGTTCGAGTCTCGGTCGGGCACACAGTTTTAATCTGCCAGGAAGTTTCATATCAGCGCACACTCCGCTGCAGAGTGAAAATCTCATTCTGTATCTTGTGTAAACGTCGTCAGGTGGGGAATTTTTCAGTCGTTATCACGTACCACAGCGCCCTGACAGTGGTGGGGAGGAAAGGGGAGTGTATGTTGCTCCACACCTGCCTCCAGCCAACTGCTGGATGTCGGAGATCAACCACATTAGCAGGAAACGTCCGTTGAAAGTAGCGGTAGAAGTCCTTGGCTCTAGGATCCTGCGTGGTCGGTAAGAATAAGTTGGTTCAAATGGCTCTGAGCACTATGCGACTTAACTTCTGAGGTCATCAGTCGCCTAGAACTTAGAACTACTTAAACCTAACCAACCTAAGGACATCACACACATCCATTCCTGAGGCAGGATTCGAACCTGCGACCGTAGCGGTCGCGCGGCTCTGGACTGTAGCGCCTAGAACCGCTCGGCCACTCCGGCCGGCTGGTCGGTAAGACATCAAACAGATAACTCATGTCGCCCAGATAGGTGAGAATGTGACACACTGCTGGCGTTATATATCCAACAGGAATCGGCGGCCGGCAACACCTCCTGAATCAGTGTACCAGGGAAGGTGCACTTGTCCGAAGTACGTAGGCGATGCATCGTCCGCAGGAAGAGAGCGCGCGCCCTGTTGTATACGTTTATGATTCCAGTGCCATCTGCATGCCACCGAAGGCCGCTTGGAACTTGGCAGCTACCGTAGCGGACATCAGGAGAACGTGTGTGTGATGATTAAGTTTCGTAGCGAGGTAGGCGTTGACAAAATGTACGCGCATGATCAAGTCAAGTGTTATAAAGTTATGGAGACGAACTTGCGCGCGGATCACATTAAGTAGTCTGCGATACGTATCTGCTACTATACGCTGCACGTTCCCATGGAAGGTCACTCCCAAACATTTCATCGCCGGGACTTTAGTAATGGGCATTGGCGTACTCACATGCAATCCTCTGCCCACATCCATGTAGTGCGACTTTCGCAGATTGATACGGCTCCCGGAAACCTTTCCGTATTGCTGAAGCCACGCGATCGCCGTACATATATCTTCTGCCGACCTCGCCAAGAATACTACATCGTCCGCATTGGCAAAACATTTAAAATGCACATTGTGGAGGCGAATGCCCTCCAAACGCTGTCGTAGACCATGAAGTGCAGGCTCGAGAGCGACGGCGAAGAGAAAGGCTGGCAGGGGACTTCCCTGTCGCACTGAACGCTCATTAGTAAACAATTGCAAACGGTAGCCAATGACCAGAACTGTGGAAGGGGCTCCGTGGATGAGACGGAGAACCGTACCTGCCGATATTGGGGACAGTTCCATCTTCTCTAAGACAGCCTGCAAGAAATGGTACTCAACTCGGTTAAATGCGTGGTCTAGGTCAGGGCCGGCCAAACTCTGCACAGTGTGCAGACGTGCGGAAGTGCTGCACATGTGCGCACGTGTGCGACAGCGAGCGACAGCGACATCTGTTATTAGACATGTGTCCTAAATGAACGGCGGCGGCTCCACTTCCCTGTCGTACAAGCAAGAGCGCAACATATCCAGTCTCGTTTACCCCCGGTGACCGTAACCTTAACAGAGAAGTACTGAGAAGTGGCAAGTACTGTGTAAAAGCAAAGGACGGGAGCTCTATGTTCTCAGTCGTTTGAAAATGACTGGGAACTGCAATTCTTTTTTGTAGCCGTTGGTGATAATTGTTTGCTGTGCCGCTGAATAATAGGCGTCCAGCGAAAGTTTTCAGTTGAGACATTACAATACATATCACAAAGACAAGTGTAGTGTACTCAACAGTGAAGACCGGCAAGCAAAATTAAATGTCCTTAAGAAAATGGATGAGACACATCAACTCGATTTTACTGTACGTCAAAGTAACTGATACTTCTTGAACTCTTAGTTTCTTGTGTTACATTTATGTCTGTTTTACTGTAAGCTGTACAATGTACTGTTTCCAATTTTACAGAATGACAACCACACTAAATGTTCACTGCGAGCAAGTTTTAAAATCGCATTAAGAATTGCACAATCTAGGAAACCATTTTCCGAAGGGGAGTTTGTGACAGGGTGTCTGATTGATGTTGCAGAACTTGTGTCTCCCACGAACGTTAGCAGGTTTCAAGAAATCAATCTATCCAAACAAACAGCGACAAGACGTATCAGTGCTATGGCCGGCGATCTGCACTGGCAGCTAATAAATAAGGCTAAAGACTTTGTTGCTTTCTCTGTTGCGCTCGATGAAGCAACAGATCTTACAGATACAGCCCAGGTTGTGATATACATACGAGGTGTCGATAACGCACTTTGTGTAACAGAGGAGCGACATCTGTGCGTAGAAACATGCACTACATGAACGCTGACGCCTGCGGCGTGCACGCTGTGACCGGGAAGTTGCACATGTGCAAGAGCACCGCACGCGTGCAGAATTTCTGGCCGGCCCTGGTCTAGGTCAACCGCCACGAGGGCGCGTTCTAAGCGACATGCCGACATGAGCGCCACCACATCTCTATAACGCAGTGTCTATATTCAAAATTGGTTCAAATGGCTCTGAGCACTCTCCAAAACCCAGGCGATCATATGTAGGCAAAACCACCCCTTCCTTCCGCCTCCTTGATTTCTATCTCACCATCTATGGCCGTCCTATCGCCCTCACTCCCACCCTTAAGTACCTTGGCGTCACCCTCGACCGTCGCCTCTCCTGGACTCCCCATCTCCGGACAATCCAAGCCAAGGCACGCTCCCGACTCCGTCTCCTCAAGCTCCTTTCCGGCCGTACGTGGGGTCTGGACCCCTCCACAGCTATAAATCCCTCATCCGCCCTATCCTTTGTTACACCCATCCAGCCTGGATCTCCGCCCCCCCCCCTACCTTTTATAAATCCCTCCAAATCCTTGAACGCCATGCTCTCCCCCTCGCCCATCACATCCGTCTCCCCTCCCCCACGTGGATCCTGTATGATCTCATCCCCTTCCCCCACCTCCTCCTTTCCCTTGAAAGGATACGGATCCTGTACACTTCCCGCAAACTCGATCCTCCTCATCCGCTTGTCTCACCCATCCTCTCCCACCCCCGGCTGCTGCCGCCCCTGTATTCCCACGTCCCACCCGGTCTCCATCTCTCCACCCTCCTCACGCTCTCCCAAGGTGGCTTCCGCCAGCTCCCCCTCCCTGATGATGTCCTCCTCCCCTCCATCTACCCCTCCTATCAACTTTGATCCTCCCCCCCCCCATCCTGTGTCCTTTCCATTAGGCACCCTCCCTCCCTTCTCTTTCCTTTTTCCCCGTCCCCTCCCTCCTTCCCTCTTCCCCTGGGCTTCCCCTCTCCCTTCCTCCCTCCCCCTATCTCCCCTGCCTATGGAATCTGCTCTCCCCTCTCCCTCTCCCACCCCCCTTCTCATCTCTTGGCAGGTCCCCGGACTCGTACACGGATAGTGATCATTCGCGCGCCGGAGATCAACGCCTCATGTTCTGTGTGTGCCGTCGTTTTGTGCTTAAGTGATTCACTGTTATTCGTTTTGTGCCCCTACGTTCACGTGTGACAATTTTCGTCTCTGTGTCGAAGTGTGTGAACAATTTTATCTTGGACTCCACGCCCGTGAACGGCACCTTGTATTTTAAAAAGTGTTTGTCTCCGTTTATATGTACAGCATGTTTTTTCTTTAAATGTCTTCATTTGCATATTGTGTTCTCTGCGGCTAAAGAGCGGCGTCGTATGCTGCTTCATGGCCTGCCTGTAATACAGGTTTCAAAATAACAATAAAGAAGAAAAATACTCTGAGCACTATGGGACATAACATCTATGGTCATCAGTCCCCTAGAACTTAGAACTAGTTAAACCCAACTAACCTAAGGACATCACACAACACCCAGTCATCACGAGGCAGAGAAAATCCCTGACCCCGCCGGGAATCGAACCCAGGAACCCTGACGTGGGAAGCGAGAACGCTACCACACGACCACGAGCTGCGGACCCGTGTGTATATTACTGCCACCACCCAGACATGCTTGGTTGACATGAATGACATCTTTGATAATAGCGATGAGACGAGCACGAAGAATGCAGGCGAACAGCTTGTAATCTGAATTCAGTAACGTCAACGGCCGGAAGTCTTGCGGCCTGCATCCCCCGTTTGGTTTTGGCACAGGGATGATCATGCCCTCCAAAAATTCGGGGGGAGGGAGGGGGGGGGATGGATGCGGAAGTTCGGATCCAGGAGTTGGCAGCACATATGCCTCCAAACTTTCCCCGTCAGGTCAGAAAAGTGCTATAAAATTCAAGCGGAAGAGGGTCAGGTCCAGGTGATTTGTTTCTCGCGCCCCGCGAGAGCGCCATGCGTATTTCTTCCCACGTCACTGCCTCCACGAATGTGTCGTCGCCTTGCGCCTTACCCGAAGGTGGTAGGTCGTGCAGGTCGCCCTCAATGCCATTGTCACGCCGTTGTTCTGCTAGACAGAGATTGCGAAAATAATCTGTGAGGGCAAGGGCACGGGAGACGACGGTTGTGTGTCTGTGCGTTGCCCGTCCGCAGAAATAACTTCCGTTATGAATCGTCTCTTACGGTGTCTCTCTGACGATGTGGTAAAGAGAGGCACGTTCCTCTGGGATGGAATCTTCCAGACTCGATCGAAGCCGCGTGCAGTCCAATCTGTCAGCCGTGATTTGCAGAAGCCGAGCCTGTGTCCTGTGGACGACCATTTGACGCTCTGGCGAAGGTTGTTGCGACGCTAGTTCCCGCAAGACCGTGTAGTAAAACTCAGAGGTGGATCGGAGCCAAAGCGCCCTGTCTCGTCCATATGCCATGAGCGTGCGGCGAAGAGCTGGTTTGGCGCAGTATGTCCACCATCGTGTCGTGGAATCATAGGTTTGATGCCGTCGCTCACATTTGTACCAGGTATCAGTGACGGCAAGCCTCTTCCCGGAGAATGTTAACGTTAAGAGTCCAAGGTCCTGTACTACGGCTCGTCTGTTGTCGTGGCAGAGTCACGGCGCAGACGAAGGCCTGATGGTCTGTGACTGCAGTGCGCCACAGATCAGCACCGACAGTTGCTGCCCGAAGAGCTCGGGAGACATAAATCCTGCCCAACCTGTTGGGCGAGTGGCTGGTGAAGTGTGTATATCCGCGTCGGTCACCGTGGATTAGCGTCCATGTATCATTCAAAGCGAGATCTCTGACCATAGTATGAAGGGCTGGACATGGGACACCGTGAAGGATCTGATCCTCAGGGTATAAGACGCTGTTAAAGTCCCCGCCCACCACCATGAACTCTGTAGCGCCTTGAAACTATGGAGCTACCTCAGTGGAGTTCGCTCTCGACGCTTCCCTGTACCAGACGGGGCATATGCAGATTCACAAGGCGGACTGCGACGATGCTGAGCGCAATGCCTCTCGCTGATGGCAAAAACTGAATATTCGTTGGTTCGACGCCATCGCGTAGTAGTATGGCCGTACCACCACCATCGTCGGAAGATTGGTTAACGTAATACGCGTATCCATAAACATCCAGGAGCAGATCAGGCCGTACCTCTTGAAGAAACACGATATCATTGTCCGCCGCCCGAATCATGTCCTTCAACAGCTGAGTTTTGACCGTGGAACTAATGCCGTTGACATTGACTGTACCTATCCGATACGCCTGGGTCATTTGATAGTACGATGACGTATCCTTCAGTCGTTTAAGTCAGTATGCGCCACGTCGTCCGTCCCAATATCCCAGTCAAATGGTTCAAATGGCTCTGAGCACTATGGGACATAACATCTGAGGTCATCAGTCCCCTAGAACTTACAAGGGAACCTCTCCATCGCACCTCCTTCAGATTTAGTTATAAGTTGGCACAGTGGATAGGCCTTGAAAAACTGAACACAGATCAATCGAGAAACCAGGAAGAAGTTGTGTGGAACTACGAAAAAATAAGAAAAATATACAAACTGAGTAGTCCATCCGCAAAATAAGCAACATCAAGGAAATTGTGAGCTAAAGAGCGCCGTGGTCTCGTGGTTAGGGTGAGCAGCTGCGCAACGAGAGGTCCCTGGTTCAAGTCTTCCCTCGAACGAAAAGTTTCATTTTTTATTTTCAGACAATTATCAAAGTTCAGGCACTCACACATAATCATCTTTGCTCTCCAAAATTTCAGAACATGTTCAGATTTGCTTGGGCATATGCAGGATTTGACGGTGTACACACGGAAAAATTTGAAAACGTTAAAAACATATGTTTTGACAGAGCACAAGGAAAACTGTGCGACTGGGAAACTGTTGCATTCATTTGTTGCAGTTTATGTGACAAACTCTTATGTTTTCATCACTTTTTTGGGAGTGATTATCACATCCACAAGAAAACCTAAATCGGGCAAGGTAGAAGAATCTTTTTACCCATTCGCCAAGTGTACAAGTTAGGTGGGTCGACAACATATTCCTGTCATGTGACACACATGCCGTCACCAGTGTCGTATAGAATATATCAGACGTGTTTTCCTGTGGAGGAATCGGTTGACCTATGACCTTGCGATCAAATGTTTTCGGTTCCCATTGGAGAGGCACGTCCTTTCGTCTACTAATCGCACGGTTTTGCGGTACGGTCGCAAAACACAGACACTAAACTTATTATAGTGAACAGAGACGCCAATGAACGAACGGACAGATCATAACTTTGCGAAAATAAAGAAAGTAAAACTTTTACTCGAGGGAAGACTTGAACCAAGGACCTCTCGTCTTTCAACTGCTCACGCTAACCACGAGACCACGGCGCTCAGTAGCTCGTGTTATCCTTGATGTGGCTTATCTTGCCCATGGACTACTCAGTTTGTATATTTTGCTTATTTTTTCATAGTTCCACACAACTTCTTCCTGTTTTCTCGATTGATCTGTGTTCAGTTTTTCAAGGCCTATCCACTGTGCCAACTTATAACTAAATCTGAGGGGGGTGTGATGGGGAGGTTCCCTTGTTAGAACTACTTAAACCTAACTAACGTAAGGACATCACACACATCCATGCCCGAGGCAGGATTCGAACCTGCAACCGTAGCAGTCGCGCGGTTCCAGACTGAAACGCCTAGAACCGCTCGGCCACACCGGCCGGCCATCCCTGTCACCCGCACCATGTATATTATTGATCGGCGGAGACAAGATGCCCGTCTGACGATCCGCCTGCTGCGGGCATCTGGTTGTCGCTCGGGTCTGATATCATTGTTTCCATCTCCATCTCAGACGCCCAATCACCAAGTTGGAAGTGTGGTACGTTAGGCGACGCATGACGTTCATCCGATGTCTGAAACACGTATGTAACGCAGCAGCGATGGCGAGACATTGTAGCATCTGTGACCAGAGAGTATGCGCTTGACCGCGCGAGTGTTGCGAGCAGTACTCAGTCTGTCAGCAGTCGTTGCGAGTCGGTCAGTCAGTCGTTGCGAGTCTGTGCAGCAGCGATGGCGAGACATTGTAGCATCTGTGACCAGAGAGTATGCGCTTGACCGCGCGAGTGTTGCGAGCAGTACTCAGTCTGTCAGCAGTCGTTGCGAGTCGGTCAGTGAGTCGTTGCGAGTCTGTAGCTCTGTCTAGTTGAGAGCAGTACTCTAGTAGTAGTCGTGCAGTGCAGTACGCTAATAGTCGTCATGCAGAGCGGTCGGTCAGTGATAGCAGTCCAGTGCGGGTGATGTAGGCGGTCGGCAACACTGGTCAAGATGGTGAATAAGGTATACTGTTAATTAATATAATCATTAGATAACGAAAAATTTTATTTATTGTAATTATTCTCCAACAAGTCCCCCAATAATAATTTTTATTTCAAAAGCATTTTTTCAAAAATTTAATTTTTTATTGAACTAAAGATTTCGTTGCACTTCCCATTTCATTCCACTTCTTTTGAAGAAAAATTTCACTAGAATCACAAAAAAAGAGAATATTATTATTTGCAATGCAGTTCCTCCAAGCGGTGCGCAACAACAAGAGCAGAAATGTGACATCCATTTATTGTGAGGTAAGACTTTAATTCTGATTGTTTTGCACAGGGCCAAAGACCGATATTTCGGTTTAATTGAATTTTCTTGTCACTGAACGGACTTTAAATTTTGTGAAGAATTTATATTTGAGTCAGATTGCGAATTTCACATTTTTGTTGCCACTGTCAGTACATTTCATTGTGGGCAGGTTACGCATAGAGCAATGTCCATTAGGATTCATAATTAAATATTGTCGTGTTTCTTTCTTTCAAATTTTTGTGGGGAGGTTACACTTGGCGACACCCAGTCCAGGATCGTATTTCGTTGAGAGTCTTTTGAGCGACAGTCAGATATCTGCTCTTATTTGCTTAGATATAATTAGGATTTGGCGCAACGCTTTTACTAATCTTGTGACTTTCCTTCTACAGGTCAACGGCAATTCGTTGCTCTATTGTATTTGTGTGTTGCTTTTGCATTTGTGCTTATTTGTTTTGTGAATATTTGTGACTATTCTAAAATGCCGCGAAAGACTGTGAATAGTGTATCGCGAGGTATTACGAACGAAATTACCGACTCAAACAACGTTACCGATAGGACATGTGACACGCAGTGTAATGATGACAATCCTGCGTTCACTAACAATCAGTGCATTCCAACCACTAATGATGACTTTTGTCTTAATGATGAACAAACGAACTCGGTTATGTCCTCTGTTGATTTGACGACAATCGATGACGCAGAACGCTCTATTGTAATGAGCGCTGCGGAGCTTAACACACCCGATTTAGAAAATCCAAGTAACGTACAGACAAATGTTTCTAATAAGAATGGACAGTGTACCGAAAATACGACGGATTCATTTAATTCCGAAATAGTGACTGACAATGTACGTTCGAGTGACAGATCTTTTTGTAAATTACAGAATGACCAAATGGTCGCACAAAACGTGACAATTGGAGGTACGCAATCAAACAGCACAGATAATAGAGTAGAGAAAGTTACATTGGATCAAATTTTGGCAGTATTACAACTAATGACTGAAATACAGAGAAACGATCGCAAACAACGTGAATTAATTAATGAAAGGTATAAACAATCGAATGAAGATCAAGACAACATTAATAAAAAAATCAGACAACTTAGTGAACGGAATGAACAGCTTGATGCAAAGATTAAAGCCATTGCCGCGCAATATTATGACGATAGAGGACAATTACGTGTGAATACTAAGACTTGTGCTAATAACAGTAATGAAAAAGTTGGCACTGTTGCACAAGAATTAAGTAGCACACGTGTAGGCACAACAGAATCACATAAAGACAAGATTAATGCAGTCACTGAACAATGTTCAACGAACGAAACACAGATACATGAAATTAATGCAGTCACTGAACAATGCCCTAAAAACGCAGTACAGATTCGCGACGAGGTTAACTTAGAGTCAGTGGAAGTTTCACACACTCCGAATACGGAAGTTGACGAGAAATTTGCACGACAGATCAACCAAATTGACGAAAGTATTACAGTAACAGAGTTGAAAACTATTTCAGTCACCAATACGTCACAGAATCCGCCACTTTGCGAACATTTGTCAGACTCGCGCAACGCGTATAATGTGAGCAATTTACAGAGACTACGAGACGAAAAATCCGAAAAGCCACGCGACTTAAAATCTGAAATGCTATGCAACTTGAGATCCGAAATGACACAGACAAACCGACTTTCACACAAACCTGAACGTGTTCTCAAATTCAGTGACGAGAACTTTGATAATAAGCAGTTTGCATTTGTAAGAAAATGTAAGGAATTTAATAATGACAGCGTACAGGTACACTGTATACGACAATTTATCTTTGTACATTCACCGCTATTACCTCTAATGCAGAAACTAGCTTTGAACCAGATGCGACAATTTATTTTTGTATTTACAACAGCATTGCCTATAATGCAGAAATTTGAATTAACTTGGATACAACTATTTGCTTTTGAATTTATACCGCTATTGCCTGTAACGCAAAAGCTAAAATTTATTTGCAGTGCGTAAATGACCTCAGGGGATTCATTACGCTTTAACGAATATGTGCCGTAGCGAGCATAGGGCCCCGAGCTGTAGTAGTGCTGTTTCATCTTTAGTTTTCTGCACTGCTGCCTTCTCTTCTACTATCCTTTATATCTATCAAAACTGCTCTTTAACTGTTGCTCTACCTAGAATTAAGAAAAATGTAATGAAAAACCGATATGACAAATATTTTACCGAATGTGACAATTTTCAGTAGGCACTCCCGTAATGACAACTACCGCCGTAATTTTAATAACAGATAAAATCGTAATCATCAGTATGTGTAAAATTTTGAGCAATCGGAACCATATTTTCGTAACAATAGATGCTTTTCACCACAATAGCATGAAAGTCAGCCGCTTAGCATACCTAACCAACAATGGAATACACAAGGTCAACCAGGCTTTAATGTTTCGCCGCGTGGACGTATAGTCCCTGGTCCAACAAATAGTAACGCACGGGAGCAGAGAAACAACTATGTACAAAGAAGACAGTATTTCAGTTCCCATCGCAATACACCGTATAGGAATGACTATTACGACAGACGTAAAAATAACGAGCACAATTTTCAGCGTACATTTAATAACAGTCGATCTTATGAGCAGCAACAACATCAGCAACAACAAATAATCATGAATGAAACAGACAATAGGTGTCATCGATAGCGTAACACGTCAGTAAGAAATAACAGAACAGTTCATATAGTGGATGTGCCACAACATTCTCCCGTAAATAATAACACGTACGATAGATTTTAACCAGATACAGTACAGATTGCATATTACAGTAACGCAAACATTACTTTTGACACGCAGAATTTTGTTCACGAGAATGTTATCTGAAACATGCTTTGTTGAATGCTCCACTTTTATCACACCCAGATCTTACTAGAAATTTTTCCATTGCTACCGACAGTTCCAACACCGCTTTAGGCGTACATATTTTCCAGGAAATTGAAGAAGATGGTTCTACTATAATTAAAAACATCGCATTTGCAAGTCGCATTTTGTCACCTGCTGAACGAAATTATTCCGTTACAGGACTTGAAACATCATGTGTTGTATGGGCTTTTACGAGATTTCGGCACTTTCTTTATGGCAGACATACCACCGTTTACACAGACCATAGAGCTATACAATTTTTACTTTCAGCTAAATTTACTCATGACAGATTAAGTAGATGGAAACTTTATTTACAAGAATTTAATTTTACAATAGTTCACATTCCTGGCACACAAAATGTTATAGCAGACGCACTATCGCGTTCTCTCGGCAACAATCAGCAAGACGTAGCAACCAACTTCTGCAAAGCAAATTTCAGTGTCATGTACATTCAGCAAGTTGCATTTGAAAACTTTATTTCATTGTCATTACAGGACATAGCAAAGGAGCAAAATAAAGACAATGTGTGGAAAGAAATTAAACACCTTTGGCAAGATAGGAATAATGTTACGATTAGAAACCACTACACTGTACGCAATGACATTCTGTTTCGCCGCTCTCATCCTGACAGCAGCAATTGGTTATTATGCATACCTGACGAACTGGTTAACAAATTAATTTGGTACTCATTTAAGTTACGCACATTACGGAGCACGAAAATGTTTTCTTATACTGAGACAGAACTGTTATTTTTCTAACATGGAGAAACGTATACGACGAGTTTTAGCGTCTTGTAAAATTTGCCAGAAAGCTAAATCAGACACCACTTCACATATTCCTCCATTATATCCCATTATACCTGTTAAATTAAGACATATGGCTGCAGTAGACATTTTTGGTCCGATTCCCAGAACTAACAGAGGTTTTTGCTACATATTTGTCGCTGTTGAGCTTACATCAAAATTTGTTACTTTCACTCCATTACGCAAAGCTACTGCTAAAACTGTTTCGAAAGCATTTGTAAAACATTTTCTATCTCATGTAGGGCATGTAATGAAAGTAATTTCTGACAATGGATCTCAATTTCGTAGTAGCGTATGGACACGCATGTTACGAGCCAGAAACATTTCTCCGATCTATATATCCAAGTACCACGCTTCTTCGAACCCTTGTGAAAGATTAATGAAAGAAATTGGTAAACTGTGCCGAATATACTGCCACAAAAGACATATTGATTGGGACACACACATATTCTCATTCCAAGATGTAATTAATTCCATTCCAAATGAATCCACTATGCTATCTCCGTCTGTTATACTGAAAAATGCTGAACCACCTAACAAAATTAAAGAATTAATAACATTTCCTACATCTCGTCGATTACGACACCACGAAATAATTGACATTGCGCTGAACAACATCAAACGTGCCGCAGAGCGCCGGAGAAGACAGCAAAAACAGGTTTGTACACACCGCGTCTTTCACGTTGGACAGAAGATACTAGTACGTACACACTATTTATCCAGCAAATTAAAATGTAAGTGCAGTAAATTTGAACTTCTATACGCAGGTCCATATCGGATTCGCAGCATCCCTCACCCCAATGTTGTACACGTCGAAACTTTGAGAACTAGAAAATCGAAAGGCAATCACCACATCTCAAACATTAAACCGTTTATTGAGTGAAACCACTGTATGATTCAACACACTATGATGCCATTTACTAATGCAATTATTTCACCTGACTAATTACTGATGATTATCGTATTTTTTCTTGGCAAGTGCCCGGCAAGGTAAGGTTAGCAGGTCGCTTTTCTTGTCGTTACACATCAGACCGTGCATATTTTTCCAGATGAACTTACGTATTTTATGAATAATTATGCAATTCTATGTAATGACGTATTAATTTTATCAAATTCTCTCTCCATTAAAGTCTTTAATTCTCGCCTCTATTAACTACACTACATACAAGCTGAACACAACGAACGTCACATTTGTCTTTTTATGTACGATTGTATTCCAGTTTTGTTTGTATGCATTGTGAAATAGCTAAGATATAACACACACCAGTTGACTTTGACTTTTTTTTTTTTTGCCTTATGACATCTCAACATTGTGACTGTTTTACATTTTTTTTTGCTGCTGCTTTGTGATATTCTCTGTACATTTTCGCATCTGAACACTGTCAATGTCTTTGACATATTACGTTTTCTGTCATGTTATGCTGTATGGTTAATTGTGTCACCATAAACCAGTCATCATTTAGTGGGTATAGGATTTAAATGCAAGACATTAATCTTTGTTCATCAATTTCAGAAAGAAATGATGCATGTAAGAAATAAAGTCAACAGAAATGGGAATTTCACCTACGGAATAAACGAAAGGAGATGCAATAACTTTATGAGGAAGAGTAAATGGATCAGGATTGGCAGGCATTAACAAGAATATACAATACTCATCACAGAATAGCAGTCTTAACTAATTTTTTCTTTCAGAATACAAGGTGATTGATGCAGGCTGTCAGAGAGAACTACACATCTTAGTTTTAGTGATGAAATATGTTAGAGTTAAGGAATAGTTGGATAATGAGTAATGAAGTGATTTTTTGCAGATGATAATTAATACTGATGAATGATGATGAAGGATATGATGTTATGAATAATGAAGTTTTTCTTTACAGGTGATGATAATAATGAAGTTATGATAATATGGATAATGAAGTGATGGATAATGAAGTTTTTTCTTTACAGATGAGGATAATGTTGAAGTTATGTATTTATGCTACGTAGTTATTTAAGTATTTGTTGCAGTTTGTTTTGACAGCAGGTGTTACATTGCATAGTAGGATGACAGAAAGTTTTGGAAAGGACAGCTATGGAACACAATTTATACACATTTCACTACCTGTTAATTCGAAGTTCACTACTTTTCAGCATAGTGTGCGTTTCTTCTTTCAGGTCAATAATACATTTTGTATTTTTTTTTTCAGGAGAAGCTTTTCATGATACTTACTAAACCTGTTAGTTATTATACCTGTTCTAGTACTTGCATTTTTATTTTTTACCCATTTGTGTTTATCATTTATAAATGTGATCACATATACTGCCTTGTTACATAACCTTGGTACAGCTGACTCATGACGAATGACGTTACCTATCCTCATTTGCAGCAATAGGTCAAAAGCAAATAGTGTTATGCCTCAGCAATCAATTATCGATCCCAACGCAATGCATTGCTAACAAAAAAAAAAATGCATTACCAGTCCCACATAATGTCACTAGTTTATGATAATTCTGCATAATACTGATTAGCTCTGAATAGTATGTCACTTGAGTAATGACTTCTTAATGATACAAAAAAAAAGTATATATTTAAAATAATGCTTTGTCACTAGTTAATAACTGCCACTGTTTATTGTAATGAGACTACTTATAATGCCTATGATTACTAATGCTATGACTAATTAACTGATTTTAATAATGACTTTGTAATGATCTGAATACTACTGAAGGAGAAACACTGTTTATTGTAATGAGACTACTTATAATGCCTGTGATTATTAATGCTATGACTGTAATTAACTGATTTTTAATAATGACTTCTTAATAATCTGAATAATACTAAATGATGATTCTATTCAATACTTGCTGGCCACTGAGTGCCAATAATTAATGTCACTTGAAGAATTGTTATTAATTATGCCATTAATTAGCCCTTTTTTTCCCATGTTGAGTTTTCATGTTTTGGTTAATGGCCAATGAGTGCCAATAATTTGTATTACTCAATGTATTATGTTAATGCTAGGCCAATAATTGACTCTCCTTTTCAACTAAGACTTCTGATGAACATTATTCTGTCATAGTAAATATACTTTGTAACTGGCCAAGGACTGCCACTGTTTATTGTAATACGATTACCCATGATGCCAGCTAGTGATTCTTAATAGATTGGAATGACACATAATTAATTAACTATGGTACTGTTTAATAATGCTTTGTAATTAGGAGAAGACTAATAATTCTTACTATTGGAATGACAAATGATTAATTAACGACAAATGATTAATTAATTGTAATTAGGAGAAGGTTAATGATTCTTAATTACACTCTGTAACTGAAAAGAATGCGATTATTTAATAATGCTTTGTAACCAGGAAAAGAAGGCTACTGATTCCATGTAAAACAATTAATGAACATTTTTCTGTAATACTACATACTTGGTACAGAAATGTTCAATAACTGGGCTATGAATGCCACAAAATGCTAATTAAGTCTCTAATTGTCAATATTATGTGACTTGATGTCCTTCACCTCATAAGCTGACTACCCTGAATTATTGCAATGTCCATTTGTCCTGTTTATCCTAGTGATCATGGAGCACTATCTTTGGTTTTGCACTAATTCTACGTTGGTGTGCCTTGTAAGAGTGTGGTGTTGACACGACATGCTGTCCACCACCGTGAGCGATGAAGACGTTATTATGGTCCCACTGTTTGGTGTACCTAATGTACTGCCAAAATGAAAACATGGAACATTACTACGACAGTTCAGTGTCTTGGGTACGCTGATAAATTCTGATGGGAAAAGAACTTCAAGTTGTGTCACTTGGTGTTGCACTTCTGTGGAAAGATATGGACTTTCAGAACAGCTGTGTGCAATCTAAAGTGCTACAACCATGATGCAATCCTTCCCTTTCCTATCCTAATTCTTGTCACATAGTGAAAATCATTTTTTGCTAACGTCATTTATGTTCATGGCTATACATTTTTTTTAGATTTGCTCAACTCCAGTGCGAGTACACTTATGTCACTGGTCGACATGATGTTTTGCCATTATGTTTATTTGTTGTGAAAATGCTAAAGACATTTTTTCAGTGCGTGTGCACTTTGGACATGATTTTTTGCCATTATGTTTATTTATTGCGAAAATGCTAAAGACATTTTTCGATTTGTTCTGAAGTACAGTATACGTATGTACACTCTTGTATATACATTTTTATTTTTATGATATGTTCTGAACTACAGTGCATGTGCACTTCTGTTAGGTGTTAATATGTTTTCTATTGAACTTCAGTGCCTGTACACTTATCTCATTTTTCTATATGTTTTCTACTATTCTGTATATTCAATACTTTAATGCGAATGCACTTATGCCATTTGTTACTAATTGTACATACATTTCATCAATTACTGATATGTTCTCAACTGCAGTGCATGTGCACTCATGTCACTTGTCAACATAATATTTTTTGCCAGTCTGTTTATTTGTTCTGAATACGCTAAAGAATTTTTTCAGTGCCTGTGCACTTTGTTATCTGTCAAATAATTTGTATATGCATTTTTTTCTGATTTGTTACTATGTTTTGTACTCACATTTTGTCTTTGTCTGATATATCTTGTACTTAGTGTGTGTGCACAACATTTACTTTATGTACTACATCTAAATATTCTGTAAATTGTAGAAGTTTATTAATTAATTAAAAAATTTTGCCGCGATTGGCAAGTCCAAATGACTCACCATCGCTGCCAAATTTTTGCCCCCCCAGTGGAGGGTTATGAAACACGTATGTAACGCAGCAGCGATGGCGAGACATTGTAGCATCTGTGACCAGAGAGTATGCGCTTGACCGCGCGAGTGTTGCGAGCAGTACTCAGTCTGTCAGCAGTCGTTGCGAGTCGGTCAGTCAGTCGTTGCGAGTCTGTGCAGCAGCGATGGCGAGACATTGTAGCATCTGTGACCAGAGAGTATGCGCTTGACCGCGCGAGTGTTGCGAGCAGTACTCAGTCTGTCAGCAGTCGTTGCGAGTCGGTCAGTGAGTCGTTGCGAGTCTGTAGCTCTGTCTAGTTGAGAACAGTACTCTAGTAGTAGTCGTGCAGTGCAGTACGCTAATAGTCGTCATGCAGAGCGGTCGGTCAGTGATAGCAGTCCAGTGCGGGTGATGTAGGCGGTCGGCAACACTGGTCAAGATGGTGAATAAGGTATACTGTTAATTAATATAATCATTAGATAACGAAAAATTTTATTTATTGTAATTATTCTCCAACAAGTCCCCCAATAATAATTTTTATTTCAAAAGCATTTTTTCAAAAATTTAATTTTTTATTGAACTAAAGATTTCGTTGCACTTCCCATTTCATTCCACTTCTTTTGAAGAAAAATTTCACTAGAATCACAAAAAAAGAGAATATTATTATTTGCAATGCAGTTCCTCCAAGCGGTGCGCAACAACAAGAGCAGAAATGTGACATCCATTTATTGTGAGGTAAGACTTTAATTCTGATTGTTTTGCACAGGGCCAAAGACCGATATTTCGGTTTAATTGAATTTTCTTGTCACTGAACGGACTTTAAATTTTGTGAAGAATTTATATTTGAGTCAGATTGCGAATTTCACATTTTTGTTGCCACTGTCAGTACATTTCATTGTGGGCAGGTTACGCATAGAGCAATGTCCATTAGGATCATAATTAAATATTGTCGTGTTTCTTTCTTTCAAATTTTTGTGGGGAGGTTACATGTCTTAGCCGCTAAATCGGCAGGGGGCTCGCCGGTGAGCTGAGCATCGTCAACTCGGCTTTGTCCTTGGGCGGACGGTGGCAGCAGCTAACCAGGAACCGTTGGTATGAGGTCCATAGACAGGTGGATTTTCTCCAACCTCCTGCAACGTGTCACCATCTCTCGAATCATTTCCTGCAGACATCCTCCTCTTCTTTCGTCGCTTGGGCGACTTCTGCTTGCGGGAACGCGTGTCCGCGTCCTGTGGATCACGACATACAGTAGGCACCTCCCGCATCTCCGTGTCCGAGCTCGAGTCGATTTGCCGATGCTCTCCTTCCTCACATGGCTGGGGTGCAGACGTGGTCGCTGCTATCGGGCATGGCGACGGTTCCGATGGAGGCTGCGTCGTCGTGGGGGGGGGGGGGGGGCGGCGGTGGAGGAGGGGGTGGAAACTGGACCCCCCGCGGGGGTCCGCAACTTGAACGGACCAACCTCCGCGTCCGACTTGTTCCTCGCTTCCTCAACGTATTTAATAGGTTTCGATGAAGGCTTCGTGTCTGCACGTGGCATCTGGAAGAGGCGTCGCTGCAGGCATTTAGAGCGTACATGACCTTCCTGCCCGGCCCCTGAACAATTTCGCGGTTGACCGTCATAAATGACGATCGCTCGACAGCCACCAACGGTCACGTACGATGGGATGTGTCTACACATTTCGATTCGCACTCCATTCAGTACAGGATACGTCTCGGATGCTTGCTACTTTTCTTCCGCGTGACTTAATACTTCCCCGTAAGGCCGCACCGCGTTCACGACAAGCGTGGCCGGAACTTCGAACGGCAGCTCGAAGATTCGTGTGTTCCGAACTCCGAGTCCTGCGTGGTCGACAGTCACTACACCCATGTTGCCTTCCCGGTGGTGGAAACGATATCCATCGGTGGAACGGCGAAGAAGTCGTTCGCACTCTGCTTAATCAACAAGTTTCGAGTAAACTGTGCTGGAGACGATCGAAAGATGTATACCGATAAGTTCCTGTGGGTCGAGTGCATTACTTCAGGCAGAAAACGCTCTACTTAGTAGGTTTCTGGAAATAATAGTGGATTCAAGTGTGGTTGCTGCCTCATTAACAATGATTCGAATAACTTTAAGCTCGACAAAGAACTTGCTTTAAGATAATATTAATATAAATAAATAAAGCTGTATTCTCCAGACAGCTTGATTCTGTAATTACATGCACGTTGATACTTCCTTTTGTGACCTCATAGCCGCGCGGAGTGGCTGCGCTGTTTGAGGCTTCATGTCACGGACTGCGCGGCCACTCCCGCCAGAGGTTCGAGTCCTCCTTCGGGCATGGGTGTGTGTGTTGTTCTTAGCATAAGTTAGTTTAAGGTAGTTTAATTAGTGTGTAAGTCTAGGGACCGATGACCTCAGCGGTTTTGTCCCTTAGGAATTCACACGCAAAAAAATGGTTCAAATGGCTCTGAGCACTATGGGACTTAACATCTGAGGTCATCAGTCCCCTAGAACTTGGAACTACTTAAACCTAACTAACCTAAGGACATCACACACATCCATACCCGAGGCAGGATTCGAACCTGCGACCGTAGAAGCCGCGTGGTTCCGGACTGAAGCGCCTAGAACCGCTCGGCCACAACGCCCGGCAATTCGCACGCATTTCAACATTTTTGTGACCCCATACACCACGAACTTATGGAGTAAGGGATGACTTTAAACAGCTTACAGAGAGGAGCGAAGCGTGAATTCAGTTTGACGTTATATTGCGGTAGATCACGTAGAACTGCAGTTCTTTTAATTTCTGTGAATATCATTGAAATATAGGTTTGCAACATCATATGGCATTTCTGATGTTAATTCTTACTGTGAGGTTCCTTTGTGAGTTGAGTTGTTTACGAAACAAATATTGTGCTATGAAGATATGTTTTGCCTTATCAGTGTGTAAGTGGCAGATATATTCAAGCTCCAAGGAAACTGATATAGGCATGCGTATTCAAATACAGAGATTTGTAAACAGACATAATACGGCGCTGTGGCCGGCAACACCTATATAAGACAGCAAGTGTCTGACGCAGTTGTTACATCGGTTAGTACTGCTACAATGGCAGGTTATCAAGATTTAAATGAGTTTGAACGTGGTCATATAGTCGTTGCACGAGCGATGGGACACAGCACTCCGAGATAGCGATGAAGTGGGCATTTTCCCGTACGACCATTTCATGAGTGTACCGTAATATCAGGAATCCAGCAAAACATCGAAATTCCGACGTCGCTGCGGCCGGGAAAAGATCGTGCAAGAATGGGACCAACGACGGCTGAAAAGAATCATTCAACATGACAGAACTGCAACACTTCCGCAAATTGAAGCAGATTTCGGTGTTGGGCCATTAACAAGTGGCGTGCTAACCATTTAACGAAACATCATCGATACGGGCTTTCAGAGACGAAGGTCCACTCATGTACCCTTGATGACTGCACGACACAAAGCTTTACGCCTCGCCTGACCCGTCAACACCGACATTGGAATGTCGATCACTGAAAACTTGATGCCTGGATGGAAGAGTCTCGTTTCAAATTATATCGAGCGGATGGACGTGTAAGGGTCTGGAGACAACCTCGTGAATCCATACACCCTGCAGATAAGCAGGAAACTGTTCAAGCTGGTGGAGGCTTTTTAATGGTGTGGGGCTTGTGCAGTTGGAGTGATAAGGCACCACTGATACTCTAGATACGATTCTGACAGGTGACACGTACGTAAGCATCCTGTCTGATCACCTGCACCCATTCATGTTCATTGTGCAGTCCGACGGACTTGGGCAATTCCAGTAGGACAATGCGACAAATCACACGTCCAGAATTGTCACCTCCAGGAACACTCTTCTGAATTTAAGCACTTCCGCTGGCCACCAAACTCACCAGACATTAACATTATTGAGCATACCTGAGATGCCTTGCAACATGCTGTTCAGAAGAGAGCTCCACCCCCTCGTACTCTTACGGATTTATGGACAGCCCTGCAGGAATCATGGTGTCAATTCCCTCCAGCACTACTTCAGACTTTAGTCGAGTCCACAACACGTCGTTTTCCGGCACTTCTGCGTGCTTGAGGGGGCCCTACACGATATTAGGCTGGTGTACTAGTTTCTCTGGCTCTTCAGTGTAGTTACTGATGCCTGCTGGCACAAACGACCTAGAAAGCTTGATTCGACTGCACCCGTTAAAATTCAACACATGACATTGATGAAATCGGTAAGCAGAATTTGTGGCATGGCTGAATGGGGGCTAAAACTTTATTTTTATCGACCCCAGCCGCAGATAATATCACATGACGAATTGAAATATTCGTATCGTTACACCTAGTTTATCTGGAGTTTCATGCGGGACCAGTGTGCCTTGCAATTTGGTAGATTTTGCTTGTGTTAAATTCTCTGTTTAAGTACTTTAGAACTCTCATTTGGTTTCGGTGTCGATATGGAGGTTCGACACATGTGATCGTGTGACGCGCCGCCTGTAGTTTTTAATTCATATTGAAATAATTTTGTGTTCACGTCAGGGGGCATCTGATATGCAATTATTAATTAGTAATTTCCTCTTTGTTATTAGTCTGAGCCTTTAATTATACACTACGTTTCAGCGACCAGTGGGGCTCATTGAAACAATAAAAAGAAAGAAAACTGCAACTTCAGAGTTACACTTTCTCCTTAAAAACGCCTACGGCCTTCGCTCTGTGTCTCTCCTGATATCTGCTTTGATTTGGAGTTTCATTACTACCCATAAGTCGCGCACATGATTTTAGCACCTAGAGAGCTACTTAATAATGTAGTGGCTTTGGTGTGGGCAGAGGAACAGCCAAGGCGTGCAAGCACATTCCGAGAAAGTGCTTTGCTTTTCTATTGAGAAAAGATTTGCAGCTGTTAAAAGGTGGGAAGACATGCATACTTTGACTACCCCCCTTTCGGTGGCAAGATATGTTACACTAATTTCACGATAATTAAATACGTGGGCATGTTCCTCTGACCTCCGACCAGAGTCCTTTTAGAGAAAGGTTGCGCACTCATGTGGCAAGTTTATTGGCTTCCCATTGCCCTGTCCACAAGCCGTCCGCAGCCGCGGTCAATTAAACTGAGATGAGCAACCTCGATACTCCGTACTTCATCATCTCGCCAGACCCAAATGACTCGGAAAGTCTAGCATTGACATACGCTAGCGGGTTCTTCACGCTTCATTTAACGTGTTAAAAAAAAGCGTGAATTGAATGAATGCTAAACTTCATTCGCTTAACTTGCGATTATTCATACTTGTTTTGTAAATAATACTGCCGTTTCCTGCTGCTACTTAATTTATTTATCCCACACGCGTTTCGCCTTTTCTTGTTCTAAGGCATGTAAGCGTACTGTCATATCGCTGGCTTGGTTGCAGAGTATCTTTGCGGGCAGCACGTTTGTAGAATCGGCCGACCAAGCGGTTCTAGGCGCTACAGTCTGGAACCCCGCGACCACTACGGTCGCAGGTTCGAATCCTGCCTCGGGCATGGATGTGCGTGATGTCTTCAGGTTAGTTAGGTTTAAGTAGTTCTAAGTTCTAGGGGACTGATGACCTCAGAAGTTAAGTCCCATAGTGCTCAGAGCCATTTGAACCATTTTGTAGAGTCGAGCGCGGGACAGGTATGTTGCGTTGTGGGTAGCTATGCACGTGAGAGGCATTGTTAGTAAGCAAGTTGAAGTGTTGCTACAAGTGCTATTACGGTAAAGTGATGAAATATGGAAGTGATTCAGAGGAAAGTGCATCAAGATGTAATTAAAACTGAGCAGTGTCGCCAATAATGTATTTATGTATCCTCTCGTTGCGTGTCGTACCGCACAGTATCAGTCATCCAAGCCGTGTTCGGTCTCCCAGGACAATCAGCCGCGTCGCGACGGTTACGCGCACGCTCGCACAGGTGAGAACTGAGAACTGAATAATTAACTCTATAAACAGTGTTATATCATTACTAGTGTCAAGGAGGACTGCTACCAAAAGAAATCTGTGTATGCGTGACGAGCTTAAGAACTTTCGTTCTATTATTCGGCTTCCGCATCATCAACAATCATCCGCGTCGTGTTCGGTTACGCGTACGCTCGTCAGAGTGATATTGTGGACAGATAATCATCTAAAAGTTGGCATCAAAACTTATGACTTAGAAAGTAAACAGTTCAACCTGTGATTTTCTTTTATCGTCTCAGAATATAGTTGTTCATACCAGACGTAGGACAGTGTTGTGTTTTAACGTTGAGTGGCTCCCCTAAATACGCTTGCATATTTCGATAGATAATTTCAGGCAAGCCAGCAGCAGTGTGGAGCAGGACAATACGACCGCCGCGGGAGTATCAGGTACGTGGCGTGGACAGTGCGAGAAACCAGTTTAAGGGCCCTCGCCATTTGTACCACTGGGCGTGTTACACGCGCCATCAGTGGGAGCTATAATGATACAGTTTTGTTAGTTTTAGATTATTAAACAATTCACGTCGCTATTTTTTTGCAAAAAGTAATCACTTACGATTTGCTGATCCGCGTTTCCTCACATCCAGTCTGGAGGTCGCACAACACTTTTATTACTGCCATACAAGCACAGGCAGTAATAAAAGTACCTAATTAGTATACACTCTTGTTTTATTAAGTGATTTGAGATAATTCACTACTCCGGGGATATCTACTTCTAAGTTACTCATATTGGCAGCTGTTCTTGGTTCGAATTCTGGAATATGATAAATTCGATGACAGAGTATGCAGCGTTTGCGTGCCATCTGTTGATAAGTCAGCATTGGCCGTGGTCAATGCAAAACGTCACACCAGCCGGGTGCTGTACTGTGGACCTCGGGGAGGAAAGGTCCGCCTAGTGCGCGGCGTGCCGTCCCTCACCTATCTAGGAAACAAACGACTCTTTACGACGCATATATGAATCATGTAGCCGGCGAAGTATCAACATATGGACAACAAACGAATATAGATTTTTCTAAGTTGTCGATGTGTAGGTCAGAGAGAGAGCAAGTTACGTTACTGAAATGATAATTAAATCAAGAACCTACGCTGCCGACAGGCGTTGATACACATCAACGGGGACAGTTGAAAATGTCGATAAAATTCTTCTTTGAGGCCGCATTCTCATCTATAAAATTCCGACGTTTCGGCGACTGTTGCAAGGCGCCTTCTTCAGGGTGTATTGCTAACTGTGACAACGGCCACGGAAGCCTACGTTTACATAGAGTTGAAAATGTGTTCCCCGACCGGGACTCGAACCCAGAGTCTCCTTTTTACATGGCAGACGCTCTATCCATCTTTTTTTATACTGACCTCATTTTACTCGTTAATGTCCGTTGCATTTGTCCAGAGCGGACGTCCCATGACATCTGTTCAAGTCCATCGCTGTTTTTTTTTTATAGGTATATAATTACAGAGGTGAACTAACCATCTGACCGAACACACTGAGCTAGCGTGCCGGCATCCATCTGAGCCACCTAGAGCACAGAGCGTAGTGCGGCTGCAGGGACGTATCCCTTGCAAGCTCCCCGTGAGATCCACATTCCCAACTTAATGTCCACACACTACATTCGTAGTGCCCCTGCCCATTACACTCATAACTCGCGGCAGACAACCTTACCGAGTTTGGGCAATACGTGTACATCCGCACAGAAGAAGAAGGTCAGTGGCCGGTTAGCCTTAACTACATGAAGATGGAATCTGTTCTTTCGGACATAAACAATCTTTGGTCTCGTCGTGGGACGGCACAGTTCTTGCCTTTGCACAATCTGATACTTTCTGGGTTGAAGTGTGGTAGGCGATGAACGTATTCTGCAGTACTGTGTTGACTTGTGGTTGTATCTGTTAGATGAAGAAAGATTTATTGTAAAGGACAGCAAGGATGAATCTTCTTCTTTTTCCGTCGTGCCTTAGGCTTTCCCTCAGACTGTTGCAGCTACACCTGGTCCTTCCATCGTTTTGCAGGTTTTCCAATGCATCTTTTACTCTGCGGAGTATATCGCTAAAAATGTAGTGGTATTCGTTATTTGTCCATTCGTAACACATGGGATATCCATTTTTGTCAGTATTCGTCAACCTTACTGTTTATATCGAAAATATTTAATTCGTTCCTTATATCTGTATTTATTTTGCAGTCTAGCTTAGTGTATCCTGCTATGTACCTGAGGAATTTCATTTCATTGGCTTGTAATCATATTTTATCTTCCTTTTTCATTACCCAAGATTCACTTCCATATACTAATGTTGGTACTGACATAACTTTATAAAATTTTAGATAAAAATGAAAAGCACCAGTTTGCGTTTGTTCTACAATATTACTTTTATTGCTAAGCGGTTTTCGGCTTACAAGGCCATCTTCAGACATGTCTGAAGACATGTCTGAAGATGGCCTTGTAAGCCAAAAACCAGTTAGCAATAAAAGTAATATTGCAGACCAAAAGCAAACTGGTGCTTTTCATTTTTATTATAATGTTGTTCTACCAAGACCGACGGAAGATTCTGTTAAATTTTAGATATGTTTCTATTCTTACTTTACGTTGGAGGGCTCTTCACTGTCACTTAAGTAGTTAAATTTCTCAATTTCTCAATTTTGTCTTTTTGATTTAGGTCTCCCCTGTACGACAGCATGGTTCCTAGAAATTTGAATACCTCTACTTGCTCTGTAATCTAGTTGTCTATAATTATTTTTGTTCTTACTGGAATTTTTCCACAGAAAGCCATGGCTTTTGTTTTTTGTACTGACATTGACATATTATATATCTAGCATGTTTGGTATATTTCATAGGCAGCTATCTGCAGTCCATCTTCATTATTCGAAATTAACACCTGGTCATCTGCGAACAACAAAGTCATAGTGTAATCTTTTTGGTTGAAGGTATATATATGGTTCTTCAGTTTCGTTCTCCATTGCCGTATAATGTCGTCAGTGTATATGTTAAAAAGCAGTGGAGAGAGGCTGCAACCTTGTCTAAATCCTACATTAGTAGCCTTTGTTGTTTCTTCATTATCCCCAGTTATTTGGATTCTTGTATTAGCATAGATCTTTTGAATTACCTGTGCAATGCGTATTGATATACTTCTTCTTATTATAATTTTCCTCAATAGCTGTCTTTATTTTATCAAAAGCCTTTATATAATCGACAAAAATGATGTGTGTTTCTTTATTGAATTTCTTATGTTTTTCTATAATTTCCTGCAGCTTAAATATGTGGTCTGTACAGTTTCTCCGCTTTCTGAATCCATTATGTACTTCTGACAGCAGGCACTCCATTATGGAATTTAGCGTTTCGGTTTTATCCTAGCATAGATCTTATACACTGTATTTAATAGTGATATGGCTCTATAATTTTCAGGTTTTGACCTGTCTCCTTTTTTAAATAATGGTTTTATAAGTTAGATCTGTCATTCTTTTGGTATTTCCTTTGTTATCCAGCAAGGATTCAAAAATCTGAAGAACCTTATCTTTTAAATGCTACTGTAGAATATTTTATTAGTTCGCTGTTAATGCCATCACTTCCTACTGCCTTTCAGTTCTTTGTATATCTGAGAGCATGTTCTAATTCTTGAAATTCAAGTTTATCTGGTTTTGTTACAAGATCTTCAGTGTTTTCTGTGTTCATTTCACCAGTCCACATTTCCTTGTAATAGTGCGGCCAGTCTTTGTTCTTTATTACATAGATATCTGCCACATCCTTTTCGCTGTTATTCAAGTCTCTCACCATTTTATATGCAAGTGTTTGTCTCCCATGGACATCGTTTCCAATCCTGGCAACAAATTCATCCCAACCGTCTTGATGGAGCTTCCTGCTTAGTTTTTTCGCTTCTGCTATCTGCTTCTTGTACGCTTCATTACTCTCCTGAGTTGGGTGTTGTAAATATTTTTTATTTGTTTTCTCTTTATTTCAACAGCCTCCACAGTATCTTTTGTCCAAATCATGTGGCATTTTTTCTTCTTCCTGTTTTTCGTTTTACCTAAAGCTTCACTGGCTGCAGTTCTTAATATGTTCTTAATCTGTTCCCACTCATTTTTCAATACTCACTGATTCTGGAACTGTGCCAGTTATTGTGTCTAAGGGTCTTTGATAAAGATTCTTGGTTGACTCCTGTTCTAGTAAGTAGACTTTATATACCTCCCTTGGTTGTTCTGGGGATTTTTTACGTGTTTTATGCCATCTCTGCTTTAGGACAACTTTTACTTGTAGCAGGAAGTGGTCCGTGTTAATGCCATACCCTTTAAATACACGCACATCCTGAAACAAAACTGATGTTTCACGGCTTGTTACGAAGTAGTCAATTATGGTTCTAAATCCTCTGGCGAACCATGTGTATTTGTGTATGTCTTTGTGTTTAAAGAAAGAGTTTAATATTCTGAAGTTGTTGGAAATTGCAGAAACTCTTAACATTGTTCCATTGCTGTTGACTGTAGTCTCTCCATCATAGCCAACTATATTATCTATTCTTTCCCTTCCTTTTCTTGCACTGTGGTCTCCACTAATTACAATATAGTCATCCTATTTATCCTATCTTGTGTTTTCTGTAGTTCTTCAGAGACCGTCTCGCTTTCCTTCGTTCTCCCTTATTCAGGGGCATGCACTGCCATACCGGTTAGATATCCTCTAGGAATCTTACACCTTATGCTGCGTATCAGCTCGTTCATCCATGCATCGCTTATCAATCTGTTTGTCCATTTTTTATTTATTACTATGGAACCCCAGCTTGTGCTCTTTTGCTTTGTTCTACTCCGACTTGGGTGGCCCTGCTGATAGCTACGCTACCGTCGGCATAGCCCTTGACTTCATCGAGGCACGCAAACCCTCCCGCCGCGTTAACGAGGTGTCCCCTGGGAGGGGCAAGGATGTATATAATATATATATTGGAAAGCGAAAGGAATAAAAATTTTGAATAAAGTTATTATCTTTTGAAGAGCAGAAGTTTGAAGTAAGACTGCATCACTGCACACCTAATATGTTGAAATGATTATTGGGAGCTAGTTGAGTTTGTTCACTTCCCCAGAGCTGAGAGAAAGACGAGCCCACTTCCCTGAGTCATGCATTAACATATTACATGATTAAGCTGCGTGTTTTTTATAGAAATTCTCCATTAATATTGTACCGTTTTTAAATCATTGTTCACTTTGTTAAACATAGTATTGTTCAGAGTTATGTTGTGTGTGACGACCTCATTTTACTCTGTCTTTTTGAATGTATACTTCATGTTAAAATCGTTGTCTTGGAAAATCATTTCATAGTAACATTTACTCTCCACACCCCACTGTTTATCATTGTGCATTACCACATGTGGTATGCAAAATTTGGAAATTTTATTTAGACTTAGAAATTTAGCTTAGCAGCTGCCTGCTTGCTATTTACTGTTGGGCTTCCGAGAAATCTGCAAGAATGTTGTCAAGATGCGAGGTAGTGGAAATTTTTATTTGGGTCAGATAACTGTTTTACCTCAGTTGTGCGTTTAATATAAGGTCAAGTTGCATTCACATCAATTACAGTTCAGTTCAAATTAGATTCTGGTTAGTCAAAGGTTAGCATACGAAATTAAGTTGGATATTAGTTTGTGGGAACATAGTTTTGGTAATGGTAGACTTCTATAGAGTGGAAGGTAAAGTTGGGCTACATTTCAGACAGAAACAAATATAGCAGGGAGGTTACAGTACGTTGACTCTCGAAGAAGAAACTTCTCACATACCTGATAAATATAGAATCATTGCCATCTCTTCTCGATTCGCACCATCGCCACAAGAAAAATATATTGCAGTGGCTGCGATGGTGCATTCTCCACAATAGTCGTTGCTGCAGGAGAAGACCAAAGCCTCTCAAAAAATGTTCAAATCTTATGGGACTTAACTGCTAAGGTCATCAGTCCCTAAGCTTACACACTACTTAACCTAAATTATCCCAAGGACAAACACACACACCCATGCCCGAGGGAGGACCCGAACCTCCGCCAGGACCAGCCGCACAGTCCATGACTGCAGCCAAAGCCTCTCGCGTGTTATGTTAAACATCTCCCTGCGGAAAGTACCGACACGCTTCTTTATATAACCGACGGTATTTAAATTGCAAATATATGACAGATGGATGGAAAAAATAGAAATCCACACACCTGGTAGTGTAAGCATAAAATACGGAAAGTGTGGAAAATATGGAAAAAACGGAAAAAAGTGGAAAAATATGGAGTTTAGGAAGAGGACTAAACAGCACGATCTGCTCCTAGATAACTGAGAGATATGCCTAAAGAGTGACAGAGCTCACATCTAGGTGAAGAAAAATGTGAGTTTGTTGCTTCACTGGTTATGGAAGATACATTTTTCGCCCTCCAGCGCGGGATGAATTGTGTTGGGTTGGACGAACTGCACCTCTGAATCATGTTACAGCCTAATAAAAGCTGTATGGGCCATCTACTTTCATAAATTGTCCACAGATTACCACCCTGTTCATGGACTTTGCCCTAAAGGAGCAGATTATTGGTGTGGTTACCAAAAAGCAAAACAAAGTGGTCAAATATACCATCATAAGCGTTCTCTTCCTGAGCCTGTTATGAACGAAATAAAAACAATTTTAGAGACCTGACTGACCCTGTTTTGCTTAGTAAATGTCTTCATGGGGGCACTCAGAAAACAAATGAAAGTTTCAACCACTGCATATGGGAAAGAGTACCCAAGAATGTTTTTGTAGGACTAAAAACATTAAAAGTTGGTATACTAGATGTAGTGATATGTTTCAATGATGGAGTGATAGGAAGGTTGGAAGTCCTGAGAAATTTTGGCATAAAATGTGGCTCTAATATGGAATATAAGTTGCCTGCGTGTGAAAGACAAAGGGTGCATGAAGCTGAAATCTTCGCTCTTCAAGTTACCAAAGAAGCAAGAAGTGCTAAAAGCAATGCCAAGAAGAAGCTTGAAGATGAAAAAAAGCTGCATGATGAAGGCTATGCTTCAGGCATGTTCTGAGGCACAAGTTAATTGGACTCATATCTTCATTCAAAATTTCCCGCAATTTGTATTTTTCAGAATTCGGGTACAAATATTTCCTAAAGTTTATAAATCATTGCTCTAATTTTTTTCTGTAACTTGCAGTAGTCCATACGTGCGTAGTAGACCTATGCTTTACTGCAGAATGAACTACAATGTAGAAAAAATAACATTTTTATTATGAAAAAATTATAAAAATTAAAATGTAAGATGTGATATTTTCTATCCTTGTAATATACATAATAGGTGGAATTAAACAGATCTAGTACCTTAGCCATCATGTCATGTATATCTGGTAAAAATTTGAGGAAGAATTTTGGAAAAAAAATTGCATCGATTACTTTGTAATTTTTATAATAACCCTGAGCAGGTTCAAAAATATTCAAAATACTTAAAATTTGTTTAGAAAGTGTGCTGCATTACCCGATATCAACAAAAAATCTATAAAATATATACATTATAAACAGTGCCTGCAAGAAATAGATGTTGACTTTTTATCTAATATTGAGCCGGAAAAGTACCCTGTATCCTTAAACTTCGCTTGTGCTATCGAGAGCTTACATATACTTAAAATAACAGTCAGGGATTATTAAACTCATTTTAAATAGTTACTCGCTCCTCACCGGAGACGGCTGCTGTCACTCGTGTAAGACGTGCAGTTTCGCGAGGTGTGACGTACATGCCACTACCTGTATTTACCGTAGACCTCGAGTCTTCTACGATGATGTCAGAACTGCACCCCTTGGCGACTACGCTTTCCTAGCGAGCCATCGCAGGTATTGGCAAGCAACTGCAGCAACACGCCAGTAAGCAACCGAGGATGATGAGCGGCTGTGTCGTTGAAACACTGTGCAGCTTTCATAACATTATCTCTCGCGACGCTCGTGAACCAGTGAAGTAGTTATTACGCTGGTAAAGTTACAAACAGCACATATGATATGTGTTATTTATACAGAGAGAGTAATCGAAATTTGCGGAATAATTAGAGGAGAGGCACGATGTCACACATACACTTAGAAATACAAAATTATTATGCAGACGGAGTAATCAGAATATGCGGTAGTGAGAGGCAGTAGATGCTTGATGTAACGAGCGGATACGGGAGAGGGAATGACACCACATGTCGCTTTAATAGTGGGAAGACGGTGCACTCTAAAGAGACATTGCGGCATGATGAAATTGTCATATTCCCACTAGTTCTCTGTGCGTGACGAAACGGTGATGTTATACCCAATGCACATTACAAGTATAAAAACACTCTATTTCTCAAGTTACCTAACAGTAGTTTTATAGTACGCTCCCGGCTACAAGATTCTACTGTGGCATAAGCTGGTATAGGAATGTAGGAATGCGTTTCTAGGCGCTACAGTCTGGAACCGAGCGACCGCTACGGTCGCAGGTTCGAATCCTGCTTCAGGCATGGACGTGTGTAATGTCCTTAGGTTAGTTAGGTTTAATTAGTTCTAAGTTCTAGGCGACTGATGACCTGAAAAGTTAAGTCGTATAGTGCTCAGAGCCATTTGAACCATTTTTTGAATAAAAGTTGCTGGCAAGTGATAAGTTGTCCCACATCGAATTGTTTTATCAGTGTGTACTGTGATTTGTAAGACGCCCATTATCTGGATTTCTGAATGCAGTGGTATTCTCTCCTAGTACACGGGAACTGCAGGTCATATGAATTTGGAAAAGTAAAATATTTGTATTCAACACAAAGAAACAAGATTCCACAAAGAAAAAGCTGTTACTACAGATGAAATCACAGAAGATTCGACAACAGAAAATAAAAGCGCTCTGTGGACAACATGGATAGCATACATTTTATCTACACGCCCTACACTGATCAACCTGAAAGTTATGACTACCGACCTACTAAAGATATAAACCTGTCCAGCCGATAGCAGCGTCACCTAGCATGGAATGAATGCTAGTCAGACTTACGAACCCTGCATGGAGTATCAGTGAGCGTACTGTCCGTGAGTAGAATGGGGCTGGTGTGCAATGTACGAGGGTTATTCGGAAAGTACGGAACGATCGGTTGCTTAATGAAAAACACTGTGAAAATCTCATGAAGCTTTGCACAGATGCGTTGGGCACTGTGTCTAGTACGCCCGTCGATCGCATCATGTCGCTGTTTTCAGTTCTGGGCTCACAGTGAGAACGTAAAGATGGCTAGAAATTAGAGTCTTCTGCGACGTATGAGGTCCTGGCGAGATATTTCGCCTGAAACTGTGCAATCCACATAGCATAACTGTCATGCGGTTCGTTCTACACGACAGTTCTTCGCCGCACTCTGTAGGGGCAATGAGGATGCTACTGCAGCGTTTTCGATGGGAAGCGTTTGATCACCCACAATACAGCCTGTAATTCGCTACCCCTGAGGTTCATCTCTGCTTAAATGAACCTCTGGCTATGAAGACAATATTTTGACAGACAACGAGCTTCACCCCAGAGTAAAAAATTGTCAAAAAGCACTGGCGGTTGTCTTCTACAACGAGGGAATTGAAAGGTTGGTACAAAGCGACAACAGATGCCTAAGTCGCAGCGGCGACTGTGTAGAGCAACAGCTGGAAGGTGTAGCTAACTGTTGCAAATAAAACAGTTTCGATTTTCACTGTGGTTTCCATTTCGCGACCTATCGTTCCTTACTTTCCGAATAGCCCTCGTATCTGAGTTTAACTGAGGGCAGACTGTGATGGCCTGGAGGCTCAGCACAAGCATTTCGAAAACTGCACGGTTTGTCCGGTGTTCACAAAGTGCAGATGTTAGATGTTGTAGGCTGAGCAGATTGGTAAAACAGAACAGGTGGCGAACCGTGGAGGAACTAACGTCAGACTTTAATGCTGGCCAGAGTACAAGTGTGCAAGAACACACAGTGCACCAAACACTCTTAACGATGCGGCTACGCTGCTGACAATCTATGCATGTGCCAATGTTAACACCACGACATTGGCAGCTACGACTCTAATAGGCAGTCGACCATTGGCACTGGACATTGCCGCAGTGGCAGAGCGCTGCATGGTCTCATGTGTCCCGATAGCTTCTTCATCATTCCGGAAGGTGGAGGCGAATGCGTCATCTACCAGGGAAACAGTTTGTAAGCTTGCTGCTTTCATTTGCAATCAAGGCTTTAATAAATATGGCAAAGGTAATGTTAGAACAGAAGGAGGAGTTGTGATCTAAATAACAACAGCTTTATTGATCCTTAACATCACAAGACAAAAAAAAATGGCTAAAGGAAAGTCACACAAACATTTTCATTTGACAAGCGCTTTCACTAATATGGGGTCTATTGTGGACAAAGTGATCAGCTGAGGATCGACATACGACACTAACCAGTATACTAATCGATTTATCTGACTTCATACTCGTGAATCCGGGGTGTGGCACAAAAACTACGCCACGAAGAAGCATCTATACTCTACGTTTCCAAAACGAAAAATATGGTTCGAAAGAACAGGCTGCTGAGAAACATATATTGGAGCCCTACGCCGTACCAGCGAATACTTTACCCTGGTGCTGGTCAGGGCGGCACACTATGAAGCGTTCGGCGACTGAAATCACGGACGGCAGCAACCTGTTATTTATGGTGCGCCCCAGAAAAATGCAAGTACGCGGTCTCACATTCGGCTAATTCAGAATGCAGGTACTTCTTGAGACTCTGAAACAGCGCTGGATTCCAGTGTGCAGATAGATCCATTTGCCGGTCAGCCAAACTAATTTGACTCCGTTCCACGACTATGCATGATGGAATATGTCAGATGTTTAGAAGACCGACTCAAGACAAATAGCTACACCCATGCATCACTCGTTGTGTGTGTGATGCTAGAATCAGTACCTCTGACGGTTCAGAAGATGACTGGCACAGGCTCTAAGTGGCACACTAGCAAAGGACACAAGTCTCACCGTTTAGGTAGAGACCTGCAGTTCTTTACTAACGAAGCGCCAGTACAAGAGTGACCACATCTCTTTCTCTCCACTTTTCTAGCCAGCTCGGTAGCAATGCACATTTGCATCTTAGACTACTCTCACTTTAGCGCAAGCCAATAACGAGCTGGAGCGCCTCATTCGAAGATGGGAGACTGCCCCTTGCTCTGCATACACAGATTTGACCAGAGACTTTAAAGTTACTTGGGAGAAAGGGAAAAGAAGATTCAGCTTCGTGGCCTCTTTACCACGTGTCTATACCGTGCCTTTTGCCAACAACATGACCAGGATGGGACCACAGGCCTCATAAAAGATTGTTATCTGCCCAGTTCCGTCCGTTTCGAACTTTACAAAGAACGGTCATAAACTCGCTAAAAGCCTCGCGCCTTCACAAATGTTAACAAGAGTCTTGATATCTGGGCGCCAGTGACCTGTCCCACCGAAATTCGCAGAAAGCTCACAGTTGTCTGGTCAGCTTCCTGTCTAACAAGGGCCCACTCTATGCTTTATTGCCGGTCTTTAATGCGCTGCCCATTGCAGCAGCGACTTCTTGGCGCTAGTCAGCTTACCTGGCCGTGTCCCCCGACCGACCGGCGCCATCCAACGTGTCTGCACAATGAAACCGCAGAACTCGGCAGTCCGCAAATGTGTTCACCCAGGTTCTGTAGAAAAAACGCTCCCCTTGGCCCTTGGTCGCAGTACACTTTTACTTCAGTCGTTTAAATCGACACCCTCTTCCTCTGAACGTAGGTAAAGCTTACTTGCCCATCATTTCACATGATGTATGAAGTCAGATTGCAATAAAGATCATCTTCCCTAAGAACATTAAGCGGCATGACACCGACTCAGAATTGAGAGTGCCCTGCAATCTCTCAAGCTCCGTGACACATGTACTGCAGGACGGAGACAAGCTGGCGGCGGCTCCAATATGCTCTGGGGAACATTCACTTGGGCATAGATGGGTCCAGAGGAGTTCATGCAAGGAATCATGACGGCCAAGGGGTATCATATGCTGACAGCAGACCATTTACACCCTTCATGACTATCATGTTTCCGATAGCAGCATCATTTTTCAACAAGAGAATACGCCATGTCACAAAGCCAGGAGTGTGATATGGTCGTTCGAGGAACACGGCGGTGTGTACCAACTGATGTGCTGGTCTCCCAACGATCGAACACATCTGGAATGCGACTGAACATGTCATCGGAGCTCATCGCCCCCTCTCCGGAATTTACGAGAACTAGGTGACTGCCGGCCAATGTGGCCGAGCGGTTCTAGGCGCTTCAGTCTACGGTCGCAGGTTCGAACCCTGCCTCGGGCATGGGTGTGTGTGATGTCCTTAGGTTAGTTAGGTTTAAATACTTCTAAGTTCTAGGGGACTGATGATCTCAGATGTTAAGTCCCATAGTGCTCAGAGCCATTTGAACCATTTTTGAACTAGGTGACTTGTTTGTGCAGATGTGGTGCCAACTCCCTCCGGCGACCTACCATGCCACGGACCATCGCTGCTGTTATGCATGTCAGAGGCGCACATACCAGCTGTTAGGTACGTGGTCATAATGATCTGGCTGATCGGCATAGATTAACAACTAATACTATCGCTCAGAGTGTGTCTAGCTTTTTAAATAATTTATCATAATTTTAGCCATTCTTTTGGTTGTTCTCTCTGACAGTGTGATTGCTTAGGAATTAAAAGCTGTTGACAGTTAGTCTGTTTTGGAGCAGAATTAATGCACATTGTGGGGGGAGACGGCTGGCGGTGTGGTCAAATTCGAATGGCCTCGCTGCTGTGCAGAAAATTAGGTCCATCACTGCTGTTGGTCATGGCTGCCCAGTATCGTTATCTGTCAGCCAACGAGTGCCTGTTGCCTTCCTACGGTTTTAATGTTTAACGTTTTACCGGCATGGATTATTATTTTTTTCAATTAACAAATTCACTCTTGCTACGAAGTGGAGCTGCTTGAAGCTGAAAAAAGTTAAGTGGTCAAATGGAATATTGCCACAGCTTCGTGTAGACAACACACGAATTAGGCATTAACGTCCTGTTATTAAAACATCCTGAGCTAAACAAATACTGAAGTAAATTAAAGGAAAAGGAACGTTGATTAACGTGATACAGAGAAAAATAACTAATCTGAAGATCTCATCTATAAACAGAGGTAAGGGACAGGCGATAATAAACCGACTAATTGCGTGTAAAACATGGTACATAATATGCTTCATTCATATCAGTTGACAGTACCACGATAAACATGTAAATGGCAACTCTGGCTCTAATTTCGTATCATCTTTGACAGGATGAGTGAATGTAAACAGTGGTAACTTCCAAATATATGGCTGAAAACAGTAGTAACGCGCGCGTAGTTAGTGCCTAGGAAAATATTTTTGAGGCAGGATTTCTACAAATCCGAGGATGATCTAGATTACTACGACTTACATAAAATTCTTGAATCGATTTCTGAACGCAAATGTCCTTAAAAAGTTCTTGCCACCCAGGTAAATGTGGATAATTATTTAAGAAAGTAGAGAATGTTCAGGTGTGTCCCTTACCATAGTTTACGTGAATGTACTCGTATGTCATAGCATGATGGTAGACATGTTAAGGGCTATCTTTAACATTGTCTAAGTGCTATCGTAAGGTGGCTAAAAAATTAATTCTATACTGTGCTGATTCATACATTAATTTTTGAGGATTTTTAGTGTTTCGTGCCTCAATCTGTAAAAGCGGAACCACTACAGGGTTGCTTTGTTGTTCATTTGCATGTCTGAGTGTTAAGAACACTTTTTCTCAGGAAAGAGGAGACGTGTTTAGTTCAAATTTATGTCACTCATTAAAGTCTACGGTCCCTTGTCGGTGTAAAAATTTTAAGCTTCTAAGCCATTTCAGTCAAAAGATACGGCCATTTATGTCACATACTTTGACTCTCGAAAACTCACTTATCAAAACCTAGAGTCAATAAATTTGGCAAAAAGTAAACTTTCACAGAACAAGCAAAGGGAAAAATCAGAATATGTTAATTTGTAATTTATCACACGGAAAAATATTTCTTTTGTCATTTGTTATCCGACTTCAAACTTGAACTTAAAACATCCACGAAAGTCATGGAATCCCTGGGACCAATATCTTGTTAGTATCAATGTCTATAACAGGGAATATCTTCGATTCCCAGATTGGATAAAGAGTCTGTTTGCACAATTAAGTTTGCACGAAGCCCGTACTGCGTGACTCCTGCTCGCACCTGGCCAATTATTTTACTTTATTGTTGCAAAAATTGGTAATGTAAATCATAGTGTCATAAAGTGAACCTTTTCATTTTATGTTTTTGTGAGATTTCACAGTAGTGTTTCGTTAACTCGCCCAGCAATTAAACATTGGTAAGTCGATGCAAACCCTTCTTAAGTGCACTCTGTTTGCAAGTAACCAATGTTAAGTATCCATCAACGTATTCTCAGTTACATAATTTGGGATAGAATTTACGATTTTAAAAAGTGTCGTTATTATAGAAGTATTTAGAAAAAAATTGTTCCCTGAATTAAACAGTCACAATGGATGTTCTTGAAGTACCTTACGAGATTTTATTTCAATTTTACTGCGCAGTTTCTAAAAACGACCATCTTCTGCCTTAAAAATTTTTTCACCAGGTGTCTTCAACTGATCAGGCACGAAATGCGACGTATCACTTCCATAAAAAAATATATCTGAAGGAATAATCTTGGGGAAAAAATCAAGAGTCAGGCCTAGAGCATCCATATTAAGTAGTTTTAATGGTAGAAACAACTGCAGCAACTACATCTGTATAGTACAGATGACGTGAGACACGGAAGAATAGCTGCCTGTACTGATTTTATGTCTGATTATGTTGTCTTTCCGTTTATTGACGCATGTCATATAAATCACGTATCAGTTGAACAAAGTATTTTGACAAACTGAAACAGATGACTGCCCATAAAACTCACTTGTGCAGGTTCTACCGCTGATAGTTTCATTTTCCATGGATCATTTGCTCGATAAATCGTAATGATGTGGAAGGAATCGTTTTTACTTCACATCACAAATTAACGTTTATAAATTTTTAATAATTATTATTATTAAATATGCAGATTTGATTTAATAATTCCTAGCCACCACCTGTTACGCATTACAGTAACAGAAATTCTTCTAGGGAATAGAAGGAGTTGTCAAGGAGAAAAGTTTTCAGTTTCTCTTCAAAATTTGCTCTGCTGAGTTTCTTTTCAAAATTTGCTTTATTGCCTTTCAGACATTTTATATCATTGAGTAAGTTATCAAAAATTCATGTTGCAGCTTTGTGCTCCCCTTTTTGTGCTAAAGACAGCCTTAATGTGGAGTCGTTTTTCTTTTTGGTGTCGTAATTATGCACATAACTGTTCCTTTTCAACTGCATTGTATTATTTACAACAACCCTCATGAGGGAATAAATTTACTGTGAAGCAATAGTCATAATGCCCCACTTACTTACCATATGTCTACAAGATAACTGGGGATGAGTACCATACAGTATTCTAACAGCACGGTTTTGAGCAATGAAGGCTTACCTTCTTAAAGATGAGTTACACCAGAACATGATTCCATATCGCCTTATGAAGATATGCAAAAAATGTCAAGTACTGATTTGCCTCTCCCAAAGATTTGCAATGATTCGAAGTGCAAATGTGGCTGAACTAAGTTGCTTCGGGAATTCCAGAATGTGCTTTTTCCGGGTTAAATTCTCATTTTTTATACATACCTAATAATTTGGAAGATTCCACTCTTGTTTATTATTTCCTCCCCAAGTCCTACATTTATCATAAATGTAGTACTACAGATGTGCAGAATTGAATATGTGCTGTCTCTTTAAAATTGAGAGTGAGACCATTCGCAGATACTTTTATGAGCCTTGTTCACCATTTCTAACAATGAAAAATCCAGAATGGAATGTAACAATATAATGAAAAGGGTAGTTCCTACTCCACATATAGCGGAGATGCAGAGTCGCAGAAAGGCACAACAAAAAGACTGTCGGAAAGTTAGCTTTCGGCCAACAAGGTCTTTGTCAAAAATAGACAACATACACACACGCGTGGTCCCTGCTGCCACAGACTGTGCTCACGTGTGTGTGTGAGTTGCATTTGCGTGAGTGCGTGTATGATCTCTGTTTTTGACAAAGGCCTTGTTGGCCGAAAGCTAACTTTCCGACAGTCTTTGTGTTGCGGCTTTCTGCGACTCACCATCTCCGCTGTATGGTGAATAGCAACTACCATTTCCATTATGTTGTTTACCATTTGTCCTGTTTCTATAAGCATTCTTGGACTAATTACAGTATTAGTGTCATCCGCAAAAAGAATTAATTCTGCTTGATGTATATTAGACGGAATATTGTTTACATACGATGTGTGATAAAAAGTATCGGAAATTTTCGTTTCTCCTACAGAATATTCATTTATTCATGTAAATCAACATTATCCGCTTTAAAGTAACCCTCCTCAGATATAATATGTTTGTGCCAACGCTTTTTACTATCTTGAAAGCACTTCTGGAATTTATTTTCTGTTTTAGTGTTCAGCTCCTTCAGCGATTCTATTTTTTTTATGTCATCAGTGGTGGCAAAACAACGTCCTTTCAAACGACGGGTGAGGCAACACGAACAAAACAATTCAAGAATAAGCATTGAGGTGTGAGAGAAAACATCATCGTGATGCGATTTCCACGACTGGTTTTGCTTCTTCCTATTGCTTCACGCAAACGGCGCACAACTTCCTGGTAGTATTCCTTATTGACTGTACGACCACAAGGCAGGAACTCATAATGTACCGTCCCACTGTGATCGAGGAAAACAGTGAGAAGAACCTTCACTTGTGATCGAGCATGTCGAATTTTTGCTTAGCTTGAGCCAAAGTATTCATCAGAAACCTCTCTGATGGTAATTCGTCGGTTTTACAGAACCGTTTTCTTTATGTCTTCGACACTGTTGCCAGTAATTAATGTGCTATGACAACGAGGGCGGTCGTCGTTGTCAGTGTCACCTGGACCCTCTTTGAAACGTTTATACCACTCGAAACCCCTTGTGATACCCATAGCAGATCCGCCAAAAGTCACAGTCTACATTTCGAATGCGCTGCTGTACTTTATTCCACTTTTCGAGTAAATTCATTGCAAATTCTTTGGTCTATCTTTTTCAAAAGTAAAAATTCTTCGAGCACTCGAAAACACATATAACCTTTTTCGACTAAATATACAAAACAGCTGAAAATACAACATACAGAACATGTGTACCAACAGCATAAAAAATTTCTGAAAATCGTACTTATCAAGCTCGCGAATTTAAAAAATTCCTGTAACTTTTTATTACACCTCGTATATGAAGAACAGTAAGGTACCGAAGACTGAGCCTCGAGGAACCCCACACGTGATTGCTACCCAAATAGAATAATGTGCCCAGACTACATTGATTGAATTACTAAGTACACCCTCCTGCATTCTTTCGGTTAGATATGACATTATCCGTACCATCAGTCCCATAAAACTTGAGTTTCTCCACGAGTATGTTGTGACACACGCAGTCGAATGCCTTCGATAGATTGCAGAAGAAAACCAACGGGCTCTATTTCTTTATTTAATGCTTGTAAAATTTCATGAGTTAACATGATATGGTGATTAGTTTTGTAATGGCATCTTGTTTTGGTTATCAGCCAGCAGCAGCAATCCGCCTTCCGCACAATGCGAGGCATTACGCGTCGGCACGGCGTCGTTTCCAAACAAACCCGCTGCCAGATTTATGAGCCGGTGCGCGCGTCGACAGGTACCGGAAAGCCGGCCAGCCCGCCTATGGCCGCGGTCAGCTTTCTCCCGCGCATGCGCGTGCGGGCATTCAGCAGTACTCGGGCGGCGCGACAAGAACGCTGCGAAGCACGTCTTAATTACGCCGCGCCGCATTTCCCATAAATTGCGGCGCTATTGCGTGCATTGAAACGGCCCCTGTCCGTAGTAATAATGGCGCAAAGCCGCGCAAGAGGCGCCGTTTCTGCCGGACAATTTATAACTGGCCTGCGAGATATGTATCTGGTACGGGACTGCAATCTCTTTGACGGCCCCGTCCGGCCCTTAAATCGCCAGTTTTAAGGGCCTTAAACTGTTGCCGCGCGGCCGGCAGAAGTCAACGCTCCTGTCCCGCGTATGATAATGAGGCGCGGTCGTGACTCACACTGACGTCCAGTTTTGATGTACGGCGCGCAGAGTCCGGTCCCGCGGTTCGCTCCGCTCTAAATTTGGAGTGAGGGCCGTCACGTCTCTATCAGCGTCCAGGGGGTCTCCTCAAAAAGAAGCCTGCTGGCTGCGGGCCGAGCCGTAATTAGCGAGTCATTATCACCTCTGGCTGCGAGATGCTGCTAGGGGCAAAAACTTGTAGAGCGGAAAACGGTCATCAACCCCCTAGGCTGGTTTGGAAACCACAGTGCGTTACCAGACCTGGTCCTAGAAGTGCACCTTCTGAAGCGGCATCTCCAGCCGCATACACTATGAGAATTGCAGCTACTCGGGAAATCGAAGCTTAGTTGAAATTTGCGTATCTGATTCTCACACTGAGAGGACCTGTACAATGCGGCGTGGAAGAGGCTTTTGCAAAGCGCTTCTACTCTGAAATTTCTTAATTATTCACTTGATTAGAACACATCGATCTGTATGTATAATCTCTTGTTCTATGTCCATTTTTATAGTGTAAAATATCGCTTATGACGTAAATGTAAACTGATATGACAAAAGTCGTGAGACAGCGATATGCACATAAACAGATGGCGGTACTACGGGTACACAAGGTTTGGGTTGTCATTTGTACGTAAGTGTTTCATATGAAAAGGTTTCCGACGTGATTATGACCGCACGGCGAAAATTAACAGACTACGAATGAGAAGTGTTTGTTTGAACTACACTCATGCTCGTAAATTAAGGATAACGCTGATACATGGTGAAACAACGCTCTGGTGGGCGGTTTGCGGGTTTAAATCACCTCGGGGTATGACCATACGGTGCATTTGACCTGCGGTCGTCGCACGGTGGCGTTGGCAGCAGCCCGCATACGCAGAGATGTGTTGGTGCATGTCAGAGTACGGTGCAGCGAGTAAGTGTGCAGACGTTTTCAGACGTGCTAAACGTGACTGTGTGTTGAAAATGGCTCAAAGAACACGTATTGATGACGTTATGAGGGGTAGAATACTAGAGCGACGGGAGGCTGGTCAAACACAGCAGGTCGTAGCACGGGCCTCCCGTGTGCCACAAAGTGTGATCTCAAGATTATGGCAACGATACCAGCAGACAGGAAACGTGTCCAGGCGTTACAGTACGGGACGTTCACAGTGTACAACACCTCAAGAAGACCGATATCTCACCAGCAGTGCCCGCAGACGGCGGCCGCGGAGTACTGCAGGGAGCCTTGCTCGGGACCTTACTGCAGCCACTGGAACAGTTGTCTTCAGACACACAGTCCACAGACGACTGAAAAGACATGGTTTATGCACCCGGAGACCTGAAAGGTGCATTCCACTGACCCCTGGTCACAGGAGAGCCCGTAAAGCCTGGTTTCAAGAACACAGTACATGGTCTTTGGAATAGTGGTTCCAGGTTATGTTCACGGACGAGTCCAGGTATAGTCTGAACAGGATTCTTGCCGGGTTTTCATCTGGCGTGAACCAGGAACCAGATACCAACCCGTTAATGTCCTTGAAAGGGACCTGTATGGAGGTCGTGGTTTGATGGTGTGGGATAGGATTATGATTGGTGCACGTACACCCTTGCATGTCTTTGACAGAGGAACTGTAACAGGTCAGGTGTATCGGGACGTCATTTTGCACCACTACGTCTGTCTTTTCAGGGGCGCAGTGGGTCTCACCTTCCTCCTAACGGATGATAACGCACGGCCCCACCGAGCTGCCATCGTGGAGGAGTACCTTGAAACAGAAGATATAAGGCGCATGAAGTGGGCTGCCTGTTCTCCAGACATAAACCCCATCGAGCACGTCTGGGATACTCTCGGTGGACGTATCGCTGCACGTCTTCAAACCCCTACACTTCTGGAGCTCCGACAGGCACTGGTGCAAGAATCGGAGGCTATACCCTATCAGCTGCTCGATCACCTGATCCAGATTATGCCAACCCCTTGTGCGCCCTGTGTACGTGCGCATGGTTATCATATCCCATATTGATGTCGGGGTACATGCACAGCAAACAGTGGCATTTTGCAGCACATATGTTTCGGGACGGTTTTCTCAACTTATCACCAACACGGTGGACTTACAGATCTGTGTCGTGTATGTTCCCTATGTACCTATGATACTAGCGCCAGTTTTGTGTAGTGCCACGTTGTGTAGCACCAAATTCTGCAATTATACTTAATTCATGAGCATTAATGTAGACACAAGCTAGGCACATGGGACGTTCCATTTCGGAAATCGTTAGGGAATTCTTTATTCGCAGACCCACAGTGTGAAGAGTAAGGGAACAACGCAATCGCCGACTGCCTTCACGTAACGACCGAAAGTAGCGGCGCTTTCGTAGAACTGTTTATGCTAACAGACTAGAGACTCTGCTCGAAATAACTGCAGAGATCAATTCGGAACGTAAGACGAACGTATCCGTAAGGAAAGTCTGGCGAAATATGCGGCATAGACGACCGACGCGAGTGCCTTCGCTAACATCGCATCGCCTGCAGCGCCTCTCGTCGGATCGACACCATAACTGTTCGACCTGGACTATTGTAAAATCGTAAGCGGGTCAGATGAGCCCAGATTTCAGTTCCTAAATGTTGATGGTAGGGTTCGAGTGTGGTGCAGACGCCACGAAGCCATGGATCCAAGTTGTCAACAAGGCACTGTGCGAGTTCAAATGGTTCAAATGGCTCTGAGCACTATGGGACTTAACAGCTGTGGTCATCAGTCCCCTAGAACTTAGAACTACTTAAACCTAACTAACCTAAGGACATCACACACATCCATGCCCGAGGCAGGATTCGAACCTGCGACCGTAGTAGTAGCGCGGTTCCGGACTGCGCGCCTAGAACCGCGAGACCACCGCGGCCGGCTGGCACTGTGCGAGCTGATGGTGGCTCCATAATGCTGTGGGCTGTGTTTACATGGCATTGACTGGCTCCTCTGGTCTAACTTGAACCGATCATTGAGTTGAAATGGTTATGTTGGCCTACCTGGAGACCATTTGCAGCCATTCATGGACTTCATCTTCCCAATAACGATGGGTTTTTTATGGTTGAGAATGTTCCGTGTCACCGGACCACAATTGTTGGCGACTGTTCTGAAGAACATTCTGGACATTTCGAGCGAAGGATTGGCCATCCAGATCGCCCAGCGTGAATGCCGTGAAAAATTTACGGCACATAATCGAGACGTCAGTTCGCGCACAAAATCCTGCACCTGCAACACTATTACAATTATGGACGAGTATAGAGGCAGCAGGGCTCATTATCTCTGCAGGGGACTTGGAACGACTTGTTGAGTCCATGCCGCGTCGAATTGCTATTAGGTCCGACACAAAATTAGGAGGTATCCTACCACTTTTATAACCTCAGTGTGTGTCTTGTTCTATATAACAAGCTTTAATTTTTCCTTTCCCAGTCCTTCTCTTATCTGGATGAAGGTCTATTTTGTAAGCAGAATTTTATTTACCTTGACCTTCGTTACCTCTCGTGCAATTTTGTATGCTCTGTTTTTCAGATTTATTTTAGCTTATCAGTTTAACTCAGGTTTTCATCACCTACACATGTCAGCAGTTCTATACTTTTACATCTACATTCTAGGTTTCCTTTATCGGAGTAATGTCCCCCGCATTCTGCCATATTTCAAATTTACGTCTGACTTCTTGATGTTTGAACATTTTTATTACAATTGGACAGAAAATATTGGGTCGTCTACTAATTATCGCTTGAAATAAGTTATGAAATAGATATGAGAACCGAATTCTCCTATATAGTTTCGTCTACAGTTCAAGTAACTTTTAACCGAAACAGGTTCTTAATACATTTTCCTCTTGTTGACACACACATGAATCCCTGAAAATGTAGCTCTAATTTTGTGAAACTAGTTGGATCATCAATAAACGTTTGTCATACGTCTGAAGCGGTCTCTTTAGTCATGATACAATTCTACAGCGTAACTGAGAGAAGCACGCAAACAGAGGAAGAGAAATGCCAAATTCGTTGTTGTTGTTGCAGTCTTCAGTCTAGAGACTGGTTTGTTGCAGCTCTCCATGCTACTGTAGCCTGTGCAAACTCTTCTTCTCCAAGTAACTACTGCAACCTTCATCCTTCTGAATCTGCTTAGTGTATTCATCTTTTGGTCTCCCTCTAAAATTTTTACCCCCCACGCTGCCCTCCATTACTAAACTGGTGATCCCTTGAAGCCTCAGAACATGTCCTACCAACCGATCGCTTCTTCTAGTCGAGCTGTGCCACAAATTTCTCTTCTCCCCAATTCGATTGAGTACCTCCTCATTGGTTACGTAATCTACCAATGTAATCTTCAGCATTCTTCTGTAGCACCACATCTCGAAAATTTCTATTCTCTTTTTGTCCAAACTATTTATCGTTCATGTTTCACTTCCATACGTGGCTACATTCCATACAAACGCTTTCAGAAAAGACTTTCTGTCAATTAAATAAATACCAGATATCAACAAATTTCTCTTCTTCAGAAAAGCTTTCCTTGCCATTGCCAGTCTACATTTTATATCCTCTCTACTTCGACCATCATCAGTTATTTTGCTCCCCAAATAGCAAAACTTATCTACTACTTTAAGCGTCTCATTTCCTAATCTAACTCTCTCAGTGTCACCCGATTTAGACTACATTCCATTATTCTCGTTTTGCTTCTGTTGGTGTTAATCTTATATCCTCCTTTCAAGACACTGTCCATTCCATTCAACTGCTCTTCCAGGTTCTTTGCTGTCTCTGATGGAATTATAGTGTCGTCGGAAAACATCAAAGTTTTTATTTCTTCTCCATGGATTTTAATTCCTAATCCAAATTTTTCTTTTGTTTCCGTTACTGCTTGCTCAGTATACAGATTGAATAACGTCGGGGATAGGCTACCACCCTGTTTCACTCCCTTCCCAACCACTGCTTCCCTTTCAGCCCCACGACTCTTATAACTGCCATCTGGTTTCTGTACAAATTTTAAAAAGCCTTTTGCTCCCTGTATTTTACCCCTGCCACCTTCAGAATTTCCAGTCATGGCATATCTATTCTAAGATAATAATTGCAATAAGGTCACCACGTAATTCATGATAGTCTCCTGGACATTACAAAAGGCAGGGGTGTGTGACCCGGACGGACGGCAATGTGTACTGCGCAACGTGGTGCCACGCTGGACACAAGGTTTGCAAGTAGTTCTTGTGGGAGGGTATTGTGTACCTGCACCAGCGCACTTGGCAGCTGTTGGATAGTCGTTGGTGTGTGTGAACGTCCTGAAGTATGTCTTCCCAAAGGATCCTCCAATTGCTCCTCTTGGGATTTAAGCCGGAGCGAAGGGCAGACCAGTCCATTCTTCGAATAACCTCTCCTACCAAGAGCTCCTCTACCTGCGCTGTTCAATGCGGTCGCGCATTGTTGTCCATAAAAATGAAGTCATGGTCTAATGCAGTCCTGAAAAGGCACAGACCGCGAAGGAGTACAGTATCAGTTTGAATGGTGAGGATACTGAACTCAAAGATTTGAGGGTAAATCTGCTCACGCAGCGTCATGCCTCACCACACCATAACACCGGGGCCACCAAAACAAACACGTTCGGCAATGCACACTCGCACGGAAAGAGGTGGAAACACCTAATGTACCTGGTTCAAAAATGGTTGAAATGGCGCTGGGACTTAACATCAGTGGTCATCAGTCCCTTATAACTTAGAACTACTTAAACCGAAGGACATCACACACATGCATGCCCGAGGCAGATTCGAACCTGCGACCGTAGCGGTCACGCGGTTCCAGACTGAAGCGCCTAGAACCGCACGGCCACACCGGCCGGCTAATGTACCTGGAAATAAACTGTTCTTCTCATTTTTGTTGTACATAGCGAGAGTAGCAGGCTAAGCGGCCCGTAAGTTTCACTGCTGAATACTGGATTCATGTAAAATGGAAATGGAAATGAGCGTTTGGCGTCATTGGCCGGGAGGCCCCTTACGGGTCAAGTCTGGCCGCCGTGGTGCAGGTCTTATAACATTCGACGCCACGTTGGGCGACCTGTGCGCCGTATGTGGATGAAATGATGATGGAGACAACACAACACCCAGTCCCTGAGCAGAGAAAATTCCCGACCCAGCCGGGAATCGAACCTAGGCCCCTATCAGCTATCGGGCGGACACAGGTACGATGAGAGTGAACTGCATAGTAATATTCGTTTGTAGCATGCTTTGTAGCAAAGGGAGCATTGGTAGCGCAATAAACCGTAGGAGTAACAAAAAAAACGCACGAAATTTGTCATTCTGTAAGCATCCTAAGGACCTGTGAGGTATGATACACCTCATGAAAGGACTCGTGTATTATGATTTTCTTGTAATCAGCAGACGTTTAACAAAGAATAACGTTTCTTTTTAAGCACGAGAAACAAATAGACAGCAGAAAGCACGACATATTGCGAAAACACAACGTTCATCTCCAGAATGAGATTTTCACTCTGCAGCGGAGTGTGCGCTGATATGAAACTTCCTAGCAGATTGGTAGAGCTCAGTTGGTAGAGCACTTGCCCGTGAAAGGCAAAGGTCCCGAGTTCGAGTGTCGGTCCGGCACACAGTTTAAATCAGCCAGGAAGTTTCAACGTACATCTCAGTAATAAAGTACCATTTTACTGTACGCTTCGAAACGAAACAGTTTATGAATCAGTAAAATATGTAGGTAACTTGTATGGAATTATGTACCAACATATTTAATAAGCCGGATAAACCGCAATAACTAAAGAGAAAATTACCGCACAGTCGAGTTAATAAAACAAGGAAAATAACAAAACTTTTTTCCGACTCAAACCAGTTCTGCCTTTGTTGCTTCATCGGAGGCATAAATGGAAGAATTTTTCAACGTAGACGTTCTTTGAAGAGGGAATTATATTCAATAAATGTTGTTGAATTGGAAAACGACCTACATAAAACAATGAGCAAAAGTTTAGACTTCCTCCAACATAGTTTGCGCATCAAGGAACCTGTCGTTCATAGTAATAGAATTATATGCTCCTCATAGATGAAATACTGGGCTTACATTCTTTTATTTTCAGTGGAATAAATAGTAACTGTATGAAATTTCAAGAGTATTTCTTCATGAGGACATTGTCGCGTATATCGTTTCAGTCATGAGTTTTGGCTCTGTTTACATTTATTTTACTGTTATTCAAGGCACCCAGTACAACCTCAAGTGACTAACGACTTTCTTACCATTAGGATCGCTAGTGTGTCTTCTGTTATCAGACCGCGACAACATTCACAGCACTGTCTCGACTGTATGTGTTCGGCTGCGCCATTACCAAGATCGTGTATTTCGTCTTGTTGTAGGGGTGATCCCAGATTTTACTGAAACTTGGGACGTAAAAATATAGTAAATTAAGTAGCAAAAGAATTAAAAACAAAAATTAAACTTATGGCATGTACAGGGCGTTTCAGATGATGTGTATGCGTCTGTAACTTACAAATTAATAGGTGACCCGAATATTTATTGAGATAGGTCCGCATAAGAAGCGTTAGATTTTCTGCGGGATGATGAACATAATTTATTATTTTCCAGAGAGTTAAACCAATGAGATACATTTTTTAAAAAGTAGAAAATTAGTTTTTTCTCTCATGTGGCTGATGTATTTAAACCACAGTCTACAGATCAGTTTAAATCACATTTCTATCACATCTAGTTTGGCACCTAGAAATCTTCAGATTGTCAGGGGTCGACGTAACATGCTGTGCGTAGCACTTGTCTGTGCGCATATGGCTGTTCTGGCAGCGGAATGTTGATGTAAGTCAGCTGTTCAAATGTATGCCCATGTTCCAGAACGCACAACGCAATGCGCCTTCTAAACGGCCTACGGACGAGATGTATCGTCGCCGGAGTCACGGTACGACAAGCTTCCTCGATGCGCTTGGAGACGTCATTTCCGGTTACACTGCCGACCGTCGCCTTACGCCGCCCTGTACACGGCAGGTCGGACCACAAACAAAAGGAGTTCCGTACGTCGCGGATACCGACTCGAATGAACATGTCTCAGACGTCCCACGAGCCAACGAGTAGGCTACCTAGGCTGTTGCTGATGCTCGGCGAATGCCGACACGATGTCGAGCGAGCAGCCGCAGACGTGAGATGTCCTGGTCGAAGAACTCCGGCAGCCATTAAATTCTTACGTGCTGAACGACGACTTCGGGAAACAAATAGTGTGAGAAGGTGCGCCAGTAACCGATGAAGACCAGCAAGAGGCGAGGAGACGGAGGTGCTTGTTTTAGCTGCAGTACGCCACGATCCTCATGTCAGCGTGTGAGACGTTGCTGGTGTCAGCCTTAAATCTGTGTGGCGTATAGTACAGGGTCACAGGTTTCACCCGTACCACCTGTCAGTAACACAAGAGCTGCATAGGAACGGTTTCAGTCGGAGAGCTACTTTCTGGGAATGGGCTGTACGTAATTTCACTCTGGATGCCTTACAAATGGTTATGTTCTCCTATCACTCGACATTCAAAAATTATGGTGCAGTGAACCGTCATAATATACATTACCAGTAAACAGAAAATCCTGGGTGGTCCATTAATGTGTGGTGTGGAAACCTTGGGAATGAAATCATCGGTCCACAATACTTCGCAGGTACACTAGAGGTGAGATGTATCGACCTTTTATCGTCAACAATTTCAGCGTTCTCCTTTAAAATGTCCGTGTAGACCTTAGATACAGTATGTGGATGCAGGGCGATGGTCAGCCAGCCCACTGTAATTGCGATGTTGTGCAAGAACTGACCAACAGATTCCCTGGAAGATGGTAGGGGCGCCGTGTTCCTCAGGAATGGCCCACAAGGTCTTCCAATTTAACACCAGTAGATCAGTAGATTTCTTTTTGTGGGAATATGTAAGGAATCGTGTTTATGTCACCGAACCCGCAACTCCAGGTGTCTTCAAACGGCACGGTGAGGAAGCCTGCTCCGTGACACCTACGGCCTTACATCCCGTCTGTAGATCGTTGAGAAGGCGCATATTAACATTCCGCCACCAGTACATCCATCTGCACACAACCAAGTATTATGATCGGCAGGTTGCGAACATGGAACGTTAAAAGTTTGAACAGGCTAGGAACGTTCCACACATTATTAGACGAATAAGATAGATACGACGTAGACATTACAGATATTCAAGAAATTCGCTGGCAGGGGGAGGGTAGCATAAAGAGGGGTAACTATACATTTTTCTATGGAGGTGCGGAAGCTCACAGTTTCGGAACAGGTTTCGCAGTACAGATAAAAGTGCTTCGCGCAATCAGATATATAAGGTTCATTAATGACTGACTATCATTTATAGTGTTGTCCGCCAGGTGGAATAGACTGGTAGTAATTAATGTACACGCACCGACTGAGGACACTGAAGAGCTTGTTAAAGACGGCTTTCATGAAGAACTAGATCAACTGTGGGATGAGTTCTCCTCGTACGGTACAAAATTAATCGTAGATGATTTTAATGCGAAGATAGGGAAGGAGGAAGCATTGAGGCCTACAACTGGGAAAGAAAGTTTGCATAACATTTCGAATCATAATGGCACAAGGATGGTTAGTTTTGCTGTTTCAAAAGACATGATTGTTGAGAGCGCATATTTCAAAAGGAAGGACATTCATAAAGCAACTTGGGTCTCTCCTGATGGACACACCCGAAACCAAATTGATCATACTCTAGTAGATCGGAGGTGGCACACTAGTATAGAAAATGTTACGACTGTCAGGGGAGCAGACTGCACTTCTGATCATTTTGTTGTAGTTGCCAAAGTTCACCAACGGCTATCTACAGCAACATCAAGGTATCACAACGCAGTACTTGATAAGTTCAACACTGACACGCTCAATGATGAAAACTTTAGAAGAAGGTACATGATGTTGTTGTTGTTGTGGTCTTCAGTCTTGAGACTAGTTTGATGCAGATCTCCATGCTGCTCTATCCTGTGCAAGTTTCTTCATCTCCCAGTACCTACTGCAGCCTACATCCTTCTGAATCTGCTTAGTGTATTCATCTCTTGGTCTCCCTCTACGATTTTTACACTCCACACTGCCCTCCCGTACCAAATTGGTGATCCCTCGATGCCTCAGAACATGTCCTACCAACCGATCCCTTCTTCTAGTCAAGCTGTGCCACAAACTCCTCTTCTCCCCAATTCTATTCAATACCTCCTCATTAGTTATGTGATCTACCCATCTAATCTTCAGCATTCTTCTGTAGCACCACATCTCGAAAATTTCTATTCTCTTTTTGTCCAAACTATTTATCGTTCATGTTTCACTTCCATACGTGGCTACACTCCATACAAATGCTTTCAGAAAAGACTTACCGACTAATAATAAATAAATACCCGATATCAACAAATTTCTCTTCTTCAGAAAAGCTTTCCTTGCCATTGCCAGTCGACACTTTATATCCTCTCTACTTCGACCATCATCAGTTATTTTGCTCCCCAAATAGCAAAACTTATCTACTACTTTAAGCATCTCATTTCCTAATCTAATTCTCTCAGGGTCATCCGATTTAGACTACATTACATTATTCTCGTTTTGCTTTTGTTGATGTTCATCTTATACCCTCCTTTCAAGACACTGTCCGTTCCGTTCAACTGCTCTTTCCTTTGCTGTCTCTGACAGAATTACAATGTCATCGGCAAACCTCAAATTTTTTATTTCTTCTCCATGGATTTTAATACCTACTCCGAACTTTTCTTTTGTTTCCTTTACTGCTTGCCCAATATACAGATTGAATAGCATCGGGGAGAGACTACAACCCTGGTGCACTCCGTTCCCAACCACTGCTTCCTTTCATGTCCCTCGACTCTTATAACCGCCATCTGGTTTCTGTACAAATTTTAAATAGCCTGTCGCTCCCTGTATTTTACCCCTGCCACCTTCAGAATTTGAAAGAGAGTATTCCAGTCAACATAGTCAAAAGCTTTCTCTAAGTCTACAAATGCTAGAATCGTAGGTTTTCCTTTCCTTAATCTTTCTTAAGTCGTAGGGTCAGTATTGCCTCACGTGTTCCAACATTTCTACGGAATCCAAACTGATCTTCGCCGAGGTCAGCTTCTACCTGCTTTTCCATTCGTCTGTAAAGAATTCGCGTTAGTATTTTGCAGCTGTGATTTATTAAACTGATAGTTCGGTAATTTTCACATCTGTCAACACCTGCTTTCTTTGGGATTGGAATTACTATATTCTTGAAGTCTGAGGGAATTTCGCCTGTATCATACATCTTGCTCACCAGATGGTAGAGTTTTGTTAGGCCTGGCTCTCCCAAGGCTGTCAGTAGTTCTAACGGAATGTTGTCTACTCCAGGGCCCTTGTTTCGGCTTAGCTCTTTCAGTGCTTTGTCAAACTCTTCACGCAGTATCATATCTTCCACTTCATCTTCATCTACCTCCTCTTCCATTTCCATAATATTGTCCTCAAGGACATCGCCCCTGTATAGACCCTCTATATACTCCTTCCACCTTTCTGCTTTCCCTTCTTTGCTTAGAACTGGGTTTCCATCTGAGCTATTGATATTCATACAAGTGGTTCTCTTTTCTCCCAAGGTCTCTTTCATATTCCCATAAGCAGTATCTATCTTACCCCTAGTGAGATAAGCCTCTACATCCTTACATTTGTCCTCTAGCCATCCCTGCTTAGCCATTTTGCACTTCATGTCGATCTCATTTTTGAGACGTTTATATTCCTTTTTGCCTGCTTCACTTACTGCATTTTTGTATTTTCATCAATTAAATTCAGTATCTCTTCTGTTACCCAAGGATTTCTACTATCCCTCATCTTTTTACCTACTTGATCCTCTGCTGCCTTCACTATTTCATTCCTCAAAGCTACCCTTTCTTCTTCTACTGTATTTCTTTCCCCCATTCCTGTCAATTGTTCCCTTATGCTCTCCCTGAAACTCTGCACAACCTTTGGTTCTTTCAGTTTATCCAGGTCCAATCTCCTTAAATTCCCACCTTTTTGCAGTTTCTTCAGTTTTAATCTGCAGTTCATAACCAATAGATTGTGGTCAGAGTCCACATCTGCCCCTGGAAATGTCTTACCATTGAAAATCTGGTTCCTAAATCTCTGTCTTACCATTATATAATCTATCTGAAACCTTTTAGTATCTCCAGGGTTCTTCCACGTATACAACCTTCTTTCATGATTCTTGAACCAAGTGTTAGCTATGATTAAGTTATGCTCTGTGCAAAATGCTACCAGGCGGCTTCCTCTTTCATTTCTTAGCCCCAATCCATATTCACCTACTACGTTTCCTTCACTTCCTTTTCCTATTGTCGAATTCCAGTCACCCATGACTATTAAATTTTCGTCTCCCTTCACTACCTGAATAATTTCTTTTATCTCACCATACATTTCATCAATTTCTTCATCATCTGCAGAGCTAGTTGGCATATAAACTTGTACTGCTGTAGTAGGCGTGGGCTTCGTGTCTATCTTGGCCACAATAATGCGTTCACTATGCTGTTTGTAGTAGATTACCCGCACTCCTATTTTTTTATTCATTATTAAACCTACTCCTACATTACCCCTATTTGATTTTGTATTTATAACCCTGTATTCACCTGACCAAAAGTCTTGTTCCTCCTGACACCGAACTTGACTAATTCCCACTATATCTAACTTTAATCTATACATTTCCCTTTTTAAATTTTCTAACCTACCTGCCAGATTAAGGGATCTGACATTCCACGCTCCGATGCGTAGAACACCAGTTTTCTTTCTCTTGATAACGACGTCCTCTTGAGTAGTCCCCGCCCGGAGATCCGAATGGGGGACTATTTTACCTCCGGAATATTTTACCCAAGAGGACGCCATCATCATTTAATCATACAGTAAAGCTGCATGCCCTCGGGAAAAATTACGGCTGTAGTTTCCCCTTACTTTCAGCCGTTCGCAGTACCACAACAGCAAAGCCGTTTTGGTTAGTGTTACAGGGCCAGATCAGTCAATCATCCAGACTGTTGCCCGTCCAACTACTGAAAAGGCTGCTGCCCCTCTTCAGGAACCACACGTTTGTCTGGCCTCTCAACAGATACCCCTCCATTGTGGTTGCACCAACGGTACGGCTATCTGTATCGTTGAGGCACGTAAGCCTCCCCACCAACGGCAAGGTCCATGGTTCATGGGGGGAGGTACATGATAGAAATTTCAAATAGGTTTGATGCTCTCAGGACACACGAAGATCAAGACGAGGATGTAAATAAACAGTGGATCACTGTGAGGAATAATATCAAAGAGGCAGCGAAGGTCATAATAGGTACAATTAAGAAGAACAGGAAGAAACCGTGGTTCGATGAGGAATGCAAGGAATTGGTAGAGGAAAGGAGAAAAGTATGATTAGATTGGGATAGAATGGGAGACAGAAAACGAAAAGAGTTATTGAACATGAGAAGGGAAGTTGTTCGTAGGCTACGGGCAAAGATGATCGATTATTTCAACAATCAAATAAAAAAAATGGAAGCAAACAGTAAAACAAAAAACTTTAGGGAACTTTACCTAGACATAAATGGGTATAGGAAGGGCTTCAAGGCTAGAACAAATTCACTTCGAGGGGATGCCGAGGGAATACTGAAAGACCCCAGTGCTGTATTAAGTAAATGGAGGGCGTATTTTGGGCATCTATTAAATGTACACCAGGAAGCAGGAAATGAGCAGGCGTACGAAATACATACATCAGAACCCCAGATACCTGAGCCAACGTTAAAGGAAGTAAGAGATGCAATCAACAAATTGAAAAACCATAAAGCACCAGGATCAGATTGCATAACTGCAGAATTAATTAAAAAAATGGGGGACAGAAATTGGTGGAAGTAGTTCACATAGTGATAACTAAAGTATGGAACACAGAGATGATACCTGGCAAGAGCCGATTTGGATCCCAATTTTTAAGAAGGATGACAAAATGGATTGTAGTAATTATAGAGGGATATCGCTATTACCAGTATGTTCCAAAATTTTTTCGAATATTCTGCTAAGCAGGCTTACACCACATGCAGATGAAATTGTGAGGTATTACCAAGCTGGCTTTCGGAGAAACAGATCAACTATAGACCAAATACTCACCCTGCGTCAAATTTGGGAAAAGAAATGGGAATACAATAAACCAGTTCATAATCTTTTCATAGATTTTACAAAAGCATCTGATTCAGTATTGCTATCAAAATTGTACAGAATTCTTTTGGAACTTGGAATATCAAAGAAGTATGTTAGACTTATAGAAGCGAGTTTGAAAAACACAAAAGGTTGAGTACGCGTAGGGACATTGGCGCCAGAAGAATTTGTAATAAAGAACGGACTTAAGCAGGTAGATGCCCTGTGTCCGCTACTATTTAATTTAGTCCTAGAATATATTGTACGAATGACAGCAGATAATTCAGAGGGTGTGGAGTTAAATGGAAATATTAAGATATTAGGGTATGCAAATTATCTAAACATCATTAGCAATAGGAAAGAATCTGTAACAGCACATGCGAATGCGTTAATCAAGGCTAGTGAAGATGTAGGTCTTAGGGTAAGTGAAGACAAAACAAAATACCTGGTTACTACTAGAATGCCAACAGCAGTAGATCAGGAAATGTTAAGAGTTGGAGATATGCAGTTAGAAAAAGTGAACACATTTAAGTATCTAGGCGTGGACATCGCTTTGAGAAATGAGATTGAATCCAAACTTAAGAAGAGATTACGGGCGGGAAATGCCTCTACTTCTCACTGAATAGATTACTTTCATCACGGATATTGTCGAGGAATTTAAAGATTAGAATATACACAACTATTATTCTAACAGTTATACTGTATGGGTGTGAAACTTGGTCTCTCACTGTGCAAATTGAAAAGCCGTTTCGAGTATTTGTAAACAAAATTTTGAGGAAAATTTTCGGAGCAAAAAGGGATGACATTAGCGGAGAGTGGCGAAAACTAAGAGGTTCACGATCTCTATTCAAGCCCTCACATAATCAGTATCATTAAATCACGTAGGCTACGATGGGCGGGTCACGTAGCTCGAATGGATGAGGGCAGGGCAGCACGCAGAGTACTGGTAGGACACTTATAGGGAAAACGTCCTTTGGGGAGACCGAGGCGTAGATGGGAGGGCAATGTGAAGGCTGATTTGAGGAGCCTAGGTATTGAAGGTGAATGGAAGGAAGTAGCCCAAGACAAGGACAGTGGCGAAAATACGTTGCTGCGGAAATGGGCTCTCGAGTCCGGTATGACCAGTGAGTGAGTGACGTTGCGTCCACTCCTGACATTTTGAAGGTTTGAAGGTTTCTAGTTCACAAAATAAACAAGACAGAAATGTGATTTAAAATGATTTTTACACAACTGAAGTCCGATCCAATAACGATGGCGATTCGCGCAGATCGAGAAATGCACGGGAATTGCATTGTTACCGGTTCCGACCGATAGTTACGGTACGTGCATACCCTTTGCGTGTGATATAAGTGACACTCAGCAAATTATGTATGTCAGTTGCATGTGTAGGGTTTACCGCCCCACCACCATTTTAATTGCCGCGCCCTGTATAACCTCAACTGACTAAAGGCTTTCTTACCATTAGGGTCGCCAGTGTGCCTTCAGTTATCAGACCGTTTCAACTTTCACAGCAGTTAGTGTCGACTGTATATGTTAGGCTGCGCCATTACCAAGATTGTGTATTTGGTCCTGTTTTAGTGGTGACGCAGATTTTACTGCAACATCAGCGAAAATACGTCATCTCAAGGTGCGTCGTCTGACATCTCTCTCACCTTTGACGAAACTCTGCAGGACAATAAAAAATGTTGGAACTCATGACAGCTTTATACGTGTAGTTATCACCGTGGCGAAGTTAATAGAAGTACGCGAAACCGAAATGATCATCAACAAAGTAAACTTTACAGATAATAACACTGCACAAGTTAAAAGCACGTTTTTACAGTTCAGTAGTCAGAGCCGGAAGAAAAAAAAATGTCTGCGTTAACCCCACTTCAGGCGGACATCAGAGAAGTTACTTTGTCAGAGGTTGTACGTTCGTAATGTTTTTGACTTCTTCGCAGTCTACAGTCCCCGCATACGCAATTCTTTAGTTGTGAGACTACAGATACTAAAATATTATCATATTTAAAGCAAACAATAGCGTTTAAAGGTTATCATTCTCAAGAAAGAACTCATTTGTAACTAAACACAAAAAATAAATCATCTATTGTAGAAGGTTACAGAATATAAACAATCAATATGTACAAACTACATAGTTGATTGACAACATGATGACAGCATTCGACAAACCATTCAACCTGAATAGCCTGCAGTATAATTTATTATTTCAATTATTTCATACAGACAGCTAAAATAGAAAAAAATCAGTTAATGTTTATCAAATAGTTATGAAGTGCCACACATTGAACATCATCCAGAATTACTTCTCGCAGTCGTGTGCTATCACGAGTCGTAATACAAAAAGGCGCAGAATCACTGTGTAGTGTGATTCAGAGACACTGCATCGAGATGGATGAGTGCGACTCACACTTACTTCTGAAGGATGGAAAATGAGTCCAGCGTTCCCGTAGAAAATCAGTTGAGAAGAGGCAGCTGCGTTTCGGACAGTAGCAAATATATTGCTCTATTCGTTTTATTTATTACAAGCCAAGGCTAGTTGAAGAAGGCTTTACTTCATTTTTCATAAAAAAATGTATGTGCATAGCAAATACATTCGGGGACAGGAGCAAATTACTAAGATTTTATCTTGGTGCTTGGTGCTACTATTCTTTCGGCGTCTACCTAGTATCAGCGAATTGCTCACGCCTTAAGTCTACCGACTGAGCCACACAGCTAGTCGGAACGCTTGCACAAAATAACGTCGCCAGAATAATGTAACCCTACGAGTTCTCTAGGAGAGTAACCATCACATTTACCGGTAAGAAAATGCTCTGTATCATAGGGAATCAGTTAGATCCCACTTGCAGGTCTGGACAGCAGTGTTGTGATCATCGATGGGTTCCAGAACTGCAAACTGAATTAGCGTAGCAACACTCAATCTGTTACGCAAAAGAATTTATAAAATCAGTAATTGAGCCATGTTGAGGCTCGCGTTGGTGCCGTTGGTAGGTTGGCGTCGTGTGATAGGGATAGTGGTGTCTCGTTTCCTTCTTGTGTTTTCTGGCGCCACTACGTTTGCTAGCGTTGTCTGTCTGCTAGTGGCAGCAGCAGCGTTTATCGATATCTAGTACCCTAGTACTATTTTTGGAAGGGTGTCAAGTGTTTTCCGGATCAGAGTGTGTCGAGTAGATCGGTTGGGAGAGGCAGCAGTCAGGTCCGCCAGCGTCAGGACATGCCAGGACCGCTGGCGGCATGCAGGCCGCCAGATTGAGGGGCTGTAGTTGTCCACCAGATCCAGGGCGTTTGAGTTGAGTGAAACCTCCATTATTTTGAGATCACGCCGTTTGTTCGCGTGTTGCTGCTCGCAGGGTAGCTGAGACGAAGAGCAACGAGTGGAGTGTTTGGAGTGGGCCAAATTAGTTAGCCGTCCTCCGCTTCTTATTATTAATCATTGAATTCCTTGTGTTTATTGGTGAAGTTCAACCAGCGGTATTTTTCTGCCTAGTGGCCGCTAACGCCACAGTTACCTGCCCTGGAGGTTAGCATATTTTCGCGGCAGTGTATCTTTCCTCGCCTTGCCGCTGCCGTCCGCAAAGGCGTGTAGTTCGACAACCTCCTTGATTGTGGTCCGGATATGTTGTTTCTTTTGGACTACTTTGGTCGTTGTGGTTCCTTCTGCTTCTGGATGTTCTAAACACTGGCACGAGACTTTGACGAATGATAGAGCGTTGCATGGTCTAATGGATCGCGATATCTTATTCATCATGCCGATGCGAGGGCGTGAATGCTTCGTCTTCCCGCGGAGCAGCTCCTTGACACCTGTACTGCTGGAGGGAGGCAAGCTGAAGGTGGCTCCATTATGCTCTGGGGAACATTCACGGGGCATCGATGGGTCCAGTGGAGCTCGTGCTAGGCACCTTGTCGGCCAAGGAGTAACATACACTTGTTGCTGACTCCTTCATGTCGATCACGTTTCCGACATCAGTAACTGTAATTTTTGTGGCGGCGTTCGTAGCGACAAACAATTCGCTGTAGAAACGGCTTACGAAGTCACCGCCACACTTTTAATAGCGGGCCGACCGGTCCGCTGGAACACTGAACAAAAAGATGAAAACCCAAACACTCTGATTAAATAAAAGTCGGTACTTATCTTTATTAACGAAGATACAGAAACATAGTAGTGAACTCCGAGTCTACAGAGATCTGTCTAGTTCGAGTCGGAGCGGCTAGGTCAGCGTCGGCTGACGACAAACAACAACTCTGCTGCGATGAACACACAACTGACTAGCAAGTACACAATTCGGTGGCGAGTATACAACTGAGCGGCGAATACAGAACTGTCCTAGCGCTCGCGACTCCAGCGCTTAAGAACCCAGAAGCCAGCGGTGGCGCGCGCAGACTTGCGGCGATTTGCTGTCTCGCTGGCGCTGCTTATGCGGACGGCGTCCGGACTTTGATGCTGCCAACCTTTTGGCAGCGGGCTCGGGTGGCATTACTGGCTAGGATATAACAGTAATAATAATTAAAGAGTTTTCAAAGAGATTCCAAACCTTGTTTAATTCAAGACTCTATGCAAATTTTTATTTTTCGGACTGTGCCTTCCCACACTGTAGACTGCTCATGGCCTAGCAATGCCAGCGTTATAACTGAAGCGCCAAAGAAGTAAGACAAGTGTTCCGAACAGTTGTTAGATCTGTTACTGGTGCTACAACAGCAGGCTATCAAGATTTAAGTGAGTTTGAACGTGGTGCTATAGTCGGAGCACTAGCGATGAGACACAGAATCTCCGAGGTAGCGAAGAAGTGGGGATTTTGATGTACAACCATTTTACGAGTGTACCGTGAATATCAGGAATCCGGTAAAACATCAAATCTTCGACATTGCTACGGCCGCAAAAAGATTTTGCAAGAACGGCACCAACGATGACTGAAGAGAATCGTTCAACGTGATAGGAGTGCAACCCTACCACAAATTGCTGCAGATTTCAGTGCTGAGTCATCAACAAATGTCAGCGTGCAAACCATTCAGCCAAACATCATCGATATCGGCTTTAGGAGCCGAAGGCCCACTCATGCACCCTTGTTGACTGCAGGACACAAAGCTTTACGCCTCACATGGACCCTTCAACACCGACATTGGACTGTTGATGACCGAAAACATGTTGCCTGTGTAAGTGGGCTGTTTATGTTTTCTCAGGCTGTTTATGTTTTCTCTATGTAAGTAGGCTGTTTATGTTTTCTCAGGCTGTTTATGTTTTCTCTATGTAAGTAGGCTGTTTATGTTTTCTCAGGCTGTTTATGTTTTCTCTATGTAAGTAGGCTGTTTATGTTTTCTTATTGGCAACGTTACGTAGCGCTCAATATGAAAATCACTGGCTGTGCTGTGGGCAGTCTGTGTCTGCTTTGCATTGTTGTAATACTCGCCATTGTAGTGTTAGGCAGCTGGCTGTGAACAGCGCGTAGCGTTGCGCAGTTGGAGGTGAGCCGCCAGCAGTGGTGGATGTGGGGAGAGAGATGGCGGAGATTTGTAATTTGTCATGAACTGATATATATATTATGACTTGTGATGATATTAAGGTAAATACATTGTTTGTTCTCTATTAATATCTTTCATTTGCTAACTATCCCTATCAGTAGTTAGTGCCTTCAGTAGTTTGAATCTTTTATTTAGCTGGCAGTAGTGGCGCTCGCTGTATTGCAGTAGCTTGAGCAGCGAAGATTTTTGTGAGGTAAGTGATTTGTGAAAGGTATAGGTTAATGTTAGTCAGGGCCCATTCTTTTGTACGAATTATTGAAAGTCAGATTGCGTTGCGCTAACAAAATATTGTGTGTCAGGTTAAGCACAGTCGTGTATAATTGTTCAAAGGGGAAGTTTCATATGTCGACCCTTAGCCTAGGATACCTCACTGGAATCTTCTGATTTTTCTTCTAGTTTGTGTAATTAGTGTAGATTTTGTTTATTGCTAGCGCGTAATTGTAGAGAAAATCTCCTTTGTAGTTGCAGACTTTCATTTTTGTACAGTAAAACAGTTGTGGTATGCATGTAGATTTGCACCAAGTATTTCGCAGCTGCAATTAACTAGATATTATGTTCAGTGCTATGTTAATGTGTTCTCTTATTTTTGATCTTCAAATTGTGTTTTTCTGTGTTATCGTGTGAAATATTGGGACAATTATGGCGTGTGAAAAACGTAACACTAGGCTCCAAAGTAAACTGAGAAATAATAGTGACGACGAGCGCAGCTTATCAGCGCCGCAGAGTAATGAATTTACTAATGTTCAAAGTAGTAATTTGGTAATTGTTCATAGGGAAATGGAGCGGGCGGCAAACAATGGCGTGGACAGTGAAACAATTAGTGAAGAGGGACGCATTATCGATCGATCGGTCGGCAACAGCTTGCCTCAGGAATCGGGAATGTCAGGACACAATTTTGCGAATACTGTAGACTCAGGTTTTGGGTTCTCGCCGTTTTCTCAAATAAGTCAAGACACATTTTCTGCATGTCAAAATGTCAATGTTGCCGGTGCAAATTCACTGCCGAAAAGCACTGAGGAACATGTTTCAGACACCAGTGCATTGTTATTACAGTTAATGCAACAAATGGGACAAAAGCTACAAAAGTTAGACACAACACTTGAACAAAATCAGAAACAAATGGGACAAAATCTTAAAAAGTTAGATACAGTGGAACAAAATCTTAAAAAGTTAGACACAATGGAACAAAATCAGAGACAAACACAGCAACAGCTTCAAAAGTTAGACTCATTGGAACAAACTCTTGAACAAACGCGTGAAGATTTAACTACTGAGTTACATAACATTGAATCGAAATGTCAAAAAGTCTGTAATGACGTAAAAACACAAATTTGTGAGCATTTTCAACCTATTTTTTCGCGGCATGAAAATGCATTACAGAATCACGAAGCAGCCATAAAAGAGCTGCAAACCATTGTTCATGAAAATCATGAGACCTTGTGGGCTAAATTTGACTCAGTTGCATCTACCGATTCGGTTACGCAACTTGCAAAAGCTCAGGAAAACTTAAAGGACAAAGTAGATACTCTGAAACTTGGTTCAGAAAAACACGCTGAGGAAATAAGTACACTATCGGAGAAAGTAGCCGAACTTTCGGATCAATTCACTAACTTATCTACAAAGGTAGATGATGATCTGAATGACACAAGACCCGTAGCCTTCACTGACACAGAAGAGTATGAACAAATAAGAAAATTCAAACAAAATCAGAATCAAATTAATACACAACACCAAAGAGAAATCCGGGAAGTACAAGATCAGCTGACACAGGTAATACAAGAATTACGTATTTCAGAGGACACTCGCGCTCCAACACGGGAAGAGGGACTTAGAAACACGGAAAAGCTGCAAAATAATAACACAAGGCATTTCGGAAGTAATGAAAGAAATTGGGAATGTGCACCGAATTTTGAGATGGAACGGCCGACACGACCTAACAATGACCGATATGCGACTCGCCGACATGATGATTTTGACTATAAGCTGTTCATTACTACACGTAAATTCAAAACATTTAAGAATTCTGGCAACGACATTCATCCACAAGCATGGCTCCATCAATTCTCTCATTGTTTTCCTCCCAACTGGTCATTGGAGCACAGATTAGAATTTATGTGTGGCTACTTAGAGAATGAACCAGCTGTAAGAATGCGATCGGTCATTCACGATTGCCACAGTGAAGGAGAATTTTACCATGCCTTCCTCTCAGCATATTGGTCTCAAGCCACACAAGACCGCGTAAAACATGGCATCATAATGATGAAACATTTCGAACAATCTGAATTTTCCAGTCTTGTGAAATATTTTGAAGACATGTTGCACAAGAATCAGTACCTGTCAAACCCATACAGCCCCTCAGAACTCATCCGCATTTGCTTAATCAAACTGCCTGAACATTTACGACATATTATTTTGGCAGGTCGTTGCAAAGACGACATTGAAGCATTTCAAGGACTCTTACACGAACTGGAAATTGACACTGACAATCGCGGAACGCAGGAGCACAACAATTACAGATCACATCCGTCGCAATTCCGCGATGAAAGAAATAATAACTGGACGCGACAAGGCTATTCTCACAACGCAAATCGCGATCGAAACAGACACCACCCATATGACAACCGTTGGCAGAGTAGTAATAACTACAGGGAAAGATCACCTCTCCGTGGTAATGACTATCACAGAGACAATAAGAGAAACAGACAATATGGGAACCAAAATAAATACTATCAAGGGAGACAGAATAACTTTAGACGCAACGGACCAGCGCGCAGTTACGATTCAGGGAGAAATTCTCCACCATGTAACCGACAAGAAAGAAACTATGGAATCTACCGACATGACGACAGACGATATGATCGTAACGACAGACCTGAATTGCATCAGAACTGGCGGGATTCAAACAGAGCAGGGCCCTCTCGTCACGGTGAATTTGTAGAAGTTAGGTCTCCTAATCCCAATAACAACGCGCGCCAACAAAGAGACAGACAGTGACTCGCACAGCAGGCAGCCGCGTGCGCCGGCTGGCTCCGAGAAAAATAACATAAGACTCTAGCCTTGAGAAAAATTTTAGCATTCTTTACCGATGTATACAACATGATAATTGCATTCAAGTTCAAATTCTGAGTACTAGGAAGAGTAAAGGTTTACACCACATTTCACATGTAAAACCATTTATTGAAAGATAATCTGCTTTTTAACTTAGTCTTTGCCATAAAATTTTTCACTTCACATTACTAATATACATTGTCAGACTTAGAATCTGTTAACATACAACAATGTTTGAAGTTAAATATCCAATCAAGAACCAAGAGAACTTATTTAAACAGAAATGACGAATGCATTGTTATAGTGAACAGACGTCACAGTGTTATTGTGTGTGTACATTCTTGCTTGTTTGTTGCACGATTACGTAACGACTATAAGGCTCACATACTTAGAACATTTACCAGTACTGCTAATGAGATTTTAAGGCAACATTTTGGTTGACCTGAAAATATATTCTGGATTTAAAGTACTTTCTGTGAGATACCAGACGACAGAGTGATTAGTTTATGTGACAGCTACACGATTTTTATCACGACGCTACTAATGAGTGACAATTTACAATGTTGATTTTGCGGTGTTTCTGTTTTATATCTGCACAGTTTTTCTGTATTATTCTGGAAAGTAAAACATGTTTTAATAGTAACTTTTGTGGTATAGGTACAATGAGACAGCCATTTCCGTAGCACAACAATATGTTACAGCACAGTAATTTCTTCATCACAACAATAAGCGTAATAACTACGATATCTATACACAAAGCATTTTACTTTTGTTTATCATGAGGTAAGTACATTGACTTTAGCAGAACTTTGCTTACAGAGGACGATAACTACGACAGTTCCACAGAATTATCTTACAGCAAGACGCGCATTTAGCGCTACAGGACACGCATTTGAGTGATCAATTTTATACTTAAAACATTTATTTTTAAAGATTTTTGAATTACAAAGAAAGTTTTCCGTGATACATTTCATTCCATTGCTGTAATCTGTAACACCTGAGGGTATAATTACATTAATCCTCAGGGGGGTACACGCTTACTTTGTGTACCATGTGTTTGGCAAGCACAAGGAGCCCTAGCTAATATGGTATTTGCTTATACAACTTTACACATCGGTACCATATTTCTCTAACACACAAATTACACAGCTATCTGATCATTTAACTGAGAGATAAACATGTTTTTTACTACATCAGTGACAGATGTTTACGCAATTACACCGTTGGATAACTTCACACTTATGAAACTGTATTTTGTCTGTACTTTGTAAACTGTTCATATTTTTTCGGAATCATTGTGATACTATGAGAGCTTTGAATGACGTATTTGGTAAAGGGATTATGATTTTTAAAGTACGTTTGAGGCAGCTGACACTTTTGACATGAGCAGAGAATTTTTTTAGGCTTAGAAATTATTGGAGGAAGTTACGACGATTTTGAGATTTGACTGAGGTGTTATGATATTATTACGATGACGATGTGTATTATGTTGTTGAGGAATGTTTATTATGCTACGTATTTCTCACGATGAAATATTGAAGAAGTATCGACGAATATGTATATGTATAATGAGGTAAGGAATAATGAGTAGTGTTTAGGGACTCTGATTTATGAAAAGGATGTTGGAAACCAAGAAACTTACTTTAAGAGTTATGAAATGTGTGACTGTATCACAATGCTGACGAATATTTTTTTTGGACACTTATATTTATAGGATTTTGTTTCTACAGATTTGCAACGCTAATTCTTGACCTGTGAAATATTTTTATATCAGACTGTCACTGTAGCGAATACTGCTGTCGTTGTAAATATTTCCGTAAGAAAGTTAAGTGACCACCTGCACGTAATGCGTCGTGGGCACCCAGCTGTGTCAGACGCCTGGAGAAAAAGCCATTAGCGCGTGCCTTTCAGAGCACAGGAAAACACCTGGAGAACAAGCCATTAGGGTGTGCCTTTCATCGCTAATGCGACACCCTCGTTACTTGAAAACATATGATTACTCGCACTTTGTGCTCTTGCTGAAATGCTTATGAATTGATGGGAAATATTCGTACATCTGCACACCTGATTATGACAAGTGTCTTTCTATGAGAGTTGAGAGCTACTGACTTACGAAATGCCACATGACTATTGAATGATGTTTTTATGCTTTGGTTTGCGTAATTGCTTATTTCACTTGATATCTGGTTTCCAGCTGTGTTGCAGCATTGCTTTTATAAAATAAAATGCATTTGCTAATGTGAACACTTTCTGTCAACAGATCTATTAAATAATTATTTTATGATCCACATTCTTTAAAAAAGGAGCACTTGGAAAGGAAAGAACAATAAGAAGGAACTAGTAACTGCATACATAATATTCTTTTCAAGTACATGGTAATATTTCTTTTACAATAAGTTGTTGTGGTGCACCACTTTAATTACATAGATATTAAGATGTGAATATACATTTCCCTTATCTGCATTGTTGTTTTTACTGTATTATTTTTTCTGCTTGAGCTATGTCATGTTTAGATATAAGTTATTGCATTTGCTGTTGCTGTTTGCCAGGCATAGTGCTACTAAATTTCACATTACATTACTCTGTTAAGCCAGTTTTACAACTGATTTTTTTTTGTTGCTGCTCATTGGCTCATATTAGTTGTAATTTTGCATTTTATCTGTTAATTTAGATTTACTGTAGCTTGCTTTGCAATTTTACAATTTTTTTGGTCATTGCTGTTTGTGTTACTTATTTTGTGCTGCTGCATTGCCTCGTCCCTTAGTTTAGCATCTGAGCTCAGTAGATTTAAGTTAGCTTAAGAGGGGGTAGCCTCTAAGAGAATGAGTTGCGATGAATTGGAAGAAATGCATTGAGAAAACAGGTTTAGGTAGGATTTTCTTGGAAATAAATGATGAGGTAAGATAATGGAAAATAAAAATGAGGTAAGAAACGTGTGAACATATAAACACAGAAAGCATGCTTAGTTAGAATTTTTTTTTGGTGGAAACAAAGGATGAAATAAGAGGAAAGATATATGAAGTTTTGGGTTGGACTGCAGTACCAAATGTTACACTGAAAACGAACCCTGTCCTTTCCTATTGGTGTTATCCCACTATGAGTTTGTGTACCCTTGAGTATTTGTTTTCTTCCTGTCTCTGTGTAGTTTCATAGAATTTTTTCTTCTTTTAATATTAAGCTACATTCACTATGGTGAGGAATACTGTTATCCTCAAATATAATTGGCATTAATAATATGTTATTTACTTTGTAAAGATATTAGACATTATTCATTCTGTTTAAATGCTCATGTGTGAAGTTGATGTTTCGCAAGTTATTCTGATCTTCTATGTATGTACTCATGTCATAATTCCACTGATGTATATGTTTATTTCTATTCTTTTGTAAAGCCCCTATTACTACAAATGTTATCTGTATTATTATGTTTTTAATGATGTATTTTGTACCTTTGTTATTGTATTCTTATGTTATAAAATTGTAATTGTCACCAGTTCATGATATTATTAACTTGTTAGTTACATTTCACTGCACACGTTTCTGTTGGTCATAGTATATGGATAATATGTGAGAAGTTGGGACTGTGAGTGTTTGCACGTGTGTTAATAACTCAGCAAGGGACTGGATAACAGCATTGCTGGATCTAAGGACAATTCCAGAAACTTTGTGAGTGCACAAGTGGTGGTTTATGGACTTGCTATATTCTCCGCAAGACTCTTCGATGGTGAATGTGCACCTGCACAATCGCAACAGATGGCTGCTGGCCATTTCTACAAGGACTGCAGTGGGTCTGCACCTCTGGTGGCCCACCAATACCACAATCTCTACCAGGACTACAGTGGGTCTGCTCTGTGATGACCTACCTACCAATATTCTTCCAAACTACGACTGACTCTGCTGTGGGTTTGCTCTGTTGTGGCCCATTACCTGCATGCATGTCGAGAGTCAGCACTGTCTTTCCATTGGAAGGACAACACTACTTCTTCAAGACTGCATGGAAATCCACTACTTCTGTGTGCATTTTCTTTTACTGCTCAGACTTTGAGAAAAACACTGCTATTCTCCTGTTATGTACGATTAGGACTGTCTTTATGGACTGTGAGACAATTTTAGCTTTTGACCAAGATTGTATCAATAAGTGTGTGCATTTGATTTCTTTGTTATTGTAATTATGAAAAGAAAAATTTTTGTCAAATCTGTATTGGCCAGTGCCCAACACCATTTGTAAAAATTTTTGTGGGGAGCATGGGGGCTATGTAAGTAGGCTGTTTATGTTTTCTCAGGCTGTTTATGTTTTCTCTATGTAAGTAGGCTGTTTATGTTTTCTCAGGCTGTTTATGTTTTCTCTATGTAAGTAGGCTGTTTATGTTTTCTCAGGCTGTTTATGTTTTCTCTATGTAAGTAGGCTGTTTATGTTTTCTTATTGGCAACGTTACATAGCGCTCAATATGAAAATCACTGGCTGTGCTGTGGGCAGTCTGTGTCTGCTTTGCATTGTTGTAATACTCGCCATTGTAGTGTTAGGCAGCTGGCTGTGAACAGCGCGTAGCGTTCGCAGTTGGAGGTGAGCCGCCAGCAGTGGTGGATGTGGGGAGAGAGATGGCGGAGATTTGTAATTTGTCATGAACTGATATATATATTATGACTTGTGATGATATTAAGGTAAATACATTGTTTGTTCTCTATTAATATCTTTCATTTGCTAACTATCCCTATCAGTAGTTAGTGCCTTCAGTAGTTTGAATCTTTTATTTAGCTGGCAGTAGTGGCGCTCGCTGTATTGCAGTAGCTTGAGCAGCGAAGATTTTTGTGAGGTAAGTGATTTGTGAAAGGTATAGGTTAATGTTAGTCAGGGCCCATTCTTTTGTACGAATTATTGAAAGTCAGATTGCGTTGCGCTAACAAAATATTGTGTGTCAGGTTAAGCACAGTCGTGTATAATTGTTCAAAGGGGAAGTTTCATACCTGGTCGCACGAGTCTCGTTTGAAATGGTATAGAGCGGATTTACGTGAAAGGGTATGGAGACAACCTCATGAATCTTTGGGCCCTGCATGTCAGCGTGGGACTGTTCAAGCTGGTGGAGGCTTTGTAATGATGTGTGGCATGAGCAGTTGGAGGGATGTGGGATCCCTGATACGTCTAGATACGACTTTGTACATGTGACACGTACATAAGCATCCTGACTGATCACGTGCATCCATTCATGTCCATTGTGCATCCCGATGCACTTGGGCAATTCCAGCAGAACAATGCGACATCCCACACATCCTGAACAGCTACAGAGTGACTCCAGGAACATTCTTCCGAGTTTAAACAATTCTGCTGGCCACCAAACTTACCATACATGAACATTATTGAGCATGTTTGGGATGCCTTGCAAAGTGCTGTTCAGAAGAGATCTCCACCCCCTCGTACTCTTATTTATCGATGAACAGCCCTGCAGGATTCATGGTGTCAGTTTCCTCCAGCGCTACTTCAGACATTAGCCGAGTCCATGCCACGTCATGTTGTTTCACTTATGAGTGCTCGCGGGGACTGTACACGACATTAGTAGGTGTACCAGTTTATTTGGCTCTACAGTGTAATATTACGGCACAAGATAAGGAATACCGCTCATGTGAAATTACTTGCGGAAATACACTTAGGTTGACGCGACAGATTTAATTCAATAGTCAAGTGATGCACCGTTGTTTATTTTGAATCGAGAGCCCGGTGGCGATCTTGACGTTTTCCTAGACGCTGCCGGTGCCTTACATGTTGTATAAGGAGCGGTAAGTGCGTCTGTTGCGACAGGTGTGTAGGCAGAAGTGGATGTTCATCGTGTCTTTGTGATGCAAATCAGGTCTCAGACGGGTTCTTTGCTGCGTTTATAAGGAAATATCTGTCGTGGCGTATTACTCTATGATTTCTTTTCAGCCTTGAAGCTTGTTTACGTTGTGACAACCTTAATAAATGTTTATTTAAATAAAAATTACTTTTTCAGTGTAACACGTTTTTCAATCGGACTAAACACTATAATTTCTTCTAGCATTGTCCAGAGGCATACAAATAGTTCTAAAAATCTGTAATTGGGAATTTTTTAAAATGTATGAAAATAGTTGTATGATTTATCTCAGAAAACGAGGTGCATGCAACACAAAATTTTTGCATGAACAGTTCAGCCCCTGAATTTATCTGCTGCGTGTTACATCATCCATGTCCCCAGCAAAGTTAAAGCCGTCTCAATAGCCGAAGGGTAGACGTGTCCTACATTTATGTCCACTAACAGATGTATGGATACTTTTAATCAGCAAGTGTGTCTTTGGTGTATGCTGTCTGCAAAAGAAAAACACCGAAAGCGGATTTTAAGACGCGCGGAGAAGTTGATCCATTTCACTACAAAGAGATGTCCACATCTTGACAAATTTTATTCATTTTTCCTAATCGTTATTCCTTTTTACATGGCAGGCAGTCAAATAAAAACCGAACACCCGCTACAAACGGACCATGGTATGATTTCTTTCAAAGTCCGTCTGTGGCGGGAGATAGGTTTGAAGGTTCTGTCAGTTCTATAACGGACGCTATAAGAAGTACATGGAAGTCAAAGGTTGTGTCGTGTCTTTTATGTATCAGAAACGTTCAATAAGTAATGCAACACACTTTTTTCTGAAAGCAGGTTGATTTTATTCAGGCCTCCAATACACCATTTTATTCCCCACTCTTTTGGCTAATTACCGAGCGAGGTGGCGCAGTGGTTAGCACACTGGACTCGCATTCGGGAGGACGACGGTTCAATCCCGTCTCCAGCCATCCTGATTTAGGTTTTTCGTGATTTCCCTAAATCGTTTCAGGCAAATGCCTGAATGGTTCCTTTGAAAGGGCACGGTCGATTTCCTTCCCAGTCCTTCCCTAACCCGAGCTTGCGCTCCGTCTCTAATGACCTCGTTGTCGACGGGACGTTAAACACTAACCACCACCACCTCGTTTGGCTAATTTTCAACTTAGCTTCGTTCAATGCGACAGCCTTTCACCACATTACTGGGAGGGTCTGTATGCCCTACTACTGGATGTCGGAGCCAACGTCTTGTTGCATCAACAACTTGCCCATCATACACGTACTGCTTCCGGTGGAATGCATCCTTCACTGGGCTAAACAAACGGAAGTCGGAGGTGCGAGATCCGGGCTGTAGCGTTCACGAGGAAGAACAGTACAACAAAGTTTAGCAAGTTCCTCTCGGGTACGCAGATTTGCGTCAGGCCTTGCGCTTTGATGGAGAAGTTAGTTTGTATTTTTGAGGTGACGAACACTCGGAAGTCGTTTCTTCATTTTTCCGAGGATAGCGCAATACACTTTCAAGTTGATCGTTGCACCATTAAACAGAATAACCCCTTCAGAGTCACAGATGACCATCGCCATACTACAGTCGCAGGTTCGAATCCTGCCTCGGGCATGGATGTGTGTGATGTGCTTAGGTTAGTTAGGTTTAAGTGGTTCTACGTTTTAGGCGACTGATGACCTCAGAAGTTAAGTCCCAAAGTGCTCAGTGCCATTTGAGCCATCACCATGATTGTACCAGCTTAGGGTGCGGCTCTGAACTACTTCTTCGGAGTAGAGGTGCTGTGGCGTCACTCCATGGACCATCGTTTTATTTCCGGTTCGAAGGATGAACCCATGTTTGAGTCTGTTTTTGTATGTTTGACAGAAAAGTGTCAAGATCGGCCATGTGAGGCTCTAGCAATTCCGCACAGATCGTCCTTCGTTACTTTTTATACTCTTCTGTTAGGCGGCGAGAAACACAGCGGACACACGCCTTTGGGAACCCCAACTGGTGGACGAGTGTGTTAGCTCTAGCTAAAAGGACGTCCAGTAGTGCAGCGAGGTGTTACCTCGAATGAGAGTGTCCGCACGTTTCAACATTACAGAAGCAACAACTCTGTGCGGCCTGCCGGTACCCGAGAGATCGGACAGGTATGTGCAGCCTAATTGCGATGATGACAGAGGCCTCGCCAAGACCCATCGTGATTTTCTTCCATGCCAGTCTCCTAGACATTCTGCAAGCGCCTATGAATAGCTGCGATGCTCTCGTTCTCCACCAAAAGAAACTGAATGATAGCTTTCTGCTTGGAATGCACCTCCGTTGTAGACGTCACTTTTGAGGCTACGTACAGCTCCATAATCTATAGGAACTTCATGAAACTATAGGGAATGATGCAGGAATATTGCACGATGTCTCACAACAAATCCTGCATTTTTTCAACCGAAATTGACCGAGGAAAAAAATTTATACGTTACTTACTGAACACACCTCATATCCCTTATAGCGTGCATTATGGCGCTGATACAATTTTCAACTTACGTAAAGTTGAGAGGATTCCTTTTATGTGAAGTAACGTCGCATCTGTTATCAAGGGTGTTCGGTTTTCAAATGGTTCAAATGGCTCTGAGCACTATGCGACTTAACTTCTGAGGTCATCAGTCGCCTAGAACTTAGAACTAATTAAACCTAACTAACCTAAGGACAGTCACATACATCCATGCCCGAGGCAGGATTCGAACCTGCGACCGTAGCGGTCGCTCGGCTCCAGACTGTAGTACCTAGAACCGCAGGGCCACTCCGGCCGGCGTTCGGTTTTCAGTTGATGCCCATTATACTTTATGGTACTGGACTTCGTTCATATAAACGAAGTGTCCGATTCCGCATTTCGCCTATGCCTTCAGAATCAACAACCAAATTGCATCTGTGTTATAACGCAAGGACCCATATGGACCTCAATGGGTCTACTAAGTCACTGCTCCATCGGAGTTAGCCTGGTAGTACCTCCCTGCCGATTCCAAAGGGCCGGTGGCTTTCGTGTGCAAATGAGCGGCCCGTTCGGTTTCGCAAAGTGCGTGTTGCGTAAGCAGAACCACTCGCTCGCCGCCTCACTGACGCTGACGTAAGGATCGGCTCGCGGCTGTCGGGAAGGAGGACGAGTCGGGCCGGCCGACCGGCTGCTGCTTTCGCCGGCGCAGCACACACTCCCACACACACACACACACACAAGCAGACCTAATTAAGCCGCGCTCGCCTCTTGGGCAATCCGCGGGCGTGTGTCCGCTGCACCTGCTACCGCCGCGGCCACTGTGGGAAACGCCGCGGCTACCGACAGACATCTCTGCAGCTGCGGCTGCGGCCGTCTGCTGTACGCCGGAAGACGAGAGGGAACGAGCGTCTTGTATCTGAAAGGCTGAAGTTCTCTATAACTTGTTCAACTGTCGTTCTCGTTTCACTTCCCATTGAGGTCATAGAGGCGTCAACAGTTCACACTGTTCAAAAAGGGAGGTGAAAATACGGCGGTGTGGAAAACTCAAGGACGAACGTAACATTTGCATAATGTGACACTGCCAAGTAAAAAATTTGGAAATTTGTGGTAAGGCCTTACGGGAACAAACTGCTGAGGTCTTAGCTTACGCACTACTTAATCTTACTTAAACTAACTAACGCTAAGGACAATACACACACCCATGCCCGAGGGAGGACTCGAACCTCCGACGGGGTGGAGCAGCGCGGACCGTGACATTGCGCCCGAGACCGCGCTGCTACCCCTGCTCGGCCACTGCCAAGTAATGCAGTACTATGGAAATTGGACCATACATATAAAGAGAACCACTAGGTGCGGCTTAGAGTGAGTCGATGCAATATGCGATACGATACGCGATTCGATCTGCCTTACGACAAACAACAAGACAAACACAAATTACATTTCTGGCTCAGTTGCAATCATGATCTCTTCTGAAGAGGATGTTGTTGCCACTTATCTGTATTTGAAGCTCAAGCAAACGGAATTCTGGGTGCACCCATACAATGCTTTTAATATCAAACATAGTTTGGGTATGAGTAGAACCATTATGTAGGTTCTAGCTCACCTGGTACAGTCCTAGCTCACGCCAGGACCGACCGAAGTTACCTAGGACCTACATAATGGTTCCACTATAATCCAATTTTTTTAGGTGTAACTCACATAATTCCTTTTAGAACAACGCCTGTTTTATATTAAATTACTTAGAAAATTAATAAAAAAGAAAAAATTTTCCTTATCACATTCACCTATTACAAAATAATTATTTGTTTCACACAAAAGGCGAACATAAGAAAATAAAGTTAATATTTCTTTCATAAAGGTGAAAATATGGAAAAAAAATTAATTCATTCTCACAAAGAATATTTCATATTAAATATTTACTGGTTCTCCAGTTCAATGTATTTTATTATAAAAAGTGAATGTAGGTAAATAATTAAAAAGTGGTCTGTTGTGTGTGTGAAATCTTATGGGACTTACCTGCTAAGGTCATCAGTCCCTAAGCTTACACAGTACTTAACCTAAATTATCCTAAGTACAAACACATGTACCCATGGCCGAGGGTGGACTCGAACCTCCCCCGGGACCAGCTGCAAAGTCCATAACTGCAGCGCCTTAGACTGCTTGGCTAATGTCTGTTCCTTACCAATTTTTTTTTTCTAAATCTTCTTGAGCAGCCATAATATTTTAATGAACAGTTGATTTTTCATGCTTTTTGAGAAAAGACTTGCGTACAGTTTTACAACATTCGCATCTAAACTTACTTTTCTTGTAGTAAGATACACATTCCTTACAAATCCAACAATATCCATCTTTTTTATTCATATCTTTATGAAAATCATTAATATTCTTTTCCTGTAGACAGTCATCACACCGCTTTAGTTGTTTGGTGTTGTCCATTTAAAGATTATAAGATTTAATAGGAAAAATAATATTTTTAAAAAATTTTCACAGAATAAATTCCAGATCATGAAATTCATTATTTCTATTTTGAAGTTTCTTCATTCCTTTATATTTCAGTTTCATCTATTCTTTTTCAACTAACTAAAAAAAAACAGTGAGTCATCAAATTATAATATCTATCTGGTAAAATAATCTTGTACTCGTTCTTAAGTTCCATACAAATTTGTTCTTCACATCTAGTTTCTAAAAATATTCGCATCTAATAACATTACATATAACACTTATCTCTAACTCTCTGAATTTTTAATCTCTTTTGAGACACTTCATTGTTCAGCTTCTTCATTACAGTCTCCATCTATAAAGAAAAAACTTTATTAGACTTTTTTATAACTTCTAATGCCTATAAGGTCATGTATCTGTTTTATTTTACCAAACATATATTTTGTCATCATGAGGACACAACACTTTATTGTTTATTTCAGCAGTGTATATTTCATGTTTTTCACTTTGACTCACATTAATTTTTCTGTACTGTTCGCTATTGCTAAACAAACAATCTTTATAATTTTCTAAGCTTATTCTGTTTTTAACAACAAATGTGTAATTCATTTCTATTTTTTCTCAGTTTTATCACCAACTTTGTCTGCATACATTTTTGCTCTCAAACCACGCAATTCTTCTATTATTTCTCTGTTGCATTCATCTTCCATTTTTCCTAAAAGATTCTTCTCTACTTGTTGAATACCATAAATGTTATTTCTGGATAATCACTGGTATCGAACTTATCAATCATCACTTTCATATCTGCACAAAAATCATTAGTTTTTTAATCGTAAATATAACTGTCTGTATCTTCATAACACAACTCAATATTTTCTCAATATTTTCGTTTCATTATTTTGTAGTGAAAATCATCCATCAGTTCCTTAGATAAATCAAGTATAGTCATTCCAACATAGATCCATTGATTAAATGCAATTTTTGTTTTATTCATATGAATAGCAGGAAGATTGTCATTAAATATAGTTCTTTCTTTGCAATTCGGTGCAGCTACAACTTGTACCACATTTATCTCCATCTGATATTAATTTTATACTAACTCAATTTCTAACATTTTCCATTATCTTACCAAATACTGAATTATTCTTCAATTTATAGAATTTTTTTCAAAGTGTTTTTTGCTTTAGTTCTCATTTCTGTATGTCTTCCTCTAGTAAAATGTTCTCAAATGTATCCCGATTTTTCAAGAATGAAGTCCTCAAATACTACTACTGAATTGTCTAGACATTGTTCTAATGGAATAATTTCATCATTATTTTCAATAAAGATAGAAATTTCTTCATTATGCTTATGTTAAATTTTTTTACATCTCTTTATGAATTGTTTTCGTTGATCTAAAGTTTTGGAATAAACTGGCAAATGATTCATTTTTTTCAGTTGAACCATGCTGGAGATTGAATATATTTATCAATCATTAACATAGTTTTTCCACAACACTTGGTCCTGCAATTTGTTTACTATGTTTATTTTTGATTCTTTTATTGGAATTCTTATTTTTGGTTCCCTATGATTCATTATTAAAAATAAATTTTTATTATACTAAGTGGTTCATCTATTTCAGCTGAATGATAAAATAATCTGCTATTATAAAAAGATTAACTGTTTCAGGAAGAGAATAAAAATATTACATTAGTTGGTTTTTATACAGCTTCTTTAACTCAAAATATTACATCTGAAAATAATAAACTATGTTGTGCTGGATAAATGATAGAAGTTCCTGTAGCTCAGCACAGTTCAAAAAAATTAGAAATATTTATTCATACAACACAGCCAATTATTCACATTACAGCAGGTGAAGTTTTAAATAGAATTACTACTGGAAGTGATGTGAAGTGGCATTTGGGTATGAAAGATAGTATCAGAAGTGAGTTTAGATTTAGTAGACAAACCGTTGAAGCCAATAGAAAGAATGTTGGTAATGAAGTCCCTAAAATTAGTCCATTCAAATTAATTAATATAAATGTTAATCTAGCTGATTGCTTCATTCAAACCAAATGCTGAATTGGAATTCAAATAATTAGAGATCCACATTAACTTGTAGATATTCCTATTTTTCGTCCTATTCTAGGTTTAGAAATGACTATAACTGATGAAAATGACACTCTGGTTGACATTAATGGTGCTTATGCAACCATTGTTTTAAAAAATCTTAAAATGTTAACCTTAATAAATCATGAACAAAATGGAGAGTTATCACTTCTACTCAGTGTGTGTGAATGAGAAAAGTAAAAATAATTTAAATGCACTTAACAAGCATGCAGAGATTGATATAAATATTGGTGATGGATGGCTTCATCCAAATAATGCACAATTATACATAAACTTTAGAATTGTTATGATCTGATGGATCAGAATCAGATTATCCAACATATGAAAAACCAATAAAAATTGATCGATAATTATGTGGTAAAATTCTTTGATTTTGTGGCCATAAAGAAAGGAAATAATATTTTATCTAGAAGCGAAGATCCTTTTATTTCTACAACAGCTATGCTACATTGGACTTCATCTGTTACTGACAAAAGAAGCTTGGAAGTACATGTTCTTAATAATGGAAAAATAAGGAGTAAGAAAGAAGAGGTACCATATGCACTTGGACTATCTGATGGATTTCTTAAAGACTGTAAAGAAATTAGGTGGGATGGAGATTTAACAGTAATTTTTACAATATCCTGATTGTAATGACAGTGGAGATGAAAAAAAAAATTAGATGGGATGGAGATTTAACAATAATTTTTACAATGTCCTGATTGTAATGACAGTGGAGATGAAATTAAAGATACACTTCCTAAGGAAGGAAAACTTGCAACTGAATCTATGGAAATTTGTTAACCAATTGTTAAATATGAACCATATTATGAGTTAGAAAAATGGGGAAATATTGTGCGAAATCCGAAAATTCGGGTATCTCTTTATGAACTCCAAACTGTAGAGGCGGCTGGATTAAGTGGTAAGAAAAATTTTGAACCTGATACTAAAAATTACTAGAACTCTGCAGAATTTGATATGCCACATCTCATATTTGTTACATTTCAGATAAATAGTAAAAATAATCAGTTACTTGACTCTCCATTATTTGACCACGTTTATCTACAGAATACATACTTGAAAAATGGAAGAACCGAAATTTTTCCACATGAGATGTAGAATATTAATCCTCCAAATAGTTTCCTCAAAGCATACGATCCTTTTCCCGATTTTAAACCAGTTACTCTACTCATATCAGACACTGACTTAACTCCATATAATTTCGTTTCAAATTATCTGATGTATGTCATTAATATAACTCATAGAAAGAGTATTGTAACTTCACAGAAACTTTGCACAACTTTTAATGAAAAAATTCCTGCAGTTACTTAAGCGTGTGTAACAATGTATGGTAAGAAAATTTTAACTCACGATGCACAGCACAGAATACTTACTGAAAATTTTCAACTCTATAAATGAATAACAATTAGAAAACGTTGTAGAAGTGTTAACTTCATGTTTACAGTTCCATTTGAAGTATTTTCAGAAAGGTGTACGAAATAAAAAATCATAAAACTTAGTTTGTTAATTAGAATATTATATTTCAGATAGCTCTTGTTATGTAGATAATATTAGCGCGCTGAATTTTCAAAATCAGTTAATATTTGCATGAGTTCTAGGTTTGTTTCCCCATGCATCCATGCCAAAAAAACATAGGTCTTGCCTCTGTAATCCTTCTCAGACCACTTACACCTCTGGAGATTTACAGCTTGTATTTATCCAGCAGCATGTGGCCTCTAGATAAAATAATACTGATCTAGCGCAACAGAGTCGACAATGCCAGTGTAAGAGGAAATGGGGTAGAGCTGTACACTGGCTCCAAATGCGCCTCTCTTGTACATTCTATCTGCGCCATTTACTAGGCGGTTCATAACTTCATTCAGAGATGGCGCTGAACCAATTGCCATTTACAACTGTTTGGGAACATACTTCGTTTTTAACATATAATATTCTTTCTAAATCTTATTTTGAGTGTTGTAAAGGAACAGTACATATTATCTGCATTTCATCAAATAAAATACGAAGAAAATAGTTTATTTGCACCCAAAGATAACCTGATGAAAATTCCATTTTTAGAACATACTTTGTCATTCAGATTCCATCTATATGTACAGACTGCGCAGGCTGCGAGTGAGCTGGCCACCCAAGCAGTGGGTATCATCGATCATAAAGTCCCTGCTGTTCGTGCTCTGCCCCCTCAGTTAAAGATGAAGGCACCAGATGCAAAGAAGGACAGCTACCTGGACATCGAGATGGACTTCGAAAAAACTCAGAGGGTGGAAATGAAATAAAGAGAGTAAAACAACAGGAAAAAGCTCTCTGGATTCCCTTCATATGGCGCTGAAGGTTTTTAGACTTTTCGAGAACGAATTTTCATCTAAATTACTTCTAACTACCCAGTTAAATAATAAAATACACTCCACTGGAGTGTAATTTTAATATGAATTATTCTTTGTGAGAATCAATTACTTTTTTTCTGATGTGGACCTTATCTAAAAAGATATTTAATTTGTTTTCTTACTTTCCCCTTTTGTATGAAAGAACATTTTATAACAGGCGAATGTGATATGAGAAAATACTAATTTTCTATGTAATTTATTATAAAATAACCGTTTTTTAAATGAAATTATTTGAGTTAGACCTAAAATAGTGGATTATGGTAGAAACATTATATGGGTTCTAGGTAACTAGGGTCGGTCCTGGCTTGAGGCAGGTCTGAGTCAGGTGAGCCAGAACCTACATAATGGTTCTATTGCTGCGATTTCTTGTGAGCTCTCTCAATATGCACACAAATTCTACACAGTAAATCCAGACAGTTTCAATTGACTCGTATTCTCTTTTGTTACACTGTAAAACTTTATCACAATTTTCTCCTTATGCCACCCAACAAGGGCCTTGCCACAGTGGTAACACATGTCCCCATAAGATCACGAGAGTTAAGCACCGTCGGGCCTGGCTAGCACTTTAATAGGTCACTGTCCGGGGCTCCTAAGTGCAATTGGCAAGTGAGATGTGCTCAGCACTTGTGAGTTCGATTGAGGAGTTACTCAATTGAGAAGTAGCGCCTCCAGTCACAGAAACTGACAACAGCCATGGGAGTGGAATGCTGACCACATGCCCCTCTGCGTCCGCCTCCAGTGATGCCTAAGGTCTGAGGATGACGCGGCGGATGGTCGCTACCGATGAGCCTTCAAGACTTGTTTCGACGGTGTTTGTTTGTTTGTTTATGAAATCCAGTGATCAAACTTGAACTATAGTCTCATCTTTGTTGAAGCAGCTGGAGACAACTTTTATTCTTAGCTGTATGTTTAAATGTACTGGGGATTGCTCAATTAATATTCCAGAAACATAAATAGTTTCTTCCCCATTGAATCAAGTAATTTTTAGACAACGATTAACATTCTAAAATCATTAGTATGTTCTGCAGAAATGATTAGGATTTGAACCATGTCAGACAGCAGGTTCAAGGTCTACGTCGATATCGCGGCGCAACGCAACCTACCGGTAAAATGTGCCTGGGGTGTCATTATCGCTGAAAAACCGAAGGTAACAGATCAGTGTGACATGATGACATGATGAGATGTGCAGGACGCCTCGCAAGCGTATACGTGAGAACCGTACTGTCAAATCAGTGAGTTTGAAAGACACCACATTATTGGCGTGAGAGAATGTGACGCATCCATCCGAGAAAATGTTGCTCGTGTGTGGGATGGAGTGTTTCGGCGTTGGAGAAGGTGTGTGCAGCATGGTTCTTGGAAGGCTGTAAGACGTAGGCCAGGTTGCAGCACCCGGACAAACTAGCGGAGAAGATCGCCACCTCATCCGAATGGCACTGCAGGACAGAACTGCGTCCTGGTGCAACAGTGGAACAGTAGAATACATCGCACACTATCAGGTGTGACAGTCCATCGCCGTTTATTACAGAATGGGTTATAGGCGCGTCGTCCGCTTCTCTGCCTACCTTTGACGAATTTGCAGAAACATGCTAGTCGGCGTTTGGCGTGTGGAAAGACATCACTGGGACAGGAATTGCATCAGATAGTGTTTTCGGACGAATGCAGTTTCTGTTTGTTTGAAAATGATGCCCGCATTTTGGTTCTCTACAGATTGTGCGAGCAACATCACAGTGACTGCATTTGAATAAGACATAAAGGGCCAACTCAAGGCTTCATTTTGTGGGGTGCTATTGGGTACAACGACAAGTGTACCCGCTAAGCACAACAGCGCAGGCGCAGCGCTCGTCCGTCTCCGCTCTACGGGATGGCGGGCGCCATCTCGTGCGTGTCTAGGGCACTGTTACCAGTGCGACCTATGTGAATGACATCCTGCAACCGATAGCCATACCCTTCCTGCACAACACCCCAGACGCCATTTTTCAGCAAGACATGCACGGACACATGTTGCTGCACGAACATGTGCCATCTTGGTGTCACAGAATGTCAGGCTTTTGCCCTGACCAGCCTGATCATCAGAAGAAAATATGTGGGACATTGTGAAATGACAGGTGCAGTGCTCTGACCCAGTGCCACCCATCACAGATGAATGAACTTTGGACTCTGCCTTGCCTGACATGCAAAAACCTAAGAAATTGTCTCGAACTTCCACAATGTTGTTTTATGTATGAACGTATCTGATTATTTTACTCATTTGGTCATTTCTGCTTTCATCACGTATGCTGTCAAAAGCTATTTCGTAATATTTGGCCATTTTTTTAACTGCATTAAGTTTTTTCTTCACATGTTGGACCTAAAATAAATAAATTCATTGTGTATCCCATTTGACAAATAATAAGCTACTCTCTTTTACCCAACAGAGGAGTCTGTCAGCTTCAAAGTATGCCCTGTTAGTACTGAATCATATTTCGTCTTCAGTTTCAACAGTTCGAAGGAATTTTCTCTGTTCTGCGCGAAAGTTTTCACGACTACCGTGGAAGGCAAGGTTTTGATGGGCTAAACATTTTACACTATTCAAAAGGCGACGTAAAATGTTTCTACATTTCTTTGTCTCATCATTAACAATTACCGCAGCCTTACAAACAGAAGCGCCAAGGTAAGCTCGTATAGGGATGCATATTCAAATACAGAGATATGTAAACAGGCAGAATACGGCGCTGCAGTCGGCAAAGCTAACTGTCTGGCGCAGTTTTTAGATTGGTTACTGCTGCTACAATGGCAGCTTATCAAGATTTAAGTGAGTTTGAACGTGGTGTCATAGTCGGCGCACTAGCGATGGGACACGGCATCTCCGAGGTAGCGATGAAGTGGGGATTATCCCGTACGACCATTTCACGAGTGTATCGTGAATATCAAGAATCCCCTAAAACATCAAATCTCCGACATCGCTGTTGCCGGAAAAAGATCCTGCAAGAACGGGAGCAACGACGACTGAAGAGAATCGTCCAGCGTGACGGCAGTGCAACCCTTCCGCAAAATGCAGAGATTTCAGTGCAGGGCGATTAACAAGTGTCAGCATGTGAACCATTCAACGAAACATCATCCATATGGGCTTTCGGAGCCATAGGCCCACTCTTGTACACTTGATGGCGCCACGACACAAAGCTTTACGCCTCGCCTGGGAGTGTATAGGGATGCTCGTATAGGTAATATGATCGGACGAGTCTCGTTTCAAATTGTATGGAGCGGATAGACTTGTACGAGTATGGAGACAACCTCTTGAATCCATGGACCCTGCATGTCAGCAGGAAACTGTTCAGGCTGGTGGAGGCCCTGTAATGGTGTGGGGCATCTGCAGTTGGAGTAATATGGTACCCCTGATACGTCTAGATATAGCCTTTGACAGGTGACACGTACGTGAGCATCCTGCCTGATCACCTGCGTCCGTTCATGTCTATTGTGCATTTCGACGGACTTTCGCAAGTCCAGCAGGACAATGCGACACCCCACACGTCCAGAATTGCTATAGAGTGCTTCCCAATTTCAACATTCCGCTGGCCATCCATCAGACTCCCGAGATATGAACATTATTGAGCATATGTGGGATGCCTTGCAATGTGCAGTTCAGAACAGATATCCACCCTCTCGTACTTTTACGGATTTATGGACAGCCCTGGTACGAGTTCCGTCTAGCACTACTTCAGCCATTAGTCGAGTCCTTTCCACGTCTGCGTCCTCGCGGGGGCCCTAAACGATACTAGGCAGGTGTGCCAGTTTCTTTGGCTCTTCAGTATAATCGATAAGTAGGTATTAACCTCTATACTTTGCATACGTATGGGGCTTCGAACTTGAAACTGCCTCTCATTTACTAAACATACAATATTTTAGGGGTATTGGGGATCTGATTAAAAATGGCTAATCTTGGGGGCCCTCCAAATCTCTAGGTCCGCAATTTGGAGGCCCTCAGGAACTGAGGCCTGAAGCTGTCAGCGCCGCCCGCCTCCCCCCCCCCCCCCCCCCCATTTAATCCACCACTGAATCCAGTCCATTTAGCGAATATCCTCTCGTCCCAAGAGCTCTTCCTCCTGCACTGTGCAGTGCTGTTGCGACTTGTCTTCCATAAGAATGAAGTCAGGGCGTACTGTCCTTCAAATGTTTGAACACAGAACACTCACTGCTCAACGTAATTGTGAAACTGTATTCCGCCGACATGTGGGTCTTTTCATACGTGCAGTCGGCCGTGACTTCGTATTTATATATGACAATGCAAGGCCACATCGAAAAGTGCAGGTGGAAGAGGTCTTGGAACGAGAGGATATTCAGAAAATGGACTGATCTGACCGTTCCTCCGACTTCAGTCCTTTCGAGCTAGAGTTGTAAGGCTACTGTAGACCAAGATAAGTAAGCGTAGACTACGGCAGTTTTACTCCACGTCTTGGTCAGTTAAGGTCGTAACCGCATTACTTGTACGTTAGGTGTGTTGCATACCAGTCGGGCATTACCTCATGTCGATCATACTGTTTGCGTATAAAATCAGATTACTAGAGTCCCCTAGACGCCGGGATCAGTGAACCTTGTAGAGAATGAGTGAGGGTATATAAAGGGCAGCATAACCTATAGAGAATTTGTGCTCCACATAGTTATTTTCCGGTCTGTTACTTGAAAATAAATAGTATTTATACCAAAACTGAAATTATTAATGTTAAATTCTGTTTTTATTCGCAAATTGTTGATTTGTAACATGTGACAGACGGCTGTACTACTAAAGATAAAAAAACAATACATATTTTTCATATATCGCTAGAAAACGCTATTTCTTCAAAATAAAAAAATCAAAGAATCACCACAGAACAAAAACAAACAAAACATATTAAACATCATTTCAATGCTCTGTCGAACTTATGCTCTTTTATTTATAAACAGCCTACGCACTTATACTCTGTTATTTATTAACAGTCTTCGCACATACCATTAATAACAGGAAACTCTTGCCTTTGATCATGATGAACAACAACAATATTACAGATATTTTTATATTTGTGCATGTACACTGTACTTGTTTTGGTTACGTAAAAGGCCAGAGGTTACTCCATCAACTAATTTTTATTACTAGCAAAATCCAATTTGTATTCTTCAAGAATATAAAATACACTCAGCACAGAACGATGTGCTGTTGTAATTACGTATATGCAAAACAAATGAACAAGGTCGTGTCAAACATTCATTTGCCTTTCTTTCCCTACCAGCACTCCCGGTAATCCTACCATACTACGTCACTTATGTAGCGTAGCAAAACTACGGAGCCGTAGTTTTTGCAGAGCGCACCTCTACAACAAGCACATGTGGGATGCGTTGGCGAGGCGTACTGCAGCACGTCCACATGTACCAACGACCGTCCACCAGCTTTTTCAAACGCACTGGTGGAGGAATGGAGGGTTCTACCGCAAGAAATTCTTACCAACCTCGGGCCAGTATGGGAGCACGTTGCAGAGCGTACACTGCCGTCAGAGATAATCACATGTTTGATCGAGAAGTATTTCTCGCTTTTTTAACGTCCAAGGCAATTATTGTGTTTTGAACGTTTTCATTCAATATTTTGTCGAACTTTTACGAGGGTAATCCCAAAAGTAAGCGCTCCTATTTTCTTATAAGTACAGAACTCTGTTTGTGTGGCAGTTGGTCACATTGTTATGAAGAGTGCTTCACGTGCTGTGTGTAAACATGTGCATGCCGCGCTGAGGCGCTCAGTCTTCGTTTGGCAGCCGTTGAGAATGGAGCTCCCGTTGGTTGTTACCGCCAAGTGCGAATTGCGCGCAGTTATTCGGTTTTTGAACGCAAAGGGCACTGCTCCGATTGAAATCCATCGCCAATTGACGGAAGTGTATGGTGAGTCGTGCATGGATGTCAAAAATGTTCGTAAGTGGTGTAGAGAGTTTTCAGCTGGTCTGGCCGAAATTCACGATGAACAAAGGAGCGGGAAACGTCAATTTCTGAGGAGACAGTGTTGAAGGTTGAGCACAGCATGCGTGAAGATCGGCGGATCACCCTGGATGATCTCTGCACGTTGGTACCTGAGGTTTCCCGAAGCACCGCTCACAGAATTTTAACAGCAACATTGATCTACCAGAAGGTGTGCGCAAGGTGGGTGCCACGCATGCTGAGTGAGGACCACATGTGGCAACGAGTTGATGCTTCCCGTGCATTTCTTCACCGCCTTGCAGCCGAACAGGACAACTTTCTGGACTCAAATGTCACCGGTGACAAACCCTGGGCATACCACTTTACACCTGAGACCAAGCAACAATCACGCCAGTGGCGGCATCCTCCTTCGCCAAAGCCGCAGAAATTCAAACAAACACAGTCTGCTGGTAAAGTAATGACAACCGTTTGTTGGGGTTGGAAAGGGGTATTGTTGGTCCACTTTATGCCCACTGGGATCACAATTAACGCTGACAGGTATTGTGAGACTCTGAAAAACCTCAAACAGGCAATTCAGAAGCGAAGAAGAGGAATGTTTAGCAAGGGCGTACACATTCAACATGACAACGCTCGCCCACACATCTCTCGGCCAACCATTGCTCTCGTGCAACAGTTTCATTGGAACATAATCACCCACCCATCCTTTGGCACCCAGTGACTATCACCTGTTCCTTAGGTTAAAAGAACATTTGGCCGGAAAGCGATTCAGCTCCGACGACGAGGTGAAAGAAGGGGTTCATAACTTTCTGAACAACATGGCGGCGAGCTGGTATGACATGGGCATACAAAAAATGCCATAGCGTCAACAAAAATGCATCGACAGGAACGGTGATTATGTCAAAAAATAGCTAATGTTAAGGCTGTAAACTGATGTAAACCATTGTAGAAATAAATAGGTCTATGTACTTATAAAAAAATAGGAGACCTTACTTTTGGGATCATCCTCGGACTATGAGTGTCAACGTTGAATAATAGAAAGCATGCTAATAATGCAATAAATCAGTTAATATAGACAAGGTGGGAAGTTTTGTAAGCAGTCAAAAGTTGCAGGTAGCATCAAAGCTCGAAAGCTTTTTAGAAAGTTTATTTCCTGTTCCCCGTTTTTCTAGAAATAAGTAGAAAATAATTCCAAATCATTGACAGTCCTATTCCTGTTAGTGACCCGTACACATATTAAACATGCTTATTGTTTAGTTATCAAACTGATACGTATTAATAGTGTGAGGTACGATACGTTTTTGTGTACTTCTTGTCTAATTTAGTGCCTCCTCAAACTCACTGAATCAATTATACAGGAATAGCACCCATTCTAGAATCAGTTTCTGCGGATAACAAAGTGCAGTAGCGTGAATAATGTCCATTATTGTACGCTGTTGCAATAAATTTCGCATACATGTTTATACCAGAATGAAAAATGCTCCCATCGCAGCAGAAAAGGGCGAATATGTCCTGGACAGAGATTGCGATGTAAAACATGGGAACTAGTTTTCTACTTATCTGGCAGCTCTAAACACATTTAAATCCAAACATCTTGACACGTTCGCTCTTTTTTTAGTTGTTTGTGGTAGTATCCAAGTCATGTAATATAATTAATCGTGTCAAGTAAAGCAACTCGTACATGATAACATGACTTGACACATGACGTCATGTCATCAAACACAGCATTTGTCATGTCGTGTAATATGACACAATATGTCATTAAAGTTTAAGTTGGCCGTGCGGTTCTAGGCGCTGCAGTCTGGAGCCGAGCGCCGCTACGGTCGCAGATTCGAACCCTGCCTCGGACATGGATGTGTGTGATGTCCTTAGGTTAGTTAGGTTTAATTAGTTCTAAGTTCTAGGCGACTGATGACCTCAGAAGTTAAGTCGCATAGTGCTCAGAGCCATTTGAGCCATTTTTTGTAAGTTTAAGTTGCATGTATTCCCACTCTGGGACACTTCCTCTAACAAGTGCACTCTAGGATACTTCCTATTATAGATGCATGCCACTCTCTACAAGCACATAAATCTGCGTGCACTGGGGAAGTAGGATTAACTAGTAAAAAAGCGCGAACATGTCAAGATGTTTTGACTTACATGTCTTTGAAGCTCTCAGATACCTCGAAAAGCTAGTTCCCTCTTTTTACACGCGTACTCTGCCCCGGACATACTCCCCTTCTTTTGTGCTGCGATGGGAGCAGTCTTCGTTCTGATTCCCAACTTTACCATAATTTTGTCATTATACCATCATAGCTTGTCAACCGAAGTAGAATTTTGTTGACTCAGGAACGACTGATTCGGTATAGTCGGCATAGGTTCTTTTATTGTCGTTCGAATAATATTGCGTACATCGAGGCAACGGATAAAGCTTTCGCAAAACTACTGGAGGAGAATGAATTACGTGTATTTGCCTATCTTCTTACAAAATTTGAACCGATTCACAGAAGTATGAAGTATTTAAGTGCCGCGAGTGAAAAAAACACACACAAAGTAGGTGTTTTTTGCACCTAAAATCGGAATGAAGCTAGGTTTTTGAAAGGTAATTTTCAGTTTTAGATAGGAACGAATTTTTTATTTATTTGATTCATTTTAAACCTTTTCCGCGCATTCAACTAACGTAAGAACGAATTTTACATGCTACTTTTTGCTCGACTTTAAACTATCATATGTCGACAACGGATGAAGATTATTGCGTAACAAAATTCGTTTTGCCTTTAAACATTTATCTATCTTCGTGCAAAGTTTGAACAGCTTCGTAAAAGTTGAAACTATAGAACTGATACACTTCAAAAAAGCTCCCAGAAGAACGTGTTTTTGCACGTAAAATCCAAACAGCTAAAAATTACCGGACAGAAAAATATTTCCTTTCAACTTTATCTATTTAATCAACTTCGTAGAAAGTTAGAATCGAATCGTACAAATTTAAATAATATATGTGGCGCGGTGCAAAAACCTCGCAGCAAAACGTGTTTTTTTGCACGCAATATCCAAAGAGTTTTTGAACGATTAAAACATGTCTTACACGAAGGTCCGATACACGGTGGACGAAATACGAAATTTGAACTACCAACCTCAATCCAGGCCGGAGTTGGTTAAAGGCAACTGCTTTTACACGTAATATTCGAAAGTGTCACATACAAACGTTGAACTAGCTGTGCATTAATTTCAATCCAGTTAAAATGTTTTGCAATAGGAATTACAGATGTTGGAATGGCTGTACAGATGGTCCGGGCCGTTGGTCTGGGCTAAGCCAAACACTTTTTACGCCATGTTTCCAGCACAAATCGGAAGCGAATACCAAAACAGACCCCGCCCCCAACAGTGATTCTACGTGCGGCGTTTTCGAACGAATTTTTCTCAGTTTAGTCTGACCACTCAACCTCGAAGTTTGACCAAGCACATTATATGGTGCAGGGAACACTAACTACACATAAACATAACAAAGAGCGAAATGGTGATTTTCAGAAAAGGAGGCAAAACATCCAAGAATGCGGAAATCAACATCAGAGGAAAAAAATAAAAATCTCATGAGACTTAAAATACCTAGGAGTGACACTGCAACTAACTGCTAAATGCTTCACAAAACGTACAAGAGAACGTGCAGCCCATGCAATACAGGACATCACACACATCCGCCTACTCAGTCTAGAAACGGCCATGAAATTATTCAACGCAAAAATGTTGCCAATCCTGGCCTACGGTATGGAGGTCATATGGGACCAACTGACATAAATAATTGTAGAAACACTAGAAAAGGTAAAATCGACTTATCTAAAAAGAGCACGAGGTCTCTCAAAGACAACAAGATCTAGACTAGTGTACCTGCTAGCGAGAGAGACATTCCTAATTGAAGACATCAAACTTCGATATATGGTACCACACACCAAGGCTTCCAGAAATCAACTTCAGATCATGGAGGATAAACGAGAAAAAGTATGGCCGGAGCTCTATGGCACAGAAGCAATGACGAACTGCTCACGGATAGCACCGAACTTCTAACTGCGACATGTCGTAACTACACTCATGCTCATAAATTAAGGATAATGCTGACACATTGGTGGGCGGTTTTCGGGTTTGAATCACCTCGGTGTATGACCATGCGGTGCATTTGACCTGCGGTAGTCGCACGGTGGCGCTGGCAGCAGTCCACGTGCGCAGAGGTGTGTTGGTGCATGTCAGACTAAGGTACAGCGAGTAAGTGTGCAGACGTTTTCAGACGTGCTAATAGTGACTGTGTGTTGAAAATGGCTCAAAGAACACATACTGATGACGTTATGAGGGGTAGAATACTACGGCGACTGGAGGCTGGTCAAACACAGCAGGTCGTAGCACGGGCCCTCCGTGTGCCACAAAGTGTGATCTCAAGATTATGGATGGCAACGATTCCAGCAGACAGGAAACGTGTCCAGGCGCTAAGTGATTCTCGCCGGATTTTCATCTGGCGTGAACCAGGGACCACATACCAACTCCTTAATGTCCTTGAAAGGGACCTGTATGGAGGTCGTGGTTTGATGGTGTGGGGTGGGATTATGACTGGTGCACGTACACCGCTGCTTGTCTTTGACAGAGGAACTGTAACAGGTCAGGTGTATCGGGAGGTCATTTTGCACCAGTATGTCCGCCTTTGCAGAGCTGCAGTGGGTCCCACCTTGCTCCTGATGGATGACAGCGCACGGCCCCACCGAGCTGCCATTGTAGAGGAGTACCTTGAAATAGAAGATGTCAGGCGAATGGAGTGGCCTGCCTGTTCTCCAGACCTAAACCCCATCGAGCACGTCTGGGATGCTCTCGGTCGACGTATCGCTGCAAGTCTTGAAACCCCTAGGACACTTCAGGACCTCCGAGAGGCACTGGTGCAAGAATGGGAGGCTATACCCCAGCAGCTGCTCGACCACCTGAACCAGAGTATGCCAACCCGTTGTGCAGCCTGCGTACGTCTCCATGGTGGTTATATCCCATATTGATGTCGGGGTACATGCGCGGGAAACAGTGGCATTTTGTAGCACATGTGTTTCGGGACGGTTTTCTCAACTTACCACCAATACCGTGGACTTACAGATCTGTGTCATGTGTGTTCCCTATGTGCCTATGCTATTAGCGCCAGTTTTCTGTAGTGCCACGTTGTATGGCACCACATTCAGCGATTATCTTTAATTTGTGGACATGAGTGTAGGTTAGCTATTCATGGCTTTGATCATCTAGTCTGCAAAAACAAAAATTATCACGGCCCAACCACAACATGTGTGTGTGTACTGTGTAACGAAACCTTTGAACGATATCAACATACAAGTGTGCAGTAAAAGAGTGAGATTTATCAATGAATATGCAAAAATGTAAAATGTAAATGTAAAATGTCAAGCAAAGTAACTTTATGTGGATATTTGGCTGCAATTTTATTAAATAAATTTATAAGCATCGCACACCACGTATTTTACAAAACTGCAGCAACATGATGGAGAAGATCAGACGACTAACCGCAGTGAGCTCATGAACTGCATTATTCATATCAGATGGCTGAAATGAGCGAGCGCTGACAGAGCTGGGACGTAAGCACAGGCCGCGACTGACATGCGTCGTTAGAGCGGCTGCTGGCTCCTCACAAGGAAAGCGGACGCAGGCCGACAAACAGCGCTGCTCATCCCGGCAGGTGGAAGTCCTCAGAGCCGGCAGCCAGGCGCATCCTTCGTTACTGAGGCCGGCAGCACATCTGTCGGTGCCGCCAGCTGGTCGTGGGAAACGTCAGCAGGTCTGCCCTGCCAGGCGCAGGAGGAACGACCTGAAACTCACAGAGCACTGGCAACCAAACTGACCGCTTAGAGCGTTTACCACAAACAGGGCTGCCAGGAGTCCAGCTTTGTCCTGTCGCGTCCGAGTTTTTACGGTCAAGTCCGGTCAGACCCACAGTGTGGACGATCATTAACTCCCTGTTAAAAATTGTTTAGAGATAAGGTGCCTGATACGAGACACACTTTAAAACGCATGTCAAAGACCAAAAAATAAATGCAATTTTCTTTCGTGGTAGCTATCTCGCAGAATTTATCTTTACTATACATTTATCATGTTTTGGATAAGAAACAAACTTTCAGTGAAGTGATTAAATCGTCACGAAAAAGGTATTTCACTGAAGTGAGGTAAGGTTTCCTAATATGAGGCAGTAGACATATTTTATTTAATTAATGAATAATACGGCATATGAACATACATTTTTTAAATCTTCACTGATTTCTATTATCCTTCACTCATTTATCGCAATTTATGTTTATTTTTACGACACTGCAGACAGACAAAATTGTCTTCTTCGATACCGCAATCTTCAAGTGTCCAACGATAACGTTTCGTGTACTGTGCCCATTTTCCCTCGTGTTTGCCGTCAAAAAAGCGCCCTGCACGGAATGGGTACTCCGGATCGTCGTCATCACTGCTCTCTGAAGAGCCACTCTCATCAAAATAGTCATCGGTAGCAGGGTGACTAGACGATTCTTCTGCTTTAGTTTTGAAGATTTACCACTCTTCTTCCCGAATGGGTTTGTGGCTGCTTATTCTTAGCTTCAGTAGGTGATATCTTCTGTTTATATTCTTATAATTGGTTCACGTAAGGAGATGATGTTATCAACTCATCAGAGCGCGAACGTGATGCTACTTGAACGGCCGGATCTCCAGATAGCTTTGCGAATCGTGCAAGAGGTCTGATGTCTGCATTGCTGAAAGCTTGGCCAATATCACTAGGACTACTTTCATTTTCGGTATCACTTCCTTGAGGAGGGTCAGCATGGCGATGGATCGGAAAGATTGTGCTCCCTAAGAAGTCTCTGTTCCATGGCATAAGACTGTTTCTCTGAAGGCACGCTCAGACGCTTCCATCGTTGCTGCTCGGTTGTAAGCTGCGACAAATACTCTGGCTATTGGTAATGGCGTGACAGTACGACCTGGGTTACTAGCCAGTTCATGTTTACAACTCTCGGGCTTAACAAGTTTTCAAGAAAGCTATAAATTCCATCAGAAATAGCCCTCAAAAACCTCGACTTTTCTAATTTTTGTCACATTATTTCTTATAAGTACTATAAATTGAGCACTTTGAATTTGGAGGAATGTTTATTATCTCACGAACGAAGTACTGTCGTAATAGCAAGACCCGGAAAACTAGCCAAGATTCCATTTTTAGGACTATTCAAAGTAATCCCCGTTTATGATAATTTAATTAAATAAAAATAAACGTAAATGTTATTATTTTACTATAATAAACGATAAAATATTGTTGTCTTATAATATTATTATGTAAAGTATGCATAACAAATTCCGAGAGACCGAGTTCTCCCATTACGCAACAGGTATCTTAACATGCGATACTGTCCCATATTTGGATCCTCATGCTATCGCCAACGTTCGTTGGTAAATGATTTTAACTGTCAATAGTTATAAGCAGTTCCATTACAAATAATAACAATAAAAGAGTGCAGTAATAACCATTCACATTTAAGCACAAATACTTACTTGTTACAGCAACTCCAAACATTGGAATGTTTATAACAGCCTCTAAGCACCCCGTCCAGCGTCGTCGTCGCTGTGTCGTCCTCGGATACGCTAGAAACTGATTAAGAAAATCTCCAGCAGAGTTCAGCACCTACTATGAGCAAAGTCTAGCTGTCGCAACTATTCCTCTATAATTTTGTAGTACTTAACCAATTTTCATGAAACAAAAAACATTTCATGGCTTATATGGTGGAACTGTTATGCACTGCTAAAATTCAGTATAAGCACCACCATTATCTACCAATTTCCATAAACTGATGTGGATGTTTGCGACAGACTTCTGCAGATAATCTAGCGGTACGTTTCCAAGAACTTGGCGAATAAACTCCTTCAATTCATCAAGAGTTTTTCATTTCGTGCTATAAACTGCCTCTCACCCCCAGAGGAAGAAATCCCATAGCGTTACGGCAGGACTCATTGCTGTCCTTTCATGGGTGCCACGGCGATGTCCCAACCGCTGTCCTCGAAAACGGGCGTCGAGCCACGCGCGAGCAAGTCAGTGTAATTGTCCCATGTGGATGCAATACCGCGAACATAGTTTTCAAGGTACCGTTCTGCGTTCGTTGTGTCCCAAGTACCCAAGCGAGACATGGACCCACAACGTTCGTGGATGTCATGCAGCAAACTTTGAGCAATATTGGCTTTTCATAACATGTAAGCTTTCACGGCCGCGTTTTCATTTATTATAACTTCCTGGCTGAATTGCCGTGGTCCATATATAAAACTGCTTCTCCTTCCTGACGTTTCGTTGCCTACTGCGTGCAACATCTTCTGAGGTGAGTCGGCGACTGGCTGCTAGGCGCTTGAGGTCCCGCTTATATAGAGCGCTTAGATGGCGCCACCACTCATCACGGATGTTATAATTACTGAATACTGGCTTTGTTCGACCATCTCTGTACTTGTACCACGAATCGTCATATTTTGTACCGGGATGCAGTGACATTCACTGAGGTGGCAACAGTCATGGGATACCTCCCAATACCTTGTCAGGCCTCCTTTTGCCCGGTGTAGTACAGCACCGTGACGTGGCGTGGATTCAACGAGTCCTTGGAAATTCCCTGCAGAAATATTGAGCTATGCTGCCTCTATAGCTTGTGAAAGTGTTGCTGGTGCAAGATGTGCACGAACTGACTTCTCGATTTTTCTCCATAAATGTTCGAATGGTTTCATGCCGGATGATATGGGTGGCCAAACCACACGCTCGATGTATGCAGAATGTTCTTCAAACCATTTGCGAACAGTTGTGGCCCGGTGACACGGCGGATTGCCATTCATAAAAATTCCGTCGTTGCTTGGAAACATCAAGTCCATGAATGGCTGTAAATGGTCTCCAAGTAGCCTATCACAACCATTTACAGTCAATGATCGGTTCACTTGAACCGGAAGACCCAGTGAGTTCCATGAAAACACACACCATTACTAGCTTGTACAGTGCCTCATTGACAAATTGGATCCATGGCTTAGTGGGGTATGCTCCACACTCTAACCATACTATCACATCTCACCAACTGAAATCGACGCCACGATTTTCCAATCGTCTAGGGCCTAGCCGATATCTGGTCACGCGCCCAGGAGACGCGCTACAGGTGACGTTGTGCTGTTAGCAAAGGCACTCGCGTCGGTCGTCTGCTGCGATAGCCTATGAAAGTCAAAATTCGCCGGACTTTCGTAACGGATACGTTGGTCGTACATCCCATATTGATTTCTGCTGTTATTTCATACAGTGTTGCTTTTGTGTTAGCACTGACTACTTTATGCAACCACCGCTTCTCTTGGTCATTAAGCGAAGGCTGTTAGCCACTGCATTGTCTGTGGTGAAAGATAATTCTTGAAATCTGGTATTCTCGGTACTCTCTTGACACTGTGGATATCAGAATATTGAATTGCATAATGATTTCCGAAATGGTATGTCCCATGCTTCTAGCTCGAACGATCTGTGGAGGACAAAAACTTTAGAGGACGTCGCAGGCTGGAATACATCCAGCAAATAATTTAGGACGTAGGTTGCAAGTGCTACCCTGAAATGGAGAGGTTGGCACAGGACAGGAACTCGTGGCGGGCCGTATCAAATCAGTGGGAAGAAGACTGATGACTCAAAAAAAAGGTAAGACACTTACGTAAAGAAAGAGGCTTACTTCTGATAGTCTACGGTACCTACAGTAATTTTACAAATCTACTCTCTGGTAATCCTCAGAAGCGCGGCTGCGTTGACCGTCCCTTTGTTCCCCTGACAGTGCTGGTGTGTGTGTGTGTGTGTGTGTGTTTGTGTGAGCAAGTGTCGTAACGCAGCGCGGTCCCAGGTGTGCGCGCGCTGACCCGTAGCTGGCGGAGTGCGCTACGGCCGCTACAGCCGCCTCTCTGCCTCTGGAGTCCTGGACTCCGTGGCCAGGGACCGTGTGGCTCCGCGTTATCTGACGCCTGTACGTTGCTGCTTACCTCCTGCACTGCACTCCAATGCAACACTTCTCTGTTCCTCGTCGGTCGCCTTGCTATTTTCACGAGGTCCCTTGTTGAAACGAAGTATGTACCTTTCTTTAAATTACAGAAAATTTGAGAAAAAGAGCATTAAGAATGCGGAAGATTGAGATCTGGCAGCTATTTTGTGGTTTTGTGTACAGAGACTTGAACAACTGGAATCCTTTTTAGAGTTTCGGAACTCAGTCGACAAAAACGGAACCTTTGTAGGATCACACTGTTGTCCGTCTGTCTGTCTATCCGATTTTTAAAAATCCGTTTTCGCAGGTTCGGATAGACGCGTGAAGATGAAATTCATGTCACATACTAAGGTCTACAGTCCCTTGGTGGCGTAATACATACAGGATGATTCAAAAAGAATATCACAACTTTAAAAATGTGTATTTAATGAAAGAAACATAATATAACCTTCTGTTATACATCATTACAAAGAGTATTTAAAAAGGTTTTTTTCACTCAAAAACAAGTTCAGAGATGTTCAATATGGCCCCCTCCAGACACACGAGCAATATCAACCCGATACTCCAACTCGTTCCACACTCTCTGTAGAATATCAGGCGTAACAGTTTGGATGGCTGCTGTTATTTCTCGTTTCAAATCATCAATGGTGGCTGGGAGAGGTGGCCGAAACGCCATATCCTTAACATACCCCCATAAGAAAAAATCGCAGGGGGTAAGATCAGGGCTTCTTGGAGGCCAGTGATGAAGTGCTCTGTCACGGGCTGCCTCGGGTAGTTTGGTTTTCAGCCTAGTCAACAGCGCCTCAAGCGAACAAATGTACAACTAAATGAAACTTTATAGCTCCCTTAATTCGCTGACAGATAGTGCTTAGCTCTGCCTTTTGTCGTTGCAGAGTTTTAAATTCCTAAAGTTGAGGTATTCTTTTTGAATCACCCTGTATAAGCATCTAAGCCAATGCAACCAAAATAAACGGCCTATCGTGTCACATATTTTAGTCAATGCAACCAAAATAAACGGCCTTTCATGTCACGTATTTTGTTACGCGCAAACTCACTCGTCAAAACCTATTGGGTACTTCCCGTTGGTCTAGAATCATGGAATTTGGCATAACGTAGTGTTTCACCATAACATGTAAATCATAAACCAAATAATTGCTGATTTGAAATTACATCGACCGAAATAAATACTTCTTTTGTCGTTCGTTATCAGATATCTAAAAGTCCACATAAATGAAATGGGAACTATTTTTGCTTGATAGTCACTACATTCCCCTGCTGACAAATGAATTTCGGCCTGCCTTTAAAAAGACAACACTTGCCATGTTAGTAGGCGAGAACATAATTTATTATTATTAGAGAATCATGTTGTCTTCCATGTTGTTGGTACTATCGAAAGCTATGTGTATTTTACCACCAAAAAAGTAAATCACTATTCAGTTTTAGCCTAAAGAATAGGTATAATGGCAGTTTGTTTTATCGTTTTTCTGAAAACAGCGAAAAACATCTGCAACTATGCAATACGCTTATGTGTGAACTTTTACGTTAATAGATGGCGTTTGTATGTTTTATTCAATGTTTCTCGTTAAATCACCCTTTTCATTTTTATCTTTATTATTTTATATCTACATCTCCATCTACAATTATACTCAGCAAGCCACCCAACGGTGTGTGGCGCAGGGCACTTTACGTGCCACTGTCATTACCTCCCTTTCCTGTTCCAGTCGCGTATGGTTCGCGGGAAGAACGACTGTCTGAAAGCCTCCGTGCGCACTCGAATCTCTCTAATTTTACATTCGTGATCTCCTCTGGAGGTATAAGTAGGGGGAAGCAATATATTCGATACCTCATCCAGAAACGCACCCTCTCGTAACCTGGACAGCAAGCTACACCGCGATGCAGAGCGCCTCTCTTGTAGAGTCTGCCACTTGAGTTTGCTAAACATCTCCGTAACGCTATCACGCTTACCAAATAACCCTGTGACGAAACGCGCCGCTCTTCTTTGGATCTTATCTATCTCCTCTGTCAACCCGACCTGGTACAGACCCCACACTGATGAGCAATACTCGAGTATAGGTCGAACGAGTGTTTTGTAAGCCACCTCCTTTGTTGATGGACTACATTTTCTAATGACTCTACCAATGAATCTCAACCTGGTACCCGCCTCACCAACAATTAATTTTATATGATTATTCCACTTCAAATCGTTCCGCACGCATACTCCCAGATATTTACAGAAGTAACTGCTACCAGTGTTTTTTTCCGCTATCATAAAATCATACAATAAAAGATCCTTCCTTCTATGTATTCGCAATACATTACATTTGTCTATGTTAAGGGGCAGTTGCCACTCCCTGCACCAAGTGCCTATCCGCTGCAGATCTTCCTGCATTTCGCTGCAATTTTCTAATGCTGCAACTTCTCTGTATACTACAGCATCATGCGCGAAAAGCTGCATGGAACTTCCGACATTATCTACTAGGTCATTTATATATATTGTGAAAAGGAATGGTCCCATAACACTGCCCTGTGGCACGCCAGAGTTACTTTAACGTCTGTAGACGACTCTCCATTGACAACAACATGCTTTGTTCTGTTTGCTAAAAACTCTTCAATCCAGCCACACAGCTGGTCTGATATTCCGTAGGCTCTTACTTTGTTTATCAGGCGACAGTGCGGAACTGTATCGAATGCCTTCCGGAAGTCAATGAAAATGGCATCTACCTGGGAGCCTGTATCTAATATTTTCTGGGTCTCATGAACAAATAAAGCGAATTGGGTCTCTTGCTTCCGGAATCCATGTTGATTCCTACAGAGTAGATTCTGGGTTTCCAGAAATGACATGATACGCGAACAAAAAACTTGTTCTAAAATTCTACAACAGATCAATGTCAGAGATATAGGTCTATAGTTTTGCGCATCTGTTGAAGTGTAACAAAAATGGTATGTTGACCAGAGTGGTTAGCTGCTATTGGATAACATGGTCTTACTTATTCTTCTATGCAAAGCAAATTTTACTATGATGTAATAGATTTTAATAAAAAATTGTTTGTAAGGACGTTATTTCCTTTGTATTAAATATTTAGCCTATCACATAATCACTATGATACGAGTGACTACGCTAGGATTTAGCTTCTGACGAATTTAAGTTTGTACATATTTGTATTTTATCAAGACGATCTAAATCTTTCTAACTAGTTAATTTTTATTTTTAAAGTGATGTAATACTTTGTATAAGATAGTTACGTGAACCAATCAATGATCCTTTGCATAGGTTTGGATGAATCGCTTCACTCCTAAAATATGAGAAAATACGGTACAATTCGGCTTTCCTTGACTATTTCGAAGTGATATGCGAATATGGTTTTTGATTTTAAATGTTATATAAAAAGGCTTTTTGAGCTACTGTATTGAAAAGAAACTCTGTTGGCTAATTCACACACAGAGGGCGTTACTTGTACTACATGACGTAAACTACGGCTGTTATAACTGCTGTAAACAACCGCCCCAGAGTCGTATATGGTGACATGCACCGCCGCCAGTCTGTTGAAGTGTAACAAAAATGGTATGTTGACTAGAGTGGTTAGCTGCTATTGGATAACATGGTCGTACTTATTGTTCTATGTAAAGCAAATAAATTTTGATCCTGTATTTTTTTTAATTTTAGCACTGAGGATTGCTATTTATAGCCGAAATCTAGGTTTGCAAACATAATAAAAATCAATTGGACTGCGATGACTGCCATGTGGCTCTCCTTCCATGGATGAACTGTGCATATGCTGAATTATATTTGCACGGAGTCCTCAAACGTACCAGCATCTGGCCTATTTTTTTCTGTCATTGTTATTGTTGTTTTCTATCAGTCAGAATATTAACTTGATGCCACTCTACTCGCTAATCTTCCCTTCCCAAGACTTTTTATTTCTGCATGACAGCATATCCACTGCAGGTAATACAACGGCGTCAATTAAGGGACTGTCCGCAGCTCGCGATGACTGGGTGTTGTGTGATGTCCTTAGGTTAGTTAGGTTTAAGTAGTTCTAAGTTCTAGGGGACTGATGACCATAGATATTAAGTCCCATAGTGCTCAGAGCCATAATTAAGGGACTTGAACAGTGGGAATCCTTTTCGGTCGATGTTGTTGTTGTTGTTGTTGTTGTGGTGGTGGTGTTCAGTCCGAGTACTGGCTTGATGCAGTTCTCCACGCGGTTCTGCCTGCCTTTTGTTATAAACTGTTTGTACTGTTTCTCACTGTTTGTGGAAAGTCAAGTATAACGCGCCTACTTTTAGATTTTTAATGTTTTTGAATTTTTAGGTGTTTATTTTGAGATTATTTGCATAGTGGATTTGCTTATCTGTTCATACGATATAATCCGGCTGCTACGCAATATTCATGAAGGAATGTACTACACGTAAACTGTAGTCTGAATCATTGAAATTCACGAGTCTTTATCTTGAAACTGAGTTCCGCTTCACATGCGTATAATCTACTCTCTGTTACCTTTCAGATTGTGACTTTGGCATGAAGACGTTAATCTTTTATTGACGTTGATTCACTGATAAGTGATTAAATGAAATAACAGACCTACAGCTGTTCCTTTTGAGTTATCATACAATCTTAATATTCGTTGCATCATATTACTTTACTCTTTTCATGACTTTGCTAAAATAAAACATTTCAATAATTTTTAATCTACGCCCTTAGTGTTCTGTCTAAGTCGTTAATTATCTCAATACCGCCGCCACTCTTACGTCTAACTCTATCTGTTCTGTTGAGAAGCTACTGACGCCGCCCTGGCGTCCCCTTCCAGTGATTTAACGTCCTGATGTCAGGCGTTATGCTTTCACCGCTTTGCACTACATGCCTTCACATCATCTGCCGATGAGTAGAATATTTTTCCAACTTTTTTTGTTAGATCTACGATTTCCCAACAAACTTCTACATATAATGCGGTGAGTTCAAGGCGTATTTATTTACCTGTACAACCGTTTCAGTTATTCGACATTTAATTAGAAATGGAGGTGATACGAAAGGTTGCCGAAGATCTGGTCACATTACACTGTACAAGCGTCTTCATGTCTGTATAAACCACTGTACATCTATTTGAACTAGCTCACTATAGTCAATCTTTGGTCCTCATCCTATAATTTTTGCCACACAAGTTTCCCTCCGTTACCAAGCTGACGACTCCTTGATACCTCAAGAGTGTTACATCAAGTGACCTTTCCTTTTAGTCAAGTTATGAGGTAAATGTATTTTCGTCCCAATTCGATTCAGTAACTCTTTTTAGTACCTCCTTATCACGTGTCTGATCTACACAGTCCATCTTCAACATTCTTTTGTAGCCCCGAATTTCAAAAGCTGCTATTTATTTTGATCGTCTCAAATAATTTCTTGTCCTTAAGTAAAATAAAATATTTATCAACCAAATGTTGTTCAATATGATCTTTCTCTTAATTTTGTTCGTTATGAAGATATGAAGAGTAGCACGTCATTTTTTTTTTAACTGCACCGTATGTTTTTTATTCGGTAATCCACTTTCTCTCCTCAAGACCCGATCAAAAACATATCACAGTGTACCACTCACGTAAACGCATTATTAAACGCGTAACATAAAAATTGACTTTCACTCTACTAGCGCACTACCTGGCATACCGTAACTCGTCCATTTGCTGGAACTGACAGTAAACAAACAGAAACACGAAGAAAATGCACACCGGTTTTTCAGTCAGCCGTTTTCAATTGAAGGTTTCTGTGCGTACTGTAATTTGTAATATCATACAAAATTTAATGTAATATAAAACAGGATTTATTCCCACGTTTCACACCTCAGTTCAGTGGAGACAAGAAGCAGAAGCATGATGTAATAAAGAACAAAGAAATTTACGAACAACAGATGCTACTAGAAGTACATCTTTCGTGAGATACTCTGTCAACTGAATAGTTTTGTGATTTTATTGGCAATTGTAGCAAAAGACGGAGGATTGCCCTCGGTCCATCGCAACAAATCTCATGTTATCGTTCATTAACTATTACTGAGTGTTCATATTTTGTATATAATAATATGGCAGAATCTCAAAAACTGTAAGCCCTCGACAGAAAGGCAAATAGCAGCTGAACTCTGGAAAAAATCACCAAAAATGAGACATAATCTCTCCAAAACATGTTTGAAGAAGTTTGGGTAAATGGAAGATCGCAGATGATTGGAAGATTTACCCACTTCACAAGAAAGGCTCAAAAAAAAAAAAAAAATCAAAAAGATCTCCAGCAACTATGGAGGGATCTCACTCCTAAACGTAATGTACAATATATTCTCTAAGTCCTACTAAACAGAATAGAGCTCTAACTGTACCAACAACTTGGAGAATATAAAGCAGGTCTCAGAAAAGGAATATTCTGCCCAGAACAAGTCCTAAACTTCAAAAACCTCATGGCATACCAAAAATCAAAACCATCTTTTAACTTCCATTGACTTTTAAGAGGTATACCTGTTAATGGACAGGAATCGCTCATCTGTATGGTAAAAGAACCAAACGTAGACATTGAAACCACAAACCTAACCAGAGAAACCCATACCAGATTTAAATTGATGGAAGTACTCCCCAACCCTTTCGAGATGAAAATTGATTTTCAAATGCGCCCTAGAAAAAGTATTCAGATAGAGGAACACAACACCAATTGTGAATGTCACTAAGAATAAAAAACGAAAGGATTCAAAGTCAGTTACCTCATCTTGGAAGATGATACGGCCCTACTAACTGAGACCTGGCAAGCAGCTAAAGGACAGACGCTAGAACTACAAAAACAAACAGAAGAAATTGATCTCAAAACTGCATCGAAAAGACCAAAATAATGACTTAAAAATCCACAGAAACATCTTAAAGCAGGATAACACAAAACATAAATCGTCAGTATATTCAGATACATGGCACTGGCGCATTAATGTGACCAATTGTCAAAATCGTAAATAACCGTCTTTTGAAATGCGGACGTGCAAGAAGGGAGTCAGTGAGGTCCTGGGGAGTACCACAGGGATGTGGGGCCATGCCCGCTGCAGTGCTGCGGCCAGCTCATCTAGCTTTGTCGGTTGAGGATCCATGGCGCAAACAGCTTGATCGATGTGGTCCCAAAGAATCTCGGTTGGGTTTAAATCCGAGAAGTTTGCTTACCAGGGGGGTACGGTAAACACATCCTGGCGCTCTTCGAACCGTGCATCTTCACTGTGAGCTGTGTGACATGTTGCATTGTCCTTCTGGTAGATGCCACCGTGCTGAGGAAAATACAGACTGCATACAGTAGTGGAAATACATCAAAAAAGTTTTGCATAACCCAGGTTCCGAGATCTCCTGAAGACAGACGTGTACTGTGGATATTTATCACAGACAGTCACTTTGACTGTTCGGAGATGTCACTAAACATGTCCAAGTATGTAAACAACAGTGCATGAGCAGCGGAGGGGTCCGACAGCCGATCAGTTCGAGTCATTCCACCAGGAAGGAGGTACATGGCTCGTGTTGTCTGTAATTCAACCATGCCTAGACGGTCAATACTGCGCTTCGATGGCGTCCGCATTGTTACTTTGTGCCAGGAAGGTCTCTCAACAAGGGAAGTGTACAGGCGTCTCGGGGTGAACCAATGCGATGTTGTTCGGACATGGAGGAGATACAGAAAGAGGAACTGTCGATGACATGCCTCGCTCAGGCCACTCAGGGGCTACTACTGCAGTGGATGACCGCTAACTACGGATTATGGCTCGCAGGAACCCTGGCAGTAAACCAACCATGTTGAATGATGCTTTTCGTGCAGCCATAGGACGTCATGTTACGATTAAAATTGTGCGCAGTGGGCTGCATGATACGCAACTTCACTCCCGATGTCTATGGCGAGGCCCATCTTTGCAACCACAACACCATGCAGCGTGGTACAGATGGGCCTAACAACGTGCCGAATGGCATCACATTCTCTTCATAGGTGAGTGTCGCATATGCCTTCAACCAGACAATCGTCGGAGACGTGCATGGAGGCAACCAGGTTACGCTGAACGCCTTAGACACATTGTCCAGCGAGTGCAGCAAGCTGGAGGTTCCCTGATAATTTGGGGTAGCTTTATGCGGGGCCGACGTACGCCGCTGTTGGTCATGGAAGCACTGTAACGGCTATACGATAATGCCATCCTCCGACCGATAGTGCAACCATATCAGCAGCATACTGACGAGGTATTCGTCTTCATGGACGACAATTCGCGCTCCCATCGTGCACATCTTGTGAATAACTTCCTTCAGGATAACGACATCCCTCGACTAGAGTGGCCAGCATATTCTCCAGACATGAACCCTATCAAATTTGCCTGGGATAGTTTGGAAAGGGCTGTTTATGGACGACGTGACCCACCAACCACTCTGAGGGATCTACGCCGAATCGCAGTTGAGGAGTGGGACAATTTGGACCAACAGTTCCTTGATGAACTTGTGGATAGTATGCCACGATGAATGCAGGTATGCATCAATGTAAGAGGATGTGCTACTGGGTATTAGAGGTACTGGTGTGTACAGAAATCTGGACCACCACCTCTGAAGGTCTCGCTGTATGGTAGTACAACATGCGAGGTGAGGTTTTCATGTGCAATAAAAAGGGCTGAGATGATGTTTATGTCAACCTCTCTTCCAATTTTCTGTGCAAGTTCCAGAACTCTAGGAACCGAGGTGATGCAAAACTTTTTTGGCGTGCCTTACATTATGATGAGGTCCTGAGGGAATATAACGAGAACATTTCCCAGGCCATAACGCTCCCACCTCCGGCCTGGACCCTACCGACGATTGTTGCAGACCCGTACACACCAACGGCCATCAGTCCTATGGAGCATAAAATGTGATTCATCTCAAAAGGCCACAGGTCATTTCAATTGGACGTCCAGTTGCGATATTGGCGTGCAAGTTTTACTCTTCGCTACACAAGAGCAGCAGTCAGCATCAGTGCATGAATCGCACGCCTGCTGCCCAGGCCAAGATGCGGCAACTTTCGCTGAAAGGTCATTGAGGATACACTGTTAATAGCCTTTTGGTTCATCTGGGCGTAAAGTTGCTCAACAGTTGCACGTCTGTTGGCCCATACACAACTCCGCAGCCGTCGTTCCCCCTGTCACCCATTACACGTGACGGTTTTGGATAGCATAATTTTGCTGTGCACGGTATACTTTAAACACACCAGCACGCAAACAGTTTACAAAATTACAGTTACAACGACCTATTCTTTACGCAACATGGGCCCTGCCTCACTCCTCATAACATAGCGAAGTGCTGGGGTAGAGAAGAGCTTGTCCCTCTTTAATTCTGGCGAATTTTGCATGAGAACTGGACATGCACTCGACCCCCTCCTTACCTACCACCTAATTGATTATGTGCACAACGGTAACAAAGGGAAATGATGGTGGACCCTGCTAGTTGGTAAAATAAGAAGTGCATAATCACAATAATTTAATTAAAGTCATTATCTACTCAGTAAATGGTTCAAATGGCTCTGAGAACTATGGGACTTAACATCTCAGGTCATCAGTCCCCTAGAACTTAGAACTACTTAAACCTAACTAACCTAAGGACATCACACATCAATGCCCGAGGCAGGATTCGAACCTGCGACCGTAGCGATCGCACGGTTCCAGACTGAAGCACCTAGAACCGCTCGGCCCTACTCAGTAAAGAAAAAGGGAATTTTATCATAATAAACGACAGGAAATAGGATTTTGCATCTATCTACGAAATGATATGCGGACTAAATATTACAATGTGATTTATTATACATCAGAACACAAAGGTACTTGATTGTCAATACAAGCAGTAGGCTAAAGGGTAGGTTATACTGAACTATTATGAGAATAAGAGTTGGCTTGAGAACAAGGTGCTCCTACTCTCTGTGATTCAATAGACTGATGATAATGACTGGAGGTCCTAATGAATCAAACGTTACTCCCCCAACTATAGTGCAGTATTGCGATTAGTAGTGAGAGCTGAAATGGGATCACATGGAGAAACAAGCAAGGTGGACTTGTAGCAAAGCGAGCGCGCATGCTGCTGAGGACTTTAGTATAAAGGTCTTACAATGCCGGAGCCGCAAATTACTTTACCAGTCCTGAAACCTGCAAGCACGCCGTCGGTAGGCAGAGTTCTCATGATGTAGCCGACCACTTCTGCTGTACAACAACTCTGTTGCAACCCCCGGCCGCGAAAGCTGTCCAAGAATTCGACGATCTACCTAAAACGTGCGACTAAGTCGCGAGACCATCAGAATCCGACGAAGATCAGATTCCCTATGCCCTTTGTCCGTGCAACGCAAGAGTGAAGCCAAAGTTACTCAACTCCCCTCTACCATCGAAAACCGTGAATCAGCATTCCGTGCTGATTCCAAAATTTCCGCCACACTATCTCAGAACATCATTCGTGCCATTAGCGACCGTTCCCTCCAATTTCGAGCAGGGCTTTGTGACGTCAACTGGCATCAGTTTAAGTTGACCAATCATGCCTCTGCTATTTAGATCAGGGCACTGAACTTGCCATTTGACTGGCTACGAAAACAACACGCCTAGAACACCAGCCATTCAGCACCAGACAGTCGCACCCAGTAGGGCACGTTCCACAAGCATTCTCAGGATCATAAGGAGAATGCAGTCAGTCGACGACAACAGTCTTGGCTCCAGACGCACTGGAACGGTAAACACATAAACTGCGGCGACACTCAGATGGCTCACATGTTGTTTCGCTCTGCATACAATAGGAGAAACTCGACTGGGGTCAGTCGTCCTGCCAGTCGCTGAAGCCCATTGATGTACGACCCTCCCAGTATTCGCAGAAGTGCAGCCCCCCACTGGAAACGCAGTGTGCTTTACCCAGGGAAGTAAAGGAGGAAACTAAAAGCAAGACCACATACAGTTCCCAACGTGCATAGCATCAAGTGAAAAGTACTTTGAGCTCACAGTACAAATACTCTCATTAGAATAACCTTATTCGGCCTGTTACCACCGTGCAAAGAAATAAAACATTAATAAAATTGATGAAAATGAGAGGGGACATGCAAAAGAAGGCATGTAACCTCTCAGCCTGCCCAGCATGGCTCGACGCTCATGGTCAAGGACGCCACTTTGGTCATTGTGACCTACTTCAATAGCCAGCAAGGAGTCCTGATCTAATGCCTTGAGGTTTCTTTCGCTGCGGGTGGACGAAAGAGGAAGTTTAACGCACAAAACCACAAAATCTTGATGAACTGAAGGAACGAATTCGCCAAGAGTTTGGAAACGTACCGCTGGATTATATGCAGGTATCTGTCACAACATCCACATCCGTTGACGAAAACCGGTAGGTAATGGTGGCGCCTCTGTTGAAGTTTAGCACTGCATAACCATTCTATCTTTGTAAGGTGTTAAGTCATTCCCTGGTGTCTTAAGAGATACCCTATCATCCTGTCCCTTCTCTTTGTCAGTGTTTCCCACATATCCCTTTCCTCTCCGATTCATCGCAGAACCTCTTCATTCCTTACCTTAACACTCCACCCCATTTTCAACATTCGCCAGTAGTACAACATCTCAAATGCTTCGATTCTCTTACATTCCGGTTTTCCCACAGTACATGTTTCACCACCATACAACGCAGTGCTCCAAACGCATATTCTCAGAAATTTATTCCTCAAATTAAGGCCTATTTTTGATACTAGAAGACTTCTCTTGGCCAGGATCGCCCTTTTTTCCAGTGCTAGTTTGCTTTTGATGTCCTCCTTGCTCCGTCCATCGTTGGTTATTTTGCTGCCTAGGTAGCAAAATTCCTTAACTTCATCTACTTCGTAACCATCAGCCCTGATGTTAAGTTTCTCGCTGTTCTCGTTTCTGCTACTTCTCATTACTTTCATCCCTCTTCGATTTGCTCACAGTCCATATTCTGTACCCATTAGTCTTGATTCCATTCAGCAGATGATGAAATTCTTCTTCACTTTCACTCAGGATAGCAATCCCATCAGCGAATCGTATCATTGATATCCTTTCACACTGAACTTTAATACCACTTCTGAATCATTCTTTTGTTTCCATCATGGCTTCTTCGATGTACAGATTGAACAGTAGGAGCGAAGGACTACATCCCTGTCTTACCTTACACTCCCCTAAAAACCAGAAGCGGTGAAGGGTCTAGAAACTTACTGAGGATATATAAAGGGCCAGGTACGAATTGTCTAGAAACTGAGTGAACATATATAAGAGGCCGGGTAAACTACGGAACGTTTTTGTAGTACAGTTTTATCCCGTCGACTGTTACCTGAAAGTGAACAGTATTTATAGCAAAATTGAAATTGTCGATGTTTAATTCAGATTTCATTCGAGAATTGTGAAACAGAGTCACGTTGTAGTGACAGTACAGATTTGAAATAAAGCGCTTGGAAACGCAATTTCGTCAACAAAAAGATAAAATAAAAAATACAAAACAACGATATATCAAACACCACTTCAAAACTTTAACAAACTTACGTAAAATATGTTTCTATTATTCATAAACAACTTTCTCGTTTATTAGTAATAAAGGGAAAGTCTTCCCTTTGATTATGATGAAGAACGTTCTATTGAGTACAAAATAACAACAATGATAGGCAAAATAATGTGAACACCTGTACTTACTTGGGAATGGTTTATTAAAAGTACGGGCATATATTGATTGTATAATCTCCAATGGAATGTTATGCCACTCTTTGACCGGAATCTCTTCTGACTCCTCTAGTGGCGATGAAGGCGGAAATCTGCTCCGGAGTCTGCGCTCCAATACCGCCGACAAGGGTTTGATAACGTTCAAGTTTGGGGCTGTGCTGACCAGGGAAGACGCTGCAGTTCAGTTGCAAGCTCCTCATACCACGATTGTACTGTCCTAGCTGTGTAAATGGGTGCATTATCGTTCTGAAATATTTCATCATTGTTGTGGAACAACATTTGAATCAGGGAGTGCATATGATCAAATAAAATGTTCACATAATCGTTGGTTGTAACACCGCCTTCGAGAGTAATGATGGTACCAGCAGAATATCATGATATGGCTGCCCACACCATCACACTTCCACCTCTATGCTTAACAGTTGGAATCAAGCAATCAGGATTGTAGGCTTCTTTTGGCGTTCTCCAGGCGTAAACCCGACCCTATGTTGGAAATAACGAAAAAATTGACTCGTCGGATGATGACGTGTTTCCGCCGATCAGCTGTCCAGGATTTATGCTCCTGACACGATGTTTTACGCTTATTTGCGTTGGTTGTCGTCGCTAATAGTTTCAGCATAGCAGCTCTACCATGAATATTCACTTTATGGAGTTTTCGGCGGACAGTGTCGGTGGATACGGGGTCTCGAATATGGCTATTGAGCTCTGCAGTCACTTTAGCCACTGTAGTTTTTTGTTGTATTGGCACAATCCGTGTTAGCGTACGACGATCTCTGTCATTTAGTTTTGATTTACGCCCACTATTACGTTTACACGACGATTTCTTTCCATGTTTCGTGTAGGCTGCAATGACCGTTAAAACAATTGCTCTTGAAACATTCGATAAGTTGGCAGTCTTGGTTACTGATGCTCTCATAATCTTCCTTCTTTGGAACTCTGTTAGGTGTTTCATTATACGTCAACCTCGACCTCTGAATGCAAATACGAAGTGTGCACTACCCGTAAACAAATTGCACTGATGCCTAGTCTGTACTGAACACGCACAGCCTTACCTCCGTTGTTGACCGTCAAAGACTCAAAGACAACCGTCCCATTGCTACCACTGTTCACATTATTTTGCCTATCCCCTGTATACAGGGTGTCTCACGTAACCCTGCCACCTCCAATATCTCTGGAACAACAATAGATATTCAAAAACGGTTTTCACCAGCATGAACGTACGGCAGGGGCTTAGAAAACTAAATACTACGCGAAATTTAAAAACATAAACAAATACTATTTTCAACACAAACTTGTGTATTTTTTAATGGACACCCAATATAATTACGTACGCAATCAATAGCATGAAAAATCACAAAAATAATGGCATCAGTTGCATCGCAATACGTCAATTCCATCCCGAGAAATTGCGAAGCGAAGTTGATGCTTGAAATAAATGAAGCGTACAGCTAGTGCACATCCTGAGGCTCAAACTTGCACCTCACCCTGCCGGTAATTGTGACTGACGTACTACGTCAGTGGAGTATTGGTGTATGGTGCGGTATTATATGACAACACATCATTGGCCCATATTTCGTTGATGGCACTCCTAAAGGGGGACAGTTTAGCCCCTTCTAGAGCTGTACCTTGCTTGAACCGGTCCACCTCTGATAATGTATCAAATAACGTGGTATCAGAATGATGGATGTCATGCACATAATGTTTATAGTTGCGAAATGACAACTAGAGGTACAATTAGCGGTAACACACTTGGTTTCACGTTTCTAAACCTCATAAGTTCTGATATGTGGCTTGTAAAGGATAGCAACGGCGTCACAGTTTCTGACGTAATGCATCGCATGTAGTACTGTTCTCAGAGCAGGGGGTGGCCTGCACTGGCGCCTGTCTCCTGCCGTAAACATACCAATATCACCTTCAGTGCAAGTGTCTCCTAATCTGATCTGCTGAACTGCTCTCATACAGTAAAGTAATTCAGATACGTTGCCCCATTAAAACCTGTTTTCTTGTGGATTGTTGCATTTGCCGTCATCTAGTCAAAATGCCGGCCTTCAGTAATGAAGAAAAACTAGATATTATTTTAATTTATGGCGAATGTCAGAGAAATGCAACCGCAGCTGTGAAACTGTATGCTGAACGCTACCTAGATCGGCGGTGTCCGTCACGTCGAACCATTGGCAACATCTGCAAGACACTCACGGAAACAAGAAGCTGGGCTCCCACAAAACGTCGACGCACAACGCCAGTGACTTTCAGTGGAAACGAAATTGCTGTTCTGGTTGCTGTAGCGCACAATCCGCAGGTGGGTGTACGAGAAATTGCACGAGGCGTAGGAATAAGCCACAGTAGTGTGTGCAGAATCTTGCATCGGCATCGGTTTCATCCGTTCCATATCTCACTGTACCAAGAATTGTACGGGAATGACTTTGAATCCCGCAATGCATTCTGTCACTTTGCACTTCAGCAGTTGCAAGGTAATCCACCATTCCTAAGCAATACGTTGTTTACGGAGGAGGCTTCATTTACAAATCGTGGCAATGTGAATCTGCGAAACATGCACTACTGCTACGTGCAAAATCCCCGCTGGATTCGACAAGTTGCTCACCACCGACAGTGGCGTGTCAATGTTTGGTGCGGTATCATTGCTAACTGTCTTGTAGGTCCCTATTTTTACCGTGGAACATTGAATGGACAGCGATATGCATCATTTCTTCAAGACACACTAGCGCTCCTCATGGAGGATCTAGGACTGGAAACTCGTCTATCAATGTGGTCCGAACAAGATGGCTGTCCCGCACACAGTGCAAAAGATGCCAGAGAAGTTCTAGATGCCGGCCGAAGTGGCCGTGCGGTTAAAGGCGCTGCAGTCTGGAACCGCAAGACCGCTACGGTCGCAGGTTCGAATCCTGCCTCGGGCATGGATGTTTGTGATGTCCTTAGGCTAGTTAGGTTTAACTAGTTCTAAGTTCTAGGGGACTAATGACCTCAGCAGTTGAGTCCCATAGCGCTCAGAGCCTTTTGAACCATTTTTTTAGACGTTCTAGATGCGACATTTCCAAATAGGTGGATGGGGCGGGGAGGTACTGTGCGATGGCCAGCACGGTCCCCCCACTTGACGCCGTTAGATTTCTTTCTCTGGGGCGCAGTGAGAGACAGAGTGTATCGTGAACCGCCAGCGACAGTAGAGGATATGAAACATCGTATTACTGCGGCGTGTGCGGCAATATCTGTAGAAGCTCTACAATCTGTGCAACACTCTCTCGTTACCCGTCTGCAAACGTTTACTGATGCAAACGGAGGGCACTTCGAACATATGTTAACGTGACACAGTTTCATCAGCCAAGATTTGGGTGTATTTTCTATGCTGGATGTATTGCACAATACAATTTCTGTGGGCGGCAGGGCTCTCGTAAATAGGTTTGGCAAAGTGAATTCAAGTGTTTTATCTCTAATTGTAGCTCTAGTTGTCATTTCGCTAGAATAAACATACATTTACATTCTGAAAAAAACTTTGCGTTGGATGTTCAAATGGCTCTGAGCACTATGGGACTCAACTGCTGTGGTCATCAGTCCCCTAGAACTTAGAACTACTTAAACCCAACCAACCCAAGGACATCACACACATCCATGCCCGAGGCAGGACTCGAACCTGCGACCGTAGCAGTCGCACGGTTCCTGACTGCGCGCCCAGGACCGCGAGACCACCGCGGCCGGCGCGTTGGATGTGTTACTTGTTTATTTTTGTGGATTGTACGTACCTTCCCACTGTGTGAGCCCCTGACACAGGCAGCGTGAAAGTGCACGCTTGAGCCTCATGACGTGCGCTAGCTGTGCGCTTCATTTATTTCAAGCGTCGACTTCGCTTCGTAATTTCTCGCGATGTAATTGACGTACTGCGATGCAACCATTGCCATTATTTTTGTGATTTTTCACACTATTGATTGCATATGACATAATGGGGGGTGTCTATTTAAAAATACACAAGTTTGTGTTGAAAATAGTATTTGTTTACGTTTTAAAATTTCGCATAGTATTTGGTTCCCTAAACCCCTGCCGTACTTTTATGCTGGTGAAAACCGTTTTTGAATATCTATTGTTGTTCCAGAGATATTTGAGGTGGAAGAGTTGGGTGAGATCCCTCGCATATACAGTGTGGTCAGAAAACGTCTGAAACGCTTGTAGGAATGTTGCAGGGCAGGTTGTACTGAGATATGAATGTTACAAAAAAAAATTCGATACGTTGCGCCGTGTCCGAGTTATTTAGCACTGAAGTTAGCCAATCAGATCGTCCCGCGCGTAAATTCAAGTTTCAGCTACCGAGACAAAGCACTCGTTGGGCAGCAGCACCGCCCCTGGCAGGCCGCTTGAATGTGAGCGCGCGACGCCCCGATTGGCTAAATTCTATGCTAAATAACACGGAAAAGGAGCAACGTATCCAATTTCTTTCTTAACATTTATGTCTTAGTAAAACCTGCCCTGTAACATCCCTACAAGCATTTCACACATTTTCTGACCACCCTGTATAATGTTCGTCGCATGTAGTTACATAACAGCGCAGAAGTAATGTCATCAAGAATTTTTTATTATTTATGATATGCAAGTTGTATTCTATGCCATAAGTACGTAAAATACACATTGGACTAACACCGAATTATGCACGGTTCCAATTATGTGCAAAACAAACAAAAGAAACAGAATTCGTCGTCTCCCAGTGTCTCTGTTAGACACCATATATATTTCTTTCCCTACCAATGCTACCAATATTAGGGGTAATCCTGTCATTTGCTACCGAGCGAGATGGCGCAGTGGCCAGCACACTGGACTCGCATTCGGGAGGACGACAGTTCAATCCCGCGTCCGGCCATCCTGATTTAGGTTTTCCGTGATTTCCCTAAATCGCTCCAATCAAATGCCGGGATGGTTCCTTTGAAAGGGCACGGCCGACTTCCTTCCCCGTCCTTCCCTAATCCGATGAGACCGATGACCTTGCTGTCTGGCCTCTTCCTGCAACCAACCCAACCCTACCATTTGCTACATCATTTATATAGTGTACCAAAACTACCCAACCGTGGTATGACAGAGCGAGCCATTCTGGCTTCACACGACTGGACTGTCCAAAACAAATGGAACAGACTATGCACGTGAGCTCCATAGCTTACAAATTTCTGAAAAACTTCATAGCAAAAGATGAGTAGATGTTGGTGAATTTTCCAGTTTATGTACTCGTGGTCCGTGAGACTTTTTGCGCCTAGTTTTTCGTCAAAGCAGTGTTTGACATCTTGTGAGCTGTTAAAGCTTCCATTGAGCCTTGCCAACTGACGGATTTCAGGGAGAGACATAAATACTGCTGCAAGGGAGCGTGATCGACACAGACAGTTCTTGTTAAGTATTTATTTTATTATTATTTAGTTTTATTTTATTTATTTTTTTAGCTGAAGAGCTAGAGAACATGCACCACTGCGGTGAGTAGACTAGATTGGTTTGCAGCAAGCAAGTCACCATGATCACGACAGAGCTTCGTGGAGGCGTGTCATCGGGGGGCCTTACGACATGATGCCACTACACCCTTGTGTAGGGTCAGACCAAAGAGAAAGTGGAATTAGGTGAATGTGATGTAACCCCTGGTTGCAATCACAAGTTTTCAAGGTATCGGAATTCTCTTTCAGGAACGGCATTCTTCTTCTTCTACTTAGCGTCTGTCCTGTCAAGTATAGGGTTCGCCTTTTCTGGATTTTGTTATTATGATTTCATTGTTTATCTTTTATGAATGGATGCCCATCCTGACGCCGCAGTCGTCAACGTAACCCCAGGGAGGGAAGTCGCTTGTGCCATCTGTCTGTGAATTGTGTAAACTCTCTTCGGGTGTGTGTTCGTATTTTAACTCTTTGTCTATTCTTTGAGGCAGAATGCAGGGATTAGTGCTACATTTTGTCTCAACAGGCGTGTGGAAGTGAAAAGCGCATTCAACATGGCTGATGTGGCAGTCCATGGTTGTTAATCCAACAGGTAGATTCGATGCAGGTCTGGCTCACCTCCGAGCCTCGTAAGCCACGCCCAGTGCGCCTTATGTTATAAGCAGGTCTTGTTGAAACAGAATTTTGCCCTTTATAATGTTAATGAGTGCTGTAACATGAATTTCAAGCAAGTAACAATGCATCAGATAACTTAAAAACAGGTTGTTAAGGAAATATTTCACCTAAGAGCATTGTGCACATCCTAGATCGAATTCGTTTTTATTTAAAGAGTGTGTCACTCAGTGATGTGTCTAAAATACTTTACTTGTCGGAAGCATTGCACTGAGCTCTCAGCAACTGCAGCTAGAAATCTAAAGCTGGCGCACAGACAACAGCAAGCACCGCGTTTCCAAGCAATTACCTTACGAGGAAAATTATCGACGCTCAGGGACCATTTCAGAAAGAGTATGGTTAGGCAGATTATCAACGCATAGTGACTACATTGTTTAATTAAAGAGATTAACAGAAAAGTTCAAAAGTTCAGGATTTAATCAGTTTGCATATTTTTTTTTTTTAGAAATCCTATAAAACAGGCCAAATATATGTTGTATTCTCGCAAGCAGATATGTTTGGTTTCTCTCGCAGTTCGCAGTTGGGAATGCACAGTCATCCAAAGCTAAGAAAATGCATAGTTACAACAAACTAACCATGCCAATACGCGTTCTAAATCAAAAGAAAATAAATTTTTAATGAAAACTTTCAACACCTCGACTCCCGAACAAAACCAACCTCGGATGGATGGATTGCAGAACGCGGACAGTTATTTTCTGGAAAAAGTCATCATGGGTTACGAGACTTGGTGCGACAAAGTGCAAAAGTTCATGTGAAGGATCAATGGATTGGTGACATCAAGGACATTCAAGCCAGTGTGACGTGCTAGTTGAACAACATCGCACAGAAATACTTTTTGAAAGTTTCGCATGGATGGTTGAACGTTCTGTGCATTATACCCACGGGGAAGTGGGAGAGAGTCGGCAGACTATGCAGAATTCTTGAAGCGATAAAAGCACCTTCTCAACATTTATTTAATTTTTTACTAATCCGCTCTCGAAACTTTTTAGTCTGACGGAGTGCAATACGTTTGTATTCTGAGAACAATGTAGCCACAAAGACAATTGTGTTGTCAAATCTAACCAGTTTCTAAGGATGAGGTAAGAAAAGAGGACATTCTCCAAAGAACTGACAAAGAAAGGGTTGTATGGAAAATAGTAACTACAAGAAGGGTTAAGGATGAATGGACATTTGTTAAGACATCAGATTATATCTGCCATGACACCGGAAAAACTGAGACTGGAATACGGAATATATCACACAAGTAGTTGAGTGCTACTCTAAGATGAAAAGTTTTGCATAGCAAAGGAATTCACGGCGGGTGGTATTAAGCCTAACACAAATCTGTTCCTGATGTCTAGTTACTAGCTGAGTACCCTGCATTGCCCAGGTATGTATTTGTCCCAGCCTTCTGTTAGTCCAACTCGTGCTTCTTCCTCCCTCTGTTCATCTCCTCCCCCTCTGTCTATTTCTTCTCTCACCACTCACTGTCCGCGTCATCCACCCCCGCCCTCTGGCTATTACCTGTTGTCTCTCTCTCTCTACCCATCTCCACTTACCGCTCTCTTTCCGTCTGCTCCTCCCGCCTCTCCACTCCCCGTCTAATTCCATCTCCTCCCCCCACTTCCCTCTGTCGACATCCTCTTCCCCCCTCTCAGTGCCCATCTCGTCCTCCCTCCCTCCCTCCCACCCTCTGCCCATCTCCTCCTCCGCCTCCCCCTGTTCATCTGCTCCACCCTCCTCTCTCTTTCGGTCTCCTCCTCTTTCCATTCTCTGTCCATTTCCTCCTCTCCTCTGCATGTCCATCACCTCCTCCCTCTTCTCTCTCTATATTATCACCCCATCCCAACAGAAGGCTGGGGATTCTTTCACTCACAGCATTTCTCTCCTGATCGCAGGTAACATGTGTACCAAATCAGGTTGACATCGTTCCAGGGGTTTAGAGTGAGATTTTTACCTGTAGCTTTGCCCACGTACGCAGGTGTCAAATACATTTCGCCTACATTTAACATGGTTCGCACTTACCTGTACTCATAATTCAGTAGTATCTTTAGCGAATTTCGCCCTGCAGTTTCATTTCTACGCAGCTCAATGTTTATGACGTCGTATCTCCGGGAGTATTTGTCGCACAGTGATATAATTTTGGAAGTACAGTCAGTGGTATATGTGTAAGCTGTCTGCGAAATGTGTTGCGAAAAGAGCTAGTAGCAAAGAAGTAATAAATTAAAACGTCACGCATAATGCGAGAGCTTCTCACGCATCTTAGTATAGAGCGTTATATCTCCTGAACTGTCGTAGAATGATGTGATTTTGTAGGTTCATTCAGCGTCGCATGTGGATATTGTCTGCGAAATGTGTTGCGTAGAGAGCTAGTAGTAAAGAAGTAATAAATGTCATGCATGCGCGGCTGTCTTTTACGCCTCTCAGTGTTTATGGCGTCATATCTCCTGAACTGTGTGTCGTAGGCCTACAGTGATGTCAAATGGTTCAAATGGCTCTGAGCACTATGGGACTTAACTTCTGAGGTCATCAGTCCCCTAGAACTTAGAGCTACTTAAACCTACCTAACCTAAGGACATCACACGCATCCATGCCCGAGACAAGATTCAAACCTGCGACCGTAGCGCCTAGAACTGTACAGTGATGTCATTTTGCTGGCGCTTTCAGTGGAATATATGAATACCGTGTGCAAAATGGGTAGCGAATAGGTTATTAGTAAGGAAGTAATTAGTTAAAACTTCATGCCGGATGCGGCAGTCTTACTGCCTGGACAGTGAAAATATAGTAAGTGATAAACTGTTTAACTTAGATAATTTTGGGGGGTTGTAATCGAAAAAAAGTTTCGTAAAGGTTCTAAATTATGTGTAAAGTTTGTTGCAAGCCATTCTCTCATTCTCAAATACTGTATGAATAAATTATGGAAATTCGCGCATCGTGGGCTAGACAGCTATTTCACTCCCACTCTACCCATGTGATAAGTCGGTGGCTCCTACCCCAACGGTGATTATTTGCAGATAGTAAGTGATATGTGAACCAACTTTGTTGTAAACCGGTCCAGTGGTTGAGGAGGAGATATGGAACATACATACAAACATCTACATACATACATTCGTATGCACATATATTTTTATAATACATGTGGATCCAATGCATTTGCTTTCTGAGAACAATATAGCACTAGAGGTAACTTGGTTAATGATTCTAAATAACTATGTAAAGGGATCAGAGACACTGAAGAGCCAAAGAAACGTAAACCTGACTAAGATGGTGTAGTGCTCCTGAGAGACGCAGAAGGGCCGCAACACGATTTGGTATTGGCTCGACTAATGTCTGAAGCAGAGCTGGAGGGAACTTACACCATGAATTCTACAGGGCTGTTCTTAAATTCGTAAGAGTATGAGGGTGTGGAGATCTCTTCTGTACAGCACGTTGCAAGGCGTCCCATATATGCTCAATAATATTCAAGTCTGGGGAGTTTGGTGGCCATGGGAAGTGTTTATACCCAGAAGAGTGTTCCTAGGGCCACTCTATAGCAATGTGGGGTGTCGCATTGTCCAGTTGGAATTGTCCAAGTCTGTTGGAAATCATAGTGGACATGAATCGATGCAGGTGATCGGACAGGGTGGTTACGTACATGTCACCTGCCAGAATCGTATCTAGAACTATCAGGGGCCCCATAACATTCCAACTGCACACGCCCCACATCATTACAGAGCCTCCACCAGCTTCAACAGTTCTCTGATACGCAGTGTACATGGATTCATGAGGTAGTCTCCATACCCGTGCACGTCCATCCGCTCGATATAATTTGAAACGAGACTTATCCGACCAGGCAACATGTTTCCAGTCATCAGTCCAGTGTTGACGGGCCGAGGCGAGGCGCAAAGCTTTATGTCGCGCAGTCGTCCAGGGTACGTGAGTGGGCCTTCGGCTCAGAAAGTCCGTATCGATGATGTTTCGTTGAATGATTCGCACGCTGACACTTTTTGATTGCCCAGCATTGAAATCTGCAGCAATTTACTGAAGGGTTGCACTTCTGTCACGTTGAATGATCTCTTCAGTCATCCTTGGTCCCGTTCTTGCAGAATCTTTTTCCGTCCTCAACGATGACGGAGACTTGATGTTTTGATGGATTCATGATATTCACGGTACATTCATGAAACGGTCGTACGGGAAAATCCACATTTCATCTCTACCTCGTAGATGCCGTGTCCCATCGACTATAAAACCACGTCCAAACTCACTTAAATCTTGACAACCTGCCACTGTAGCAGTAGTAACCGATCTAACAACTGCGCCAGACACTTGTCTTATATAAGCATTGCCGACCGCAGCGCCCTATTCTATCTGTTTTCACATCTCTGTATCTGAATACGCATGCCTATATCGGTTTCTTTGGCACTTCAGTGTAAGAAAAGAAGGCATTCTTGCCAGAATTGGGGATGAAAAGTGTATGTGGAATTCGGTAACTATAGGGTGGTTAAGGATGAAATGAAATCCGTTAAGACAATAAGTGATTGGCCTACTCAAGTCTCGTCGAGTATGTGCGGGCTGCATTGCGGAGGCGTATCGCTGGTCCGCATGCACCAACTACACCATCCATGAGTTGTCAAGCGCGCTGGTGGAGCAACGAAACGCCCTGCCTCAAGAACTCGCTACAAACCTGGTGGCCAGCGCGGGAACACGCTGTAAAACATACGTCATGGTACTGGACGGAAAACATTGTAGAAAACTGAGGCTGGAATGTAACACACAAACAGCTGAGTGCTGCTCTGAGATGTAGAGTTTGGGACAGGAGAGGAAGTCTGGGGGTGGGTGGCGGGGCATATTAAACCTAATATTTCATGGCCGGCTTGTGTGGCCGAGCGGTTCTAGGCGTATCAGTCTGGAACCGTGAGACCGCTACGGTCGCAGGTTCAAATCCCGCCTCGTGCATGGATGTGTGTGATGTCCTTAGTTTAGTTAGGTTTAAGTACCGGGTGATCTAAAAGTCAGTATAAATTTAAAAACTTAATAAACCACGGAATAATGTAGAAAGGGAGGTAAAAATTGACGCACACGCTTGGAATGACATGGGGTTTTCTTAGAACAAAAAAAAAAAAAAAAAGAAGTATTGCTAGACGCTTGAAAGATCTCTTGCGCGCGTCGTTTGGTGATGATCGTGTGCTCAGCCGCCACTTTCGTCATGCTTGGCCTCCCAGGTCCCCAGACCTCAGTCCGTGCGGTTATTGGCTTTGGGGTTACCTTAAGTCGCAAATGTATCATTATGAACCGACATCTCTAGGGATGCTGAAAGACAACATCCGACGCCAATGCCTCACCATAACTCCGGACATGCTTTACAGTGCTGTTCACAACATTATTCCTCGACTACAGCTATTGTTGAGGAATGATGGTGGACATATTGAGCATTTCCTGTAAAGAACAACATCTTTGCTTTGTCTTACTTTGTTATGCTAACTATTGCTGTTCTGATTAGATGAAGCGCCATATGTAGGATATTTTTTGAACGTTTGTATATTTTTGGTTCTAATAAAACCCCATGTCATTCCAAGCGTGTGTCAACTTGTACCTCTCTATCTACATTATTCCGTGATTTATTCAGTTTTCAAATTTATACTGACTTTTTGATCACCCTGTAGTTCTAAGTTCTAGGGGTCTGATGACCTCAGATGTTAAGTCCCATAGTGCTCAGAGCCATTTGACCTGTCATGGCCTCGGGAAGAAATTACAGACACATGGGAAACAGAAAGTTTATTATATCAATTTATCGAGCTATGAATCACCATCAATGCGTGGATGTATGCCAGTAGAGTCAGAATTCGTCGATTATCTCTTCTACGTCTTGATACGAGGCCTTCATTTATTCCGTTTCAGAGAGAGTGCAGTACCAAACACGGCAGCAGACATTGCAGTAGCCGCGCTGGAGACGGCCCGCCCGTGTAGTGTGCGTTAGCACGGTTAGCACTGGAGCCAGCGTGTGGTGTTCAGTGCCGGACGTCAACTGGAGCTCACGCGCGGTGTCGCTCCCATCGAGAGCAGGCCACAGAAGAGAAGGGGACGACTCGGACGGATATATCCGTGGCGTCGACTGTGAGTTCGCAGAGGCAGGCGCTGGCGCGACTGCAGATTCCGCGCCGCTGGAGCGCAACCGCACGGCGCGCCGCATCCAGCCGGCTGACAGAGACGCACGGCCGTGTCAGCGCGGCCGCGGGGAGCCCGCTACACGCCACCGGCCAGCTACCTACCCCCTGCTTCTTGCACAAGCCGCCGCCGAGCACGACTGCAGCACACGTCGCCTGCCACGACCGGCCGCCATGAATCATCTGTCCCGCTGGGAGGTTGCTGACACACTACGTCACTCGCATGTCATATACAGTGCGCCCGCCACGAGTGACGGAAAATCGTCCTGCTGTAATGTGAAATCAACAAACATCACGCTAATACAACCTCTTGCTTTATTATTGGCGTTAATTCGGCAGTGAGGTTTCTTCAGCTGTGCCGTGCCACCATGTCCTAGAGACGTATGTGCCTAGCAAAAATATAGGGGGGGGAAAGGATCCACCTTGGTACAACAAACATATTAGGAAGTTGCTGAGAAAGCTGAGAATTTTGCACAGTCGTTTTAAACGTAGTCACTGCTCTGATGAGAAACAGAAATTTGCGAAATGAAAGCAGCTGTCAAAAGGTCAATGAGAGATTCTTTTAGCGAAGCTGAAAGCAATATTTTATCTGCAGATTCTAAAAATAACCCCAAAAAATTTTAATCGTACGTAAAATCTATGAACACTACCAATAATTCAATACCTTCTCTTGCTGACAGCACGGGTATCGTAACTGATGACGATAAACAGAAGGCCGAAATTCTAAACCTAGCTTTCTAAAACTGGTTTACGGTACAGGACTGCAGCTCCATTCCCTCTTCCAATTATCGAACGAACCCAAGGGTGGCCGACATAGTGTTTAGCGTATCTGGGATTGCAAAACAGTTAAGATCCTTAGACGCCATGAAGGCATCTGTCCCAGCCGGTATGCCCGTAAGATTTTATGTTGACTATGCAACATTCCATTAGAACCATTGACAGCCTTGGGAGAGCCAGTCCTGACAAACCTCTACCATCTGGTGAGCAAGATGTATGAGACAGGCGAAATTCCCTCAGACTTCAAGAAGAATATAATAATTCCAATCCCAAAAATGGTTCAAATGGCTCTGAGCACTATGGGACTTAACTTCTAAGGTCATCAGTTCTCTAGAACTTAGAACTACTTAAACCTAACTAACCTAAGGACATCACACACATCCATGCCCGAGGTAGGATTCGAACCTGCGACCGGAGCGGTCGCGCGGTTCCAGACTGTAGCGCCTTTAACCGCTTGGCCACCCCGGCCGGCAATTCCAATCCCAAAGAAAGCAGGTGTCGACAGATGTGAAAATTACCGAACTATCAGTTTAATAAGTCACAGCTGCAAAATACTAACGCGAATTCTTTACAGACGAATGGAAAAACTGCTAGAAGCCGACCTCGGGGAAGATCGGTTTGGATTCTGTGGATATGTTGGAACACGTGAGGCAATACTGACCCTACGACATATCTTAGAAAATAGACTAAGGAAAGGCAAACCTACGTTTCTAGCATTTGTAGACTTAGAGAAAGCTTTTGACAATGTTGACTGGAATACTCTCTTTCAAATTCTGAAGGTGACAGAGGTAAAATACAGGGAGTGAAAGGCTATTTACAATTTGTACAGAAACCAGATGGCAGTTTTATGAGTCGAGGGTATCAAAGGGAAGCAGTGGTTGGGAAGGGAGTGAGACAGGGTTATAGCCTCTCCCCGATGTTATTCAATCTGTATATTGAGCAAGAAATAAAGGAAACAAAAGAAAAGTTCGGAGTAGGTATTAAAATCCATGGAGAAGAAATAAAAACTTTGAGGTTCGCCGATGACATTGTAATTCTGTCAGAGACAGCAAAGGACTTGGAAGAGCAGTTGAACGGAATGGACAGTGTCTTGAAAGGAGGGTATAAGATGAACATCAACAAAAGCAAAACGAGGATAATGGAATGTAGTCGAATTAAGTAGGGTGATGCTGAGGGAATGAGATTAGGAAATGAGATACTTAAAGTAGTAAAGGAGTTTTGCTATTTTGAGAGCAAAATAACTGATGATGGTCGAAGTAGAGAAGATATAAAATGTAGACTGGCAATGGCAAGGATATTCTTAGAGAATATATTTTCAGCGGCGGTGATTTTGAGAGAAATATTCTTCTTCCTTTCTAGCCAGGCTGAAGACTTTTTTACTTTTGAACCTCTCAGTCAAAACTGAGTTTGTCACTCAATATTTCCTTGGACAGCCAATATTTCTTTCGCCAGCAAGTGATTTATGCCTTACGATTTTCACTATCTTCCATTCACCCATCCTGTCTATGTGTTCGTTCCATTCGTAGTTTGTCTTACCTACCTACTCATTAATGTAATCTCCTTACATCCTTTGCCAATGTATTCACTTCCGTTCCTCTCTCTCTTACTCAGTAGCTTCCCCGTAAACCTTTGCGGAATTCTCATTTCTCTGGTTGCCAAAAGTCTTCCAGTGTTTGGTGTTCAGGTCTCGTCTCAGCTGCGCATGTCATAACATCAAGAAAGTTGGGGCTACGAGGAGGTAAAAGTAGGAGAACCATCAAAGTAAAATTTATGTTCTCCAGACGAAAAGACTGAGGGGTGAATTTCATGTTGAAGCAAGAAGGCCTAGCAGCTACCAAAAGGATGAACGTGTTTGTGGGCCATTAAGTACATTCTACGCGTAATGATGCCACGTGGGTTAGTAAGTTAGTTAGTATTCCAGTAGGTTAGTCTGACTTAATGATGAAGTTTGCATGCAAATGCTCGGCGGAAGGTGTTTGAGTTTTAACGGGTAGTTAAGTGAGAAGATTGTAATTGCAATTTTTTTTCTAGGCCTTTGAGAGAGTAATTTCATGCGAAGAAGGCTTAGTTGGGTTGTCAATGGTCTGACTGATAACCTCAAGTACTAGGTTATAATTAATAGTTACGTATCTGTTCAGCCTTGTAAGAGATCCATACCCATCCAGCGAGATTAGTTCGCACTTAAAACGGTCAATCTCTTGCAGATTGAAACCCACATTTGCAGATAATACCACGAATATTTTGGGAGGCTGAACTCAGTGTCAATGTCAGTACCTATAAGAAGTTTATAAGTGTTAAAGTAAAAGAAGGTACTCGAAAAGTGAAAATAATGATCAACCATGGAATAAATTAAAGAAAAGAGGGATCAAGCCACTATTCCGTTGTGTTCATGTGACAAGTGACCCTCTTTTGCATTTCCAGAGAGGGATTATAGTGGGTACATGAAACGTCAAGACATGAAGAGGGCCGGCCGCTGTGGCCGAGAGGTTCTAGGCGCTTCAGTCCTGAACCGCCCGACTGCTACGGTCGCAGGTTCGAATCCTGCCTCGGTAATGGATTTGTGTGATTTCCTTAGGTTAGTTAGGTTTAAGTAGTTCTAAGTTCCAGGGGACTGATGACCTCAGAAGCTAAGTCCCATAGTGCTCAGAGCCGTTTGAATTTGAACCTGAAGAGGCATAATTTTGACTCATTTAAATTAAGAATCAAAGTGGTGGTGGCACTATTGTTTTGTATATTCTTGGCTTTCTATCTTTTCCTATAGCTTGTTTTTCTAAATAATAGCATTTAAACATCCTGCCACTTTGTTCGCTTTTGCTTCTCGTTCTCTGACTTCCTTTTCGACATTCCACTGCTGGACAGTTCAGTACCAAGATATTTAAATGTTGTTACCTCTTGAATAGTTTTTCCATCCGCTTCAAGTTTGCATGTAATCACTGTTTGCCAGCCAGAGAAATTGTCAACTTACTCAGAATAGTGTCAACCGCTAAACAATCTGCAAGTTTTAAACTGTTCCTTCTTCATCCAAGTGAAGGCTTAGGAACACAGTGAGGACCGCTTCCGACGGTTGGGACAAAGCCACTTGCTCTCAGCAAAACACGTGGTCAGTTTCCTAAGCCACAGGAGGTAGACTTGCTGTTTACGGTCCTATGTTTTTGAAGTCGGAAGTTTATTGGACTATGGCGCTTCCACAATCACAAAAAGTTGGACCGCTACGGCCGCAGCCACAATCAGTTTCAGTTGCGTTGCTGACCAACCGATGCAGCTTCGTCTCCGTCGTGGACGCGTTCTCCTGTAAGCACTTGCCGCCCCGCATTCAGTAAGAGCTTAACCTGAACAGAACTCGGCAACGTCGCTCGCGTACGCACGGCGTTCAACATTCTCTCTCTGGCCTAAACGCAAGTAAATTATCATTGAGTTATCTAGCTCCCGTGCACTTTTTCTAAGTTTCCTGTTCACGTACTCTTCTTTAGGAATGCTTAAGGTTAGTGAAGTCTACCCTTGGCTGAATATTGTAAACTTGAAATCTCTGAATATATTAATTTTTATCTCTTAAACACGCTATTGATTTTTCCTTTGAACGCTGACCACCCCCGCCCCCAAAAAAGTCTTCTTCAGTCTCCATACTAATTGAGGACTCTTTGCAAGTAGAAATGTTTCCGAGCCATTCCACGGTCGGAGACTGAAAATTCTATGAAATTTCAGGCGAACTACCGAATGTCAGTAAATGCCATGTGAATAGCTAATCATCATTGCAATTGCTGGAGCCCGTTGATACTTACGGCTTTCATATTAGTCGCGTGAGATGGATTGGTGTTTTATAGTGTATACCTCCTTCTAGAAAAATAGAACACACTGATCTTGCCGAAAGACGACAAGCAATTTATTCGTCTGTTGCCAGTCTGTTGTATGGAATCAGCGAAGTAAGACTGCTTGACTTCGAGAAGTGATATACTGGCAGAAAGGAGCTATGGTACGTGTTCATGACCATATCATTGTCCTGGTCACCGTCAGTTCGTTCATGTGTCGAGACTTCCCGACGGCGGAACCCCATCGAGTAACCTAACGTCCGGGGAGGATTAAAAGATTCTACTGTGAATTCTACGAAAAATGTAGAATATTTCAGAACAGCCTGAACCCCAGCCTGCTGAGGTTATCGCTACTAGGAGAGCAAACAAGCCGGCAACCTAAACCCGTTTCTCTACTACGTTAACGTTACACAGTCTCAAGTTGACACCAGCGAATACCGGTACATATCATCCAGATCGACTGAAGGTATGAACTGTCGCATTAGTCATTTTCAGAACGGATGATATTAATTTTTCTACGCCAATCTAGTTCACGTGCACCAGGTAAAATGGGCACGTATCGTTTGCCATTGCGCTTCCTATGGATCGCTTGCAAGAGTGCGGTGGGAGTTTATATTTACTATGGCTTTAAGGAATTGTTATTGGTCCAACTCTCCTGCCTAATGATGTTTGTAGACTTCCAATTATCCAGCTAGGATATTATCTTTACTTCTCGCTCTACACTGTCATGACATATGCTTTAAGAGACATCCAAAATTCTACTGACCCACTTCATACTGTTGGTTCCATTCAGGTCTGTTGCCAGAAAACTGCAGCTTCTCCATCACAGCAGTCCTAAAATACAACTTTATACATCAAAAAAGGTTTTGCATCACCCCGGTTCCCAGAACTCCTGAAGATAGACGTTGACTGTCGATACTGTATCACAGACACAGTCACTTTGACAGTTCACAGCTGTCACTAAACCCGCCCAAAGATGTAAACAACCATGCATGAGCAACGACTACTAGACTGAAGGGTCGGCAGCGGTGGTCTCGCGGTTCTAGGCGCTCAGTCCGGAACCGCGCGACTGCTACGGTCGCAGGTTCGAATCCTGCCTCGGGCATGTATGTGTGTGATGTCCTTAGGTTAGTTAGGTTTAAGTAGTTCTAAGTTCTAGGGGACTGATGACCAAAGATGTTAAGTCCCATAGTGCTGAGAGCCATTTGAACCATTTTAGACGGAAGGGTCCGACAGCAGATCAGTTCCAGTCATTCCACCAGGAAGGAGGTACACGGCTCGTATAGTCTGCAGTTCAACCATCCCTAGACGGTCAATACAGCGGTTCGATCGCGTCCGCATTGTTACTTTGTGCCAGGAAGGGCTCTCAACAAGGGAAGTGTCCAGGAGTCCCGAAGTGAGCAAAGCAATGTTCTTCGGACATGGAAGACATACAAAGAGACATGCCTCGCTCAGGCCACCCAAGCGCAACTACCGCAGTGGATGACCGCTACCTACGGATTGGTTCGGAGGAACCCTGACAGCAACGCCACTATGTTGAATAATGCTTCTCGTGCAGCCATAAGAATTTGTCTTACGACTTAAACTGTGCGCTATAGGCTGCATGATGCGCAACTTCACCCCCGACGTTCGTGGCGAGGTCCATCTCTGCAACCACGCGATACAGATTGGCCCAAGAAAATGCCGAATGGACCACTCAGGATTGGCATCACGTTCTCTTCGCCAATGAGTGTCTCCACATGCGTTCAACCAGATAACCTTCGGAGACGTGTTTGGAGGCAACCCGGTCAGGCTGAACGCTTTAGACACACTGTCCAGCGAGTACAGCAAGCTGGAGGTTCCCTGGTAATTTGAGGCGGCTTTATGTGGGGCCGACGTACGCCGCTGGTGGTCATGGAAAGCGCTGTAACTGCTGTACGACAATGCCATCCTCCGATCGATTTTGCAACCATATTATCAGCATATTGACGAGGCATTAGTCTTCATGGACGACAATTCGGGCCCCCATCGTGCACATCCTGTGAATAACTTCCTTCAGGATAACGACATCGCTCGACTAGAGTGGCCAGTATGTTCTCCAGACATGAACCCTATCAAACATGGCTGAGATAGTTTGAAAAGGGCTGTGTATGGATGACGTGACCCACCAACCACTCTAAGGGATCTACGCCGAACCGCCGTTGAGGAATGGGACAATCTTGACCAACAGTACCTTGACGAACTTGTGGATAGTATTCCTCGACGAATACAGGCATGCATCAATGCAAGAGAGCGTGTTACTGGGTACTGGAGGTACCGGCGTGTACAGCAGTCTGGACCACCACCTCGGAAGGTTTCACTGTGTGGCGGTAAAATATGCAATGTGTGGTTTTCATGAGCAATAAAAAGGGCGAAAATGATGTTTATGTTGATCTCTATTCCAATTTTCTGTACAGGTTCCGGAACTCTCGGAACCGAGGTGATGGAAAACTTTTTTTTATGTGTGTATTATTGACTATTAATAGTCTGAACACATTTTTTTATATTTTTGGAAAACGCAAGATTATATTCCTAATAGCAGTCTTACTTGCACTTAACACGAAGAAGTTGCCTGGTATTCGCCGTCTGTAAAGTTCAATCAAGGAAGTTGCTCGCCCTAAGTGGACATCATCGATCAATTTAGAAGGGAACTGTCCAATCCGGCATGTGGAAATCTGTACTGATATTTTTTGTCCAGGAAGAATACACCGAATTAAACACAATGTCATAATTTTTGCTGGTAAGAGTCACTGTGTTTTTTATTTTTTTTTATTTTTTTATTTGAAATTTGCCTAATTCGTAACCCACCAGGTGGCTGGAGGAATGTACACTCCTGCCATAGCCGCGGCAAGACAGCACATGCTCAACACGGCAGATACACAGAGTTGGTTTATGGCACAAACGTAAACAGACAGCACGGCACAACGCGATCGTAATTTGCAAAGTAAATTTCGGTTTCCCTTGACATTTCTCTGACACAATTGTTCGCAGTTACTTGTCGCTTGAATTATTACTAATTCAGTATCCATAATATTTAGCAGTTGCCTTTCTGGTATCGCGAAGTATTAACAATTGAGATAAAAGTTAATTAATTTTTTTTTTGTATGTTGTTTGTACACGCCTTCTAACAGCATTTGTCTTTGCACGGTTCCAGACTTTCACAGAGTAACGTTGTCATATCATTTTTATTTTTGTAAGTTATCGATGTGCACATCAGAGAGAGTGCAAGTTATGTAGCTTTTAAACAATCTTTGGTCTTGTTATGGCAGTCTTTGAGTTTGCGCAGTCTGATACTTTCTTAGTTGAAGTATGGTAGATGATGGATGCATTCAGTAGTGATTTGTTGACTTGTGATGGTAACTGTTAGAGGAAGAAAGGTTTAATGTAAAGCACAGCAAAGATGAATATTGAATCATTTTTTTTTTTTGAAGAGAAATAGTTTGAGGTAATACTGCAGCACTGCACACCTAATTCGTAGAAATGTTTATGCTAGTTACTTTTTTTTGGTTCCTTAGGCCTGGGAGAAAGACCACCATTCTTCCCTGAATTATCCATAAAATATCAACTTATTCAGCTGTTTGGTTTTTATACAAACTTTCTGCCAATATTGCACCCTTTTTAAATCAATGTTCACTTTGCGAAGCATAGTATTGTTCAGATTAAGATTATGTCTGAAGATCACGCGAAGCTTCTCTCTGTCTTTTTGAATATATACTACATTCTAAAATCGTTGTCTTGGAATAACACTTCATAGGAACAGTTACTCTCCCCACCCCACCGTTTATCATTACGCATTATCACATGTGGTATGCAACAGTTGGAAATTTTATTCAGAAACAGAAATGTAGTTTGGTCGCTGCCAGCTTGCTGTTTGCTATTGTGATTCCGAGAAATCTGCTACAATGTTGTCACGATGCGACGCAGGTGAAAATTTTTATTAGGGCCAGATAATTGCTTTACTTTCGTTGCACATATAATAAAAAGCCAAGTTACATTCCGATCATTAATTAAAGTCCACAACAAAAACGCATTACCTCCCTAGCCCGAAGAAAACATGTACGGTAATAGCATCTACTGTCAAAGAAAAGGCTGTAAATTTTTGTTTATCGAATGAGGAAAAAAAACGGTTAGAGTTAAGCAGAGTGAATAACCGATTCCGTTTCATAAAAGCTGAACGTGATTTGTATAAAATCAACAAATATTTACAAGAAGCAGGAAATACTCCCTAAAATATATCTTGCAAAATTATGAAAGTAAATCTGTTTGAAAGATTTAGAACTCCTCGTGAGAGTCAGTGCATCTACCAAGGGACATCTTCCTGACTGAGCACTCTGAATTGCAAGCGAGATCAGCAGTATTGGTTCTGGAAATTTGTTTGGAATCCCAAATTGCTCTTTGCATTTTCTTTTGACGCTTTTTATGAAAATATTAATAAATGTAATATACTGGGCATTATTTCGGTTCATTTACAGTGTAAGTAACGAAAAAATTGAAAATAAAAGGAAGCTTCCGCATAGGAACTCGACCCGGAGACCTTCGGATTACTGTTATGCACTCTTTCCGCTTCACCAACCGCTGCCTGCAAACTACGGTGACGTAAATAGCTCACGCCTCCCTCACGACCCTCAGGTTATCGTTCTGTACTCTACCCACTGCACCAGTCGTTGCCTAGCACCTTAGCTACGTACAAGGCTCATGCGTCGCCCGGGACCTTTCCAGAAATGCAACTTTTTCTAAATGCTTCGCATTTTTGTGTTATCCCAGAGCAGCTGAGCGAAATGGACAGTGTCTTGAAAGGAGGATATAAGATGAGCATCAACAAAAGCAAAACGAGGATAATGGAATGTAGTCGAATTAAGTCGGGTGGTGCTGAGGGAATTAGATTAGGAAATGAGTCACTTAAAGTGGTAAAGGAGTTTTGCTATTTGGGGAGCAAAATAACTGATGATGGTCGAAGTAGAGAGGATATAACATGTAGACTGGCAATGGCAAGGAAAGCGTTTCTGACGTTAGAGAATGTTGTTAACATCGAGTATAGATTTAAGTGTCAGAAGTCGTTTCTGAAAGTATTTGTATGGAGTGTAGCCATGTATGGAAGTGAAACATGGACGATAAATAGTTTGGACAAGAAGAGAATAGAAGCTTTCGAAATGTGGTGCTACAGAAGAATGCTGAAGATTACATGGGTAGATCACATAACTAATGAGGAGGTATTGAATAGAATTGGGGAGAAGAGGAGTCTGTGGCACAACTTGACTAGAAGAAGGGACCGGTTGGTAGGACATGTTCTGAGGCATCAAGGGATCCCAAGTTTGGCATTGGAGGGCAGCGGGGAGGGTAAAAATCGTAGCGGGAGACCAAGAGATGAATACATTAAGGAGATTCAGAAGGATGTAGGTTGCATCATTTGTGCTTCTATTATCGTGTACTTTCAGCCGTCTAAGTTAGCTCCATCCTTTTTGACACACATTGTAAATACTGCGAATATTAGGACTAGAGATAAGAAGGGAAGGCTGTATAACAGTCTCTATGTTTCCCATCAAAATACTTAAGCATTACACACGAAATTACGGTGACATTGATTACACTGATTAAGAAAATGGAGCAGGTACTGATTTCATTGTTTGTGGATGCATTGTGAGAAGATGAATCCGAAGACTTTGCTACACGCTGTAGTAAAGCTGATGAGGCGAAAGGAGGAGCTGTTACTGGTGACGTTATTTGGTTTAAAGAAAAGCTGGTTTGCGTCGGTTTTACACAGTTCAATGTATTTAGAGGGTCGCATTGCAAAGGGTTTCAAGATTTAGATTCACCACCCTAAATCGTCCTGTTAAATACCCACAACTCAAGGTACTGATAGCCTACAAAACACAGACTTCACATTTGTTTGTGGATAAGTTCTACATGGCAGCACCTACGTGGTCTAACGTTTTTAGAACGCTGTTACTGTGTTGTGTTACTCTGCTAAAGTATCCGCTTCATCTTGTCATATTTCTCAGTGTGATTCTCACGTGTAGAGGCTGTCATGAATATATTCCACGATAGCTGATAAATGATGGGAAGAGGTATGTAGATTTTAAAGCCTGAAAGTTATTATGATCTCACTTTTGCTATATCTAAGGTATAGTGAATTGTGAGATGTAGTTCAGAAAGGACAAAAAACCACAGGGCTGTCATTACGGATAACAAACTCTGTCTTCTGTTTCTCTCGAGCTATATCTGAACTCTTCTGGTAGTGTTACCAGCACGATCTTTTGTGGAACTGTGAACTAGGTTGGATCGTATACATAAGTATTATTTGAGTTACAATTTATCTCCCATGATAGAATTATGATATTTCGTCCGCAATGGATTTGATATTCATAAAAGAATCGTTACACTTACGCTGTCTGTACGATTAATGGAAATGTTGGAGTTTTACTCGATCCTCTTCTTTTTCTGTGGCGTTGTTACTACTCTTGAAGATCCCACACCTGGCAGACAGATACGTGACCTGAAATTGGTATTTCGCAGTTACGTTCTTTTTCTTGTAAAGTGAAGAGGCACTATAACAGTAGTATGACTTTGTACAAACGTGATTACAGTGTCGTTGTCTTCAATATCTTTCATTTTTCTCGGGTGGAGGGGGGCGGAGGGACTGTTAACAATTGTATTTTCGGGTGATACAAACTCTGGACGGTTGATGATTATATTCTATCCACTTAGAGCACGATTCGTTGGAAATTTGAATGCAAATCGCTTAGAGCTGTATCACTTGATAGTCTTGTGTTGTTGTCATTGTGAATTTTAGTCTGAGTCTGATTCCGCCCCCTCCCCCCCCCCCCCCTTCCCCTCTTCCTCTCGCCCCGTTACGAAATGCAATTTTCCATGATATCACAGAATAATCCCTAACAAAGTATCCCTTATTTTGTGTTACGCCTTAAGATCTTTCCTCCTCGACTCAATTCACTGCTTTGTCATTAGTAACCCGATCTACTTACCCAATGTTCAGCATTCTTTACCATATTAAATATTGGTTCAAATGGCTCTGAGCACTGTGGGACTTAACATCTGTGGTCATCAGTCCCCTAGAACATATAACTACTGAAACTTAACTAACCTAAGGACATCACACACATCCATGCCCGAGACAGGATTCGAACCTGCGACCGTAGCGGTCACGCGGTTCTAGACTGAAGCGCCTAGAACCGCACGGCCACACCGGCCGGCTATTAATTATTCCTCGATACCTGAGATTTTTCCCTACCAACATATCCCTCGTTTCTCCTCCATCCAGTTCACTGATTCGTCATTAGCAGCCCATCCATCATCCAATGTTCAGCATTCTTCTGTAGAATCACGTTTCAAAAGCTTGTACTTACTTCTTGTATGTACTTTCAGAAAAGACGTCCTACAGCCTAAATTTATATTCGACGTCAATTTACATTTCTTTTTCGGAGAAGCTTTCCTTCCTGTTGCCAGCCTGAATTTTACATTCACTTTCCTTCTGCGATCGTTAGATATTTTTCTGCATCAGTAACAAAACTTGTAATACTTGTAACGTATCATTCCCTCCGCCTTTGCCTTAAAATCTCGTCTTTACTACCGTATGCGCTTCCTTGTCAGCAAACTGTTGCACTGACCCAAGGGAAGGTGGAGGAGGAAGTCGTATAAGCCATATGTCGGTGTACCTCGCGTGCGGCAGTACGTCATATCTTCGCCAAAACACAACAATTCGACGGCGAGACGGGCAATCCAACCGCTCTCCAGTGTTTTATGGTCCCAGGGGTTCAGAGAGTAACAGCATTAAAAACAAAACATACCGACTCCTCTGCAGACGTCATCCTGTTAGGCAGTTAGTGGTGGGTCTTAGGCGTGAGCTTCGACTCGATTTGCGCGAAGATGAGCTGACAGAGAGGCCGCTGTCCGCGGGCGAAGTAAGAGTCCCTTCCCCGTCTGTTAACTCGTCTCGCCGCCGCATAGCCGGTTATTTGCAATTCGTCAGCTGGCTAGTTCGGACGTCATGTTGCAACATTGGCCAGACGAGGCCCTGGGAAACCGTTATGCAAAATAGCCTCGCACGCACCTCCCTTCAGCAGCGAGCAGTATCAAGGCGTGCGAAGCGAATCTCGGCAGACATATTTCTTCGTGCATGGACAGGTCCGGAGTGCCCTCATCGGCTACAAGTTTCCTTCCGCATTGCCCATCTGTGTGGCCTAAGTGACCTGGCGCTCTTCCTCACCAGAAAGACTCGGCTTGCTCCGTTCATTGGTAGCAACGCTTCTGCAAGGTCTGTCACAAAGAGCATGCAAAAATGTAACAGAGAATGCTCCACTGAACAATTTGAGGTAGGAAACTTGAGGTTGGAGAGGCAAACTTAAGGTTTTGCAACTTATTTATTTACAACTAACATGCGTACAAGTTTACATGTACCGTCCTGTTTATTTACATGCACATTCTTTTTTTTCTGCAAAGAAACAAGGAGGACGAATCTTATTACTAGGAAGTCATCATGTAGGTTTTGTTTACTTTACTTTTCCATAAGCTGGCTCTGTTACATCGCATTTACGTTGTCCTATGACAGAATAGACTATGAATCAGCGACAGACTCACTCATTACTAAGTGCTATTCAGAGACATTCAGTGCAATAAGGTGGAGCAATATCGGAACAGTTTCGCACAACTCACCTTGTTTACGAGGAAGTAAGTTGCAATGCTCTCACTGCTGAAAGGCTGCACAGGGAACGATTATTTCCTAACAGGCATGACGAGTGTTTATGTTTCTCGATCGACGAATGCGGGAGACTGGTTCATTGGAAAGAAGAAATGAGGGACTTGTCAACATGAGGACCACTCGCACACCCGATTTTGAAGAGGATGTGTTGAAACGTGTTGCAGCCGACCCTACTCCAAGTACTCGTCGAGCTGCACGTACTAGCGTTTGGCGACTACTCGAAGAACAACAATTACATCCATATCGCCCACAACGAGTCCAAGCAATGTTTGTGACTGACTTTGCACCAAGGGTCGCATTGTGTCAGTGGATGATCCAAAAATGGATTGATCGACTGGATTTCCTCCACATCGTGCTGTTACACCAAGGGTAGCATTGTGTCACTGGTTGATCCAAAAATGGATTGATCGACTAGATTTCCTCCACAACGTGCTGTTTACTGACGAGGCCTCGTTTGGTCGTTGTGGTGTTTCTAACAGCAGGAATAGTCATGCTTGGGATGAGGAAAATCGTCACACTATAACAGAGTCACACCATCAAGCATTTTTTGTTGTGAATATCTGGGCCAGCCTTGTAGGCGACAACCTAATTGGGTCTAATCTTATACCTGACCGTCTGAATGTCCATTTGTACCTGAATTTCGTGCAAAGAGCTATACATGAGTTGTTCAAAAAATGGCTCTGAGCACTATGGGACTCAACTGCTGTGGTCATAAGTCCCCTAGAACTTAGAACTACTTAAACCTAACTAACCTAAGGACAGCACACAACACCCAGCCATCACGAGGCAGAGAAAATCCCTGACCCCGCCGGGAATCGAACCCGGGAACCCGGGCGTGGGAAGCGAGAACGCTACCGCACGACCACGAGATGCGGGCATGAGTTGTTCGTTAGAGGCTGTGGGTACAACATTATGGTGCATCTCTTCACTTCCGTGTGAATGTCCACAACCATCTCAACCTCCTGATCGCAGGATTGGAATGGGAGGTCCTATTCCATGGCCTGCGGGGTCATCTGACCTGAATTCTCCTTGATTATTCCCTATGGGGATAATAAAAGTCACTTGCGAATGAGACTGCATTTGGTACAGAGATGGAATTAGTTGCCAGAATTGTAGCTGCGTGTGATGTGGTGCGAACACTCCAAGGATTTTTATCACAATGTGTCAGAACCTTGTTCGCTCACGTCGTGCTTGCATTTAGGTAGATGGCCGTCAGTTTAGCACATTTGTAAGCTACAGTACAAATGGTACGTTCATTGTGTCAGTGATGGTAATTGCAGTTAACTGTAATTAATGTAAATAAAAAATACACAGCAATACGATTTTGTTCATACTATCTCCTTAATCTAACTTCTCCGACCTCGGGTTATCTAACTCAAAATGTTCAGTGGAGCACCTCTACGTTCTGTAAAATTTTTGCACATTGAACATCAACCATTAGTCGTGATAGTGCACCATGTTGTAAAAAAAGGTGTGTATTCTAAAATGAATATCACTTAGCAGCTATATAACACTGACAAACGGTGATGAAAATTTAAAAGTCGCAGCAAGAAAAGAATAGTTTTATTTTATGGAAAATCTCCATTTTACTTTTTGCCATTTTCTTTGTTATTTTTTTCCAGTGTTGTGTTGAATATGAAAACATACCAACTTAGTACATTACATTCTAATAAATAATTTAAAGAGTAAGGGTAACAATTCACCGAATAGTTGAGGCGTAGTTTCGTCGGTAAGGACATAACACTGAGAACACACTGTTATCTTTCGGATAATCCTTCCACACAGAAACACAGAAATGCACAGATGTATATATACCGATAAGCCAATACATTATGAGCACCGCTCACCGCGACAGTGGATGCCGCCTGGTGGCGTTACGACCACATGATGTGGTAACAAAAGTATGTAAGCGGAGCAGACACAGACATGCACCCTAGTGAAGGTATGGGCTGCAGATGGGGAAATCCATTGAGACAGGCGATTTTGACAAAGGCCAGGTTATTATTACGACGCCTGAACGAGTATCTCGAAAACAGCGAAGCTGGTGGAATATTCAAGTGCTACTGTCGCAAGCGTCTACGGAAAAAGATAGGACAATGAAACTGCCACGAGGCGCTAAATGATTGGACGTCCACGGCTCTTCACAGAACGTGTGGTTCGGAGGCTTGTCTACTCTGTAGAATGGGATAGATGATGATCTGTGGCACCTCTGCCGAAAGAGCACAATGCTCGCGCACGCACAGGTGTTTCGGAGCACAACATTCACGGTAAATTGTTGAACGTGGAGCTCTGCGGCAGACCTCCCCTATGTGTTCGCATGTCGACCCGATGACAGTCTCAAGTACAATTGCAGAGCGCACGGGACCATTGTAATTCGGCCGTCAATCAACGGAAACGTGCCAGCTCTTCAATTGAATCACATTTTTGCTACGCTACATGGCTGATTGTCTCCACAAACGACATCGTCGAGGTGAACGGCGGCTCAAAAGCTTCAGCGCGCCAAGGAAGTAGGCCGGTGGGAGCAGTATTATAGGACGGGAGACATTCACATGCTCTTGCATCGAACCTGTGGTAGCAACAGAAGAAACGCTGACAGCTACCAACTACCTGCGTCCCTTCCTGCTTGATGTCTTCCCTAACGGCAACGTCACCTTTCAGCAATATAACTTTTTATACCTGGGATTCACAGTCATGTAGAACTTTATAAAAGACATCATATTAACACCAGTGGCTATAACACTTTCTTTATTTCACGATTGCAATTTCGGCCTGAGGAACATTGCAGTGAACTCACGTTGATGTCTCGAGGACGAAATTCGCCTGATGTAAATCTTGTGGAACCCGACTGGGTCGCTGTCATGCCTATCACTGCTGTTGTTTACGCAAATTACGTGACCTGAGAGCAGATATCTAATGCCACATAGCTCCATAAATCTACCAAAAAACTGTCGGATCTCTGATACGCAGAATCATTTATGTATTTCGTACCACAGACGTACAAAAAAGCTACTAAGCAGATGGTCATAATGCTTTGACTAATTAATGTACATACCCCATTAGCGCAAAGAGTTACGAGACTGGTTTAATAAACAACAGAGAAACATTAAGAAGGTGGTTTTAATGCTTCAGTTGTTCTACACAGCCTTCCCACACTTGAGTTCAACGCACAGAGCGTTAATAGATGTTATTTCGAACTGCGGACAACCATTGCCAAATATCCACATTTTTATAAGAAGACGGAAAACACCGCTCTCGCGACGACCGGTGTAATGCCAATTTAGGCTCATCATCAGATAGTCTAAATAGGGTTAGTTAATCCTGGCTTAGTAAATGCTGTAACACATATTGTAATAAACATTGTAGGAAAGTATGCTTCGTTTTAGGTTTGAGTTATCGAGTGTCAGCTTGTTAACAGTGTGACGCTAAATACATAAGCCAAACCGGCAGAACTTTTTCAACTTATTGGTGCTTGTATACATTTTCTAACGCTTTTCAGAGCTTATTCCATTCAACGCACCGAATAAGCGTGTTCTTTTGTTTTAGGTACACCCCCTTCTCATCAACCTGACAAACACTTTTAATTTATCAGTGACGTGAATGACGGGGAGATGCTTCTGAAGAGTATAAAATAATGATGTGCACATAATTTACGTAAGTGTATCTGCACAGGACAATTCTACTCCATATAACAATATTTAAATAAGCCAGCGCAAAAAGGAAAAAAACTTAAAATACTTCCATCTAATACCTGTTTAAATCACCTGAGTATCCGCCTAAATTGGCGTGAAACCGGTCGTGGTTTTAATTAAAAAAACTTTCTACAGCCAGAGCAGTGTTTTTTGCCTTCTTATAAAAATCGGATACTAGGAAAAGGAAGGGCAGGAAAAGTAGAAGGTGAATATGGAATGGGGTTAAGGGATGAAAGAGGAAGCCGCCTGGTAGAATTTTGCGCAGAGCATAACTTAATCATAGCTAACACATGGTTTAAGAATCATGAAAGAAGGCTGTATACATTGAAGAGGCCTCAAGACAATGGAAGGTTTCAGATAGATTATATAATGGTAAGACAAAGATTTAGGAACCAGATTTTAAATTGTAGGATATATCCAGGGGCAGATGTGACTCTGACCACAATCTATTGCTTATGAACTCTAGATTAAAACTGAAGAAACTGCCAAAAGGTGGTAATTTAAGGAGATGGGACCTGGATAAACTGAAAGAACCTGAGGTTGTAGAAAGCTTCGGAGAGAGCTTTAGGGAAAATTGACAAGAACAGGCGAAAAATGGGTAGCTTTGAGAGATGAAATTGTGAAGGCAGCATAGGATCAATTACGTAAACAGACGAGGGCTCGTGGATATCCTTGGATAACAGAAAAGATATTGAATTTGAATTTGATTCATGAAAGGAGAAAATATAAAAATGCCGTAAATGAAGCAGGCAAAAAGGAATACAAACGTCTCAAAAATGAGGTCGACAGGAAGTGCAAAATGGCTAAGAATAAATGGCTAGGGGACAAATGAAAGGATGTAGGGGCATATATCACTAAGAGTAAGATAAATACTGCCTACAGGAAAATAAAGAGACCTTTGGAGAAAAGAGAACCACATGTATGAATATCAAGATCTCATGTAGAAAACAAGTTCCAAGCAAAGATGGGAAAGCAGAAAGGTGAGAGGTGTACAGTCGTGAACAAAACGAGCGAAACCCATCGCCTTTTCGTTATGCTGATCCGCACGGCTTTAAAGTCTGCTACACAGCATAACAGGCAAGGCGACGAAGTGCTACCAACATACTATGCACAGGCGTGAAATTGACTAACTATCTGAACTTTTTTAGACTGTTTTCCATAATTTTTAAGACTATATTAATGCTGATTAATGTGTTAAACACAACACGTAAATATAAGACAGAAATGAAAGAAGAAACGCTAATTGGTATGAACTGTACCAATAAAAATGAATTTCAACTTATCGAGAAAACATAACTGTTTTAGTAAGACAAAGAACCCCAGATCGTTACGAATTAGCAAAATATTATCCGCATTCGGCCGCGAAACGGTCTGTGTCAACGTTCAGACCAGTCATACTGGATTACTGTTGCTGACCTACCACGAAAGTGTGCAAATTTAGCAATGCGTGAAGATTCATAACGAAATTCAGTTAAAAATCATTCAGTGCCACACTTAAGTCAATTCTATTATTGACAGAAGCAGAAAAAGTAGGCAGTAAGATGTATTAAATTATACAAAAGTGTCATATTGACATCGACAGTATCGAATAAAGGTAGCGATAAAACGTATTGGGGGCGCGATTATACCTTAAAATTGCTTTACTGATATTCTACCTGCCTCCATCGAGATTAGAACCGAAAACAAACCAGACCTTCCTTTCACTACACTAGCAGACAACCCAGGCAAACAGCCCTCTATTATTATCCCTGACATGAATAAGCCGGCAATTTCACAATGAAAATAGCAAAATGAACTGCAGTTTCTGTTGCATAGAGCTTTCTGCACTCAAAAACATGAATTTTCTACCTTTATGTCACCGCTTATGTGACAGTCATTCGGGATGTTTATCGAAATAACAAAATACTGTTATTAGCGAGTAAATTTAGTAGGATAATTCTGCACCACCCCAGGAAATAAACGGCTACATAGCTGCCAAACGTATTCTACACTGTTTAGAATTCTCCACTAGGCTCGCCACAGCCAGAAAATGTTCATTAGCCGAAATGTTTCTTAAGCTAGCTAGCAATGGGAATGTTCGCACTTCTAAATCGCGGTGGCATTAATACTGGGATGTGAATTACCACGTGTATAGGCAAATGGATTCTATTTGCATTCTTGTAAACGTGATTTGGATCGAAAGTGTAGCTACGATTAATATGCTGATGTATCGACTGCAACTAGAACATTTCGAATAAAGAGTAGGGGGTGTTATTTATGCGGCCCTCATCTTCAGTAACTGTTGTAGCTGTTTTCGTTGTTAGGATTTCGTCACCTAAACCGGTAAAAACGGAACCCTACTAATCTCACTTTCTTGACCGTCTATCGGTCAACCCAACCGTTAAAACCAGTTTACCTCGAGAACGGGTAGACATAATAAGCGGAGATCTATCGCACTTCTTGCGGTAACCGGTCACTTGGTGGTGTAAAAAAAGTGAGCTTCTATGTCAACGCAATCTAAAGATACGGCCGTTTATGTAAAGAAAGTTTTCGTGAAAGGTCAAAAAACGGCTCCAAGAAATGTGCGACCAAACTGCTTAGGTCATCAGTCCCCTGGACCTAGAACCACTTAAACCAACCTAACCTAACACACATCCATGCCCGGGGAAGGATTCTAACTGACGGCGCAAGCAGCCGTGCGTTCCGCGATATGACGACGTTGAAAGCACGGCTAACCCGCGCCGGCAAGCTGTTAATATCTTCTGATGTTGCTAAGAAGTAATTTACTTCTGGTGAATGATTTTATGCGCAGTTCATTTAAGATAGAATAACTAAAATATATTTCATGTTACGGAAGACGAAGGACGCCTAATTCATTTCCCTCACTTCATTTATGATGTTAGATTCGCAATCTGAGCATACGTGTTATCCATAACCACACTTTAGCGCCACATAAATATGCGATTGCAACACATTGGCGTACACTTGAGATATTTCGTTTCCCATGAAGTGGTGCCAGACGATGCTGTGGCGTCTTCGAAGCGCGAGCTTCGTCAGTGCAAGATATCTCAGCACAGCTGAGCGAACGTTTTCTTCCTGCTGCTAGTCTAATAGACAATGGAAATGCTGTAGAATACTTTTGACAACTATGTGACCATCGATTTACGTTCGTGAGTCGTTCATAATTACGTTAGTAAATTCACTCGATATTTTTATGTTCTTTAAATTACATTTGCTACATGATTCGCATTGAAGACGTAGGAAATGTATGTTATTTGGTCCAAAAAGCACGTTCCAATAGAAATTCATGCTTACATTGACATTTATGTTGTGAATTAGTCGTCTTATCCATCACATGGATAACGAGGATGCTCCGTTTTGCTACAGTTGTTTTGTAGCTTACAAGGGAACCTCCCCATTGCACCCCCCCCCTCAGATTTAGTTATAAGTTGGCACCGTGGATAGGCCTTGAAAAACTGAACACAGATCAATCGAGAAAACAGGAAAAAGTTGTGTGGAACTATGAAAAAAAAGCAAATTATAAAAACTGAGTAGTCCATGCACAAGATAAGCAACATCAATTACGGTGTATACTCACGAGCGCCGTGTCCGCGTGGTTAGCGTGAGCAACTGCGGATCGAGATGTCCTTGGTGTAAGTCTTCCCTCGAGTGAAAAGTTTAATTTTTTATTTTCATACAATTATTATCTGTCCGTCCGTCCGTCAGATGCGAGGTAACTGCGCCGTAGTATGGAGACGCTACACCGAAACAAACGTCGAAACACACGACGTCAGTCGACTACAGCGCACGGAAGAGAGAGTATTCCTGCTAACGAGGTTCCCTGGCTGGCAGTTGACTGTTCGCCACTTTGGACGAGAGTGCTTTAAATACGTGAGATGTATTCCGTGGGCAATATGAATCCAGAAAATATAGATCGCGACTTCAATAACAAGGTCAATGAATATTTTACGAACTGTAAGGAATCGGAAAGTTCCTTAAGGGATCGAACGATTGTCGAACATTTGTATGATTATTTGCTACATTTTTTGATAAACAGTACGTGTGGTGATGATTGTCTGAAAATAAGAAATTAAACTATTCACTCGAGGGAAGACTTAAAACAATGACCTCTCGTTCCGCAGGTGCTCACGCTAACCACGCGACCACGGCACTCCTGAGCTCCCATTGTCCATGATGTTGCCAATCTTCCACATGGTCTACTCAGTTTGTATATTTCGCTTATTTTTTTCATAGTTCCACACAACTTCTTCCTGTTTTCTCGATTGATCTGTGTTCAGTTTTTCAAGGCCTATCCACTGTGCCAACTTATAACTAAATCTGAGGGGGGTGCGATAGGGAGGTTCGCTTGTTAGTGGTATTGTGTGTTGGTGGCGTTGCCAGTTTACATACTGTGCATGTAACACACTATAAATGCGTTGGATGCCTCCTGTGATCAGTTCACTTGAAAAAAGTTTTTTGTCATCGTAATTTATGTAACTGGCTCTTCGACTTCCAATTTGACAATTTGTGGAAAAATTGTGACTCTTCGGGCTTTGTTTATCTTGCTAGTCCTAGTTTCAAACATTATCTGACAGAAAACATAGGCATGAAGGAGTCAGTAAAAGCAATTATTCGCTATTATAGCGAACTTTTAAATCCACTGGACACTTGAATTCTCTATTGTGAGAGTTTTCTTATTTCTCTTGTTATTTACTGCCTCAATGTCATCCGTGAGAATAAAATTAAAGGCAGTTAGATTAGGTTCCTGATCTATAAACTATGATTTAATATTCTGCGCTGCTATATAAATTTTGAAGGTTATATTCTTTACGTAAAACAGAGTATCTGTTTCAGTTCTAGGATTGACGATAAACTTCAGAAATACAATTACAGAATAGTGGCATATCGATTATGGCTCCTCACCATCAACAATAGTTGTTACCCATAGTTTCGTATTTGCTATTTGACCGTCGTTACCCTTTAGAGACCAACCTGATCTTTCCACAATGCCATTTTTGAGTTGCTTCTTAATAGGTCCTATAACTACAGATTTGTTGAAAATATTAACTGTTAAATATGTTATTTCACAAATTAAAAACTTCGAGTTATTCTTCATATCTTGAAACTTACTACCGTTCACTTTCACTGAAGAAAAGATGCACGATAATAAAATGAAATCAAAGATTAGAATGTCAAAGCATAGTGTGAATGGTTAAAATGAAATGAACTAAAAATCATCTTCTTGTCTGAAACACGTTACTGTTCCAGAGCACTTCGGCACCTCTCAAAATTTTTTACACCTCTGATGTTTAGCCACATGTAGACAAATAGTGGGTCTCATGATGCAGCACTGTTTAGCTGCCACAAAATAAAGCCTCAAAAATCAATAAATGAATTTATAGTTCTACTGTTGCTCCGAATCGCATATACCAATCGCCCTCTGCTGCGACAACAACTCAAAGCTGTGTATTCGTTTTTCTCTGCTTTTTCGGGCCTCCTTACCTCTCCTTCTAGCCCAACCTTTGTTCTCCAATTACGCCTTCATCGGCGAGCTTCTCCTCAATATTTTTCATTTGTGCTGAATTGTTTTGTACTCTGCTTACATATACACGTGTGTCATATATTTTTAGAGACTGCATGAATATATAAGGTATTTCTTCTCTTAGCAAATTAAATATTACATATCTTGCTGTGAATTAATTTGTTTGTCCACATTCCACTTACTGCGTTTCCCTAAAATTATATAAAATATACGTCTGTAAAAAAAAAAAAAAAAGCAAAAAAACAAAAAAACCTTGAAACATCTGTTGCAGCTGATTGGTGAAGGGCTGAAAAAAAACACCTCTGCTGTTGCTGCTTAGTATCGCGTATAGCCTCCTTCGGCTTCCACAACAGCTCGAAGTCTGTTAGGCATTGAGCCCACAACTCGAGCCACATAACTAGGAGATTCAAGTAACTCATTCCAAGCGTCATGAATCACATCAGAAAGGTGTCGGCGAGTCAACGGCGCCTGCCCCTTTTCTCGTATTACTCTGACCATTTCTGCCCAAATATTCTCAATGGGATTCACGTCAGCTGCTTTAGGTGGCCATTCCGTTACAGTAATATTACTATGGTCGTCGAACCACTTCTTAACCACATGTGCCATATGAATAGGCGAGCGATCTTGTTGGAACATGATCAGATCATCGCCAAATCTTGCTGTCACAGAAGGCAACATCACATTCTCCAGAATTGAGATGTAATTGCGCGCATCGAATCTTCCTTCCACTTCCCACAGGAGCCCACACCCTTCGGCCGATATCCATGCCCATACCGTTACCGACTCCCTGCCACTCCTTCGGCAACTGTAAATATATTTTCGATTATACCTAGCACCTTTAGGTCGGTAAACAAGTACTTTTCCGGTTGATGCCGTAGAGAAACTTTTTCGTCCGTGAAAATCATTCGCCTCCAAAACTGGAGAGGTCTGTCGACATATTCAGCAGCAAAAGCAAGGCGAGCTCCTCTGTGGGAAACAGTCAGTGTCTCTTTCACAGCAGCGCTTCTTGCTCTCAGTCCATCTTCCCTTAGACGACGAGTGACGGTCTTACTGCTAACATTGAGACCCAAAGTCTGCTGAAATTGTCGTGCGTTGACAAATGGGTGGTTCTCACTGAAACGGCGTATCTGCTGATCCTGAGCTGCTGTTGTTTTGCGGCGACGGCCTTGAGGCCTCCCATTCAGGTTACCACTCTCTTCCTTTCGTCTAATCCACCTGGCTACCATCGACTTGTGAAGACCCATAGTTTTTGCTATATAGCCATTTGAAAATCCCTCTGCGTGGAGTGCTATTATAGCGCCCTTGTCTGCCTCAGCCAGATGGGCCATTCAGCGTTGGCTGAATGAATCGAGCCGGCCGCGGTGGTCCAGCGGTTCTAGGCGTTCAGTCCGGAACCGCGCGGCTGCTACGGTCGCTGGTTCGAATCCTGCCTTGGGCATGGATGTGTGTGATGTCCTTAGGTTAGTTAGGTTTAAGTAGTCCTAAGTTCTAGGGGACTGTTGACCACAGATGTTAATTCCCATAGTGCTCAGGGCCATTTGACCCATTTTTTTTTAATGATTCGTCGCGGTTAATATCTGCTGCGGAAACAGCGCTAGCAGGAAACAGACTGCCTCCTCCATGACGGCAGCCACAACACATTGGCCAAGTATGTGTAACACGGAAATCGATGGCATACACGAGAGATCGCAAGCCCGTATCCGTGTCATTACATAGTGGAGCAACTTAGAATCTGTAATTTTTCTCAGAAGGGACTGGTCCACTCTTGTCATGTCTTATCCTGATAAATATTACATGAAATGAAATGTTTATGTTTTGTATATGCGGCAAGCCGAACGCAAGAAACATTTCTGAAATATCTGAGGCAACCTGAAGAACACTTCGTGAATTTTAGCTGTATAAGGTTGCCTTATAGGAAGGAAAGTGTGTTTATCCTCGCTCGCCGTGTTTCCACGCGGCGCAGTTTACTCTGAGGCATACATAGTTCTCGCCGGGCGTAAGAAGCGACTCAACTAACGAGGGCAACTCGCCAGGTGTCATAGGCGGATTGTCCGGAAACTTTGCTCAGTGAAGGAGAGGACAAAATAAGCGAACCTGTGGTTCGGCTTACATGCAAACACTCGACCGTTTCCGAGAAAGCGACTGTCAAAGTTATCAACGCGCTGTTGCTATAGTGTAGATACCTTCTGCAGGCGAGAACGCAATTGAAGCGGTGGCATATGGCTACCGTCGTTCCTTCATAACTTTGATTCCCGTGTTCGAGACCATCCTCGTTTTTTTTTATTATTATTTTTTCCTGCCTCTCTATCAGCATTATCTACGAATGTTTTTTTTCTAATTTATGTTGAAATAATGTTGTCGTTATTCGCCAATTAACTTTATGTGTAATTAATGAATTAAAAAATAATAATAAAAGAATGAGACAAGCTGATCTAAAATCATCTGGTCTGCCTCATGTATCGTTACATCCAAATGGTTTATAAATGTTAATCTACATTCAGATCCGATGATGGCACCTTTAATGTGTTGAAACCGGTTATCCAGTAAACAGTATTTAAGCGATCTTGGCTTCTGAATTATTTCTACAACAGAGTGATCGCCCCACTACGCGCTGTGTGTTCCCTTTTTAACTTCTTTCTTTACGCAGTAAATTAACTGACGAATAACGACAACATTGTTTCAACATAGATTGGAATAAACATTCGTAGATAATTCAGAGAGTGAGAGGGAAAAAAAAGGAAAAACCAGGTCTCGAACTCGTAGCGCAAAGTTCCGAAGTCGCGATGGTAGCCACAGAGCCACCGCTTCAGTTGAATCCTTACCCGCTAAGAGGTATCTACACTATAGCAACAGCGCATTGTAAACTTTGACCGTCGTTTTCTCAGAAGCAGTAGAGTGTAAGCAGGTAAGCCGAGACACGTGTTCGCTTATTTATTTATCAAAAAATGTAGGAAATAATCATACAAATGTTCGACAATCGTTCGATCCCTTAAGGAACTTTCCGATTCCTTACAGTTTGTAAAATATTCATTGACCTTGTTATTGAAGTCGCGATCTATATTTTCTGGATTCATATTGCCCACGGAATACATCTCACGTATTTAAAGCACTCTCGTCCAAAGTGGCGAACAGTCAACTGCCAGCCAGGGAACCTCGTTAGCAGGAATACTCTCTCTTCCGTGCGCTGTAGTCGACTGACGTCATGTGTTTCGACGTTTGTTTCGGTGTAGCGTCTCCATACTACGGCGCAGTTACCTCGCATCTGACGGACGGACGGACAGATAATAATTGTATGAAAATAAAAAATTAAGCTTTTCACTCGAGGGAAGACTTACACCAAGGACGTCTCGTTCCGCAGTTGCTCACGCTAACCACTCGAACACGGCGCTCGTGAGTATACACCGTCCTTGATGGTGCTTATCTTGTGCATGGACTACTCAGTTTTTATAATTTGCTTTTTTTTCATAGTTCCACACAACTTTTTCCTGTTTTCTCGATTGATCTGTGTTCAGTTTTTCAAGGCCTATCCACCGTGCCAACTTATAACTAAATCTGGGGGGGGGGGGGGGGGGGGGGTGCAATGGGGAGGTTCCCTTGTAAGCTAAGAAAAAACTGTAGCAAAACGGAGCATCCTCGTTATCCATGTGATGGATAAGACGACTAATTCGCAACATAAATGTCAATGTAAGCATGAATTTCTATTGGAACGTGCTTCCTGGACCAAATAACATACATTTCCTACGTCTTCAATGCGAATCATGTAGCAAATGTAATTTAAAGAACATAAAAATATCGGGTGAATTTACTAACATAATTATGAACGACTCACGAACGTAAATCGATGGTCACATAGTTTTCAAAAGTATTCTACAGTATTTCCATTGCCTATTAGACTAGCAGCAGAAAGAAAACGTTCGCTCAGCTGTGCTGAGATATCTTGCACTGACGAAGCACGCGCTTCGAAGACGCCACAGCATCATCTGGCACCACTTCATGGGAAACGAAATATCTCAAGTGTACGCCAATGTGTTGCAATCACATATCTATGTGGCGTTAAAGTGTGGTTATGGATAACACGCATGCTCAGATTGTGAATCTAACATCATAAATAAAGTGAGGGAATTGAATTAGGCGTCCTTAGCCTTCCGTATCATCAAATATATGTTAGTTATTCTATCTTAAATGAACTGCGCATAAAATCATTCACCAGAAGTAAATTACTTCTTAGCAACATCAGAAGATACTAACAGCTTGCCGGCGCGGGTTAGCCGTGCTTTCAACGTCGTCATATCGCGGAACGGAGTAAAGGAAACAAAAGGAAAATTCGGAGTAGGAATTAAAATCCATGGAGAAGAAATAAAACATTGAGGTTTGTCGATGACACTGCAATTCTGTCAGGGACAGCAAAGAACCTGGAAGAGCAGTTGAACGGAATGGACAGTGACTTGAAGGGACGGTATAAGATGAACTTCAACAAAAGCAAAACGAAGATAAGGGAATGTAGCAAAATTAAATCAGGTGATGCTGAGGGAATCAGATTATAAAATGAAACCCTTAAAGTAGTCAATGAGTTTTGCTATCTGAGGAGGAAAATAACTGATGATGGTCGAAGTAGAGGGGATCTAAAATGTAGACTGGCCATGGCAAGCAAAACGTTTCTGAAGAGGAGAAATTTGTTAACGTCGAGTATAGTTTAAGTGTTAGGAAATCTTTTCTGAAAGTATTTGTATGGAGTGTAGTCCTGTATGGAAGTGAAACGTGGACGATAAATAGTTTAGACAAGGAGAGAATAGAAGCTTTCGAAATGTGTTGCTACAGAACAATGCTGAATATTAGATAGGTAGATCACGTAACTGATGAGGTACTGACTATAACTGGGGAGAAAAGAAATTTGTGGCACAACTTGACTAGAAGAAGGGATCGGTTGTTAGGACATGTTCTGAGGCATCAAGGCATGATCAATTTAGTACTGGAGGGAAGCGTGGAGGGTAAAAATCGTAGATGGAGACCAAGAGATGAAAGCACTAAGCAGATTCGGAAGGGTGTAGGTTGAAGTAGGTACTTCGAGGTGAAGAAGCTTGCACAGGATTGAATAGTATGCAGCGCTGCATCAAACCAGTCTCAGGACTGAATACCACAACAACAACGCAAAAAGCGGCACTGAACTTTCATGCAAACATGTAAAAGTGTCAGGAGAGTCCTTCTTTGGGATGCTGTTCATATGTCACATATGCACTTCCTCCGGTTTTGGCGAACAACCAATAACTTCGTTGTTTTTTGTTAGGTTCGTGCTGATAACAACAAGTCTCGTTGTCCGTGCTGATTTTTCTGCTAAAAATAATTGTCTGTGTTTTTCAATCAAGTCACGGCAGGCGTCCACGTGTCGTAGTATTCGAAAGTCAAGGTGTACAGGGCAAACTTTTCACACACTTTTTTTTCTTCAGAACATTCTTGGGAATGTCTAGAACAGCAGATGTAGAGATGTTGCTCCACTGCTCTTTGTGACGCACTATGGACGCACTACACTGCTTAACTCTGCCTGCTCACAACTGACTGGCCACTTGCACACCTGCTGTTTACAGTTTTTAGTTCAAGTTGGCACTGTAGTTACTACACTGACGTCGCTTATACGCCATGAATAAAATCAGTCTCTGAACATTTTGGACGGACGGTGTAGACTTACTGCCTTATACGCTTACATTGCAGCATTGTCCCGACTAACAACATTCGCCCAGAATGGTGATTTGCGTATTTACACTTGTGTCCTACGGAAATTTGCACATCTACGATTTTTTCTTCAAATGTATCAGACCGTATGACGTCAGCGGATAAAACTGTTACCAGGGAGTTAGTTTGAGGTACGGTATTTCCGTCTGAGGTCGCATCTAGGGCATCAGTAGTTTATCTGGGAAAAGAATGATCATTTTGACGTGAGACGCGAACCTCGAAAAACCAAGCTCCTATTTCCACATTAAATAACTATCAGTTACCAATATAAGTAAACTGCTCTCCTCGCAATTACGGTATTATTATTTGGAAACGAGAAAAAATCCAGATTTCGAGATATTTGCCGGAAACAGCCCTCTCCGCATCATATCACTAAATCCAGCAGATTTCACGTTATTCTCGCGTTATCTTTTACATGAAATTCTAAGTTCGAACATCATGTTCATATCCTGATTCACATTCGTAATTTGGACGTTGTGTGCATATTCCTGTTTCATACTAGAGCAATGACTACACGGGAATCAATATTGTGACCGAAGCGTATGGCGTATAAACTTTAATTAATAGACTCGGTAAAGAAACAATTCCTTGACTCAATAACACTGGACTGGCTGTGCACCACAGTTACAAAAGAATACTATCAACTTTTTATTACTTGTGCGAAATGCTTACTGATATTAATATCTGCTAGCCTACCACTTCCAAATAATTCAGCCTTAGTGGTGTAGCTCAAATATTTACAGAACCATTTAAGATACGGTAATTCTAAAGAATTAGTTTAGAAGAAACTTAAATAAAACTGAATGCTGTCGTTACAGAGTGAGCTCTTCCTTCCAACCTCATTGTACACATGAGCTCCCTTACAGCAACTTCCACAATCAAATATTCCTCCAACTACCGCAACCGAGCGGTTCCTGGCGCTTCAGTCTGGAACCGCGCAACCTCTACGGTCGCAGGTTCGAATCCTGCCGGGAATGGATGTGTGTGATGTCCTTAGGTTAGTTAGGTTTGAGAAGTTCTAAGTTCGACGGGACTGATGACCTCAGATGTTAAGTCCCATAGTGCTCAGAGCCATTTGAACCATTTGAACCTGCAACTACCACAAAGCGAAATCACAATCACTTCAGCCAAACCAAAAAACGCCGCATTATGACAAGATCTGCACCCGTAAATCACATGATAACACTGTCAGAAGAGAATTACAATCATACATTTATTGGTAGTATTGACTTTAATTAATTTAAGTTTAGGGGGTTAGCAATTACACTGCTCTAATCAAAAATGGTTCAAATGGCTATGAGTACTATGGGACTTAACAGCTATGGTCATCAGTCCCCTAGAACTACTCAGACCTAACTAACCTAAGGACAGCACACAACACCCAGTCATCACGAGGCAGAGAAAATCCCTAACCCCGCCGGGAATCGAACCCGGGAACCCGGGCGTGGGAAGCGAGAACGCTACCGCACGACCACGAGCTGCGGACTGTTCTAATCAATCTGGAAGTTAATGAACAGCAGACAATTGCACTTCACTTAATCTTCAGCAACAGTCAAGTGACAAAGTAACTGACAGATACACTGCGAATTCTGTACTGCCATTTTTACGTTCTTCAGTTTTAGTATTTTAGATTGGACGGCATTTGATTTCAGAGGTAACAGTGACATAAGACTATTAGGTCAGACACGCAAAGAATTACAGAAGAAATGGAATATGTTTATTCCTCTATCATGGATAACGCTGTGGACATATGTCTTACAAGACGTAGCAGGTTATCACAAGGTCGGCGCCTTTGACATCTTCCTGCCGGATCCAATTTTGGGGTCACGCGTTAGCCAAGTGGAGACTGCTCCCAGACATTTTTTTGTCAATAAACACTTCATTAACTGCCCCTAGCGAGTCGTGACTTATAGAGGTCTGTTATTTAGTAAATTTACCAACTCTTCCCCACGACGTATCGTAACAGGCAATAGACTGTGACCGGAGCTCACGTACCGTGCAGGCGTAGAACAGACAGCGGCGCTAAGGATTACAGTGCAGTGTTGATTACCCGCACACCTACCTACCGTTTGGAGAATAGGCTTACAGGTGGACGATGAATGTTGCAACCACAGAAGATAAAATCGCAATGATCCTCATTTACGGAGAATGTAGGAGAGATGTTGAGGCTGCTGTTACCTTGTATGCCGAGCGTTTTCCAGAGAAAGCTCGCTCTCGTTCGATCTTTTACAAGGCTGTGAACGTCTTTATGTCTGATGGCAGCGTACAGACTGGGAAAAGGAAAAAAGTAAACGTGTTACGGGAGAAGCTAATGAAATAGATGTACTAGCGGCAGTGCACCACAATTCAAGTTTAGTCGCCCGGCAATGAGACCGTGATGCCAATTATGTCCGTAGGTACTACTGTCACAATACTTCATACGCATAAGTATCACCCATACCGCGTATCACTGCATCAAGAAGCTCAAGGCGCCGATTTCCATAAACGGATAGTGTTTTGTGAATGGGCACATCGACAAATACAGACCACCTCCACGTCCTTTGCCGAGGTACTATTTTCCGATGAATCTACATTCACAAGCCATGATAGTAACCGGCATAACATGTATTACTGGAGTGTAGAGAACTCTCACTGATTACGCCAAGCTGACCATCAATGTCCTTGGTCGGTTATCGTGTGGTGTGGAATCATCGGGAGCAAACTCATTGGTCCGTATTAAACGTTAAAATGTGTGTGAATTCCTAAGGGACCAAACTGCTGAGGTCATCTGTCCCTAGACTTACATACTACTTAAACTAACTTACGCTAAGAACAACACACACCAGAGGGAGGGCTCGAACCTCCGGTGGGAGGGGACGCGCAGTCCGTGACATGGTGCCCTAAACCGCACGGCCACTCCGCGCGGCGGTCCGTATTATATCGAGGGTGAATGTCGAACGCTTTTGGGACAGAAACTACAGGAGGACATTGCCCTGAACGTTCCAAAACGTACGTGATTTCAGCATGACGCATTGCGCACCGCATCGATTCCTTGCAGCTCTTCCACCGCATTGCACAATCGAAGAACGGGAGGTATTAGACGTGGTTGCACTGTTCTGTGGATCGGCGGAGATAGCCCTATTAATTGGCCCGCTAGGTCGCCGGATTCGACGTCGCCAGATTTTTTCCTGTGGAGTTCTTTACAAGATAAGGTGTACCAGCAAGTGCCAACGGTCCCTTAAGACATGGACGACAGCGTCAGAAACGCTGTGTATGGTCATTTGAAAAGCGTATCACTAAGTGTATTGAAGTTGGTGGTACTACGTTTGAACACTTACTCTAACTGGAGAAGTAGAGGCCTGTTCGATATCTAGGAGGAGTTCAACGTTGCGAATTAGGTTTACAATTAGAAGTTATGTAATACTAGCCTGTCCTGCACTCGCAACATGTAGTTGGGGTCCCATGTGCCATTGGGTATTCAATGGCCATTGAGTCTTCTTTCTTCTTTTGCAACTGCCTTTATCCCGCATTGTGCGCAGGGTCGGCAGGGTTAAGTACGGATTTGGCATGGTTGATTTTAAGGGGTGGCCAGATACCCCTCCTGCCGCCATCCCATACCCCCAAGGACGGAATTAGTGTACCCCAGCTGTCTGCGTCTAGTGTAAATCGGGAAATAGTGTGAATGTGTTTCAAATGTCTGCGAGTCGTGTAACTGAGGCGGGACGTGGGGACCAGCCCGGTATTCACCTAGTAGGATTTGGAAAACCGCCTAAAAACCACATCCAGGCTGGCCGGCACACCAGCCGTTGTCGTTAAAACGCCGGGCGGATTCGATCTGGGACCGGTGCGCCTACCCGAGTCCAGGAAACAGAGCGTTAGCGCTCTCGGCTATCCCGGCAGGTTCAACGGCCATTGAGTAGCATATCGTAAACTTCGGTTGTGTACCCATTTTTGTTCGATTACAGTGCCATATGTGGCGAAACGAAGAAAATTGCTCAGACAAAACGCATGTAGATTTTGACGTACAGCCGTAATCTGCAACAAAAAGCAGGGCTTCCCACTGAAGATTTTAAAGTTTCTCCCTGCCACCCACGCACGGGGTGAGGTGGGGGATCGAGTGTCGTATCATTGGATATCTCCCTCCGAGACACACAAATTGGAATTATCACACTTTTTGATGAAATGTTTAGTTTTCGAGATATTTCAATGTCTAATTAAAATGAACATTTCATGTGAAGTAGTGGTAATGCAGAATTCTTTTTTGTTTAAAGCAAAATACTGAATTTAAAATGTGGCTGTTCCGTCAAAAATCAAAATTATCACCTGCGTTACGTAATCATTGATGTTTTTGTCAAAAAATGAATACGTTAAATAATTACAATCGACTTTTTAACTTTCTGTAAATTATGAACATTTGCAAATGGAACGGTAATATGGAACAGATTTAAAACAAATATTCCTGGTTCACATTTTTATTAATGAACTTATAAAATTGTATTTTCACATCACATGGAAAAAATTCACAAATTATAGTGTAAATTTGTAGTAAAATTGTTTTTATCAGATGTAAATAACAATCATTAAGATTCAAAATTTAAAGTTCTTTGTGAACAAAGGTCGCAGATGAACACCTCAACCTCATACCCACTGTACAACGTACATGCCCATTCCTGACACATTGCACACTGCATCCAAATTCCCCAGACTTTGTCGTATTAAATGCCTCACCACAAAACAGAGTCCGGATCGTCGTTTTCAAGAATATCTTTCACAACAGATTCCATCTCTTTTCATCTTCCAGAAAACAGTTCTATTCTCTTCCTTGCCAGAACTTTCGTTCTCATCTCTTTTTGTTGCTGAGAAGTATTCTACATCTATATCTAAATCCTACATGGTTACTCTGCGATTCACACTTAAGTGCATGGCAGAGGGCTCATCGAACCATTTTCATACTACTACTCTACCATTCCAATCTCGAATGGCGCGTGGGAAAAACGAACACCTAAATCTTACCGTTCGAGCTCTGATTTCTCTTATTTTATTATGATGATCATTTCTCCATACGTATGTGGGTTTCAACTAAATATTTTCGCATTCGGAAGAGAAAGTTGGTGATTAAAATTTCGTAAATAGATCTTGCCGCAGAGAAGACCGCTTTGCTTCAGTGACTGCCACCCCAACTAGTGTACCATATCAGTGACACTCTCACCCCTATTGCGCGATAACACGAAACGACCGGCCTTTCTTTGAACTTTTTCGATGTCCTCCGTCAATCCTACGTGGTAAGGATCACACACCGCGCAGCAATATTCCAGCGGAGGACGGACAAGTGTAATTAGGCTGTCTCTTTGGTGGGTTTGTCGCATCTTCTAAGTGTTTTGCCAACAAAGCGCAGTCTTTGTTTCGCCTTCCCCACAATATTATCTATGTGGTCATTCCAATTTAAGTTGCTCGTAATTGTAATTCCTAGGCATTTAGTCGAATTCACAGCCCTTAGATTTGTGCGATTTATCGTATACCCAAAATTTATCGGATTTCTTTTAGTACCCATGTCGATGACCTCGCACTTTTCTTTGTTTAGTGCCAATTGCCACTTTTCGCACCATACAGAAATTCTCTCTAGATCATTTTATAATTATAATTGATCGTCTGATGATTTTACTAGACGGTAAATTACAGCGTCATCTGCCAACAATCTAAGGGGGCTGCTCAGATTATCAGCTAGATCATTTATATAAATCAGGAACAGCAGAGAGCCTATGACACTACCACTACGCCAGATATCACTTCTGTTTTACTCGATGATTTCCGTGTATCACTATGAACTGTGACCTCTCTGAGAGGAAATCACGAATCCAGTCACACAACTGAGACGATACTCCATATGCACGCAATTTGATTAACAGTCGCTTGTGAGAAACGGTATCAAAAGCCTTCTGGAAATCTAGGAATATGGAATCGATCTGAGATCCCTTGTGGGCAGCACTCATTACTTCATGGGAATAAAGTGCTTTGCACAAGAATGATATTTTCTGAATCCGTGTTGGTTATGTATCAATAAGTCATTTTCTTCAAGGTGATTCATAATGTTCGAGTACGGTATATGCTCCAAAATCCTACAGCAAATTGAGGTAAATGATGTCGTTGTTTTGTGGTCCTCAGTTCTGAGACGGGTTTGATGCAGCTTTCCATACTATTCTATCCAATGCAAGGTTCTACATCTCTGAGTAACTACTGCAATCTACATCCTTCTGAATCTGCTTACTGTATTCATCTCTTGGTCTCCCTCTACGATTTTTACCGTCCACGCTGCCCTCCAATACTATATTGGTGATCCCTTGATGCCTCAGAATATGTCCTACCAACCGATCCCTCCTTCTAGTCCAGTTGTGCCACACATTTCTCTTCTCCCCAATTCTATTCAATACCCCCTCATTAGTTATGCGATCTACCCATCTAATCTTCAGCATTCTTTGGTAGCACCACATTTCGAAAGCTTCTATTCTCTTCTTGTCCAAACTATTTATCGTCCATCTTTCACTTCCATACATGACTACACTCCATACAAATACCTTCAGAAACGACTTCTGACACTTAAATCTATACTCGATGTTAACAAATTTCTCCTCTTGAGAAACGCTTTCCTAGCCATTGCCAGAGTACATTTTATATCCTCTCTACTTCGAGCATCATCAGTTATTTTGCTCCCCAAATAGCAGCCGCCTGGGGTGGCCGAGCGGTTGTAGGCGCTACAGTCCGGAACGGTTCGAATACTGCCTCGGGCATGGATATGTCTGATGTCCTTAGGTTAATTAGGTTTAAGTAGTTCTAAGTTCTAGGGGACTGATGACCTCAGAAGTTAAGTCCCATAGTGCTCAGAGCCATTTCAACCCAAATAGCATAACTCCTTTACTACTTTAAGTGTCTCATTTCCTAATCTAATTCCCTCAGCATCACCCGAGTCACCCTGACTGGATTCCAATATCCTCGTTTTGCTTTTGTTGATGTTCATCTTATATCCTCCTTTCAAGACACTGTCAATTCCGTTCAGAACCTCAAAGTTTTTATTTCTTCTCCATGAATTTTAATACCTACTCTTTTATTTCCTTCACTGCTTGCTCAATATACAGACAAAATAAAATTGGGGAGAGGCTACAACCCTGTCTCACTCCCTTCCCAATCATTGCTTCCCTTTCGTGCCCTTCGACTCTTATAACTGCCATCTGGTTTCTGTACAAATTGTAAATAGCCTTTCACTCCCTATATTATACCTCCGCCAACTTTAGAATTTGAAAGAGAGTTTTCCAGTCAACATTGTCAAAAGCTGTCTCTATGTCTACAAATGCTAGGAACGTAAGTTTGCCTTCCCTTAATATTTCTTCTAAGATAAGTCGTAGGATCAGTATTGCATCACGTGTCCCAATATTTCTACGGAATCCAAACTGACCTTTCGCGAGGTCAGTTTCTACCAGTTTTTCTATTCGTCTGTAAAGAATTCGCGTTAATAATTTGCAGCTGTAACTTATTAAACTGATAGTTCGGTAATATTCACATCTGTTGACGCCTGCTTTCTTTGGGACTGGAATTATTATATTCTTCTTGAAGTCTGAGGGTATTTCCCCTGTCTTATACATCTTGCTCACCAGGTGGTAGAGTTTTGTCAGGACTGGCTCTCCCAAGGCTGTCAGTAGTTCTAATGGAATGTTGTCTACTCCCGGAGCCTTTTTTCGACTCAGGTCTTTCAGTGCACTGTCAAACACTTCACGCAGTATCATATATCCCATTTCATCTTCATCTACATCCTCTTACATTTCCATTATATTGTTCTCAAGTACATCGCCCTTGTCTAGACCCTCTATATACTCCTTCCATCTTTCTGCTTTCCCTTCTTTGCTTAGAACTGAGTTTCCATCTGAGCTCTTGATATTCATACAAGTGATTCTCTTTTCTCCAAAGGTCTCTTTAATTTTCCTGTAGGCATTATCTATCTTACCCCTATGAGATAAGCCTCTACATCCTTGCATTTGTCTCCTAGCTATCCCTTTTTAGCCATTTTGGACTTCCTGTCGCTTTCATTTTTGAGACTTTTGTATTCCTTTTTGCGTGCTTCATTTACTGCATTTTTATATTTTCTCCTTTCATCAATTAAATTCAATATTTCTTCTGTTACCCAAGGATTTCTGCTAGTCCTAGATTTTTTACCTACTTGATCATATGCTTCCTTCACTATTTCATCCCTCAAAGCTACCCATTCTTCTTCTACCGTATTTCTTTTCCCCATTCCTATCAATTGTTCCCTTATGCTCTCCCTGAAACTCTGTACAACCTGTGGTTCTTTCAGTTTATCCAGGTCCCATCTCCTTAATTTCCCACCTTTTTGCAGTTTCTTCAGTTGTATATGATTGCTAAGAAAGGCGCTATTGTGTCTGCGTACTGTGAAAGGAACGTGATTAGTATACCATCTGGACCGGAAGACTTGCCTTTCTTAAGTGATTTGAATTGTTTCGCAATACCTAAGATATCTACTTTTATGTCACTCATGCTAACAGCTGTTCTGGTTTTGAATTCTGGAATATTTACTTCATCTTCTTTCGTGAAGGAATTACGGAAAACTGTGTTTGGTAACTCCGCTTTAGTGGCACAATCATCGGTAACATTTCCATCGCTATAGCGCACTGGTGGCAGTGAAAGAGCGCGCGCAGGGTTTCGAACCTGTATCTTCCTTTCGACATGAGTGGACACCCTGCCACTCGGCCACCACAGCACGCTGCCCCGACCGACACGAGCTTCCATCTGTCGCCGCTTTCGTCTACAGCCTATACTTGCACAATTACTGTGAGTCTTCTACAGGAAGAGAGTTCGAAGCTCTGTTATTGGGGTTGAAATACTACACTGCTGTTCCCTTTTAATGTATAAAAATCTCTCAGTGTACATGTCGCGTCAATTCAGGATAAAACTCCAAGCTTTCGACACTTTTTTAATCTGGCCACACGCCGCAGCAGTTAGTCGAACATTTGAATGGTGTATATCCAAACACAAAATTTACAGTGGAGGCAGAGAAGGAAGGGAAGTTACCTTTTCTAGATGTGTTGGTTGAGCGAAAATCGGATGGACGACTGGGTCATTCTGTATACAGGAAGCCACAGCTTCCATCATCCGTCTCAGAAGAGAGCTATGCTGAATACTTTAGTACACAGAGCCAGGACTATTTCCGACAAGGACCACCTCGGTCCCGAGATTAACCATTTCACGACTGTTTTCAAGAGGAATGGTTACTTTGCCGGTGAAATTAAATCAGTATTGTCCAAGAAAGTAAGACACGATGCCGTCTATAAACAAGAAGAGGACCAACACATAGCGTGGCTTCCATATTGCGGTGCTCAACAAGCAAGATAGGCGTAGTCCTAAAGAGGCAAGGAATTAAACCAGTTTTCCGACCACCTAGAAAAATTAAGGAAATGTTGAGACCAGTCAAATATAGTCTCGGCTTAAGGGTGCCGGGAATTTATAGAATCCCTTGCGAATGCGGCAACAATTACGTGGGCCAGTCGGTAAGAACCGTTGCCGACCACTGCATCGAGCACCAGCGCCACCGGAAATACAGGTATTTGGAAAAATCATCGGTGGCTGAACATAGCCTCCTTAACAAGCATAAGATTTTATTTGAAGAAACCAGAGTAATAGCCCACGCAACGAATTACTGGGACTCTGTGATCCGGGAAGCTGTCGAAATTAGACTTAGCGACAGTAACTTTAACAGAGACAAAGGCCATGCAATTAGCAACACCTGGAAGAGTGCACTGGATAAAGAAAAATTGCGGAGGATAACTTCCCGCACTTTACCTCCTGATTGAAGGGATGGCACTGCAAGCAACACTGGATAGAAACTACATCTATGGAAGTAGAGGTCACCACTTCACTACGTGCCATATCGCCGTTGCTATGACGTACTGCAGCCAATCAGAAGCCGTCCTCTGCATATAAAAGTGGGAGCCTTGCTAGTTTACAACCCCCTGGTCATGATGGCGTCACCTAGCGTCACCTCAAGGAATCCCCTCCATCCTTCCTGTCTGTCCTTGCTACCCTGTACAATGTCCTCCTCTCCACTGGATTTTACCCCGACCTGTGGAAGACTTCCCGTGTCCTTCTGTTCCCTAAACCTAACAAACCCCCCTCTGATACCTCTTCCTATCGTCCAATCTGCCTCACCTCTGTGTTCAGTAAGGTCTTCGAGTCCATCCTCTCTTGCCGTATTCACCGCCACCTTAACCAGCACTGCCTCCTTCCTCTTACCCAATGTGGCTTCCGGCCTTCCTTATCCGCCGACGACCAGCTCCTTAACCTTACCCATCTTCTTTCCCTCCAACTTAACTCCTGTCGCTCCGCTATCTTTGTTTCCCTTGAGCTCCAGAACGCCTATGACCGTGTCTGGCATCCCGGGCTCTCTTCAAGCTCCAGACCTATGCTCTCCCCATCAACTTCGTCCATCTCGTTGCTTCCTTCCTCTCCCATCGTCCCTCCTATGTGACTATCCACAATTCCAACTCCCGTACTTTCTATCCCTCTGCCAGCGTGCCCCAAGGTTCTGTCCTTTCCCCTCTCCTCTATCTCCTGTACGCTGCTGATATGCCCAAACCTCCTCCTCCTGTTCATCTTCTCCAGTTCGCTGATGACACTGCCTTCCTAGCCCTTTATCCTACCCTTCAACGGTCCCAACGTACCCTCCAAACTCACCTTGACCAATTCACTGCTTGGTGCAACCAGTGGTTCCTCCATGTTAATCCCTCCAAGACCCAGGCAAACATCATAGGCCACACCACTCGCTCCTTCCGCCTCCATGATTTCTATCTCACCATTTATGGCCGTCCTATCCACCTCACTCCTACCCTCAAATGCCTTGGCCTCACACTCGACCGCCACCTCACCTAGACTCCCCATCTCCTTACCATCCAAAACAAAGCTCACAACCGCCTCCGCCTCCTGAAACTCCTGTCCGGCCGGACGTGGGGTCTGCATCCTTCCACCATCCTTCACACCTACAAATCCTTGAGTTGCCCCATCCTCTGTTATGCCAGCGTCGCTTGGATTTCCGCCCCTCCCCAGTTCTATAAAGCCCTCCAAATCCTCGAACGCCATGCGCTCTGCCTCACCTTCTGCATCCGCCTTCCAACCCCCACATGCATCCTCTATGACCTCATCCCCTTCCCCCAACTTCTCCTTTTCCTTGAACACATCCGCACACTATATATTGTCCGCCACCTTGATCCCCCTCACCCCCCGGTGTCTCCCTTCCTCTCCACCCCCAACCAGTTGCCGCGCCTTTACCGTTGTGTCCCACCCTCTCTCCATCTCCATACCCTTCATCTCCTTTCCCAACGCAACTTCCACCGTCTACCCCTCCTGGATGATGAGCTTCGCCCTGACATCTACCCTTGCTACCAACTCTAACCCCATCTTCCTGCCTCCTCCTCAGGGCTCCCTCTCCTCCCTCTCCTTCCTCCTACTCCCCCTCCATCTCTTGTGCCTCCTTTCAGTGTCTCTGCACTCCCTCCTGCCCTGTCTTCCCTCTTCGTCTCCCGCCCCACGTGTCTCCTGCCTCTTCGTGTACCCACTGATGCCCCTCCTCTCTTCATACCGCCGCTTCCCCTGCTGCCCCTTGCTCACCTCTCCTTTTCCATCCTCTCTGCCCTTTCCATCGGCAGGTCCCACCTGGCAGTTTTATTCTTCGCCGTGTGTCCTCCAAGTGGGTTTTAAGTGTGTTGTTCCAGAGTGTTTTTACTCGTGTGGCCGATTTTTAACGTGTGCATGTCCATTCAGTGTCTTCTCTGAGTTTTGAAAAATCATAAACTGTGTTTTTTAACTTTCTGGTGACTTTTTTTTAACAGTCCTCCATGAACGTCTCTGTGTTAGCCTATACTTTTACCTCCATTTTATTACATTATTCTAAGTACCCCTTTATCGCTTTGTGTATGTACCATTTTATTCTTATTTTAAGTTCATGTCACTCGGCTGAAGAGCGGTGGATTGTGCCGCTGACAGCCCTCCCCTGCCCAAATGGGGCATGGGAATGAAATCACAATAAAGAAAAAAAAATAGTTTACGACAGTCAGTTTTATCCCTCACGACGGCAATGGAGGTAGTGGTCGAAAGCTTGGAGTTTTATCCTGAATTGATGCGGCATGTACACAGAGAGAATTTTATTCAAAAAATACGTCGCGAAAGACTTCGTAGCCATTCTAATGTACTTGGAATGTCCTTCAGACATGCATCTGTATATTGCAGTTTCCTGTTCTTTTCTAATGTGAGTTGTAACGTCCTTCACTCATCTGTGTCTGAAGGACATTGCAAAGTACATTAGAATAAAACAGACATGCAAATATAGTATAATATACAGGGTGGTTATAATTAAACTGTGGCTAATTCAGCCAGTCTAGACGCAAAAGTATTTACCTTTGGGTACCCATCTTTATAGCAATAATGTTGAGACTGTGCGTTGTGGTACTTGCGTTGTCAGTAGTGTTAGTGTCAGGACTTGCCGGTACTGGTACGCCGACAAAGAGTTGAGGCTCAAGCCTCTGTGTCCATTACAGCTGTAGACAGTCAAGTCAGGTCTCAACAAGTTTCAAAATGGTACAAATGGCTGTGAGCACTATGGGACTTAACATCTGAGGTCATCAGTCCACTAGACTTAGAACTACTTAAACCTAATGACATCACACATATCCATGCCTGAGGCACTTAACATCTGAGGTCATCAGTCCCCTAGACTTAGAACTACTTAAACCTAATGACATCACACACATCCATGCCTGAGGCAGGATTCGAAACTGAGACCGTAGCAGCAGCGCGGTTTTGGACTGAAGCGCCTAGAACTGCTCGGACACTGAGGCCAGCCTGAACAAGGTGAGCAGGGCTTTACTCGTAAAGCTATTTTATCGAAATAACAACAATAGTACTGCTGTGCTTTGTGGTATCGACGCATAAAACGCATACAGAGAGGGATTGAAGAACATGATTCGAGGTTGGAATTAACTGGCAATTTGGGAATTGCTCCTGGGACAGGTTGACGGCCAATGACACAACATACTGTTCAAGAAGTTGCTATTCTCTTGGCTGCGAATGCTGAACGCCATGTGAGATCTTCAAGCAGGGCACGAACTGTGTCCCAATAACTGAACGTTCTATGGTCCACTGCTCCAAAAGTGGTGCGAACAATAATTGTGAAATGGTATCTCTAGTGATGTTCCAGGTTGTCGTGGATGCAGAGATCGTAACAATGAGCGATGTTTGCAGTCTGTAACGTAAACACTGTACGTCATTACCAAATGTTAGGCTCTCATCTGGAAATTAAAACGGTTTCCTTTCAATAGTTTATTCGTTTTCTCTTTTGCATGTCCTTACGAATTTTTCCAAATGGTTGTATTGCCCTATGGTCACTCATTTGTCATGGGGGCACTGACAAGTAGCGGAAGTTTAATTAAAGCCACGCTATATGCTCGTTTCTTTTGAAGGATGGTAGCGAACCCGAGGGCTGACTTCAAAGATATTGTTCACACATTGACCCTGTCTTGAACCTTTACTTGACTCCTCTCGTGAACTTCTCTTTATGTAGATCGTCACTGAGGTTGATTCCGTATAATTCGGAGAGAACGTTTTCATCGGAAAGTGACGTCAGCAATCGATAGACCGCCCAAAATATACCTATGAGTATTTTTCGTCCTGATACGCAGAGTTCACAATAGTTACGACGCATAGTGCCTGTTCACAAGGAAACGTGTAACAGTCGCATAGCACATAAAGTGGTCTCTCCAACACGATAACAAAGCGATTGATAAACCACTTGTAAAACACTCTCGATTAACGTACTCTTTCTCCTGCATTCCTACTTCGCACGTCTTCCGTATACTTATTCCTGACGGAGCACATATATCCAGAGTCAAACTATCAGGTCCAGTATTACACTACTGGCCATTAAAATGATGACGTGCTACAGACGCGAAATTTAACCGACAGGAAGAAGATGCTGTGATATGCAAATGATTAGCTTTTCAGAGGTTGGCGCCGGTGGCGACACCTACAATGTGCTGATATGAGGAAAGTTTCCAATCGATTTCTCATACCCAAACAGCAGTTGACCGGCGTTGTCTGGTGAAACGTTGTTGTGATGCCTCGTGTAAGGAGGAGAAATGCGCACTATCACGTTTCCGACTTTGATAAAGGTCGGATTGTAGCCTATTGCGACTGCGGTTTATCGTATCGCGACATCGCTGCTCGTGTTGGTCGAGATCCAATGACTGTTAGCAGAATATGGAATCGGTGGGTTCAGGAAGGTAATACGGAACCCCGTGCTCGATCCCAACGGCCTCGTATCACTAGCAGTCGAGATGACAGGCATCTTATCCGCATGGCTGTAACGGATCGTGCAGCCACGTCTCGATCCCTGAGTCAACAGATGGGGACGTTTGCAAGACAAATACCATCTGCACGAACAATTCGACGACGTTTGCAGCAGCATGGACTATCAGCTCGGAGACCATTGCTGCGGTTACCCTTGACGTTGCATCACAGACACGAGCGCCTGCGATGGTGTACTCAACGACGAACCTGAGTGCACGAACGGCAAAACGTCATTTTTCCGGATGAATTCAGGTTCTGTTTATAGCATCCTGATGGTCGCATCCGTGTTTGGCGACATCGCGGTGAACGAACATTGCAAGCCTGTATTCGTCATCGCCATACTGGCGTATCACCCAGCGTGATGATATGGCGTGCCATTGGTTACACGTCTCGGTCACCTCTTGTTCGCATTGACGGCACTTTGAACAGTGGACGTTACATTTCAGATGTGTTACGAACCGTGGCTCTACCCTTCATTTGATCCCTGCGAAACCCTACATTTCTGCAGGATAATGCACGACCGCGTGTTGCAGGTCCTGTACAGGCCTTTCTGGATACAGAAAATGTTCGACTGCTGCCCTGGCCAGCACATTCTCCAGATCTCTCACCAATTGAAAAGGACTGGTCAATGGTGGCCGAGCAACTGGCTCGTCACAATACGCCAGTCACTACTCTTGATGAACTGTGGTATCGTGTTGAAGCTGCATGGGCAGCTGCACCTGTACACATCCAAGCTCTCTTTGACTCAATGCCCAGGCGTATCATGGCCGTTATTACGGCCACAGGTGATTGTTCTGGGTACTGATTTCTGAGGATTTATACACCCAAATTTCGTGAAAATGTAATCATATGTCCGCAGCTCGTGGTCGTGCGGTAGCGTTCTCGCTTCCCGCGCCCGGGTTCCCGGGTTCGATTCCCTGAGGAGTCAGGGATTTTCTCTGCCTCGTGATGACTGGGTGTTGTGTGATGTCCTTAGGTTAGTTAGGTTTAAGTAGATCTAAGTTCTAGGGGACTGATGACCACAGATGTTATTTCCTATGGTGCTCAGAGCCATTTGAACCATTTTTCTGTAATCACATGTCAGTTCTAGTATAATATATCTGTCCAATGAATACCCGTTTATCATGTGCATTTCTTCTTGGTGTAGCAATTTCAATGGCCAGTAGTGTATGATTGCGGCCGTTTGGAAGTTATTTTATTGTTCAATACGCACAATTGGTTATTATCTTCGCTCGCGAGCCCGATCCAATACTCACTACTGAAAGATTTGTAGATCTGTAGCACAGAAATGGGAACACTCAGGAATATTGTGAGAGATACAAGCCGATGGCAGCAAATGAATGCCATAGCAGGTAGGCTGTCAAGCAGAGAGTTTAAAATCATTTGGAAAATTAAGTGGCTATAAGAGTAAACGAGTCTGTGAGTGACAGTGTGAAAATGATTACATGGCGTCTGTGAGTTTTGTGAATTTTTCAGCGAATTCACGGACAGCTGGATCACCATCTACATGGAGAAACACCAGAAGGAGCGGGCCTACGGCCAAAATGTAGCAGTCGTGGAAGAAGCTGCAGAAAGTGTAAGAAAGGGTAGGCGATTCAATAGCGTCACCCAGAAAGAGCTTTCCGCAGCTCGTGGTCTAGTGGCTAGAGCTGCTACCTCTGGATCACAAGGTTCCGGGCTCGATTCCCGGCTGGGTTGGGGGTTTTCTCTGCCTGGGTACTGGGAGTTTCCCTCATCGTTCATGAAAGTGGCTAGTTTGGACTGTGTACAGATTGGGAACGTGTACGGGCCCTGATGAGCGCGCAGTTGAGCGTCCCACAAACCAAACATCATCATAATCCTCGGGAAAGAGCTAGCTGCGAGGAGTCGTGTGACGGATCCATTACATCTGGCTGGCTGTTCCATCCCACAAGTACTGTGGAGTATAACGCAACATCATCTGCCGTTCCGTCACAGAACAGACTCTCGATGGATTCCTGAATTGTTTGAGGGCGATATGGGATGTCCTGGAACTTCAGTCCTAGAGAATTCACAAGTCATCTCCACACAGCAGTGGACATCAGTGCAGAGCAGAGCATGGAAGCGCTCTCCCCAGTTCGTGATCTCAGCTGACACGGTTAACATTTTCGAGTAACACTAGTTATTCGGGTAACGTAATAATTAAAAAACAGTCTTGGTCGCAAATTTCTTTTAATCGGAATGACCGGTTTCAGTCCTTAAGGATCATCTTCAGACTCACGAACGGCAGGTGGACTTCCACGGAGCAGGCTACCGATTAAAAAAATTGGCGATCAAGACTGTTTTTAATTATCATATTAATATAAGATCGCTGATAATGTTTTCAAAAATTTTGTATTCGAGTAATAGATGGAAATGTACTTTTGTAAATACTGAACAATGTACGTCAAGATAAGAGTTTATTAATTAGTGCATCAAGTCATGGTTTAGCAGTCAATGATAGTTGTGAATTATCAGTCAAAGTATTGTATCAAGCTAATCAAATCTTTTTCATCACTCATGAAATAAAGTGAACTAATATTTCGTATGTTGTAGTTCGATGAGCCATCTCACAAAGCAGTCGAAGACCCCACAGTTATGGCAGGATGGTAGTAGTTAGGTCTGGTCATAACAAGTATACATTAGAATTTCAATAGTTTGGGGTCGGTTTTGGAGTTTTTTGATTCACGGGCCGTTAATTATACATTTTACTGCCATCTAAATGTTATAAATCGGACTAAAGGTAACAAAATAATTTTTCTGAATGAAAGAAATTCATGTCCTGTCGTTGCTATTTACAACTTTCTACAGCTACGTGGAAACACATGCTGCATTATATTCTAAATGGTGAGCGTCGAGATTATAAGCAACAATAATCAAATACGTAGTGTTACAATGAAAATAACAATAAATTGATGCTTTAAATGGGTACATTCAAAAACCTAAAGCAATTATTCACAGTATTCACTTTTGGTTTACAAAATTACAAGAATTCTAAAAACTGTAGCACTTTACATGCAGCTGTCTAACTATAAAGGTCTGCAACGAGTGGGGCGCTGGAAGAATTATGATACTGGACCATATCCGAGGGGTCGCTAAATGCATCACTATCGGCCGTGCGATGTACAGGAATCGTGTTTTCTTTCGAAGTTTCGGCAAGGACTGTTCTCAACTGGAATGCTGTCGTACGGGTGAAATACAAACTTGGTACGAATATGTTAGACTTATTCTTAAAAATCATATGCTTGAGGACTCCAGTCGCTGTATAAATGTTAAAGAACTCATAAAATACAGTCATGTGTCGCTGGATCGCTGTAACGTTTCAGAATTTTTCTCTCGGAGAACAGATGGTAGGCATACATTTTTGTGCATATTTGTAACAGGAACGTCTCAACAGAAACATCGACGACCGTTACTAGTGCCTGCTTACCTTGCGCTGGTGTTCGTACTCATTCCACTCCGGTTACAGGCTCACTCGCGTATTTACACAAGCATCAATTTTATACGAATGATTCCATGAGGAAAACACATACCACGTTGCCATGGGGACCACAAGGAGCAGGTCCCGTGTCAGTCTGAGTGTGCCAACTTCAGAAGCGTGTTTAAGAGTCAAGATGAGACGAGAGACAGTGTTACGCGAGGCTCAGTAGGCGCCCATAGGTTCCGCAATTTACATAAAACGTACCAGTAAGATGCGATATTAATGGCTGCACTATCTGCGTGTTTCCTCGGTAGTCCATAACGGAATACTGAAATTCATTCTAAAATTATTGGAAACCAGGAATCGTATATTGTATGATATGACATACATTTTATTCTAGTAGCATCGCAAATGTTTTGTCGTCTGTATAACTTTATATTAAATTGTGATTCTTGAGTTTCTCCCGGCGTATTTGATAATCAAAATATCCACGGGTGTACTGCCGGTCTACAGTGTCGAACTGGCACAATATTTCGGCGATCATACATGTCGCCATCATCAGGTGAACTGACGGACTGAGCTCCTGTGAACGTGCCGGTACGGAGACCCGTAAGCTATGGCTGCTCCGGGGGAACTGGGTTCGGTCGCGGCGGCGGTAGATTTAAATACCCTCCGCCCGCGGCGCACTCCGTCCGCTGTCCGCGCCCCGCGCCACGGTCGCGCGGTGGAACAGATTGCGACGGCGTCTGAGATGACGTCGGAGTGATGGCTCTGTCCGCCGTGGTCGTCACAACTATACGTTTGCTCTATTTACTCTTGATTAACCTAATGTGGCTATAATCTTAGCAAGGCTTGGGAACCAGCGATTGGATTATTCAACAGTAAATCGAGCAAACGTATAGTTGTGACGACCACGGCGGATAGAGCCATCTCAGTGACGTCATCTCAGACGCCGTCGCAATCTGTTCCACCGCGCGACCGTAGCGCGGGGCGCGGACGGCTGGAGGGAGTGCGCCGCGGGCGGAGGGTATTTAAATCGGCCGCCGCCGAGACCGAACCCAGTTCCCCCTGAGCAGCCATAGCGAACGGATCTCCGTACTGGCACGTTCACAGGAGCTCAATCCGTCAGTTCACCTGAAGATGGCGACAAGTATGATCGCCGAAATATTGTGCCCGTTGGACACTGTAGACCGGCAGTACACCCGTGGATATTTTGAGTAATATTAAATTAATTACAACAGAATTTTCTTAACTTTGAAACTTTCGAAATTTGTGGTAAGGTCTTATGGGACGAAACTGCTGAGGTCATCGGTCCCTAAGCTTACGCACTACTTAATCCAACTTCAACTAACTTAAGCTAAGGAGAAGACACACACCCATGCCCGAGGAAGGAGTCGAACCTCCGCCGGGGGGAGCCGCGCGGACCGTGACAAGAGTCTTTAGACTACGCGGCTACTTTGAGTGAGGCTGCTTATGAGAAGAGTAAATGGGAAGAAGTAACATTAAAAAAATGTGGGTGGCCGTTACGAGAGGCGACCGGCCTGACACGTTGCTATGATTAAGGCTCGCTCGTGCCTGACAGCCGCAGTAAACTCCCAACACTTACGATGCAGTCAACTCGCTTACGTGCTCACATCCCAGCTATATAAGCCGAACGTAATTTTGAGCAAGTTTACTATGAGAAAAATGTCGTTTCTCTCTCCAATAAGTGCGTGACGAAAGTATACATGACAGTTCGTGTAGCTACATTAAAGAAACATTACGCTTTCATCATGTAGGCAGTTTGTTTTATTATTACCATGTGCCTCAGGAAAATTTTATGACCTCTCCTCATCAGATTGTGGGTAACATTAGGTACATTTTCATAAAGAAAATGAATCTCTGCTACCAGTTACTATTTTCATTTTGGTAACCAAACACGTTTTGGAAATTTATTCTCATTTTCTCGTGCTTGTTCTTACATCATTTCTTCACGGAAAGAAACCTGATGTATGCACATTCATAAATCATCTTAAACGATTCTTCCGTCACTGTTTGATAGAACTAGCTCATGATTAGAAATGAAGAACACTAAATTGTGGTTGTTTTACAGTCATAATTATTTAGTTAACCTGTTTGCCTCTTATAGGGTCATCATTAGACTATAACTGACAGTTCTCATCATAGGGGATACAGCTCTGGTGAAAAACATTTAAAAATATGTTACACATAGAAAAGGAGTTGCAAACAAATAATCACCTTTTACAGTGAAATAAGAACGTAATTAAAAATGGTGTACCGAAAAAGAAAATAAATATTAAAGGAATAAACCAAATAATACCAGGACTTAACACTGAAAAACTGTGTGTGTGTGCGTGTGTGTCTGCGTGCGAGGAAGAGGTGGTAACACGACTCAGAATCACAATTAACAAGAAAGGGGACGTTGTTGTTGTTGTGGTCTTCAGTCCTGAGACTGGTTTGATGCAGCTCTCCATGCTGCTCTATCCTCTGCAACCTTCTTCATCTCCCAGTACCTACTGCAGCCCACATCCTTCTGAATCTGCTTAGCGTATTCATCTCTTGGTCTCCCTCTACGATTTTTACCGTCCACGCTGCCCTCCAGTACTAAATTGATCATCCCTTGATGCCTCAGAACATGTCCTACGAACCGATCCCTTCCTCTAGTCAAGTTGTGCCACAAACTCCTCTTCTCCCCAATTCTATTCAATACCTCCTCATTAGTTATGTGATCTACCCATGTAATCTTCAGCATTCTTCTGTAGCACCACATTTCGAAAGCTTCTATTCTCTTCTTGTCCAAACTATTTATCGTCCATCTTTCACTTCCATACATGACTACACTCCATACAAATACTTTCAGAAACGACTTCCTGACACTTAAATCAATACTCGATGTTAACAAATTTCTCTTCTTCAGAAACGCTTTCCTTGCCATTGTCAGTCTACATTTTATATCCACTCTACTTCGACCATCATCAGTTATTTCTTCTCCGTGGATTTTAATCCCTTCTCCGAACTTTTCTTTTGTTTCCTTTACTGCTTGCTCAGCATGCAGATTGAATAGCATCGGTGAAAGGCTACAACCCTGTCTCACTCCATTCCCAACCACTGCTTCCCTTTCATGCCCCTCGGCTCTTATAGCTGCCACCTGGTTTCTGTACAAATTGTAAATAGCCTTCCGCTCCCTGTATTTTACTCCTGCCACCTTGAGAATGTGAAAGAGAGTACTCCAGTCAAAATTGTCAAAAGCTTTCTCTAAGTCTACAAATGCTAGAAGCGTAGGTTTGCCCTTCCTTAATCTTTCTTCTATGATAAGTCGTAGGGTCAGTATTGTCTCACGTGTTCCAATATTTCTACGGAATCCAAACTGATCTTCCCCGAGGTCGGCTTCTACCACTTCTTCCATTCGTCTGTAAAGAATTCGCGTTAGTATTTTGCAGCTGTGACTTATTAAACTGATAGTTCGGTAATTTTCACATCTCTCAATACCTGATTTCTTTCGGATTGGAATTATTATATTATTCTTGCAGTCTGAGGGAATTTCGCCTGTCTCATACACCTCGCTCACCAGATGGTAGAGATTTGTCAGGACTGGCTCTCCCAAGGCTGTCAGTAGTTTTAACGGAATGTCGTCTACTGCCGGGGCCTTGTTTCGACTTAGGTCTTTCAGTGCTCTGTCAAACTCTTCACGCAGTATCATATCTCCCATTTCATCTTCATCTACATCCTCTTCCATTTCCATAATTTTGTCCTAAAGAACATCTTCCTTGTATAGACCCTCTATATACTCCTTCCACCTTTCTGCTTTCCCTTCTTTGCTTAGAACTGAGTTTCCATCTGAGCTCTTGATATTCATACAAGTGGTTCTCTTTTCTCCAATGGCCTCTTTAATTTTCCTGTAGGCAGCATCTATCTTACCCCTTGTGAGATAAACCTCTACATCTGTACATTTGTCCTCTAGCCATCCCTGCTTAGCCATATTGCACTTCCTGTCGATCACTTTTTGAGACGTTTGTATTCCTTTTTGCCTGCTTCATTTACTGCATTTTTGTATTTTCTTCTTTCATCAATTAAATTCAGTATCTCTTCTGTTACCCAAGGATTTCTACTAGCCCTCGTCTTTTTACCTACTTGATCCTCTGCTGCCTTCATTATTTCATCCCTCAAAGCTACCCATTCTTTTTCTACTGTATTTCTTTCCCCCATTCCTGTGAATTGTTCCCTTATGCTGTCCCTGAAGCTGCGTACAGCCTCTTGTTCTTTCAGTTTATCCAGGTCCCATCTCCTTAAATTCGCATCTTTTTGCAGTTTCTTCAGTTTTAATCTACAATTCATAACCAATAGATTGTGGTCAGAGTCCACATCTGCCTCTGGAAATGTCTTACAATTTAAAACCTGGTTCCTAAATCTCTCTCTTACCATTATATAATCTATCTGAAACCTTCTAGTATCTCCAGGGTTCTTCCATGTATACAAGCTTCTTTCATGATTCTTGAACCAAGTGTTAGCTATGATTAAGTTATGCTCTGTGCAAAATTCTACCAGACGGCTTCCTCTTTCATTTCTTAGCCCCAATCCATATTCACCTACTATGTATCCTACAGACGAATTCCAGTCACCCATGACTATTAAATTTTCGTCTCCCTTCACTACCCGAATAATTTCTTTTATCTCACCAAATTTCGTCTCCCTTCAACACCCGAATAATTTCTTTTATCTCACCAAATTTCGTCTCCCTTCACTACCCGAATAATTTCTTTTATCTAACCATACATTTCATCAATTTCTTCATCATCTGCAGAGCTAGTTGGCATATAAACTTGTACTACTGTAGTAGGCTTGGGTTTCGTGTCTATCTTGGCCACAATAATGCGTTCACTATGCTGTTTGTAGTAGCTTACCCGCACTCCTATTTTTTATTCATTATTTAACCTACTCCTGCATAACCCCTATTTGATTTTGTATTTATAACCCTGTATTCACCTGACCAAAAGTCTTGTTCCTCCTGCCACCGAACTTCACTAATTCCATCTATATAATTGTAACCTATCCATTTCTCTTTTTAAATTTTCTAACCTACCTGCCAGATTAAGGGATCTGACATTCCACGCTGGGATTCGTAGAAGGCCAGTTTTCTTTCTCCTGATAACGACGTCCTCTTGAGTAGTCCCCGCCCGGAGATCCGAATGGGGGACTATTTTACCTCCGGAATATTTTACCCAAGAGGACGCCATCATCATTTAACCATACAGTAAAGCTGCATGCCCTCGGGAAAAATTACGGCTGTAGTTTCCCCTTGATTTCAGCCGACCACAATACCACAACAGGAAGGCCGTTGTGGTTAGTGTTACAAGGCCAGATCAGTCAATCATCCAGACTGTTGCCCTTGCAACTACTGAAAAGGCTGCTGCCCCTCTTCAGGAACCACACGTTTGTCTGGCCTCTCAACAGATACCCCTCCGTTGTGGTTGTATCTACGGTACGGCTATCTGTATCGTTGAGGCACGCAAGCCTCCCCACCAACGGCAAGGTTCATGGTTCATTGGGGGAGGGGCGGGGGCGTACATGTGGTGAAACAACCTGAGGATTTTGTCAAAACTGAACGTATGAGTCACAAGGGAGATATGCGCGACCCTTTTTAACTGTCTAATTTTTTAGTGTGCATATCACAGCTTTTTATTTACAAATTACTAGTTTCGGATAATGTCGTCCATCTTCAGATCTGAACGATCTGTATTGCGCGAAAATTGGCAATTGACCCTAAATAATGAAAAGTTTCAGGTCATTCTTATGAAGGCTAAAATTCGTTAAATCAATCTAATCCAAAGGCCGCAAAATTCAACTAAATACCTAGAAATTACAATTACAACCAACTTAAATTGGAATGAAAGCATAGAGAATGTTGTGGGGAAGGCGAACAAAAAACCCCGATTTATTGGCAGAAGACTTAGAAGAAGCAATAGATCTACTAAAGAGACTGCCTACACCAGGTTGTCCATCCTCATTTGTAGCACTGCTGCGCGCTGTGACATCCTAACCAGGGGATTAGCGGAGTACATCGAGAATGTTCAAAGAAGAGCAGCACGTTTTGTATTAAAGAGAAATGGGGAGAGTGTGTCACCGACATGATACAGAATTTGGGGTGGACTTCATTAAAACAAAGGCGTTTCTCGCTGCGGCGGTATTTTCTCGCGAAATTTCAACACCAAACTTTCTCCACCGAATGTGAAAATATTTTGTTGGCGCCGACCTTCGGAGGGAGAAACGATCATCATAATAAAATAAGGGAAATCAGAGCTCGTACGGAAAGATATAGGTCACCGGCTGTTCGAGAGTGGGATAATAGAGAATTATTGATGAAACTTCCCGGCAGATTAAAGCTGTGTGCCGGACAGAGACTCGAAATCGGGACCTTTTCCATTCGCGGGCAAGTGCTGTACCAACTGAGCTACCCATGCATGTCTCACGCCCCGTCCCGACTGCTTTACTTCTGCCAGTACCTCGTCTCCTACCTTCCGAACTTTACAGAAGCTCTCCTGTGGCTAAGCCATGTCTCCGCCATAGTTAGACACTGGACTCGCATTCGGGAGGACGACGGTTCAATCCCGCGTCCGGCCATCCTGATTTAGGTTTTCCGTGATTTCCCTAAATCACTCCAGGCAAATGCCGGGATGGTTCCTCTGCAAGGGCACGGCCGACTTCCTTCCCAATCCTTCCCTAATCCGATGAGACCGATGACCACGCTGTCTGGTCTCCTTCCCCAAACCAACCAACCAACCAATCTCCGCCATATCCTTTCTTTCAGGAGTGCTAGTTCTGCAAGTTTCGCAGGAGAGCTTCTGTAAAGTTCGGAAGGTAGGAGACGAAGTACTGGCAGAAGTAAAGCTGTTAGGACGGGGCGTGAGTCATGCTTGGGTAGCTCAGATGGTAGACCACATGCCCACGAAAGGAAGATTCATATCAGCGCACACTCAGCTACAGAGTGAAAATCTCATTCTGGATTTATTGTGAAGGTGGTTCGATGAACCCTCTGTCAGGCACTTAAGTGTGATTTGTAGCATGTAGTTATAGATGTATATTCAAATTTGTTTCTAAACCTATGTTTACAAATCTTTAAATTTTTAAACAGTTGTCTGTTGTTTCTGAACAATTCGATTAGATTATCTGAAGCTATACGCCTTCTACTCGGCTAAACTTGGACATAATGCTACTGTGACTGTCGCCAATCGGCCTGGCGATAACAAAAATAGTCACATTGGTGGTTGAGTATTGTTTTACGTAGCATGCGCATAACGCGCATTACCTCAATCGCAGGAGTTACGCGACCACATGTCATACTGACTGTCCACGTTCAGTCCGACGACGAGAAAAAAACTAGCCACTTGCCACTAACATTGATCATTTTTCCTTGTTTCAGCCATCCCGTGCATATCTCCACTCACAGGCGTACAGGGATGTATTAGACTAACAGAAATTTTTCTTGAATTGCAAGTCATATACGTGCCAAGTTTGGATTGATTACTCGAGGCAATCCAAGGTTATATTTGTGTCTATTTTCTCTCATCCTAGCCCCGACCTCGAGAGTCCTGGGGTGCCTAGCACCTACCCACAGCCCCACTACAATATCTAAAGACAGTAAGATGAATTGATGTAGTTAGTTTAGCCCCACGCTGTAAACGTAATTTATCATTTATGTAGTATACATTCGAATGCGTTATAAACATGGGGAGCTGCATCAAACCAGTCTTCGGACAGCAGCCCACAATAGCAACAACTTTCGGATGCGTACACAACTACGTATTTCTGAAGTGTCGCAACCGGATAGCCCCTCGTTGAGTGCTATTTAAGCAGTGAGCAATTTGTTAAGACCTCAACTTTGAAGTAAATTAATGTCAATTTTATTTACTAAGCAAGAAAAATTTCTGTCTCCTTGGCCCCTACCACCACGGCACAGCGCGTCCCCACTTTGCGGATAGGGGATACGGCCTTCAGATATGAAGGGTAGCTGCGAATACAAAAAATAAGCAGTCGCGGACAGCCGGTGGGGAGCAGGTGATGGCGTGATGAACCATCCCTGTCTCTCCTTCCCTCACTATCAAATCTACACTAATGGGCATTAAAATTGCTACACCAAGAAGAAATGAAAATGATAAACGGGTATTCATTGGACATATATATTACACTAGAACCGACATGTGATTACCTTCTCACGCAATTTGGGTGCTAGATCCTGATAAATCAGTACCCAGAACAACCACCTCTGGCCGTAATAACGGCCTTGATACGCCTGGGCATTCAGTCAAACAGAGCTTTGATGGCGTGAACAGGTACAGCTGCCCATGCAGCTTCAACACGACACCACAGTTCATCAAGAGTAGTGACTGGCGTATTATGACGAGCCAGTTGTTCGGCCACCATTGACCAGACCTTTTCAGTTGGTGAGAGATCTGGAGAATGTGCTGGCCAGGGCAGCAGTCGAACGTTTTCTGTATCCGGAAAGACCCGTACAGGACCTGCAACATGCGGTCGTGCATTATCCTGCTGAAATGTAGGGTTTCGCAGGGATCGAATGAAGGGTAGAGCTACAGGTCGTAACACATCTGAAATGTAACGTCCACTGTTAAAAGTGCCGTCAATGCGAACAAGAGGTGACAGAGACGTGTAACCAATGGCACCCCATTACCATCACGACGGGTGATACGCAAGTATGGCGATCACGAATACGCGCTTCCAACGTGCGTTCTCCGCGATGTCGCCAAACACGGTTGCGACCATCATGATGCTGTAAACAGAACCTGGATTCATCCGGAAAAATGACGTTTTGCCATTTGTGCACCCAGGTTCGTCGTTGAGTACACCATCGCTGGCGGTCCTGTCTGTGATGCAGCGTCAGGGGTAACCGCAGCCATGGATGGTCTCCGAGCTGATAATCCATGCTGCTGCAAACTAGTCCATGCTGCTGCAAACGTCGTCGAACTGTTCGTGCAGATGGTTGTTGTCTTGCAAACGTCCCCATCTGTTGAGTCAGGGATCAAGATGTGGCTGCACGATCCGTCACTGCCATGGAGATAAGATGCCTGTCATCTCGACTGCTAGTGATACGAGGCTGTTGGGATACAGCACGGCGTTCTGTATTACCCTCCTGAACCCACAGATTCCATATTCTGCCAACAGTCATTGGATCTCGACCAACGCGAGCAGCGATGTCGCTATACGATAAACCGCAATCGCGAGAGGCTACAATCCGACCTTTATCAAAGTCGGAAACGTGATGGTATGCATTTCTCCTCCATACACGAGAGAGCACAACAACGGTTCACCAGGCAACGCCGGTCAACTGCTGTTTTTATATCAGAAATAGCTTGGAAACTTTCCTCATGTCAGCAAATTGTAGGCGTCGCCACCGGCGTCAACCTTCCGTGAATGCTTTAAAAAGCTAATCATTTGCATATCACAGCATCTTCTTCCTGTCGGATAAATTTCGCGTCTGTAGCACGTCATCTTCGTGGTGTAGCAATTTTGATGGCCAGTAGTGTATTTATTACTCAGGTAACATCCAGAAACTAGTGAACTCCTTTTATAATGACTGGTCCGACTCTCGTGACATCTAGCGGTCAGTTCTGCAACACAGGGGGAATTTCCGGGTACTGTGTATCAATCGGTATACTCTACGAACTGCCTTACACTGCGCGGCGGAGGGATCTTCTCGTACCACAGTCATTTTCCTTTCCTGCCCCATACGAAAACAGTGTGCGTGATGAGCGACATATGGGAAGCCTTCGCATGAACTTGAATTTCTCTAATTTATCTGTCATGGGAGATACATGAAAGTGGAAATCATATGCTGCTGACTCTTGGTGGAAGTACGCTCTGAGTTTTGTAACAATAAAATGTTGATGTGCTAGTCTCTTTAGTAGCATCTGCGACTGGAGTTTGATGAGCATTTACATGATAATCTCGAGCTTATAAACAGACCGTTGCAGAAGCACGTTGCTCTTCTTTAGGTCTTCTCAATTTCCTATATGAATGCTACATGACTTGGGTCCCTTACTGACGAGAAATACTTCACAATCGGACACTGAACAGTTCCCTTAAATTAGCATTTTGTGTGTGAATTACATTTCCCGACGATAACTGTAACAAATCTGAGTTGGGACCTCCTTTTCCTATAACTAGTTTTAACAGGCCGTTCCGTTTTATATTGTACCATACCATACTCGTGTATACGAGGGCGAGCTGAAAAGTAGTGCTTCCGAACTTTTTGCGTGAAAACTTAAAGATTTTTAAGTAAAATGAACCTTATTAACGTCCTACATTTTTATTCCGGATGGCTCTATATTTGCAACCCTCTGCCTCTAGAGGGATCTGAATTGTTGCGGGTCAGATGGCGATGTGTAACGTAACTATGTCGAAGTGTTAGATCCAGCGCGCTGTGGTCGAGTTTCGAATTCGGAGAGTTCGCCTGCTCATGGATCATCGTTTCCTGCAGCACAACGCCAGAGCACACACTAACGCTACGACATATGCAAAAATCCGAGCTTAGGTTCGCAGTCATCGATCATCATCCATACAATTTCGACTTGGCCCCATCCAACTTTCATCTGTTTCCAAGACTTAAAGAACATCTTCGATGACTTCACTTTGATGGAGGAAAGCATCGCAGACAGAACTGAAGTTGTCGCTCAACAAAGTGCTCTGAGTTCATCGCCAGGATGCCCATGTTGAGAAATATGTACAAATGAAGAATGGTGGGTTGGTTGATCTGGGGGGAAGGGACCAAACAGCGGGGTCATCGGTCCCATCGGATTAGGAAAGGATAAGGGAGGAAGTCGGTCGTGCCCTTTCAAAGGAACCGTCCCGGCATTTGCCTGAAGCGATTTGGGGAAATCACGGAAAACATAAATCAAGATGACCGGACGCGGGTTTGAACCGTCGTTCTCCCGAATGCGTGTCCAGTGTGCTAATCCCTGCGCTACCTTGTTCGATGAGGAATGAAACTGTTGAATGTTAATAACGTTTGTTTTATTTAAAGAGTTTTAGGTGTTTTGATATAAAAACTTCGGACGCATTACTTTTCAGCACACCCTCGTAAATAAAATCACAATTGTGATCACTCAAGAAGCCTTAATCAAGCGAATCCAGTCTGCCCCAGATAAGTCTTTATACAGTGTCAAAAGACGGAGGAACTCCCATGTTACGTGCAGTACTGCGACTGCGGAGAAGAGGTCCCAGAAAAAACAAATGCCGGGCAAGTATGAATAGGACTCGCGTCCCGAGGGTTCTGTACAAACTTTGATACGTATACGGATCGTTCATTCATACGGTGAATCTAGAATTTCAATGATTTTTGCCTGTTATCGATATCGACATTGGCGAGACATCAAATAAGTAACACAAATGGCCGTATCTTTTGGGTGCATGGTTGAGAAGCTTAATTTCTTTTCATCGCCAAGGGACAATACAGTGTAGTGTGTGACGTAAATTTCGACTTGACATGTCCACGCGTTCCTCAGAAAAAGATGTCTTAACACACGGACAGACCAACTATTGATCACATGAAAAAAAGTCGTGTGTTATAATTACAAATTAACAATTTTCGTTTTTTTTTACCTTTACTTGTACCGTCGATCCTTGCATCTTGATAAATTTTATGAATCATGAGTCAACGAGAAGTGCTCCATAGGTTTTGATGTGTGAGTTTGCGAGTAGTAAAATATTTTGACTACATTGACGTAGAAGCTTGAATTTAATATCTTACGAGGACCGTATGTGAGGTAAATTTCAACTTGATACGTCCATCCGCTCTTGGAAGGAAGGAAGACCAGGTCTGACGACCCAACGATGTCGAAGTCATTAGAGACGAAGCACAAGCTCGGCTTGTGTCAAGGATGGGGAATGAAATCGGTCGTGCTCTTTCAAAAGACGGCATTATCTTGGAACGATTTAGGGTAAACAAGGAAAATGTAAAACTGGATGGCCGGACGCGGGTTTAGAGCATCGTACTCCCGAATGCGAACCCATACCCGTTCTGTAAAAAGGTTGTAACAGGCAGACGGAGCGGTCTAAGGCGCTGCAGTCATGGACTGAGCGGCTGGTCCCGGCGGAGGTTCGAGTCCTCCATCGAGCATGGGTGTGTGTGTTTGTCTTTAGGATAATTTAAGTTACGTATGGCGTAAGCTTAGGGACTGATGACCTTAGCAGTTACGTCCCATAAGATTTCACACACATTTGAACATTTTTGAACAGGCAGACAGACAAACTGTGGGATAACAAATGATAAACAAAATATTTTTTTCGTGTGATAAAATTATTAAATCAGCAATTTTCGGATTTTTTCCTTTCCTTTTACTGTAAAACTTAGCTAATTTCCAAATCTCATGATTCTGTCGACAGGAAGTAGCCCATAGGTTTTGATGAGCGAGTTTGCGAGTATCGACATGTGTGACATAAATAGTCGCATCTTTAGACTGCTTTGACGTAGAATCACAAATTTGTTAGAGCGCTGAGGGACCACAGACCCTAGTACCTGCCATAAATTGAAACTTGATTCAACAACCCACTCCTGAGAAAACGTGTTCTTAACAGTCGAACAGAGACAGACGTACAGTATAGGCTTTCAAGACCGGTATTATCTTCAGTTAAAACTTCCAGGCTGATAGGCCGTGATCGATGTATAAAACTCTCCCCTGACGTTTCGTCTCCAAACATGGGCGACATCCTCCGAGGTAAAGCGGCAAACTGCCGCAAAGTGGTCCTTCAAGGATTCCACTTTTACCGACCGAGGTATATGTCGTATAACGTATTGATACCACCTCACAGGCGTCACGGCAACGGAATTGCAAATTTCCACTTGTCTTGTAGGATGTGGTGAACCCAATGGTGTGTGCCCGCTGCGCCACAACTCCAGCTACTCTGGACTAGGAACGACCTCTGCAGCTGTAATATACAGAAACAGCTGACGGCAGCCGCTCCCCACCTTGCATTTGAAGCCTCTTCACTATGACACATTCGTTCATGCTTAGTACGTGATTGATTGACAGTTCATAGAGTAAAGTTTTCAGTACAGTTGTTTGTAATGGTACTTCAATTACGTAACCATTACGGCACCTCACCTCAACCTCTTTCTTTTGTCGCTATGATCTTTGACATACTTGTAACTCTGATTTTTGGGCGCGTAAGCGGTTATTAGAGAGAGTCTAGTCTTGGTCGTCATGTTGAAAAGACGCAAATTGTAGTTAGTTTATGAAATGTGAACTTTAACAGTGAGGAAGATATTTTCAAGTATGTTTTATATTGTGAAGTGATATTGCATCAAAAATAATAAAAAAGAAGTGTAACTTAAATTCGGAGTGCTGATTACTTTTTTACATCACCATTGTGCTAACTTGCAAAAGTTTAATCTTCAAGGACGGTTTATGAAACACATCTATAAAACTTTTGAATATCGCAGAATAACACCTAGGCCTCTTTGCATCCGAGCTTGGAATCATCACTACCGAGGATTTCGACGATTGAGCCACGAGTTCACAACGAGACCAGCGTGGGAAACACGAAACGATGAGTGCCTAGTTTATCCATTATTTCAAGAAATGACTTTAATAACTGTGCTCTAATGTCACCTGCCACATATATTACTTTGTTGTTACCCGAAAATGCAATATTTAGCAGCGTGAGCAACACCACAACTATAATTAATTTTTGACCTTTGTTGTGGTACGGTTGTTAGATGTAGAAATTACTAAACATAAAACTTAATAAAAAGTCCAATAGTCCACTGTAAGTCTATTTATTGAAGTCAATTATAGACCCAGACAACTGGGTTTGCGACTTTTAAGTTTCATCTTCTTGTGTATATCTGTACAGAACAATTTTTTAAATTAATGCTTTGATAATGAGGAACTGAACTTATCTGAGATGTCTTAAAGTACTGAAAAACTAGGCTTAAGCAAGGAAGAAAATAATACGCATCTAGTTAGAAAATTAGGCGTGGATCACATATGCTCCACAAAGAACGGGCTTTATCAAATATTTAATAAATACGGTTTATAGTTTCATACCAAAAGAAGGTTGCTTACTAAAGCTATGTTATATAATGTGGGGAGTACAGCGAGCCTCCAACTTGTTGACTTTGTGACAGGTGAACTCCATATCTTAACTCATTATTTGCAATGAGCCTTCCTTCATTCCGAGAAATACAAGTTAAGTAAATCTTCTATTTGTTGTGTCAACGTGTTTACAATCATTTCTGCTCTGCCAGAATTCCTACGACGACATTTCCTGCACCACTCTGTAGCTCACCGGGCAACGGCCTTGCCGCAGTGGATACACCGGTTCCCGTCAGATCACCGCAGTTAAGCGCTGTCGGACGTGGCCAGCACTTGGATGGGTGAACATGCGGGCTGCCATGTGCTGTTGCCATTTTTCGTGGTGCACTCAGCCTCGTGATGACAATTGAGGAGCTACTCGACCGAACAGTAGCGGCTCCAGTCACAGAAAACCATCATAACGACCGAGAGAGCGGTGTGCTGACCACACGCCCCTCCTGTCCGCATCCTCAACTGAGGATGACACGGCGGTCGGATGGCCCCGATGGGCCACTTGTGGCCTGAGGACGGAGTGCTGTAGCTTACCTCTTCTTACTCTTATGTATGAAGCCATACACAACAGATGGAAGCCTAACAAAGGAGAAGAAAAGGAAAGAAAGAAAAAGAGAGACCGTATGGCTCGGACACCTAGTCCAATCTGGGGGTAGTTCTGCCATCTAGTGCACATCGTTCAATCTGACGCCACTTTGGGGACTTTTGTATTGATCAGAAGAAGTCATGACGGTCACACAGAAACGCGCGCGTGCAACCACACACACACAGTCCACAAGCGATGAAACTCTCCGATCACGCTAGGAACTGAACCCGAGACGTCAGTATCTACAGGCAGCAACACTAATAACTAGACCACCAGCTTGTTTCAGGAACAAAAGGACGTCGTGCGGTACTTTTAAGATAACAGCTGACTGCTCGCGCTGTAGATCGCCGTGGCTAACATCTCCGGCCCGCGAAGCTGGTGTCGCAGGCTGGTGCGATGCTATCGGCCGCCACCTTGCGCCGTCGCTAGCTGCTGCGCTGCGCCGGCAGTGTCGCCCGCGCCGCGCGTGTAACCTGGCGCTGGGGGCACCGGAGCAGGCGGCGGCCGCGGGCTGGCGGCTGGAGAAAGCGCGCGGCCGACCCGGCTGACCCGGCTCATCTGCCGGCTTATGTTTTATTCAGCGCGGCCGCCGCCGAGCCGCGCCTAGCCTCGCCTCGCCTCGCCTCGCCTTTCGCCGGGGGCGCCGGGTCACGGCGCCGCACACCTGCCGCGGGCGCAGGCCGCGAACCCACCGCTGGCCGTGCGTGGAGGATGCGCGGCTGCGGCTGCGGCTGCGTGGGCGGCGCCGCCCACCTCGCGCGCTCGCCTCGCCTCCCCTCCCGCCCGCTCCTCTCCACGACATCCCAGCGGGCACGTCGTGCCGAGCTGCGGACGGCGAAACCCGCAATCGCCAGCCTGTGCGCGCCTTCGCACACATGTACACTCCACTGCGGCCGATTTCTTCTCGTAACGTTGAATATTTTTCAGACTTTCACCTCTAGCCTGCCTTGTAATCGATGTTTAATACACACTCAAGAGCCACATAAACTTGTACACCTGCTTAATATCGTGAAAGGCCCCCACGAGCATGCAGAAGTGCCGAAACACGTGCCATGGACTCGACTTCTTGTGTTGGCAGAAGAGCCAACACCGTGTTATGAATGGAGGCCGAAATGCACGCGTTTTAGCTCACGCAGGCTGGCGTGAGGAGGGAAGGACTATACTGACGTGAGGTCTGGAACATGACAAGGAATTAGGATTCAGAAAGCGGACGTAACTAGTTTGACACTTAACTTTAATCCATTAATGATGAACGTCGCTCTTGACCGTACATGATTCACAATATTATCTGTTCAGAATACATTCGTAGTAACCGAATATGGCGCCTTGCTAGGTCGTAGCAAATGACGTAGCTGAAGGCTATGCTAAACTGTCGTCTCTGCAAATGAGAGCGTATGTAGTCAGTGAACCATCGCTAGCAAAGTCGGCCGTACAACTGGGGCGAGTGCTAGGGAGTCTCTCTAGACTAGACCTGCTGTGTGGCGGCGCTCGGTCTGCAATCACTGACAGTGGCGACACGCGGGTCCGACGTATACTAACGGACCGCGGCCGATTTAAAGGCTACCACCTAGCAAGTGTGGTGTCTGGCGGTGACACCACACGACTAATGTCTCAGTCAGTGCTGGAGACATTTGACATCATGAATCCCGCAAGGCAGTCCCTAAATATGTAACATTACGAAGGGGTGGAGATCTCTTCTGACCCTTAACATAGACAAATGTAATGTATTGCGAATACATAGAAAGAAGGATCCTTTATTGTATGATTATATGATAGCGGAACAAACATTGGTAGCAGTTACTTCTGTAAAATATCTGGGAGTATGCGTACGGAACGATTTGAAGTGGAATGATCGTATAAAATTAATTGTTGGTAAGGCGGGTGCCAGGTTGAGATTCATTGGGAGAGTCCTTAGAAAATGTAGCCCGTCAACAAAGGAGGTGGCTTGCAAAACACTCGTTCGACCTACACTTGAGTATTGCTCATCGGTGTGGGATCCGTACCAGGTCGGGTTGACAGAGGAGATAGAGAAGATCCAAAGAAGAGCAGCGCGTTTCGTCACAGGGTTATTTGGTAAGCGTGATAGTGTTACGGAGATGTTTAGCAAACTCAAGTGGCAGACTCTGCAAGAGAGGCGCTTTGCATCGCGGTTTAGCTTGCTATCCAGGTTTCGAGAGGGTGCGTTTCTGGATGAGGTATCGAATATATTGCTTCCCCTCTACTTATACCTCCCGAGGAGACCACGAATGTAAAATTAGAGAGATTCGAGCGTGCATGGAGGCTTTCCGGCAGTCGTACTTCCCGCGAACCATACGCGACTGGAACAGGAAATGGAGGTACTGACACTGGCACATAAAGTGCCCTCCGCCACACACCGTTGGTTGGATTGCTGAGTATAAATGTAGATGTAGATATGCTCAATAATGTTCATGTCTAGGGTTTAGTGACCAGCGGAAGTGTTTAAACTGAGAAGAGTTTTCCTAGGGCCACTCTGTAGCAATTCTGGACGTATGGGGTATCGCATGGTCCTGCTAGAATTGCTCAAGTCCGTCGAATTGCACAATGGACATGAATGGGTGCAGGTGATCAGACATTATGCTTACGTACGTGGCACCTGTCGGAGTCTTATCTAGACGTATCAGGTGTCCCATATCATTCCAACTGCACACGCCCCACACCAATACAGAACCTCCACCAGCTTTAACAGTCCCCTCCTGACATGCAGGGTTCATGGATTCAACACGTCCATTCGCTCGATATACACTACTGGCGATTAAAGAAGAAATGCAGATGATAAACGGTTACTCATTGGACAAATATATTATACTAGAACTGACATGTGATTACATTTTCACGCAATTTGGGTGCATATATCCTGAGAAATGCCCTTTGATTGTGGCACCATACACAATCATTAACCTGGCTCCAGGGAGGTAGGGTGCCCTTCCCTATTCCTCCACTGCGGTAATTCCTGCCTGGCGCGTCCACGTCGCGGGGGTGGGCATCCTACACTTCAGTAGGCCGGAGTGCTAGGATGGCTGAGTTCAGGCAGGGACCCAATCCCGTGGAGTATAACACGGAACCCATGCCCAGGGTTACGGGTGAAGACCTTAATAGCAGCCACGGCGGAGAAGGAAGACTTCGGAACGGCGTAGCTGGCAGATGAGGCAACCCTCCTTTCTGGGGATTAAATGAGAAGGGAACCATTGCCTTGTGGTGGAGGAGAAACTCCAAAGGCTAAGGGAGACAACCGCAACAGAAAATCCTTCCTTGCGTTAGGCCTAGCAAGCAAGTAGGAACGCCTTCATATATTGCTTTCAAAACACAGACGAGCCTCGGAACGAACCACTCAGGATTTGACCCCACTGCTTCTTCAAGTACTGGTGCAAATGATGGGAGACCTGATGATATTCATCAGTACAAGAAGACGAAACCAATTGGACTAAAAAATAACCTAAATATTGGCACCCTTAATATATTAACCCTCAAGGGAAAAATGGAAGAAATGACAGATGTATTAACAGAGAGGAAGTTGGATATATTGGGATTAAGCGAAACAAAGTGGAAGGGAAAAGGTGAGAAGAATTTGAGAGGAGGAGGAAAACTGTACTGGAGTGGGAATAACAGGTATGGAAGAAATGGTGTGTCAGTGATGGTAAATAAGAATGTACAAAGCTGTACTGAAAATGTGAGATATATATCAAACAGGATCATAATCTTAAACCTGAGATTCCAAAAAGAAACACTAAAAGTAATCCAGATTTATGCACCTCAAGTGGGATGTAGCGAAGAAGAGAAGATGGACTTTGAAAATGTGTTAGAAAACCATATAGAGGGTGCTAATATAGTGATGGGAGATTTTAATGCACAGGTAGGCAAAGACAGAAAGGGATTTGAGCAAATATTGGGATGTTTTGGATATGGAGGCAGAAATGAAGAAGGGGAAAGACTCCTGGATTTGTGCCAGAGGAATGGAATGAAAATAGCAAACAGCTGGTTTATGATGAGACAAAGTCATGTTATCACCAGATACAGTTGGGATGGAAGAACGAAGAGTGTAATTGATTATATTCTAGTAGATAGGGAATGGGGAGAGAAAGTAACAAATGTGAAGGTAATTCCAAGTGTGAGTGCAGATGGAGACCATAGATTACTGGTGGGAGAATGGAAAATGAATCAGTGTGTGAAAAATAGAAAACAGAAGAAAGTGATGAGGATACGGGATTGGAAATTGAAGGAGAGTGAATGTGCTGAGAAGTACAGAGAATTAATAACACAAAAATTTCCAAAAGAAGTTTTCTGCGATGTAGAAAAAGAATGGAGTTTATTCAAAGACACTTTAGTCGAAGCAGCACAAAAAGTATGTGGCAGAACATCTGGAAAGGAAAAAATAAGACAGACAAGTTGGTGGAATGATACCACAATCCAAGCAGTTAGAAGAAAAAATGGAGCTTGGAGAAAATGGTGGTAAACTAAAAATAACGAAGACCATAAAAGATATATAGAGGAAAAGAAGAAGTGCAAAGAAATAGTGGAAACAGCAAAGAAAAAGGCATGGGAAGAGTTTACAAAAAAACTTGAAGATGTGAAGAGCAATAAGAAAATGTTCTATAAAATGATGAAAAATAAAAGGAAGGCTTCTGAAGTACCAGTAAAGATGGAAACAGAGGACGGTACCATTCTGGAATATAAAAGATCTCTGGAAAGAACATTTTAAGAAGCTGTTAAACGCTGAGGAGCAGGTACATGAGGAAACAACAAATAATGAAGAAATTGAGAGAAGTTGGGAAGCAGAATTAGGACAAATTACACGAGAAGAAATGGAAAAAGCTGTGAAGAAGATGAATGGGAGGAAAGCCCCATGACCTCATGAAGTATCAGTGGACATGATAAGAGCAGCAGGAACAGTGGGAATGCAGTGGCTGTATAGAGTACTATCAAGCGTGTGGAGAAATAGTAAAATACCTGACGACTGGAGAACAGGAGACATTGTTCCCATCTTCAAGAAAGGCAATAAAAGACTTTGTAAAAACTACAGAGGAATAACCCTCATGAGCCATACAGCCAAGATTTTTGAAAGAATTTTACTAAATCGAATAAGTGAAAAGATAGAAAAGGAGCTGAGTGAAGAACAGCGTGGGTTTAGGAAAGGAAGGAGCACGATCGGCCTGATATTTTCTATCCGTCAACTGATGGAAAAAAGTTGGGAGTATAACAAGAGGTTGATAATGGTTTTTATAGACATAGAAAAGGCATATGACTCAGTTAACAGGGAAAGACTCTGGGACGAACTGAAGAAGATAGATATAGAAGATGGATACATTAATGTTATAAAGACAATGTACAGAGGCCACAATTGTAGAATTAGAACACCATTGGGGAACTCTGAATACTTCGAAATAAGACAAGGACTTAAGCAAGGAAGTATTCTATCTCCTGCGCTTTTTAATGTTGTGATGGAGGGAATGAATAGGGCAGTTAAAGATACAGTGAAAGAAAAAGACAAAAGGATGATTTTTGCAGATGATATGGTAATATGGGGTGATAAAGAGGTAGATGTACAGTTAGAGCTTGATGCGTGGAAGGAAATAATGAAAAGGTATGGATTAAAAATAAATAAAGATAAGAGTGAAGTAATGATATTTAGAAGGAAGAAAGGAATCAACGGAAATATTACCTTGAATGGAGAACCCCTCAAAGTGGTAGAAAGTTTCACTTATTTAGGGAGTGAAATATCTAGGGATGGAAGAATAACTAACGAAATTAATAGGAGGTTACAGGAGGGAGGCAATTCCTACCAAACAATAAAACATCTGATTTGGAATAATGAAGTTTCAGAAAGAGCAAAACTCCTTATGTATAAGAATTATTACATCCCTATTGTCACCTATGGTGGAGAAACATGGACAATGACAGAAAGGGACTGGAGCAGACTGCAAGCAGGGGAAATGAAATTTCTCAGAGCAATTAAGGGAAAAACAAGAATAGACAGAGTAAGGAATGTAGAGATTAGAAAGGACCTCAAACAAAAAAGTATGAGAGAAGAAATTGAAAGAAAGAGATTAAGATGGTATGGGCATGTTAAGAGGATGCATGGGCAGAGACTCCCCAAAATTATGGAAGAACTAAAGATGGATGGGAAAAGACCTAGAGGGCGCCCAAGAACACGGTGGAAAATGGGAGTGCGAATATCTGTTGAAACGAGAGCTGTGACCTGGCAGCAAGTGGAAAAACAAAAGTGGTGGGAGGACCGAGCCAAATGGAGAGGACTCGTCAGCATCCAGACCCGGCAGTAGCTGGAGCGGGATTCGGATATAGATAGATAGATATCCTGAGAAATCAGTACCCAAAACAACCACCCCTGGCCGTAATAACGGCCTTGATACGCCTGGGCATTGACTCAAACACAGCTTGCATGCCGTGTGCAGGTACAGCTGCCCATGCAGCTTCAACACGATACCACAGTTCATCAAGAGTAGTGACTGGCGTATTGTGACGAGCCAATTGCTCGGCCACCATTTACCAGACGTTTTCGTTTGGTGAGAGATCTGGAGAATGTGCTGGCCAGGGCAGCAGTCGAACATTTTATGTATCCAGAAAGGCCCGTACAGGACCTGCAACATGCGGTCGTGCATTATCCTGCTGAAATACACGGTTTCGCAGGGATCGAATGAAGGGTAGAGCCACGCGTCGTAACACATCTGAAATGTAACGTCCACTGTTCAAAGTGCGCTCAATGCGAACAAGAGCTGACCGAGACGTGTAACCAAATGGCACTCCATACCATCACGCCGGGTGATACGCTAGTATGGCGATGACGAATACAGGCTTCCAATGTGCGTTCACCACGATGTCGCCAAACACGGATGCGACCATCACGATGCTGTAAAGAGAAACTGGATTCATCCGAAAAAAAAAAGACGTTTCGCCATTCGTGTACCCAGGTCCGTCGTTGAGTACACCATCGCAGGCGCTCCTGTCTGTGATGCAGCGTCAAAGGTAACCGCAGCATTGGTCTCCGAGCTGATAGTCCATGCTGCTGCAAACGTCGTCGAACTGTTCGTGCAGATGGTTGTTGTCTTGCAAAAGTCCCCATGTGTTGACTCAGGGATCGAGACGTGTTTGCACGATCCGTTACAGCCATGCGGATAAGATGCCTGTCATCTCGACTGCTAGTGATACGAACGCCGGTCAACTGCTGTTTGTGTATGAGAATTCGATCGGAAACTTTCCTCATGTCAGCACGTTGTAGGTGTCGGCACCGGCGCCAACCTTGCGTGAACGCTCTGAAAAGCTAATCATTTGCATATCACAGCATCTTCTTCCTGTCGGTTAAAATTCGCGTCTGTAGTACGTCATCTTCGTGGTGTAGCAATTTTAATGGCCAGTAGTGTAATTTGAAACGAGACTAGTCCGACCAGGCAACATATTTTCCTGTTGTCAACTGTTCAATGTCGGTGTTGACGGGCCCAAGCGAGGAGTAAATCCTTGTCTCGTGCAGTCATCAAGGGTACACGAATGGGCCTTCGAATGGTTCGCGCCGGCCGCGGTGGTCTAGCGGTTCTAGGCGCTCAGTCCGGAACCGCGTGACTGCTACGGTCGCAGGTTCGAATCCTGCCTCGGGCATGGATGTGTGTGATGTCATTAGGTTAGTTAGGTTTAAGTAGTTCTAAGTTCTAGGGGACTGATGACCACAGATGTTTAGTCCCATAGTGCTCAGAGCCATTTGAATGGTTCGCACGCTCACACTTATTGATGGTCCAGCATTATTATCTGTAGCAATTTGCAAAAGGTTTGCACTTCTGTCACGTTGAACAATCGTCTTCAGTCGTCGTTGGTCCCGTTCTTGCAGGATGTTTTTCCGGCCTCAGCGATGTCGGATTTGATGTTGCCGGATCCCTGATATTCACAGTACTCTCGTGAAATGGTCGTACGGGGAAATGCCCACTTCGTCGCTACCTCGGAGATTCTGTGTCCCATCGCTCGTGCGCGGACTACAACACCACGTTCAAACTCACTTAAATCTTCATAACCTGCCATTGTAGTATCAGTAACCGATCTAACAATTGCGCCAGAAACTTGTTGTCTTATTCGAGTGTTGACTGAAAAGTAATGCTTCCACCTTCGTAACTCTTCCACAGTTGGCAGCATTGGTATGCAGCAGGTACTGGCTTCTTCCGCAGCCTCTTCTCTACAGCTCCAGCTTGCGGGAAGCCTTCGCATTAAACGGTTGTGTTGTTACAGTGTAAAATGTGGAATCCCGCGCAGGCAGTCGGTCAGGAGATTTAAGTAACGTGCAGTTATTGAATTCTTGATAGCAGAAGGTGTCACCCCAGAGGAGATTGATGAGAGAATGAAAGCAGTTTATGGTGATTGTGTTGATGTGAGTACTGTGCGTCATTAGGCGAGTAAGTTTAAATATGTTGAAGTGGGAACATCTGACCTGCGTGACAAAGAGTTCGACGTCCTGTGACATATATGTATTCATTAGGCCGGTAATTATGTTGAAAAGTGAATTTTGGTAATTAAAGATCACATTCTAAGGATTATTTCTGCTTTCGATTTATTAAAATATTCGCATCCAAAGCCAATTAACAAGGTGGAGGCATTACTTTTCATTCAACCCTCGTTTAGACATTGCCGACCGCAGCGCATTATTCTGCGTGTTTACATTTCTCTGTATTTGAATACATATGCCTATACCAGTTTCTTTGGCACTTCAGCGTGTTTTCTTCTTCTTGTTCATTTTCTTCAGCCACTCTAGGGGTAGGCCTCGGCCTGTTTCGGTCTCATTTCTCTTCCTCGGTCTTCCCACACTTGTGTTGCCACATGGGTTCTAATTCATGGCTGATTTAGGAAATCTTTGTGGCTGCATGCAAATAGACATTCTCTCCATTTTTCTTTGTACTGAATTGCCTTATGCGCCAGTGGTTGCATCCCATTGCAGCACACCATTAATTACGTGAGCTCAGAATTGGGGAGGGGAGAAGAGCCCGTAAAATCTCACCAAATTTTGTTTAAGGGGAGACGATAGGGGAATGAAAATTTCACGTCAACTTTTTAATTAAGAGAATATAAATTATTACAATGGATAAAATTTTGCTTAACAAAACTAATCTTGAGCGTAAGCAATATTCAGACAGCCTAAAAATCTTTATGGCCTCTCTAAACTGAATGCTTCACACATTTTGTAAGCCCGAGATTCTCCGATGTGAAACAAGTGCCACACAACTGTCAAATTTGACTCAGGTAGTTCCCTGCCACGTCGGTCGAAATTACTGCTTGTCAGTCAGTGAGTCGGGCGTGATATTCCACAATGCACGCAAAGCCATTGTTATTGTGTTCAAAATGAATTTATAGCATAGCTTTTACAATGCGGATGTTAAGCAGCATGCTGAAAAATTCAAACAAAAGTGCCAGCAAGAAGTTAATTGTTTGTGGAAAAAAGCTAAGCTGTAATTCAGAGACTAAAAGGCTCTTAGTGATTACACAAATCAAGAGAATGAAAAGCTACATAACCATACGGTTCAAAGGAAGATAAAAACAATGTTGTCTTTCATCTGCAAAGTAAGTGAAGATTCAAGACAAAAATGGTTCAAATGGATCTGAGCACTATGGGACTTAACATCTGAGGTCATCAGTCCCCTAGAACGTAGAACTACTTAAACCTAACTAACCTAAGGACATCACACACATTCATGCCCGAGGCAGGATTCGAACCTGCGACCGTAGCGGTAGCGCGGTTCCAGACTGAAGCTGCTAGAGCCGCTCGGCCACTGCAGCCGGCAATATTTAGAGAATATCCGTTATTATAACGAACTATAAACTTCCAGCTGAATCTCTTTCTTTGTTGTAACCTTAATTGTCCTCCATACTGTGCGTCATATAAGCTGGTAACTATTAGTTTCTCCTGTATTTCGTCATCTTGATCATATGATACGTCACATCCTAAACTTATAAAATGTTCTATCGGTTGATTATTGAAGACTATTTTCGTTCGTGCTGGGTGAATACCTAAAAAGGCTTGGTTTTCGTTTTATTTAGATAGGACGGCGAGAAAGTCTGAAAAGCTTGTAAGGGTATTGCAGGGTATGTTGCGCTGGGAAAAAAATGTTAACAGAAATATGCGATACGCTGTGCCTTGTCCTATTTAATTAGCGCTGAAGTTATCCAATCAGGTCATTGCACACGCAAATTCAAGCAGCCCGCCAGAGATGGTGTCGCGAAACGTGTTCTTCATATGGTTTCCCAAAATCGAACAATAAGAAGCGGTACGAAAACTAGATGTGGGACGCTAGTAAAGATGTAACTCGAGCCAAAGCCCGAAAGGTCTCGTCCGCTATCATCTACGCCCTGACATGGAAAAACAAACATTCAGAAGAAGAATTTGTCCAGTGGTTCCAGGTGCTACGAATTGCAATGTCACACGCTTTTCGGGAGGAATAGTTTGCTCTAAAGGAGAATGACTTTTATTCGCAATCCAGGAATCAAGCAAAAGCAAATTAGTTTCACCAGCTATTAGGAAAAAGCAGTGCTCACACCATAGTTGTAGTTCTCTTACGCCCATTTTCCCATCCCACTATCGCTTGCTGTGACGTAAATATTCCCTACTGCCCTTACCAGATCTCGCACAAGAGAAAGAATCGTAGGCGGCAGAGCACCTTCAACTTTTCAAAGCACAATAAATAACTTTCCAATCAGTTTACCAACCAGATTAAAAGTTGGCATGATTTTATATGAATGCGTTAAGGTAATGATGGTAGTTGATCTTTATATATTGGTACCTCTAATTTGCAGTGTTCCTTTCATGAGCATTACCTCTTCAAATCTCGATTGCTCGGAGTTCAAAACAAATTCCTTACTGAACAATAGGATAAGTTTGTTAATCTCATCTACTAAATTTCTGGACGATTCCGGAGTTTTCTGTGCATCGTCAAGTCGACGCTTTGTCTTAAATTTCGTTACCTTACGTCTTCCAATTCTGTTGCACTGTTTTAAGTTATGCAACCACCCACTGCTTCCCTTGAAATCAGAGTTAGCTATTTCGCGCGCAGTTTGATGTGTGTAAGGTAGTAGGTCACTATCATGCTTGTACTGTACACTGTGTCGTGTAAGTTTGAAACTTGCACACAGCAGTTTTTGTAACAACTGCACCTTGTCCTCCCTTGAGTATCCATAGTTTTTCTTAGCCACCACACTGTAATATTGCTGCGGACTTATTAGAAATCTGTTAGTCATTTTATTATGCCGTGGATGATCTTACATGTACGTAATGTTGTTTAGTCCCTGTTCCTTGCACAACGATTGACCTTTATTACGTATCAATGGAGACGATATTTGTGGCTCCCTGTTCGACAAGAATGATCAGCTACATGGCTCGACACCTGTTTCAGTACCACTTTTACTTATTAAGCACGTATCGTCATCATTGAACTCTCATGATCACAGTCGAGTGTATACGACACCACACTACCATGCATGCCACTGATTCATAATGAAGAAACGCTAATATTTCATCTGCCACTTCTTTCTCCCTCTGCATAATTCCTTGGGTTCCTTTCAGACGAAATATCAACTTCGTCAACTGTTGTTGTAGATGTAATGCAATGCTTGCTTTTTATATCGTTGCCATTGATCCGCTTTGTGTCAACACTACTAATGCTGCAGCACTGTTGTGAGTTACTCGTCGACGAATCATTTCAGCTGCGCTGCGTAGCCTCATGCTGTGCCCACCGCTGGATACCTGCAATGCCACCCCGTGTTGCCATTAACAGACAATATTGTGGTTGCATGGCAGACCATATGTGGGGAGACGAGTGCTGTAAACATCATTATCATTTTACGATCTCGCACTCAAGGTGTTGCTTGTAAGCCCGTCGCTGTCTCTCAGAGCATTACAGAGCAATCAGTTACGTACCAGTACATAACAAGTAGTAATTGTACCCAGTACAATCAGACGATGACTACTGTCGAAGTAGTGTACCGTCTTAATATTATAGAAGTCAATGTACAAGTAAAGATATCCCTGCGTCACTGAATTCTGATACAAATTATAACCAAACATGGGGCCTCACTTTCAAGCGTATGACTCTCTTAGCACTCTTGAAGTAAAGAAAAGCTTATGATATTGTACATCATCTGAGATGAAACTGCTCGGACGTACTGAACAGAAAGGAACACTAATATGCTATTATGCAGTTTCTGTCCCGTGAAGCTATAACTCCATATGAGCTTACTGCTCACCATCGCTCATCACAACAAAGATCCTGATATTAGAGCACAGCCGCGGGTAAAAGCTAGTTCTATAATAGTTTTATAGTTTATCTGTTTCAATTCAAGACGAAAACAAATATACTGAAGTAACAACAGTCATGAGATAGTGAGTGCACATATACACATGGGCGGCAGTACTGCGTACACAAGCTACAAAAGGGCAGTGCATTGGTGGAGCTGTCATGTGTTCTCAGTTGATTCATGTGAAAAGGTGTCCGGTGTGATTAAGGTGGCACGACGGAAATTAACAGACTTTCGACGCGGAATGGTAGTCGGAGCTAGACGCATGGGACATTCCGTTTCGTAGATATCAGGGAATTCAGTATTCCGATATCCATAGTGTCAAGCGTGTACCGAGAATAACATATTTCAGGGTTATCTCTGACCATGAACAACGATCGAATGGAGCTACATGCAACGGACATTCCATCTCGGAAACCCTTAAGGAATCCAGAGACCAACAGTGTCAAGAGTGTGCCGAGAATACCAAATTTCAAAATTTCAGTCATTAACCTCTCACTTCGGACAACGCACTTAACGACCGAGAGCAGCGCCGTTTACGTAGAGTTGTCAGTGCTAACAGACAAGCAACACTGCCTGAAATAACTGCATAAATCAATGTGGTACGGACGGCGATCGTATCCGTTAGGAGAGTGCGGCGAAATTTGGCATTAATGGGCTGTGGCAGCAGACGACCGACGCGAGTGCATTTTTGCTAACAATACATCGCTTGCAAGCGCCTCTCCTGGGCTCCATAGCGGTTGGACCCTAAGCGACTGGAAGACTGTGGCCAGGTTCGATGAGTTTCGATTTCTATTGGTAAGAGCTGACGGTACGGTTCGAGTGTGGTGCAGACCCCACGAAGCCATGGACCCAAGTTGTCAATGAGGCACTGTGCTAACTGCTGCTGGTTCCATAATGGTGTGTGCTGTGTTTACATGAAATGGATTAGGTTCTCTGGACCAATTGAACCGATCATTGACTAGAAATGGTTATGCTGCGCTAATTAGATATCTTCAGTGATGGAATTTTTATGTATGATGGTGCACCATGTCACCAGGCCACAATTGTTCGCGACTGGTTTAAAGAATATTCTGGACATTTCAGGCGGATGGCTGGCCACCCAAATCGCCCTGCATGAAATCCATCGAACATTTACAGGACATAATCTGAGGACACCTCGTGCACAAAATCCTGCACCAACAACACTTTAGCAATTACGGACGGTTATACATGCAGAAAGGCTCGGTATTTCTGCACAGAACTTCCAACGGCTTGTGGAGTCCATGCCACGTCGAGTTGCTGCCCTTTCCCAGGCAAAAGGAGGTCCGATACGATATTAGGGGATATCCCAAGACTTTTGTCACCTCAGGGTAAACACATAGGACCTAAGAATAGGTAAGTTACAGAAGCGCTGATATATTTTCATGACAAATTGACTATAAACTATTTTTTGTGCAGCTCAAAACCCATATGCTTTATACTAGGTGACAATTCAAAAAATGGTTCAAATGGCTCTGAGCACTATGGGACTCAACTGCTGAGGTCATTAGTCCCCTAGAACTTAGAACTAGTTAAACCTAACTAATCTAAGGACATCACAAACATCCATGCCCGAGGCAGGATTCGAACCTGCGACCGTAGCGGTCTTGCGGTTCCAGACTGCAGCGCCTTTAACCGCACGGCCACTTCGGCCTGCTAGGTGACAATTCCTCGGTTTCGAAAGAGTATAACATCAAACGGTATTACGAGACTAAACATGCTGTTACGTTTGATACGCAGAATGACTCTTACGACAAGAGCAGGTGAACGACTTAAAAATGTTTCACTCAGCAACAGGTATTTTCAAGAGAGAATTCACGGTCAACATGCCATGTGACAGCGATTTATACTGTAGCTATTATACTGACAAAAAAAAATCAAAGCCATATTCAGAAGGCAAAATGTTTAAGGATGCTTAGAGAGCGCCAATGAAATCGTGTGCCAAATAAATTAAAAGGATTCTCAAAAATAAGCCTGTCTCGTCGAACTATTACTCAACGTGTGGACTACATTGCAAAACAATTTTAAGATAATTTAACATATGATGCCTCTGAGTTCATGTTTTATTCTCTAGCGTTGGATGGATGCACAGATTGGCTGATACAGACCAAGTGGTGATTTATGTGAGGGGTGTTGATGCCCATTTTAGTAAAACAAAATAATTACCGGCACTGTAACCACATGAGGATACCACAAAGTTGCGAGTTATGTTGGGAACAGTTACATCGACATTGCGTTGATTTTCACTAAAACTTGACAACCCATAGCGGATATGAACGGATGGTGCTGAGGCAATAGCAGGAAGGCACGAAGTTCAATTGACTGAAAGTGAGAACCGCTAATTTTGCGATATGTCTATGCAAAATTTTCATTGTGTTAGCCATCAAGAAAATGTATGTGCTAAGTTCCTCAAAATGAAACATGCCATGAACGTAGTTGTCAAAACACTGAACTTTGTTAGGTCGAAAGGATTTAGTCACCGGCAGATCAACGAATTCCACAAGTCTTCGTTTCAGAGCATGATAACGCTACATTTTACAGAACTAATATGGCTGACCCGTGCCAAAATGTTGAAAAGTGTGTTTGAAGCAAGGAACAGAATCGTTGTTTGAAAGCAAACTAGAGCCTATCGTGGAGCTTGAAGATAATGAGTGTCTTTCCGACTTAACGTCCTTGGTCGATATAACTTGCAACCTAAGTCCGTTAATACTCGTCTGCAAGAAAAAGACCAACAGTACCGTAGTCTTCTTTTGAAAATCAGTTTATTTGCCATGATCGCAATGTTAAGACAATTATTGGATTACTAGTTTCGGCAAAATGTATTACCACCTTCAGATCCATAAAACCGAACGTTGGAAGTTATATCATACAATACTTCACTTTTCTAAGCATATTGTATAGTCCTCATGTGACAGCATGGAGTGAGCATTGTATTTTGTAACTACCACTGCCCGATTTTATGGATTTGAGGATGGCAATATATACTACAGAAACCGGTGATCCAGTAATTATGTTAACATAGCGATCTTAGCAAATAAATTGGTTTCCTAAAGAAGACTACAGTACAAAAAAATTACAGACCACCTTCTACTCTCATTATATCAGGTAATCAAAACACCAACTGATTAATGTTGAGCATTATCTTATTCCCGTATTCCTAATAAAACTTGGGCCTTGGAAACAATTTTACTGAGGAAAAACTTCAGTCAACTTCGTATACCGTAAAGTCAATCGAACATCACACAGGCGGCAGCGATTAAATACTCTTATTTGATGTATGACTTCAAATTCGAACTCGAAAACTGATTTAAAGTTTTTAAGAAACATCGTCTGCTTTTTTCTGCATTTGCCACGCCACTCGCTGCAGGCATGAGTTCACTACCGGGAATGGAATTCTGCGAAATGCTATGTGATACACAGTTAAAGTGTAAATTTAATCTGGTTGGTTTGGAAGACTCCAAAAACGTATTTGGACAAGAAGAAATATCCTTCCTTTATTCATGATTTCATTGTTTGGAGGCACTTAATGAGTGGCGTGGAGTATATTGCTATAGACAATGTGCAACAGCTAGAAACATTTGTTATTTTCAATTGACTTGGAAAAACATATGAAAGTGTTTAGGGCAGCTTGAGAGGTTGTTTTTCAGTTACTGTGTCCATTGTGTCAGGGATCCTTATCTAAAATAGTAGGTGTTTATATATACTTTTTTTTTTTTTTTTTTTTTTTTAAGCAAGCGGACGGGTGAGTGGTGAAGGTACCCGATTAAGGGATCCGGTGCAAGTGACAATTCGAGTACGGGTAATTACAGGTGTGGAAGAGCATCACATATCGTGGGCCAGTGCCAATTGGGGGTGAAACAGAATGCGAACAGTTGAAGCCAGAATAAACAAGCAAGGTACTTTACTTGGGTTTTGCCCAAGTCTTAAAATAAAGTTAGCCTCGCGGAGTAGCCGTGAGGTCTAGGGCGCCTTTCCACGATTCTCGCGGTTCCCCCGGTCGGAGGTTCGAGTCTTCGCTGGAGCATGGGTGTGGCTGTTGTCGTTAGTGTAAGTTTGTTTAAATTAGATTAAGTAGTGTGTAAGCCTAGGGACCGACGATCTTAGCAGTTTGGTCCCATACGAACTTACCACAAATTTCCTAATATAGTAAAGTTAAGGTTGTAACTAGGAATCCTATGGCAATAAAAAAGGAATAAAAGTGAGATAGCGTTAATACTTTCAACCTTCTTTACCTCCTCTGCATTACTGCAGATGACGTGTCAATGAGCACATTTGTACTGTGCATGCAGTACACGTGAGGTGCCTAGTTGTTTCCACTGCCCTGTGTGGAATACGAAAGTTCTTGTACACTTCACTAACCTGCTGTCTTCATGATGATGATGTCCCCAGCGCAGAAAACAGCACGCAGGTCGTGGATTCTTTTTCTTGAGGCTGAAATTAACTTCGCAAGGAACTGCTGCTACGAATAAACTATAACTCATTTGGGATGCTACTCGCGTTTTTATTGATATAGACACGAGAAACTATTCTTGATCACAACGTATTGAACATATCTTTCCACAGTCATTATATCTGGCTAAAATAACATGAAATACATACTGCCACAGACAACATGTCTGTCTACTGGAACCGTCAGAACTGGAGAATAAAATTACATGAATCAAATACTACTATTACAGGCAACATGTCTATACCTAGTGACGGTCGGAACTGTAGTAAATAAAACTGCATGAAACAAATACGGCTATAACAGACAACATGTCTGTCTACTGGAACGGTCAGAACTGGAGAGCCGGACTGCCCGAGACACTTCGCGCGCCAAGCCAGCAAGGCGTGACCCGAACGCCACCGAAGTGCATCGGCAGTAATATCGTCAGTCTTTTGTTTTAGTAATACTTTGATTTTAATAATTTTGAAATTACTGATTGATAGCTGGCTGTTGCGAGATGTTTATTTAAAAAAATGAAGTAACTTGGATGACAGGTTTAATTAATAATATCAACTAAAGTTTAACGTTTTGGCACCCTCCTGCCGAACACAGCAGCCAATCACAGAGCATCAGCATCATGCAGGCGATCTTTCTCACGGGAATGGTACCGAATGGGTCATCTCTATGCTTCTTGCATCTCCACTGCCCTGGGAATAGCTTCCTGGAGCCTAATATGATGGCTGAATAAGCCAGAAATATTACAATCCCTCTCCTTAGATTTGCGCTAGTATTAACCATGAGCCAGTGTGTAGCCTGTTGATCACCAGTAGAACATTTCCTTCCTGAGTTACCAGTGGTATCTGAGGTATCGAGTTATTTTCAGATGTTTCACAGTTAAAGCCAAATACTCAGACATGAAAAGTTGTAAATAGTCAGAATTAAGGGTGTGATCTCATAATAAGTGTGGGGTTGATTTTGGATTATTCCGGAGGGAAATGTTACTTCCAGTTTAATCCTACTTTCAAGCTCTGTTTGTGTCATGCGGTAGGGTTTTGCGGTGCGGCATGGTAGCCTATATGTCCGCGGCGTTTGATGCGTGTTATTTACCATTTAAGAACGCCAAAAAGTCTTAAAGGAATTTCCGCGAGTGTTCACAGATAAATTGGGTGTTGCCAATAAGATGAAGTATCGCATCCAGCTTTCGGATCTGGTTCCAGTGAGACGAGCGCCATATGGACAATGCAAAGTTGTTTTGTAGTCTGTTCCCCTCCTGGCTAAAATGGCTCTGAGCCCTATGGAACTTAACATCTGAGGTCATCAGTCCCCTAGAACTTAGAACTACTTAAACCTAACTAACCTAAGGACATCACACACATGCATGATCGAAGCAGGATTCGAACCTGCGACCGTAGCGGTTCGCGGTTCCGAACTGAAGCGCCTACAACCGCTCGGCCACCGCGGCCGGTTGTTCCTCTTCTGAATCTCTACAATTACTTTACTTGGTTTCCCAGAGCTCACTATTTCACATTATTGGACCTTAATCAGGCCTACTACCACATCCCTCTAGTGGAGGAATCCAAGCTTCTTACGGCGTTTTAAACCGACTGGAGTTTTTATAAATCTAATCGGGTACCCTTTGCCCTAACCACCTGTGCGGAAGTGCTGTCCAGGATACTCGATTCTGTTTTGGGAGTTTAAATTTGTCAACAATTACATCTGGTTATTTACAGCTGCTTCTTTTCAGAACACTTACAGCATATTAGGCAGGTTTTGCAGCGGTTGAAGGAAGTGGGGCTGACCGTCCAGCCTTCAGAAGTTATCCTAGCACGAAAGAAGGTTTCCTTTTTGTGGCGTCTTGTCTCCTCCGGTGGAGTCTGCATAGATCAGACGCGGACTCAAGCAATTTATAACTTCCTTCCCCCGCCGACCAAGAAGAGAGTAGCTTGGTTTACGTGAATGGCGATTTTTTTCCTACGTTCGTGCATAAATTACCTGAAATCGTCGCCCCTTTAAATCAGTTATGTAAAAAAAGGAACCTATTAAGTGGACCGAAAGTCCGCAGGCCGCTTTTGATGCTCTGAAGGTCGCATTGAGCAGTGCTTCCGTGATAGCGGTCCTTGATTATGAGCAGGCATTTGCTGCCCATAACGACGCCTCCAACTCAGTGATAGCCGCCGTATTGTTACGACAAGGGTTTGACTACAGCTGAGAGTCGGTACCCCACCTATGAATTAGAAACCCCTGTGGGCTTCCTTACATTTGAAAAGTATAGGTTGCACCTAGATCACAGGGAATTTAACATCGATATCGACAATCAGGCTGTCAGTTGGATTCTGGAGCGTCCTAGGAAGACTGGAACAAAGCGCTCTGAGAGATAGGAATTTCAACTTTCCAGTTTCTTGTTACGCGTATTAGGGGAACCAAAAATGGTGTTTGAGCTGGAAGAGGATGACCTTCCTTCACCTGAAGTCACTGAGATCGGAGAAGCTGTTCAAATGGTTCAAATGGCCCTGAGCACTATGAGACTTAACTTCTGAGGTCATCAGTCCCCTAGAACGTAGAACTACTTAAACCTAACTAACCTAAGGACATCACACACGTCCATGACCGAGGCAGGACGGGTCCAGACTGAAGCGCCTAGAACCGCACGGCCACACCGGCCGGCCGGAGAAGCTGTGTGTGGGGTACTGACTGAGGTACAGGCATTGTTCTATGATGTCAGAGGACAGCAGCAGTGTGACATCCAACTAGCATCTATTAGGCTTCGGTTAAGCGAGGGTGAGAAAGTAAAGGGTTACAAACATCAAAAAGGGTACTCCACTACCGTACACGCCGAGATGGTGAATTGTAGATTTGTCTTTTGAAGTCTTGGTTCCGGTGGTATTTCGGTATATTTATGGCTCCATAGTTGGTGGACTTTTGGGAGTTTATATGACCATACATAAAATAAATGCTTTCCTGACATGACCACCATTTCATAAGGACGTGAGAAGGATGGTGGCGCAGTGTCGAGGCTGTAAGGTTGTGATAACAATTCGAACGGTCGTAGAGGGGACATCCAGTCGCTCTGTTCGGAACTACCGATGCAGCATCTTTTTATTTATTATATGGCTCCTTTCCCTCGTTCTCAAAGGAGGAACCGGTACATTCTGGTAGCAATTAGCACGTTTTCCCGTTTCGTTTCGCTCCTGCCTAGTGGAGGTTTCACTGTAAGTCTGAGTATGATGTACTTTAGAATTTTATCGCTCTTTGGTCCGGCCGAAGTGAGCGATAACATTCCCGCATTTGTGCCTACAGAATTAAAGAGGTTTTGTTTTCAGCTCTGAGTAATGAAAATGACCACGATTCCTTATTACTCTAAGCTGTCTTTCGCTGAGAGGTTTAACTGAAATTTAAAGTAACTATTAATCGCGTACCTTGCCGTATCTCCTACCAAGTGGATCTGTAGCTTACCACGGTTGAATTTGGCTTTTAACACAGCTACTCACGAAGCCCACAAGGCTATTCTTGCATCATTGATGTTTGCCTAGTCCTCTTTCCAAAATTTGGACAATTAAAGATCTGCTGCCCAAAGAGGTTGCTCCTGATGTTATTAAGACCAACTGGAAGAGGGCCGAGAGGAACAGAAAAAGAGCTCATCAGAGTGGAGCTGTTCAGTGCAATCGCGGCCTCCAACTTGGCAACATCAATGTGAGAGAGACAGTTTATGTGAAGGATTTCTAAGAGCACGATCAAGTCAGGAAGGCTTTGGGACAGTTGTCGTCTCGTTTTATGGAGCCTTGTAAGGTGATCAAGGAACCGACTCCCATTACCGTGAAGATAAGAGACAAGAAGATGAGCCTTTTCCATCGAGAGCATCTGGGCCAGGTGTAAGCTGATGGTTTAGGGTAAAATTTTTCTTTTGTTTGTTGTAACCCCTTCCCCAGGGGGGACTTAAATTTATGGGGGAAGGCTGAGACGTGCTATGATATATAGTCGCATCACACCTTCAGATTTGATCTAGAAGGTTTTAGAGGCAGAGGGGCCGCGGCAGGGCTTGCAACGGTGAGACTGCTGGGTCGAGTTGTTAGGCGCCAATAGTGGTGTGTTCAGAGTCCATTACTGATGTGACACAGGTGGGGCATGTTCTTGTGTATGCGAGGAGGAGTTCGTCGATGGTGTTCGGGTTACTCACGTCCTCCCAGTCGATTAGTCAGGCGTTTTCTGCCGCGTTTCTCTTGCCGTCAACTGTCCCTCTTTCTTGGTTCGGTGACCACCATGGCCACCGCTCGTGTCTGCACTGGAATTTTTGTGTCTAAACATCGCTCCATGATTTATTATGCTCGTATGGTCAACGGGCTTGTAAGTACTGCTTGACGATTTATAATCTGGTTAACATTGTCACACTGTTGGGAAAAAGTCTAATGTTGGTGTGCCAGCCACTGCGTTGCCGTTTGGAGTGGAATTGGTATCAGTTTGTTTTGGTCCCTCTTACCGCCAGTAATTCTTTTAAGACATTGACTGTTAAAAGTGGCAATCTGCTTAGGATCTCACTTAGTGACTGCACAATTCAGCCTAATTACCGTGTTTGCCTTGGCCTTTTAAAGTCTTTTGAAGAAAATTAAAAGGTGATAATGCTCATTTTTGTACTGACGTGTGTTTCTTACCATGTGGCATGTTTTATGTGAAGAGGTATTTTGTAAATCTGGCTTATCCGTTGTGGCACTGTAAATTCCCGTTTGCCTGCTACACGATGAAAGCATATTGCCGTGTAATTTAACTTTGGTATCGTGAGACAGCTCGTTAGCCACTGTCCGTTCACGCATGAGGAACTTAAACTACTGTTTCGATTGTATTCTTTACTGTACTCCAATTGGCCAGTGTTTGTTAAAGTTCCGTTTCGTAGCCTCTGTACTGTCCGCTCCCTTCGCGTCTGGAATCCTATTCAAGCTGTTTTAATGTAGTGTTGCCTATGTTTAAAATTATTTACTGTGTGTTAGAAAAGGTGGAGATCTCAGAACTCCCCCGATTGCCCGTACTGTAAGGCGTCCATATGTTTTTCTTGGTGTGATGTCGGGGTATCGCTGGTCCTCCTGATTCTCTCAGGTTTGTAAAACTGAATCCACGCTTCACAATTGTGAGGAAGTTTCTGTTATTTGGTATTATCTCCCATGGTAGAAACTCAGGAATTTATTTTTAAATGTTGGATGGTGTAATTAAAGTCTCTTTCCTGTTCATTAATTTTATTATGCTCGCTTAAGTACTTGAATAATAAAAGCTTTTTCTTAATCAACAAGCTTTATTTAATTACTCACTTTTATTAACTTGATTTGACTTCCAATTATTTTGAAAATATCAAAATTCAGCATTTGAATGTTATCTTTTTTAACTAACGTGATCTGCTTTAATTGTAATAGTAGTGAATATGTATGAACGTTATGGCCCAGTCGTTCTTCCAGAGCAACCAGTATGCAAGAAGTGCATTACACCAATCATGGTAGCAACGAATGTTTCGGTCAGTTTGTAAAATCCAGTATTTTGATCCTATCGGTTCTTATTATCCTCAAGTAATGGGGTTACCGAGCGAGGTGGCGCAGTGGTTAGACACTGGACTCGCATTCGGAAGGACGACGGTTCAATCCCGCGTCCGGCCATCCTGATTTAGGTTTTCCGTGATTTCCCTAAATCGCTTCACGTAAATGCCGGGATGGTTCCTTTGAAAGGGCACGGCCGACTTCCTTCCCTAATCCGAGGAGACCGATGACCACGCTGTCTGGTCTCCTTCCCCAAAACCAACCAACCAACCAAGTAATGGGGTTGCGGTAGGTAAGTAGTGTGACATACTCTGTGCACTTGATCAGTTTCTTACTCAATGGAATGATTAATACATCTCGACGAACATCGAAAACCTGACATCATTCGATAAACGTAAAACAGGATCAAGTATGTGCAGCGTCAAGGCTGTAGCTATGAATCTAAATCTGTATCTTCACCTGCACTCCGTTAGCCATTTTACGGTGTGCAACGGAGAGTTCTTTGGGTACCACAATCCCTTTCCTCCTATACCAGTTCCAGTCGTGAATGGTTCACGGGAACAACGATTGCTGGTAAGGTTCCGTGTGACCTGGGATCTCCCTAATTTTAACTTCGAGATCTTTTCACGCGATGTTCATAGGAGGAAGCAATAGATTGGTTGTCTCGTACAGTAACATAATGGTTCTAAACACTGTGGGACTTAACATCTGAGGTCATCAGTCCCCTAGACTTAGAACTACTTAAACCTAACTAAGCTAAGGACATCACACACATGCATGCCCGAGGCAGCATTCGAACTTGCGACCATAGCAGCAGCGTGGTCCCAGACTGAAGCGCCTAGAACCGCTCGGCCACAGCGGCCGGCTACAGTAACATAAGCTCTCAGAATTTTGTCAGGAAACCGCACCGTAATGCACAACGCCTCTCTTGTACGTCTCCCACCTAACTTGAATCAGCGTATTTTCTCTATCGATCCTATGTGACACGGATCCCACACTCGGAGCAGTATATTTAAAGTATCAGTCGAATGAGGGAACTGCAGGCGGACTACACTGTCTGAGGATTCTTCGACTGAACCTTGGTTTGGTATCTGCCTTGCCTGAGATGAGTTTTGCTCCTCTCCTTGCACCACGCGGTGGTCCTCGACGGGTCACCTGCATTTCGCCACAATTTTCTGGTGTTGCAACTTCTCTTTATACAACAGCGATATCCTGGAAAGCTTCACGTAATTTACGATGTTTTCCACTAGATCATCTACACATATTGTAAAAAGATTGTTCCAATAACACTGTCTCGCAATACGTCCAAAGCTACTTTTCCGTCCGAAGCTTTATTTATCTCTCTTGAGAATTACACGCTGTTTTCTGTTTTCTGGAAACCCTTCCACTCCAGCCACAGAGTTGGTCTGGTATCCAGTTCGCTCACAGTTTGTTCGTTAGGAGGCAGTGAGAAGTTGTGTCAAACGGCTTTCCGAAATCAAAGAACGCGACACCAGACTAGGCGACAGTATCTACATCTTTCTGGATCTCGTTGGCGAAAACAGCGACCTTGGTTCCACACGATCGGAAAGCATGTTGATTCACACACAGGAGATTTTCGATCTCCAGAAATATACGAGCGTAAAATATGTTCCAAAATTCTGGAACACACTTGAGTCACAGATAGAGACCTATAGTTTTGTTCGTCTCTTCGACGATTCTTCTTGAAAACCTGAATGACCTGCGCTTTTGCAGTCATTAGGAACGCTCCGCACCTCCAGCTACACGCGGTACACCGCTGCTAAAAGAGGTGCAGGTTCTTTTGCATACTGTATGTAGAACCGTACTCCTACCCCCTCACTTTCAGTGGCTTCCTCTGTTGAGCGATTTTGGTTGTTTTTCTACCCCCTAGTCACTTATTTTTAAACGTCATTTTCACGTTCGTGCAACGATTTAAAGGAGAAACTACAGTGCCACCTTCCTCAGCGAAACAACTTTGGAAAAAAAGATGTTTAGTACTTCGGCGTTCTCTGTGTCATTATGAGTATTAGACATTATTAGTACAGAATGTCTGAGTAGACGACTTCGATCCAAAACTACGCTGCATTCAAGGGGAGACTAAAGCTTTTCTTCCTGGCACTGGATTAGCTTTGCACCACCACAATGCTGTCCCATGGGTCGCCTGTCAATCAGTAGCTCTCTGGTATCGGTTCGAATATAATTCATTACTAACCCATTTGCGTTCTGCTCTTAACACCTACTGACTTCAATTTGATTGTCAAGTTTATAGAACGTTTGACTAGAAGGCCCTTCAGCGACGACGACGAAGTCAAAAATGAGCAATGCTTACTTGACGGGCAAGCTGCCGAACTCAATACGTCACAAAAAAAACCAAGCTATGTTGTGAACTACTTTATTTGCAATCAAGGCTGTTGAATAGAAATTTTTTGTCATAGTTACTGTTCTGAATCTGAAGAGGTTGAAAAATCAGTCAGTCAGTTGCAAAAAAATGTTCAAATGTCTGTGAATTCTCAAGGGACCAAACTGCTGAGGTCATCGGTCCCTAGACTTACACACTACTTAAACTAACTTATGCTAAGAACAACACACACACACACACACACACACACACACACACATACCCGAAGGAGGACTCGGACCTCCGGCGGGAGGGGCCGCGCAATCCATGACATGCCGCCTCAAACCGCGCGGCCACTACGCGCGGCAATCAGTTGCAAAATAAGGTTTATTAGCCCTTGACCTATGTTTAGATACTTCAAAAACTATCTTCTTCAAAAGGAATGGGCCTTGTTACATCACATGGTGGTAAATTACAGTAGCTGAAGCTGTAATTTACCACCATGTGATGTAACAAGGCCCACTCCTTCTGAAGAAGATATTTTTAGAAATATCGAAACCTAGGTCAAAGGCTAATAAACATTCGTTTAGCAACTGTTTGGCTAATTTTTTCAATCTGCTCAGATTTATACAGTTACTGATTCCCAGCCACGTTCAAGAGTTTGTTCTAAATATGTTGTTTTTCACCGTTGAAATATCTTGATGAAAGTAGCTAACCCTGGGCATACGAACACTTTCCTTCCTCGTACCTCAAACCCTACAGAATCTGTGTGTCAACTGGAGCCTTCAATAACGCCCTTCTGTTCTGAGTGTGACGGAGTACTGTTAGACTGGGGGATTTCGTTCATTAGTCAGAGATTAAAAATTGATTGGATTGTCTTTCTAACGATCAAAAATAGCGATTAGAATTTACATGAACTTGTAACAATTTAGGAATACAATTTCCTTCCGAAAATAAGGTTCTTGTTTGACGTGCAACTTGTTTTAATAGATCGACGTTCAATTTGTATTACAGTGATGTTAATCTATTACTAACCCTTCGTTTTATTTCGATACCGGTTCTAGTTGATTTTCATGATTTTTGGATTTTGTTATAGCTTTTTCTACTGCTAGGGGTTTTTGGATTTTTATTTTGGTATCGGGGATTCGAGCTGATCTACACTGCTGAAAAAAGCTTAGTGCATCTGGAAGGACGATGTTGATGACGATTCGATGACGGCATATGCCACCTGGCGAATAATAGATGTACTGATTATGGCTTCAGCGTCGTACACCAACAGATAGCGTAGTTGCATAGCTACCAGAAAGCCATCTGTGTCTACCCTTTAATAGGGAGTGCTCACAGACAGAAGGCGCAGTGTGATGCACACGTGTGAAGCAACCAGGCATTCATGTCACGGAGAAGCACTCGTGCTTTCTACTGCCATATGAGCGAGTTTGAAGAGGATCACTTTCAGGCCTTCCGAGTGGCGGGATGTTCCTTTCAGAGGTTTGCTGCACAAGTTGGAATGCAGGGTCATTTTTGCAATGGTACTGGTGTCTGTGGTCACGCGAACTTTCTCACACCCACAGACGAGGTTCTGACGTCCACACAGCACAGACACCAGCCAGGATTGTCGTATTGTGAGGGCAGCATTGGCGGATCGTACAGCTTCCACAGAACAGATAAGAGGGCTTGTGAGTCAAGACGTGTCAACACGAACTGTTGCGAACCAGTTGTTAAGTGTGGGCTATGGGCATCCACACCTCCAACCTGGTTTTCCGCGTACGCCATACCATCAACGTGCACAACTGGACGGGTGCCGTCAGAGGATCACATGAAAGATCGAATGACGTGCTGTGGTCTTCAGCGACGGAAGCAGATTCTGCCTGCACGTATTTCCGCATACGGTGTATATCTGGTGTGCTCTTTATCGCAGAGTGCATTCGTCAAAGACACACTGGTCGCAATTCAGACCCTATGGTCTGAGTTGCGGTAAGCTACAACCCTAGTTCACCATTGGTGCTTCCGGACGAGACGCTAGCCAGAGCTCGGTACGTGCAGAATGCCATCAGACCCGTTCGTTTGCCGTTCTTAACAGGAAGGTGATGTGGCGCTCCAACAGGATTATGCTCGGACACACACTGCCCGTGGAACTGAACCTGCTCTGCCAGCATATCTCCCTGGCCACCAAGATCTTTGGACGTGACTCCAAACTCTTACAGAACAGGACCAGCAGGCGTTGCATAACGTATCCCAGGACAGTATTCGCCATCTGTACGATGGACTGGTTACCAAAGTGAGAGTCTGCATTGCCGCCCATGAAGGCTACACCACGTACTAATACGTGTGTTTCAGCATGGGTCGGTACGTGATACCTCAGTATCGCTTGTGTTATTGATCTGTAAATGTAATCATTTCGCGCACTCCAAATGCACTGTCGCAACAATAACTCTTGAGTGAAGTGGAAACCTATAAAAGAGAAATTTGGAAATTTGTGGTAAGGTCTTACAGGACCAAACTGCAGAGGCTATCGGTCCCTAAGCCTACACACTACTTAATCTAACTTAAACTAATTTACACTATGGACAACACACACACCCATGCCCGAGGGAGGACTCGAACCGGCGAGGGGGGGAGCCGCACGTATCGTGACAAGGCGCCTGAGACCGCACGGTTGCCCCCGCGCGGCTCTAAAAGGAAGTACTAATCATTTTGCGGCGGTTTATATAGCACAAGTGATGTTTTTGAAAGTGTGCTTCACTAGTCCTCCAGATTTTTGGGTACTTGTATTGTTATTGGTGTTTGTCTTTTGCACTGATAACCGGTTTTAGGGTTTTCCTATTGATATCGGCGTTTTAAGAGGAACTGTAAACACAAAGTGATGTACTCGACATCTCGAAAGCTTTAACTATGCGTACTGGTATAGCGTTTTTGCTGTTTGTACTGCTGCCCACCCCCCCCACCCCCCGCCGCCCCCTTTTTTTTACTGGTGTTTTAAGTTGAACCAATAGACCGAGTAATGTTGTCGAAAGGGTGTTTCGTTAGGTCTTGCGATTTTTGGCTATGTATGTTGGTATCACCTTTCAGTTTTCTATACTGCTATACTGTTATTGGTTTGTGGCTAGTGCTTCTGTGGTTGCTTCGTTTTGTATGTTTGGCCATTATCGTTATTTTGTGGTTGTTATTTCAGTTCGTCCCTGTGTAAACGCCCCATTCCCCGCGGCTGTCTCGTTAGCTACAACTTTTATATTTTTGCGGATGTGGAGAATACTGTATTTTATTTGTATGCGAGGGTTATTTGGTGAGTAAAATCGGATCAGGCGCGAAATGGGAACCGCAGTGAAAATCTGATAAAGCTTTTCACAGATGTATTGGGCAGTGACACAAGTATGCACATCAATCGCGCCACGTCGCTGTTTTCAGCTCTGAGCGCACACCGAGCACGTGAAGATGCCTAGAAATATAGTGTCTCCCGCCAAGAGTGAGGGCCTGCAGCCCACATAACCCAAGTATCATGCGTTTCCTTCTTGATGACAATTTTCGGCCACACTCTGCAGTCGCAATGAAGACGCCCCTGCAGCGTTGTCGACGGGAAATGTTGATCACTCACAATACAGCCCGTAGTTGGCTCCCCCTGAGTTTCATCTCTGCTTGCATGAACTGGTGGGTACGAAGACAACATTTTGGCACAGAACACGACCTGTAGACCAGTGTACAGAACTGGTGGAAAGGCCAGGCGGCTGCCTTCAGTGACGATGCTACTGGGAAGGTGGTAGAACGCTAAGGCAAACGTCTATGTCGGAGCGGCGACTATGAAGAAATAGCTGGATGTGTAGCTAACTGTTGCAAATAAAACATTTTTAATTTTGGTAGTGATCTCCATTACACGATCGATTGGACCTTTACGAATAGCCCTCGTATTTCGGCACCATGGCAAAGTGTGATGTCATTCGCCACCATTTTGAAATCATATTTGTGTAGCATTTTGGGATAGTTATGACATCATTGGTAAAAGTGAACGGCTGATATCGAAAGCTCTGGCTCATATAACAGTAGGGGAGAAACACAGCGGGCAGAGAACGGACAAGCGACGTAGGCAGGCTGTTGCCAGGCGACATGGAGAGAATGGAGAAGGGAGACGGAGTCGGCGTGGCATTTGGCGCTCGGCCTTCCGGGTCGCCGCCCAGCGTTTGGAGGGCGGGTGGGCGTGCAGAAGATGCGCAGCGCCGCGTGGGCGGGCCCCTCCGTGGCCGCCGCCGCCGCCGCCCCCGCGCCACCAGGGGTCACGCCGCCGCGCCGCGCCGCGCTGGCCTACGCCCTCCGCTGGAGTCTCGCGAATTCCGAGACGCCCAGTTGTCGCGTCCATCTGCCCGGATGTCCGTGACCGGGACACGCCCGCCCTGCACCGCTACTTTAACGAGCTGGCGCGGGCAGCTACGTGTCCCGTCCGCTGTTTTCAGCTGTGGGAAGGAAACATGCCGTGCCGACTGGAAGTCGCAGTATTTCGCGAGGTGACGCTGGCGGTTCTCCGTACGAGAAACGCTTATACCAGATGTCGCTTGCATCCTTATTAACGCACAGACGGTAAAAATTACTTATCTTATACACAACGTGATCAGAAAGAGTTTGGAAAACTTGTAAAGGTAAAATTCTTGAATACTTAAGCATTCCGCACTTTTCAGATATTTATTAACGGACTTTTTCTGTACACCATGAACTGCGCTAGAAATTTTTGATTTGTGAAAACCAGCTTTCGGACTTATAAGCCATCATCAGTAGCATCTGATACAGAGGAACAAACAACTGTATCTACACCTATTTCTACAAAATGATAACAGGATTTGAAATATGTCCCAACACAAAAACACAGAGCACAGATTGTCATGTATGTTACTGCTGTTAAATCTTAAGCAGTGACAATCCTTGATAACGCTTGATATAACTGTCATATCATGGAACTGACAGCTTAAATAGTCCACATTACGCCGGACGGAGTGGCCGAGCTGTTCTAGGCGCTACAGTCTGGAACCGCGCGACCGCTACGGTCGCAGGTCCGAATCCTGCCTCGGGCATGGACGTGTGTGATGTCCTTAGGTTAGTTAGGTTTAAGTAGTTCTAAGTTCTAGGGGACTGATGACCTCAGATGTTAAGTCCCATAGTGCTCAGAGCCATTTGAACCAGTCGACATTACCTGTCTTTTGTTGCTTATATATATATATATATATATATATATGATATGCATTCATATAATTATGTAATTTACAATTTTGACAATTGGCATATGAAGGTAGAAAAGCTTGCAAGGGTGCTGCAGGGTAGATTGTGCTGAGGAATAACTGCTACGAAAAAAAATCGAAGCATTGTGCCGTTTGCCAGCTAACTAGCATTGAAGTTAGCCAATCAGGCTGTTGCTAGTGCAAATTCAAGTGGCCCGATAAAGACGGTGTCGCTGAACGTGTTCTTCGTTTGGGTTCCTAAAACCGAACAAGAGAACGATAAAAATGGGACGGCAGTAACGATCTAACCAGAACGAAAGGCTTAGCACCTTTGTGCGCTGTTATCTACGCCATCATAGCAACTGACACTAATTGTATCCGGGAGGCCACTTGAATCACAGCACTAATTAACTCGGAAACCTAGCAACGTATCGAATTTCTTCTTAAGAATTATTTTTCGGCACAACATACCTTGCAATATCCTTACAATCTTCTGAGACTGTCTCTGATCACCGTGTCTATTATAAATGCAAAAGTTTGTGTGTGTGTGTGTGTGTGTGTGTGTGTGTGTGTGTGTTTTATAATGTTTTTTACTCCTCCACGCTGAAACGGCTGGATGGATTTGGATGAAATTTTCAATGGTGGTAGCTTATATGCTACCATGTATAAACCTACCTTTCAAAGCTGTGCGGGTGAAAAAGAGGTGTAGCCATGACGTCCGAATACCCATACTTTAATCATCCACTGTTTGAAAATGAGATCACTTTGTGACTTGGAACAGACTTTACACATAATATCAAACCTTCATGAAACTTTTTCTAGCTGACACCCTACAAAACCGTGAAAGGAAAAAAGTTTATCACTTACCACGTCTCCTCTGTCCATGCTGTAAAACTGCCGCATGAAGCACGACTTTTTAGTTTATCACTTCATTACTACTAACCATATTCGCAAAACATTTCGCAGACATACGTCGATGTCGACCGTTGACAATAACTAAAAAATATATCATTGTACGACGCATCGTTCAGGAGACATGACCTCATAATCATTGAGCTCCATAAAAGTGAAACTTCAGGGCGAAATCCGCTAGAGATAAGGGTCAAATATGTGTATAAACACATGTGAAGTATATTTTACATGTGTGTTCGCGGGCAAAGGCACAGATGCAAAGCTCATGCTAAACACCTGAAACGTTTCCAACCAAATTTCGTCACATATTAGTTACGATCTGGAAAGAAATTTATGGGGCTGAGAAGCACCAGCTTCCTACTGGGGTGAGGGTGATAAGAGAAGAGAGCACGGGGCAGGAGGAGATGGACAGACAGCGAGTGGGAAGGAGGAGATTGACACAGATAAGCAGGAAAGAGGAGGTGGACAAGTAGAAGATTGGAATAAATACACTGGTCACTCAGAACATTACGACCACCTTTCTACTATCGATATAAACCCTTCGAGACGATAGCAGCATCACCTGGCGAGGAATGATTGCTACTCAGACACATGTAAGGTGCACGTAGTATCAGTGAGTGTGCTGCCCTTGTGTAGAATGAGAAAGATCAGCGATCTGTCTGAGCATTTCGGAAACTGCACAACTTACCGGGTATTTGAGGAGTGATGTGGTGAGTGTCTTCTACATGTGGCGAAACCAAAGTGAAACCACATCCAGACGCCTGGGGTTGGGGGACCACCCCACGTTACAGGTGTCAGACGTCGTAGACTGGGCAGGCTGGTAAAATAGGACAGGCGGCGAACTGTGACGGAACTAACATCAGAGATTAATGCCGGGCAGATTACAAGTGTGTGTTAACACAGAGTGCACACAACGCTGTTAACGATGGGCTTCCTTAGCCAAGACCCATCTAATGACAAGTGAGAGGGCGTGAATCAGTAGTCCTCCGAGGAACAGCTCCCCACATTAGGACAGAAGCAAGCTAGTGGCGAGTCCATTACGATCTTGGGAACATTCACGGGGGCGGCCATGGGTCCAGTGGAGCTCATGCAAGGCACCATGACGGCCAAGAGGTAACGCAGAACAGGGAATCAGCGATCATAAAGCGGTTACTGCATCGATGATTTCAGCCGTAAATAGAAATATTGAAAAAGGTAGGAAGATTCTGTTTAGCAAAAGTGACAAAAAGCAGATTTCAGAGTACCTGACGGCTCAACACAAAAGTTTTGTCTCAAGTACAGATAGTGTTGAGGATCAGTGGACAAAGTTCAAAACCATCGTACAATATGCGTTAGATGAGTATGTGCCAAGTAAGATCGTAAGAGATGGAAAAGAGCCACCGTGGTACAACAACCGAGTTAGAAAACTGCTGCGGAAGCAATGGGAACTTCACAGCAAACATAAACATAGCCACAGCCTTGCAAACAAAAATTACGCCAAGCGAAATGTAGTGTGAGGAGGGCTATGAGAGAGGCGTTCAATGAATTCGAAAGTAAAGTTCTATGTACTTACTTGGCAGAAATTCCTAAGAACTTTTGGTCTTATGTCAAAGCGATAGGTGGATCAAACAAAATGTCCAGACACTCTGTGACCAAAATGGTACTCAAACAGAGGATGACAGACTAAAGGCCGAAACACTAAATGTCATTTTCCAAAGCTGTTTCACAGAGGAAGACTGCAGTGTAGTTCCTTCTCTAGATTGTCACACAGACGACAAAATGGTAGATATCGAAATAGACGACAGAGGGATAGAGAAACGATTAAAATCGCTCAAAAGAGGAAAGGCCGCTGGGCCTGATGGGATACCAGTTCGATTTTACACAGAGTACGCGAAGGAACTTGCCCCCCTTCTTGCAGCGGTGTACCGTAGGTCTCTAGAAGAGCGTAGCGTTCCAAAGGATTGGAAAAGGGCACAGGTCATCCCTGTTTTCAAGAATGGACGTCGAAGAGATGTGCAGAACTATAGACCTATATCTCTAACGTCGATCAGTTGTAGAATTTTAGAACACGTATTATGTTCGAGTATAATGACTTTTCTGGAGACCTGAAATCTACTCTGTAGGAATCAGCATGGGTTTCGAAAAAGACGATTGTGTGAAACCCAGCTCGCACTGTTTATTCACGAGACTCAGATGGCCATAGACACGGATTCCCAGGTAGATGTGTTTCTTGACTTCCGCAAGGCGTTCGATACAGTTCCCCACAGTCGTTTAATGAACAAAGTAAGAGCATACGGACTATCAGACCAATTGTGTGATTGGATTGAAGAGTTCCTAGATAACAGAACGCAGCATGTCATTCTCAATGGAGAGAAGTCTTCCGAAGTAAGAGTGATTTCAGGTGTGCCGCAGGGGAGTGTCGTAGGACCGTTGCTATTCACAATATACATAAATGACCTTGTGGATGACATCGGAAGTTCACTGAAGCTTTTTGCGGTTGATGCTGTGGTATATCGAGAGGTTGTAACAATGGAAAATTGTACTGAAATGCAGGAGGATCCGCAGCGAATTGACGCATGGTGCAGGGAATGGCAATTGAATCTCAATGTAGACAAGTGTAATATGCTGCGAATACATAGAAAGAAAGCTCCCTTATCATTTAGCTACAATGTAGCAGGTCAGCAACTGGAAGCAGTTAATTCCATAAATTATCTGGGAGTAGGTACTAGGAGCGATTTAAAATGGAATGATCATATAAAGATGATCGGCGGTAAAGCAGATGCCAGACTGAGATTCATTGGAAGAATCCTAAGGAAATGCAATCCGAAAACAAAGGAAGTAGGTTGCAGTACGCTTGTTCGCCCACTGCTTGAATACTGCTCAGCAGTGTGGGATCCGTACCAGATAGGGCTGATAGAAGCGATAGAGAAGATCCAACGGAGAGCAGCACGCTTCGTTACAAGATTATTTAGTAATCGCGAAAGCGTTACGGAGATGATAGAAGAACTCCAGTGGAAGACTCTGCAGGAGAGACGCTCAGTAGCTCGGTACGGGCTTTTGTTGAAGTTTCGAGAACATACCTTCACTGAGGAGTCAAGCAGTATATTGCTCCCTCCCACGTATATCTCGCGAAGAGACCATGAGGATAAAATCAGAGAGATTAGAGCCCACACAGAGGCATACCGACATCCTTCTTTCCACGAACAATACGAGACTGGAATAGAAGGGAGAACCGATAGAGATACTCAAGATACCCTCCGCCACATACCGTCAGGTTGCTTGCGGAGTATGGATGTATACGTAGATGTAGAAGATCTTACACTGGTGTCAGTCCACGTACACCCCTTCGTGACGATCATGTTTCCCGACGGCAGCGGCATTTTTCAACAAGATAACGCGCCATGTCACAATGGCCAGATGTGCGGAGGAGTGGTTTGAGTAACACAGTGGCGAATTCCAATTGATATGCTGCCCTCCCGCCCGCCCCCCCCTCCCCACCCGGATCTGAAACCGATCGAACACACCTGGCATGTGATTGAACGTGGCGTCAGAGTTCATCGGCCTCCTCCCAGAAATTTACGGGAATTAGGTAACTCGTGTGTGCAGGTATGGGGCCAACTCTCTCCAGTGACCTTCCAAAGCCTCATTGCTTTCATGCCACGATGCGTCGCCACTGTTATCCGTGCCAGAGGTGGACGTACCGGCTATTGGGTAGGTGGTCACTATCTTCTGGCTGATCACTGTACATACCCAGGCATCCATTTGTAAACAATGGTTTAACCACGGATTACACATGGGGCGAAACTAATACGTAAATGAGTATCTAAATTTCCTCTTAAATCATCGTCTTTTTATGTAGCTGTTATGCTCTCTCTGTAGCTCTATTCAATGCCAATACGACGTAGCCTGAGGTTGAATTTCGTGTTTTCATATAAGTCAGCACTACAAGGGAGTGAGTCATAAACTGTCTGGAGACCTTTATTGCTGTATCTAGTTTCGATTCTAACTATGTAATGAAAAATGTAGTTACTCATCAGATGGTCTTGACCATAGACGTAACAAGATTTTGTCAGTTTTGGGGCATGTAGAAAATATTTCATTCGCTTGATACAATCAGACCACAGTATTTCTTTAAGAGCATGACATTAAGAGCTCTGAATATGATTCATTAACAGTCTGAACACTATCACTGACTATCATGTAATATCACTTTGATAATTCAGTCTTTAAGGTCAAAGTTCAGTCTAGGGTTCGATATTACCACCCGCATTTAAGTCAAACAGTTTTGAGAAAATAGTTAAGTTCCTTCAAAGAAATTATAATTACGATTTCGGCGGTTGTCTTGCAAATATAGCTGCTGCCTCTTTATGTAAAAGTCTATCTATATTTCACACGAATAGTACTTTTTCTATACTCTTTTGGAAAATTTTTAATTCATACATGTTCAACTAAGACAACATCACAGACCTTTAGCACATCTCTTGCCCAGCGGCTAGGTCCATTCAGTCATTCAGAAGTTCAGTAGAAACATAAACTAGGAAAAAGTAGTAGCAGCAGCAGCAATAAAGCATAAACGCAATACAATGTCTTATTATATATGAAACAAACTATCATCGTTATGTTAACATTTATGTGACTGACATATATTGTTTTCTCTGGTAGGCAATTTTTGAAGTCTTTATATATAGCCGGCCGTTGTGGCCGAGCGGTTCTAGGCACTTCAGTCTGGAACCGCGCTGCTGCTACGGTCGCAGGTTCGAATCCTGCCTCGGGCATGGATGTGTGTGATGTCCTTAGGTTAGTTAGGCTTAAGTAGTTCTAAGTCTAGGAGACTGATGACCTCAGATGTTAAGTCCCATAGAGCACAGAGCCATTTGAACCATTTTTTTTATATAAAGTCACATTTTATTACACTTGCAAAGTCATTTTTCTCTATAGGTTTTACACTACACCATTTTTGTAGCTATGTTTATAAAAAAGCCACGCTCACTCATGCACTCACTCACTCACTGGTCATACCGGACTCGAGAGTCCATTACGGCAGCAACGTATTTTCGCCATCTGTCCCTGTCTTGGGCTATTTCCTTCCATTTACCTTCAATACCTAGGCTCCTCAAATCAGCCTTCACATTGTCCTCCCATCTACGTCTCTGTCTCCCCACAGGACGTTTTCCCTCTAAGTGCCCTACCAGTATTCTGCGCGCTGCCCTGCCCTCATCCATTCGAGCTACGTGACCCGCCCATCGCAGCCTACGTGATTTAATAATACTGATTATGTCAGGGCTTGAATAGAGTTCGTGAACCTCTTCGTTATACAGTTTTCGTCACTCTCCGCTAATGTCATCCCTTTTTGCTCCGAAAATTTTCCTCAATTTTTTTTTTCAAATACTCGAAACGGATTTTCATTTTGCACAGTGAGAGACCAAGTCTCACACCCATACAGCATAACTGGTAGAATAATAGTTTTGTATATTATAATCTTTAAATTCCTAGACAATATCCGTGATGAAAGTAATCTATTCAGTGAGAAATAGCACGCATTTCCCGCCCGTAATCTCTTCTTCAGCTCGGATTCAATCTCATTTCTAGAAGTGATGTCCACACCTAGATACTTAAATGTGTTAACTTTTTCAATCTGCATGTCTCCAACTCTTAACATTTCATGATTTAGTGCCGTTGGCATTCTAGTAGTAATAAGGTATTTAGTTTTGTCTTCACTTATCCTTAGACCTACATCTTCACTAGCCTTGATTAACGCATACGCATTTGCTGTTGCGGATTCTTTCATATCGCTAATGATCTTCAGATCATCTGCATAACCTAATATCTTAATATTTCCATTTAACTACACACCCTCTGAATTATCTGCTGCCATTCGTACAATATGTTCTAAGACTAAATTAAAAAGTAGCAGAGACAGGGCATCTCCCGGTTTAAGTTCGTTCTTTATTACAATTTCTTCTGACCCAAATTTCCCCACGCGTACTCTACCTTTTGTGTTTTTCAAACTCGCTTCTATAAGTCTAACATACTTATTTGGTATTCCAAGTTCCAAAAGAATTCTGTACAATTTTGACTGCAATACTGAATCATATGCTTTTGTAAAATCTATGAAAAGAATATGAACTGATATATTGCATTCCCATTTCTTTTCCAAAATTTGACACAGGGTAAATATTTTGTCTATAGTTGATCTGTACCTCCGAAAGCCAGCTTGTAATCCCCCACAATTTCATGTGCATATAGTGTAAGCCTGCTTAGCAGAATATTCGAGAAAATTTTGGAACATACTGGTAATAGCGATATCCCTCTATAATTACTACAATCCATTTTGTCGCCCTTCTTAAAAATTGGGAGAAAAATCGACTCCTGCCACTCTTCAGGTATTATCTCTGGGTTCCATACTTTAGTTATCACTTTGTGAACTACTTCCAAATTTCTGTCCCCCATTTTTAGCTAATTCTGCAGTTCTGCAATCTGATCCTGGTGCTTTATGGTTTTTCAATTTGTTGATTGCATCTCTTACTTCCTTTAACGTTGTCCTAGCCTTGAACCCCTTCCCATACCCATTTATGTCTAGGTAAAGATGCCTAATGTTTTTTGATTTACTGTTTGTTTCCATTTTTTTAATTTGGTTGTTCAAATAATCCCTCTTCTTTGCCCGTAGCCTACGACCAACTTCCCTCCTCATGTTCAAGAACTCCTCTCGTTTTCTGTCTCCCATTCTATCCCAATCTAATCGCACTTTTCTCCTTTCCTCTACCAATTTCTTGCATTCCTCAACAAACCACGGTTTCCTCTTGTTCTTCTTAATTGTACCTTTAGTGACCTTCGCTGCCTCTTTGATATTATTCCTCACAGTGATCGACTGTTAATTTACATCCTCGTCTCGATCTTCGTGTGACCTGAGAGCATCAAACCTATTTGAAATTATTATCACATACCTTCTTCTAAAGTTTTCATCACTTAGCTTGTCAGTGTCGAACCTAACAAGTTCTGCATTGTGACACCTTGATGTTGCTGTAGATAGACGTTGGTGAACTTTCGCAACTACAAGAAAATGATCAGAATCGCAGTCTGCTCTCCTGAAAGTCCTAACATTATCTATACTAGTGTGCCATCTCCGATCTACAAGAACATGATCAATTTGGTTTAGCGTGTGTCCATCCGGAGAGACCCAAGTTGCTTAATGAATGTCCTTCCTTTTGAAATATTTACTCTCAACAATCATGTCTTTTCAAACAGCAAAATTAACTACCTTTGTGCCATTATCATTCGAAATGTTATGCAAACTACAGCTTCAGTTGGCTACATGATTTCTCAATTAGCCCAGCTTTCATTCTAGAACTGTGTGGCGTCCCATTGCGCTGCACAGCCATTATGAACCGCACACTGGACCCCGTGAGCCTCCTCATGCCTTTACTGTCACAACTGCCGCTCAAGCTTCAAGGTCCCATCTTTGCTCATGTTCAGTCAGTACACTACCACCGTGATCCAATCTGTGACGTGTTGGGTCATATAGGAGATTCCGACATGCGACGCCACATAACAGGCGCTTTCACAGACGCATCCGTAAGGGACTAACCAAGATTAATTTTAGAACTGGACAGCAGCAGTGGGTGTCCAGGCAGGGCACTGAAAATAGAGCCGAAACCATCATGCTCACCGTCCCAGACAGCATTACTGTTAGGAGATGAAGTAATTCTCTCCAAAGGAATGCATGAAACTACTTTAAAGCCTCAAATTTCCTCTACGATAAGAGCAACACACTATTTGCTAGAAACTCTCCAGTGCAATCACAGATCTAGTTTGATATTCTATATTTTATTCGTATAGCGAAAGCATGGAATTGTGTCGAACATGAAGTCAACAGACACCGATAACTATTGCCTTCTGGGTCTCGAGGGACAGAGCGAGTTGAGCTGAATAGAATCATTCTGTGTGAATTCGTAAGGGACCAAACTGCTGAGGTCATCGGTCCGTAATACAATCATTGTTTATGGAATGTATGCTGATATTCTGTCTCCAAGAAAGTTATACAGGTAAGACGTATTCCAAAATTGTACAGTCAATCACGTTAGCGATTTAAGCCTTTAGCTGTGTGCGACAACTCGATGACAGTTTGTACAGTTGCCGAGAATTCTTCCGGGTTGCATGACCGTGGTCCATGGAACTCTTCTATCCCTGACATTTCGTTCAAAGCTACGTTGGATGCCTTCGGAGGTGCTCCTGGTTGTGCTGAGTCTTGGCGACTGACGAGTCGGACGTCGAAGAATGGCCTAAATACCGTGGACAGTCGGCATGGTCTGGATTTCACGTGATAGGAGAGATAAACCTTGTCAAGGATCAGATATAACTATCGATCATACTACGTCAAAGATAAAAACTTCTCATCGATTCTGTAGAGCCACTGCCCATATATCGCTGAGTTTCATAGCGTCTTCTTTTCTGTTAAAATTATCCCCGTGTTTATATATTTCGATGGCGTCTCTATATAGCCGTGGATAATAGTCCGTATAGTAAATAAAACTTCAGTTTACGAAAATTTCACTACATGATCACCCGACTGAAGAGCGTATTCCGCCACCACTGACTTGTCTGTATTCCCTAGTCGGCAAAGACTTTTATGTTGAGCGTAAAAGTTCGTGGAGTGCTGTGGTGAGTGTCTTCTACACGTGGCGAAACCAAGGTGGAACCACATCCAGACGTCGTGGGGTTGGGCGGACACCCCTCATTACAAATGTCCGTCGTCGTAGGTTGGGCAGGCTGGTAAAACAGGACAGGCAGAACTAACATCAATGGTGGGCAGAGTGCAAGTGTGTCTGAACAGGCAGTGGGAACCGAACACTCCTAACAATGGGCCTCCGCAGCCGACGATCCATGCATGTGCCAAAGTTAACACAACGACATCGTCAAGTACGACTGAAAAGGCCATCGGCAGTGGACGTTGTTGCAGCGGCAGAGTTGTTGCTTGGTCTGATGAATCCCAATACCTTTTTCATCATGTCGATGAGAGGGTGTGAATCCGTTGTCTTCCAGGAGAACAGCTCCTTGACACCTGTACTGAGGGATCGAGGCAAGCTGGCGGCAGCTCCATTACGCCCTGGAGAACATTCACATGAGCATCCTTGGATCCAGTGGAGCTCGTACAAGAAACCCCGACAGCCGAGGAGTGTCGTACACTGCTTGCAGATCACGTACATCCCTTCATGACGATCAAGTTTCCCGACGACAATGGCATATTTCAAGAAAATAATGCGCCATGTCACAAGGTCAGGAGTGTGAAGGGGTGGTTCGAGGAACACGGTGGCGAGCTCCAATTGACATGCTGGCCCTACTCGCCAAAATTGAACCCACTCAAACAGAAGTGAGACGTGATTGAACGTGGCGTCAGAGCTCATAGTCCTCCTCCTCGGAATTTGCGGAATTAGGTGACTTGTGTGCGCAAGTGTAGTGCCAACTTGCTCCAGCGACCTACCAAAGCTTCAATTCTTCCATGCCACGACGCGTCGCCGCTTTTGTTCGTGCCAAAGGTGGACATACTGGGTGCTAGGTGGGTGGTCACAGTGTTCTGGCTGATCTCTTTATGATGCCACAGATGAATGTTGAAGGTTGCATTAGTACCTCGAGTAATTATTGAGGAGTTACTGACACAGGTTGTGGATAAACAGATTTTGTGGCACAACTTGACTAAAAGAAGGGATCGATTGATAGGGCACATCCTGAGGTATCAAGGAGTAATCGGTTTGCTATCGGAGTGGAATGCATGGGCTGAAATAACAACAACAACCATAGGCTGTACCCAGAGAGGGAATAAGTAGAAATGAAGCAGCGTCCCTCGTCTTCAACAGAAAAGTCGGACACAGGTCAGCATCTTTCGATACCTGTAAGTGCATACAGTCTTCTCGATGCTTATGCACTAATCAACTTTAACTTATATGACCTTGGTCATGTTTGTGTTCGCAGCCGAAGAGTGGAGCAGATTAACTTAGACTCAGTCGCTTTCCTTGTCAATATCAACTTAGTATAATCTGTGTAAACAAAAAGGTAAATGTTCGTTGACAGAACGATGCATTGGACTATGTGGGTGTTTTTAATACCTATTTTTGAAATATATATATAATATGGATAGTAATATGTAATATATAAAGGGGAAAGATTATTACGAAAAATCTCGAAAAGTTCTTGACGATTTACTTTAAATTTTTACGTATTACTCTAACGGACATTCGGTCAGACACACAGTAAACCAGGCTGAAGGTCAGAAAGAGGCGGGAAGAGGAGATCGGTAGAGGGGTGGTAGGAAATGGAGATAGAAAGCGGAAAGGAGGAGATGGATAGAGGGGGGACAGGACGAGATGGCGAGAGAGGGGGCAAGACGAGATGGGGAGAGAAATGGGGAATAGGTGATGGACACAGAAAGTTAGGAGAGCGAGGGGGCAGGAGGAAATGGAGAGAAAGGAGGTAGGAGAAGATGTACAGAGAAAGGAGGATGAGGTGGACAAAGACAGGGGCCGAAGGAGGACATGGACAGAGACATTGGGGAGGAGGGAGCGAGAAGGCGATTAGGACGTATAGCCAGTTCCTACACAAGTTAGAAGGGTATACTTTCTGCTCTCTTTCTTTTCCATTTAACTAGTCTGAGCAACAGCAACGCGTGGCTAGGAATAGCTACTTAATCACGAAAATAATTCCAGCTATAGGTGAAGCCCATTTAGCCACTAGCGTGACGATCCGTGAGTTTGTTTTCTGCATCTACAAGGTGTACCGGTATGAAATAAGCGTTAAGATACAAATGTGTCCATAGGAAACATTTGTTGTGAACTAGCCTTAATTTTTTGTTTGTTTGGTTGGTATGACATCTGTCATAGATATTTAGTATACATCAAGTCATGGAACAAACAACATCATATGTTTTCATCGTGTTAACAATGTCGAATTTTGTACCAGAAAGTGATGATTTGCGGAAAGCATTAATTTTTTGTTTTCATTTGAAAAAAAGTGCTGTAGAGTCGCATCGAATGCTTGTCGAGGTGATCATGCTCTATCAGATGCAACATGCAAATGATGGTTTCAACCGTTCAGAAATAATGATTTTGATGTAAGAAATAAAGAACGTGTAAGACCACCAAAAAAGTTTGAAGACGCCGAATTGCAAGCAATATTGGATGAAGATGATACTTTGAGTCAGAAGCAAATGGCAACAATGCTAAAGGTTGCACAACAAACAATTTCTGACCGTTTGAAAGATATGGGAAACATCCAAAAGTGTGGAAAATGGGTGCCACATGAATTGAATGAAAGGCAGATGGAAAACCGAAAAACCATATGTCAAATTTGGCTTCGAAGACATGAAAGAAAATCAATTTTGCATCGAATTGTTACTGGCGATGAAAAATGGATTTATTTTAAGAATCTTAAACTGGAACAATCATGGGTTAATCCGGGACAACCATCAATATCGGCTGCAAAACCAGATCGATTCGGCAAGAAGACAATGCTCTGTGTTTGGTGGGATCAGAAAGGTGTGATGTATCATGAGCTTCTAAAACCCGGTGAAATTGTGAATACTAATTGCTACAGACAACAAATAATCAATTTGAACTATGCATTGATCGAAAAAAGATCAGAATGGGCCAGAAGACATGGCAAAGTAATTTTTTTACACGACAATGCACCTGCACACAAAGCAAAACTGGTTCAGAATACAATCGAAAGACTTGGCTGGGAGCTGCTACCCCACCCACCGTATTCGCCAGACTTGGCCCCTCGGACTACAATTTGTTTTCATCAATGGGACACGCATTGGCTGAGGAACACTTCAATTCCTACGAAGAAGTCGAAAATTGGGTGTCTGATTGGTTTGCTTTAAAAGACGAACATTTCTATTGGAGTGGTGTCCACAAATTGCCAGAAAGGTGGTCAAAATGTATAGAAAGCAATGGTCAGTACTTTGAATAACATGTTTTTACTTTTCAATTCAAAAAATGGTTCAAATGGCTCTGAGCACTATGGGGCCTAACTGCTGAGGTCATGAGTCTCCTAGAACGTAGAACTACTTAAACCTAACTAACCTAAGGACATCACACAAATCCATGCCCGAGGCAGGATTCGAACCTGCGACCGTAGCCGTCGCGCGGTTCCAGACTGTAGCGCCTAAATCCGCTCGGCCACTCCTGCCGGCTTATCAATTCAAAATTAGTGTTTCATTTTCACAAAGAAACGCTCATTTCATACCGGTACACCTGGTAAACCGCTAGGATTACGAGAATGTTTAAGTAAAAATTACCTGATTTTTCATGCGCATTAGCTTTTCGAGATTCATTCTTTCACAGTCAAATTATTGACGGTAACTCATGTCCTCCGCTCTCGGTTCTTCATAGCGCTCCTTAAGCTACTTGACACTTGTCTGTTTCGTTTTGGTATCACGAGCGCAGCCTCTGGGTGCATCTCCAGACCGGTTCTGCTCATGTCGTCCGCGTGCAGTGGCGAACCCCCGGAGCGCTACACGCCGCTCGCTGGCCGCATATCACCGCCTAGGGCCGTGGGAACGGCCAGGGACACCTGCTGGCGCCGGTAAGGCACTGCAGCCAGTGCGTAGCAACAAAGCAAAAGAACGCTGCGGCTACGCTTTCTAGTGTTCCTTGACACAATGCGTGAATAGGCATGGACTGACTTGACAATGGCAAATTTTCGAATTCGTTAAATCAACCCGAACAACCAGTACACTCAGTTGTGTAGAACAATAAATTGCAACTGTGTGCAACGAACGTGCAACTGCAGTAGAGTCGGTGAAATTAGATGTCTGGCAGTCGGCAGCAATGTTCCCAGGGTCTAACTGCGTTATACGACTTAGTAGATAGTGTCGGAAGTCCCATGCGGCTTTTCGCGGATGATGCTGTAGTATACAGAGAAGTTGCAGCATTAGAAACTTGTAGCGAAATGCAGGAAGATCTGCAGCGGATAGGCACTTGGTGCAGGGAGTGGCAACTGACCCTTAACATAGACAAATGTAATGTATTGTGAATACATAGAAAGAAGGGTCCTTTATTGTATGATTATATGATAGCGAAACAAACACTGGTGGCAGTTACTTCTGTAAAATATCTGGGAGTATGCGTGCGGAACGATTTGAAGTGGAATGATTATATAAAATTAATTGTTGGTAAGGCTGGTACCAGGTTGAGATTCATTGGGAGAGTCCTTAGAAAATGTAGTCCATCAACAAAGGAGGTGGCTTACAAAGCACTCGTTCGACCTATACTTGAGTATTGTTCATCAGTGTGGGATCCGTACCAGATCGCGTTGACGGAGGAGATAGAGAAGATCGAAAGAAGAGCGGCGCGTTTCGTCACAGGGTTATTTAGTAACCGTGATAGCGTTACGGAGATGTTTAACAAACTCAAGTGGCAGACTGCAAGACAGGCGCTCTGCATCGCGGTGTAGCTTGCTCGCCAGGTTTCGAGAGGGTGCGTTTCTGGATGAGGTATCGAATATATTGCTTCCCCCTACTTATACCTTCCGAGGAGACCACGAATGTAAAATTAGAGAGATTAGAGCGCGCACGAAGGCTTTCAGACAGTCGTTCTTCCCGCGAACCATACGCGACTGGAACAGGAAAGGGAGGTAATGACAGTGGCACGTAAAGTGCCCTCCGCCACACACCGTTGGGTGGCTTGCGGAGTATAAATGTAGATGTAGATACGAACTGCTGCAGACAAGAATAGTAGTCCGGAATGAGATTTTCACACTGCAGCGGAGTGTGCGCTGATATGAAACTTCCTGGCAGATTAAAACTGTGTCGGACCGTGACTCGAAGACGAGAAGTTTGGAAGATAGGAGACAAGGTTCTGGCAGAATTGAAGCTGTGAAGACGAATTGTGAGTTGTGGTTGTATAGCTCAGTCGGTATAGCACTTGCCCGCGAGAGATAAAGGTCCCGAGTTCGAATCTCGGTTCGGCACACAGTTTTAATCCGGCAGAAAGTTTCAAAAGTACGGGGGCTACTCCGGAAGTAAGGAGCGATAAGTCGCGAAATGGAAACCACAGTGCAAATTAAAACTGTTTTATTTGCAACAGTTAGCTACAACTTCCAGTCGCCGACCCGACTTAGACGTTTGTCGTAGCGTTGTACCAACTTTCCAATATCTTCGTCATAGAAGGCAGCCGCCAGTGCTTTCCGCCAGTTCTCTACGCTGGCCTAAGGCCTCTTGTCCATGCCAAAATGTTGTCTTCATAGCATAGCGGTTCATGTGAGAAGAGATGAAACTCATAGGGAGACAATTACAGGCTGTATTGTGGCTAATCAAACATTTCCGATTGAAAACGATGCAAGAGCATCTTCATTGCCCCTGAAGAATGCGGCTGACAATTGTCTTGAAGAAAAAAGCGCACAACAGTTATGTAGTTGGCTGCATAGCTTCAGGCGAAATTTCTCACCAGGCCCTCGTACTTGGCGGGAGACACTATTGTTCTAGGTATCTTTATGTTTTCCCTGTGTGCTCAGAGCTAAAAAGAACCACATAACGCGATCGACGGGCATACTACAGACACTGCCCAACACACCTGTGCAAAACTTCATCGGATTTTCACTGTGATTTCCATTTCGCGACCGATCTTTCCTTACTTTCCGAATAACCCCCGTAGTAGTCGTTTGTAGGACGGTGAAAACACTGGGGCGTCTCAAAGTCGCGTTATGTGATTGGTTGAGGTAGACACGAGACGCAGCCGCGCCTCGCCACTCCAACAGTCAGGAATCATCTTTCTTCGACTCCACTACACTGAAGAGCTAAAGAAAATGATATATCTGCCTAGTATCGTAAGGGACCCCCACCAGGACGCAGAAGTGCCGCAACACGACGTGGCATGGACGGAAACAATCCTGCAGGTCTGTCCATAAATCCCTTAGAGTACGAGGCGATGGAGATTTCTTCTGAACAGCACGTTGCAACGCATCCCAGATATGCTCAGTAATGTTCATGTCTGGTGAGTATGGTGGCCAGTGGAACTGTTTAAACTGAAAACAGATTTTCTGGAGCCACTCTGTAGAAAATCTAGACATGTGGGGTGTCGCATTGTCCTACTGGAACTGCCCAAGTAATTCTGAATGCACAATGCTCATGAATGGATGCAGGTGATCAGACAGGATGCTTACGTACGTGTCACCTGTCAGAGTCCTATACAGACTATCAGGTGTCCCATATTACTCCAACTGCTTACGTTCCACATTATTACAGAGCCTCCACCAGCTTGAACGGTCTCCTGATGATAAGCAGGGTCCATGGATTCATGAGGTTGTCTCCATAACCGTGCACGTCCATCCGCTCGATACAATTTGAAACGAGACTCGTCCGACAAGGCAACATGTCTTGAGGGACCCACTCGAGATGGAAGCCTTGTGTCGTGCAGTCATCAAAGGTTACGAGTGGTCCTTCGTCTCTGAAAGCCCACGTCGATGATGTTTTGTTGAATGGTTCGCACGCTGACACTTGCTGATGGCCCGGAGTAAAAATCTTCGACAGTTTGCGGAAGGGTTGCACTTCTATCACGTAGAAGGATTCTCTGCAGCCGTCGTTGGTCCCGTTCTTGCAGGATCTTTTTCCGGCCGCAGTGATACCTGAGGTATGATGTTTACAGGCTTCCTGATATTCACGGTACATTCGTGAAATGGTCGTACGGGAAAATCCCCACTTCATCGCTACCTCGGAGATGCTGTGTCCCATTGCTCGTGCACCGACTATAACACAACATTCAAACTCTCTTAAATATTGATAATCTGCCATTGTAGCAGCAGTAACCGATCTAACAACGGCGCTAGATACTTGTCTTATATAGGCGTTGCCGACCGCAGCGCCGTATTCTGCCTGTTTACTTATCTCTTTATTAGAATACACATGCCTATACCAGTTTCTTTGGCACTTCAGTGTATATTGGTGACGAAAACTCTCAGAGGGAGTAAATCGAGTCGAATTGGTCACAGTTAAATTATGTTTGGTGACAATGAAGAGGCTGACAACAGACACATTCTGAATTTTAGTTTTGAAACTGAACGACTGGAAACCCACTTCCAAATATCCCTATTGGCAAGTCCTTTGCCCCATTCTCACAACGATGGATTTGACTGGAAAAAATGTACAAGCTGTGTAACAGTCCGGCCTTGTTCTCGTGGTGGTAGAACGAAAGATGCAAAAATGTATCTCCAAATATCTCTGAGCAAAGGTATCAAACGTGCTAGAGTGAGCAAGTATTTGCACACGAATCGGATTTTATGATGTGCGGTATCAGACAGGACGACGTAGAAGCATATGTGTTGACCGCATCTTCCAGAAAAAGAAACCGTTTTCCAGGTAACAACATAGTTAACAAATGCCAAGGATAAGTACATTATTAATTGAAGTGGCCTACATAATGAGAATAAGAATATAATTCTAAGATTGTGAATAAAGTTCTGATCGCATAGAAACACCATATGAAATCGATGTAATTCTCACTGCTTCTGAAATGGCGGTGGTTGAGGCAGCAGATGATACTGTCAGTTAGAGGCTAAATGGACCAACAGTTAAGTGCCATGTTGTAACAGTGTTCCTTGGTGCTTATGCATCAGATGTTTAGGCAAGGCTGCCAGCAAAACGTTTAGCTTCTTGTTGCTCACTAGTCACGATGACTCACGTAACCGTCTAGGCACAAATATTTCTTTCTTCTCGACTAAAATATTAATTTCGAGTATAAATTAGAAAAATATTAATTTAAAATTGTTGCGGAGTGACAGGAGACGAGTGACAAGTAGGAAAATATCTTTGTTAACGATTTTTTGAAGAAATATGTTCTATGTAATCGGCAATGAAATTCCGTGTCTTCATACTACTTTGAGTTCCAGGAATGGAGGACCTGAAGAACTGATGTGTATGCGTTGCAGGTCCTGAATAATTGATCAGAAGGGTGAAGGGAAGCTCGTTGGAGACGGACCACAAGCTCAGATTGTGTCGAGGACAGGGAAGGAAATCGGCCATTCCCTTTCAAAGGAACAATCCCGGAATTTGCCTGGAGAAATGTCAGGAAATCACGCAAACACTAAATCTGGATGGCCGGATGCATATTTGAACTGCTGTCTTCCCAAATATGAGTGCTATGTGTTAACCACTGCACTGTCGCGCTCGATATTGACCAAAAGGCACAGAAACCTCGTAGTGCGATTGTCGTGGACAAACAAGGAAGTCTTCTAATTACAGCCGCCAGTCGTTGCTTTTTATCCGTTCTGGACTGATCAACATGTATTTGCGACGGAGCTATTGCTGTTATCCTTCATTATTTTTCAAAGATTGTTAAGAAGCTATTATTAAGAGGAACAGTTCCTGTATTATCATTAGCAGAATATACTGGGATTTTAGTTCAGTGACCAATCATTTATTTTACTAAATTATACAGAGTGGGAGTATTGTTTTTTTTTTTTCAATCAGTTTTCAGAGTGTGGTGTTTTTTAATAGCGATTTGAAACTGAAACTTCTGTGAAGTTTGGAAGGTAGGAGACGAGGTACTGGCAGAAGTAAAGCTGTGAGGACGGGGCGTGAGTCGTGCTTGGGTAGCTCATTTGGTGCACTACAAACCAAACATCATAATCACATCATTAGTTAAGCCGGCACGGTAGCTCAGCGTGTTCAGTCAGAGAGGCGCTAGCCCTCTGTAATAAAAAAACTGAGTAAAGGAAACAATGATCAACTTGAACGGATGTCCTGTGACGTCCGCCCAGACCAAACGCAACTAACGATGCCGGAGAAAATAAAAAATTAAAAAATTAAAAAGTTGGTAGAGCACTTGCCCGCGAAAGGCAAAGGTCCCAAGTTCGAGTCTCGATCCCGGCACACAGTTTTAATCTGCCAGGAAGTTTCATATCACCACACACTCCGCTGCAGAGTGAAAATCTCATTCGTGAAACTGACAGTCATTTATTCCTTGTTTTGTCATTTAGTAGCCTTTGGTAGTTGCTGGAGCATAAGTTGCTAGGAGCATAAGATCGTTATTAACAGCAGTGAGATGCATATTCTAGGGACCCAGGAGTCATTTTAACACTGGTAAATTAATGTTTGCAGGGAATGTTTGTTTTAGGTCCCTTATAGAGCTGATTCACTCAAGAAAGACTGTAATAACTCAAATTATATGACTTTTAGCACTTGGGATTAAATCTTAAATTCTTTTTTTTTAATGGGGTGACCGCACTGGCGACCTCTTCTTCAAGGATGAAATTCATATTATAGTTGAATCTTCTCATTTATAAAAAGTGTGTTTTGTTTCAGAATGTAGGGTCAGCAGTAGGAGTGTGAGCTGCCTGAGATATGTGGGACCGCTGCTCACCTCTCACTGCATCTGATGCGGCACCTGGCGTTCCTGGTCGAACTAAACGGTGCCGGTTGCCTAGGCTGAGGTTCAGTGATCGACTACTCATATTTCGAGGTACTGATGGCTGACACAACCATTACGTGTTCAGAGCTGGCTGTGAGTTCGTTGCCTCGCCCACAGTGAGGCGGTGGCATGAGAGTTTTCGTGTTGTCGCGAGGGATTACAACTGTGGGCTTTCCGCTGACCAAAAGGGGTACTATATTACTTCTCCAACTCATCGAAATGAGCTGCAGATGTCCCGCGACAGACGATGATTTTGTGGTTGGTAGTCTGCGTTCGCAGTCGCACTTGAGATCGTACTCTGTCTTCGCAGATTCGTAACTAAAGGGCTCTCTTTAAGCATTTGCATCTTGTGGGTATACAGCGGCAGCATTCATGTTCCTGTCCGTGGATGATGGATGCAGCAGCTGCATAATGGTCACGTAGTAGCATCTAATAAGCTGAAGTGAGAGACATTTATCTGAAGTGTAAGCAGTAGCAGCATTGAGAAGGAAAAAGGGTCACAAGTAGGAACGTCAGACTATCCACTAATATTATCTGAGTGAAAAGGTGATGAATTTTAAGTTGACAGAAATAAGTAGAAAATAAGTGGAGGAGTTTAGAAGGAGTGGTTTTGGTGATTTTGGAGATGAGAAAGATCCATGTTGGGTCCAGGAAATTTTCCAAGAACTAACATCTAATTAACTACCCAAGAATGGCCAGGCAACAGTAGACCGGAAGGAAAACTAAATGCCCAGTTAGAGTCTATCAGCATAGAAGTGAGGTCAGAAATTAGTTCTAATCATAGACAATTAAAGTCTGAAACTAGTCGATTACAACGCAGCCTTTATGAATTAAGAAGTGGTCTCAAAAAAACCAGAGAAGTAGTAGTAAGTACTTGTCATTAAAACTTTATTTAGTTTAAGGATGAAGTCTCTGTAGATTTAGCAGTAATAAAGAAGAAAATGGATAATTTATTTGTTAAAACTAAAACCACTGAGGCTGAAATAAAAAGAGAACCAGCTGAAACTATCTGTTCGGTTAGGGAAGAAATTTCTGAGTTAAAACGCTCTTCTGAGACACCGTAGAAATATCAGTGTCTAGCACTTGAGAAATATCAAGTAGAGTAAGTCAAGTAAAATCCAAGGCGGGGGAACAAGCTGAAACAGTGGAAAAAATGAGGAATACAAGCTAGAGAACTGAAATCCCATTTATAGACTTATTTACATAATCCTAACAAGTGGACTATATCTTGAATGACAGAGTAAGCACACTGGAATGCAATGTAGCTACTTTGGATAATGTTCCTCACAACCCAAGCAATGGGGAATTAAATATACAGATGTAAATATAAATATAAATACGATGATACAAAGTAAAACAACAACGGTTGAATCAAACTACGTCGGTTAAATGAGTTATAATGGAAGCACGCGAATTAAAGAATTAAAATTACGCAGTTTACTCAGAATTTCAGACTGTGGACCCTAACGATGGTCAGAGGAAGGGCAAATCGAATTTTTTGTCGGCACTCTAAGACGTGAAGCTGGCCAGTACAGATTTACATGCAAATTATAAGGCATTTAATCAATTTCAATTAGTTTTTAAAATCCGATTCTGGTCAGAGAGAGTTCAGAACAAGCGAAGTTTAGAAATGCTGACTCGTAGCAAACGTACTAACATGTATGATGGGTTCAAAATTTATTTTAAAAAAATTAGAACCTTTTCGAAAATTTGGATAAACCATTAAGTTACAAATAATTTGTACATAATTTAATACGTCGATTGCCATGCTCAGTAAAAGAGACATTTCGAGCACAGATGCACACACGTGAGAGAATACAATGATCGTTTCGTTGAGCCTGATAAAGATAGAGACATGAAGCATCTGGGTATTTCAAAATCTGAATTAGAACCAGGCTATCAGAGAGGAGACGAATTGTGTGACGGAAATAATGGGAGGACAGGATGCATAATTAACGATCTTACAAATTTGACTATCGTTTTTCACCCTAAAAAATAATTTTTCGGTAGTTATGAAGCAACCAGTGGCTCCCCAAGCTTTTGGAGTAATGAGGGAGGAGTCCACACTATTTTCATCTTTCTAGAAGACGAATTACTGACTTAATCCCAAGACGGCGGTTCTGTTGAAGAGATAGATTATAGCCGTTACATTCAGATGTAGTTCACATTAACAATTCGACGGAGAGAGATGCTGGTTTTCGCGGGCAGACCTATTCGACGCCTTTTCAGAATGGGCCACGTGAAAACTGCAGGGTTCGCCCACTCTTTTGGCCTGCCCCGCTGCAGGAGAGAAGCACTGCTTCCCTAGGCAGGTTAGCAATACACGACTATTTATGCCCCCCCGATGTTATAAGCTCGAAAGAAACACGCTCACAGGCCCACTCTGAAGCAATTCCTAGTCGCGATCCGTCGGTTACAGTTTATCCGAAGTTTGGCGTGCGAGTTAGCAGCCATCTTAGTCGTAACACATCCGTACATCATCATCCTGAAGCCAGAGGTGTTCAGAAACGCGTTTGTTGAATCTGACAGCATTTTTCGATAATGAAGTCCAAGACTGTGGCCATACCATCGACGACACCGCAGTGCACTGGCGGAATGCATCACTGACTCACTCGTGTTGTCGTTTCCTCATTTCTCTGATGGCCCATTGATTATGGGTGTACATCTTCCCTTGATTGCTTACCTCTAAATACTACATGCAATTCTCTCGTAAGGCTAGACGAACGCACCCCACTATTTACTTTCTATCTCATGCATCAAATTGCTCGTTGACAGCTTTCTGGGGCCACTTGTAGTTTATTTCATGCATGAGATTATTAGTCGATAGGCCTCTACGGGCACTCGTAATTCGCAGTTGTGGATATACGGCAATTCCCACATTCTGAGGTTGTTTCAATTTTTTTATGGTTCTTGAGAATAATGTACCCTTATTAATTCAGTTTGCTGTATCTCAGTTGCTTCTTTACATTGTGCTGAAACATTTGTTTTGTTTGCGATGTCTGATGGTAATGGTCGTGGTGACAGGCAGTTTCGCAGGTAAAGTTTGATTTGCCTATGAAAATACAGGAGGGAGTAGCTGAGTTCCAAGTGCATTTTGGATCAAACTGACTCCAGATATTTGTCAAATACCCTCGTCACCAAGAACGACAATTCCCTCCAAGGGTTCACAAGCCTGGACCTTCTCAAATATTTACCACGAAAACACGAATACAACAACGTGAGTGAAGTTCAAGGTCTGCTAATCTCTTAGATATATTAGAAAATAGTGTATTAAATGATAATAATTTGAAGTGAGAGGCTTGAATTTTGTCTATTAGTAGCACCCAGATGGAGGCAGTAAATTTCATATAGACGACATCAAGAAAAATAACTTTGCAATGTTTCTCAAGGTAATCAGCGCGACGGAATGTCATACCTAACGGCCCGCGTTCAATTCCCGGCTGGATCGAAGATTTTCTCCGCTCAGGGACTGGGTGTTGTGTTTCCCTTATTATCATCATTTCATCCCCATCGACACGAAAGTCGCCGTAGTGGTGTCAACTCGAAAGACTTGCACCAGGCGAACTGTCCACCCTTCTGGTGGCCCTCGCCAAACGGCGTTTTATTTATAGCAAAATACTTGCGTCTTGAATATAGAAGTAGCCATTTATTTTGAAGAGGAGGAGTTTAGGACTGAGTGACAAGGTTTGTGAAACTTTTTATATACACACATCAAAAACAGTTTTGAATCACCCTAGTTTCCAGAACTCCTGAAGACAGACGTTGACTGTGGATATTGTATCACAGACACAGTCCCTATGACTGTTCATAGATGTCACTAAACCCGTCCAAAGATGTAAACAACCGTCCATGAGCAGCAGCTATTGGACGGAGGGCGCCCGACAGCCGATCAGTTCCAGTCATTCCACCAGAAAGGAGGTACACGGCTCGTGTTGTCTGTATTTCAACCATGCGTAGACGCTCAGTATCACAGTTCAATCGCGTCCGCATTGTTACTTTGTGCCAGGAAGGGCTCTCAAAAAGGTAAGTGTCCAGGCATCTCGGAGAGAACCAAAGCGATGCTGTTCAGAATGGTTCAAATGGTTCTGAGCACTATGGGACTTAACATCTGTGGTCATCAGTCCCCTAGAACTTAGAACTACTTAAACCTAACTAACCGAAGGACATCACACACATCCATGCCCGAGGCAGGATTCGAACCTGCGACCGTAGCATGCTGTTCAGACATGGAGGAGATACAGAGAGAAAGAAAGTATCGATGACATGCCTCGCTCAGGCCGCCCAAGGGCTACTACTGCAATGGATGACCGCTACCTACGGATTATGACTCGGAGGAACCCTGACAACTACGACACCATGAATCGCGGCCCAACAACATGCCGAATGGACCGCTCAGAATTGGAATCACGTTCTCTTCACCGATGAGTGTCGCTTATGCCTTCAACCAGACAAACGTCGGAGACGTGTTTGGAGGCAACCCAACCAGGCTGAACGAATTAGACACACTTTGCAGTGAGTGCAGCAAGGTGGAGGTTCCCTGCTGTATTGGGGTAGCATTATGTGTGGCCGACGTACGCCGCTGGTGGCCATGGAAGGCGCCGTAGCGGCCGTACGATACGTGAATACCATCCTCCAACCGACAGTGCAACCATATCGGCAGCATACTGGCGAGGCATTCGTTTTCATGGACGACAATTCGCGCCCCCATCGTGCACACCTTGTGACTGACTTCCTTGAGAATAACGACATCGCTCAACTAGAGTGGCCAGCATGTTTTCCAAACATGAACCCTATCGAACATGCCTGGGATAGACTGAAAAGGGATGTTTATGAACGACGTGACCCACCAGAAACTCTGAGGGATCTACACCGACTCGCCGTTGAGAAGTGGGACAATCTGGACTAACAGTGCCTTGATGAAATTGTGGATAGTATGCCACGACGAATACAGGCATACATCAATGAAGACGTGCTACTGTGTGTTAGAGGTAACGGTGTGTGCAGTGATCTGGACCACCACCTCTGAAGGTTTCGCTGTATGGTGGTACAACATGCAATTTGTGGTTTTTTCATTAGCAATAAAAAGGGCGGAAATGATTTTTATGTTGATCTGTATTTCAATTTTCTATACAGGTGCCGGAACTCTCGGAACCGAGGCGATGCAAAACGTTTTTTGATGTGTGTGTTTGTCGTTATGTGATACTTCTTGTTTATTATATTGTCCATAGGTGGTGACTGAGGCTGCTATAATTTCCTGATGGAATGTGTCATAATGTAATAGTATAGCTATCTACTAGATTAAGACTATTATAGGTAGTACCATTTAGGTGCCTAAGCAATGTTTTCACTTTGTGATTGAATATAATAACATGATTTCTTTGATAATTAATATATCTCATAAAATATTGTAACATGTTAAGATATTTAGTTTTAGAGAGTGATGGACCAGAATAAGAGTTAGAGCTTACATCTGTGCACAAATGCAACTATCCTACTGTAGTCTCACAGTTTCTTGAGTTTACGGCATTTTCCTTTCTTTTTACCAAAATGAACAGTCATTCAGCTGTTCCATTTAATCACCAAAATCAGCTCAATTTCCTATAATCTATGTGCAGACTGATGTAATAGTTCAATTACATACATTTTTCTTTACGCTCTGGTAAAATGTTAATTTCAAATATAACTAGCAAAATATTGATTTCAAACTGTTGATGATTGATGGGAGAAGAGCGAAAAGTGGAGAAAAATTCTTTTATTAATCATTTTTCGGGTAATTTGTTCTATGTAATGAGCAAAGGACTTCTCAGCCGCCACGGAGCTTCAAGTTCCGGGGAACACAGTAGCCAGAGACATGATCTGCATGCACGTAAGGTTCTGAATAATACATGGAAGCCACAACGTGCAGTGGTCACTGACAACCCAGTCAGTTATTGCTTTGTATCAGTTCTGGATTGACTGACATGCATTTAAACCATTGCTGTTCCTGTTTTCCTTCATTAGTCAGCTTATTTTACTGAGTGAATATGGACGAAAGCGGTAGTATTGAGCTTCTTTTATTTCCAATCGCTTTGCAGAATGCCTTTTCTTTTTTTTTTAATACGTTGTGGCATCTGTACAGTTTTTTATTCTTTGCCCATCAGTGGAAAACCTATTCTGAGTTAGTGACAGATGCTTGTGAAATGCTGTAAATCCTATGTACACATTTACTTAACAGTTGTCCTGTTTACGAAGTTAGTGCAGCATGGCATGTAGTTTCGCATGTCAAACACCGTTGCTATGCCTTTGAATGTTTCCTTGTAAGAGGTGTTTTCGACTTTTGATGATCATTTTTATAGGATTGAATCGAGCACAGTATAATTTCTGAACCATGATCAGATGTGAACAGTGGGCGCTGCACACCTCCAGAAAGTTCTGTTTTGCATGACCCGCAAAGAATGTATGTTTTCCTTTGGTGTACAAGGAGGCAGTTTTATCACCTTAAGGTTTGTCACCGTAGTGAGTGGGATAGAACACTTGAAGGGTGGATGTATGTCAGATGTAGAAATTATATGTCCTGCATTGGAGTAGTAAAAACGTTGCATTCCACACGACTAATATTTTGGAAACCACATGGCTTAAACATTACAGTGTGTTGAAGTGCAGCTATAGGAGTGCATGCGTTTATGTTCTACTATCATTTCTCTCTTGAGGACACCTTCTTGGTACTGACCCCAGACACTACGACAAGGCTTTAGAATTGATAGCACAATTGATTTACGCAAAATGCTTCAAAGTCCATCCATCTGGAGCTTCATCATGCATAAACCGCACGTTTCTTCTCAAATGTCTGTTATATCATCACAACACTTTTGTACCTATTATACACCAACAAGGGATGCTAACTTTCTCGACATGCACTCATCTCTAGTTATCTTGTGTACTTGGGTGGGTGCTGTGTGTAAGACTGGTGTGAAACAGTCTTCAGTGAATAGCAGTTATGGATTCAGCTCACTATGTTCCTTCATGAGACGTGGAATGCAGCGCTTATAGTACCCTCAACCTTCTGGTCAGCTGCAAATTAAATCGGCGACAGTGTTATGGGGAGGGTCGTTTAACGACAATGTGCGAAGATCTTTCAAACCCCATCTTTTGTCCTACAAATACGAGAATACTCTGTGACTCCCATCCACACAGAGAGAAATGGGCAGTCGTAATCGTTAATTACGCACTATGATCAAAGTACTAGAAATATGTAAGTAATCTAACTGCATCAGTAAAGAACGCTGTGTGGTACACTTCGGTGTGTATGTTCAAGAATTAACCATGAATGGACGTACTGCACAGTCATCTATCTACATTGAAAGTCTAGTACATGGTACGTGCAAAGTAGTGGAGGTGTGATTTAGCAGCACAGCGTTGTGTGATTGGTCGGCACTGAAATTACGGAAAAACTGGTAAAATTGCAGAAACTGATAGCATTATCAACTGCGTGCTTATTACAGAACATTGTACCATGTGGATGCTGTCTTTTCCACCCCATCCGTCCATTGGTGCCGGCCGGTGTGGCCGCGCGGTTCTAGGCGCTTCAGTCTGGAACCGCACGACCGATACGGTCACAGGTTCGAATCCTGCCTTGGGCATGGATGTGTGTGATGTCCTTAGGTTAGTTAGGTTTAAGTAGTTCTACGTTCTAGGGGACTAATGACCTCTTAAGTCCCATAGTGCTCAGAGCCATTTGAACCGTCCATTGGTATACTGTTGATTACCACATAATGATTGGCTGACACCACTTGCTAGAAATGGAGGGAGACTTGGTTGGAGCAATGTGCCTTCTGGGGATGGCGAAACAGTGATCACGATCATGGCTACAATATGAGGAAGCAATGCTATTTATCTCTTCAAAACAGAACATCTAGACATCTGCTACCCTGTCACTGTCAAAGATTAGATTAAATGTAGAGGTCATCATCTTTGGGCAGCTATATGGAAACGCTCCACAATGCTGCAAACTCTTCCAGTTTTCATATGTTGCGATGTCCTCCACATTTTTGTCAATAAGAAACACCTCCTCTGTCTCTTGTTTCAATCATTCTGTGTGTTGTGGGAGCAGCATAGTTTGCAACACGTGCTGTCCAGCTTTCTGTGAGAGTCAATGATTTGAAACTTGTTAATGTCGGTTTAGCACCTGACCCAGACCTCGAAGTTGTAGTGGAAAGACAAAATGTATGGTGGCATATAAGACTGTAGTCAAACACTGTCTAGATGTGTTACAGCAGAAAAACAATGCATCAAGCAACTGACGAAAGAACAACGCAGGGACCTTCTCTTGTGATTGATAGTCTGTAGCATATGGTCCTCCTACAGTACGGGTGACGAAACTTCACACTGGTCTGTGGAAGCGACTTCAATCAATGCCCACCTGCTCCAATGGAGCAATACCTTTATGTTTAATGGGATCGCCACATGCGTTCAATGTGAGTATACAGATGGTATTTGTTTTCGATAAATCAGAAGAGGGGAACATGGTAACATCTTATCGAGCTCTCTGCTGGGTGACATAAGAGAAGATTTTATATTTCATAGTTTTTCTCTGTTGCATGGTACAAAATAATGAGAATAGGGAGAATGTTGGGTGACGGATATGAATGAACCCTGAATGACTAAGATCTCCTTCAGGCTACAGTACCTGAATGTAGTTAGGAAAAACACCGCAATGCACTAGCAAAATCCTAGTCCTTCTTCCAGTTCTTTTATGATGTGGAGCCTTCCTAATTTTTCCATTTAGAAACACCAGCATAATTGGTTGCAGTGTTTTTTCTACTACCTCATGTTACAGGGGAAAGCTTCGTTTAGTGCTGGCCTTCCACATTATACCCGGCTGGTGGAGGTAGGACAACATGTTCCCATTTCCACTGAGTGGACAAAATACAGTGCTGTTGCATTAACTCAGTTCGCCCTGTTTCTCCATGGAATACAGAAGGTGGCAGATATAGTTCTCTCCGACTTTCGTTCAGCTCCGACTTAAATTGGAACGATCACTTGGACAAAGCTGCAGGGAGTGCGGGTTAGAGCCTGAGGAACTGTTACAAGATGGAGAGAGACTATTTAACACCGTGCTGGAGTTTTGCTGCATGGGGTCCTTAGCAGATAGGTTCGAAAAAATGTGACTCATTTCGAGATATGAGAGTGTCACGAATATGTTTCACCATAGGTTGTTATCATTGAAAGACATCTCCATGGAATTCAACGCAAGTATGTGATTGAATGGAGAGACTTCATTCCAAATTGCAGACAGCATTTCTACCAGAAATCGCAACACCGTAGATCTGAAAAGCCAGTATAACGGTCATAGGATTTTGTACATTTCTTACATCTTTAGTCTAGCGTCGTATTTTGTAAACGATTCTTCATATAGCACACCATCATTCTCAGTCAACCTTCATCCTCCCTCGCATATAACCCCACGGATACATCGCAGAATCTATGTTACACTGTCTACATGGTATCGAGGTAGAGTGCATTACAAATACTGTTTGTTAGCGTGGGAAATATCTAGCAATGGCACAAGAGAGTTGCAAATATCGGCTTAATAGCACTTTCCTTAGCCGAATCACATTTCAAATTCGGTGAGAAGAGTGATTTTATTACAAGGTAACACCACTGGCGACGTGTACCCACACTTTTGATCTATTAGTACACACCATGCGTTCACCGTCTGTATTCAGTGTCGGGTATTTGTGGGGAAGACCATACGGAAGCAATACCATACCTCGATTTATAAAGCATGTATAGTTTTTAACACGAATATCGTTACTGATACTTTCATGTGCGTGTCGAACCAAGACCGCTTTTTATGCAGGGAGACAGTAACGTGATCTTGCGATCACGTTTGTAATAACTGGTCTCTTATAAAACGATTATGTCTCTCTTCCTAAGACACACTGGTACCCCTCACAATAAAAACAAATGGAGCATGTCCACTATGGCAAATTTTTCTCAATATAGTTTGGTATCACCATTATTCAGTTATTGACGTTTTATTATCCGTAGTAGGGGATGTGTGATAGATTCGCTATGATCAACAGGCTCATGAAGTATGTGTTGAGATGTAAAGGTACTGTGATCTGTGTTCTGACATGTGCATAGAGAATGACTACGTCTGGTCTTAAGGGAGGTATGGATTTGACATGGAAAACTGTGATTTCAGCACATCGATAGCTGTAAGCGGGGGGGGGGGGGGGGGGGGGGTGAAAGATTTTACAAGGAAAACTATGTCCAGTGATAAGGAGGATATACACTCCTGGAAATTGAATAAGAACACCGTGAATTAATTGTCCCAGGAAGGGGAAACTTTATTGACACATTCCTGGGCTGGGGTCAGATACATCACATGATCACACTGACAGAACCACAGGCACATAGACACAGGCAACAGAGCATGCACAATGTCGGCACTACTACAGTGTATATCCATCTTTCGCAGCAATGCAGGCTGCTATTCTCCCATGGAGATGATCGTAGAGATGCTGGATGTAGTCCTGTGGAACGGTTTGCCATGCCATTTCCACCTGCCGCCTCAGTTGGACCAGCGTTCGTGCTGGACGTGCAGACCGCGTGAGACGACGCTTCATCCAGTCCCAAACATGCTCAATGGGGGACAGATCCGGAGATCTTGCTGGCCAGGGTAGTTGACTTACACCTTCTAGAGCACGTTGGGTGGCACGGGATACATGCGGACGTGCATTGTCCTGTTGGAACAGCAAGTTCCCTTGCCGGTCTAGGAATGGTAGAACGATGGGTTCGATGACGGTTTGGATGTACCGTGCACTATTCAGTGTCCCCTCGACGATCACCAGTGGTGTACGGCCAGTGTAGGAGATCGCTCCCCACACCATGATGCCGGGTGTTGGCCCTGTGTGCCTCGGTCGTATGCAGTCCTGATTGTGGTGCTCACCTGCACGGCGCCAAACACGCATACGACCATCATTGGCACCAAGGCAGAAGCGACTCTCATCGCTGAAGACGACACATCTCCATTCGTCCCTCCATTCACGCCTGTCGCGACACCACTGGAGGCGGGCTGCACGAAGTTGGGGCGTGAGCGGAAGACGGCCTAACGGTGTGCGGGACCGTAGCCCAGCTTCATGGAGACGGTTGCGAATGGTCCTCGCCGATAACCCAGGAGCAACAGTGTCCCTAATTTGCTGGGAAGTGGCGGTGCGTTCCCCTACGGCACTGCGTAAGATCCTACGGTCTTGGCGTGCATCCGTGCGTCGCTGCGGTCCGGTCCCAGGTCGACGGGCACGTGCACCTTCCGCCGACCACTGGCGACAACATCGATGTACTGTGAAGACCTCACGCCCCACGTGTTGAGCAATTCGGCGGTACGTCCACCCGGCCTCCCGCATGCCCACTATACGCCCTCGCTCAAAGTCCGTCAACTGCACATACGGTTCACGTCCACGCTGTCGCGGCATGCTACCAGTGTTAACGACTGCGATGGAGCTCCGTATGCCACGGCAAACTGGCTGACACTGACGGCGGCGGTGCACAAATGCTACGCAGCTAGCGCCATTCGACGGCCAACACCGCGGTTCCTGGTGTGTCCGCTGTGCCGTGCGTGTGATCATTGCTTGTACAGCCCTCTCGCAGTGTCCGGAGCAAGTATGGTGGGTCTGACACACCGGTGTCAATGTGTTCTTTTTTCCATTTCCAGGAGTGTAGATACTGATGTTCCTACATGAGTTTCGTACCAGAGCCACAGCCGTCAGGAGGATGTATTTCCGATACTTTGCACATTGTCACATGTTACCAGATCGGGACCGCAACTGTAATATTTATCTGTAATTTCAGTGATAGATATGTGGCTGACTTCTTAGGACGACGCCGTTGGCTGTTCGGGTTCATAGTGAAAGTAGTCACGGAGTAGCGTAGCCTGTGATGTAGGATTAGGTAGAAAGAAAAGTTCCAGCTGGCCAGCAGTCAGTTCTTGCCTGCAGCAGTGGGTTCTAGTCCCAGCAGTGGTTCTCAAAATGGTTCAAATGGCTCTGAGCACTATGGGACTTAACTTCTGAGGTCTTCAGTCCCCTAGAACTTAGAACTACTTAAACCTAACCAACCTAAGGACGTCACACACATCCATGCCCGAGGTAGGATTCAAACCTGCGACCGTAGCGGTCGCGCGGTTCCAGACTGTAGCGCCTAGAACCGCTCGGCCACGGAGGTCCTCATGACGGTCTCTGGATAGCTGAATAGTGAACTAATACTCAGTACACGTTGGGTTGCCTACGCGATCGCATATGTTGCATGTATCTCCTGTGGAAAAGAGAGCCATTCAGTATCAATCACTACGAAGTGTTGGCGCAGGACATATTGATAACACCCGAATTCCTACCACTCCAATCATACCCAGATGCCCTTCTTGGCTGGGATTGTGCACTCTGTCATACATCCATGTCCACGATTGAGGCTGTGGTCATGGAGGCAGTTTTCTCTGACCTCTGAATTTTGGGGCAAGGTGTGTGTGTGTGTGTGTGTGTGTGTGTGTGTGTGTGTGTGTGTGTGTGTGTGTGTGTATGTGTGTGAATTGTATGTACGAGTGTTTTAACAATCTCAGGAATCTAACTATGACAACTACTAGTATTGTGGTTTAGTGCTTCTCAATACATTGCAGTGCACTCTGTCTTGTAGTCGTATTTGTTGTTGATGCTATCATATCATGCAGTAGACCCTTTCCTCCTCTTTCTTTGTCTTAGGAACTCTATAGTCCTTTGAAAAAACACTTAGTATACATTTAGTGGTCAGGAATTCCACAACCATGGTGGTATAAATTCATGGTGTAATTCTAAATTACAGCTGTAATTTTGTACAGCAACATTTCCAATCGAGACATCAAATTCCCAATTGGTTAATTTATTGTTTCCAATACTGGTTCTGAGAGCACACACATCAATCCAAAGCCTCTGCAAACTGTTTAGTGACACAGCATGCAATTGACTCTAAATCTGAAATCCTCCGCTGTCTCGAGCATTACGGAGCCCCGACCAAATGACCTAGCTGTGTCATTATCCACAGGCAAGGGAGAAAAAAACTGGAATGGTTTAGAACTCAGGCAGTTGCAGGATCAAATCCTGCCACATATATCAGTCCTGGTATCCACCAACAGGATGTGAGGAAAACTGTCTGCACACAAAGGGTAGAGATTTAATTAATTAATTAGTCAGTCAGTCTGATAGAGTGAGGGAATATTTCCAAGACATCCGCAGCTGGTGATTTACAAGGTATCCACTGTTTTGTCCAAGACACATTTGTCCAAGAAACATTGAAACATGACAGGCGCTTGGTGGGTATGAAGCAGCCGCATGAGAGAGAGAGGGGGGCGGGAGAGAGAGAGACAGACAGAGAGAGAGAGAGGAAGAGAGTGCAAATATTTTGAGAGGACTTCCCCAGATAGCAGTATCAAAGATTTGCTGCTATCTATATCAACTAATTGCCATCACCTGTTTCTTTATCTGACTGGAGATAACAAGGGGGTTGAGCGGAAAGAGAGGAGGTAATTGGAGGGAGAAAGGGTGGAGGCTGCTTCTTCCATGGTCCTCTGCCAGTGGTGCTGTGAACTAACTCAGTCGCTATGAGCACAGCGGAATGACCACATTGGGTGGCTGCTTCCACTGACCTAGTATGGAACATGTGTTTTGCTAGCAGAGTGTGCAGGTGCTGCAGATAGAAGTAGCCACTTGAGGTGCCAAAGGACACCATCATGAACAATGGGGATCATGGTTATGGGGGTGACCGGATTTCCTGATGGTCACAAAAAGTAAGCACAGTATTCTGAGGCACTACAATCTGCTAGTTTGGACAGGTTGATACCAAGCAGAGTGGGTGGACACTTGAGGGAGAGGGGGAGGAATTTTTCAGGTATTAGTTACAAAGGGTTCCTGCCATCTAACATTTTGTTCGGGGACTAGCATTACTTTCAGTCTGTGTGCTACACGAGCCATCTGGCGATGTGGCAGACGACAGCAGTTATAGGGACCAAGCAGGTGTCGTGTGATCTTTTGGACGCTGGCCCATGGTGCATCCCAGCAAAGCAGTCAGGGTGTGGGCATGCAGTACCCTGCAGTTCGTGCGAAAGATTTTTGACAGATTTTTGGTGAGTAATTTAGACATTGATTTCATTACATTATTCCTAGCACGATTGTGAAATAAGAATGATCTGATTAATTACTTCTTTTTATATATTTCACAAGATCTGCATCTTCTAATACAGCAGAGAATGATGAGCAAGGAAGATCCAGCTCTGTCGAAATGAAATATATAAATAAACATTATATCCTTTGCTACGTAATTGAATTAACCTGACACGAGATCATATCCCTCTCCTCTCCAGCACAGACCCGCCAATTTCCAGGTGGGGAGGGGTTGGGGGGATTAATTTATCGACTTAATTAATCACTCATTTAATTTGATATCAAGGGTATGCTTGTATCGACAAAGGGATATCCCAGAGGAATAGGGGAGGAGGAGGGGGAAGGCGAAGGGGTGGGGAGTTTCTCAGAAAGACAATATTCCCAGGGGGTCATAAATCAACTCCATTAGTTGACAAACCACTTAGCGGAATAGTAGGTTAAAGGGAGGGGGAGGGGGTCATAAATCAATCAAGTTTGAACCTGAGCATATGCTTGCCCCTGAATTTATGCAACCCACACTAACAAATGTCCTGATACCTACTTTGCCCAACTACTCTCACAGGACATCCAACCATGGACTTTGTAACCAAGGACTTCAATTTGGTGTTTCTGTCAACAAATATTTTAGCCGTGGGTTTTCCAGCCACATCAGTGCAAGAGGCAGCGCTATCTGTTTTGTAATAAGAGCATCTCCTCACATTTCATTCACACTTAGAGCTGGCTACACACATAGTAAGTATGCGTGTTTTAATGTTTCCTTTCATTTTTAACTTTTAATTTTATTTTTTATGGCTACCTGGTTTTCTTTCTACAAAATAACAGTAGCAAATGATTAAACTTCTTTTCTTATTTTATGAATTTTATTTTTTCACACAAATTTTTAAAAGAAAGATAGAGATTTTAATCATGCTCTTAAATTCTCTGAGTTGTTGTACATTCCTACAATTTCTTTTAACCTTTTGTCGAAATCTATGTACCTTTCTCTTCTTTATTTATGAGTTAGGCAAATGGAATCTTTTTTATTTTTCATTTTCAGATATAGCATTTATTGCTTCCTACTTTGGTTTGTGTATCAATATACCTTTGGGTGATTTTGATTTAGTGAGGAGTTAAATTTCTTATACCAATCTTCAACAGCATTCATCGCCCTGTGCTGCTTGTTAAAAACTAGGGTTTTCCATCCTTTGATTGATCAAATATTCTGAGATTTTGATGACCTCCACTGGGCATTTCTCCATTTATCCCAAGCTGCACCAAGACTACTTGGTTGAAGATGTGCCACAGCAGCAAACATGTGACAAAACAGTTGGATATCTTCTGTACCTTTGTATTCCTCTGTTAATCCCAGTTCTTGTATTTTCTTCCATAGACTCCAACGAGGAAGAGATGATTCAGGGAACACTGTTTTGATAGCTTTAAGTGTAACTGTTTCAAAGTTTAATGCTGCTGTTTTCGATGGCAATCTAGACATCAACATTTTCAATCCAGGAAAAGGTCTTTCGTATGTATCTTGAAGTTTTTTTGGGAGCAAAGTAAACAAAACAGGAAATATCTCCGTCACTCTTTTTGTACTGCCGATGGCAACGTGTGTAGTGTACAGTTACCTGAGAAGTTTCGAACAGCTGTCAAGTGTCCGCTTCACAAGAACAGTTCCATTTTCACGCCGGATTTTCTCCGCTTCTTCTGAAAGGAACACCAGGATTCTTTTGTCAGGAACAGACCCATTATCAGTTCTCAAAAAACTATTACCGAAGTTGATTTCGGTATGTCTTGGCTCAGCTGAATTTTCGAACCAGAGCCAGGATTTTGAATTTGTGGTAAGATCTTATGGGACCAAACTCCGTAAGTCATCGGTGCCTAAGCTTACACACAACTTTATGTAACTTAAATTTACTTCCGCTACGAACAACACACACACACCCATGCCCGAGGGATGACTCGAACCTCCGACGGGGGACGCCGTGCGGACCGTGACAACACGCCTCTGACCGCGCGGCTACCCCCAGAGGCAGGGTTCTGCGTCGTCCCAGAAGGTTCGTTTCATCCTTTACATGGTGTGGTCTCGGAGTTATGTTAATTTGGCATATTTACGATGAAATCTTTCAAAATTTGCAATTTGCCTTTAAAATTTTGAAAACAGGCATTGTATTTTCTTCGTGTACTCTTTTCCTGCAGTTACGCATTCGCTTCTTAACTTCCACGTCTGCTTCAATAGGTGGGAAAAATTGTTGCTGTCGAGACATGATTTTGCCATTTGCAATTTTTAAACGGCCTCTTCGCTTACGCCCTTCGGGAATCATGCATAACTATTACGCACATTCATCACATTGTATATATACCCGTTAGGAATGACCATCCTTGAGAACATAGGGCTTCGCTTTCGTTGTTGTAATTATTCCCATCATTAATACTGAATAGAACTCAAGTAGCTGTGGCCTGTGAAATTATTCGGAAATTAACGCTGTCGGTGAGGGCACTGCGTGACTGGCCAGTGACAATATCTCCACTACTGGAAGATCTGCAGCGGATTGACACTTGGTGCAGGGAGTGGCAGCTGACCCTTAACATAGACAAATGTAATGTATTGTGAATACATAGAAAGAAGGATCCTTTATTGTATGATTATATGATAGCGGAACAAACACTGGTAGGAGTTACTTCTGTAAAATATCTGGGAGTATGCGTACGGAACGATTTGAAGTGGAATGATCATATAAAATTAATTGTTGGTTAGGCGGGTGCCAGGTGAGATTCATTGGGAGAGTCCTTAGAAAATGTAGTCCATCAACAAAGGAGGTGGCTTACAAAACACTCGTTCGACCTATACTTGAGTATTGCTCATCAGTGTGGAATCCGTATCAGGTCGGGTTGACGGAGGAGATAGAGAAGATCCAAAGTAGAGCGGCGCGTTTCGTCACAGGGTTATTTGGTAAGCGTGATAGCGTTGCGAAGATGTTTGGCAAACTCAAGTGGCAGACTCTGCAAGAGAGGCGCTCTGCATCGCGGTGTAGCTTGCTGTCCAGGTTTTGAGAGGGTGCGTCTCTGGATGAGGTGTCGAATATATTGCTTCCCACTACTTATACCTCCCAAGGAGATCACGAATGTAAAATTAAAGAGATTCGAGCGCGCACGTAGGCTTTCCGGCGGTCATTCTTTCCGCGAACCATACGCGATTGGAACAGGAACGGGAAGTAATGACAGTGGCACGTAAAGTGCCCTCCGTCACACACAGTTGGATGGCTTGCGGAGTATAAATGTAGATGCAGATGTAGATGCTGGTGGACGACTACATCTACATCTATATCTACATGGTTACTCTGCAATTCACACTTAAGTGCCTGGCAGATCGTTCATCGAACCATTTTCATACTACTACTCTACCATTCCACTCTCGAATGGCGCGTAGGAGAAAGGAACACCTAAATCTTTCCGTTCGAGCTCTGATTCCTCTTATTTTATTATGATGATCATTTCTCCCCACGTAGGTGGGTGTCCACAAAATATTTTAGCATTCGGAAGAGAAAGTTGTTCATTGAAATTTCGTAAATAGATTTCGCCACAAAGAAAACCGTCTTTGTTTCAATGACTGCCACCCTAACTCGCGTATCATATCACCCACATTGCGCGATAACACGAAACGAGCTGCTCTTCTTTGCACTTTTTCGATGTCCTCCGTCAATCCTACCTGGTAAGGATCCCACACCGCGCAGCAGTATTCCAGCAGAGAACGGACAAGTTTAATGTAGGCTGGCTCTTTAGTGGGTTTGTCGCATCTTCTAAGTGTTCTGCCAACAAAGCGCAGTCTTTGTTTCGCCTTCCCCACAATATTATCTATGTGGTCTTTTCAATTTAAGTTGCTCGTAATTGTAATTCCTAGTTATTTAGTTGAATTGAAAGCCCTTATATTTGCGCGATTTATCGTATACCCAAAATTTATCGGATTTCCTTTAGTACCAATGTGGATGACCTCGGACTTTTCTTTGTTTAGTGGTAATTATCACTTTTTGCACCATACAGAGATTCTCTCTAGATCATTTTGTAATTGGCGGAAATCAAAAATGAAGGAGCCTCTGGTCGGAGAACCCACGCTCCAAAGCTGGTTGTCTAGACGACCCACGGTATCTGTGCCACACACAAAAGGATCGAGAACACCACCGCTGTAAAGTCCATATAGCCGTCTCCTGTTTCCAGTGAGCCATATGCTTTGCGACGATTACTATGCTACATTGAAAGCCAGTTAAGTAGCCGCATCCTACTATGTTCGCTACGCATCAATATGTAAACAATTGCTCAGATAGCGTGTCTACTATCGCAGCCATACACTGCGTCTAGTCGCAACATTCGGGTGTCATACACGTTAGGTCTTCAATTGGCACAATCCAGCCCGTTACGTCAGTGAGGCTGAATACAAGCAATGCTTCCAAATGAACAGGAAAAGTAAGGAAATAGAGGGGAAGCAGAGCCAGTCTTTCCTTAGATTAGGTGTTCGTGGGAGAAACAACACTGTGCTGCACACACCATCGGCATTCAAGGAAAATGCTATGCTTCAGGACTGTTGCAGCACTGACGAGCCATTACTCGCGTTTTTGCTCGTTTGTGACGGTCAGCGACGTAAATCTCGCTTGAGAGACCTCGCTTGCAATTAACGCACTGACTATATCGCCATGCGTTTCTCTAACGAGTCACCTCGTTATTCATCAGATGAAATTATCTTGAAACGGAGTGCGCTAGACAATAACGAACATTATACCGATTGATTTGTTTGATAGTTCCGCTTAGGCGCATCATTAACCACCGTTACACTAGCGTCAAAATATTCTTAGCTATGCATCTGGTTCAGTTCCGGCGGTGATGAATTTCTTCGAGGAATTCACTTTACTACTTTTCATTTTCTTGCGGTAAAATAGCGCAAAGGCGACTCACCACACAAATGGAAATTCAGGTTGTTGCTACTCGTCGAGACAAAATATTCAGTCTAGTCAAATTAATGTGACCACCGCTTACGCTCGACGTCAACATGCAATAACCACTAACAGACGGTAGATGGATGCACCAGCAGTGGAGGGCATATAAAGCGTGCTGGGGAGACTCAAGCAGTACAGTCCTTGTTGAATTGTGGAATCGGAGCGATTTTATCTTACGTCCAAAGGAGAACGATCATTGGTTTTCAGGCCAAGGGTACAACACTTCCGTAACGGGGTTGGGTTCCTCGGGGATGGAGACCAGACATCGAGGTCATCGGTCTCATCGGATTAGGGAAGGGCAGGGAAGGAATTCGGCAGTGCCCTTTCAAAGGAACCATCCCGGCATTTGCCTGGAGCGATTTAGGGAAATCACGGAAAACCCAAATCAGGATGGCCGGACGCGGGATTGAACCGTCGTCCTCCCGAATGCGAGTTCAGTGTCTAACCACTGCGCCACCTCGCTCGGTACTTCCGTAACGGCTACCGCCGTGGTTGAAGTATGCTGTGCATGGCAAAAAGCCGTTATCCAAATTCACACCCGAGGCGACTGTGGTTCGCGACAGGCTGCATATCACAGGGGTGAACGACGGATGTGGAGATGTGTATAGGCCAATAGATGTGCAACTGTCGAGCAGCTGACCAAAAGGCAACCAACAGCGTCTCCTCAACGACCGTGCAGAAAACGTTGTTGCCTCCGGACCTCTGCAAAAGGCGGGCCTGGTTCGTGCACAAACTCTGGATGCTGTTCATCGGCGACGAAGGCTGGAATTTGGGTGCCAACAACACAACTGGACGCCCACTGACTGGCGACAGGTGGCCTTTCTAGTTGAATCGCTTTCAATGCTTCTTCGTCCAGACCACCGTTGGCGTGCATCGCTCCTGTAACAACAGGCCGAAGGAGAGAGCCTCATGGTCTGGGAAATGTTTTCGTGACATTCCCTGCGTGATTTCGTCATTCTGGAAGGCACAATGGATCATCATAAGTATGCATCTATTCTTGGTGATCGGGTCCATCCCCACAGGCAGTTTGTCTTTCCTCAGCATGACGGCATTCACCAGCAGGACAATGCAACGTGCTTCACAGTTTGCAGCGTACATGTGTGGTTTGAAGAGCACCAGGACGAAATTACCGTAAATCATTGGACATTAAACTTCCCAGATATAAGCCGAATCGGGAATCTGTCAGACCATCTCGATCAGGGAGTCCACGCCATGTATCACCAACCGAGAAACCTTGAGCAGCAGGCCACAGCTCTGGAGTCGGCGTGGTTCCACATCCCTATCAATTCTTACCAGAACCTCACCGACGCTCTTCCCGCACGTCCGCGTTGCTAAAGGTGATTATTGAGACTTTTGACAGGTGATCACGTTGAAGTTGCTGGACAGTGTATGCGTGTTAAGACCGTCTGCTTAATAGCGCGTTGGTCCACTTCTGGAATGCAGTTCAGCAACCATCCTGCTTGGCTTCGATTCGACAAGTCTTTGGCAGTTTTCCGGCGGTGTATTGCACCAAATTTCTAAGCAATTTCTGTAAAACAAGAGAAGGTGGTTTGTGGGCACGATACTGTAGCCCGATAGCGTCCCAGATTTATTCATTGGGATCAGATCGGGTGAGTTTAGTGACCAAGACATCAACGTGAGACCACTATCGAGCTCCTCAGACAACTGTAAAACGATCCTGGGCTTATGACACGAACAGTTATCCTGCTGGAAGATCCAACCGTCTTCATGGAAAACATCAAGCATGGAGGGATGCTTGCAATCCGTACTAATGACCGAGAGGTGGCGCAGTGGTTAGCACACTGAGCTCACATTCGAGAGGACGACGGTGAAACGTCTCCGTTAGATTCGTATCATAGTATTTAATTCGTGTTTTGTGCTGTGACACTCAGTTATTTATAATTTAGTTTTGTACTTCATGTTTTCCCCCACTCAGTGGTACACAATAACAATAAAGTACCAATTTTTCCAGTAAGCATCTGATCCTATGTACATTACCTACATTTTATGCTCCCAAATTTCATTTCTCTCTTTATCATTTGTATGAATGAATGTGTGAGGCTGTATGCTGAATTCCTCTTAGGTATGCTAGCAGTACAGCGTCTGGCTGTCTGCTGTGGTAGCAGCAGTGTAGGCAACGTAGCTTTCTCTGTCAAAGCAAAGAGATATTTATCCTTTCGGTAGTCATTCGACAGTAGTTAAGTCGGTGGCGGAAATGACCCCTCTGGTCTCTTTCGGCTGCCTGGGGGAGCATGCTCTCGGCACTCTGGACTGGACCTTGGGTGAGTGAAGATGGTAGTTTTAAGAGCGACTTGGCGTCAGTAAGTGTGTTAACGTGTGATGGGGTGTAGCTATTCTGATGTACACGTTTCATTTGCTAGTCAATTTTACAGTTTGGTAGTCCAATCGTTATATTTTTCAGAGTGTAGTCACGAGTATAATTTCCGTATATAGTAACTTTTTACGGTCTTTGCTTTGTGTAACCTGAACACGTCCTGTAGGAAGTTCGTTACTCCAGCATAGGTTTAAAATTCGGTTGCCACACATATTGTATGTGTGATCTTTTCTCATGTCTATGTCTATGTCTGTGTGCGTGAGTGTGCGTGCGTGCGTGTGTGTGTGTGTGTGTGTGTGTGTGTGTGTGTGTGTGTATGTGTGTGTGTGTTATATTTCTTCTACTTTTCATTTCGTTTCAATTTTCAGGTTGCATAACTTTTTTCATACGACGTGGTGGTGATTTCACAGTGTGTAATTTCAATACCATCTTAAATAAATTTACTAATAATTTCGCGTGATATTTTATTGGTTTTTGTGTCTATATGGTTTATATCTGTGTTCGCGAAGTTTTCACGAGTCTTAGTAATTTTGCTTTGTTCATGAATATTCACTGCATTTGCGGGTGTTTCACTGCAGCGTACCTTAGTTTCATGTGCAAGGCGATGCAGATAAATTTATTTGTCAAAAAGCGTTCTGTAGTATTTTTATTCACAAGACCTGAATCACAGGGATGATGATGAACCTCTGAGACTTTGACTTACTGTGATGGGGAAAATTATTTACCTCTGTTGTTGAATGTGTGACTCACGTATGTTTGTGTGAACTTTTCCCATGCGCGCCTAAGATTTTCTTTTCATTTATCAACGAATGTACTTATACGCTCAATATAATAATAGTATAAGTGAGTTTATTAAGTGAACAACAGGCAACGACAGATCATAGTTTAGAATTACTTTGCGAATTTTTAATACGATGTTTTATTTTAATAAACTTTGGTAAACTATGATGATCGTTCCTCAGACAGTCCCGACCCCCTTTTGTAAGAACATTTTTAATACATCCCACCTGCCGTTTTCTGTAGCGCAAAAGGCAGGCCATATATATGTAGACTTTTTCTGATTATCTTATTCTTTTTGTTGAGGTTTAAGCTACTGCTTGCTCTGAATTATTTGATTTAACAATTGTACTTAAATTGTTACCATGTGCTCATTCTATATATTCACTTGGATCTTTTTATTAATATTAACACGTTAGTTATGCTTGCCAGTTCAGTGATTAATTCAGTTCTTCGACGTAAACGTTTTCTGGGTGTGGTACCGCGTCATAATGTATGAAACTACTGCTGCAGGAGAAAAACCAATGTTTCGGCCACGGTTACAGCGGCCCTCTTCTTGGTCACCCAGTAGACCCAGAAGATAGCCGCTGCAACCGTGGCCGAAACGTTGGTTTTTCTCCAGCAGTAGTTCTATACATCATGATGCGGTACCACACCAAGAAAACGTTTACGTCGACTGACTCTGGCTACGGAAGCCTACGCAATTACATAATTCAGTTCTAATTTTAAATTTTCCCAATTTTCCCAATTGGGTGGCGACCCAGAAAAAATTTGTGGCACACGGAACCTACAATAGACTGCATAGTTTCACATGGGCTAACTTTCCCCAGTTTCTGTTTGAAAACCACTCTCCAATAATCATTCACCCGATGATAACCATTTAGGAGTTCAAACCCGCGTCCGGCCACCCTGATTTAGGTTTTCGTGATTTTCCTAAATCGTTTCACGCAAATGCCGGGATGATTCCTTTGAAAGTGCATGGCCGATTTCCTTCCCCATCTTTCTCCAACCCGATGGGAGCGATAACCTCGCTGTTTGGTCCCCTCCCCCAAGTCAATCAACCAACCAGCCAACCAAAAAATGTTCGCGTGGATCTCAGCACACTCCCGATGGAAGCCTAGGTGAATGTCCGTGGTAAACCAATACTCCCACCACTGGCTTTAGGCCGTGGTGCGGTGAATATTTTGAGGGACCTGGATGACGGGGTGTCTGGACACGACCATCGACCTGATCTAATAAGAAACGTTTCTAATCCCACCAGGTTACCCGTTTCCACAAATCAACTATCCAATACCGATGATCCTGTGTCCTGTGAAATCGTAAATAACAATGTCTTTGGGTGAACATGGCAAGAGGTAACGATCGTCTACTGCAGAGTCGTTGCACTCCGTCGTCAGATCTACCAGAGAGCCTCCTGTCCTGTCACGGTTTACAGACTGGGCAAACAGTTCCCAGCCCTTCAAAAGCTGAGCAGCTTCGCCGTTTACGAGGTGCTCTTTCCCGTGTCGTAACACGTTGGCCTTTCTCAAAAACGTTATTGTCAGTGGTATTCCCCATGTGCTCCTTTTATCATTTAGGAATATTTTCTACGTGGACGGGGCGCAATGTGAAGGGTTCTAAAACTACACCGTAGCCGGCCGGGGTGGCCGAGCGGTTCTAGGCGCTACAGTCTGGAACCGCGCCACCACTACGGTCGCAGGTTCGAATCCTGCCTCGGGCATGGATGTTTGAGATGCCCTTAGGTTAGTTAGGTTTAAGTAGTTATAAGTTATAGGGGACTGATGACCTTAGAAGTTAAGTCCCATAGTGCTCAGAGCCATTTGAACCATTTGAACCTACACCGTAAAGGACCAGGACCGGAGGGGCATACGTAAAACATATTTCGAAGTTTGTCAGCACAGTGATTTCGTATTGTTATGTTTTTGTGTCTGTCCGGAACCGATGAGATTTCGAAAGTTGAATTAACGATTCAGAATCATTCCTGAGAATTTATTTCTGGGATCGAGTTGGATTTGACCAATGGAATGGATAATTTCATGGTGTGAAGTTCGTAACTTTGCGTAGAATTTTTAGGCTTGCTGCTGAAATCTTACACAAATTTTCGAGGTGTGGGGGGGGGGGGGGGGGGTCTTACAAATGCCTGAGGTTGACAGATAACGAGAGGAATCTAACGTTGTTGCTAGACATTTGTTTTGTAGAACTTGTACTTCCTCGAAGTTGGGATTAGCTGCTAAGGACCAGATTTCAGAGCCATCGGGAAAAGCAAGGCCTTTAATATTCTGTACGTAGTCTTGAAGGTGAGTGAATTAATTTTCATAAGTAGATACATGTGATATAGGAGGTGGCTTCCTTCGTCACTAAAAGCCATTCAACAGCGAGGATTGCATAAAATATCTCTTTATTTAAGATAAAATATTAGGTGTTGAATGATTTTTAACAGTTACAATATATCGCCCTTCAGTACTCTCGAAACGAGAAAATTCATTTCCTTTGATACATATCCACTCTAAAAGGTTTTCAAAAATTGGTGTCGATGATGAGGCCTAGATTTGTGATGATGGTCTGTCATGGTAAGAATATTCCATGTGCAGTAACAACATGCTGAGGTATCCATTTCTTTGTGAACAAATGACTTGGGCTTTGGTGATAGTAATGTACACTTTCAAAAGTAGAACATTACATTGTAGTTTTCGAGCGACGAATTTGAGGTTTCAGCTGTTCTTGTAGATTGCTGTGTCGTCACTGCAAATAACGGGATTTGCCCCAAGGTCTTCGCAGGATGTCGTCTGTATAAAGAGAATATAGGGTGAGTCCCATAACGGAACCCTAAGGTACTCCAGCTTCAATTTGTTTCTGCTGTCTTATGGATTTGCGGATTGTTACATTGAACTGTGTTTCTCGGAAATGGAAAGCATTTTTAACTAGCGCTGTGAGCAGCTATTTGGAACTAAATTATTGTAAATGAGTCTTTAACGCCACACATTACCGAAGGTTTTTTCGATAACGAGAAGACGTGTTAGGTTTCATCTGACCTGCTGAGCTGTGTGTTCGACAAGTGACGCCGCTTGGTGGATAGCTAGACTCCTGCGGTATGATGAAATTTCTGGAGTTAATAATTCCCAGAGAAATTGTAGGATGACTTTTTCGAGGATTAAGAGGGAATTCAGTCGACGCTTTTGCGGAAACAGCTTAGCTTTTCCTGGATTTGGCATGATGCTAAATCTGGGAAGTTTTCGTGTTTTGTGGAAGTAGAGTTTTAGAAGTCAGGTGATATAAATATGCATGAGAAATATAACAGATGCTTCAGCTGTGGTCGTGTAATACTTTTAGGCCCTGGAGAGTCTTTCTTTATGAGGGCTATAATGTGCCCACGCCCAGTGACTGATGTGATTTGTGGGAATTAAGATGTGACGTAGGTTCCAAGCAATCTTGAAACCGAAATGATCTCCTCGTGATCGTCGCTGTCCTGGTCGAGAGCGTTTGGTGAGGTAACGAAAGTTCAGGGGTGTCTGCCTTGGCCATGGTAGTCAATGGCTAAGCAATTCAGTCCGTGAAGAGGCTTCATGGTACACTGTTGTTTTCTTTATTTTTTATGTGCCAAACTTTTTCTAGGTTCTGTTCCGCTTCCCGACGTGATTCTTCCCATATCCGATACATGTGCTGTTGTATATTATGTCTGATGTGTCGTAGTCTCTCCACTCGACGTTGGTCTTCAGGCTCATGACCCAAGCCTCACGTAAGCAAGAAGGCTTAGCAGGCAGCAGTTAGCACCAGGTAGTAACCCGGTGCCCTACGCACCACCTCGGAGTAGTAGTTTGCGGTCTCAGCTTTCAGTCCACGGTAGATCGCTTCATAGTGAACACATCCTCCGACGCTGTTGCAGTTACTGCGACTAGAACAGGGAAAGGGATGCTATTTCAGAACTATAACGCTTTCGGATTGCAAATTTTTTAAACGGTGGTGTAGCGAAGAATAACAAAAGTTTTGTTAAAACTGTCTCCATTGAAGACACCAATGGGCTCGAGAGTCAAGACGACCACAACCACGCGGAAACAGCCGGTGATAAAATTCAGAGGGAGAAAAGAGTTTGAGACTTAAAGGGGAAACCACAGGAGATGTACGTGAGAAACCATCAAAACTTATATACAATCACTCTAAAGAACACACAGAAAACACAACCATTAAAGGTATCGACAGATTTTGTAAATCCATTTACAAAGCTAAACGGAAATGCCTACCGAAATAACCTACAAGTATTCAGGAGGTTTATGTTCTGAATACATTAAGTGTGAAATTTGGTGATAGGGCGGATTAGTTGTTACATAATGATGCTGACAAGACCGTTGTAATATTCTGTGGAGCTGAAAACCTCAAAATGCTTAGTCAGTGTGACACGATATATGTTGATGAACTCTCAAGCGTTGCACAAGATTTTCTTCGTCAGCTGTTTACGATCCTTTGGCTTCTTAATATATTGCTATGGTTCTTCCTTTGTTCAAATATAAGAAAGTTTTAACTTATCAGCAAGTCTTTTCAGCAGTTGTTGATAAATCTGATAATCTAGGTCTGGAATTATCTCCCTCAATAAGGTTCTCAGAAGAAATGTTTCGAAGAAAGCTCTATAAGAGTTGGAAGTGATGGGTGGACTGATATAAGAATCCAGCGTTGTAAATTCCATCTGACACAGAGCTGGTAGCGAAAAACACAAACGTTGCTACTTGCAAATGGTTACTATTGCAGAACTGAAATCTGGAACTTTCTGTCTTAATTATTTGGTTTGCCAGCGCTGGATCCAGCTATCGTTGGTGACAACTTTATCGGGGACTTAATGTCAGCGATGCCTCTGTGTCAAAAACCGTAAACGTTCTGCGGTCACTTGATGGATAGTTTTACAGCGGCAGTCTTTTCCCTACCCATGTGGGCATAAGCTTAGCTGTAACAGACATAACTAGCAATGCTTGCGAAAGTTTTCACAACAAGTGCAATAGACAGCTCTAGTGCTAGAGTCCAGTATACGGGGTGGTCGGAACCAATCTTAAAAGCTTTTAAGGGTGTTGCAGGGTAGGTTGTGATAATAAATAATAATTGAGAAATAATTCGATAAGGTTGCGACGTTTCCGAGTTAATTAGAATCGTAGTTATCCAATAAGCCCGTTGCGCGCACAAATTCAAGCGGCCCACCAGGGATGTTGTCGCCAAAGGTGTCCGTTTGGTTTCCTAAAACCGAAAAAGAGAGCGATACAAACGGTTTGGCATAGAGGGGTAGTTAGGATCGAACCAGAGCCAAAGTCTCGTGCGCTATCCACACGTTGTGAGAGCAACTGACACTAATCGCGCTTGGGGGCCGCTGGAATTTGCATGCAACGGCCTTATTGGTTAGCTTCGATGTTAATTATCTTGGTAACGGCACAACAAATAGAATTTTTTCTTAATTATTTCTCAGTACAACGAACGCTGCAACACCCTTAGAAGTTTTTCAGACTGTTTCCGAGTATTCTGTATCCAAATTTCTTGAGGTTCTGAAAAAAATGAGCTCGACATAAAAACTGGAAACAATTCCTGAAAAAAACAAAAAGGAGAAAATGTCTTGTCCGGATTTAAAATTCAGGAAGCAACAAGTGTTAAAATTCAAAGATAGGAAAATTATAACAATTGAATATGTGAAATTAGTTCCCTACAAAGAAAATCTTGAAGTACAAACTAAAGTAAGAATTGTCACTTTTAGTGATGGGTATGCATTGTATGGTAGTATGACATTAGGTCTGTGAATGTTACTATCTGTTTTGAACAGGAGGAATGGGCTCCTTCCCTGACCAATTGAGGATTCTGTCTTGTGCCCCAGGTGGGCCCTTAAGGTCGTGGAAGGCATGGGTCCTATTTTTCTGACCATGGGAGGCATGGATCCTGCTTCGTGGTCTTCAGGATCGTGATAGGTTTACATGTGTCGGCTGCAGTGTGCTTTTTTCTAGTTGTTTTGTTTTGTATTTGCTGCCGTAGTAAACGTCAAGCTTAAGGATGGACAGTTTTAGAGATTTTGGAACGTTATTACTTAACAACTGCTTTGTTTAACCTTTAAATCTAAATGGAGTGGAACGGCTCACCCAATAAAGTGAACATTTCAATTCCAAGGTGTTTATTAACTACCAAAAACAATCTCATATAAAAACTGACAGACGCCACTCAGACAAGATTACTTACGAAACACTCATTACATAAAATCATAAGCAAGTTAATAAATCATTAGCCACGCTCTCCCATAAACATTGAGAAACGCCACTCAGGCAAAATATTTAAGAAACTCTCTCACTGCATACTTGTAAAACCATTAATAAACTAACAAACCATTAGCAACGACCTCATATAAAAATTGACAGAAACCACTGAGGCTGAATTTGACCATAACTTTAACAAAACAACTCTAGTTAAGACATTATTTAAGACCCTTTCAATTCCAATACTTTAACATTACATGTAAAATAACAGTGGACACACCGCCTCAATTTTAACACGAGTACTTAGAACATATTTATTAAAACGTAGCTTGGGCAATCTGGCAAATTACTACACTAGAGAACCTTGCAGAGCGAACCCCGAAATTATTCAAATGCCCATTGGCTTGTAAGATGGGCTTTTGGGGCATATAAAGTTACAACTTTGTACAATCATAAGTGTGTAATAACAGGACCAAGCTTGTAAGGACGAACTTTAACCACGAACAATTAAACCGACTGAGGGAAGTAACACTTAACTTCGAACCAAGACGTGGCTCCGTTTGCAGCCCTGCGTCGAGTAGGCCACCGAAATGTGAACCCAGCAAACGCTACCAAAGGGGAACAACACACGAGCTCAGGCGAAGTCCACCGCCCGTAAGCCAAACTTGTAATCTAAAGGGAAGCCCTGCGCTTCGGTTGCCCGCTGCCTCAGCTCACTGAAACACAGACCATACCCGACAACAGGAGGCCAAAATACTTTTCTTAACTTTAACATTCAAGATTGACCAATCACTCGCAAGTCCTTTGCTCAAGTGAAACAGTACCTGATAACAAACGCTAAGACTGGGAAATGAACTGGCTCACGAGAACCGACCCGCACTAGAACTTACTGACACACATATTGGCCACCTTAAGTGTGCCTGAAAAGCTCAACACGGTAACCTTTAGAGATAAAAATTCAGATTGCCGCCACAGGACATATTGGCACGGATTAACCGATATCGTAAGCAAATTAAACACCTACTAATAATAACTAATGAACTAACATTCTGCAAATACATCAGTATTATGCGAAGCAGAGCACACTCTTAGTAAGAGGCATGAAATGAAATCGAACCGACATAACACCAAAAATGTTCAAATGCGTGGGAAATCTTATGGGACTTAATTGCTAAGGTCATCAGTCATTAAGCTTACACACTACTTAACCTAAACTATCCTAAGGACAAACACACACACCCATGCCCGAGGGAGGACTCGGACCTCCGCCGGGACCAGCCGCACAGTCCATGACTGCAGCGTCTAAGACCGCTCGGCTAATCCCGCGCGGCTGACATAACATCACACGTCTTGCAACGCCTTACTGTACCAAGAGCGACACAGTCACAGTTAACTAAGCGCTCTCAGTAATTAGCGTACTTAACTGGGTGTCTTGAGGCTGGGGCGATTTCACGAAGATGTCAGACCATCACTTCGCAAGACCATAAACGCGTATCCCTCCAAGGAAGCGGGCACGTCCACAGCTCACGAGGTTGCCGGAGAATGCATAGCGCCGGTCAACTCCCACCGATTCCAGTGCAACCACGTGATAACCGCCTCCCGGCCTCAGGCACGCCGTCTTCGCTTCTGTCCGCCAGTCAATCGCCGACTGGCGCACCGCCGCGTTCCGTTCTCAGAGCGTTGTTTCTTTTACTCGCGTTCGGCACTCGCTTATATCCCGAGCCGACCCAAGTCCCAAGACAAACCTCTGTACTAGGAAATCGATCGTACTCACCAAGGCTCACCTATCGTAAAGCTTTCCATAATAATTTTAGTGAGTGCTTCGTGGCCTGATCGATATTAGCTCTAATGGTTAGTTGAGCTGTTGGTGGCGTCTTCCTTCAAACAAGAGTGCTGAATCTGTGAAAGGTACATATTACATAGCCAACGTCACGGTGGAAATGGTTCTCTCCCAAGGTGAGAGCAAAAAGAATGTGGAGTATAAACGGCATTTTGGTTTGCCAGGATACATTTTTTTAGTAAGAAAATGTCCAAATGTTACAGTGAAACGCGTTAGTCAAGCGGTAGAGTGACACGTACCATGTATCATTGCTATTGATTCAGTTTGTTGTAATCCGTAACATGTTTTACCGACTGATGGATATTTCATGATGATGCAATGGGTAATAGCGAACTGCTAACACATTGTTTTATTTTTTTCTGTCTGTGTAGTTAGTTTCATGTCTCGTATTTGTTGTGTTGTACGATTCTTGTAAATTCTTGGGTGAGCTACATGGAGTGAGGGGACAGTGACCACTGGCTACCAGCTCCCGGAAGAATAGACGACTTCTTAAGATTAGGCAGCTTGGAGCAGGGAACATCGACCCAATTACCGACCACCAAGTCCTGTATTGTCTGCCATGTTGGGGGCAGGGTGCGTGTGCTGTAGATTCCACAAAAGGGCAGCCCATGAGCTATACAGTTCGGGATTCTGGCGAGAAAGTCAGGTATATTGAAACACATCGCACGTCCGAAAAAATGGTTCAAATGGCTCTGAGCACTACGGGCTTAACATCTGAAGTCATCACTCCCCTAGAACTTAGAACTACTGAAACCTAACTAACCTAAGGACATCACACACATCCATGCCCGAGGCAGGATTCGAACCAGCGACTGCAGCGGTCATGCGGTTCCAGGCTGAAGCGCCTAGAACCGTTCGGCCACAGCAGCCGGTGTTTCTTTATGTGCTTCACAGACTACAGCAAAGCATCTGAGTGTGTAAGCCACTCAAAAAGGCGGTAAGCATTAGGCCTTATGAAAATACAAGAGCACCACACACAGCTTAACATAAATACAAAAAAAAAAATAGGATGCAGCAGTAAAAATACAACAAAAATATACACAAACTTTCGTGACAGGGAAAGGATTAAGAAAGAGATGTATTGTTAATGTATATGATCCCACTTCTGGTCACCAATTTTAATTTATATGGGCAGGGAAGGGGGGAGAAGGTTGTTACATATGCCTCGTGACGACAGTGTGCAGGAGGTCGAGCGGTCAGGATTTGAGAGTGGCATCCAGGGCTGCCGTTAAATGACAAAACAGGAAATTAGATAGAATAAAGAGGATATATTTCAATGTACAGTGCACAAGGGGAGCGCCTAGGGTCGGAAGTTACCAGGTTTAGGCTAGAGTAGGAGGTCGAACAATTAATTGAAATGGGCAACGGAAGGGGAAGCGGTTCATGTTAACTTACGTTGGTGGCCGGTCTTGAAAAGCGGAGCCAGAGGCTCTGCCTTTCAAAAAGACTTCTGTTATCCTCGAGGTCTGGATTACAAGAGAGAGAGGCAACTGTAGATCAATCCAGCGTCCACACACGTGACCTGTATCCCAAGCAGGCTATTGGCTAAAACCAATGGCGTGAATTCGCTAGCATTTTCAGCAGAGGTATCAGGGCGTCTCTTCTCAGCAGCTTTAACTGGACAGAACTGCCTCGGTTTTGAAAGACAGGCAACTTGGTCACGTAGGCACAGCGTAAGCTGCTCTAGGAGTAAACTTGTAAAGATTTCATTGGGCCTTTGAAATAATTTGTTTTACCAATTCCCAAAAATATTCATTGACTGGCTGCCACCATATGCAGTATGCTATCTCCGTTTCTTAGCTGTTTGTGAGTATGGGAATACTTAATAAGAAATACTGGTCTAACGGACATGGGAACTGCAACGGTAACTGGTGGACGCATTTAATAAACAACTTAAGATATGTCGATGAAACAACACTAACACTAGGCAGTGTATATTGCAATGAAAGTGTACCCCAAAAACTGCGAAATAAAGTGAAAATTTTGGCCTAAGGTTGAATTTGAAGGAAACGAGAATTTTGACAATAGGTATGAAGACTGATAGTGTGACAGACGGAGAAATCTTCGAGAAAGTCAATAAATGTACAGGGTCTTCGGAAATTCCCGTTACAAACTTCTAGTACTTGTAGAGAAGAGTGAGCACATTTAATATCTTGAATAGGAACTCATGTCCAGGGATATCATCCAACAATGCTACAGAGTATTGAAGTTACAGGAGCCGTCTTCTACAAATGTATGTATATACAGCGTGTATCAAACTGTTGCGAATAAAACAGTGTTGATTTTCACTGTAGTTTCCATTTCGGGACCACTCGGACCTTACTTTCGAGCCGGCCGAAGTGGCCGTGCGGTTAAAGGCGCTGCAGTCTGGAACCGCAAGACCGCTACGGTCGCAGGTTCGAATCCTGCCTCGGGCTTGGATGTTTGTGATGCCCTTAGGTTAGTTAGGTTTAACTAGTTCTAAGTTCTAGGGGGCTAATGACCTCAGCAGTTGAGTCCCATAGTGCTCAGAGCCATTTGAACCATTTGAACCTTATTTTCGAAATAGCCCTTCTGTTTTAGAATATACGACAGCAAAGAGAAGCTTCTGTACTGAGGAACTAAGAAGAAGGGTACACCTTGGAAAAGTCTTTACAATTAAACTCGTTACTAAAGGAAAGGAATTGCTATAGCATGTGAAGATAAAAAGACTGAAATTAATATTTGTCATACTTTTATACGAATGTGAGTCTATGAGACGCTTACAATGTAAAATGTCCAACGCCAGAAAACATTATTTTCTAATGTGTATTTGGAGAATAATCCTGGAAATTTCATGGAATAAAATATTAAAAACAAAACAGTCCTGAAAACAATAAAAATCTTTGAAGACCAAAATAAGGAGAAGGTGGGTAGGGAACATCAATGAAGACACCATAATGACCCTGGATGAACTGAAGACCAGAAAAACGAACAAGAATGCACTAAGGACATCGTTCATTACGTTACCAGGAATCATAGACCACTAGTTGAGTCATAGCAAATAGTTTTACAACCTTAGTCAGTAGCAGAGACACGGAAGAGTCAGCTGTTACGTGGAATGCATGTGGATACATCCAATGACTTTTAGTTTTATCCAGTGTTTAATTTATAAAATTTTGGGAACTCCTCTCTTCAACCATAACCTCCGCCCCCCAATGACATAATAATCTCAATTTTGCAATTTTTGGTAACTTGTGATAAAACAAACACCGAGAAAACATTTTTTACAAAACAATGTTCTGAAATTCAGATTGTTTTAAAGAATAATTTGTTATAATCAAAACAATAAATGCACGAGATTGCTGGCATTCGTAAACAAATGGCAGTTGACATGGTCACCAGTATGTACCGATCACAACTTCGGAATGAAGCTCGACTTATTTTGGGTACACTGTATACCCACACACACACACACACACACACACACACACACACACACACACACACACAAACGCGCGCGCTTCATGCCCTTGCCCATTGCATAACCTTGGTTTCACACTGTCATATTCACTTGTGCCAGCGTAGAGACAAATTATACAAGGGGTGTTCGTTTATTAAGGCCTTATTGGTCATGAAATGGAAACCACAGTGAAAATCCGATGAAAGTTTGCACAGATGTGTTATTCAGTGCCTCATGTACAACTAACTACCACGTCACGTCACGTCACGTCACGTCACACTTTTCAGTTCTGAGCCACTGTGAGCATATAAAAGTGCCTAGAAAATAGTTTCTTCTGGTAAGTATGGGTGCCTTCTGAGGAGTTGTGCCTGATTTCATGCAGCCCACATAACATGACTGTAATGCATTTCCTTCTTCATAACAGTTCTCGACCGTACACCTCAGGGGCAATGCAGGTGCTTGTGCAGTGGTTTCGACGACAAGTGTTTGATCACACAGTGCGGACTTGTCTGCCTCTGAGTTTCAACTCTGCCCACATCGACTGCTGGCTGTGAAGACAGTATTATGGCACAGAAAACGAGCTGCACACCAGCGTAGGAATTTGAAGAAGTTACAGGCAGCTGTATTCTATAACGAGAGTATTGCCCACAGTTGGTAGCACTGTACGAAAAATGTCTAACTCGGAACGGCGACTACGTAGAAAAGCAGCTGGAAGGTGAAGCTAACTGTTGCTGATAAAATTTTTGTGATTTTCACTGTCATTTCCATTTCACCGCTGATTGGATCTTAACAAACGAATAGTCCTGGTAGTTATGTTGCGATTTAATACACGTGTGCTATTTTAATCTCTGGTACCGACTTGTTCCACTGTGTTCAAGAAACTTTCCCTGGAGGGGTCGGAATCCGTTCCGGTGCATTCCGGACTAAATTAATCCCTGTTTTTGTCCACAAATGCGTTATGTCGCTGAACCTGGCTGACTACCAAAATCAAACCAAAGTCCAACTGCCTAACTGCTGTGGCAGCCATAGCGAAAAGACAGTTTAGTCGCCTTTCATTACTTGTTAAAGCCAAAAAACTCGCAGTAGGAGTAGCTTGGTTGGATCTTCGTTGTTCAGTAACGTCGCAATACCAACAGAGCCCTGAGGTAGTATTACAGGCTAAAAGAAAATTGTAAGTCCCACTTCAAACTATCATTTCAAGGAAAACCATAGTTACATAACATTAATTTCAACAAACAGTGGTAGCCTGTGAGTTTTAACCTGTGAGTTCGTAACACACTATGACTCGATATCAGGGCCCTGAAACTCTGCCCAATTAATGAAATCTGAGCCATAATTGAACAAAAACTCAAGCCGACTGACTTTATTTTATAAGTTGTAGTGACCAGGCGCTTTCTCATAACGCAATGGAATAATTAAGTGGAATTTAACTAATAAGATAAGCAATGATAACTGAAATCACAATCTTTACAATAGATCTCGTGCATTTCTGTGTTAATAAATCGCTCCATCGCTCCTTAGAGGTTTGATTCGTGCAATGCGCATGGACTTGCACTCTGTACCCTACAACACATAACAAATTGAAATGAGCTCGTTTGATAGCAAAATATCAAAGTCTTCGTCGATGCAGCCACAAAGGTTGAAGCTTCATTGCCAACACACACTTACCTAGATAGCTACAAATTTCATCTATAAATAGGGAAATGCCATAACAGTTGCTTGAATTTTATTCTCACTCGTCTTAAAATATAACGAAATTGAACGTACTTAGTTTGCAAAAGAACGTCTTATGTCAACACGTATCAGGATTTGAATAAAGTTCAAAGGAGTGAAAAATAAGTTCGCAAGAATTTCAAATTACATGAACATTGAATATGTACGTATATATGCTGTAAAAAAACATACAAGGTCCCTTCAACGCACCACCTGACTTTGGATGACCGTACATTTACAGAAGACACTGAAGAATAATCCTGTTATCATATGTATATTATTCAACGAGTGGAAAAGCAGTGAGACAGGCAATTTTGCAGACCCGGATGACTCAACAGGTATTGGATATGGAATCCTCTGTGTTCTAACGAGCACGTAAACCCGAGCAAAGAACTAGCATCGTCCAATACAACTGCAAAGTATCTCGCGTAAGTAAATTCGATGTTGCACGTAACGTACAACTACGCAGCGGCAGCACAAGCAAGGAACCATCTTACTGTATTACAGTACGATGTCGCTTTGATGTCTCCCTTTCTTTTATCACAAGGCAAAGAGTCTATACTAAACACGTCGGCTCGTCCATGTAGCACCAGAGTGCTTCCTTTCATCCACAAGCCATGCAGGCCTCGCTGAGTGGTTCTCTGCGCCGAGTAGTTCTATTGGGTGCCCATAACATGACTAAGGCATACAAGTGCTCATCATATTCGGATAAATACATAGCATGAAAAGTGTGTACAGACCACTTCCAACAGTAAACCGTAAGGAGCGATCAGAAAGTCTCCTATTGGGGGTGCTGCTGCAGCATGTATTCCACGTAGTGCGACCATGAAACCGACATACAAGCACCGACATGCAAGCAAGGGTTTAGTGTGTCATCTACGTACTTCCGAAGTGCGTGCGGTAAATACGAAAACGTGAACTATGGCGACGTTATTACCAAATGTTTCCAAACAGGACCAACGTGCTTTTATTCTTCTCTTTCCGGTCGAAGGACAAACACCAGCAGACATGCATCGGAGAATTACGAAGTGTATGGGGCAGCATGTCTGTAGAAAACTCCCGCTGTAGAATGGTGCTTCAGGGAGTCCTGATGCTTTGTGATAACGTACATCGCAACTGTCGTTGCGCATGAGTTACGTCAACTGAAGTGAGAGACATTCAGACATCCGCCCTGTAGTCGTGATCTCTCCCCGTGGGATTATCACTCGTTCGGTCCCTTAAAAAAGGCCGTGAAGGGTCCACGACTCCTGTCGGACGAAGATTTGCAGCACGAAGTCGCGGACTTCTTCACGAAGCATGACACGGCGTTTTACCAAACGAGTATTTTCAATCTGGCACGTCGGTGGGATCATTGCCTCAATGCCCAAGGCAATTTTACCGTTCTGTGGACTGGTCGACCTTCGAACGGAACATTTAAATCGCCCCTTATGCAGGGCAGCTCAGAAATTTTGCGACAGATTAAGAGGGTCTGTAGAGGGTGTCTTGAGCAAAAGGTCTAGGATAGGAACCCATGTCCGGTAACTCCTCCAACGACGCTACAGAGCTTCGAAGTTAACGCTGCAGCGCTACCACTAGGGCACCTTTTCGGCAGCAAATGTGACTTTGTACGTTGACGGAACGTAGACTGAACGTCTCGCATTGTTGTTCGTTGTCCAGTGATCCTGACTGATCGCGACTGATCGCCACGATCGCCAGTGTAGAAGATGGAGCTGGTCAGAGGCTGCGTATAACAGCCTTGTCTCCTATGAAAGCGATGCTGAGTAGCCTCGGTGGATGATGGTTATGCACACGGGTTTGAATCTGCAGTTCGTACAGCGAAAAGCATTGGAGATTTTAGAGAGTTCCAGGAGGAAAATAAACTGCAGATGGAAACCCGATTCCGAAATCGTCATCCACAGAGGTAACAGATCATGGCATTCAAGGGCGAGAAGCCCTGTCTAAGCATCAGCCAGCTCCATCTTCTCCTCAGGCGATCGTGGCAGCCAGTCGCGATCACTGAATAACTTCGATGCTCTCTAGCGTCGATGGATGATGTTTCCGGACACGGGTTCCTATCCTCTATCTGTTGCTCAAAACACCCTCTACAAACCCTGGCAGTCTGTCGCAACATTTCTGAGTCACCTTGTATAAGGGCGATCAAAAATGTTCCGATCGAAGATCGACCAGTTCAGAATACGTACGCCAACCAGGCAAAATTGCCGTGAGCAATAGCACCATACAACGAAGGCTTTCACGACCGGATGTTTCAGCTGCCGAGAATTCTTACGGGTTGTATGGCCGTCGTCCATGGATTTCTTCCATCCCTGACGTTTCGTCCAAAGCTATGTTGGACATCTTCGGAGGTGCTCCTGGTTGTGTTGAGTCTTGCCGACTGACAAGTCGGTCGTCGAAGAACGGCCTAAATACCATGGAAAATGGGCGTGGTCTGGATTTTACGTGATAGCAGAGATGACCCTTGTCAAGGATAAAATATAACTATCGATCATAAACGTCATAAACGTCCATTTCCATGGTAAACTGTATTTTAGGATTTATACTATTTACTACCGTGCGAATACACGATTGAAGGAACATAAAAGTCTTTGCCGACTAGGGAAAACAGACAAGTCAGCCGTGGCGGAACATGCTCTTCAGTTGGGTGATCACGAAGTGAAATTTTCGGAAACTGAAGTTTTATGTACTATGACGAACACAGCTATGTAGAGAAGCCATCGAAATATATAAACATAGGAATAATTTTAACAGAAAAGAAGCCATGAAACTCAGCGATATGAGGACAGTGACGCTACAGAATCAATGAGAAGTTTTTATCTTTGACGTACTATGATCGATAATTATATTTTAACCTTGACAAGGTTTATCTCTGCTATCACGTGAAATCCAGACCACGCCCACTTTCCACGGTATTTAGGCCTTTCTTCGACGTCCGACTCGTCAGTCGGCAATACTCACCACAACCAGGAGCACCTCCAAAGGTGTCCAACGTAGCTTTGGACGAAACGTCAGGGATAGAAGGGTTCCATGGACCACGTCCGTACAACCCGGAAGAATTCTCGCCAAATGATACCACCGACGCGCCAGGTTCAACCGACGCGCCAGGTTCAAAATACTCGTTTGATAAAACACTTTGTCCTGCTCCGTGAAGAATTCCGTGAGTTCCTTCGACCCTTCAAGGCCTTTTTTAAGCGACTGAAGGGGTGCTAATCGCACGGGGAGAGATCACGACAGACAACTACGCAAGAGGTTCCGCCTACAGGCTTCAGCATATGAAATCACTTTTGCTGCAGAACGGGTAGCCTAGTGGCAGGCGCCGGTGCCTGTAACTTCTACGCTTTGTAGTCTCGTTGGATGGCGTTTACAGACCCGGATTCGCATCCTCGATTTGTTCATCGACACTCTCTACAAACAACTCGACGTCTGTCGGAACATTTCTGTGGCAGCTTGTACATCATTATGACGCGCTGCCACACATATGTTATTCGAGCCATTTCAATAGGCTAAACGGTAAGAACAATCCCTAGCAGCGTGTGAAAGCTTTCCAAACATGTAAAACGTACAGAAAAGAGTGAGCGTAATTATAGAAAGCACTTGAGAAACAGATTCGCTTTTATCACATTATAATCAGTTTTTTTATATGGAAACAATCAAGAATTAACAGAACTTTAGGTTCCTACACTACTGGCCATTAAAATTGCTACACCAAGAAGAAATGCAGGTGATAAACGAGTACTCATTGGACAAATATATTATACTAGAACTGACATGTGATTACATTTTGAAACAATTTGGGTACATAGATCCTGAGAAATCAGTACCCAGAACAACCACCTCTGGCCGTAATAACGGTCTTGATACACCTGGGCATTGAGTCAAACAGAGCTTGGATGGCGTGTACAGGTACAGCTGCCCATGCAGCTTCAACACGATACCACAGTTCATAAAAGAGTACTGACTCGCGTATTGTGACGAGCCAGTTGATCGGCCACCATTGACCAGACGTTTTCAGTTGGTGAGAGATCTGGAGAATGTGCTGGCCAGGGCAGCAGTCGAACATTTTCTATATCCAGAAAGGCCAGTACAGGACCTGCAACATTCGGTCGTGCATTACCCTGCTGAAATGTCGGGTTTCGCAGGGATTGAATGAAGGGCAGAGCCACGGGTCGTAACTGATCTGAAATGTAACGTCCACTGTTCAAAGTGCCGTCAATGCGAACAAGAGGTGATCGAGACATGTCGCCAATGGCAACCCACACCATCACACCGGGTGATACGGCAGTATGGCGATGACGAATACACGCTTCCAATATGCGTTCACCGCGACGTCGCCAAACACGGATGCGACCGTCATGATGCTGTAAACAGAAACTGGTTTCATCCGAAAAAATGACGATTTGCCATTCGTGCACCCAGGTTCGTCGTTGAGTACACCATCGCAGACGCTCCTGTCTGTGACGCAGCGTCAAGGGTAATCGCACCCATGGTCTCCGAGCTGATAGTCCATGCTTCTGCAAACGTCGTCGAACTGTTCGTGCAGATTGTTGCTGTCTTGCAAACGTCCCCGTGTGTTGACTCAGGGGTCAGAACGTGGCTGCACGATCCGTTACAGACATGCGGATAAGATGCCTGTCATCTCGACTGCTAGTGATACGAGGCCGTTGGGATCCAGCATGGCGTTCTTTATTACCTCCTGAACCCACCGATTGCATATTCTGCTAACAGTCATTGGGTCTCAACCAACGTGAGCAGCAATGTCGCGATACGATAAACCGCAATCGCGATAGAGTACAATACGATCTTTACCAATGTCGGAAACGTGATGGTACGCATTTCTCCTCCTACACGAGGCATCACAACAACGTTTCACCAGGCAATACCGGTCAACTGCTGTTTGTGTATGAGAAATCGGTTGGAAACTTTCCTCATGGCAGCACGTTGCAGATGTCGCCACCGGCGCCAACCCTGTGTGAATGCTCTGAAAAGCTAATCATTTGCATATCACAGCATCTTCTTCTGTCAGTAAAATTTCACGTCTGTAGCACGTCATCTTCTTGGTGTAGCAATTTTAATGGCCAGTAGTGTATTTGTCTCAGCAAAAAATTATTTTTTTCTTTTGAATTCAAATATAGTTTCATATCGGTCTAATATCAAACAATGTAAACTGGCAGTCAACAAACTCCACGGACTGTCAGTGTCCATGTAGCACTATGTTTCCACTGATCTTTGTATTCTTGTACTTTGATAAGTGTCTAGCGTTCAGTGATTGTTGCATTTTATGTTGATGGCATCCATAATATCCAAAGAGGCTGGGTGTATAGTTTGATTAACGCAGGCCAATAAATAAATACAAACATCCCCGTAAGGACTCGCCTGTACACTCTTTCTTTTCCCAGACGTAAATATTACTGCTGTTCCGCACAGCCTTACTTTATGGGACGCCTTCCCGCAAGCGCCTCGGGAGTTTAACGCGCGCTAATCTCCGGCAGATCCTCCGCGCAGTCAGGTACGAAGTACGCGGCGCGGCAGCGCATTACTCGCGGCGCACGCGGCGGCCTATTAAAAGTTAAGTGCGCGTCGGCGCCGCCATGCTTCCGCGCGCCGCGGACGCAACGCCGGCTGGCCCGTGCGTTGCCTGCCTGCCTGCCTCTATCAGATACTGCCCACGGCGGCCTCACAGCTGAAATACCCGGCGCCGTCCTCATAAACACTGAGACGTGCTTGTTGCTCAGAGCTCTAGCGCTCCCGGAGCTCTTCTCTACTCGAAAATACAAAATGCAATCGCCAGGGAATTGTCTTCTTCGTGACGAGTAACAATGAAGCCTTTGCAATTTTATCCGTCTTTCGCAGCTTACAACGTGACTGCATTCAGTACACTGGAGGTATGAATAAAAAAAAGACCTTCAGTCACAACTTCTGGTGTTTTATTAAGGGAAGTTAGAACGGCCCCCTCTGTCTGCAAGTGGTGTATACAAGGTTCCGTGTACATGTGGTAGGGTCTACATTGGAATTACAAGGAGAAGTGTGAACCCACGGTTGAAGGAACATAAAAGCCTTTTCCGGCTAGGAAAAACAGACAAGTCAACCGTGGCGTTTCATTAATGGGAGTCAGAACGGATTTTTTTTCACATTTTCGGATTTTTATCTCATTATAAAATTTGTGACTTTCCGAATAAAATGATATGTATATCACTTACAAACTCAAATGTATGGATGTAGAGGGGCTTATCACTAGGGGTAAGATAGATACCGCCTACAGGAAAATTAAAGAAATCTTCGGAGAAAAGGGAACGACTTGCATGAATATCAAGAGCTCAGATGGAAATCCAGTAATACGCAAAGAAGGCAAAGCAGAAAGGTGGAAGGAGTGTATAGAGTGTCTATACAAGGGCGATGTTCTTGAGGACAATATTACAGAAATGGAAGAGAATGTAGATGAAGATGAAATAGGAGATATACTGCGTGTAGGTTTTTTTCAGAGCACTGAAAGACCTCGGTCGGAACAAGGCCCCGGGTGTACACAACATCCCATTAGAACTAATGACAGCCTTGGAAGAGGCAGGCCTAACAAAACTCTACCATCTAGTGAGCAACATGTATGAGACAGGCGAAATACCCTCAGACTTAAAGAAGAATATAATAATTCCAATCCCAAAGAGAGCAGGTGTTGACACATGTGAAAATTACCGAACTATCAGTTTAATAAGTCACGTCTGCAAAACACTAACACGAATTCTTTACAGACGAATGGAAAAACTGGTAGACGCCGACGTCGGTGAAGATCAGTTTGGGTTCCATAGAAATATTGGAACACGTGAGGCAATACTGACCCTACGACTTATTTTAGAAAATAGATTAAGGAAAGGAAAACCTACGTTTCTAGCATTTGTAAACTTAGAGAAAGCTTTTGACAATGTTGACTGGAATGCTCTCTTTCAAATTCTGAAGGTGGCAGGGGTAAAATGCAGGGAGCGAAAGGCTATTCACAATTTCTACAGATACCAGATGGCAGTTATAAGAGTCGAGGGGCATGAAAGGGAAGCAGTGGTTGGGAAGGGAATGAGGCAGGGTTGAAGCCTATCCCCGATGTTATTCAATCTGTATATTGAGCAAGCAGTAAAGGAAATGAAAGAAAAATTCGAGGTAGGAATTAAAATCCATGGAGAAGAAATAAAAACTTTGAGGTTCGCCGATGACATTGCAATTCTCTCAGAGACAGCAAAGGAACTGGAAGAGCAGCTGAACGGAATGGACAGTGTCTTGAAAAGACGATATAAGATGATCATTAACAGAAACTAAACGAGGTTAATGGAATGTAGTCGAATTAAATCGGGTGATGCTGCGGGAATTAGATTAGGAAATGATATGCTTAAAGTAGTAAATGAGTTTTGCTATTTGGGCAGCAAAATAACTGATGTTGGTTGAAGTAGAGAGGGTATAAAATGTAGACTGGCAATGGCAAGGAAGGCGTTTCGGAAGAAGACAAATCTGTTAACATCGAGTATAGATTTAAGTGTCAGGAAGTCGGTTCTGAAAGTATTTGTATTGAGTGTAGCCACGTGTGGAAGTGAAACGCGGACGATAAATAGTTTGGACAAGAAGAGAATAGAAGCTTTCGAAATGTGGTGCTCCAGAAGAATGCTGAAGATTAGATGGGTAGATACATAACTAATGAGGAGGTATTGAATAGAATTGGATGTGTGTGATGTCCTTAGGTTAGTTAGGTTTCAGTAGTTCTAAGTTCTAGGGGACTGATGACTTTATAAGTTAAGTCCCATAGTGCTCAGAGCCATTTAAACCAACCAATAGAATTGGAGAGAAGAGAAATTTGTGGCACAACTTCACTAGAAGAAGGGATCGGTTGGTAGAGCATATTCTGAGGCATCAAGGGATTACCAACTTAGTATTGGAGGTCAGCGTGGAGGGTAAAAATCGTAGAGGGAGACCAAGAGATGAATACACTAAGCAGATTCAGAAGGATGTAGGTTGCAGTAGGTACTGAGGAAGAAGAAGCTTGCACAGGATAAAGTAGCATGGAGAGCTGCATCAAACCAGTCTCTGGACTGAAGACCACAACAATAACAACAACCTCACATGGGAAGAATTTAATTGTTTTAAATATAATCCATACCAGTTGAAAATGTTAAAATTTTTACATGCATTACTACAAGATCTAATAAAACCGGTATATTTATTATAGAGGGCTGTGGATTGCTGTGATATGAAGGTCATATCCAGAAGAGGATGGGGTCCAGGTTGAGGAAGTTGAAACAAAGTTTGGGAGACAAGAAACTTTCCGATGGTAAAACCATAAGAGGCAGGCTGACAGACAAAGTGATTGATGAACTACAGCAGTATTATGGGATGGCCATCAGAAATAATACTGAGGATTTGTTGAAAATGAAACAGGCACTATGGGTTACCTTCTTCCACAGACTGTCGACTGATGAAAAACCAGTACCACACCTTTGCATTTCTGGACCTGATACATGGTGCACTTACCGCAATGCCAGTACTCATACAGCCATAAACATTCCATCTCAGTAGCAGTCATGGATATCATGAAACCTATTTACAGAGACCTGGCAAATCCTGAATTACTGAAGAAGTGTTCTCAAGGTCAGACTCAAAATCCCAATGAATCGTTCAACAATCTTATACGGACTTGCATACCAGAAATGTTTTTGTTTGTTGCAATGAAGACACTAAAGTGGGGGGGGGGGGGCAGTGATGCTGTTATTGCTTTTAATTATGGCAACATTGATAGGGTGAAAGTGCTACAGCATATGGGAACTCATCCTGGAGCAAACTGCATCATAGGACTTGAACAGATGGACAAGGTTGGCATTGATAAAGAAAAGTATGCAGCACAGTTGCCCACTAAGGAGTCCAGGAAGAGGAGAAGAAGAAAAAACATGGGAAAAAATCAAGAGGATGGTGTACAGTATGGATCAGGGTGCTTCTGAGTGACTGAAAATAAATAATTAAGCACATATTGAGTGAGTTACAGTCTTTTGAAAAAAATTTCGGTTGCATTTTTCCCTATATCTCGGAAACCACTTCGAGCAGAGTATTCAAGTATCCTAAATAATTAAAATTATTTAGGATAATTAAAATTATTTAGGATAACATACAAAAAGGTACACAAAATTTTAATTGTGTAATTAAAAAATTGTATTTCCGAAAGCAGTGGCTGAAATGCAATTATTTTAGTGCAGTAGACTCAGAATATACAGTTTAATGTCCTGTAAAAGATTCATGTCAATGGCTACAGCGGTTCCTGAAATACAGAGGATCCAAGTTACTAAATTTAATGTTGTCGGGATAAGGCGTTCCTCGGACCCTGTGGTCCATCATCAGGTATAACTTGTCTTCATACACGCTTTATCTTTCTCTTGGATGAGATGGAATGCATATTCTTGTCACGAAAAGGTTTGACATTGAGTTATGAACTTGGTAAGTCTTCTTCTTCTTCTGTCATGCATTATGCTTTCCCTCAGCCTGATGCACCTTACATCGCTCTGCAGGTATTCCAATGCATCTTTTACCTTGCGAAGTATATCGCCAAAAATGTAGTGGTAATCTTGATTTGTCCATTCGTAACAGATGGGATATCCATTTTTGTCGGTATTCGTCAACCTTACTGTTTATATCGAAAATATTCAATTCCTTCCTCATATCTGTATTTCTTTTGTAGTCGAGCTTCGTGTATCCTGCTATGTACCTGAGGAATTTCATTTTATTGGACTGTAATCTTATTTTATCTTTCTTTTTCATTATCCGAGATTGACTTCCATATAATAATGTTTTTACTGACATAACTTTATAAAATTTTAGATATGTTTCTGCTCCTACTTTACGTTGGAGGGCTCTTCCGAGAGTGCCATTTAAATAGTAAAATTTCTCAATTTTGTCTTTGTTATCTAGGTCTCCCTTGTACAACAGCATGTTTCCTAGAAATTTGAATGTATCTTTTTGCTCTATAATCTTGTTGTCTATAATTATTTTTCTTGTTACTGGATTTTTTACAAAGAAATCCATGGCTTTTGTTTTTTGTATTGATATTGACATATTAAATATCTGGCATGTTTGATATAGTTCGTAGGCAGCTCTCTGCAGTCCATCTTCATTATCGGAATTAACACTCGGTCATCTGCGAATAACAGAGTCATAATGTAATCTTTTTAGTTCAAGTTATATCTATAGTTCTTCCGTTTCATTCTCCACTGCTGTATAACGTCGTCAATGTATATATTAAAAAGGAGTGGAGAGAGGCTGCAACCTTGTCGAACTCCTAAATTTGTTGTTTCTTCATTATCCAGAATTATTTGGATTCTTGTATTAGCATAGATCTTTTGAACTCCCTGTACAATATGTATTTGTATACTTCTTCTCATTAAAATTTCCCACAATAGCTGTCTATTTACTTTATCACAGGCCTTTACATAATCGACGAAAAGGATATGTGTTTCTTCATTGAATTCCTTATGTTTTTTTATAATTTTCTGTAGCATAAACATGTTGTCTGTACAGCTTCTCCCCTTTCTGAATCCATTTTGTTCTTCTGACAGCAGGCACTCCGTTATGGGTTTTAGTCTTTCGGTTATTATTCTAGCATAGAGCTTGTACCTGCATTTAATAGTGATATGCCTCTATAATTTTCGGGTTTTGATCTGTCTCCTTTTTTAAATATTGTTTTTATAAGTGAGATCTTCCATTCTTTTGGTATTTCCTTTGTTATCCTGAAAAGATTCAATAATCTGAGGAACCTTTCTTTAAACGCTACTGAAGAATATTTAATTAGTTCGCTGTTAATGTCATCACTTCCTACTGCCTTTCGATTCTTTGTGTATCTGAGAGCATGTTGTAATTCTTGGAATTCAAGATGATCTGCGTTCATTTCATCAGTCCACTTTTCCTTGTAATAATGCAGTCAGTCTTTGTTCTTTATTACATTGGTATCTGTCTCATCCTTTTTGCTGTTATTCAAGTGTCTTGCCATTTTATATGCAAGTGTTTGTCTCCCATGAACATCGTTTTCGATCCTGGCAACAAAAGTTATCCCAACCGCCCTGATAGAGCTGCCTGCTTAGTTTTTTTCACTTCTGTTGTCTGCTTCTTGTATGCTTCATTAGTCTCCTGAGTTGGGTGTTGTAGATATTTTTATATAGTTTGCTCTTTATTTCAACTGCTTCCTCAATTTGTTTTGTCCAAATCATACGGCTCTTTTTTTCTTCTTCCTGTGTTTCGTTTTATCTATAGCTTCACTGCCTGCAGTTCTCAATATGTTCCTGAATCTGTTCCCACTCAGTTTCAATACTCTCTGATTCTGGAACTGTGCCCATTATTGTGTCTAAGCGTCTTTGATAAAGATTCTTGATTGACTACTGTTCAATAAATATACTTTATATACCTCCCTTGGTTGTTCTGGGTATTTTTTACATGTTTTATGCCATCTCTGCTTCAGGACAACTTTTACTTGTAGCAGGAAGTTGTCTGTGTTCATGTCATACCCTCTAAATACACGCACATCCTGAAACAGAACAGATGTTTCTTGGTTTCCTTCGAAGTAGTCAATTATGGTTCTAAAACCTCTGGCGAACCATGTGCATTTGTGTATGACTTTGTGTTTAAAGAAAGAGTTTCTGAAGTTGATGAAAGTTGCAAAATCTCTCAACATGGTTCCATTGCTGTTGACTGTAGTCCACTTGCACTGTTCGGCTTTCACATCATGGTTTCACGGTACAAGTACTTAATTGGTCGTCATGTTAAGGTTCACACGCTACATTTTTATACGTGTCCTTTAATTGCTTGTCTATAGTCTATTCACACGCAGCAGCATAAAAGTGTCCATTAATTGCTTGTCTGTGGCCGATTCACACGCACCAGCATATACGTGTCCATTAATTGCTCGTCTATAGCCGATTCACACGCAGCAGCATAAACGTGTCCATTAATTGCTTGTCTATGGTCGATTCACACGCAGCAGCATACATGTGACCATTAACTGCTGGCTGCATTATAATTACAGAGTACAGTTAACATTGGGTGTACATATTATGTCTTAAAATTATATACAAAGGAAAAATAGTCTCTGTGACTATAAAGCCTGACGAAAAAGAAACGTGTCTCTTATCTAGAGTTTGTGCTTCCAAAGGCACTTTTGGTTTACACCTAGTTCGAAATCTTGTGAGTCTTTTCTTTTTACAATAGTTACTCCTTCCTCAAGTTCAGCTCTTTTATTTTCTCTCTGTTAATTACGTTGTTAGTTTGAAGACATAGTCAATGTGGTTTATTGACGTGATGAACAGTTCATGTTAAAGTTTCCACCAGGAAAATTGGGAAGCTTTGTGTTCCCTATCGTGCAATTGCACACGACAAATCTTAATTGAATTCGCGGTTCGCGGAAAATAAGAATAGCCTGTCAACAACTAAAGTGTCACGACCATCCATACGTACAGTCTGTGCGTATCAAGCACTCAATCAGCCCGTAAAACTCGCTTCTCTTCTGGGTAGGGATGCTGATTGGAAAAAATGGCTCTGAGCACTATGGGACTTAACATCTGAGGTAATCAGTACCCTAGAACTTAGAACTATTTAAACCAAACTAACCTAAGGACATCACACACATCCATGCCCGAGGCAGGATTCGAAACTGCGACCGTAGCAGTCGCGCGGTTCCGGACTCAAGCGCCCAGAACCGTTCGGCCACCACGGCTGGCTGCTGTTTGGAGGAAAACACAATAGAATTTAATACAGCGAAGAAATTTGAAGACAGAATGTGAATGACATGAAATGATGAGCTTAACAAAAATTATTCATTACCACCTTAGTTTTTCATGACAAATAGTTAGTCTAATTAAATCGATACAGTAGTTTCAGTGTGGTCTGATCCAGCTATCTCGGCGTTCCTCTATACATATCTAAAATTATTTAAAGCATGGATTAGCAAAGAACAGAGTCTGTTGGCTACCTTCTGTTCTCTGTATTCGTAAAACTAGTTTCTTAAAACATTCGTCGTATCTCGAAGATTTGACATTGATAATTCTAGTACTAAATTTGTTTACTTGCAGCTGACCTCCATAAGTATGTCAGCTGCGCCGCGTGGTAGAAAATTTTTATGAACGCATACGGGTTTCTCCGTGCGGTAACAAAAATAATTAAGTTGCACATTTCTTTCCTGTTACTTGGATCGTTTTCGACTTACTTGATTCTTACATGCTAAGTCGCTGCCGTTGTTTGCTGCGTTACACAGGTGGTCTTATAGAAATTGTTGTCAAACATGCCTTATTCGTAACATAACATTAACCTCGTTAGAGTAAGCAACCATAATCAATTGTCATTTATGAGCAGTCATTTCTGGTCCGAATGATCAATTTATCTCATTCATGCGGCGAGAGCTTTGCTATACTTAAAACTAGTTGTATCAGGTGGCACTTAGCACGTCCCTGCTATATTATTTATTTGTCAGTTCTTTGGTTGCGGCCGTTCATGGCTCAATTAACTTAAAACTAACTTACATCTAAGGCAAACCTTGCTCTCCTATAACAAATGTGCTCACATAAGTTAATTCTCTTCTTGAGTCATGTGGACAGGGTATTAATCATGTGCACTATTCTCAATTATGTATCCTGGTACTTCATACGTAGTATGACAATATATATATATATATCAACTTAGCAGATATCTCCAAGGATTTGCTCCGTATTTCTTCAAGTCTGCATGGTGATACAACCCTTTTATTCGTCCAGATACAGGGTCAGCTAATAGATAGCAACCAATGTGCGGCTTTCTTAGGATGATAAATGGTTCTTCAAATAAGTGCTGACACGATTCTTATGATGAATCAGGGACGGTTTGAAGTGGGTCTTTAATAGCACTCGTTCATTTATACGATACGATAAAACTTTGCTAATGTGCTTGTCATGCGCGTTTTTTCATAGGTTGGCATGAGTGGTTAAAGATATGAGAGCTTGCCTTAACTTGTCGTCTAATGTTACTTCAGAGTGTTGTAATTTCGGAATAGGGTCTATCCATTCATTTCTTTCTATTTGTTTAGAAACTAGTTCAGATGACGTGCAACGTGTTGATGTGTGAGGTAGGTTATTGACAATCTTTTCAGAGGGTGTGACGAAATCAATCCAGCGAGTCTGCTGGTCTGGAATATAAGTTCGTATGAAACGATTGAACTCTTTGCAGTTATCGGATAACATGGCTTCAGGTTTTCTAAAGCGAGGAAAATAGTCCTTTTCAATTCGTCTGATCAGTGGAAGTGCGTTAGATGACTTCATTGCATAGAGTATTATATGCTTGGTAAAAAGATCTAACAATATGACCAGATACTTCACACCTCCTCTTCCCTGAGTAAGCGGTCCTGCGTAACCTAAACTGACGATTTGTTTTGGTCTTTCAGTACGTATCGGGTTTAAAGTTAAGGCATTTGATAGGTTGAAAGGTTTCGCCTTTTGGCAAATGGAGCAATTTCTTAGGAGCTTGTGAACTTTCTTGTGAAGATCAGGTACATAAGAACATGCTGAAATTTTGCGTTTACATTTCTCTGGGCCATAATGACCCCAGGAAAGGTGTGTGTACCAGATGAGATGTTCAACATAATCTTTAAGAATACGAGACAGAGACAGAGAAGATATTTTATGATTATGATTTTCACTTGTCAGGCGTGCCAATGTTTTCGCGTTGTACAAAAAGATGCCAATATGGCAACCGGAGAGACAAAATAAATGAAAAGGACTTGTGTAGCACTGAAACTGGTGCAGATAGCAGCCATTATGATTCAACGAAATTTACAACAATGAGAAATTTTACAAAATTATTTCTAACTATTTTAAGCGAAATGATGTGAAAGAGACTGTTCTAACTGGAAAAAGAAAACGGAAATTTGGAATTCAGAGAGCGAAAGGAAAAGGAATAAAGCGTAGCGAACGAACTCTCATTGCCGGCCTTCGTGGCCTTGCGGTTCTAGGCGTTGCAGTCTGGAGCCGAGCGACCGCTTCGGTCGCAGGTTCGAATCCTGCCTCGAGCATGGATATGTGTGATGTCCTTAGGTTAGTTAGGTTTAATTAGTTCTACGTTCTAGGCGACTGATGACCTCAGAAGTTAAGTCGCATAGTGCTCAGAGCCATTTGAACCATTTGAACTCTCATTAGCCGATTGAATACTTGGTACGTAAAGCTTCAAACCTAATGAAAAGTCGTACTTACTTTCGTTGTCTTGACCGCTGCAATTTACAGCTGTTGTGGTCTCGTACTGCGATTTTTTTTACTGTTTCTTCTGCGACTCGCTTCCAAATCTTCCCCAGTTGGCTGCGTGAAAAATAAAAAGAACAGATTAGTTTTTAGTCAAGTCCCTGTTCGGGCGCCACATCTAGTGTTATAGATTTTGCTATTCACACATGTAATCAAATCTAACAGTAATGATGATAATATCTGGCAATGTTTGCCGACAAGACAATGAATGTAATCTATAACACTAGATGCGTACTCACGGCAGTTCTGTTTTGCTGTTTTTGGTACGACTTGGAAACAGAGAAAAATTAACGTACGATCGCCGATGCGTCGGTTCTCGATTGTGTTCAGGAGACGCAAGGTTTGATTACGCGAAGGTGGTTTCGTGACTGACCTTTGACCCGAATTGCCTTCAGGCAATAAGAATCTTCGATGAAAATACCTAAGGGACCTAATTGAATAATAAAAAAAGGGAAATGAATGCAAAACAGCGAAATTTTGTAAAAAGTTATCAGATTGGAAGTTAAGCACATTAATGTCCTCCCGAATACAATCGAGATACCAAGAGGAAGAGGGAACCTGTAACAAAGCTTACATGCATTGAAAAATTAGGGCGAGTTTAAAGAAAAGAATAAGCGGAGATTTTCTGTAAAGTGAAGCATCAATATATTCTCAAAGAACAAAGGCGTTAAACTAATAGACATTAACAAATATACAACGAAAACAAAACTTACATTTTTATATTTCTCTCATACATGGAACAGTTCAACAATTGCTACTTTTTCTGTCCGAGATTTCTTAAAAACTAAATGTTCTGGCGTGCGCATAAGTACTTTTCAGCATCAGACGGTTTTCCGAAGCGTTTTGCTTGGTGATTTCCATGATTCTGACACTAAATAAAATATAACTTGTAGCGGTGCTACACAACACGTCTTAACAAGTCGACGACCAAACGTAATGAAGTCTCTAGAACATTTCTTAACAAATGATGGATTGTTCTTTCAAATGTTTCGCAGCTCATTGCTAGCGAGAGCTGTGGCAATGATTTAAATATCTGCGCCCAGCGGGTCATAGTGTTTGGTTCAAATGGCTCTGAGCACTATGGGACTTAACATCTGTGGTCATCAGTCCCCTAGAACTTAGAACTACTTAAACCTAACTAACCTAAGGACATCACACACATCCATGCCCGAGGCAGGATTCGAACCTGCGACCGTAGCAGTCGCGCGGTTCCGGACTGAGCGCCTTAACCGCTAGACCACCGCGGCCGGCGGTCATAGTGTTTATTTGAAATATTTTAACGCTGGACGCGCGTCTTGATGTAGTCGCACATTATAAAGTATTTCGTCTCTTTACACATGCGCTGAGGTGCTTAATATCTTTACGAACTACAGCCCGATGGCTGTTCTTTTCTTTTATAATAAATATCTCATTTGCAAAGTATCTGAAATCCAATAATATTACAATTTACAAAGTTCATACCCTAACATCAAATATTTCGTGACAGCAATACGTATTTCACCTAAAAAAGAGAAAAAATAAAGTATTTATTAAGACAAATTACACCTGATGATGGACTCACAGGGTCCGAAATGCATCGTGTACTCAACAAAACACAAAATGTTGGGACTGAAGTTTTTTTTTTTTTCCATTCATACCGCCAGAATACTGAACTCATCACACAAACGAACTAAGTTGCAAATAGGTGCAGTTGTGAATTTCACTTCTGTCGTACGTTTCAGGACGTCACGATAAAACTTCGAATAACGGTAGTCAACAGACAACTGATCATATTTTTTTGTTATTGAACTTATCGAACTCTTTTTAACCAGTCTCTTATCAGTTGCGCACATGGGGCGTCCAGAAACTTTTGACAAGGAAAGTGACTTAGGTCGAACATCCGAAACCGGTACAAGTGATTTTAGAATACCGTCTCGCAAGGTCATTTATCTGTAAAACTCTACATCTGTGTACAATCGCTCTTTGAAGATTAAAAATTGTAAAGAGTGCTGTTGAGTCCTGCCTAGTCGTCGAATATGGGTGTCTAGGAAACGTGTTTTTTCGGTTTACTAAGCAACAATTCAAGCAAATCGTATTAGTGAGTTTTATTACGAAACGTACATGACAATACTTAACTTGAAAAGTACCGGGTGATAAAAGTCAGAATAAATTTGAAAACTTAATATACCACGGCATAATGTAGATAGAGACATAAAAATTGACACACATGCTTGGAATTAGATGAGGTTTTATTAGAACAAAAAAGTTCACAAAATGTCCGACAGATGGCGCTGGACAGCGAAACGTAGGTGACTGCACATGACAATCGTGTATAAAAGGAGCTGTAGTGAGAGAATCAGACAGTCATCTAGAGGGTTGGGTCCCCTCCTTCGAAAGCGTCAGATTGCAAAGCCTGGGCTACTCTCAGGGTGGAATCTCCGTCTTCGAAGATTGTGTCTGTCTGTCTGCCTGCCCGCCGCTTGCTGCTGTAGCTGTTCGTCCGTCCGCCTGCCTGCTCGCTGTCCGCCGCCGCCGCCGCCGCTGCCTGCTGTCCGTCCGTCTGTTCGTTGCCGTCCATCGCTGCCGCCGCCGCCGTCGCCGCTGCTGCCTGCTGCCTGTCCGTCTGTCCGTCGCCGTTCGTCTGCTATGAGTACTCCCACCTCCACTGTCATCTACACCTCCCCCTCCCCCTCTCCCACAATCACTTCCTGGAGTGCCGCCCCTGGCCTCCCTCCTTACACCTCCCCTCTTCTTCCCCCACTCATCCATCCCCCTATCTCCACCCCTGCTGTATACCCACACCTCTACACCCTTCCTCCAGCCTCCACACCCTCAACAGCTCCCACTACTACCCCCGCACTCACGTATGCCTCTGTTGCCGCCTATGCTGCCGCCCCTCAGGTGGTCGGCTTCCCCTCTCTCACCCACCTCGTCGCTTCGTCATCTGCATCTGCCGCACGTATCACGTCGCGTCGAGCCACTGTCGCCACCACAGAACCGGCTGCTTCTCCTGGCACCTCCACTATGCCACAGGGATCTCTCCACCCGCCACCTCCCTCTCCTCCCCGTCCCTCTCCCCTCCTCCCAGCCTCCAGTCTCCAAAGAACCCCAAAAGCGCGTCATTACCGACTCTGCTCCCGCCAGTTCCCACAAAAAGTCAACACCTCCTCCCCCTCCTCCTGTCGTCTCCATGGACACCACCCCTCCTCCAGCCCCCCATACCCCGGCCCCTAACCTCCACACCTTTGTTCTGTGAACTCCTGATCCTAAATTCCTCGATGTTCGTACCCTCACCGTGGAGATACGAAAGTACTTACCTGGTGCTCCCATCTCCCAACTCATTCCCCATAGGGACTCAGTCCTTATTGAGTCCCCATCCCCATCCTTTCACACAGACCTCCTCCGAAAACTACCACGAGTTATGTTTGGCCCCACGCCTCTCTGACACCCTTCCTTTCCGCTTCCACTCCTCGTCAGCCCCAGCCTCCCCGTCGCCCCCCTACCTACACCACTGTCATCACCAAACGGAGGATGAAGTGTTGGCAGAACTGAACTCCCACCTGGACTTGGAAATCCGCTCTGCCCGCTGTATCTACAATGCCTCTGGTCCCACCTACCTCATACGTGTCTTCTCTGAGTCCGCCCCATCCATTGACCATCTCCTCACCCAGGGTGCCCTGATATACCACCATCACCACCCTGTCGAATCCTCCAAATCCCCTCCCCAATACTACCATTGCCAGCGGTGCCTGATGTACAATGACCACCTGACTCCCAATTGCAAAAACCCTCCCACCTGTCCCCATTGCAAGGCCTCCCACTTTCTTAAGAACTGCCCCAACCTCGCTGCTCCTCCTTCCTGTAACACCTGCAATGGCCCCCATCCCACCTACTCCCACAAGTGTAAAGCTAAACCACCTCCAGCCACCCCTGAGCTTACAGTCCCTGTTTGTCCCGTCGATCCCCCTGTCCATCCCAACAATTCCCTCCGTCCACCCCCCACGACCGAGGACATCATCCGGTTCCTTACTGTTGTACTCCAAAACATTCACCCTTTTCAGTGACCCCACACCTTCCAACAAATCTCCCTTGCCGCTCACTCCGTTTCCCACCTGAACACCTTCGCCACTTACTCCCACAAACAAGCCCACTTCACTTTCACCCACCTCGACACCCTAGTTTAAGCCTCTTCCTTTGCCTCTCTTCCCCCCCTCCTTCCCGCCATGGCGCGGTACGAGTATCACATCCTCTTCCAGAACATTCACTCCTTCCGCTCCAACAAATACCTCCTCATGCACACCCTCTCCCACCACCAGGTCGACACCTTCCTCTTGAACGAAACCTTTCTCCAGCCCCACCATTCTATCCACACCTTTCCCTATATCCTCCACTGCACTGACGCTCCTCGTCCTTGTGTGCAGGGTGGAGTCACGATTGGCCACCTTAAGCATATCCCCGTCCGGCCACAACCCCTCCTCAATGACCTCACTGAACACCTTCTCCTCAGCATCTTCTTCCCCTCCCTCACCATTACCTGTGCCACCATCTATGTCTGCTCCACTGCTCCTCTTCCTTATGACTTCATTTCGCACATTGACCGCACCTTCTTCACCTATGTGATTGCCGCCGACCTCAACATCCGTAGCCGCACTCCTGCCGCCCTTTGGTGGTGGCATCAGTTCCTGTCCACGATCCAAGGTGACCTTGTTCCCCTTCCCCAGCACACCTGACCCGAAAGTGACACCCCCCAATGTTGTCATTGCCTCCGCCAACCTCCTTGGGCATATCGCTGTCACTGTCTTTGTCCCCACAGGTAGCGATCACCTCCCTGTCCTTCTCACCATAATGTCTGCTCACCACCCCCCTCCGGCTCCGCACCCTGCACCCCCTCCCAAGGTCGTCCATGACTATCACCATGCCAACTGGGATGCCTACCAGGACTCCATCTCCACCCAGGTCGAAAGCCACCCTCTTACCTATCGCCGTCCTGACGACATCATCCATGCCTCTTCCTTCCTTCAGAAGGTAATTACTGACGCCGTGGAGGCCCATGTTCCTACTAAAACCATCCACCCACACCGTCCCACTCTCCCTCCGTGGGCCGTCCTCCTCCTCCGTGAATCCCGCCGCCTCTATCGCTCCTTTCTGCGCACTCATGACAGGGATACACTTCAACGCCACCGGCAAATACGGCGACACATATGGAACCTTATTACAGCAACGAAACGCCGAGACTGGCGCCAGAGCTGCACATGACTCAACGCCACCCTCCCTATCAACTCCTCCAAGTACTGGTCCGCCTTCCATTGCCTTACTGGTTCCCTTTCCACTCCCCACTACCCCCTTCTCCATAACAATCGCCCCCTTCCTGACAACCTCAGTAAGGCCTACCACTTCGCTTCCCACCTTTCCGACATCTTCTCCATCCCAGATGATCCCCACTTTGATTATTCTCTTTTCCCCACCATCACGGAACGTGCCGATACCTCAGTCGCTCCACTTGCTCCTAGTCTCCAGTACTTGGGGCAGTTGCCCCCCTCCGACATAAACACTCCCATCATAGCACAAGACATTAAACTTATCCTCCGGTCCAAACACAACACGGCCCCTGGTCACCACTGTGTCATGTACCGCCACCTTCGAGAAAGCCCCTATTCCTTCCTCACTGTCCTCGCCCATCTCTATAATGTCATCCTCTCTACTGGCTTCTACCCTGACCTGTGGAAGACCTCCCGCGTCCTCTTATTCCTCAAACCCAACAAACCCCCTTCTGCCGCCTCTTCCTATCGTCCCATCTGCCTCACCTCCGTCTTCAGTAAGGTCTTTCAATCTATCCTCTCCCACCATATCCATCAGCACCTTACTCAACACCACCTCCTACCCCTTACCCAGTGTGGCTTCCGACCCTCCTTCTCTGCTGAAGACCAACTCCAAATTCTCGTTCACCTTCTGTCCCTCCAGCTCAACTCCCATCGCTCCGCCATTTTTGTTTCCCTTGACCTCCAAAATGCCTATGACCGTGTATGGCATCCCAGTCTCCCCTTTACACTCAAACCTACGCCCTGCCTATCAATGTTGTCCATCTGGTCGCTTCCTTCCTCTCACACCGTCCTTCATATGTCACCCTCCACAACACCAAGTCCCGTATCTTTTATCCCACAGCTGGCGTCCCCCAGGGTTCTGTCCCCTCCCCTCTCCTTTTTCTCTTGTATACGGCTGATATGCCCAAGCCACCCCCACCAGTCCACCTTCTCCAGTATGACGATGACACCACCTACCTGTCTCTCTATCCTACCCTTCAAACGGTCCCAACATACCCTCCAAACCCACCTTAACCAGTTCACCACTTGGTGTAACCAGTGGTTCCTTCATCTCAACCCCTCCAAAACCCAGGCAATCATCATAGGCCGCACCACTTGCTCCTTTCGCCTCCATGATTTCTACCTCACCCTTTATGGTCGTCCCATCCAGCTCACCCCCACCCTGAGATACCTTGGCCTCACCCTCGACTGGCACCTCACCTGGACCTCTCATCTCCAGACCGTCCAGCAGAAAGCCCATTCCCGCCTCCGCCTTCTGAAACTCCTGTCTGGCCGGACATGGGGATTGCCTCCTTCTACCATCCTCCACACCTACAAATCCCTCATCCGTCCTATCCTCTGTTACGCCAACGTTGCCTCGATCTCCGCCCCCACCCGCTTTTACAAGGCCCTCCAAATCCTTGAACGCTATGCGCTCCGCCTTGCCTTCCATATCTGCCTTCTTTCCCCCACACGGCTCCTGTATGAACTGATCCCGTTCCCCCACCTCCTCCTGTTCCTCCAACATCTCTGCATCCTTTACCTTGTCTGCAGGCTTGATCCCCCCCACCCTCTGGTTTCCTCCTTCCTCTCCACCACCCGCCCGTTGCCGCGCCTCTATCGCTGTATCCCTCGCTCTCTCCACCTCCACACCCTCCATCTCCTTCATCAGGGCAATTTCTAGCGCCTCCCCCTCCCGGATGACGAACTTCGCCGTGACATCTACCCTTCCTTCCAACCTGGCCTTGTTGCCCCCCTCCCCAGGGCCCCCTTTTTCCTCTCCCCTCCTTCTCCCAGAGCGGATTTTCCTCCTTCCCCCCCTCCCCCCTGAGACCCTGCACCCCATCCTTGCCTCTTTCCTTCCCACATACCTCCCTACCTGGCTCTCTCCAGCGCGCCCCCGACCCATTTCCCCCCTCTCTTCCCCTCCCTCCCTCCCTCCCTCCCTCCCACCCTTCTTCCGGTCTCCCTCATCTCCTTGCACCTGATCCTCCGTTTTTATCATCAACAGTGTGCCACGTCAGTGTTGTGTTTAGTGCTGTTTCTCCTGTGCGTCAAGAGGTGTGATTTTAATTGTGTACTGCCTTGAGGTTCGCCGTCAGTGTTTGTTATGTGCTTCGCCATCCGTCGATACTTTTTATGCTCCAGTCATACTGTGCCTTGTGTTCTTTTTAATTGTTGCAGTGTGTGGCTTTTTGTGTGCGCTACTTTTAAACAGTTTTTTTATCTCCATTTTACAGTCGCCCCTTTTTTGTCTATTGGCTTCCATGATGTTCCCCATTTTTTATATCTATGTTCACCATATTCTCTCCATTCTTATTTTTAAATGTCTTCTATTTGTTTGTTCTATGTCTTTCGGCTGAAGAGCAGCGCATATGCTGCTGCCAGCCCGCCCCGATGGGGAACTGAAATACAATAAAGAAAAAAAAAAAAGAGAATCAGATGCGCCAGCAGTCGCAGCATGTTGACGTTACCTGAAAAGGCGCTTTTAGTAAATCTGTATTATCAGACACGTGAAAGATCTCTTGCGCGCGTCGTTTGGTGATGATCGTGTGCTCAGCCGCCACTTTCGTCATGCTTGGCCTCCCGTGTCCCCAGACCTCAGTCCGTGCGATTATTGGCTTTGGGGTTACCTGAAGTCGCAAGTGTATCGTGATCGACTGACATCTCTAGGAATGCTGAAAGACAACATCCGACGCCAATGCCTCACCATAATTTCGGACATGCTTTACAGTGCTGTTCACAACATTATTATTGTTGAGGAATGATGGTGGACATATTGAGCATTTCCTGTAAAGAACATGATCTTTGCTTTGTCTTACATTGTTATGCTAATTATTGCTATTCTGATCAGATGAAGCGCGATCTGTCGGAAATTTTTTGAACTTTTGTGTTTTTTTTGGGTTCTAATAAAACCCCATGTCATTCCAAGCATGTGTGTCAATTTGTACCTCTCTATCTACATTATTCCGTGATTTATTCAGTTTTCAATTTTATACTGAGTTTTTGAGCACCCGGTGCATAAATGTGTCGCAAGCAAAGGGCGACAGACTAAATAATCTAGTATCTTCAGTATAGACAAAGGCCGCGGCCAGTCGGGGGCGGCGTTTATCTTCTTTTCGCATAGAGACTACTGCTGTCGCGTTGTCGTCGTGAAGGGGGGTCGGTCAGTCTGCAACTGGCTGACGTCTTGTCACAGCGCTCTCCGCTCCATCGTTCCTGACTGGCGTGCCGGCACATGACTTTACACAGTAACAAGTACAGAAGCACAAATCGCTGAAAAGAATACAACGTAAGAGAAAACTACGACTAGCAGCTTCAGAACAGTTACAAATGGGGTATTACGACGGTCGTTCCGAAAGTAATGCCTCCTGTTTTTATTCATGGGAACTACAGGAGATCACAACAACACAGCTAAATAGATCAACATTTCAGCTAAAGACTGTCATTTTTCCACGTAATCACCACCATTCGTTATAGAATTTTGCCAAGGATGAACCAGATCCTGCATGCCACGCTTGTAAAAATCGGAACCAGCCAAGGCTAAGGCTAACCACTTCCTTACAGCTTTGACAACAGCATCCGAGTCTTGAAAATGTTTGCCACGCAGTCCATCTTTCAGAAGCCGAAGGAGATGGAAGTCTGAAGGCGCGAAATCGGGACTGAACGGTGGGTGTGGTAAGACAGCCAGCCGAATTTTGCAATGAGTTGCGTGGTCGCAAAACTGGTGTGGGGCCTGACGTTATCATGTTGGAGGTGAATGCTGGTCTTTTCCTCTGGTCTTACCCTGGAAATTCGGGCTTTCAGCCTAGTCAGTGTCGTTTTGTAGCGTGCTGAACTGAGTTTCTCCAGCTCCAGGACATTCAAAATAACGACACCCTGGACATCCGAGAAGACTGTGCACATCACTTTGCCTGAAGACGTCTTGAATTTCTTTTTTCACGGAGAATTCGCATATCGCCACTCCATGGACTGCCTTCTGCACTCTGACTCGTAGAGGTGACCTTACGTCTCATCTACGGTGACGATACTATTCAGAAAATTGTCACCTTCAGCAGCATATTGGTCCAACAGGTCACAACAAATACCCATGTTTAGTTTTTTGATCTTCTGTAAGCATCTGCGGAACCCAAGCCCCACAAACTTTGCGTTAACCATGATCTTCCAAGGCATTCAGCTTTGCACACACTTCACTGGTTGTAATCCGCCGATCAGGACGGATGAGTTGATCAAGGCGCTCTTCACTGCGGGGGAAGACAGCTGTGCAGGTCGACCAGGCAGTGACTTGTCATGCACACCCTTTTCCCCACCTTGAAAATGGCGTACCAATAGCCTCAGATTGCTCACTACTGTATCGTCTGCAGACACCTTCAGCAAGCGTCGATGGATTTCAGTCGGCGCAATCTCTTTTGTAGTGAAGAATTCAATCACACACCACTATTTTATACGCATGTCCACGTCATGTCGCAAAAACCAGGTGAACGCAAGGACCACACAACGAGACCTTCTCGACCTGTTTACTATTACCAAAGACGGCAGGTACACTGACAGATATGGGAAATCCTCCTCCGTGAACACCTTCACCAAACTGACACCGCTGTATTTACGTGCGGACATGCTGACTAAATTGCCATCCTCAAGTGACTTCGTTTTCAGTACACAACGAAAACAGTCCTATAGATAAAGACGTACATGATGGCTATCGAATGTGTCTAACGTTACTGTAATTTTTCAGTGGAGATACGAACACAGTATGCCAAACGGACATGTGTGTGCAGCTTATCGCCACCTTTCGGACTTTGACAAAGGTTCATTCATAGCATGAGTGACGTGGGATCATTATACTGACAGCGCAATCACTGCGGAGCAAGAGTTGACGAGATTGACTCAGGGCTTTAGTTGACCAAACGAGTATGCACAGGTCCTTCTGGAAGGACATCACGAGGAGATCTAAGGACTCTCTGACTGGCTCTGTCTAATAGGCAGGTAACAACATACGAGGGCTATATTTTTCCAACCTCCGATCATTCACGAAAAGGAAATCACAGTGAAAATCAAGAATGTTTTCTTTGCAGCATTTAGCTACACCTTACAGCTATTTCTCTACACAGTCCCCGCTCTGTCTCAGACATTTGACGTAGAGTGGTACCAAATTTCCAATATTCTCGTCGTAGAGGGCAGCCGCCAGCGCTTTCTGTCAATTTCCAACGCTCGTCTGCAGGTCGCCGTCGGTGGCAAAATGCTGTCATAGCGACCGGTTCATGTGAGCGAAGAGATGAGAATCGGAGGGAACCAAGTCTAGGCTGTATGGCGGGTGATTCAACATTTCCCGTCGAAAACTTAGCAGGAGCGACGTTGTTGCACCTGCAGTGTGCAGCCGAGCGTTTTCATGAATAGGGAAATGAATCACACGTACGTTATGTGGGTTGCATGAAATCAGGCGGAACCCCTCAACAGTCAGGTCACACTCTGCAGGAGACTGTTGTTCTAAGGAAGTTCACGTGCTCAGTGCCCGCTCAGAACTGATAAATGTGACGTGACGCGATCGCTATACTGGAGACACTGCGCAACACATCTGTGCATAGGTTCTCGAATTTTCACTGTGGTTTTGATTTCGCCGCCGGTCGATTGCTGAAAATAATAGGGTTCACATCCCAGAGTGCCGTGTGTCGTTTACCACTGACATGACACCACAGTGAACAGATACTTCCATGGTGTAGAGCCAGAAGCAACTGGGACATTGACTGGCATTCTGTTGTGTTTAGCAATGAGTTATGCTTTTGTCTGTAACGGTCAGACCCACACCAACACGTCTGCAGACGATCAATAAGCACTGATTCTCGATATGGATACCTATCCAAATCATGGAATCGCTGTGTGGGATACCATTGGATACAGTAACAGTTTGGTAATTTTTGGAGGGACGCTGAACACTCGTCAGTATGTGGCAAGAATGGTAGATGCCATTGTCATACCGTTCATGATTATGGGGTCACGTCTCATACTGATGATGGTGGACATTAGTTCCTAATAGAAATAATGTTTATCATTTCATACGCGTTATATGATGAACATCTCCACAAAGTTTGATGTAATAGTGTAACATTATCATTTCCGCCTCTGTATGTAACGATGATGAATAAGTGGATTCAAATAGTTCAAATGGCTCTAAGCACTTTGGGACTTAACAACTGAGGTCATCAGTGCCCTACACTTCGAACTACTTAAACCTAACTAACCTAAGGACATCACATACATCCATGCCCGAGGCAGGATTCGAACCTGCGACCGTAGTAGCAGGGCGGTTCCGGACTGAAGCGCCTAGAACCACTCGGTCACAGCGGCCGGCTGTAAAGTGGAGTGTTGTGAACCTCTTTTTATTAGTGCAAGAAGTCCGACAATGGAACTTTGTTGCAGCGTACATTTAGCTTGGGAATAACACAAAGTATGCGTGTAGCATCATACAGAAAATTTTAGGTTTATTTACCGAGTTTTATTTGCGGACTGGGAGTAACACTTGATTCTTTTGATGCAATGTGGGGAAGGAAGTAATGCTGTTCCCACCACTTGTTGGTAGGAGTCTCTGCACACTAAGCTCAGGTAAACAAACAAGTAAAAAAGCGAAACGTTCCTTTCGTCGCTTACTCGGAGCTACTTTGAAGTTGCACCATCATTCAGCAATGTGCAGGATTCCTAAAACCTTAAAGGTCAAAGTTAAACAGACAGGAGAAATTCCGGAGCTGGATTGTTTGAGACATAGAACTGATAGCTGGAGATAAATATTTTTTTATATCTATATAAATATTTTGTAAATTATAGAAGAAACTTATTTCATTCGCTTGTAATGCTGGGAATCGGAACAATTGTAAACACTTCAGTCTGATGTAGGACATCCAACCACCTCATTTTTACGAGTATCCAAAGACTTGTCACACTAATACTTGAAATAATTCCAGAGAAAGCTTCAACTGTTTGCTTAATGACAATTTAAAACCTCCCCACAATCCTGTTTTGAAGAATAAATAACTTTGAAGGCAAATAATGGTATTTTGTTCGTCTGTCCTGCTTTCTTTGGTTTGTGATGTGAATTACAAGGTCTTGTTAGAACAATTCTCAGCGAGTCCGGGCTATCATTGCTACACATCTCAAAAGGATACCAGCAAACTTCGTGGATTGTAGAGGGTGTTGTGAGGAATAAATCGAGGAAAGTGACCCGTATCTGGAAAGTACCTGACGCTAGTCCTTCTGCAGCAAACTTGACTTACAATAAAGCTACCCAAGGGATACACTTAGATTTTGATCGGCTTTGAATATGCTGTAGCATAGGGTAAAAAAAAGATACATATTTTTTAGGTGCCCATATGGCATTAAGGGGCCGAAATTTCCCCTTGAAAAAAATTGTGTTTAATATTTAAGAAAAAAGTTTTGAAAAAGTAACAGACGTAACAAAACTTCAAATAAAAGTTCTATGGTTTCTAATATACATTGCAACGGCACACCCATTATTGTCGAAAAAGTCATTGTTTCAAAATCCTCTTCGATTCAGAATGTTTTGGGCTCGAACATCTCCGCACTTTGTCATTATTATACCGATTTACAATAATGATACAACAATAATGTACAAGCAATTTCAAATGTGACATAATTAAATCTGGAAAGGTAACATTTTCAAAAAAATGGGGGTTATGCTGTTAGTCAAATGTCGAAATGAAGAACAATTATTTTCAAGGGGGCGTTTCACCCCTATGACGGATGTAAGGGAGCGTATAAAAAATATTTATCTATTGTTTTACTCTACACTACACCATAGTCAAATCCGATCAAAATCGAAGTATTTTTCTTGAATAGGTTTAGTCGTTAGTAACCTATTGGCTGTAGGCAGAACGTCTCGTAATGCTGTTTGTTGTAAAGCGATTGCGACCGATTGCCTTGATCAGCAGTGGAGAAGATGGAGCTCGCTGCTACATATGGTTGTGATGCTCTGTTGCCTCAGTGGATGACGGCTTTGGACAAAGGTTTGCATCTGCCGAAAGTTTTTCTAGAGGAACTCCCGAAAACCGCCAGTGTTTTTCGGCATACAGGAGAAAAATAAAATGCAGATGGAAACCCGTGGCTGAAACCGTCATCCACAAAGCAACAGAGCATTGCATTGATAGAAGATATGGCGTTTCTACATATCAGCTAGCTCGTTCCTCTCCACTGGCAATCGTGGCAATCAATAGCGATAACTGAATAACAAACAACTTTGCGAGACGTTCTGCATACGGTCTGTCAGCGTATAAAGTCACTTTGCTGCCGAAGGGATTGCCTAGCGACAGGAGCCGGCGCCTATAGCTCCGACTTCCTGTAGCGTTGTTGGAGGATATTTGTGGACGTGGATTCCTATCCTCATTTAGGAAAAATTTGGAAATTTGTGGTAAGGTCTTATGGGACCAAACTGCTGAGGTCATCGGTCCCTAAGCTTACACACCATTTTATCTAACTTAAACTAACTTACCGTAAGGACGACACATACACCCATTCACGAGGGAGGACTCGAACCACCGACGGGGAGGAGCCGCGCAGACGTGGCAAGACGCCATAGACCACGCGGCAACCCCTCGCAGCTACCCGGCGCGGCTATACTCATTTTGTTCCTCACAACACTGTCTACAATCCCTCGTGCTTCGTCACACTGGCGTGGTATGTAGTACAGGCTTGGATATGCGTGGCACTTTAGTGTTCCCGAAAATGTAGGTAGGAGTGATGCCATCTACATTCTATACACAAGAAAAGATTATGTAGCGTTCTTTTTTTTTTCATTCATAAATCGGATTTGAATGTTCGTTTTTTGTGGGAGAGTCATGTTACGCCTCTTGCAAGGAAGAGAATAGTCTACCAGGAGATAGGCAGAAGTAAAGCTGTGAGGACGGGGCGTGAGTCGTGCTTGGTTAGCTCAGATGGCAGAGCACTTGCCCGCGAAAGGCAAAGGTCCCGAGTTAGAGTCTCCGTCCGGCACACAGTTTGAATCTGCCAAGAAGTTTCATATCAGCGCACACTCCGCTGCAGAGTGAAAATCTCAATCGGGAAACATCCCCCAGGCTGTGGCTAAGCCATATCTCTGCAATATCCTTTCTTTCAGGAGTGCTAGTTCTGCAAGGTTCGCAGGAGAGCTTCTGTAAAGTTTGTAGGGTTGGATACGAGGTACTGGCAAAGTAAAGCTGTGAGGACGGGCCGTGAGTCGTGCTTGGGTAGCTCAGATGGTAGAGCACTTGCTCGCGAAAGGCAAAGGTCCCGAGTTCGAGTCTCGGTCCGGCACACAGTTTTTAACTGCCAAGAAGTTTCTACCAGGAGATGTCGGAGTTATTTAGCTACACGATCGCGGAATGTCTAGATTGCTGATTACTATTTCTTGATATTGCTGCCCGCACTAATCGAGATGCGACGACTGTTATGCAAATATGGAATTGATAGGTTTAGTAAGACGATACTGAATTATATGAAGCACCTCGGTGGCGCAGCGAGATTAGCGTCCGCGAGAACAGGAAGTTTCGCCTTTCGGGCGTGCAAGAACTTATAGTCACAACACATATCTTGGATCATAAAATATACTTATTGGTATCATTGACATGCACATGGACAGAGCGACGGTGTCTGGAGCACCACGAACTACCGTCAAGCCCCCATTGTCACGGCTTCCTTTGGTATGTCAGGAGAGAATGGCTCGCCGACAGTAGTATGCTCATCGACAATGGTGCGCTTATCTCCAACACTGAACACAGGCGCGTCACCACATCGTCTTCCCAGACAAGTCTTGGTTCTTGGAATGGACGTGTCCGCGTGTATAGCCTATGAGCAGAACAGACGTTACCACATGCGTTCGTCATCGTCACACAGCGCCAGACCTTGACACGATGGTATGAGGTGCCACCGGTTACACAGCACGATCACCTGCAGTCCGTGTAGTCGGCAATTAGGACAGCACGTGTTACATTTCTGATGTATTAAGACTGATGTCAGTGCCTTACCGCCGATGTCTCCGTGACCTTATCTTATCGTAACATAATACCTCACGTTGCCCGTGATCTCCCGATCTATCTCACAGTGGTCAACTCTTTCCCTGGGTACCTTGCTCTGCACATCTGTCGAAACTATCCTTACCCACTCAGCGTGTCACTAAGACTGACGAGCTCTGGCACAGAGTTGACGCCGCATGGAACGCCGTACCTGCATCTATCGTCCCAGCGGAAGCCCATCGGACTGAACCCATTGTTGCTCGTACTGAGCCGTTCAGAGAGTCGTTTTTCCCTCGCACGATCCACGAGTGGAACAGAGGGGCGGCGGGGTGGGGGGGGGGGGGAATATGACTTTGGCGCAAATTGTGCCTTCCGCTACACGCCGCTTGGTGGCTAGCGGAGTATATATGTAGATGTAGATTTAGATGTAGCCGCCGAGAAAGTGGCACGCCACCACTGAGCGTGCCACTACGACTAACGAGCTCTGGCACAGAGCTGACGCCGCATGGAACGACATACATGCACTTGTCATCCCAGCGGCAGCTCATCGGATTGAACCCATTTTTGCTGCCAAAGCTGACAACCCTGCGTACCAGATTTCGTACACTCTATACCCCCAAACCACCTACGAAGTTAACCAAGGGCTCTTCCTAACGTGGTAACTACGGTATCATTGTCGACAGCACAGGGCGCATCGCACGTCACTCGCATTTCTGTGGACAAAGATACATTCCAACAGGTCGTCGGCTGCGACATCACCGCCATGCGGTAGCAACACCGCTCCGTTGCTGCTGGAGTTCTCGGTTATTATACAGCTTTATATGCCTGTTAATATACACTCATGCTCATAAATTAAGGATAATTGCAGAATATGGTGCCATACAACGTGGCACTACACACAACTGGGGCTGATAGCATGGCCACAAAGGGAACACACACGACACAGATCTGTAAGTCCACGGTATTGGTGATAATTTGAGAAAACCGTCCCGAAACACATGTGCTACAAAACGCCACTGTTTCCTGGGCATGTACCCCGACGTCAGTATGGGATATGATCACCATGCACACGTACACAAGCCGCACAACGGGTTGGCATACTCTGGATCAGGTGGTCGAGCAGCTGCTGGGGTGTAGCCTCCCATTCTTGCAGCAGTGCCTGTCGGAACTCCTGAAGTGTCGTAGGTGTTTGAAGACGTGCGGCGATACGTCGACAGAGAGGATCCCAGACGTTCTCGATGGGGTTTAGGTCTGAAGAATAGGCAGGCCACTCCATTCGCCTGGTATCTTCTGTTTCAAGGTACTCCTCCACGATGGCAGCTCGGTGGGAACGTGCGTTATCATCCATGAGGAGGAAGGTGGGACCCATTGCACCCCTGAAAAAGCGGACATACTGGTGCAAAATGACATCCAGATACACCTGATCTGTTATAGTTCCTCTGTCAAAGATATGCAAGGGTGTACGTGCACTAATCATAATCTCACCCTACACCATCAAACCACGACCCCCATACAGGTCTCTTTCAAGGACGTTAAGAGGTTGGTATCTGGTTCCTCGTTCACGCCAGATGAAAACCCGGCGAGAATCACTGTTCAGATTATACCTGGACTCGTCCGTGAGCATAACCTGGGACCACTGTTTCAATGACCATGTATCGTGTTCTTGACACCAGGCTTTATGGGCTCTCCTGTAACTAGGGGTCAGTGGAATGCAACTTGCAGGTCTCTGGGCGAATAAACCATGTCTGTTCAGTCGTCTGTAGACTGTGTGTCTGGAGACAACTGTTCCAGTGGCTGTGGTAAGGTCCCGAGCAAGGCTACCTACAGTACTCCGCGGCCGTCTGCTGGCCCTGATGGTTAGATATCGGTCTTCTTGTGGTTATGTACACTGTGGACGTCCCGTACTGAAGCGCCTGGACACGTTTCCTGTCTGCTGGAATCGTTGCCGTAATCTTGATATCACATTTTGTGGCACGTGGAGGGCCCGTGCTACGACCTCTGTGTTTGACCAGCCTCCAGTCGCCCAAGTATTCTACCCCTCATAACGTCATCAATATGTGTTCTTTGTGCCATTTTCACACACAGTCACCATTAGCACGTATGAAAATGTCTGCACACTTACTCGCTGAACTGTAATCTGACATGCACCAACACACTTCAGCGGATGTGGACTGCTGACAGCGCCACCGTGCGACGACCTCAGGTCAAATGCACCGCATGGTCATGCCCCGGGGTGATTTAAACCCGCAAACCGCCCACCAGAGCGTTGTTTCACCATGTATCCACATTATCCTTAATTTATGAGCATGAGTGTAAATTGGTAAAACAAATATTGCACTAGGCTAATTTGGGATCGCTCTATCGAATGGACACGTGAAATTCGGCAGTAAAAACAGTTTTTTGGTTACGGGAAATAAACTGACGCTTTCTGTCCACACTGGACGTCGCATGAAAGACATGATGAGAAGCATTTGTTTGGACTGACTCCAGCTACACACTGAAAAAGAGAAATTCCAAATATCTGACGAAACGCCAGAGAAAATTTGCATGACAATTCTTAGGAGAGACGCCGTGTATATTGCATCCAGAAAGTACTTGAATCAGGGAGAGTGTGGAAAGGCGTATCAAGTGGTCAAAATATATGTATTTTATTCTTTCTCTTGTAATTGCTATAAATAATTGCGATGTTGTATTCATTCATTGATGTTTCTGGTGTTCTACGTTATCTCGTGTAGCTAAGGAAACAACACCTAGCATACTGAACACGCGCAAAACGCAAACTTTCATTATTTGCTGTCCTTCTTGGGGTTTCAATTTTAATGGCCGTCATATACACTGAGGTGACAAAAGTTCAAGCGATAGCGATACACTCTTGTACAGATGGCGGCAGTACCGCTTACACAACGTGAAAAGGGTAGTGCATTGGCGGAATTGTCATTTGCACTCAGGGGATTCGTATGGAAAGGTTTTCGACGTGGTTATGGCCGTACGACACGAGTTAACAAACTATGAACGCCGAATTGTAGTTGGAGCCAGACCCATAGGAGATTCCATTTCGGAAATAGTTACGGAAATCAATATTCCGAGATCCACATTGTCAAAGGTGTGTCGAGAATACTACTTTCAGGCTTTACCTCTCACCACGGACAACGCAGTGACCAACGGCATTCACTTAACGACCGAGAGCAGCGGTGTTTGCATAGAGCTGTTGGTGCTAACAGACAAGCAACACGGTGTGACATAACCGCAGAAACCACTGTGGGACGTACGATGAACCTATCCTTTGGGACGGTAAAAATGGTTCAAATGGCTCTAAACTTTATGGGACTTAACATCTGAGGTCATCTGCCACGTAGACTTAAAACTACTTAAACCTAACTAACCTAAGGACATCACACACATCCATGCCCGAGACAGGATTCGAACGTGCGACCGTAGCACCAGCGCGGTTCTGGACTGAAGCGTCTAGAACCGCTTGGCCACAGCGGCCGGCATTGGGACCGTAAGGTGAAATTTGGCGTTAATGGGCTATGGCAGCGGAGGATCGACGCGAATGCCTTCTGCACGACGTCACCTACAGCGCCTCTCCTGGACTCGTGCTCATATCAGTTGGACCCTATATGACTGAAAAACTGCGGCCTGATCAGATGAAACTCGATTTCAGTTGCTAAGAGCTGACAGTTGGGTACCAGTCTCTTGCGAACCCCACGAAGCCGTGGACACAAATTGTCAACAATGCACTGTACAAGATGATGGTGTCCTGATAATGATGTGGGCTGCGTTTGCATGGAATAGAACCGGTCTCTGCACCAGCTGAACCTCTTGGAGACCGTCTGCAGTGATTCATGCTCTTCTTGATCCCAGACAATGATGGAATTTTAATGTCTGACAACACACCAAGTCACCAGCCCCCAATGGTTTGCGATTGGTGGAAGAACTTTCTGGACAGTTCAAGTGAATTATTTGGATATACAAATCGCCATACATGAATCTCATTGGACATTTATCGATCAGTTCGTGCACGAAATCCTGCATCAGCAGCACTTTCGTAATTATGGCCGGCTATAGAAGTACCATGACTGAGTATTTCTGCCGCGGACTTCCAACGACTTGTTGAGTCCATGCCACGTCCAATTGCTGCACTATACAGACCAAAAAGAGGTCTGAAACGTTCTTAGGAGGTATCCCATGACTTTTGTCACCTCATAGTATGAGGGTTGCCCAGAAAGTAATGCACTGCTTTATTTTTTCCACGGCCGAAAACAATTCTACGAACGCGAAACTTTACATATGTATTATTTGAAGTCTCATGAGTGAGCGCGCCAAGTTTCCATCACTTCCGACAGATAGCGTAGCTGCAGGACAGTTTCAAAATGGCGTCCGTAAGTGATGTACGTTACAAGCAACGTGCCGTCATTGCATGTCTCGCTTCAGAGAAAGAAACTGTCGGGAATATTCACAGATGCGTATGCAAAGTCTATGGAGCAACCGGTATCGACAGAAGTACAAATGGTTCAAATGGCTCTGAGCACTATGAGACTTAACTTCTGACGTCATCAGTCCCCTAGTACATAGAACTACTTAAAGCTAACTAACCTAAGGACATCACACACATCCATGCCTGAGGCAGGATTCGAACCTGCGACCGTAGCGGTCGGGCGGTTCCAGACTGTAACGCCTAGAACCGCTCTGTCACACCGGCCGGCGACAGAAGTACAGTTATAGTTCAATTCTTTTATCTTGGCGGTTCGCGCATGCCCGCTCAAACGCGGGAGATTGCTGCGTTGCCAGTTGTACGCGCCAAGAGAAGCACCGCCATAGTATAGTTAGCAAACTTACGTTTAGGGGGGAGCAAGCAGTTTGTGAAGTAAAGCCACCACGGCCGCATTAACCCTTCCGCTGCTACAGAGGCGTGCTCCCCGCATTTCGCGATGTGCGCGATTTTGTCATCATTGCACTGCTCGCGTGTGCAGACACATGGTGTTTCGACTGCTTTGACACACTTTATCATTCGATTTCACACAAACTATTTGGCCCAAAAATTTGATTTTTACACATATTCTTGACTGATACCTTCCCCCCATAAATGACTTAATTTTGTTTCGATGTTCAACGCAGTTATTGTGCAGCATTAGATGTAGTAAACGATTGCACGAAATTTTGCAGAGGTAAAAGTCCATAGCGTAAACTTTCCGTATGGTCGATTTTAGTTGCCACTAGAAATTTCAAAAAATTACATTCAAACGCATAAAATTCATGAAGAAAGACACTTCGATATTGTTTTTAAATAAAGAAAATATTAAGCGCCGATCAAGGCTTGAAATCAGAACCTTTTGCTTGTCAGCCAAATATCTTAACCGTTACACTAACGCTCATCAAACAACATAACCCCAGGAGGACTTTAAAATATCACGCAAAATACCGGCAAACACTGTTCGTATGATTATGAATTACTCACGTTTTGTCGAAGTACAATAGGAAATAAACAATTACCGCTGTTCTTGAGTGTGAAAAAACGGTTAGTGAGAATGATACAAACACCTTTCCTTGCTATCGCCTGAATTAGGAGGCTTATTGCTTGTTTGGTTTAATTAATTAATAGAATATGAAGCAATTGGTATAAAGAATGCTTTTTCCAAACTTTCTATAAAAGAAAGTCTGCTATCAAGACATTGCTTTTGTTCAATTATTTTATTTATGACTGAACGTTTGTAAAACTGAAGATTCTCGTCCGTGCTCTGCACTGCAGTCAAGCTCTGGCAACGTCGTTCTCTGTTCATTGGCTGACTGTGTTTTGTGACGTCAGATGCGCAGAACGAACCTAAACTCGGCCGCCGTCATAAATGACGCGCACTTTAGCCGCTGGGCACAGAGGGTGAGGTCATCAGAAGGCGGTTCAGTGGAGCTCCACGATTTGCAGCGGTCGGGGGGACCATGCACGGCTGTCACACCTGACAAACCTGACCTACTCCCCTCGGCCTTCCACTTGTTTGGGCCATTGAAGGATGCCATTCGTGAAAGTCATTTTCAGGACCTTGAGGAAGTGATTCACACAGTGAAGCACTGGCTTCGCAACCAGGACAAGCATTGGTAGCGACAGGGCATACACGCCTTTGTTTCGCGCTGGAGGAAGGCCATAGAACTGGATGGAGATTACGTGGAAAAATAAGGTGAGTAGATAAAACCCCATCCTTTCGTCTGTGTAATTCTCATTATGTTCAATAAAGAATTGTTGAAGAGAATAAAAGCGGTGCATTAAGTTTTTTTGCAACCTTCGTGTGTCTTTTACACAGTCCAGTCACCGACTATGTTCTACGTCACCATGCAATAACCACTCACAAACAATGGCTCTGAGCACTATGGGACTTAACTTCCGAGGTCATCAGTCGCCTAGAACATAGAACTACTTAAACCTAACTAAGCTACGGACATTACACACATCCATGCCCGAGGCAGGATTCGAACCTGCGACCGTGGCGGTCGCGCGGTTCCCGACTGTAGCTCCTAGAACCTTTCGGCCACTCCGGCCGGCAACCACTCACAGTCGCCAGGTGGGAGCACCAGCAGCAGACAGTACAATATGTCGAGGGCAGTGCAGTGGATTTCGTAATGCGAAAATAGAGAGCTTTACCTTACATCCAATAAGACATGATCATTGTCCATTGGACAGACGGACGTTGGCATGTATGGCCCTGTAACAATCGTCGTGAGAGTCTAGGCTGGAGTTATGGTCTGGCTAATGTTTTTGTGGCATTGCCTGAGTAATCTCGTCATTCTGGAAGGCGCAATGGATGGACAAATGTATGCATGTATCTCAGTATACCATGTCCAACCCTAAATGCAGTTTGCTTCCCATCGGCACATTGGCATCTACCAGCAAGAAAATGCAAGATGTTACACAGCTCTTAGTGTACAGGCGTGGTTCGAAGAGCATCTGGATGGGTTTACCGTGCGCCCTGGCCACCCAAATGTCCGGATTTCAACCAAATTGAGAATGTTAGGAGCACCTCTATCACGCTGTTCGTGCCATGGATTCTCAACAGGGAATGATTCTCTTCCTGCACGTCTCGCAGCAGTTCTCCATGCAGAATTTTGTTATTCTGTTTTCTGACAGGTGGTCTCATTAATGTGATTGGACAGCGTATGACAATTCATACAAACGAACAGCAGTCTCAGTACAGTCTCCTCTCACACGCACCAGCAATACAATGCAACCGGCGCTTTCTCTTACGGAGAGTGTAAAATTTCCTACGGGTATCACGATTGGTCTTCCGGCACAGCTGCTACTTGTCTAATAGTGTCACGGAAGCGACGCTGCGCTCGGGCATTAAACTTTTACTGTTCCGCCGGCTAGGGCTTAAGAGCGGAGCAGTAATCTTAATTGGCTAGAGCGAGCTGGGCAGCGTTTACACGTGGCGCCCACTTGGACGTGCAGCAGCGCACGGGCTCGGCACCGCAACCTGGCCGTGGTGTGTGCGCTGCCGGTTTAACGAGAAGACGTGAGAGGCCGGCGGGTTGTCTGGGCCCAGCGCAGACGGCCGCCTCGTTACGCCTACCGTCCCGGCGTATGCTAATAACGGCCGACGCTACACCGAGCGGCGCATCCCCTGCTGCCTGCGTCGCAGGTGCCACGCTGAGACCAGGGACAGTCTTCGCAAAACGCTTACATGCGTTTAGTGACCGTTTGCGATGGAGAGCGTACATGCAAATGCCGTGATCTGATGCAATTCGCTTTACACTGAACCTTCATGCATCCGTTCACACGAGAGGTTCACAGTAGCCATCGTGCAACTTGTCAAGCGGATCACACAGAGTCGCACTGAGGGCCATAAGGCGGGGCGCAGTGGGTCAGCCTTGTGTCCTCCATTGCTCAGCCCTTCTCGCGCAGTTTCAGCACACTTTGTCAAGCCAGCAACTCTATTGTTGTGTTGTTCTAATGTTACCGGTACTGTTCTCTCGCCGTTTATTGCGCACCGTATCTGAAGTCGTAATACTTAGCTCGATTACACGCTGCTTCTACATCGACATCTACGTGATTACTCTGCTATTCACAACAAAGTGCCTGGCAGAGGGTTCAATGAACCACCTTCATGCTGTCTCTCTACCGTTCCACTCTCGAACGGCACGCGGGAAAAACGAGCACGTAAATTTTTCCGTGCGAGCCCTGATTTCTCTTATTTTATCGTGATGATCATTTCTCCCTGTGTAGGTAGGTGCCAACAGAATGTTTTCGCAATCGGAGGAGAAAACTGGTGATCGAAATTTCATGAGAAGATCCCGTCGCAACAAAAGCGCCTTTGTTTTAATGATTGCCATTCCAATTCACGTATCATGTCTGTGACACTATCTCATCTATTTCACGATAATACAAAACGAGCTGCTCTTCTTTGTACTTTTTCGGTGTTATCCGTCAGTCTCACCTGATGAGGATCCCACACCGCACAGCAGTACTCCAGAATAGGGCGGACAAGCGTAGTGTAAGCAGTCTCTTTGGTAGACCTGTTGCACCTTCTAAGTGTTCTGCCAATGAATCGCAGTCTTTGGTTTGCTCTACCCACAATATTATCTATGTGGTCGTTCCAATTTAGGTTATTTGTAATTGTAATCCCTAAGTATTTAGTTGAATTTACAGCCCTCAGATTTGTGTGACTTATCGCGTAATCGATATTTAGCTGATTTCTTTTAGAACTCATGTCAATAACTTCGCACTTTTCTTTATTCAGGCATCAACTGCCACTTTTCGCACCATACAGATATCTTATCTAAATCCTTTTGCAAGTCATTTTTATCATCTCATGACTTTACAAGACGGTAAATGACAGCATCATCTGCAAACAATCTAAGACGGCTACTCAGATTGTCTCCTATGTCGTTAATATAGATCAGGAACAACAGAGGACCTATACACTTCCTTGGGGAACGCCGGATATTACTTCTCTTTTACTCGATGACTTTCCGTCTATTACTACGAACTGTGACCTTTCTGACAGGAAATCACGAATCCAGTCGCACATCCGTAGGCACGCAGTTTGGTTAGAAGACGTTTGTGAGGAACGGTGTCGAAAGCCATCTGGAAATCATTCCTTAGTACTCTGTCCATAGAAGACACTATTTTTGGTAGACGTAAATGGTAGTGAAACATGGACTGAGGGGAAACGGGAACAGATGAGAAACAAAGCAATTGACATGCGGTGTTACAGACTAATGTTGAAAACCAGTAGCATGGTAAGCTAGGGTATGAGGAGGTTGTGTACAGAATCGTAGAGGAAAGGACTACGTGGAAAATACTGACAAGAAGAAGGGACAGGATGACAGAACGTCTGTTAAGACATCAGAGAATGACTTGCATTGTACTAGAGGGAGCTGTAGAGGAGAAAAACTGCGGAAGAAGACAGACATTAGAGTACATCCAGTAAATAATTCAGGATGTAGGTTGCAAGTACTATTCTGAAATGAAGAAGCTGACGAAGGAGAGGAATTCACGGCGGGCCGCGTCAGATCAGTCAGAACCCAAATGACTAAACAGAAAAAGAAAAAAGTTGTATAGCCGTCTGTAGGAAGAGGTGTGCTTCATCCGCGTACTTTGGCCCCTTTCCTTCTGGATACGTGATAGTTGTGTCGTATGGATATTTGCAGAGCGTAAGTTAGAGTAACTGATACGTTTATGTTGTAATGTTTGTATTGGTTAAAAACAGTCTTGGTTGCAATTTTAGTTTTTTAGTTTTCAACTACGCGTTTCGCCTTATTTAGGAATCTTCACGTTATCTTATTTTGGTATTTCTTAGAAGGATCCTTTAGTCAGTGTAGCCAAAGGGCATCGTCGAATAAGTCAAGCCAACAACGCCTTCGTTACACTCAGTAAAAACTTTTCTAGATCGACGCGAGTGACACCAAGGCCTGCACAGCGCGTTCCCGTTCACAGGAGCGAGTAACAGAATAAGATGGGGCTCAAGTAGTAAGCATATGCAGGTCTTGGTGTCACTCGCGTCCCTCTAGAAAAGTTTCTACTGAGTGTAACGAAGACGATGTTGGCCTGATATATTCGATGATGCCGTTTGGCTACACTGACTAAAGGATCCTTCTAAGAAATACCAAATTAAGATAACCTGAAAATGCCTAAATAAGGCGAAAGGTATAGCTGAAAAATAAAAACTAATATTGCAACCAGGACTGTTTTTAACCAATACTGTTAAGCAGTGGTTTGCTGTATGCCACATATGGATTGGAAGAATTTCTGCAATGTTTGTGTTGTATGGTGATGATGTGAGAAAGGAATAGGTGAAACCCGGGTGAGGGCATATAGCCTACTTCTCCCGAACAGCAGCAAGAGGCCCACCGGGTTCAACGACCCCACCCAACGGACGCATCACTATCAACACTGCGCTCTCTCCATGAGACACTGCAGAGACGTTTTCAGTTTACCTCAGGACATCTGCGCAAAGACTGTTGATCAGGAACTTTACGCCACCGTCTCTTCTTCCCTTGCACTGGCAGTGAAAATGTCATCCACCACCAGGATTCCAACCGCTTTACTTCTGAGTCAAGTGCCACCTTATAAGGGTGCGTTACAAGCATCGTGTCATGGAACAGGGACTGATTTACTTATTCTGCACCTATGGGCGTATAGCACAATAAGAGGAGGAGGGAGGGCGCCATATTATTTCATGGACCTGTCGACACTTTATATTAAAGTTACAGAGTTGCCGGGTTTCCTGTCAGCTATTCTCGGCGTCTGTCTCGTAGTTCTGTGGATTGTTGCGAGTCTTAAACTACACTGTCCAGTCACATTAATGTGACCACCTGTCAAAAACCAGAATAACCACCTGTTGCAGCACAGAACGCTGCGATACGTGCAGGAAGAGAGTCAGTGAGGTTTTGAAAGGTACCGATAAAGATGTGGAGCCATGCCGACTCCTGTGCCGTGGCCAGCTGCGCTAGCTTCTCGGACACGAGCAGCCCAATCAAGGTGGTCGCTAAATATTCTCGACTGGGTTTAAATTCGGAGAATTTGGTGGCCAGTGAAGTGAGACCTGTGCGACATTTTTTGTCTTGTCCTCCTGGCAGATGCCATCGTACCAAACTAAAACAAACTGCATGTGGGGATGGTCATGATCCACAACGATAGATGCATACTGGTCCTGATCCATAGTGCCTTCCAGAATGACCAGATCAGCCAGAAAATGTCCTGATAGCATTCCCCAGACTATAATTGTTGCACTGTGTTTGCTTTCAGACGTTTCACGCCGTACACGCCAACGGCCATCTGCCCAATGGGGCACAAAACGTGATTCATCTGAGAAGGCCACCTGTTGTGCCACTATCGTGAAAATTCCAGCCTTCGTTGCCGATAAACAGCCAGTCAACATGGATCCATGAACAATGCACTCTCTACAGAGGCCCATGCAGAACAACATTCGGTGAGCGGTCGTTGATGACCCATCGTTGGTAACCCCTTGTTCCACTTGACTGGTCAGTTGCTCAACAGCTACACGTGTATTTGCCCGTACACATCTCCACAGGTGTAGGTCACCACTATTGTCTATGGCCCGTAGTGCACCACAGTTGGTTTTAGATACCGTCTTATGCCATGCACGGTATACTTAAACCAAGGAGTATGCGAATTGTTTACAGACTTGGCCGTTTCTGAGATGCTTACACCCTTTGTCCCAAAGCTAATGAGCGTGCTGTTTTGGACGTCAGACATATCTCTCCACTTTCTCATCATTATATTAGCTGCACTGTTTTCCGCGAACCCTGCCGCTTGTGATACCAGTTGCCGTCTGTGAGTGGGTACGCGGTGGTCATATTAATGTGACTGGACCATGTATATACGAGAATCTCTTTGATTGAGTAAACTAGTAGTCTACTGCAATTAGTGCAGAACACTTTTTTATAAATCACACTTTTATTTAGCTCTCCATCTAGTTCTGAAGGCGGCTCATTATAGACGAACAAGCACAAGATACGAAACTTCCTGGCAGATTAAGACTCTGTGATGGGCCGAGACTCGAACTCGGGACCTTTCCTTTTCCCGGGCAAGTCTTCTACCGTCTGAACTACCCAAGCACGACTCAAGACCTGTTGTCACATCTCGTCTCCTACCTTCCAAACTTCACCGAACCTCTCCTGCGGACCTTGCGAGAATGGCTATTGCGAACACATGGCTTAGCCACAGCCTGGGTGACGTTTTCGGAACGAAATTTTTCACTTTGCATCGGAGTGTACGCTGATACGAAACTTCCAAGCACAAGATACATGAAATCGGCAAAATTACACGACCAAACTAACACAGATTATTCTTAGCCTGACTTACTTCATTACAAACCGAACAGCCTAAAGTTGAGCAACTCATTTAACACTTTCGCTACTTGTGGAGGCCCCAGCTCGACTGCTTTGCGTCCTACACCAGATAGCTCTAGAGGCTATTGCTGTACTGGCTCTCAGATTGGTATGGCTATAATATTGAATCGAATTCCGTGTATCTTCGTAAACTGTCGTAAGTGACCCGTTTCACAATAGGACGCCTACTTGTTACTGTCTGCCACATTGTATTTACACTCTAAGACAAAAAGAAACTGCGCACCAAGAGCGAGTCATGAAAATTGGTCACAAATTGATATTCATGTAGGTGTCGGTGCAATATTGTAAACTTTGACTGCCGGTGCATGATGTGTGGCGTTGTAGCGCAGTTTCTCCAAGCAGCCCAAGGATATTGAACAGGACATATCAATTCCAGGGCATAAAGACTTTGCGAATTTCATTTCGTGTACTCAGGCACGTGTACAATGTACGCAGATGTCAGCATTTGAAAGATGACGTGTAACTGAGTTCAACGAAGCCGGGTGGAGCACTCTAGATATTTGATTAGGAGCGATGCCACTATTGGTGACGTTGGCAGAAACAGGTGAAGTATGGGCGAACACAGCGTCAAGAAAGAAGCTGTCGACCTAGAGAGACGACAGAACGTGAGGACCGGGAAATCGCCAGAAAGGCACTCAGGGCCGCCGATTCATCTTTATTATCGATTCGACGTGCAACTGTTGCTTCAGTGACTACAAGGTACATTAATAGGCGGCTCACAGAAAGGGGACTTAGCACACTGCTCCGCTTGCGTCGACTACTGCTCACCTCTGTACACCATCTGCAGTGGTGTCGGGCTCATTCCGCCTGGAATCTCGTTGACTGGAGTAGGATTATCTCCAGTGATTAATCACGCTTCGAACTGATGACCACTGAAGTCGTGTCTGGAGACACCCCAGACAGTGGTGGCATACCAATCTCGCTGCCGCCCGCCATACTGCGCGACAACCTGGGCCTACGTTTCAGCAAGATAATGCCAACAAGTTTCCGGGGTTGCTCCACAACTGCGAATGTATGGAGCATCATGAGCAGGGCCCTCCAACCAGCTCGGGAATCAGACGATCTAACGCTCCAACTGGACTGGGTTTGGTACGATACCCCTCAGGAGGACATCCAACAACTCCGTCGGTAAATGCCAAGCCAAATAACTCCTTGCATAAGGGCCAGAGGTGTGCCAACACCTTATTGACTGGCTCTCAATTTGTGAAGCTCTTTCTCTTGAATACAGCACCCAATTTTTCTAACATTGTAGTCATTCGTTTGTCTGTACATGTACATCACATCCACCGACTTCCGTCGCTTTCAGATAATTCCTTCGTGGTGTGTCCCTGTTTTTTTTCTGTTTCAGCGCATTATGAACTTCTGTTGTAAGGTGGATATAATTTCGCACCTTACAAGCACTTTGCCGTGATTTAGAACCGGAATTAGGCATTATCTGATAGGTTGTGCGTCATATATATGAATATTTGAAAAAGTCTGACACTGTCACGTACACCTTGTAAATAGTTGCTAACGCTTATTGAATGAAAGGTGACAGAGAGTCTTTATTTTCAAAACGGTGTAATGAATGATTGCCTATATTAGCGGAGGTTGGAACGCCAGTGGAAATGAAACAGCAGGTGTAATTCAAGCCCTGGGTGGAAAAGCCCTCACTGGTGTGTTGGTCCTGCTTAAACACAGGAAGTAGCCAAGACGGAGAGTCAGGGAACCTGTGCCCTGAAGCACAACACAACGGCGGCCGGCCGGTATTGTAGCGGGGCCAGAAGGATAGCCGGATAATACATCGGAAACTGAAAATCTTGGACGCAGCAGAGAGGAACAAGGAAGCATTATCTCGGAAATCATGCAGGCTGGGCTATTTCCGAGGATTTTTACTCTGAGAAGTGCAGCACTGAAAGTATTCCTAATTAACGAGGATTGGTATTTCCTCGCAAACTTTCCACGCTGGATGACAAAAGACTAAAATATGGTTGGCCTGCGTTTGGAAGAATCTATAGAGAGGGAGAATATTTCGTGGTTTCGAGAATATGAATCGCCTTCTGCACTTACGAGGGAGGGGAGCCGAGCTTTGCTGGGAAGCCAGCGGTGGAGAGAAAGAGGTCTTCCATTTAGAGCGCCCGTGTTTGACGGTGACTCAGTATCAGCTTTGTTGCTACAGACGGACTTGCTGTCTTTGCTCTCAGGACATCTTGTAGCTAGAACAGCTAGGCACTGTACTGTTGCGAACTTACACGATTCTGGACTTCACCTCCGGATAGGGAGTCGTCGTTGAGTACGCAGCGTTTACTGATTGAGAGCACTTCTTCTGCCTGTACTCATGTTAGACGTTATCTGAACTTCGTCCATGTGGCTGGCAGTTCGCGTTTCCCGTCTGTAGAACACAGAGAAGAGAAGACAGTATTACATTATACTAGTCAGAGGACGGTGTTCTGCCGTCCTAGTGTTTGAATGAGGTTGTTTTTGTATTTTGTGGCTGGAGTTCTTCCATCATCGCTGACATGTACGAGAAATATTACTCCGATGCACGGATGCAGTACATACGGTCATATTTCTAATTGCTTTTGCTTATTGGGGCTACAAAGCTAAACAACTGTGATCATGTAAATTTTATTTCCACTCAGGTTACACACCACTGTCGATCACCTTTGAAAGTAGTGTCTTCTAGAGTTTGGTACGCAGATGATGAAAGTCATCTCGTGTTATTGATATTAGATATTAGATCTTGTAGCCAAAGTAGTAAATGAGCTTTGTTGTTTGGGGAGCAAAATAACTGATGATGGTCGAAGTAGAGAGGATACGAAATGTAGACTGGCAATGGCAAGAAAAGCGTTTCTGAAGAATATAAATTTGTTAACATCGAGTATAGATTTAAGTGTCAGGAAGTCGTTTCTGAAAGTATTTGTATGGAGTGTAGACATGTAAGGAAGTGAAACATGGACAATAAATAGTGTAGACAAGAAGAGAATAGAAGCTTTCGAAATGTGGTGCTACAGAAGAATGCTGAAGATTAGATGGATAGATCACGTAACTAACGAGGAAGTATTGAATAGAATTGGGGAGAAGAGAAATCTGTGGCACAGCTTGACCAGAAGAGGGGATTGGTTGGTAGGACATATTCTTAGGCATCAAGGGATCACCATTTTAGAATTGGAGGGCAACGTGGAGGGTAAAAATCATAGAGGGAGACCAAGAGATGAATACACTAAACAGATTCAGAAGGATGTAGGTTGCAGTAGGTACTGGGAGATGAAGAAGCTTGCACAGGATAGAGTAGCATGGAGAGCTGCATCAAACCAGTCTCTGGACTGAAGACCACAACAACAACAGCCATAAAAAGGGGCAGATTTGGACAATTGATCAATCATATTAGTTAGGAAATCCATTTGTATCTCTTTATGTCCACTGGACATTGATATATAAACATTTGTAATATATAAAGGGGTTTTAATCTACAGTAAATGTATAAGCAGAAACAGCATTTATCATTTGTAGTTACTAGTTCCCTTAATCATTCATTTATGTTTATGTTGTAATTTATATGTTAAAGAGCAAGACGGAGAAGATAATATCACCATCAAGAGATCCTAAGATTTGCTTTAGGGGGTAGTCAGACAGGGCCACATCTCAGACAGGGCCACATCTTCATTTTCGCGTTCAGTATTTTCCGTTGCGCACATTCATTTTACACCCGCCTGGAGTAGCATCTTGGACTGCATCACCGTGGCGTCCGTTTTTAATGATTACTGAGACGTGTCATGCGGTTTCGGTTTCTAAATTGTGAACGCTTTTAAATACGAATACATTCCTGTCATTAGCTGTTTGGAGGCTGAGGCTGCTGCATACGCTACGATCAGTCCTTGCTTCTCTCGCCGCTCGTTCCGAAGCGGTCCACCTGCACAGTAGCCACTGCTGCTTACCGCTACACTGGCTTCGCTAGCGCGTCCCGTGCACAGTAACTTTTAATAAAATGATGATAACGTCACAGCTGCCACTGTTTATCATTTCTCTACAGTTTACTAAACCATTACTGTACATCTCTGATGATGGAGAAAACAATGACTATATTCTAAGTAGAGAGTTTCATTCCGCAAGTGCAAAGTAGGCCGGTAGTGTAGGACTGTTCGATACGTGATGATGCTGTCTAATTTAAGACGACTGAAGTATGGAATGAAATGTAGAGGGTGACCCAAAATGAATGTTAAACTTTCAGCATTCGTTCAGTATAAGAAATGTGTTTCACAGCAGCGAAGATGAACAAGTACTGATAGCTCTTAAGGTATGCGCTTGGGAACTTACACTACTGGACATCAAAAATTGCTACACCACGAAGATGACGTGCTACAGACGCGAAATTTAACCGACAGGAATAAGATGCTGTGATGTGCAAATGATTAGCTTTTCAGAGCATTCACACAAGGTTGGGAATGGTGGCGACACCTACAACGTGATGACATAACGAAAATTTCCAACCGATTTCTCATACACAAACAGCAGTTGACAGGCGTTGCCTGGTGAAACGTTGTTGTGATGCCTCGTGTAAGGAGGAGAAATGTGTACCATAACGTTTCCGACTTTGATGAAGGTCGGATTGCAGCCTATCACGATTGCGGTTTATCGTATCGCGACATTGCTGCTCGCGTTGGTCGAGATCCAATGACTGTTAGCAGAATATGGAATCGGTGGGTTCAGGAGGGTAATACGGAACGCCGTGCTGGATCCCAACGACCTCGTATCTCTAGCAGTCGAGATGACAGGCATCTTATCCGCATGGCTGTAACGGATCGTGCAGCCACGTCACGATCCCTAAGTCACCAGATGGGGACGTTTGCAAGACAACAACCATCTGCACGAAAAGTTCGACGACGTTTGCATCAGTATGGACTATCAGCTCGGAGACCGTGGGTGCGGTTAACCTTGACGCTGCATCACAGACAGGAGCGCCTGCAATGGTGTAGTCAACGACGAACCTGGGTGCACGAATGGCAAAACGTCATTTTTTCGGATGACTCCAGGTTCTGTTTATAGCATCATGATGGTCGCATCCGTGTTTGGCGACATCACGGTGAACGCACATTGGAAGCAAGTGTTCGTCATCGCCATACTGGCGTATCACCTGGCGTGATGGTACGGAGTGCCATTGGTTACACGTCTCGGTCACCTCTTGTTCGCATTGACTGCACTTTGAACAGTGGACGTTACGTTTCAGATCAGTTACGACCCGTGGCTCTACCCTTCATTCGATCCCTACGAAACCCTACATTTTAGCAGGATAATGCACGACCGCATGTTGCAGGTCCTGTATGGGCCTTTCTGGATACAGAAAATGTTCGACTGCTGCCCTGGCCAGCACATTCTCCAGATTGAAAACTTCTGGTCAATGGTGGCCGATCAACTGGCTCGTCACAATACGCGAGTCACTACTCTTGATGAACTGTGGAATCACGTTGAAGCTGCATGGGCCTGTAAACGCCATCCAAGCTCTGTTTGACTCAATGCCCAGGCGCATCAAGACCGTTATTACGGCCAGAGGTGGTTGTTTTGGGTACTGATTTCTCAGGATCTATGCACCCAAATTGTGTGAAAATGTAATCACATGTCAGTTCTAGTATAACATATCTGTCCAATGAATACCCGTTTATCATCTACATTTCTTCTTGGTGTAGCAATTTTAATGGCCAGTAGTGTATATTAACTGGATATTTTTTTCTTGTTTGGATCCATACTACTACCTTTCAAAATATGGAAAGCAAAGAGCTTAGAGAAGAAGAGGTCTGTTTCACAGTATCGTAGATCAAGTGCTCATAGCTCACAGGGTACGCACTTTAGAGGCCATATTCAGGAAACATTTTGCTTCGAATGATAGTTCCTGTCGCACCTCTGAGTGTTGACCATTCCTCCTGGGACGTCAAGTATAGATTAAATAACGTGGACTCTGACATCTTGCCGCCATAGGAAAAAAAATGATATATATGTACTCGTAACATTTTTTATTGTTACCAATTTACCGTGCGAACATGTGTATCTGGCGCGTTCTGTGGCAGTTCTCTCCGTCCCAAGTGACAAGAATAAGATACAAAGTTTCCTCCAGTTTCCCAACAGTTTTTCTCCTTTTCTGCTTCTCTAATCTCGTGTTTCGTACACAGGTGTGTGGAGGATATGTTGTGGCTATGCCTCACCTTCTACAGGCCACACTTATTATGCCGATTCTCTGAAGGTTTTCGGAGGTACATACAGCCATTACGCTAAGACTGGCTAAAACATGTTGGAACAACACGAAGGGGGCACCCGATCTGGAAGTCACCATGCGACCTGTGCTTCACGACCGCTAGTGACATACGCCCTCACTCCATGTGACACTGCGGAGAGAATCTGTGTTGAACGCAGGACCCTGGCGCAAAGTATAGCGATCAGCCATGTCGTCTCCTCCCTTTGCCGATCAAACAGTAATAGCAGAAATTCTTTCACCTGCAGGATTTGAACCACATAACCCCGAGTCGAGCGCCAAACAAAAACTTGTGTAGGTACCCTCGTGTACGGAGGCGGTTTTGATTTTCCATAAATCATTGGCTAATATTAGTACGATTATCCATTTAACGAGGTCACATTCCTAGGTACACTCACGCTAGGTTTAATCAGTTGGAATTATCTTGCAGTAAACTAGTATTTAATAAGTTTATTACCTATTCAATTTATGAGCTCAGAGTCGTGTTTCCCAGCCGTTAAAACTTTACGGCTTTGAGAGAAGCTCAGAAGGTCATCTGAAATATTTCTACATGAGAGCAGTGTGCATTTTATTACGGAGTGTGTAACCTCCCCCATTCTAATCGCCCTACTGGATTGCGATATAAATGACCGTGATCGGGTATGCCTAATGAAATTCTACAGTGATTAAAGCTATCGATACCTACGGAAATTAATACCGGCTGGTGGCAGGAAAGCGTACAACTGACCCTCCTGAAGATAGACTCTATCCTAAACCAAACCCAAATGGTGATAATTTTGAAATGGGGAAAAATACACTCCTGGAAATTGAAATAAGAACACCGTGAATTCATTGTCCCAGGAAGGGGAAACTTTATTGACACATTCCTGGGGTCAGATACATCACATGATCACACTGACAGAACCACAGGCACATAGACACAGGCAACAGAGCATGCACAATGTCGGCACTAGTACAGTGTATATCCACCTTTCGCAGCAATGCAGGCTGCTATTCTCCCATGGAGACGATCGTAGAGATGCTGGATGTAGTCCTGTGGAACGGCTTGCCATGCCATTTCCACCTGGCGCCTCAGTTGGACCAGCGTTCGTGCTGGACGTGCAGACCGCGTGAGACGACGCTTCATCCAGTCCCAAACATGCTCAATGGGGGACAGATCCGGAGATCTTGCTGGCCAGGGTAGTTGACTTACACCTTCTAGAGCACGTTGGGTGGCACGGGATACATGCGGACGTGCATTGTCCTGTTGGAACACCAAGTTCCCTTGCCGGTCTAGGAATGGTAGAACGATGGGTTCGATGACGGTTTGGATGTACCGTGCACTATTCAGTGTCCCCTCGACGATCACCAGTGGTGTACGGCCAGTGTAGGAGATCGCTCCCCACACCATGATGCCGGGTGTTGACCCTGTGTGCCTCGGTCGTATGCAGTCCTGATTGTGGCGCTCACCTGCACGGCGCCAAACAAGCATATGACCATCATTGGCACCAAGGCAGAAGCGACTCTCATCGCTGAAGACGACACGTCTCCATTCGTCCCTCCATTCACGCCTGTCGCGACACCACTGGAGGCGGGCTGCACGATGTTGGGGCGTGAGCGGAAGACGGCCTAATGATGTGCGGGACCGTAGCCCAGCTTCATGGAGACGGTTGCGAATGGTCCTCGCCGATACCCCAGGAGCAACAGTGTCCCTAATTTGCTGGGAAGTGGCGGTGCGGTCCCCTACGGCACTGCGTAGGATCCTACGGTCTTGGCGTGCATCCGTGCGTCGCTGCGGTCCGGTCCCAGGTCGACGGGCACGTGCACCTTCCGCCGACCACTGGCGACAACATCGATGTACTGTGGAGACCTGACGCCCCACGTGTTGAGCAATTCGGCGGTACGTCCACCCGGCCTCCCGCATGCCCACTATACGCCCTCGCTCCAAGTCCGTCAACTGCACATACGGTTCACGTCCACGCTGTCGCGGCATGCTACCAGTGTTAAAGACTGCGATGGAGCTCCGTATGCCACGGCAAACTGGCTGACACTGACGGCGGCGGTGCACAAATGCTGCGCAGCTAGCGCCATTCGACGGCCAACACCGCGGTTCCTGGTGTGTCCGCTGTGCCGTGCGTGTGATCATTGCTTGTACAGCCCTATCGCAGTGTCCGGAGCAAGTATGGTGGGTCTGACACACCGGTGTCAATGTGTTTTTTCCATTTCCAGGAGTGTAGTTCAATCGCTCATGAAGCAGACAGATGGTAAATGGGTTCCCCGTAACATTTAATACAAAAAATACTGATTACAAAAAAAAGATAATTAAGCGGTCGCCAGTCCATTAGGGCAATGAATATCCAAAGTCCTATGAATGGTAATGGCAAAGAAAAGTAAACAAATGATCACTGGCGTGGCAGCAGAAGGTTGTCACGCTTTTCCACAACATACTAGTTCACGAGAAAATAAATGACTCAGGAAACATTGAGTTTGCAGTTACTTATTCTGAAATACTAAATTTTGAAGGTAAAGTTAAATGAAGTTTCTGGTTACATAAATGATTGGCTAAACTGAAACTGTGTTACGTAAAAAAATGATTTTTAGTAACTTCAGCGTAACGTAATGCAAAATTTTGAAAACGACAAGCAATATACTTTTAATCATTGAAAGACTGAACTAAATTTACTTTAAGCAAACGAGCAACTGATTTAATATTAACATAAGAAAAATGAAATACATACCAAGCCAGCAGGAGTCACTCGCTACGCAAAAATACAGAATAAATGAAATTGCTCACTCTTAATTTGTGCTGTATTTTTAGTTTTTAGTTTTGCCAGTGAAATGTTATGTTACTTTAAGAGAATGACGTTAATACTCGAAACTGCAAATTAGTTAAGTTTCTGTTATGTACAGTCACAAGGCAGCAAAATTTAGGCTAAAACTGGTCATTAGCAAAGAAACAAAAGTGGCAGTAAATAGTTAACCGGTGTTCATATTTTTGGGACACTTGGTGATTGAGTGGAAAGGAAACGCCTGCTTGGTAATTATTTCTGAGGACAATGACAACACGGGTACCCTATCAGTTTTAACAATTCCAGATTATAGTTCAAGAACGTTAGCTGCTAAAGTTTGCGTATTAAATGCCACTGTGTAATACCTGTACAGCACTAATTATACTTTGTCAGTAAACAGTCTTACGATGTTGTAGCTGTGGGGACGACGGAGAACGTAGCCGACGGCAATGCCGATCTGTTGCTGTTGCTGCTGGTTGCTAACAGCGAGTCGTCTCCAGAGCCGCTTGTTCACTCGGGCCGTGCTCTCAGTAGCCGCGGATTAACAAAGTTGGAGCGCGTACACTGGCGCGATCATCGCTGCACGCCGCGCCTGCACGAGCGTCCAACAAACGCTTCCGCACTCTTTCAAGAGCCAAGTAGCCCTGGCTCCTCTTTGCTCGCAGCGCGACAGGCACTCTCCATGTTGTTGTTGTTGTTGTTGTTGTTGTCTTCAGTCCTGAGACTGGCTTGATGCAGCTCTCCATGCTACTCTATCCTGTGCAAGCCTCTTCATCTCCCAGTACCTACTTCAACCTACATCCTTCTCAATCTGCTTAGTGTATTCGTCTCTTGGTCTCCCTCTATGATTTTTACCCTCCACACTGCCTTCTAATAGTAAATTGGTGATCCCTTGATGCCTCAGAACATGTCCTACCAACCGATCCCTTCTTCTAGTCAAGTTGTGCCACAAATTTCTCTTGTCCTCAATCCTATTCAGTACCTCCTCATTAGTCATATGATCTACCCACCTAATCTTCAACATTCTTCTGTAACACCACATTTCGAAAGATTCTATTCTCTTCTTGTCTACACTATTTATCGTCCATGTTTCACTTCCATACATGGCTACACTCCATACAAATACTTTCAGAAACGACTTCCTGACACTTAAATCTATACTCGATGTTAACAAATTTATCTTCTTCAGAAATGCTTTCCTTGCCATTGCCAGTCTACATTTTATATCCTCTCTACTTCAACCATCATCAGTTATTTTGCTCCCCAAATAGCAAAACTCCTTCACTACTTTAAGTGTCTCGTTTCCTAATCTAATTCCCTCATCATCACCCGATTTAATTCGACTACATTCCATTGTCCTCGTTTTGCTTTTGTTGATGTTCATCTTATATCCTCTTTTCAAGACACTGTCCATTCCGTTCAACTGCTCTTCCAAGTTCTTTGCTGTCTCTGACAGAATTACAATGTCATCGGGAACCTCAAAGTTTTTATTTCTTTTCCATGGATTTTAATACCTACCCCGAACTTTTCTTTTGTTTCCTTCACTGCATGCTCAATATACAGATTGAGTAACATCGGGGAGAGGCTACAACCCTGTCTCACTCCCTTCCCAACCACTGCTTCCCTTTCATGTCCCTCGACTCTTATAACTGCAATCTGGCTTCTGTACAAATTGTAAATAGCTTTTCGCTCCCTGTATTTTACCCCTGCCACCTTCAGAATTTGAAACAGAGCATTCCAATCAACATTGTCAAAAGCTTTCTATAAGTCTACAAATGCTAGAAACGTAGGTTTGCCGTTTCTTAATCTAGCTTCTAAGATAAGTCGTAGGCTCAGTATTGCCTCACGTGTTCCTATATTTCTACGGAATCCAAACTGATCTTCCCCGAGGTCGGATTCTACCAGTTTTTCCATTCGTCTGTAAAGAATTCGCGTTAGTATTTTGCAGCCGTGACTTATTAAACTGATGACTCGGTAATTTTCACATCTGTCAACACCTGCTTTCTTTGGGATTGGAATTATTATATTCTTCTTGAAGTCTGAGGCTATTTCGCCTGTCTCATACATCTTGCTCACCGGATGGTAGAGTTTTGCCAGGACTAGCTCTCCCAACGCTGTCAGTAGTTCTAATGGAATGTTGTCTACTCCCAGGGCCTTGTTTCGACTCAGGTCTTTCAGTGCTCTGTCGAACTCTTCACGCAGTATTATATCTCCCATTTCATCTTCATCTACTTCCTCTTCCATTTCCATAATATTGTCCTCAAGTACATTGCCCTTGTATAGACCCTCTATATACTCCTTCCACCTCTCTGCTTTCCCTTCTTTGCTTAGAACTGGGTTTCCATCTGAGCTCTTGATATTCATACAGGGTGTTCTCTTTTCTCCAAAGGTCTCTTTAATTTTCCTGTGGGCAGTATCTATATTACCCCTAGTGAGATAAGCCTTTACATCCTTACATTTGTCCTCTAGCCATCCCTGCTTAGCCATTTTGCACTTCCTGTCGATCTCATTTTTGAGACGTTTGTATTCCTTTTTGTCTGCTTCATTTACTGCATTTTTATATTTTCTCCTTTCATCAATTAAATTCAATATTTCTTCTGTTACCCAAGGATTTCTTCCAGCCCTCGTCTTTTTTCCTACTTAATCCTCTGCTGCCTTCACTACTTCATCCCTCAAAGCTACCCATTCTTCTTCTACTGTATGTCTTTCCCCCATTCTTGTCAATTGTTCCCTTATGCTCTCCCTGAAACTCTCTACAATCTATGGTTCTTTCAGTTTATCCAGGTTCCATCTCCTTAAATTCCCACCTTTTTGCAGTTTCTTCAGTTTTAATCTACAGTTCATAACCAATACATTGTGGTCAGAGTCCACATCTGCCCCTGGAAATGTCTTACAATTTAAAACCTGGTTCCTAAATCTCTGTCTCACCATTATATAATCTATCTGATACCATTTAGTATCTCCAGGGTTCTTCCATGTATACAACGCACTCTCCATAAGCAAAGATAAAGAACGGCACAGCCACTGTCATTTCGTCGTAGCTATCGATACATTTAAATAAAGTCCCCTTTGCCTATTACCCGACAATTTACAATACTTACATTATAATTACATTCAAATATATACATTCACAAATAAATACACTATTACATCCATTATATATTGAATACAGTTTCTCTAAAGAAGCTCGTCTCTCAAATTGTTCAAATGGCTCTAAGCACTATGGGACTTAACATCTGAGGTCATCAGTCCCCTAGACTTAGAACTACTTAATTCTAACTAACCTAAGGACATCACACACATCCATACTCGAGGCAGGATTCGAATCTGCGACCATAGCAGCCGCGTGCTTCCGGACTGAAGCGCCTAGAACCGCTCGGCCACAGTGGCCGGCTGTAATGAAGCTTACAGATTCAGAATTAGCAGTATCTTACCATTTATCACCTGATATTAAACGGAGAAAAATTTGGGATGGTGCAGTAGGTACTTTATCTGCATTTTCGGTGTTACAACTGGTGGGAGTCGATTGTGACTACATGGGAAACACAATCCTGACAAACCGGGCACTCCCGGTGGCCTGGCTTGTAGCTATAGAATCTCGGCTTAGGCAGTTCATTCTTGACCTAGGCTACAGCGGCAGTTCATACTTGCTAGTCAAACTGCAGTATAGCGATACACACCACACCTACACTCTGAACCATCTAATACGTAGAGACAGCCAGCATAGGTAGAAATGCTGACAGCTTTCGATGACGTGACGTTTTCTGTAACGTTTATCACGAACAGTTCCCACTGGGACAGGGTAGGCAACCTGCACGCCTGCATTGTTCGGCTGCCTGCTTCTTATTTCAACGACAACCAAAGACCTGTTTTTATTATTATTATTCCTGAGTGACCAAACTGCTTAGGCCATCGGTCTCTAGACTTACACACTAATTAAACTAACTTATGGTAAGAACAACACACACGCCCATGACCGAGGGAGGACTCGAACCTCCGTCGGGAGGGGAAGAACCTCCGGCTGGAGGGGGAAGACCTGAGACAGGAGGCTAGGTGTGCAGGATCGATTTTTGTTAAAGCAATAATTTTACGAGATGTGTGAGGGAAGTAAAAAGACTGACAACACAGCGAGCGGTCTTGCTGCGCTGGACTGCTTTACTTGTGTAGATCCGTGTATTCATGCTTTCCGTATGTTCAGTCAGAGTTTTAGCTCCGTACGGCCATCACGTGATTTTTGAGAGCACCATCTGTGAAACTGTGTTTTGTTATCTGTTACGAAAATGAATGGAACATCTGAGTTTGGAGCAGCGTTATGCAATGAAGTTTTGTGTTAAACTTGGGGAATCGGAGAGTATAAGCATTGAAAAGTTGAAACAGGACTATAGTGAACATTCCCTAGGAAGAGCACACGGGTTTTGCTGGCACAAATAATTTTTGGAAGGTCGAGAACATGCTGAAAAAGACCTCAGTCAGAGCGACCTCCAACTTAAAAAACCGATGAAAACGTCAAACGTGTGAGTGCCCTTGAGAGATCAGACCGACGTTTAACAACAAGGATGATGGTTGACCTGTTAAACATAAAGACTACACTGTACGTAAAATTTTGACCGAAGGTTTTGATCACAGGTGACGGAAGAAGCCTGAATTATTGAGTACTGTCCTGAAACAATGCAGCAAAGTAAAGTAAGGAGTGACAGGCAGGGACATATCCTTGACCGACAAAAGCTTGAAATAGCAAATCAATTAGCAAAACAATGCTGATTTGCTTTTTTGACACTAGGGGTATCATGGAAAAAGGTTTGTTCCTTCAGGATAGACTGTCAACCAAGTGTTTTACAAACATATCCTTGAAAGGTTCAGGGTGAATCGAGTGAGACCGAACATTGCAGGCAAGTGGATGTTGCATAAAGACAACCCACCACGTCAAATGGCCACTCACATCACGGAATTTTTGACCACAAAAGGGATTCCTGCTGTTTCACAGCTCCCCTGTTCATTTGATGCAAGTCCCTATGACATTTTCCTTTGCCCGAAATTTAAAAATGTCTTAACAGGACGTCATTTTGGGACTACGAGAACGTTCAAAAGAATGTGAGCGAGTTGTTAAAGACACTACCATTTGAAACTTTTCAGCGTGCTGCCAAGACTGGGAACAACGTCTTTACAAGCGTATAGTTTCTGAATGGAGCTACTTCGAAAGGGACAATACTGTTGTTTGAAAAAAAATAAAAAATAAAAACTTCGTTAGATAAAAAATCAGTCTCGTTACTTATAGACATCTATTACATAGATGTATGCATGTGGACGTTCGAATAATCCGACGACATTAAAACCTGTAGCTAGGTGTAATACTCCTTTGACAAGAACAGAATATAGGAGGGTGACCCTAGGAGCGGTTCAGACTTTAATGCAGGATTGTGGTATGCTTACACAGGCATACACTGATCTTTGAAAATTTTCAACAATAACGTAAATCTTCTTCAAACCTCAAAAAGACTTACAACTACCCAATACGGTTTCGTTACAATCCAGCGAAACAGTGGTAAAATAATTACAATTTTATATACCCATACATAGTTCGCCTGATAAGGCTCATGAAGTTCAATAACACATCAAATAAAAACAGTGTCGTAATTTCTGCCCCAAATTGAAGTTCTAATCATCTGTTTAACTGGAAGGACTGACGACACAGACTCTATAACCAATACCAGCTTTAGTCACCAAATTCACAATAAAATTTAATAGGGAATTAGAATAACCTCTCGCCATATTTTGATTGCTTAACTATAGTAGGACACGGCATTCCGGGCGGGACGGAGCGCCTGGTCCCCGGCACGAATCCGCCCGGTGAACCTGCCAGTCTGTGGATGGTTTTAGGTGGTTTCCATCTGTCTCTGCAATTGCGGGCTGGTTCCCCTTATTCCGCCTCAGTTACACTCTGTCGGCGATTGCTGTTCAAACAAGCTATCCACGTACGCGTACACCACCATTACTGTACCACGCAAACATAGGGGTTACACTCGTCTGGTGTGAGACGTTTCCGGGGGGGTCCACCGGGGGCCGAACCGCACAATAACCCTGGGTTCGGTGTGGGGCAGCGGAGGGGTGAAGTGAAGTGGACTGCGGTAGTCGTCGTGGGGTTGTGGACCGCTGCGGCTGCGGCGGGGACGGAGCCTCTCCGTCGTTTCTAGATCCCCAGTTAACATACAATACAACATAAAATAGTAGGACACCTTTAAATTTTAAATACTCATAACCAATAGCATAAAACTATATATATATGCGAGGCGTGTTTTTAAGTAAGGTCCGTTTTGTTGTAGACACTAGTAGTGAGCGTGCATGCCGCAACTAACGCGTGCGTCGTGTACCGTCATACAAATGTGCTCAGTTTCAGCTCTGTAGCTAACCTGTACGGTTCTGTTCTGTGCTTTCAAAATGTTTAAGATTATCAACTCACCCGCCGCGTGTGAGGTTCGCTCAGTGATACGGTTTTTGTCAGCAAGGAACCTGTCTGCTGCAGAAATTCATCGACAGATTTGTCAAGTGTACAGTGGTACTGTTATGAGTGAAAGCAAAGTGCGTAAGTGGGTACGAGAATTAAAAGATGGCCGTGACAACGTCCATGATGAGGATCAGTCCGTTCGCACTTCTTTGATTACAGACGATTTGGCGGCTTCAGTTGAAGCAAGGATTCGTGATAATAGGAGCTTCACAATGAAAGGTCTCTCATACGGATTTCGTGACGTGTCGAGATCAGTGCTTTACAACATTGTTTCTGAACACCTAAAGTTTTGGAAATTGTGCTCCCGTTGGGTCCCAAAACTCCTAACAGAGAATCACAAAAACCAAAGATTTGAGTGTGCGACGAAGTTCTTGACTCGTTATCACGAAAAAGGTGACGGCCTCTTGAGTCATATCGTAAGTGGAGGCGAAACACGGATTTCGCATATCACGCCCGAATCGAAGCAACAGAGCATGGAATGGAATGGAGACACACACACTCGCCTGTAAAGGTGAAGGCCAAACAGACTCTGTCCCAGTGCAAAATCATGTCGCCGGTGTTTTGGGATAAGCATGGTGTTTTGTTGGTCGACTTCATGAAACGAGGAACCACTTTCAATGCAGAAGCATACTGCGAAATCCTGAGAGAGCTACACAGAGCAGTTCAAAACAGAGGACACGGCATGCTGAAAAAAGGGAATTGTCCATCTCCATGACAATGCAAGACCTCACACTGCAGATCAGACTGGCAATTTATTGGACAGTTTTGGCTGGGAAGTTTTAGACAACCCACCGTACAGTCCTGATCCTGCACTGAGCGATTACCATCTGTTCCTCCACCTCAAACAACACCTCAGTAGCAACCGTTACTATGATGACGACGACGGCAGTGAACTCTTGGTTGTCAGAGCAGGCTGCAAGATTTTATGAAGAGGGTTCAAAAAATGGCTCTGAGCAATATGGGACTTAACATCTTAGGTCATAAGTCCCGTAGAACTACTTAAACCTAACTAACCTAAGGACATCACACACATCCATGCCCGAGGCAGGATTCGAACCTGCGACCGTAGCAGTCCTGCGGTTCCGGACTGAAGCGCCTACGACCGCACGGCCACCGCGGCCGGCATGAAGAGGGTATTTTAAAATTGGTTGAGAGGTATGATACGTGTTTCAAAAAACTTAGCAACCATGTCGAAAAATAGAGTGAAGTATGTATTTTCTGAAAATAAATTTACTTTTTTGAAATAACCTTTTGTTGTGCACTTATGTTCAAAACGGCCTTACTTAGAAAAACGCTTCGAGTATATATATATATATATATATATATATATATATATATATATGACTGATTAATTACAGATTTTTACACTATGTATATATACTGTGTAAAAATCTGAAATTAATCAATCAAGAACTTTTCAATACTTTTGGAAACAACATTTTCCCTCTTACTACGTATTTATATGTTAAAAAAATATATAGCCTTTATCCGACCAAATATTCTTTAGAGTATGGTGTAATAATTGAAGTAATTCGGTCCAGTACTTACCGAGATTTATGGTAATGTAGTTTCCCCGTATGAATTACGTACATATTTTTAAATCATACATAATTTAAAAACTTATAGCCTATGTCCGTCCGAATGGATCAAATGGCTCTGAGCACTATGGGACTTAACATCTATGGTCATCAGTCCCCTAGAACTTAGAACTACTTAAACCTAACTAACCTAAGGACATCACACAACACCCAGCCGTCACGGGGCAGAGAAAATCCCTGACCCCGCCGGGAATCGAACCCGGGAACCCGGGCGTAGGAAGCGAGAACGCTACCGCACGACCACGAGCTGCGGGCCCGTCCGAATGGTCATTAAAGCATTGTGTAAAAATTTGAAGTAAATTAGTCAAGAACGTTTCGAAATTTTTGGTAATAACATTTCTCTTAGCCTATGTCTATAGAAATAGTCGTTAGAGTATCTTGCAAAAATTTGAAATAAATCGATCAAGTGCTTTCCGCGATTTTTTGGTAACAACATTAAACGACTACTTGTCTTTATATACTGAGGTGAAAGAGGTCACGGGTTGCTTCCTAGTATCGCGTCGGTCCTCCTTTCACCTGGAGTAGTGCGGCATCTCGACGTGGCATTGACTCGACAAGTAGTTGGAAGTCCCCTGTAGAAATATTGAACCATGCTGCGTCTATGGTCGTCCGTCATTGAGGCGAACGGTCTACCCGACGGGAGGCCCTCGTCGCACGACATTTATTATTGAGAAAGTGTTGCGGTGCAGGATTTTGTGCACGAACTGACCTCACGATTATGTCCCGCAAATGTTCAATTGGATTCATCTCGGGTGACGTGTGCGGACAAATCATTTAATTCGAATTGTCCAGAATCTTCTCCCAACAAATGGCGAACAATCGTAACCCAGTGCGTGACGCGTTGTTATCCATAAAAATCCCATCGTTGGTTGGCAACAAGTAGCCGAACATAACAATTTCCAGTCAATGGTCGGTTTAGTTGCACCAGAGGGTCAAGTCCATTCCAAGAAAACTCGGCCCACACCACTAGAGAGCCACCATCTGCTTCCGCAGTGCCTTTTTGGCAAATTGGGTTAATCTCTTCATGGCGCTACCGCGATATACAAGTAATTGTAGACTTCTGCAATGGGATGATGTAATTGAAAGCTTTTGAAAGGAGAATTAGTGTGGCTATGAAACAAGATAAGGGAAGCAATTATACGTAATTTTGATAAAGAAGATATGTTTTTTCATAAGCTTTTGAACTGATCTGTCCAGAGCTCCTGGTTTAATAAACGGCTGATTAAGGATTCTGTCGCTATTGCAACTGAATTACGATGTTAGCGAGGTGATACTGCGTAAACTACGCTTTGTTTCGTCAACAGAAGTTTTAGTTGCAACAAGTATAGTGAAGGGGTTGGATAAATGCCTACATTGAAAAACTTATACAGTTGAAAGACGAATTACCTTGTTTTTGAGAACTGGCTCATGAACGGTACCAAAACAAGTACGTAAAAAATATAATGCACAAAGAGATGGTTGAAACTGTTAGCAAATGTGGACCAAAGTGTTATAAAAATTAGGATACAAAATTGGAAACAAAATTTCAGAAAGAAATAGTTCATTTGTGTGACCATATTTCCGTAATTAAATTATAATAACTGAAGGCATTTAAATCGGTAATCGTATACTATGGTATAAGAAACAGCAGTACCAAACCATTGGCGTAGCGTGGAGGGGTGAGAGAGGCGGCTATGGGCTCTATCATGCCCCAGGCACCACTTACAGAAGGCCGCCAAATCGTCCCCAAGACAAATAAGGTTTTCTGGAAAATATGTTATTATTAGAGCAAATTCTATAGATTACTCCGGTTGTTCCTGGACGGTGGGGAGGGGAGGGAGGCGCCAGTAAACTGTAAACTGTAATGTCGTGCGCCGGCCGCTCATAGATGGCGGTGTGGGCAGGGGGGGGGGGGGGGGGTTGCCAGTAAACGTGCCCCAGTTGCCAGTGATGTTCGCTACGTCACTGCGCCAAACGATGGAATAGCTCAAAAATATACAAATATACACATAGACAGTGTTTCTTGATGTGAGTGAGAATAAAATATCGTAAGCAATATTTACACCTTTTGTGACGAACTGTCTTTGGATGTGGGAAGCAAGCTATGTTGTAAATATGTTTCATTACACAGCACTGATGATGCTGTATTTCAATAGACCAAACAAAATTTAATGCCAAAAAAAAGTATCTTACTGTAGTAGTAAAGCTGGACGTACAATACGTTCAATAATTTCAAAAAATAGGTCAGAAATGTGTAGGCCTTTTGATAGATGCTTAAAAGGGGGGGAGGAAGGAGGGAGGAGTTAGTTGTATAAACCAAAACTATAGTGAGCGAAAATAAAATATTGGTTGTACTATGTTAATTATTATAGGCTATTACCAATAACTGTGTTATTTTACTGATATTACGAACTACTGCCCTTTACAAATGCTAAAGAACGCCCTCTTGTAACATATTGGATTTTCGTTATTCTCAGAAGAAATCTCGCTATTCTGAAGCCGTTTTTGGACCCATTCCATGCGATTTTTCTTTTGAAAAATATGAGTGCATTGCATACAAACTGCCGGCGACTGAGAAAATTTTCTTCCTAACGTCGTCCATAGTTTCTTTCGAAGATACGCACAACTTTCAAAGTGAGAAAATGTAGTACAATCAACAAAATACCTATAAAACTCCGCACTGTACGACGTACTTACGATGAGAGCCTGTCGCAACTCCTGAAGGCCGCTGCCCGTGCTCTCTGGTCTGTGGAACACGCACCAGAGTCCTGGGTTTGCGGATAAATCACGAAAATCGGCCGATTTGCAGATCGGCGGGCCGGATCCGTCACAGACTGCCGCGGAACTGGCCCACAACTCTGGCCCGTAGCGGGACCCCGCTCTCGTGTGACCAGCTAAAGCCTCGACTACAGACAGGTCCATTCTGGAACGAGTTCCCTACGGCCAGTCAGCGTTTCTCGTTCGGTTACTGAGCTGTCGTTATATCTGACAAAGATGGTAAATTTTCAGCGGCTCTTCTTTTCAGTGTCGGACTTACACGATCAACGATACACCGCGAATTTTTGCCTGAAAGTGGAGAAACACCGGTGACGAATGAAATTCCAAGTTACGGAAGGAGTTGTAATCGATAAACTAAATGTGGGAGGCGTGTTTGAACATCTGAAAGATGCATGCTGTCGTAACCCGTCAGGACTCGCGACATACTTATGTGAATGCCTCAGTCGAAGAGGAAGAGATGTGGGATTTTTCAGGTCTACCGACTGTCTGGCACGCGAGTGGCTTCGTGCAAGGGAATAAGTCGGCGATAGGGTCGAGCTGAGATTTATCAGGACTCTGCAGACAGACTCGGGTATCAAGCTATGAAGATAGACATTGAAACGAGCTTCTCGGTTGGTATCTTGGTCCGATTTTATTGCTTCTCCCCGAGTTTACACGAAGAGCACAGACACTGGGTCATAATTTCAGTGTGCGAAGATCATAAAAGACGCTTACTAGACATTCCAAGAACTAGAACAAATAACCTGCCTGCCCTATCACTTTGACGTGAATCATGAAAAGGAGGCAGTTTCTTATTGCTCAAATCGAACCCTCAGGTTCGGTTACACGTCACATTGTGGCTGTCATAGTTATACGCAAGCCACACAGACTCATTACCCACAGTCCACAGGTACGTACGAGGTGCATTCAAGTTCTAAGGCCTCCGATTTTTTTTTCTAATTAACTACTCACTCGAAATCGATGAAACTTGCGTTACTTCTCGACGTAATCGCCCTGCAGACGTACATATTTTTCACAACGCTGACGCCATGATTCCATGGCAGCGGCGAAGGCTTCTGTAGGAGTCTGTTTTGACCACTGGAAAATCGCTGAGGCAATAGCAGCATGGCTGGTGAATGTGCGGCCACGGAGAGTGTCTTTCATTGTTGGAGAAAGACAAAAGTCACTAGGAGCCAGGTCAGGTGAGTAGGGAGCATGAGGAATCACATCAAAGTTGTTATCACGAAGAAACTTTTGCGTAACGTTAGCTCGATGTGCGGGTGCGTTGTCTTGGTGAAACAGCACACGCGCAGCCCTTCCCAGACGTTTTTGTTGCAGTGCAGGAAGGAATTTGTTCTTCAAAACATTTTCGTCGGATGCACCTGTTACCGTAGTGCCCTTTGGAATGCAATGGGTAAGGATTACGCCATCGCTGTCCCAGAACATGGACACCATCATTTTTTCAGCACTGGTGGTTACCCGAAATTTTTTTGGTGGCGGTGAATCTGCGTGCTTCCATTGAGCTGACTGGCGCTTTGTTTCTGGATTGAAAAATGGCATCCACGTCTCATCCATTGTCACAACCGACGAAAAGAAAGTCCCATTCATGCTCTCATTGCGCGTCCACATTGCTTGGCAACATGCCACACGGGCAGCCGTGTGGTCGTCCGCCAACATTCGTGGCACCCACCTGGATGACACTTTTCGCATTTTCAGGTCGTCATGCAGGATTGTGTGCACAGAAGCCACAGAAATGCCAACTCTGGAGGCGATCTGTTCAACAGTCATTCGGCGATCCCCCAAAGCAATTCTCTCCACTTTCTCGATCATGTCGTCAGACCAGCTCGTGCGAGCCCGAGGTCGTTTCAGTTTGTTGTCACACGATGTTCTGCCTTCATTAAACTGTCGCACCCACGAACGCACTTTCAACACATCCGTAACTCCATCACCACATGTCTCCTTCAACTGTCGATGAATTTCAATTGGTTTCACACCACGCAAATTCAGAAAACGAATGATTGCACGCTGTTCAAGTAAGGAAAACGTCGCCATTTTAAGTATTTAAAACAGTTCTCATTCTCACCGCTGGCGGTAAAATTCCATCTGTCGTACGGTGCTGCCATCTCTGGGACGTATTGACAATGAACACGGCCTCATTTTAAAACAATGCTCATGTTTGTATCTCTTTCCAGTGCGGAGAAAAAAAAATCGAAGGCCTTAGAACTTGAATGCACCTCGTATAGACGATAATGCTAGTCTCTAGTCTTAGAGTAAAAGCTTAATGGAACAGATTCTTTCAGTCACATAATTTTCTGCTGTCGGCTGACGGACACCCAGGTCTCGTCTACTAGCAGGAACTCTCGAGCTGTTGGACTCTGCCCTGCTGGTCAACTGGTGGCCTTTTTGTACAGTATCGGGGCTGTATGCTTGCAGGTGATAAGTGGCCTCGTGCCATTGTTACCCGCAATTCACAATCGGCCAGTTTTAAATCAGCGGTTTCTTAATGGCCGCGACCTCGTATTGGTCTCTGTACGTCCATCTGTTCAAAGACGGTTGCGGTACTCGGCTTAGAATGAGACACCCTCTTCTAAAATTACCTCTTTATAGAGATAACCGATACCATGCAGACTATAGTTTCTTGCGTAAATTAAAATTATTTCAGCTGTTCACTAAAAGAATTCATATGATTTTGTATATAATTTATTAAATTTCATGCTAAAGTGTATAAAAAAAGAAATTAATGCGTTACAATCGGTGTGTACTAACACTTAAGATTACTCTTCTTTCAAAAGTAATTGAAATTACAAAAAAATTTTGGCATACTTAAAATTCATATTATTAATTGCACACGCCCGCATCTCGTGGTCGTGTGGTAGCGTTCTCGCTTCCCACGCCCGGGTTCCCGGGTTCGATTCCCGGCGGGGTCAGGGATTTTCTCTGCCTCGTGATGGCTGGGTGTTGTGTGCTGTCCTTAGGTTAGTAAGGTTTAAGTAGTTCTAAGTTCTAGGGGACTGATGACCATAAATGTTAAGTCCCATAGTGCTCAGAGCCATTAATTGCACAAACTAACGCTAATTATTAAATTTATTTCTAGATTGATTTACAAAATAATGGTATACTGTAGCGAAGATTCTTCTTTGGTATAGAAAGTTTGTAAACTCTTTTGATTTGTAAACTCTTTGGAATAATGTGAGTACCGCGGAATGTAAGTAGTGGTGGGCATGCCTCTGATGGAAGTAGACGTTCTCTAAGTTCGTCACCAACGATGTAGTTATTGGTTTTTTTGAATGTGGGGAATGTAAAAGCGGTGTGATGTTGAAGGATGTGACAAAGAATAAAATTTATGAAAAATACCGGCAAATCTTCATCAGTTATATAGTGTTCAAGAACCTACAAACTCGATATTTCAGCTGCAAGAATGTACCCCTAGACAAGACTCTGAGCCATCGACAATAACAACTAGATAATGAAGATAAGTAAAAAGTTATTCTTTTGTATATCTTACGCCTCTCGAAGCTTTCAAAATTTGTGCGCACAATGAGAATTTTAATAGTGATATGTGGGAGGATAAGATTACAAGCTGATCGGTACAGGATGTCAAATCAAACACCTTCCAGCCGTCTAGTTTCCAAACTGTTATTTTATATGGCTATCAGTTTCGGCGATTTACCACGCCATCTTCAGCCCCCCTGAAGGATGTGTAGGAGGATTCCAGCCTCATTTCCGGTCAAGACAGGGACCAGCATTCAAATACTGGTATCTGTAGATTTCTCTTTGATACAGCGATCACTTCAACCATCATCGCCAAATGGGACCTGAAGATGGCGTAGTAAATCGCCGGAACTGGTAGCCAAATCAAATAAAAGTTTGGAAATTAGACGGCTGAAAGATGTTTGATTTGACATCATATTGGTCTGGCGAAAGCGTCAAGCACTGTACGCCTCCATCTAGGCGTCAAGGCTCTGCTTGTTAAAATTCTTACCCAGATGACTTACTGTTTGTTGCAGGCAATCCCTTCATGACTTCGTCAGTAAACTACGATTCAATATTCATCTACTAAGAGTGTTTCTTGCAGCACCACTACGAGGTGGCAAAGCTCCTATACTACGTTCAGAAAGTAAATGAACCAGAGTTTTATATTTTTCTAGAAAAAGTGTATTTGAAAAACAATTACAGAATATTTTTGGCACGGTTGTTGACTATTTTTCCACATACTCAGTATCCCGTTCAAAGCATGTGGTGAGCTGTGGCACAAGCTCCTTTATGCCAACCTCGAAGAACGCTTCCGCTAGCTGCTTCCCCATTTCAGGACCTCTTTACGCACCTGTTCGTCGGTTGAAAATTTAACCCCACTCACGTGTGCCTTCATGGAAGTAAAGAAATGGTAATCTGAAGGCGCCATGTCAGGGGAATACATGGGGAAGGTTCAAAACATCTACATCTACATCTACATGATTACTCCGCAATTCACATTTAAGTGCTTGGCAGAGAGTTCATCGAACCACAATCATACTATCTCCCTACCATTCCACTCCCGAACAGCGCGCGGGAAAAACGAACACATAAACCATTCTGTTCGAGATCTGATTTCTCTTATTTTATTCGATGATCATTCCTACCTATGTAGGTTGGGCTCAACAAAATATTTTCACATTCGGAAGAGAATGTTGGTGACTGAAATTTCGTAAATAGATCTCGCCGCGACGAAAAAGTCTTTGCTTTAATGACTTCCATCCCAACTCGCGTATCGTATCTGCCACACTCTCTCCCCTATTACGTGATAATACAAAACGAGCTGCCCTTTTTTGCATCCATTCGATGTCCTCCGTCAATCCCACCTGGTAAGGATCCCACACCGCGCACTAATATTCTAACAGAGGACGAACGAGTGTAGTGTAAGCTGTCTCTTTAGTGGACTTGTTGCATCTTCTAAGTGTCCTGCCAATAAAACGCAACCTTTGGCTCGCCTTCCCCACAATATTATCCATGTGGTCTTTCCAACTGAAGTTGTTCGTAATTTTTACACCCAGGTGCTCAGTTGAATTGACATCCTTTGAGAATTGTACTATTTATCGAGTAATCGAATTCCAACGGATTTCTTTTGGAACTCATGTGGATCACCTCACACATTTCGTTATTTAGCGTCAACTGCCACCTGCCACACCATACAGCAATCTTTTCTAAATCGCTTTGCAACTGATACTGATCTTTGGATGACCTTACTAGACGGTAAATTACAGCATCATCTGCGAGCAACCTAAGAGAACTGCTCAGATTGTCACCCAGGTCATTTATATAGATCAGGAACAGCAGAGGTCCCAGGACGCCTCCCTGGGGAACACCTGATATCACTTCAGTTTTACTCGATGATTTGCCAACTATTACTACGAACTGCGACCTTCCTGACAGGAAATCACAAATCCAGTCGCACAACTGAGACGATACCCCATAGGCCCGCAGCTTGTTTAGAAGTCGCTTGTGAGGAACGGTGTCAAAAGCTTTCCGTAAATCTACAAATACGGAATCAACTTGAGATCCCCTGTAGATAGCGGCCATTACTTCGTACGAATAAAGAGCTAGCTGCGTTGCACAAGAACGATGTTTTCCGAAACCATGCTGATTACGTATCAATAGATCGTTCCCTTCGAGGTGATTCATAATGTTTGAATACAGTATATGCTCCAAAACCTTACTGCAAACCGACGTCAACCACATGGGAACGCCTTCGTGACAAAGCTTGTGTGAGGACTGACGTCGTGCAACAAGCACACTCCTCTCGTCAGGATTACCCTCCTATGGTTTTGAATGTTATTTTTGAGTTTTTTATATTCTCACAGTATCCTTGTGTACTTATGTTCTCCCACCGAGGCAGAAATGGGACAAAAATGACTCCCTTAAGTCGCAAAACATTTAGGCCATGGTCTGTTTGCTCGAAATCGTTGTTTTCAGTTTCATGGCAGATGGACACTTGGTGTGACGCCACTGTGACGACTGTCTTCTTGTATCAGGTGTGGAATGATCCACCTAATTTTCATCACCAATCACAGGACAGTCCAAATAAAAGGATGTAGAGCATTCGCCTTCCCTACTACCAACCTGACGCCGCCGGCCGTTGTACCCGAGTGGTTCTAGGCGCTTCAGTGCGGAACCGCGGTGCAGCTACGGTCGCAGGTTCCAATCCTGCCTCGGGAATGGATGTGTGTGATTTCCTTAGTTTAGTTAGGTTTAAGTAGTTCTAAGTTCTATGGGAATGCCGGCCGGAGTGGCCGTGCGGTTCTAGGCGCTACAGTCTGGAGCCGAGCTACCGCGGCGGTCGCAGGTTCGAATCCTGCCTCGGGCATGGATGTGTGTGATGTCCTTAGGTTAGTTAGGTTTAATTAGTTCTAAGTTCTAGGCGACTGATGACCTCAGAAGTTAAGTCGCATAGTGCTCAGAGCCATTTCTATGGGAATGATGACCTCAGATGTTAAGACCCGTAGTGCTTAGAGCCGTTTGAACCATTTGAACCTGACGCGCTCATTCCATTCCAAATCGCTTTGCCTCGTTACGATCTGATATTGTCAGAGACAGGGGTATCGTCAGGAGTGTCCTAGGGGAAGTGTGATGGGACCGCTGTTGTTCTCTGTATACATAAATTATTTGGCAGACAGGGTGGGTAGCAATCTGCGGTTGTTTGTTGACGTCGCTGTGGTGTACGGTAAGGTGTATAAGTTGACTGACGGTAGAAAGATACAAGACGACATAGACAAAATTTCTAGTTGGCGTGATGAATGGTACCAATCTCTAAATAAGGAAAAATGTTAGTTAATGCGGATGAGTAGGAATAACAAACCTGTAATGCTCGCATGCAGTATTATTAGTGTTCTGCTTGACACAGTCAAGTCGTTTCAATATCTGGGCATAACGTTGCAAAGCGACATGAAATGGAACGAACATGTGAGAACTGGAGTGGGGAAGGCGAATGGTTGACTTTACCTTAGTGAGGCAATTTTAGGAAGGAGTAGTTCACCTGTATAGGACACCGCATATAAGACGCTGGTGTGACCTAGTCTTGAATACTGTTCGAGCTTTTGGAATCCGTACCGGGTCGGACTGAATGAAGACATCGAAAAGGGCTGCTAAAATTTGTAAACAGTAGGTCGAACAACACGTAAATGCTACGGAGATGCTTCGGGAATTCTAGTGGGAATCCCTGGAGGATAGGCGAAGTTGTTTTCGAGAAACTGTATTAACAAAATTTAGAGAACGGACATTTGAAGCTGACTGCCAAATGATTCTACTGCCGCCAACATACATTGCTCTTAAGGACCGAGATAAGATAAGAGAAATCAGGGCTCATGTTGTTGTTGTTGTTGTTGTTGTTGTCGTCTTCAGTCCAAAGACTGTTTGATGCAGCTCTCCATGCTACTCTACCCTGTGCAAGTTCCTTCATCTCCGAGTAATTACTGTAACCTACATTCTTCTGCATCTGTTTAATGTATTCATGCCTTGGGTTCCCTCTATGATTTTTATCCTCCTCGCTTCCCTCCAATACTAAACTGATGATTCGTTGATGCCTCAGAACATGTCCTACCAACCGATCACTTCTTCTAGTCAAGTTGTGTCACAAATTCCTCTTCTCCCCAATTCTGTTCGGTACCTACTCATTAGTTAGGTGATCTACACACCTAATCTTCTGCATTCTTCTGTACCACCGCATTTCGAAATTTTCTATTCTCTTCTCCTCTAAACTATTTATCACCCATGTTTCACTTCCATACATCGCTACACTCCATACAAATATTTTCAGAGAGACTTCCTACTCTATGTTAACAAATTTCTCTCCTTCAGAAACGCTTTCCTTGCCATTGCCAGTCTACATTTTATATCCTCTCTACTTCACCCATCATCAGTTATTTTCCTCCCCAAATAGCAAAACTCATCTACTACTTCAGGTGTCTCATTTCTTAACCTAATTCCCTCAGCGTCACCTGATTTAATTCGACTACATTCCATTACCCTCATTTTGCTTTTGTTGATGTTCATGTTATATCCTCCTTTCAAGACACTGCGCATTCGGTTCAACTGCTCTTCCAGGTCCTTTGCTGCCTCTGACAGAATTACAATATCGTCGGCAAACCTCAAAGTTTTTATTTCTTTTTCATGGATTTTAGTTCCTCATTAGGGCTCATACGGAGGCATATAGACAATCATTTCCCCCCGCCACGCTCCGTGCCGTGGATTTTGAAGTATGTATGTAGATACAGATGTAGATGTATTTAATGTAAGTGACTGTGTCAAGCTGCACCCTGCTAATGGTGTATTCGAAACTTACAGAACTGTTTTTCGTATTAATCCTCACTAACTTAAATTTTTCTCGATTTAGAGCAACTTGTCATTCATCAAATCAACTAAAAATTTTGTTTAAGTCGTCTTGTGTATTCCATTAGTCACTCAACGACGACACCTTCCCGTGCTCCACAGCCTCACCAGTGAACAACTGTAACTTGTTGATCACGCGGTCTGTCAGATCATTTATGTATGTATAGAATAAAAGCGGTCCTATTACACATATCAGGAGCACTCTTGACGATACCGTTGCCTATGATGCACATTAGCTGTCGTACTGGGGTATGTTACTTAAAAAGTCTTCGAACTAGTCCCACATCTGGGAACCTAAACCGTATGCTCGGACGTACGTCAACAATGTGCAGTGTTGCAACTTGTCAAATGCTTTCCGGAAAGGTAGGTGTGGTGTCAACGGCAGCCACCACGCTAGAGGTTGCGATAATCGATAGCGGTCCAGTACTTGCAACCTCTCTGGACTCGCTGGCGCTTGCAGCGTCGCCGTATGGCACAGACAGAGACTTCAAGATCGCACCGGATGAGTCAGCTACAGGTCGTGAGCGAAGTCAGATTAGAATAGCCTTCAGCTCGCTAGGTTCTCAGCCTCTAGTTGGCGCATTTATTACGCACGTAACACCAGAATTGTGTTATCTTGCTTGTTGTATAATCCAGTTAATGTTTGTTAATGAGTCATTTGTATTCAAGAAAGATAGTTGTTATTAGTTACGGCTCAAATGGTTCAAATGGCTCTGAGCACTATGCGACTTAACCTCTGAGGTCATCAGTCGCCTAGAACTTAGAACTAATTAAACCTAACTAACCTAAGGACATCACACACATCCATGCCCGAGGCAGGATTCGAACCTGCGACCGCCGCGGTAGCTCGGCTCCAGACTGCAGCGCCTAGAACCGCACGGCCACTCCGCCCGCCCTATTAGTTATGTTTCTGGAGTGCAGTAGCAGGGCAAAGTTAAGTAAAAGTTATTCACTAAAGTATTCCAGTACTAATTATTGTAGAATGTTCCAGATTCCTACAACCACCTCACTCGTGCTAGCCTCTATCATCCCTCTGCAAATCCCAGGGGTACCCATCGAAAATCATCCTGCATTTGTGTGAGGTCATGACATGCTGCCATCGACCTTCACATCACTAGGAATATGCAATCTGCCCGTTGCCATCTGCCCACAGTTTGTAGGATATCATGTGAGAGAAGGGAAAACTGAGTTTAAAACGAGCGATGATTTCTAAATCCGTGCTGATTAGTGGACAGAAGATTTTCTATCTTAAGGAAATTTATTGTATTCGAACTCAGAATGTCTTCAAGAATTCTGCAGCAGACTGATGTTAAGGATAGTGGTCTGTAATTTTGACGGGCCCTTCTTTTACCCTTATTATATACAGAAGTCACCTGCGCTTTTCCCCAATCGCTCGAGACTTTTCGCTGGGCGAAAGATTCGATGTAAATGCAGGCTAAGTAAGGAGCCAATGCCTTGAATAGGAAGCATGGACGAAATATTTGCCAGCTGAATCAGGATATTATTCCAAAAGTGAGTTAGCTTGCTTTCACAGCAGACCTCGTGTAAAATAATACATGCAGCCGTTGGACAGTCCAGTCGCACTGGACACATACTATGCAAACTTTTCTGGGCAGACTACATTTTTAACTAAAACACTGCTATCGCTGGTCTGCCGAGCCACCACAACCTGAATCAGGATATTATCGTGTACATGTATCTGTCATCCGCGGATCGAGTTTTTTTCTAATATCAATTGTTGACACAGTTTTATACGACTGACGCAAGGTCCCGTCAAATTCTTCGGCCTTTCTCGAGTATCAAGGGTAAAATGAACACACAGATGTTTTATAACATACAGCACATCACGATAAAAGAAGAAGACAAGAAAAAATGTTTTCTGCGATTGAGTGCTCAGAGGAATTAAAGAACTCGATGCGTAAAATATCGGGAAGAAATGTTAATTTGTAACATTTACCTCTAGTTTGGTGATGTTTCAATTACCTAAATTCTCAACAGAGACGTAGACGTACGTTTATGTCAGCCATTAGCAAAAAAGGACGAGTTTACCGACATCTCGCCGGCGCTATCTGAAATCTAAGACGTCAGTAATTGCTATCAGTATTTTGCATATGAAGTCTTACGACAGTAGTCTTATCCGTCGTTGCATCTACGCGTTCGTGTGGTAGCCTCACCTTTCCTGTCACAAAAAAAGCTTTCCTGTTTCTCAGCACGAAAACAGAAATGACATAATAATGTATGACGAGCCTGTAAGAGGAATGAACTTCCTGAAAGAGTTCCCTTGTAACGCAACATGTTGACAAATTCGCCTGCCTCGCTCTACAAACTCGATTATTAGTCTCGACGCAGGAGAGCGAGAGAGGTCCGACCTCATAATCGACCCTATTCGGCGTGGCTTTCCCCAGTTTTTACACCACTTGGCCTGCAGTGGCGCTTCAGCCAGCCTGGTGATAAATGACGTAACACTCGTCCTGTCCTCGCCTCTCACAGTGTTCAACAAAGACTATAGTCGTGTCCATCCGCTATTCTAAGCACAGTGCAGACACATAATAAGGCTACATATGCTTTAGAAATGCTAAAATCATGACCGTAATTTCTGCATACTACACTGAATCGCCAAAGAAACTGGTACAGGCATGCGTATTCAAATACAAATATATGTAAACAGGCAGACTACGGCGCTGCGGTCGGCAACGCCTATATAAGACAAGTGTCCGGCGCAGTTGTTAGATCGTTTACTGCTGTTACAATGGCAGGTTATCAAGATTTAAGTGAGTTTGAATGTAGCGTTACAGTCGGCGAAAGAGCGGTGGGACACAGCATCTCCGAGGTAGCGATGAAGTGGGGATTTTCCCGTACGACCATTTAATGAGTGTACCACAAATGTTCGGAATCCGGTAAAACATCAAATTTCCAATATCGCTGCGGCCGGTAAAAGATCCTGCAAGAACGGCAGCAGCGACGACTGAAGAGAATCGTTTAAATTAACAGAAGTGCAACCATTCCGCAAATTGCTGCAGATTTCAGTGCTGGGCAACCAACAGGTGTCAGCGTGGGAACCATTCAACGAAACACCATCGACATGAGCTTTCTCAGCCGGAGGCGCACTTGCCTACCCTTGATGACTGCATGCCATAAAGCTTTACTCCTCGCCTGGGCCCGTCAACACCGACACTGGACTATTGATGACTGGAAACATGTTGCCTAGTCGCAAAAGCCTCGTTTCAACTGATATCGACCAGATGAACGTGTACAGATACGGGGACAATTTCATGGATCCATGGATCCTGCGTGTCAGCAGGGGACTGATCAAGCTGACGGAGGCTCTGTAATGATGTGGAGCGCGTGCAGTTGGAGTTATATGGGACCCCTGACACGTATAGATACAATGCTGACAGATGACACGTACGTAAGCATCCTGTCTGATCACCTGCATCCGTTCATGTCCATTGTGCATTCCGACGGACTTGGGCAATTCCAGCAGGACAATGCGACACCGCTTACGTCCAGAACTACTACAGAGTGGCTCCAAGAACACTCTTCTGAGTTTAAACACTTCCTCTGCCCACCAGACTCACCAGACATGAACATTATTGAGCATATCTGAAATGCCTTGCAATGTGCTGTTCCGAAGAGACCTCCACCCCCTCGCACTCTCGGATTTATGGACAGCGCTGCTGGATTCATCCTAGCTGTTCCCCCCAGCACTACTTCAGATATTAGGCGAGTGCATGCTACGTCGTGTTGCGACACTTCTGTACGCTCGTGGTGGCCCTACACGATATGAGTTGCTCTTTAGTGTGTTAGTTTTACCTACAAAGGTTAAGGACGTGTCACACATAAAGTTTGAACCCCCATTCTGCCATGCCACAAATTCAGCTTGCCGATTTAATCATCGTTATATGAAGAATTTTAACGGTTACAGTCGAATCAAACTTTCTATTCCAGAATCTCACTTGCACCAGCAGGCTTCTGTAACTACACTAAATAGTCAGGAAAACTAGCAACTGCCTAATATCGTGTAGGGTCCCTCAAGCACGCAGAAGTACCGCAACATGACGTGACATGGACTCGCCTAATGTCTGAAGTAGTGCTGGAGGGAACTGACAACATTAATCCTGCATCGCTGTCCATAAATCCGTAAGAGTACTTGGAGGCGGAGATCTCATCTGAACAGCACGTTGCCAGGCATCCCACATATGGTCAATAATGCTCGTGTCTGTTAAGTTTGGTAGCCAGAGGAAGTGTTTAAACTCAGAAGAGTGTCCCTAGAGCCAGTATGTAGTAATTCTGGACGTGTGGGGTGTCGCATTGTCTTGTTGGAATTGTCCAAGTCGTCGGAATGGACAATGGACATGAATGGATGCAGGTTATAAGGCAGGATGCTTACGTACCTGTCACCTGTCAGAGTTGAATCTAGACGTATCAGGTGTCTCATAACACTCCAACTGCACACGCCCCACACCACTACAGAGCCTCCACCAGCTTAAACAGTCCCCTGCTTGTAAGCTTATTGTCATATCACTGGCTTGGTTGCGAAGTACCTTTGCGAGCGGCCGCGTCTTTGCTGACTCGAACACGGGACACGGAACTGTTATGTTGCGTTGTGGGTAGCTCTGCATGTGAGAGGCATTGTTATTATGGAAGTTCAAGTGTTGCTACAAGTGATATTGCAGTAAAGTGATGAAATATGGAAGTGATTCAGAGTGCGTAATTATGTAATTAAAAATGAGCAGTGCCGCCGATAACGTATTTGTGTATCCTCTCATTGCACGTCGCACAGCGCGGCGACGCGGTTCTTTCCGTCCCTTTGCGACGAACCTACACCTACCTGTGAACATTGTCTCAGCATATCATCAGTAGGGAAGCCGAGTGAAAGCTACTGTACTTCGACGTGAACCAGGCTGCAGTTAAATTCACTAATCTACGTTTCAGGAGAAAGTTTTCACACGAAATGAAAGGTTGGAAATTTTGTCCTCAATTAAAATATTCTGAAACTTAGGTGAACAAGTATCACTGCCAAGCCCGTGCTAGTCTTAACACAGTCACTCACAATCCCTTTCACTCACGTTAGCAAGTTTATGGTGTTGCATTTCCCGAAAACGTAATAGCTACAAAAATACTGATTATTTTTGATTGATAATGCTCGCCAAATGTTAAGTCTGTCGCTACCAAATGCAGTCACAGTTTTTAGCCACCGACCTGCGCAATACGCCACGCGGAATATATATGTCTTTTCTCGTCACAAAATTCACTAAAAAATTCCGAAATCTCTACACACTCATCGGAATAATTATGCCGTCGCTTTACAACACTTTTGGTTTATGAAACACTGCTAGATCGGCCAACTTATCGTTTCCATCACAACTACTACTACCCACATCCGAACTTATTTCATGGCTAGGCTCCCACTCCTCTCTAGAATACTTTTAGTCTTCTCTACCAACAGAGAAAGGCGCGCGAAGAATATTGCTTTACATTGGTCAGTTTACTCAACAGCCAATAGCAAAACAACATTCTCCCACGTCAATCCGTGCTTTTCATCAATAACCAATAGCAAAATAGTAAACCTAACGACTGCACTTTTTACCGACGTAATTATCTAATACGCTGAACTTTTGCGAATGCATAAAGTTATTTAGTATTGTTATTTATAGCTGAATTAACTTTCCCTTTACCATAAACTTACTTTACAAATCTATTCTACAAAATCCCCTTTGTCCATATCCACACTTCTTCGAAATGTTCCTACACTAAATCCTACTACATAACTTGTTAAACAATTATCTTCATATTAACCTTAAACCACACTCACGCATCATTCACACTGCTAAAACATATTTATAACATTTTACATACACAAAAAGACATAATAACACTTTATGAAAATACTAGAACAGTTTATGCAGAACATTCTATTACTTTAGTGCACTCTAGTGGGCACAATCGAAACTAAAACACAGTCCGCCTATCCAATATTGTCCTCTATCGGCTGATACATAAACTACGTGCGTTTCCAGTCTCCCGTCACCATCTGTCACTATCCAGCTCTGAGACACATCTACCACTTAACCGCCTCCAAGGCAGGATCGTTATACGTCGCTACGCCTCAACAGCATCAATCATCCGTTCCGTGTTCGGTCTCTCAGAATGAACTGATGTGAATCAGTAAAAATTAGTTACCATAAAAGAGTGCAGTCAAGTGCCAGTGTCTTGAAGGGAGCGTGAGAACGCGCGTTCGGTCATCGCGTTTCCGCATCATCAACAATCAGCCGCGCCGCGACGGTTACGAGCACGCTCGTACAATTGTGAACTGTGAACTGTAATTTAACTTTATGAGCAGTGTTCTATCATAACTAGTGTCAAGGAGGACTGGTACTAAAAGAAATTGTGTATGGGTGGCGAGAGTAAGAACTTTCGCTCGATCATTGGGCTTCCGCATTATTAACCATCATCCGCGACGTGTTCGGTTACGCATACGCTCGTCCAAGTGATTCTGTAGACAGATAATTATCTAGAAGTTGCCATAAACACTTGAGACTTAGAGTGTAAACACTGCAACCTGTGATTTTCATATCGTCTCAGAATATATATGTTCATACCAGACGTAGGACGGTGTAGTGTTTCACGTTGAGTGGCTCCCCTAACCCGCTTGCATATTTAGATACATAATTTCAGGCAGGTCGGTCAGCAGTGTGGATCAGAACAATACGTCCGCCGCGGGATTACCAGGTACGTGATGTGGACAGGGCTCGCGGTCACGAAACGAGAAGCGACAACCAGTTAAAGAGACGCCCCCCCCCCCATTTGTACCCCTGGCCGTGTCACATGCTGACACTCAGGGTCCATGGATTCATGAGGCTGCCTCCACACCCGTACACATCTATCCGATACATACAATTTGAAACGAGACTCGTCCGACTAGGCAACACGTTTCCAGTCATCAGCCATCCAGTGTCGGTGTTGACGGACCCAAGCCAGGCGTAAAGCTTTGTGTCATGCAGTCATCAACGGTACAAGAGTAGGCCTTTGGTTTCGAAAGCCAATATCGATGATGTTTCGTTGAATGGTTCGCACGCTGACACTTTTTGATGACCAGCACTGAAATTTGCAGCAATTTGCGGAAGAGTTGCACTTCTGTCACATTAAACGATTCTCTTCAGTCGTCGTTGCTCCCGCTCTTGCAGGATCTTTCACAGGTCGCAGCGATGTCGGAGATTTGATGTTTTACCGGATTCCGAATATTCACAGTACATTAGTGAAAAGGTCGTACGGGAAAATCCCCACTTCATCGCTACCTCGGAGATGCTGTGTCCCATCCCTCGTGCGCCGACTCCAACACTACGTTCAAACTCACATAAATCTTGAAACCTCCCATTGTTGGAGCAGCTAACTGATGTGATAACTGCGCCAGACGCTTGTTGTCTTATGTAGACGTTGCTGACCTCAGCTCCGTATTCCGCCTGTTTACATATCACTGTATTTGAATACAAATGCCCACTCCAGTTTCTTTGGCGCTTTAGTGTGTCTGTATGAGTGTGTATGTGTGTGTGTGTGTTGTGTGTGTGTGTGTGTGTGTGTGTGTGTGTGTGTATGCATAAGGTTTTCCAACTCCCAATATGTAGGCTACTCTTGAAGGTAGACGTGCTGTGTTCGAAAAGATTCTCAAGTGCCTAAGATGTACGCTGCACTCAAAACAGGTATATTGTGGGGATAATATAAGCCTGTTTTATCGATCTAATTTGCTGGAGATACGTATGCATATAGACATGGTTAAGCACAGAAAGCGGAGAAAAAGATAGATAGAGACAAAGGGGGGATGGGACGATGAAGTGTACAAAGAAAGGGGAGAGAAAGAGATGGTAAGATAAGAGTGTGAAGAAGGATGAGATGGGCAGAGAGAGGTGGCAGAGGATATGGAGAAATAGAGGAGAAAGGGGATGACAGGAAGAAAGAGGGGGAGGGGCAGATGTACAGAAGGGGAAGGAGGAAATTGTCAGAGAGAAGGGGAGGAGGCATGTTGTGAAGGTAGTGTTGGCATGCCTTGCAGGGGCTACAAGTGTGGTTGGACGTAGCTAAGCAGCGGGAGAGGGGGTGGGAGATTGTGAGAGAGGTGGATTTTGAGGTGTATATGAAGGAGGATGGACAGAGAGAGGATCAGTTGAGGAGAGAATGGACAGAGGGAGAACAGGAGATGGTCAGAGAGGGGGGAATCAAGAAATGGTCGGAGAGGAGGGTAGGAGGATATGTACAGAGATAGTGGGAAGGCGGGTAGATGCAGGAGGCAGGTGGAATGCATATTGAGGTAGTGGGCATCTGGAAAAGGAAGAGGAGGAGGAGAGGGGCAGAGAATATGGACGAGGAGATCGAGGAGAGGGGCAGATAGAAGTGAGAGAATAAGATGCACAGAGATATGGGTGAAAGAAGAGGTGGGAGGAAGACATCTGTGCAGTAAATGTACAAGACCAAAACCCTAGGGAAAAGAATAGTATATGGCTTCTGTGCTCCATACAGTATTGACTTTCTACCCTTTGTCGTGTGGGTGGTACAACTGAAAATGAGAGTGAATAATAGTTGAGCGACAGATGTGTTTTTACGGACAGCTAAAGAAAAATGGTGTTCGAGCAAACAGATTACAGACTGATGTTAATTAGAGGCTGCAAGAATGATATTGACATTATTTAGCGAATGAAGGCGACTAGACAATTCACCACAGAAGATAAGGAGATAAGGATTGATTTACACCCTCTGCAGTGATCTGCGTAGATGTACCTACATGTAGCTGTGGAAATGAAGGCTACAGCCCCCCCCCCCCCTTCCTTGCTCAGATGGCATACCTTTCATTGGCCATCACCTAAATCCCAGGAGTCAGTTTCCTTCCACATTACGTAACACGTTCTTTTCCAAATAACATCCAATAACATCCACTCCAGAACTTCCTACATCACAAACCTCATCCACAGTCACCAGGAGTTCTTACCACAACTTTCTTATAATAATAATGTGCATCATGCCCTCATCTGTGGCAATACATCACGTGATTTTGACCTCTTAAATACTTATTTTAGAAATCATATTATGAAATGGCTGAAAAACGGCAAATTGACGTCTGCGCAGCCTACCTCCACTGGGGAGAAAGAATAACTGATACATGGAAAAAACGGTGGACCTGCTAGTGTAAATCGTTGTCTATCCCATCGCTTTCTATCGGCAGCACCGTAATATCTACAAGAGTCGAGCAAGTCGTAGACTTTACCGTTTTTACACAAAAAAAACATACAAATATATTTTTACATTTTTGCCTGGCACTTACTGTGCCAGATTTAAATGAAAAATGGTTTCCTTCCTCACTCTCCAGTTCTAACCAAGGTTTTCGGGAGCATTTCTTTCGTTGTAAAACAAACGTCGGAACCGGAAATTCCCTTCCAAATATTGCCTCTGTCCCACTACCAGCTAGACTGTTGTTTTACTGAAAGGACCCTTACTCTACATTGGTTTAGCACTGTAACGATAATATCTATCTTCAAAGATAGAGAATGAAAAGTATCTTAGAAAAGAATTTAACGTAAAATGTGGATCGGCACATCTTATCGCGTTGAAGTTTCTGTATGCTGACCCTCAAATAAAACAGTTACTTCACTTTCAGCACTTGACTTTGTTCTTTGGTACTGATTTGATCTCAGATGCTTGCCCTCGTAAAGTTCTCTCCGTATTACCTCTTCCGTCAACACTTAGTGGTTTCAACACGGCCGGCCAGTGTGGCCGTGCGGTTCTAGGTGCTTCAGTCTGGAGCCGCGTGACCGCTACGGTCGCAGGTTCGAATCCTGCTTGGGCATGGATGTGTGTGATGTCCTTATGTTAGTTAGGTTTAAGTAGTTCTAAGTTCTAGCAGACTGATGACCACAGATGTTAAGTCCCATAGTGCTCAGAGCCATTTGTTTCAACGCGCTTAGTGGTTCACGCTATTGGTCTGCCTAGTCTGTGTCGAATTATGCCACAAAAAGTAAGATCCTTCGTTGTCTGGGTAGTACTCTGAAACGTTAGCAGCTGAGCCTCCTGTTGTACCGTACCCTCTTGATACATCCGAAGTACCACAATTACTCAAGTACCTCAAACACTCATGAGACTCTCCATTCCATTTAACATGGCGGGGTCAGGGATTTTCATCTACCTCGAGATGGCTGAGTGTTTGTGTTGTCCTGATCATTTCATCATCATTCATGCAAGTGGCAAGATTGGACTGAGTAAAAGGTGGGGGATTTGTACGGGCGCTGATAACCTCGTAGCTGAGCGCCCCACCATCCAAACATCATCATCATCCATTTAACAAGTCCTGCAGTTCTTCTTAACTTCCACTGAGAATAGTGATGTCATTAACGAATCAATTCATTGATATCCTTTGACCCTGAATTTCAATCTCAGCGCTGAACCTTTCTTTTATTTCCGTCATTGTTTCTTCCACAGATAAATAGCACAGTGTGAGCGAAAGATTTCACTCTTTTCTTTTCCAGTCCGACTACTTCGTTCTTGGTCGTGGACGAAAAGATTCATGAAGAACTGCGACTCACAATTTCAGTTTTAGCAATGGAATTGTCTCTAAAAAATTGCATTTTCGTAAATTGTGCAAATTTTGCATTCCCAGGCAGCTTACTGAGAAACACAAAAGGGAAAGAATGGTTTGTGTTCATGATTTTTTGGATCGATATCGTAAGGAAGGTGATCAATTTTTAGCAAACATGGAAAGGCGTCACCAGTCCAAGTCAAGGACAAGCAGACAGTCTCAAAATGCAAGGCTATGGCAACGTGTTTTGAGATAGACATGTAGTCTTGTTATTCGAGTTTACGCACCAAGACAGAACAATAAACGCAGCCACTTACTGCACTACCCTGAGTAAACTTCGACTTGCAATACGGGATAAGCGACGAGGGCCTCTGACGTCTGGAGTTCTGTTGCTGCATCCAAAATCTGATCAGATTTTTGGGTGGGAACGGATTGTTCACCCTCATACAATATAGACTTGGCACCAACCGATTTTTACGTATTTCGCTACCTAAAGGAGTTTCTCAGTGGCAAGTGCTTCGCAACAGGTGATGAGATGAAAGGAGCAGTTAAAGACTGGTTACAAGACAGGCGGCTCTCTGTGACTTAGGGGAACTAATATGGTAGTACGTAGAAATATAGAGAAATATGTAAAATGTTAAATAAGGAAATTTTTTTGATATAAACTGTAATGGATTATGTTTTATAAGAAATCATACCTTACATTCCGAATAACCTTAGTACACACTGAGGTAACAAAAGTCATGGGATACCTCGTCATATGGTGTCGAACCTCGTTTTGGCCAGCGTAGCACAGCAACTGGACTTGGCAAGGACTCAACAAGTTGTTGGAGGTCCCCTCCACAAATACTGAGCCTTTCTGCCTCTGTAGCTGTCCATAAATGCGACAGTATTGCCGGTGAAGGATTTTGTGCGCGAACACACCCCTCGATTGTGTCCCATAAATGTTCGATGGGATTCATGTGCGGTGATGTGGCTGACCACATCATTCGTTCGAATTATACAGAATGTTCTTCAAATCAGTCACAAACAACTGTGACCCCATGAAATGACATCGTTGTTTGGGAACATCAACTTCACGAAAGGCTGCAAATACTCTCTAGCTAGCGGAAGATAACCATTTCCAGTCAATGATAGGTTCAGTTGGAGCAGAGGACCAAGGCCTTATCATTATGGAGCCACCACAAGCTTACACAGTGCCTTCTTGACAACTTGGATCCGTGGCTTCATGGAGTTTGCGCCACGCTCGAATCAACTGAGCCGCACGGGATTGGCGGAGCGGTCTGAGGCGCTGCAGTCATGGACTGTGCGGCTAGTCCCGGCGGAGGTTCGAGTCCTCCCTCGGGCATGGGTGTGTGTGTTTGCCCTTAGGATATTTTAAATTAAGTAGCGTGTAAGCTTAGGGACTCATGACCTTAGCAGTTAAGTCCCATAAGGTTTCACACACATTTGAACATTTTTTTAATCAACTTAAATCGAGACTCATCTCACCAGTCAACAGGTTTCCAGTCGTCTAGGGTCCAGCCGATATGTTCACGAGGGCAGGAGAGGCACTGCAGGCGATATCGTGCTGTTAGCAAAGGTACTGGCGTCGCTCAACTGGTGCCATAGCCCATTGACGACAAATTTCGCCGCACTTCATCATACGTCCCACACTAATTTCGGCTTGTCTGTTAGTTCTGAACCGCGCTGCTGCTACGGTCGCAGGTTCGAATCCTGCCTCGGGCATGGATGTGTGTGATATTCTTAGTTTAGTTAGGTTTAAGTAGTTCTAAGTTCTAGGGGACTGATGACCTCCGATGTTAAGTCCCATAGTGCTCAGAGCCATTTGAACCATTTTTGAACCATTTGAACCAATTTGTTAGTTCTGACAGCTCTACGCAAACGCCGCTGCTCTCGGTCGTTGAGTGAAGGTTGTCGGCCACTGTATTGTTCGTGGTGAGAGGTGTCCTCGATGCTGTTGGATATGCTTGATGCTATTTGGTATCCTTGATGCTATGAATCTCGGAATGTTCAGTTCCCTATCGATTTCCGAAATGTAATGTCCCATGATCTACCTCCACCTAGCATTCCGCATTCAAACATTCAAAGTCTTTTAATTTCCTTCGTGCGGCAGTAATTACATAGGAAACCTTTGACATGGAACCACCTGAGTGCAAATGGCAGCTCCGCCAATGAACTGCCCTCTCGTACACGGTGGTACAAAAAGGTACGGCCAAACTTTCAGGAAACATTCCTCACACACAAAGAAAGAAAATATGTTATGTGGACATGTGTCCGGAAACGCTTACTTTCCGTGTTAGAGCTCATTTTATTTCTTCTCTTCAAATCACATTAATCATGGAATGGAAACACACAGCAACAGAACGTACCAGCGTGACTTCAAACACTTTGTTACAGGAAATGTTCAAAATGTCCTCCGTTAGCGAGGATACATGCATCCACCCTCCGTCGCATGGAATCCCTGCTGCGCTGATGCCGCCCTGGAGAATGGCGTATTGTATCACAGCCGTCCACAATACGAGCACGAAGAGTCTCTACATTTGGTACCGGGGTTGCGTAGACAAGAGCTTCCAAACGCCCCCACAAATGAAGCTCAAGAGGGTTGAGGTCAGGAGAGCGTGGAGGCCATGGAATTGGTCCGCCTCTACCAATCCATCGGTCACCGAATCTGTTGTTGAGAAGCGTACGAACACTTCGACTGAAATGTGTAGGAGCTCCATCGTGCATGAACCACATGTTGTGTCGTACTTGTAAAGGCACATGTTCTAGCAGCACACGTAGAGTATCCCGTATGAAATCATGCTAACGTGCTCCATTGAGCGTAGGTGGAAGAACGAACTAAAATGAGCTCTAACATGGAAATTAAGCGTTTCCGGACTCACGTCCACATAACATCTTTTCTTTATTTGTGTGTGAGCAATGTTTCCTGAAAGTTTGGCCGTACCTTTTTGTAACACCCTGTATTTTATGTACGCGATACTAGCGCCTACAGTATAAGTGCATTTCGCTCTACATGACCTTTATCACCTCAGTGTACGAGACTCTTATAATCAGTATCGAGTCGTCGAATGTTGCGGACGCTTCCGAAACCGAACGGCTCTGGCGATGCGCAGGCTGTCGTGTCGACGCACGGCTCGGTAAGGCCACCTGGCCGGCTCAGGCCCCGCCTCCTGCGCCTTGGGTGCGCCGTCAGCCCCGACTAATCAGAAGGCGTGCTGGCGCTTCGATACGCGAAGGTCGGACGGGCGCAGTGGAAGAGAGAGGCAGGTGCCCCGGGCTGCGCGCTGCGGGCCGCTGCAGGAGGATGTGGCGCCGTGCCAGGCCGGCGCAAATAATCCGAGGCGCGCCTAATCGCGATGCGGCCGCCGACAAGCTATCAGCAAACACGGCGCCCGGCGTCGCTGCGCGCGCGCCGCATGCAGATGGGCCGCGCAGCCCACCGGCGATCGCCGCGGCCCAGAGCGCGCGCCGCCCGGCACTGTGCGGTCTGCGCCGCAGCCCAGGCGCTCCAAAACGCGCCAACCACCCACGCAGCAAACACAGTGAAATGTCAAACTGCCACCAACTTGCAGTTGCAGATACAAATGGTTAGCATTTATGCGTAAACATACACTACTGGCCATTAAAATTGCTACACCACGAAGATGTGCTACAGACGTTAAATTTAACCGACAGGTAGAAGTGCTGTGATATGCAAATGATTTGCTTCTCAGAGCACTCACACCAAGTTGGCGCTGGTGGCGACACCTTCAACGTGATGACATGAGGAAAGTTTCCAACCGATTTCTCATACACAAACAGCAGTTGATCGGCGTTGCTTGGTGAAAAGTTGTTATGATGCCTCGTGTTAGGAGGAGAAATGCCTACCATCACGTTTCCGACTTTGATAAAGGTCGGATTGTAGCCTATCGCGATTGCGGTTTATCGCACCGCGACATTGCTGCTCGCTTTGGTCGAGATCCGATGACTGTTAGCATGATATCGAATCGATGGATCCCAACGGCCTCGTATCACTAGCAGTCGAGATGACAAGCATCTTATCCGCATGGCTGTAACGGATCGTGCAGCCACGTCTCGATCCCTGAGTCACCAGATGGGGACGTTTGCAAGACAACAACCATCTGCACCAACAGTTCGACGACGTTTCCAGCAGCACGGACTATCAACTCGGATACCATGGTTGCGTTTACCCTTGACGCTGCATCACAGACAGGAGCGCCTGTGATCGTGTACTCAACGACGAACCTGGGTGCACGAATGGCTAAACGTCATTTTTTCGGATGAATCCAGGTTCTGTCTACAGCATCATGATGGTCGCATCCTTGTTTGGAGACATCGCGGTGAACGCTCATTGCAAGCGTGTATTCGTCATCGCCATACTGGCGTATCCCCCGGCGTGATGGTATGGGGTGCCACTGGTTACACGTCTCGGTCACCTCTTGTTCGCATTGGCTTTGAACAGTGGACGTTACATTTCAGATGTGTTGCGAACCGTCGCTCTACCCTTCATTCGATCCCTGCGAAACCCTACATTTCAGAAGGATAATGCACGACCGCATGTTGGAGGTCCTGTACGGGCCTATCTGGATACAGAAAATGTTCGACTGCTGCCCTGGCCGGTACATTCTCCAGATCTCTCACCAACTGAAAACGTCTGGTCAATGGTGGCCGAGCAACTGGCTCGTCACGATACGCCAGTCACTGCTCTTGACGAACTGCGGTATTGTGTTGAAGTTGCATGGGCAGCTGTACCTGTACACGCCATCCAAGCTCTGTTTGACTCAATGCCCAGGCGTATCAAGGCCGTTATTACGCCTAGAGGTGGTTGTTCTGGGTACTGATTTCCCAGGATCTATGCACCTAAATCGAGTAAAAATGTAATCACATGTCAGTTCTAGTATAATATATTTGTCCAATGAATACCCGTTTATCATCTGCATTTCGTATTGGTGTAGCAATTTTAATGGCCAGTAGTATACACAGTAGATAGCAGTAAAGCGATCTAGCGTTTCTCCGTAAATAATGAAAATTACCCTTTGGGTTTCTCTTTGTTTTCAAGACCTATGCCTGGTGTAAGGAGGGGAGACGTATACTAGCGCCTGTCGAACTTCGACAGCAGCAAGAAGGTGGCCTATCGAGACTGCGGATTATTGTTGAGCAATATTACTGGCCGTTTTGGTCGTGGTAACACGATTGTCAACCTAGAATGCAATCGACGGGTTCAGGAGTCCCATGCAGGATCTCAGTGGTCCGCAGCGACTAGCGCCAGAGAGGACAGGCATTCTGTACGTTCAGCCGCGCAGGCAAGTACAGCCGAGTCCTGAGACGAGATAGGAACTTGTTTGCAGCAAGACAAGTATCTGCTCAGGCAGCGCGACAATGTCCAAAGTATTACGGACTTTCAGCAACCCGACAAACAATTAGTTGATGCTGGAGGGAGGGCCAAGTGGCACGTTAAAACTCCACACTGCGTGCGAAAACACCAAGCGACGTTGCTGAGTGGCTATGCCCTGTCTTCGATATTACTGTGTAATCAGAAACTAAATTGACAGAAGTATTAACAGAATCTTTCGTCGGTTCTTGGTAGAACAACATTATAATAAATGAAAAGCACCAGTTTGCTTTTGTTCTACAATATTACTTTTATTGTTAACCGGTTTTCGGCTTACAAGGCCAATACTCAGTAAATGTCTGAAGATGGCCTTGTAAGCCAAAAACCGGTTAACAATAAAAGTAATATTGTAGCATAAAAGCAAACTGGTGCTTTTCATTTATTAAATTGACGGAAGTCTTGAAATAGCGATATGAACATATACAGATGGCGGTAGTGTCGCGTACACCAATTATAAAGAGGAGGTGCGTTGATGCGGCTGTCATTCGTACTCAGGTGATTCACGTGCAAATGTTTACGCACAACGGGAATTAGCAGATTCCGAATGCAGAATGCTAGTTGGAGCTTGACACATAGGACATTCCATTACGGAAATCGTTTGCTTGTTTTCTGAAATGGTTCAAAATGGTTCAAATGGCTCTGAGCACTATGGGACTCAACTGCTGAGGTCATTAGTCCCCTAGAACTTAGAACTAGTTAAACCGAACTAACCTAAAGACATCACAAACATCCATGCCCGAGGCAGGATTCGAACCTGCGACCGTAGCGGTCTTGCGGTTCCAGACTGCAGCGCCTTTAACCGCACGGCCACTTCTTTTCTGAAATACTCGATGTTGAATCTGTATTATTTGGCGTATATTTTCCAAATCTAAAACTCCCAGAAATAAAAAGTATAAAGCAAAGAGAATCTCTAATTTGGTACAGTAACTTTCTAGTCACAAACAAAAATAACTATTCCTTTCAAAAGTTACCTCTGACTAATTTCTGCCTCCCGCTGTCTAAAAGAAACTCCGGAAATTAACACAATAAAACAGACGTAGTATTTGCCTACTATTTTCTTTGATGTAGGATTAAGTCTAGTGGTTTCATTTATTACTAATCAAGGACTGCAGATCCTCCTGCCTGGATATGACCACCTTTGACCAGATCAACCATAAAGTAAAACAAAACGAAAAACTGACGTCACTTTTCGTCCTGAGGAGGCTAAGAATCAAGCACTTGATTCGCAAGTTCGAGACAAGGGTTAGTGTTCGCGATGACAGTGTTGGCAATGTCGATCGCCCAAATAGGGTGAAAACGCCTGAAAACATCGAGAAGACACGCGCACAACAGGTGTTAATCACCCGGGAGACACTGCCATTAAGCCCCAGGGCCATGGAACGGTGGCTGTATTCAAGCCAACACTATTGCCCACAGAATTGAAGAACAGGACTTTGACGTCAATATGTTTTGGTTAGTGACGAAGCCCACTTTCATTTGGATGGGTTCACCAATAAGCAAAATTGGCACATTTGGGGGGCTGAGAATCCGCATTTCTCGATCGATAAGTCTCTCCATCCTCAACCGGTGACTGTATAATGTGCAATGGCCGGTGACTGCATAATGTGCAATGGCCAGTCACGGAATAATCGGTACGATATTCCTTGATGGCACGGTGACTACCGAACGGTACGTGAAGGTTTTGAAAGTTGATTTCATCCCCATTATGCAAAGTGACCCAGATATCGACAAGATGTGGTTCATGCAAAACGGAGCTCGACGCCATCGAAGCAGGAAAGTATTTGGTGTCCTGGACGAGCCCTTTGGGGACGTCATTCTGCCTCTGGGGTACACAGAGGCCACTGGCATGGATCTCGATTGGCCACCACATTCTCCGGAACACATGTGACTCCTTTTTGTGGAGCTATATTAAAGAAAATGTACACAGAAACAAACGCAAAACCATTGCGAGGCTGAAAACAGCCATTCAGGAGGTTATCAAGAGCATCGATGTTCCGACACTTAATCGGGTCAGGCAGAACCTCGCTATTCGTGTGCACCACAGTATCGCCAATGATGGCAGCCGTATCGAACATGACATAGCCTATCCGAATACCTGTGGTGTTGTTTACATGTTGAATAAAGTGTGTGCACGCCGTAGTTTGTAACTAATTTATGTTTTTCTTCATGTAGTTCAACAATTGTCACCCTATGTGTCCATAGGCAACGGCCTTGCCGGTCCCCGTCAGATCACCGATGTTAAGCGCTGTCGGGCGTGGCCGGCACTTGGATGGGTGACCATCCGGGCCACCGTGCGCTGATGCCATTTTTCAGGGTGCACTCAGCCTCGTGATGCCAACTGAGGAGCTACTCGACCGAATAGTCAACGGTCAAAGGAAACCATCATAACGACCGGGAGAGCGGTGTACTGACCTCACGCCCCTCCTATCCGCATCCTTAGCTGAGGATGACACGGCGGTCGGATGGTCCCGATGGGCCACTTGTGGCCTGAATACGGAGTGCTTTATATGTCTATACCTTGCGTCAACCTTCGAAGTATCTTACCTAACCAGCTGTATGGGGCTCTACAGTTTAAATTGGAATACGAACCACGGTACTGCTTAGCGTTCTTCACACTTACAAATCACCCCTAAAAGTGGAAGAAATGAGAAATGTCTGACAAAATTACATAACAGAGTTGGGATCGAATCCTGTTTCCTGGGATCTGTAGTTTGGTATTTACCACTTAATTCTAGAAAATATCACAATTAAAAGTCAATAATATTAAAATACACTGTCTAATCACATTAATGTGACCACCTGTCAAAAGACTGAATAACCACCTTAATCAGCGAGAACCGCTGCGAGACGTGCAGGAAGAGAGGCAGTGAAGTTCTGAGAGGTACCGACAGGCATGTGGAGCCATGCCGACTCCAGTGCCGTAGGCGCTGCACAGTCTTTCTCGGTTAATTCAGAATGAGAGTTCAACCTTAGGCATGAGTAACACATGTGTGCTAACTAGACGATGTTGTCCGCATGATTGGAGGTCACTGACTCGGGTGATCCTTCCTCTGCTCCGTTGTATATTGGCCTCCGGGCGATGGCGTTGCAGACCTGGGAGAGGCGGCGTGGTTTCGCCTGGGCTCCCATTCATCGCTGCAGAATGCAGTGGTATCGATAGGGGGTGCGACTTTCTTAGGGGCCTATACCATAAGAGGAACTTGTAATGTTCAATGTTCTTATGTAATTTATGTAATAAAGTAATTGTAAATTCAGAGGCCATTCTTTCTGAAGCATAAGGACGGTTATGACTTAATTTCCTTCCCTTCAGGACATCCGCTTGGATTTTAGGCACCGTTATTTTCCATATGTTGCACATAGTGTTAGTGACGCCACGTAAGAGATCTCACACAATAGTTGGATCACTTTGGGCATATGAACTATAAATAAGAGCTCTTTACTCACATGAAGTATTAAGTACTATTCACAATGGATTTCAAATTGATTCCGTATTTTTGGATTTCCGGAAGGCTTTTGACACTGTACCAAACAAGCGGGTTGTACTGAAATTGAGTGCTTATGGAATGTCGTCTCAGTTATGTGACTGGATTCGTGATTTCTTGTCAGAGAGGTCATAGTCCGTAGTAACTGACGGAAAGTTTCGAGTAAGACAGAAGTGATTTCTGGCCTTCCCCAAGGTGGTGTTATAGGCCCTTTGCTGTTTCTTATAGATATAAATGATTTGAGAGACAATCTGAGTAGCCGTCTTAGGTTGTTTACAGATGAAGCTGTCGTTTATCGACTAGTGAAGTCATCAGAAGATCAAAACAAACCGCAAAAGATTTAGAAAAGCTATCTGTATGGTTTGAAAACTGCATCCACATGAGTGCTAAAAGGAATCCGTTAAACTTGAGTTACACGATACATCAGTCAAATCTAAAGGCAGTAAATTCAACTAAATACCTAGAAATTAAGGAATTACAATTAAGAAGAACTTAAATTGTAAGGAACACATATAAAATGTTGTGGGGAAGGCTAACCAAAGGGAGCGTTTTATTGACAGGACACTTAGGAACTGTAACAGATCTACTAAGGAAGCTGCCTACACTACGCTTGTCCGTCCTCTTTTAGAATACTGTTTCGCGGTGTGGGATTCTTACCAGATAGGACTGACGGAGTACATCCTAAAGGTTCAACGAAGGACAGCAAGTTTTGTATTATCGCGAAAAAGGGGAGAGAGTGTCACTGAAATGATAAAGGACTTGGGATAGACATCGTCAAAACAAAGGCTTTTTCCGTTGCGGAACAATCTTCTCACTAAATTACTATCACCATATTTTTCCTCCGAACGTCAAACTGTTTTGTAGATGCCGACCTACGTAGGGAGAAACGATCACCATGATAAAATAAGGGAAATGAGAGCTCGTACGGAAAGATGTTGGTGTTCATTTTTCCGCGCAATATACGATATTGGAATAATATAGAATTGTGAAGGTGGTTCGAGGAACCCTCTGCCAGACACTTAAATGTGATTTGCAGAGCATCCATGTAGATGTAGATGTAGATCAGTGCCCCATCTTCTCCATTGTGCAGGCTAGGCATACAACTGCAAGTATACTCACCAAAAGCTAAACGACCTTTAAGAAATATATTTAATTTCAATATAGCAGTGAAAATTGACGATTGTTCGAAAATAATTGCGACAATGTTCGAAGCAGCTTATAACTTCTTTTAACTCCTACAACAGACGCGGAATGACACAATGCACGACACTCAAGACGGACAACTATCGTTCAAGCTCTGTCACTATATGTGTCCATGTGCTTTTCGATGTTCATCCTTGAGAAGAAAGAGTTGCTACACCAGGATTTCGAATCGGGACTGACTTTAGAAGCTAAGAGTAACCAAAATATAATCTAATAAAAAACTGGAAAAAATTTATTGACGGTATTGGGGGGCTGCCGAATTTTGCACGGTCGTCCCATTTGGTTAAAATGTACCTAGGCTGTACCTAAGTACTAATCTATATTTACATCTACATCTACACACATATTCCGCAAGCCACCGTACGGTTCGTGGCAGAGGGTACCCTGAACCACTACTAGTCATTTCCTTTACTGTTCCGCTATCAAATAAATCCTGGGGATGCCTTCTTATCAGCCCCAATTTCTCGAATATTGTCTTCGTCGTCCTCACGCGCAATGTATGTTGGCGGCAGTTCGGGAAGCATCGCCGTAACGCTTAGGTACTGTTCGAACCTGCGAGTAGCAAATCTAGCAGCCTACCTCCGAATTGTTCCATGTCTTCCTTCAATCCGACTTGGTACGGATCCTAAACACTCGAGGAGTACTCAAGAATAGGACGCACCAGCGATCTATACGCGGTCTCCTTTACAGGTGACCCACTCTTTCCAAAAATTGTCCTAATAAACTGAAGTCGACCATTAGCCTTCTCTATCACAGTTCTCACGTGCTCGTTCCATTCCATATCGCTTTTCAGCGTTACGACCAGATACTTCAACGACGGCCGCGCGGGGTGGCCGTGCGATCTGGGGCTCCTTGGAAAGGTTCGCTCGGATCCCCCCCCCCCCCTCCCTTGGGCATGGGTGTGTGTGTTGTCCTTAGTGTAAGTTAGTTTAAGTAGTGCGTCAGGTTAGGGACCGATGACCTGAGCTGTTTGGTCCCATAGAACTTATCACAAATTTCCAAAATTTACTTAAACGACTTGACTGTGTCAAGCAGGCCACTAGCAATACTGTAACGGAAAATCACAGGTTTGTTCTTCCTATTCATCCACATGATTCGTAATTGTTTGCTAAACACAGTAATCAGAATTTGCTGGTTCCTGAATCGCTACCATCTTTAAAGAAGAATGGCACTGAAATAAATCGGATCTATACACCGAGAAAGGACATGTATCTCCGGAGCGCATCTGCTGTAGCTAATGAACAGTTTCTGTCACGAATGCGTAAGAAACTTAACACCCTGATTCCATAAGCTTCCTGTTATGGAATCGACCTGGACGCCGGTTGCCATTTGGAAGAGTCATAACCAAATCGGTTACATCGACACCGATGTTGTCATCTCTTCTCCGTAACCAATGCGCACTGCCTAGCGGTGTGGTGTTCGTGATAAATGCGATAGTGAGCACTTCCAGCATCGCAACACCAGCGGAGGCAAGTTGTATTTATGACCTATAAATTACCATTTAGAGCGGGCCGCGTCATTACGGGCTCGAGCTGCCGCTACAGCCCGCCAAACACTGATTTATGTGCCACGGCAGGCGGGCAATTTGCATCGATATGGACGGCCTGTGGACACCGCAGACGGGCGTCTTCCTGACATCACGAATAATCTTTCGCCGGTGGCACGTCAGACGACACAGGTACCGTACACATCGCACTTCTTTAGAATATGTTTCAGAAAAATTCAAACCAAAGGGAATCTTCCAATTTTCGGCAAATATTACGCTGATGTGAACTTTGGTGGTCGATCAAATCCCTGAGCGATTTCAGATCCCTTGGTTGCGTCACAAATTCGTTTAAGGAAAGCAGTGTCTTTTTCAAAAATGGTTCAAATGGCTCTGAGCACTATGGGACTTAACGTCTGAGGTCAGCAGTCCCCTAGACTTAGAACTACTTAAACCTAACTAACCTAAGGACATCACACACATCCATACCTGGGGCAGGATTCGAACCTGCAACCGTAGCAGCAGCGCGGTTCCGGACTGAAGCGCCTAGAACCGCTCGGCCACAGCGACCGGCTGCCTTTTCCAGTTGCCGTGTATACTATGCGGCAGAATGAATTTTTAATTTTCCGAGGTGTGCTTAAATGACTGATTTGGAAAAACACCGATCACGAGAGGTAGACTGCTGATTCGACACATTATACTGCTAGTTAGTTCGTTCATTGCTTTGTTACCGACAAATCATCAATTTGCGAGGATATTAGATGTATCGTCTTATTTAAAGCTGTCCAGACCTCCAAGCTTGGTCTCAACACCGCAAAGCTTTACCACCTCGAAACTTTCCGTCAGTTACTACGGACTATGACCTCTCTGACAAGAAATCACGAATCCAGTCACATAACTGAGACGACATTCCATAAGCACTCAATTTCAGTACAACCCGCTTGTTTGGTACAGTGTCAAAAGCCTTCCGGAAGTCCAAAAATACGGAATCAATTTGAAATCCTTTGTGAATAGCACTTAATACTTCATGTGAGTAAAGAGCTGTTATTTATTGTTCATATGTCCAAAGTGATCCAACTATTGTGTGAGATCTCTTACGTGGCGTCACTAACACTATGTGCAACATATGGAAAATAACGGTGCCTAAAATCCAAGCGGATATCCTGAAGGGAAGGAAATTAAGTCATAACCGTCCTTATGCTTCAGAAAGAATGGCCTCTGAATTTACAATTACTTTATTACATAAATTACATAAGAACATTGAACATTACAAGTTCCTCTTGTGGTATAGGCCCCTAAGAAAGTCGCACCCCCTATCGATACCACTGCATTCTGCAACGATGAACGGGAGCCCAGGCGAAACCACGCCGCCTCTCCCGAGTCTGCAGCGCCATCGCCCGGAGGCCAATATACAACGGAGCAGAGGAAGGATCACCCGAGTCAGTGACCTCCAATCATGCGGACAACATCGTCTAGTTAGCACACATGTGTTACTCATGCCTAAGATTGAACTCTCATTCTGAATTTTGAACTCCAAGAGACGAGTCTAATAAACGTGTGCATCAAGTGATACTCCAATATTCAAAGACAGTTGTAAATATTCGGCACATTCCTGTGACAAGTGATTTTATTAATTTAAGTTAATCTTTTTATGAGTCTTGTAATAAAGTGAAGTAACATTTCATATGTTGTAGTTCCACTCCACCAGCACCTGCAGCAATCAAAGAACCCGTAGGTATACCAGACGTCTGTATTGTCGTCATGCCATAACACCTCTGGCCACTCATGCAAAGATATGAGTTCTGATATTGAAGTGCCTGATAGCCACAACAAGCAACTCACCATTTATCAATTACGAAATATTTTTAAATATGCGTTGGTGTGGGTTTACCGTGGTGATGAAGCAAGTAGAGCACTCGAGAATGGCACTGGAGATCCTTGGTTCAGTGTCGCTTAGCGCCGATTTTTCTCCGTTCCATTCCCTGCTATCAAACTGAATGCCGTTTATCTTCCCTGGATGTAAAACGCTGACCGGCAAAAACGACTCGTCACACTCCCCCTCTGACTGCCGCAGCGAACGTACTGGTGCAGTCTATCTTCGATCAGGCTAGATGCCCGTCCGCGAGTTGAGGTCTGCAGGCTTCAGCTTTTTTTTTTTCTCTAGTGATGAAACAAGAACGTTTTGGGAACTCAGTTCTGGATATAATTTTGGCCTTTAAGGTTTGGGACATTCTTTATACCTCCTAATTGGATAAATACACCACTTTTTTGTGAAAATTGCAGCTCCCAGAAGAAATGATTGAAATCACTCCAAAATCGGAGGATGCGTATCACAGAGGGACAGTAATAAGTGATTAAGGTTGCAGAGAGATTGCGAATATCTGAGCCCAAATGAAAAATGAGTGTGAAATCTTATGGGACTTGACTGAGAAGGTCATCAGTCCTTAAGCTTACATACTACTTAATCTAAATTGTCCTAACGACAAACACACACACCCATGCCCGAGGGAGGACTCGAACCTCCGCCGGGACCAGCCACACGGACCGTGACTGCAGCGCCTTAGGCCGCTCGGCTAATCCCACGCGGCTATCTAAGCCCAGAAGCGTCCTGTTTTATGTGAACGGACCACTTTTTGTGAAAATTGCAGCTCCCAGAAGAAATGATTGAAATCACTCCAAAATCGGAGGATGCGTATCTCAGAGGGACAGTAATAAGTGATTAAGGTTGCAGAGAGATTGCGAATATCTAAGCCCAAATGAAAAATGAGTGTGAAATCTTATGGGACTTGACTGAGAAGGTCATCAGTCCTTAAGCTTACATACTACTTAATCTAAATTATCCTAAGGACAAACACACACACCCATGCCCGAGGGAGGACTCGAACCTCCGCCGGGACCAGCCACACGGACCGTGACTGCAGCGCCTTAGGCCGCTCGGCTAATCCCACGCGGCTATCTAAGCCCAGAAGCGTCCTGTTTTATGTGAACGGACCACTTTTTGTGAAAATTGCAGCTCCCAGAACAAATGATTGAAATCACTCCAAAATCGGAGGATGCGTATCACAGAGGGACAGTAATAAGTGATTAAGGTTGCAGAGAGATTGCGAATATCTAAGCCCAAATGAAAAATGAGTGTGAAATCTTATGGGACTTGACTGAGAAGGTCATCAGTCCTTAAGCTTACATACTACTTAATCTAAATTGTCCTAAGGACAAACACACACACCCATGCCCGAGGGAGGACTCGAACCTCCGCCGGGACCAGCCACACGGACCGTGACTGCAGCGCCTTAGGCCGCTCGGCTAATCCCACGCGGCTATCTAAGCCCAGAAGCGTCCTGTTTTATGTGAACGGACTGGTCAGTGTTGTGCCACGGTCAGTTGGTGCAGACCATCAAACGAAGTGGAAACGTGAAAGCCGGTGTCGGTATCCATCGTAGAGGTCATAAGAGTGAGTTCGATCGGTGCAGAATGATCGGGGCAGAATGATTGGTCTCTGGGAAACCGGTCTGTCGTACCGAGTCATTCTGGCTCGGACAGGGCACACTGATAAAATAGAAACACCCGTGTGGAACCAGTGGACAGAAGAGAGTCCCACACAGCGGCGAGTGGGTACAGGACCGCAAAGTGTGATAATAGTGTGGTGTAACCACCAACTTGTCCGCATGGCCGTAACCGTCAGAACAACTTCTTCGTCAGTGTTGCGTCGAAGTTGGAGCACTGCAACGCGCCTTGCCACGGTTCGCGCGGCACTGCCCGTCGGAGGTTCGAGTCCTCCCTCGGGCATGGGTGTGTGTTTTGTCCTAAGCGTAAGTTAGTTTAAGTTAGATTAAGTAGTGTGTAAGCCTAGGGACCGACGCCCTCAACAGTTTGGTCCCATAGGAACTTACCACCACCACCATATCTGAGTCGAATGTTCGGTGCAGTCTGCTAAGGACTCGACTGGTGACGTGCATGGTGTTGCGTCGGCCTCCACTGGCCAAAAACCATCAATCTCCCATACTGCAAAGTTGGAGTGAAAAACGTTACTCGCCTGCTGAGTGGGAAAATGTAGTATTTTTGGACGCATTCCGCCTCAGCTTGTCCTGCTCAAATGGCTGGGTATGTGTCAGACGTTACCGTAGTGAACACAGTCGGGCAAACTGCACTGTTGAGCGATATAGCAGACAAACGCCAAGTGTGATGTTTTCAGGTGTTATTGACTACAGCAAGCAGTCTCGCCTTCTACATATTGAGAGCAATGTAAACGACAACCTTTACATCAGTGACGTTCTAGAGCATTGCCCCTTACGCAGGCAGCTCCATATGCGATATTTAAGCAGGGCGGTGCCTGGAAACACAGGTGAATAGTGATATGTACATATACAGATGGCGTCACGTGCTCAAGACATAAGACGGCTGTGCATTGGCGAAGCTGTCATTTGTACTCAGTTGATTCATATGAAAAGGTTTCCGACGTCGTTATGATCACACGACGGGAAGTAACATACTTTGGACGCAGAATGGTAGTCAGAGCTAGACGCTTGGGATATTCTGTTTCGTAAATCGCTAGCAAATTCATTATTCCGAGATGCGCGTGTCAAGAGTGTGCCGAGAACACCACGTTTCAGGACGTACCTTCTCACCGCAGACAACGCAGTGGCCGACGGCCTTCACTTGGCGCCCGAGAGCTGCGGCGTTTGCGTAGAGTTTTCAGTGTCAATAGACAAGCAACACTGTGTGAAATAATCCCAGAAATCAGCGTGAAGAGTACGACGAATGTATCCGTTAGGACAGTGCGGCGAAATTTGGCGTTAACGGGCTGCGGTAGCAGACGATCTACGGGAGTGCTTTTGCTAACTGCACGACATCGTCTGCAAGACTTCTCCTTATCAAGCAGGCATATCGGTTGGACATTAGACGGCTGTGTTGACAGATTAATATTGCAATCAATGAGAGCGTCCGAATCCTGTAAGGATGTAAGAAGCCAATTCCAGTCGATAAAATCTACCCAATTGTTGGAATAGCTACCCCCAGTATTAGAAGGGCTGTTACTGCTGATAGAGAGAGGGCTAAGCAAACTTATGATCCCTGACACCCACTGCATGATCATCAGACTGTATTCCGTCGACTGAAGTCGAGAAAGAGCTTCATCGCCAGGACTCGACCAGTAGAGGGAACACCAAAGTCTAACCTCACCACCAGGTGGAAGAGCAAGACACCACCTGATATCCTTATAAAGGAAGAACTAGCTCCAGGAAACGACTTGCTCTACCCTATTTGGAGATCGCTCAATCGTCTTAGAGTGGGCGTTCCCCTACGCAATGCCAACATGCGAAAATAGCGCATTCTTCCAGCTGATGGAGATACATCCTGCGAGTGCGGGACAACACAAGACCCGGCCCATCTGCTAATATGTCCTCAACTTGAACGACCCTGAACAACACAGAACCTACTAAAATGTAAAGTTTCACGGCCGGAAATATCATGTCCATTATAATTATCCGGGCTGTTATGCCGTGGTCGGTTGATGAATTCTGTGGTGATTCGCAACGTTTCGTCTCCGACATCTTCAAGGGGGTCCGTAGCTTGATGCAAGGTCCAACACACACACTGGCTCGCTACTGACTGCCGCTAAATTCCGTGTCCGCGCGCCCCCGCGCCGCGGCGTGACGTCACGTGTTTTGAATACGTCAGTGCAATTGGCCGCTGTCCGTCGCCGTCGATCGCCGTTGCCATCACCCAGTAGTGGACGAGTGGTACACATCTTCTTTAATACCGGCATCCATATACCGTTTAATTTGACGCCCTCCTCCTTTCGGTTGAAATTATTTGGGTGTTCAGCGATTTCGATTGCCTCCATGTAGAGCCTTTCGTAGTATCCGCTTGTGGCCGCTAGTACTTGCGTCTCCTCGAAACGAATATTGTGGTTCCCTGGCTGGAAAGCATGCTCCGCAACAGCTGATCGTTCCGTTTCTTCTCTTCTACAATTTCCCTTGTGCTCTTCCAAACGTTTAGAAACAGTTCTCTTGGTGGTACCCACATAAACATCACCACAGCTGCATGGGATCCTATACACTCCAGATTTTTCCAATGGTTTGCGAGCGTCCTTGGCAGGCCTAAGGTATTCCTGTATCTTCCTGGTGGGCTTGTAAATTACGGGAATATTCCGCTTCGTCAAGATCCTCCCTATTCTTTCCGTTACATTTTTAACTAACGGCAGGAAAACCTTAGATTTTGCAGTAGCCTGTACGTCACTATGATTTCTGCGTGGCTGCCTCAACGCACGTTTTATTTCGGCGGACGAATATCCGTTCTTCGTTAGTGCATTGTGGAGATGTTCCATCTCAGCGTCGAGCAACTCAGGTTCACAAATATTTCTAGCTCTGTCCGCTAACGTCTTGATAACACCCCGCTTCTGTTGTGGGTGGTGGTTCGAATCCCGGTGCAAATAACGGTCCGTGTGCGTGGGTTTGCGGTACACTGAGTGGCCCAAACTACCATTTTCGTTTCTAAACACAAGCACATCGAGGAAACGTAGTTTGCCGTCTACCTCCTCCTCCATTGTAAACTGAATTCTTGAGTTTATACTGTTCAGATGTTCGTGGAACCGGCTTAGTTCCTCCCTACCATGTCTCCACAACACAAACGTGTCATCCACGTATCGGAACCATACATTTGGTTTCTTGCTGGCAGTACCTAAGGCCTGTTCTTCGAATTTCTCCATAAAGAAGTTAACAATTGCGGGACTTAGGGGTCTTCCCATAGCCACGCCATCCGTTTGCTCATAAAACTGTTCATTCCACTTGAAGTATGTGGTCGTCAAACAACACTTAAACAGCTCTAAAATATGGGCAGGAAAAATTCGATCCAGCTGTTCCAATACATCATTAAGTGGAACCATGGTAAACAGCGATACCACATCGAAGCTGACCAATATGTCCTCCGGCTAGACCACTATGCCATTCAATCTGCTGATGAAATGTGTCGAATTCTTTATATACGAGTCCGAACGACCCACATGTGGTTTTAACAGCGTAGTCAAAAAGTTGGCTAACGAGTAGGTGGGCGAACCAATGGCACTTAGTATCGGTCTTAACGTAACATTTTCTTTATGAATTTTGGGCAATCCATAAAGCCTCGGTGGTAGCGCAACCGAACTGCAGAGACCTTTCTGCACACTCTCTTCAATGGAGGACTTTTTTATTAACCGCGACACGGTTCTGAGAACGTTGTTAGTGGGGTCCTTATTCAGCTTCCTATATGCTTGCGGATCCAGTAGATCCGTAATTTTTCTCTGATAGTCGGCCACATCCATAACCACCGTTGCGCATCCTTTGTCAGCTGGGAGAACCAAAATACTGTCGTCGTCATTCAGGAGTTTTAAAGCTCTTCTCTCACCCACAGTTATATTACTTTTCGGCGGTTTTGAATTGGCTAATATTCTCACTGTTTCTATACGGATTTCTTCAGCTGTTACAGAATCTACACTGCGAATTCCTGCTTCTACATTGGCTATAATTTCATCCGTGGGCACAAATCGCGGACTAACAGCAAAATTTCCTCCCTTGGCAAGCACAGATGTCTCATCGTCAGATAACGAACGTTTGGACTAATTGATAACGGTCCGGGAAACGTCTAAATGCCGAACAGTCTGATTAGGTAGCTGTTGTTGTTGTGGTCTTCAGTCCTGAGACTGGTTTGATGCAGCTCTCCATGCTACTCTATCTTGTGCAAGCTTTTTCATCTCCCAGTACCTACTGCAACCTACATCCTTCTGAATCTGCTTAGTGTATTCATCTCTTGGTCTCCCTCTACGATTTTTACCCTCCACGCTGCCCTCCAATACTAAATTGGTGATCCCTTGATGCCTCAGAACATGTCCTACCAACCGATCCCTTCTTCTGGTCAAGTTGTGCCACAAACTTCTCTTCTCCCCAATTCTATTCAATACTTCCTCATTAGTTATGTGATCTACCCATCTAATCTTCAGCATTCTTCTGTAGCACCACATTTCAAAAGCTTCTATTCTCTTCTTGTCCAACCTATTTATCGTCCATGTTTCACTTCCATACATGGCTACACTCCATACGAATCCTTTCAGAAATGACTTCCTGACACTTAAATCTATACTCGATGTTAACAAATTTCTCTTCTTCAGAAACGCTTTCCTTGCCATTGCCAGCCTACATTTTATATCCTCTCTACTTCGACCATCATCAGTTATTTTGCTCCCCAAATAGCAAAACTCCTTTACTACTTTAAGTGCCTCATTTCCTAATCTAATTCCCTCAGCATCACCCGACTTAATTAGACTACATTCCATTATCCTTGGTTTGCTTTTGTTGATGTTCATCTTATATCCTCCTTTCAAGACACTGTCCATTCCATTCAACTGCTGTTCCAAGTCCTTTGCTGTCTCTGACAGAATTACAATGTCATCGGCGAACCTCAAAGTTTTTATTTCTTCTCCATGAATTTTAATACCTACTCCGAATTTTTCTTTTGTTTCCTTTACTGCTTGCTCAACATACAGATTGAACAACATCGGGGAGAGGCTACAAACCTGTCTTACTCCCTTCCCAACCACTGCTTCCCTTTCATGTCCCTCGACTCTTATAACTGCCATCTGGTTTCTGTACAAATTGTAAATAGCCTTTCGCTCCCTGTATTTTACCCCTGCCACCTTTAGAATTTGAAAGAGAGTATTCCAGTCAACATTGTCAAAAGCTTTCTCTAAGTCTACAAATGCTAGAAACGTAGGTTTGCCTTTCCTTAATCTTTCTTGTAAGATAAGTCGTAAGGTCAGTATTGCCTCACGTGTTCCAGTGTTTCTACGGAATCCAAACTGATCTTCCCCGAGGTTGGCTTCTACTAGTCTTTCCATTCGTCTGTAAAGAATTCGTGTTAGTATTTTGCAGCTGTGACTTATTAAGCTGATAGTTCGGTAATTTTCACATCTGTCAACACCTGCTTTCTTTGGGATTGGAATTATTATATTCTTCTTGAAGTCTGAGGGTATTTCGCCTGTTTCATACATCTTGCTCACCAGATGGTAGAGTTTTGTCAGGACTGGCTCTCCCACGGCCGTCAGTAGCTCCAATGGAATATTGTCTACTCCGGGGGCCTTGTTTCGACTCAGGTCTTTCAGTGCTCTGTCAAACTCTTCACGCAGTATCATATCTCCCATTTCATCTTCATCTACATCCTCTTCCATTTCCATAATATTGTCCTCAAGTACATCGCTCTTGTATAGACCCTCTATATACTCCTTCCACCTTTCTGCTTTCCCTTCTTTGCTTAGAACTGGGTTTCCATCTGAGCTCTTGATATTCATACAAGTCGTTCTCTTATCTCCAAAGGCCTCTTTAATTTTCCTGTAGGCGGTATCTATCTTACCCCTAGTGAGATAGGCCTCTACATCCTTACATTTGTCCTCTAGCCATCCCTGCTTAGCCATTTTGCACTTCCTGTCGATCTCATTTTTGAGACGTTTGTATTCCTTTTTGCCTGTTTCACTTACTGCATTTTTATATTTTCTCCTTTCATCAATTAAATTCAGTATTTCTTCTGTTACCCAAGGATTTCTACTAGCCCTCGTCTTTTTACCTACTTGATCCTCTGCTGCCTTCACTACTTCATCCCTCAAAGCTACCCATTCTTCTTCTACTGTATTTATTTCCCCCATTCCTGTCAATTGCTCCCTTATGCTCTCCCTGAATCTCTGTACAACCTCTGGTTCTTTTAGTTTATCCAGGTCCCATCTCCTTAAATTCCCACCTTTTTGCAGTTTCTTCAGTTTTAATCTACAGTTCATAACCAATAGATTGTGGTCAGAGTCCACATCTGCCCCTGGAAATGTCTTACAATTTAAAACCTGGTTCCTAAATCTCTGTCTTACCATTATATAATCTATCTGATACCTTTTAGTATCTCCAGGGTTCTTCCATGTATACAACCTTCTTTCATGATTCTTAAACCAAGTGTTAGTTATGATTATGTTGTGCTCTGTGCAAAATTCTACCAGGCGGCTTCCTCTTTCATTTCTGTCCCCCAATCCATATTCACCTACTATGTTTCCTTCTCTCCCTTTTCCTACGCTCGAATTCCAGTCACCCATGACTATTAAATTTTCGTCTCCCTTCACAATCTGAATAATTTCTTTTATTTCATCATACATTTCTTCAATTTCTTCGTCATCTGCAGAGCTAGTTGGCATATTAACTTGTACTACTGTAGTAGGTGTGGGCTTCGTATCTTTCTTGGCCACAATAATGCGTTCACTATGCTGTTTGTAGTAGCTTACCCGCATTCCTATTTTCCTATTCATTATTAAACCTACTCCTGCATTACCCCTATTTGATTTTGTGTTTATAACCCTGTAGTCACCTGACCAGAAGTCTTGTTCCTCCTGCCACCGAACTTCACTAATTCCCACTATATCTAACTTCAACCTATCCATTTCCCTTTTTAAATTTTCTAACCTACCTGCCCGATTAAGGGATCTGACATTCCACGCTCCGATCCGTAGAACGCCAGTTTTCTTTCTCCTGATAACGACATCCTCTTGAGTAGTCCCCGCCCGGAGATCCGAATGGGGGACTATTTTACCTCCGGAATATTTTACCCAAGAGAACTCCATCATCATGTAATCATACAGTAAAGCTGCATGCCCTCGGGAAAAATTACGGCTGTAGTTTCCCCTTGCTTTCAGCCGTTCGCAGTACCAGCACAGCAAGGCCGTTTTGGTTATTGTTACAAGGCCAGATCAGTCAATCATCCAGACTGTTGCCCTTGCAACTACTGAAAAGGTTGCTGCCCCTCTTCAGGAACCACACGTTTGTCTGGCCTCTCAACAGATACCCCTCCGTTGTGGTTGCACCTACGGTACGGCTATCTGTATCGCTGAGGCACGCAAGCCTCCTCACCAACGGCAAGGTCCATGGTTAATGGGGTAACAAATTATCAAATTTCTTCTTCTGTCTACTAGACGTCGTCAACATACGCCTCCCCATGGTATCATGCAGTAGTCTATCAATTTTATCCCAGTCACCGCTGCACAGTTTATTACTGATCGTAATATGGAGAGACATTAACTTACAGTTTGTGCTTGCCAAGTCCCGTCGGGTCTGCTGAATGCGCTCTCGTAGTAAGGCCTCCTCAGTCCGTTTGAAAATGCGTTGTGCCTTTCCCGAATAGAACAGTCGCTTTATCTTCAGAAACTTCGGAGTGTATAGGATCCCATGCAGCTGTGGTGATGTTTATGTGGGTACCACCAAAAGAACTGTTTCTAAACGTTTGGAAGAGCACAAGGGAAATTGTAGAAGAGGAGAAACGGAACGATCAGCTGTTGGGGAGCATGCTTTCCAGCCAGGGAACCACAATATTCGTTTCGAGGAGACGCAAGTACTAGCGGCCACGAGCGGATACTACGAAATGCTCTACAGGGAGGCAATCGAAATCGCTAAACACCCAAATAATTTCAACCGAAAGGAGGAGGGCGTCAAATTAAACGGTATATGGATGCCGGTGTTAAAGAAGATGTGTACCACCCGTCCGCTACTGGGTGATGGCAACGGCGATCGACGGCGACGGACAGCGGCCAATTGCACTGACGTTTTCAAAACACGTGACGTCACGCCGCGGCGCGGGGGCGCGCGGACACGGAATTTAGCGGCAGTCAGTAGCGAGCCAGTGTGTGTGTTGGACCTTGCATCAAGCTACGGACCCCCTTGAAGATGTCTCCCGCAGTCGGAGACGAAACGTTGCGAATCACCACAGAATTCATCAACCGACCACGGCATAACAGCCCGGATAATTATAATGGACATAACACAGAACCTGATCGAGGCAACCAAGAAGGCCATCGAAGTTGCTACATTCTCGAAATGCTGACCGGACACGGAAATGAATGAATGATTAGACGACTGGAAAACTTCGGCCTCGTCACATGAGTCCAGATTTCAGTTGGTAAGAGACAATGACAGGTTGCGAAAGTGGCGCAGACCCCACGAAGCCATGGACCCAGGTTGTCAACAAAGGCACTATGCAAGCCGCTGGTAGCTCAGTAATGGTGTGGGCTGTGTTGCCATGGAATGGACTGGGTCCACTAATCCAACTGAACCTATCGTTTACAGAAAATGTTTATTTTTGGCTACTTGGAGACTTCCTCAAAAACGATAGAATTTTTATAGGATGACAAGGCGCCATTTCACTAGGCCACAATTGTTGGCGATTACTTTGAAGAACATTTTGGGCAATTCGAACGAATGATTTGGCCACCCATATCGCCCGACATGAATCCCATCGAACATGTATGGGACATAATCTAGAGGTCATGCAAAAGTTTGTCTACAACAATAAAGCAGTAAATTTCACGAGCCTTCAAGATTAGAGCCGGATGACATCGACATCTTGCGACGGTATTTCTGCTGATAGCTGTTCAGATAGCTTCACGTAAATTTTACACAAAACTCAAAGGAACCCGTGACATTCTGTCCCCATTCAAGCTACACTATGTGATCAAAAACATCCGGACACCTCCAAAAACATACTTTTTTAATATTAGGTGAGCTGTGCTACCACCTACTGCCAGGAACTCCACATCAGCGACCTCAGTAGTGAGACAGAATAATGGGGCGCTCCGCGGGACTCACGGACTTCGAACGTGGTCAGGTGATTGGGTGTCTCTTGTGCCATACGTCTTTACAGGAGATTTCCACACACCTGAACATCACTAGGTCCACCGCTTCCGTGGTGATAATGAAGTGGAAACGTGAAGGGACACATACAGCACAAAAGCGTACAGGCTGACCACGTCTGTTGACTGACAGGAACCGCCGACAGTTGAAGAGGGCCGTAATGTGTAATAGGCCGACATCTACCCAGAACACCACACAGGAATTCCAAACTGCATCAGAATGCACTGTAAGTACGATCGCAGTTAGGCGGGAGGTGAGAAAACTTGGATTTCATGGTCGATCGGCTGCTCATAAGCCACACATCTCGCCGGTGTGAGTAGCGTAAACACTGGACGATTGAACAGTGGAAAAACGTTGCGTGGAGTGACGAATCATGGTACACAATGTGGCCATCCGATGGCAGGGTGTGGGTATGGCGAATGCCCGGTTAACGTGATCTGCCAGTCTGTTTAGTGACAACAGTAAAATTCGGAGGCGGTGGTGTTATGGCGTGGTCGTGTTTTTTCATGGAGGGCTCTTGCACCCCTTGTTGTTTTGCGTGGCGCTATCACAGCACAGGTCTACGTTGATGCTTGAAGCACCTTCTTGGTTCCCACCATTGAAGAGTTATTCGGGTGAACCACTAATGCCAACATAGTGTTCGATCACGGTAAGTGTCGCAATATTCCTCGGGTAAAGTAGCAAGGCGTTTACTCCAGTAATAGTTAGTTACTGCCATAATTAACACATTATGATACAGATCAGAATGATTTCTAAACGTCTTTGCGTACAAAACTATCGTCTGTCACTCTGTCCCTATGTGACCATAATAAATTAACTAATTTATCTAATTTCAAGTCTTTTTGTTCCGTATATTTGTCCTGACTAAAAAATTCGAATGACAATCATCTCCTCGAGCCACTTACTACTGTTTCAGACACTAGGGCATCAGGATGCAAAGAAAATATATATGGAAATCAGAACAATAAAGATGAGGCGTTGTAGTAATGGCACGAGGCCACATTCGTCCCTCCTCCCCCCCCCCCCCCCATAAGAAAAAATATCCACTGCATATGCCTTCAGAAAAATACTTTTAGTTTCTGTATACGAGGTTCCGTTTGATTATATAAAACAAGCGTGTACAGATACAGAATAAATATTTATTGTACTAAAATTACAAATGTTCAATTACTTTTCTAAACAGCTTCCGAAATTTTGTAGGCTCTTGTCATAGCATGGCACAAGTTTTTGTATGACTTCTTCAAAGAAGATTGCCGCCTGTGTATTCAGCCATGTGGTAAATGTTCTTTCAGCTCGTCATGGTCGTTGAAGTGTTGACCACCAAGGACGGATTTCAGGTGAAAGTCGCTAGGAGCGAGGTCCGGGCTGTACGGAGGATGATCAAACGCGTCCCAGTGAACCATTTCATCAGTAACCACAGACGGGCGTCCACTTCGTTCTTCATCGTGCATTTGATCACGTCTTTCATTGAACGGTCTGACCCATCTTCTAACCATTGAATCACTCATAGCATTTTGTCCGTAAACCTCGCAGATTTGCCGATGGATTTCCTTTTGTTTAACTTCCTTTGCATTTAGAAAACGAATGACAGATCTGATTTCACACGCGGCGATATTTTCAATTATGGCTGACATTATAAAGAAGCGCTACAAAGCACACGCCGGCAGCAGCGATCTGAAAATGGCGTACATGTCTTCTTCTGAGTCAGAGTAACTGCAGCGCATGCTCAGAACTACGGTCGTAGCGCTGCCGCGGGTAGAAATAGAAACGGAACTTACTTTGTGGACGGTCCTCGTATTATCTCTTTTTACCTAAAGAGTATTTGATGTGATTCCTTATAATTTGTATATTCAAAATGCATAAGAGGCAAGCTTCTATCAGTAACCTTGGTTTGGAGAAAATTAATCTTCTCTTACACTGGCCACTGTTCCCCCACTTCCCCCACTTCCCCCACACGTGGTCATTCAAAAGATCTACTTATATAGTATTGCACATACATATATAATATTGAATTTGACTATCCATACCAGGATCTCATCACACAGCTTAATAATATGAAAGCAGGTATGTTTTATAAGGTGATCCTGTCAGTATCTTGTGAAAAGACTAATAATAATTTTTTTTTGATGACCAGAAAAAATTGTAAACTGTAACAAATAAAAAGGATATTTCCTATATCCTGACTGGGTACCCCCTTGCCGCAGTTTCCTTATGGCAGCAAGAGGAGTGCCAGTTCTCTATATCCTCTGCTACTGTTCGTTTGCACTTTGTTGTACATATATGTTTTTTGTCGTGATATGGTTCTTATATTTTGGAAAATACCATTTTGTATATCTGATACATGTATCTTGAAATTATATGTCCTGTAGTCATCACCTGTGCTTAATAATTTGGTGACAGCTGCATTGTTCATGACGTAATTTTGGTTTTCTGCGGTGTAGAATGATTTGAAAATGGGTCCTGACCTGAAAGTCCAGTAAATAAAAGTGAAATGTGCACTTTTGGCTGTTTTTCCGTTTTATTAATAATTTAAAACCAATTATTCTTCATCTGGCGACCCTGCCAGGATCTCTTTAAAAGGCTGGTAGTATAGAAGCAAGTAGTTTACATCTTGAGATCCTGACAGGATTTCGCGAAAAATACTAATAACAGAAAAGCTAGCAGATTTCGACAAGCTTCCCCTGGTTAGTGAGAACTGCCTATGTTGCTGCTGTCTCCGGTCGTACTGCTGCTGGGATCCTGCACTGTAGGCATAGCGCCACGAGGCGGCCAGACGCTGTATCCTTCAGCTGGGCTGGTGTGGGCGCCCGGCGCCCTGTTTGGGAGTTCCGCGCGGCGATCGGCGGGCGGGCGGCGTGGCGCGTCCCGTCTGTGTTCCGCGAGGTTAATTGCCGTATTGTGGAGAGGCGAGGCGAGGCGGCGGCCTTCGTTAGCCCCAATTAGCTGGACGCCATTGTGCGGCGCCGGAACCCGCGCCCAGGCCAGCGGGGGCGGCCCTCGGCCACGGATGTGCGGCCCTCATCGTTCTCCAGACTCTGGAGGACTCTCCAGGCGGCCGCAGCCGTATCAAGATCCTCCGAGATGGCTTATCAAAATGTGAGCGCCGACGGAGTCGGCTATTGGAAGGCCGTTCTGCTGAACCAGCCACCTTCATAACTGAACGGTTAAACTGGCTGGATCTTCCTCTGAGGATCCGGATTCGTTCAGCGGTACAATGAGTGGACTGAAAAGGGGCCCACTCAAACTAAAAAACTAGAAACCCATGCTAACGGTAGAATTAGCGAAACTTCCTGAGACATTAAAGCTGTCTCTGTCTGGATAGCTTAGTCGGCACAAGCATTGCTTTTTTAGATATTGCCTTTCGAGACATGCAAATGCGGTCATCTCAACAGATGAATTTCAGTTATGACGATACGAACGTAAGGACAACACAACACCCAGCCCCTCGCAAAGAAAATCTCCGACTCGGCCGGGAATCGAACCCAGGTCTTTTCAGTGGGCAATCCACCTCACTGACTGTGCAGCTGCTGAGGTGGACTAGTGTGCAGTTTGAATCTGTAGTTTCAAAACGGCACATACTTTGATGCGAGTCAACGATCACATAGCCTGAGCTAAGGCACTTCTAAACAGTACTGTTTCTTTCAGGACTGTTAGATAACCATGGAAAGTAGGAGAGTCTCTGTAAAATATGGAAAACGGGTAGAGGTACTGGCATTAGTGGAGCTGTGAGGATGGGCTGCGGGTAGCTTAGTCAGTGAAAGCATTTCTCGTAAAAGACAAGGTTCTGCGTTCCAGTGCCGGTATGGTACAGTTGTCATCTTCCAGGAACTTTAATAATAGGGCACACTAAGCTGTAGGATGGAAGCTTAATTCTCCACGACTGAATGCAAACTGCGAGACTGCGTGACTCGAAGCGGCTGATACTACAAAGATGTAGCGTACTTTACTCTGTGACTCGTAATGTCACTGTTCGCCAAATTTCACTGGCAGTTAAAGTAAGGGAAAACTGTTTGTTCACCTACTTGCAATGAGGTGATTCTCGTCTGAAATGATGGGTAATAAGTAAATTTTGAAGAAAAGCCACTTTCACATCAAAGAGCTATTTAGGCTGGTTTGTACTAGTACCACAAAAAGAAGTGTTAGCATCGGTCTTGTAGAAAATAAGAGGAATTGCCGCCTGTGACATCAGGACAAATTAACCATAGCGGAAAATCTTTACCAAGAGGGTGGTCATGAAATAAAATTCACTGAGACAAATATCACATCAAAACACCGCATTATAATGCGAGTACGTATAGATAGGCTATTGAGATTTATAAACACCGTAATAATTTTAACAGAAGAAAGAGGAAGGTGTTAAATTATAAGAAATCTGGATATCAACATTGCATCATAAAAATGCAAACGAGAATGTTGGGATTACTAGAGATAATCCGGTAGCCGATGTCACGTGATGGACTGTTGTATCCTCTACACTGCCCATATATTCGGCGCTTCCTCGAGTTTTGGTTGCAGTTCGCCACTTTACCTCTGAAGATGACTGCCGCAGTCGGAGAGGAAACGTTAGGAGGAAGTTTTATACATCGATCACGGCATATTAACCCGAAAATTATAAGTGATGCTCCTTCAGGAATGACTGTCTCTATTGTTTCCATAGGTTTCAGGTTCTTCTGACATGTTGTCCTGCGCCAGTATCTGGAATGTGTTAGGACAGCATCCTGACCATCATTGCCCTCCATATTCCCCAGGAACAAGCACAGGTCCTCCTGATTCCGTGTCACTACGTTTACATACTCTAATCATAGCACGCAATAAGTACCATACTACATTCAAAGCCGAAAATCACATAAAACTCTTTATTCCTATTCCACGTATCTAATCTGTCGTATATAGTTGATTTTAGTCACAAGCATTCTTCTTAGAGTTCTTATTTTCATGTACGTTAGTGTACTTACAGTCAAAGTAACGACTAGAGACGTCACTAGAGAACGGGAGAATGAAGAATTAAGCACCTACCACTCCATCAAAGTCACCGAGAGCGCAAATCAGCGGTCTACTGGCAACATCGCGTGGTCCCATGGACTGGACGTGCAGATATGTTGCTTCGAACTGGATTTTCTTTTTCTCTTGAACTGATGGGCAAATTACACCAAACTATTTCATGGAACTGATCTATCTGTAGCCCTGTGTACTGTAAAAGTATATACAGGTGAAACAAGCATTTATTCTTGACTCGACAAATATTCGGCAATCCTCGCAGAGGCTTGCAGTAGTCTCTTATCTATTCACAGGTCTAAGTACTTTTCTTAATCCTCTTGCCGGCTTTTATCTGCCCACTAAAACATTCGTTCTTACACTACTGGCCATTAAAATTGCTACACCAAAAAGAAATGCAGATGATAAACGTGTATTCATTGGACAAATATATTATACTAGAACTGACATGTGATTACATTTTCACGCAATTTGGGTGCATACATCCTGAGAAATCAGTACCCAGAACAACCACCTCTGGCCGTAATAACGGCCTTGATACGCCTGGGCATTGAGTCAAACAGAGCTTGGATGGCGTGTACATGTACAGCTGCCCATGCAGCTTCAACACGATACCACAGTTCATCAACAGTAGTGACTGGCGTATCGTGACGAGCCAGTTGCTCCGCCACGATTGACCAGATGCTTTCAATTGGTGAGAGATCTGGAGAATGTGCTGGCCAGGGCAGCAGTCGAACATTTTCTGTATCCAGAAAGGCCCGTACAGGACCTGCAACATGCGGTCGTGCATTATCCTGCTGAAATGTAGGGTTTCGCAGGGATCGGATGAAGGGTAGACCCACGGGTCGTAACACATCTGAAATGTAACTTCCACTGTTCAAAGTGCCGTCAATGCGAACAAGAGGTGACCGAGACGTGTAACCAATGGCATACCATACCATCACGCCGCGTGACACGCCAGTATGGCGATCACGAATACACGCTTCCAATGTGTGTTCACCGCGATGTCGCCAAACACGGATGAGACCATCATGATGCTGTAAACAGAACCTGGATTCATCCGAAAAAATGACGTTTTGTCATTGGTGCACCCAGGTTCGTCGTTGAGTAAACAATCGCAGCCGCTCCTGTCCGTGATGCAGCGTCAAGGGTAACCGCAGCCATGGTCTCCGAGTTGATAGTCCATGCTGCTGCAAACGTCGTCGAACTGTTGGTGCAGATGGTTGTTGTCTTGCAAACGTCCCCATCTGTTGACTCAGGGATCGAGACGTGGCTGCACGATCTGTTACAGCCATACGGATAAGATGCCTGTCATCTCGACTGTTAGTGATACGAGGCCGTTGGGATCCAGCACGGCGTTCCGTATTACCCTCCTGAACCCACAGATTCCATATTCTGCTAGCAGTCATTGGATCTCGATCAACACGAGCAACAATGTCGCGAGACGATAAACCGCAATTGCGATAGGCTACAATCCGACCTTTAGCAAAGTCGGAAACGTGATGGTACGCATTTCTCCTCCTAACACAACGTTTCACCAGGCAACGCCGGTCAACTGCTGTTTGTGTATGAGAAATCGGTTGGAAATTTTCCTCATGTCAGCACGTTGAAAGTGTCACCTCCAGCGCCAACCTTGTGGGAATGCACTGACAAGCTAATCACATGCATATCACAGCATCTTCTTCCTGTCGGTTAAATTTCGCGTCTGTAGCACGCCATTTTCGGGGTGTGGCAATTTTAATGGCCAGTAGTGTAGTCTGAGCTTGAAGATAGGGATGTAGAGCTTTGTTGGCTGGAAATAGTTCATTCCCTCACTAGGGATGGATTTTTCCTTAACGCATGTTGTTGTTGTGGTCTTCAGTCCTGATACCGGTTTGATGCAGCTCACCATGCTACTCTCCTGTGGAAGCTTCTTCATCTCCCAGTACCTACTGCAACATACATCCCTCTGAATCTGTTTGGTGTATTCATCTCTTGCTCTCCCTCTACGATTTTTACCCTCCACGCTGCCCTCCAATACTAAATAGGTGATCCCTTGATGCCTCAGAACATGTCCTACCAACCGATCCCTTCTTCTAGTCAAGTTGTGCCACAAACTTCTCTTCTCCCCAATCCTATTCAACACCTCCTCATTAGTTATGTGATCTACCCATCTAATCTTCAGCATTCTTCTGTAGCACCGCATTTCGAAAGCTTCTATTCTCTTCTTGTCTAAACTATCTATCGTCCATGTTTCACTTCCATACATGGCTACACTCCATACAAATACTTTCAGAAAAAACTTCCTGACACTTAAATCTATACTCAATGTTAACAAATTTCTCTTCTTCAGAAACGATTTCCTTCCCATTCCCAGTCTACATTTTATACCCTCTCTACTTCGACCATTATCGGTTATTTTGCTCCCCAAATAGCAAAACTCCTTTACTACTTTAAGTGTCTCATTTCCTAATCTAATTCCCTCAGCATCACCCCACTTGATTCGACTACATTCCATTATCCTCGTTTTGCTTTTGTTGATGTTCATCTTATATCCTCCTTTCAAGACACTGTCCATTCCGTTCAACTGCTCTTCCAAGCCCTTTGCTGTCTCTGACAGAATTACAATGTCATCGGCGAACCTCAAAGTTTTTATTTCTTTTCCATGGATTTTAATACCTACTCCGAATTTCTTTTTTGTTTCCTTCACTGCTTGCGCAATATACAGATTGAATAACATTGGGAAGAGGCTACACCCCTGTCTCACTCCCTTACCAACCACTGCTTCCCTTTCATGCCCCTCGACTCTTATAACAGCCATTTGGTTTCCATACAAATTGTAAATAGCCTTTCGCTCCCTATATTTTACCCCTGCCACCTTCAGAATTTGAAAGAGAGTATTCTAGTCAACATTGTCAAAAGCTTTCTCTAAGTCTACAAATGCTAGAAACGTAGGTCTGCCTTTCCTTAATTTAGCTTCTAAGATAAGTCGTAGGCTCAGTATTGCCTCACGTGTTCCAGTATTTCTACGGAATCCAAACTGATCTTCACCTAGGTCGGCTTCTACTAGTTTTTCCATTCGCCTGTGAAGAATTTGCGTTAGTATTTTGCAGCCGAGACTTATTAAACTGATAGTTCGGTAATTTTCACATCTGGCAACACCTGGTTTCTTTGGGATTGGAGTTATTATATTCTTCTTGAAGTCTGAGCGTATTTCGCCTGTCTCATACATCTTGCTCACCAGATGGTAGAGTTTTGTCAGGACTGGCTCTCCCAAGGCCGTCAGTAGTTCTTATGGAACGTTGTCTACTCCCGGTTCCTTGTTTCGACTCAGGTCTTTCAGTGCTCTGTCAAACTCTAAACGCAGCATCATATCTCCCATTTCATCTTCATCTACATCCTCTTCCATTTCCATAATATTGTCCTCAAGTGCATCGCTCTTGTATAGACCCTCTATACACTCCTTCGACCTTTCTGCTTTCCCTTCTTTGCTTAGAACTGGGTTTCCATCTGAGCTCTTAATATTCATAAAGTGATTCTCTTTTCTCCAAAGGTCTCTTTAATTTTCCTGTAGGCTGTATCTATCTTACCCCTAGTGAGATAAGCCTCTACATCCTTACATTTATCCTCTAGCCATCCCTGCTTAGCCATTTTGCACTTCCTGTCGATCTCATTTTTGAGACGTTTGTATTCCTTTTTGCCTGCTTCATTTACTGCATTTTTATATTTTCTCCTTTCACCAATTAAATTCAATATTTCTTCTGTTACCCAAGGATGTCTACTAGCCCTCATTTTTTTACCTACTTGATCCTCTGCTACCTTCACTACTTCATCCCTCAAAGCTACCCATTCTTCTTCTACTGTATTTCTTTCCCCCATTCCTGCTATTTGTTCCCTTACGCTCTTCCTGAAACTCTGTACAACCTCTGGCTTAGTCAGTTTATCCAGGTCCCATCTCCTTAACCTCCCACCTTTTTGCAGTTTCTTCAGTTTTAATTTACAGTTCATAACCAATAGATTGTGGTCAGACTCCACATCTGCCCCTGGAAATTTCTTACAATTTAAAACCTGGTTCCTAAATCTCTGTCTTACCATTATATAATCTATCTGAAATCTGTCAGTATCTCCAGGCCTCTTCCGTGTATACAAGCTTCTTTTATGATTCTTGAACCAAGTGTTAGCTATGATTAAGTTGTGCTCTGTGCAAAATTCTACCAGGCGGCTTCCTCTTTCATTTCTTACCCCCAATCCATATTCACCTACTACGTTTCCTTCTCTCCGTTTTCCTACTACCGAATTCCAGTCACCCATGACTATTAAATTTTCTTCTGCCTTCACTATCTGAATAAATTCTTTTATTTCATCATACATTTCTTCAATTTCTTCGTCAACTGCAGAGGTAATTGGCATATTAACTTGTACTATTGTAGTAGGCGTGGGCTTCGTGTCTTTCTTGGCCACAATAATGCGTTCACTATGCTGTTTGTAGTAGCTTACCCGCATTCCTATTTTTTATTAATTATTAAACCCAATCCTGCATTACCCCTATTTGGCTTTGTATTTATAACCCTGTATTCGCCTGACCAAAAGTCTTGTCCCTCCTGCCACCACTTAACGCATATACGCACTGATTATACTTATTGTTCGAATGTTGTGTCTTAAGTGTCTGTTTCGATTAAATGACTGCGATGAATGCGTGTAAATACTCGTATTGTCTCTGTAGAAGAAGACTTGGGGACCGCCCTCAAGAATGTTGCTGGTTACTACCCCTTGGGGCACTACTGAAGTAATAAGAATTTAATCGACAAGAATTTAATCGATAAACTTTGCGATATTACAGCTCCTTCTCTTGCCAGATAAATGCTGTGAATATAAATTTCTTCGCTGATTAGCATTATACTTTATTTACTCCCAGTCAATCCCCAAGGAACTAGCGTTCGTTGGCGACCTCAGTGAGCGAGGCGTACTGTGTTCTTCGATTTTTTTAATTCGTAAGCGACTCTGTAGCTTTTACAAACCTCGCTGGGATAGCGGTTGGCTTTGGCTTCAAGTAGTAATTTTGGAATTGAAGCATAGGCCGAGTTACCACTGAGCAAGCACTGGATTCTATCTTAGTTCTTAGTGTATCTTGGATCCTCATTCATTAAGTGCTGGAAAGAAAGAAACTGAAGATGATCCACATTATATATGTAGGCAGCAGGATGAAAGTCTGTACTAGTAAATGTGCTGTGATGTGAGGCTATAATTCCATCGAGTCGTAAATAACACTGATAACACGGCATGCAACGTTTCCATTCAACCAGCGATATCTCTTTCGCATGCTACTGTTGGACTACAAACCTGTACCTCTGCAGATGCTGCGTCAGTAGAACTCAACTTCACATAAGGGTTTGTCTGCCGCTGTCTTCTACCGGACCTCCCTACATTTCTCTCAATGAGATCATCCTGTCGTCCGATCATTGACAGTTGTGCGTATAATTTTCTGCGCACTATTTGCTTGTAAACAGAGAGTCTGAAGCAGGTTTACAATAAGTCTGACTCTCATAAAGTCGGAGCATTAAGCTGACTGTTAACGTTATACTCGTAGACGTGAATCACACGTTCCAGAGAGCCTTATCGAGGGGATAGAGAATGCAAGATTGGCGAAAAGACCTGAGGTGTTATCGAGCATCTCCAGATTGTCTCAAATGTTGTAGGTGGACGATTAGTTCCTGACGCTTCTTCAGTAACCAATAAAAAGGGTGTTGGACTATGATGGGTTCAGAAACCCATTCCTTAGGACCACTTTTAGAACATCTTTAATTCGACGCTACATCTTGTAGAAGCATTTATTGTAGTTGGTGGAGACTTCACCAACTACTAATTCTAAGAATTTAATAATAGTTTATTGCTCGGTAGCCATATCTGTGAAGATCTTTTCCAAATTGTAGTTTCCCTGTTTCCTTCAAATCCTTTAACACATCAGATTCTTCAGGAACAGTCTCAAAGATATAACATTCCTGCACTAACAGTCCAACGTTTGTCTTAAACTGTCTTCTGGGTGCCCTAAATCAGTTGCTACGATATACTGCCAAGTATGTGACATGCTTCAACACTCTGAATGTCTGCAGCTCACGTTGTGTTCCTTACAGGAATCTTCTCTTTTCAGTCTAGTATTAGTTCGTCGTATAAGATAGGACAAATTATACCTTATTGTTCGTATTTCAGGTCACCATATACTTGCACACAGTGTCCGAAAGTCATGGGAAGACACTGGACGTAATGTCGGCCATCTGTTATTGCAGCATGTGCAGTGCTTTGGTCTCCACACAGTACAGCACTGTTAGAAAAGTTTCCTGACGCACCACATTACAGTCCCTCTGACTCACAGCAGAACTTGAATCGTCCCGTACAGCTCTGAGCAGGTGATGTGACCCGGGGCAACTTGTGCGACGGTTGACGGCCACGAAGACATCGTCTCTGCGATAATGAGATCTATCCTAGACACTGTTTATTTCTGAAACCTGAACTCTTCTGTTATCTCTGACATGCTATGTGCGATGCAGCTTGAACCTTATCACGCGGTATCCAAAGAAATATATCGACATTTTTCTCATGAGTGGTAACGTACCTTGAGGCTTCGATACATGTCTTTGATAAAAGCCACACAAAAAGACATTCACAAACCCTACATGAAAGTAATAATAAACTTCCTAAAACCTATCACAGAAAAAAAACTATGTCACATTAGACAATCACTTTTAGTCATATTTTGTAAAATATTTATAAAATAATTTACAAAATATGACAGTATGCATGAAATATGTTACGACAGCGAAAGGAACCTGTGACCACTGGGGACAGTGCCACAAGTTCCTCCAAAAAGTCGTAACGCATCACACATACACACACATCTCATACTATCAATGTAATACCACCATATCTAAAATGTTCGCATGTAAAACGCCATCTTAAATTCCATAAAAGTTACTACCGCCTATGTTCGACATCAACGTGTAATAACCACTCACAAACGACACGTGGCAGCACCGGCAATGGAGGGTATGTAAGTAGGATTTAAGCGGGAAGGAGGGGGGAGGGGGGGTGCGGGAGCTAAAGGCAGTGCAGTCATTGTCGTAATACGCAAACAGAGCGATTTATCAGTCGTCCAAACGGGCATGATCATTGGTTTTGGGCCAAAGATAGAAGCATTCCCGAAACGGCTAAATCTAAATTATTGTTCGGGTACCGCCGTGGTTAAAATATACCGTACTTGGCAAGAAGCCGAGCAAACTGTGGACCACCACGGGCAGTAGATAAAGTGGTGGACGGTTGCGAATATGTGCACCGGCAAATAGACGTGGAACTATTGAGCAACTGACAGCACAGACGGACCAACGGGCTTCCAACGGTGTCTCCTCAGTGAGCTTTCAACAAACGTTGCTGCGTATGGGCCTCCGTAGCTGGCGGCTGGTTCATGTACCCATTCTGACTGCTGTTCATTGGCGATGAAGGCTGAAATTGGCTCTGAAAGGCGACAGGTGGCCTCTTCACATGAACCACGTTGGGGTGTACGGCGGGAAACGCCTGAAAGCAAACACCCTACAACGGTCGTCGGAAGGGTCCAAACCGGAGGGGGGAGTGTTACGGTCTGGGGAATGTTTTCATGGCATTCCCTGCGTGATCTCGTCATTCTGGAAGGCACAAGTATGCTTCTATCCTTGGTGACCATGTCCATCCCTATATCCAGTTTGTTTCTCCAGCGCACGATGACATCTCCCAGTGTATATAATTAGTTCGAAGACCACCAGCGACAGATTACCAAAATCCCAGGGTTTAAACCCAATCGAGAACCTGTGGAACAACCTAAACTGGGCAGTGCGCGCCATGAATCCTCAACCGAGAAACCTAGCGCAGCCTGCAGTTGTCCGTGGCACTGTAGCCGGAATGGCTCGACGTCCCTGCAGAATCCTTCCAGAATCTCACTGACTTTCTTCCTGCACATCTCGCCGCAGGTCGCGCCACAAAGGGTGGTTATTCAGTCTTTCGACCCCTTATCCCATTAATGTGATTGAACCGTGTATTTATCCCAGAATTCTGTAACGTTCGTCGTGGGAAATAAATGCAAAGTTCATAACGGTAAGCTTCCATTACTCTCGGGCGCTGAGGCCACAGTATCCTGGGGTCTTCCACATGTGTACTGTTCGCTACCATCATTGCTCCCAGGAGGAAGGCAATGGCAAACCACCTCCTCTAGGACCTTGCCTAATACGGTGGTGCGGGTCTCCCGCATCGTCCCCTATGCTCCTCGGAGTATGGGACTCATCACCATTGCTTCCAAATATCAGACTAGACTTGCACTCGGCAGGAGTGGTGCTCAAATCTCGACGTCCAGGTACATATTGTCTCCTATATACGTAAATCAATTAAAGCGAATGCTGACACAGTTCCGTTGATAATGACACGGTGGTCTTCTTCCCATCCCAGTATTAACTCGGCTTATATTCCGTGTCTATTGACTCCGTAGCCGGCGGGACATTGAACCCTGATCTTCTTTTGCTTCCTTTGTCGCTCCCCAAGTCTGCCTCAGCAATTCTCACATTTTCGTCATGTGTGCTCATTTTTGCTTTGGAAGCAGCACACTCTTCCAGAAATTCCTACCGCTGATTCTTATTCGCCGAACCCCGTGCCACATACTTCAGGAAAGACAAATAGAAGAACTCAACGAGATTCACTTCCGCAGTCTGTTTTCCAATTATAAATCAGTTTTCTGGAGCGACGAAGGGCGCCACCTTCCTCGGGGCTATTCCACCGGCAGAATTACCGTGTCGGTCAGAGAAACGAGGACACTGAAGGAACTGCCGTAAAATTATAGGAGCAGCAGTAGCCTGGCTGTACTTATCTCGGGGCTCGTAAAGCGCTAACAAGCTGCGAATGGCCCGATCAATGTACTCGTGTCCACATTTGTCGTTCCTATGTAAATGCAGCCGTCTTTTCATACCAAATACGACTCTCCGATGATGTCATAGGGAGCAGAATGTTCACAAGTTCGGAATGCTCCTACATCGATCATTCAGGTCACGTCCATCAGGGGCTCTGTTCCTGACGCTTATTTTAGTTCCAAGTGCATCGTACGCGCATGGTTTTCATTTTTATGACGCAACTACTTCCTCATTTCCGATCAGCATTCGTCTATATGTCCTCTCCCATAAATACAGATAACAAACGTACTGTATTTGTTCTGTCAGATTCTCAGGCAAATAGCACGTTCACATTCTCAGTAGGTAACCATTCTGACTTCAAACATTAAAGAAGAGGAATATTTAGAAGAGAAGGAAACGTTTCGCTGATCTGCCCTTACAGTTATGCTAGAAAAGATATATCAAAATGTTTGACAGCGGTTTAACGGATTACATATTGTTCTCTGTATGAATAGTAAGAAAGTAATTCTTTTTGTGGCTAAATAGAAGACTCATTCAGAAAAAATCCGGATTGCCTTAAAAAAAAAGAATCTATTACGAGAATGGAATAAAACGCTTGTTTACTTTTCAAAACAATTCCCCTCAATTTCAACACACTTATACCAGCGCTGGACAGGATTCTCAGTTTCACGAGCAAGGAATTGCTGGAGACGTGTGTGTAACCTATTATGCACTGTTATGAACTTCAGATGTCCCTACACAGGTCCATACGCCTTTGTTTCATTTCTGATGTCAGATATTTTTGAGCGCACCTAGCACACACTTTCTTGAACATCAGTACGTTACGAACAATATAGTGGGCAGACCCGACACAGTCATCACCACTGCAGAATCACTCACCATAATACGTCTGTTTCCCTGTATCAACTCATCAACTCCCACAGTGTTGTTCTCCGTGACGGCACACACAGAGTGCCCTGGACGTGGTGATCGTTCAACGCTTGTTACACCATTTTGATCTTATCTGCCCGCTCGTACCCTTGTGTTAGACTCAAACAACTTTACCATATTTCACTGCCATCCGATGGCTAGTTTTGTTTCGTTTCAACCCATCAGCTAACAGAAATCTAATGACCCTCCTCTACTCTAAGTTGATGCAAACCTGCATGTCTGCCGCCACCTTCTTTCACTGATTCGCAGCATCTCGTTCGCGAGGCAGGCGTGCCAGCCCCGACTGATAATAGTTCTAGAACACCACAAAAAATTACGAAGAAGCACAAACTTTATCCAAGTTTTATTGTTGTTATACAACTTTTCAGGTCATTAATTGAATTGACCTTGTATTTTCATTACTTGACTCTTACTAAAACCTATAAACATTGCCTTTTCAAAAAGCAACTGTTTTTGTCCTACATTATTACTAAAGTGGTTTTGTGTGGATCACTGTCTGGTTTGTGCTCAGGGTCGTGTTGTGCAGGTTATACAAGACTACGTGTCAGGACCATACGGTTTGTTGACTCTTGGGCTACAGTTAAGACTGCAAAATCCAAATAATTGGGAAGGTTAAGTCCTGCAAAAAAAGTGAAAATAGCAACCAGCCGCAGTGTCGTTAATGACATTTATGAACGACAAATAGAGCCGTTAACGATTTCGATCTTACAGGTTCGCCGTACATGGTTGAATTGTAAAACAGAACCGAATGGAATGTCTTATGTCCAAATGTAAATGTGAGCGGATAAGAGAAATGAAATATTCGAGTGCAGTAACGAGGTAATTTTATACTAAATAAATGCATAAATGTGTTAGCTGAAAACATTATAGTTGAATCGTCTCGAAAACATAGAACGTGGGGTTTATTGAGCAGTTCAGAATATGAGATGAAAGGTCTTCTTGATATATTGAAAGCCGCGCGGGATTATCCGAACGGTCTATGGCGCTGCAGTCGTGGACTGTGCGGCTAGACCGGCTGAGGTTCCAGTCCTCCCTCGGGCATGGGTGTGTGTGTTTGTCCTTAGGATACTTTAGGTTAAGTAGTGTGCAAGCTTAGGGACTGATGACCTTAGCAGTTAAGTCCCATAAGATTTCACAAACATTTGAACATTTTTGACATATTGAAAAGAAAACAGTTTTATGCTTTAATCCATACAGGTTGCCCCTCCTAAGAGTCGTGAGGCGCATTTTCTCTGGTGTTTAGGTTGATATACGAAATTTCAGTTAGGCAGTGTGTAGCTGGAGTCAGCTCAGATACTCAATGCGACGCCCATTGTCGACGGTAAACTTCGATATGCTTCCCGTTAAAAACAAAATGATTTTTAGTGGAATTTGACCTGTGAATTCGGTGGAGTGGTTTCAAATTAATCTGTTGCGATATTTGTTTTATCGATATGTATTTACAGATACAGTAGAAGACGAAAAACAACCAGTACTCCAGCATCGCCCTGGCCCGCACTGACTGCTAGCGCCATGCAGCAGCGCTGCTCACTCGCTGCTGGAATATTCATTATTCTTCGTGTTGTACTGTCTCTGTTAATACATATTGATAAAACAAATATCGCCGTTGACTAGTTTTGGATCGCTTTGTCGAATAGGAGCATAAAATTCCGTTTTAAAAAGGATTTCTGTTTTTAATGGGAAAACTTTTCCGTCGACAGTGGGCTTGGTGCGAAATACGTGATGAGCAGCTACACACTGCGAAACTGAGATTGCGTCAGCCGAAACACAAGAGAACATGCGCCTCACGACTCTTACAACGGACACCCGGTATTGTCTGATGATGACGACAGCGTTGATGAATGTAGGAACAACGACAATAACACAAAGGAACATCGTCTTTCCTATAGCCAGACCTAGCTGAATATCATTCTAACAAGAAAAATTGCTTTTTTGGATTCATCTCTAGGTGAATACACCCAGGGCACCATTTTTCTCTACCATTTTCAGCAGAAAGTTTTACGTATATTTTTCATTTGACCTTGATGAAAAACACCTCCACCTGTTTCCTTCCAAAGCGCGACAGCCACATGCGTCGCTTGATAGAAAGCGTGTGTCTCGTTCTGCTCTTGGCTGACGATGTCGTCGTGCACGATGAACCGACACGTTTCTGAAGTAAATGTCGGTATAACATCCACTCTTAAATCTATAGGTTTCGCCCGCCTAAGGTGGCTTCTGAGTGGCTTTGAGTCCACATTCTACAGCATGCAAGCAAGTGGCCAGGATTTTGTCAAAAAGGGGGGGGGGAGGGTCCAATTTGTTGAAGAGGACCTTCAGAATCTGATTTTTCGTTCTCTAAACACAATTATTTATTTATTAATTCTATCTACATAATTTGCTTTTGGGAGGCCTTCGTACAAATAATATGTGGTCTATAGAATTAAGCAAGAAAAGCTTTTCTTAAAAACGAAAATAAAATATTTTCAAAATATGTAAGAAATACGTAAATGCACAATTAAATATTTCTTTATTTGGCGGTATGACAATCTTACTCCTTTGCCAAACGACTTAATATTATTTGCTAACAAAACACAGCTCTGTCGTCTAATGTACAAGGGTTGCCAAGAAAGTAATGGACCACATTTTCTTTCCCCAGCCGAAAACAATGCTACGAATGCGAAACGTTTCCTATGTATTGTTTGAAGTCTCCTGACGGAGCGCGCCAAGTTTCTGTCACTTCCGACAGATAGCGTAGCTGCAGGACAGTTTCAAAATGACGTCTGTACGTGATGAACGTTACAAGCAACGTGCCTTCATTGAATTTCTCACTGCAATGAAAGAAACTGTGGGCAATATTCACAAAGGCTATGGAGCATCTACTGTCGACAAAAGTACAGTTAGTCGCTGGGCGCGGAGGACGAGTTCATCAGAAGGCGTTTCGGTGCAGCTCCACGGTTTGCAGCTGACGAGGAGACCATCCACGGCTGTCACACCTGACATGTTGCAGCGAGCTGATGTCATTCGCGAGGACAGAAGCATTACGACTCGGCAGTTGGCGCTGCATCTGTCAGTCATCAAAGGAAGTGCACACAGCGAAGCTCTTTCTCCGCCTCCAGGACAAGGATTGATACCGACAGGGCATACACGCCCTTATTTCGCGCTGGAGTGAGTTCATGGAAAGGGATGGAGATTACGTGGAAAAATAGGGTGTGTAGATAAAGCACCATTCCTTCGTGTGTGTAATTCTCGTTATGTTCAACAAATAATTGTTGAAGGAAAAAAAATGTGGTGCATTACTTTCTGGGCAAATCTCGTAATATAGGTCTAGGCACAAGCGATAGCCGATACAAGTATCGATATGTCGATGGCCTTCTTGACTATCGATGGTGCATATCCCTTTTTTATCATATGACTGAAGATCATAATGTAAGGAGCGATCAAAAAGTCTGTGTTCGAAGGCCGTATGCTACTCAGGAATAATCGCCGTGGGCACTAAGGCAGTCATCCCACCGATGCACCAGGTTGAAGATAATTGTTTGGGAAAACACCGCGTAGTGCTGCATGAAGAAGTCCGTAACTGTCTGCTGCACATCTTCGTCCGACAGGAGTCGTCGACCCTTAAAGGCCTTTTTTAAGAGACCACGGGCGTGATAATCTCACGGGGAGAGAGCAGGAGTATACGCGGGCACTCCAGTTTCTACCACTTGAGTTGGCGTACCGTCTATGTTACGAATTTGCGCTATAGATTATCATGGAGCAGCAGCAAGGGCGGTTTCCGACAGACATGCTGCCCCATACACATTCTTCATTCTCCGATGGATGTTGACCGTTGCTTCCCTTTGGCAACAAAGAAAAGAAAAAGAATCTCAGCACATTGGTGCTGTTTGGATGCATTTGGTAATAACATCGACACAGTTTAAGTTTCCACATTTACCACGTACATGTCGGCTAGACATGAATGCCACTCTAATGCCATGCCTTCATGTCGATGTTTATATATCCGGAAAGGAGTCGCACTACATTGCACATATGCTGCAGCAATACCCTCAAACGGAAACTTTTGATCGTCCCTTACATCTTTTAGTTTCACAACACGACAACCAGGTCGTGTGTAGCGTCACTTCAGTGACATTCAATACTTCTATGTGATACTATTCTTTTATTTATTTTTTTCGTGTAGAGTATGGCTGACTGTCGATGTTAGGTAGCCTACAACAGGCCAAATAATATCTAGCTGTTAAGAATAACATATCGCTCCCCACCAACGATGTGCCATACAGAAGCATTGTTCAATTTGCACACATTCGTAGTACTTATTAATGAAACACAGTGGGATGTAGACGTGAAAAATGTTGTGCTTTCATACATAACTGATGATTCGACTAACCTAAGAATAGGGTAACAGGGAATCAGACTGCAAAATGAAGTCGCACGTGCGCATCGAGAAGAGGCAGGCAGTCGCAATTTCTATGGGTAATTGGCTTATAAACGAATTAATAAAAGAACGTTCGTGACCCTAAACTGTAGAGTTCTTCACTATTCAAGTTATTCTGAAAAGCTCATTGACTTCACGTGCAGTATTAGGAAGAGGTGATGGAGCTGAATTACATAAAGTACTCACTGAACATGTAATCAATCACAAAATTCTTCGTCAGAAACGTAGCAGACTGTGAGTAACGGTACTATGTTGAATTGAATGCATTTATTTTTTATTTAACATATTCACACACATTTCATTACTTACTATATAGTGGGTGTATCGCAGCAGTTGACAGGGCCAGCGTGTCCTATACTATACATGGTAGAGTGCACCAGAAATTTATTCGTCAACGTTATTACAGTCTATTTAGATTTCTTCGTAACCTCTTCAGTTACCCTGTATACTGCTCATCCTCCGAGCTAAATTTAAAATCATTTTGTTCCATAACACAACATAACGCGTAAGAAAAACGATAGTCACACTGTAAATACACAGTGGCGAAAGTGAGCTCACGTAACATTGTACTAATGCAAGTGTTATGAGGATCTTGCGTGGTCCCGGCGGAGGTTCGAGTCCTCCTTGGAGCATGGGGTGTGTGTTTGTCCTTAGGATGATTTAAGTTAAGTAGTGTGTAAGCTTAGGGACTGATGACCTTAGCAGTTAAGTCCCATAAGATTTCACACAAATTTGAACTTTTTTTTTTGTCTTGCGTGAATATTTCTGCCATGAATAGCCATAAAGCTATTTAGTCAACGTTTAATTTCACGAAGCCCTCTACCCGATCAGAAGTTCCCTGTGAACAGGTAATTCAGTTCATAGATTCATGTGCTACGACACATATTCATTACATGTTTTACCTCATATATTCCATCTAGGGTGCACTAAGCTGTTGCCTTCTTGTGGTCAAAAACAGTGTGAAAAACTTGTGAAGTTGTTGCAGTGTAGGTTGTGCTGACAAACAATTGTCAAGAAAAAATTCAATACGTTGCGCCGTTTCCTAGTTAACTAACATCGAAGTTAGTCAAACAGGCCATCGTTCGCGAAAATTCAAGCGGCCCACCAGAGACGCTGTCGCCGAAAGTGTTCTTCGTTTGGTTTCTTACAACCGAACAAGGGAGCGAAACAAAAGTTGTACATGGGACGATAGTGCGCAGTTTTGTGCGCTGTCATCTATACTGTGAGAACAATTGACATTAATCGTTTCAGGCAGGCTGCTTGAGTTTGCGCGCGTAACGACCTGATTGGCTACCTTCAATGCTATTTAACTTGGAAACGGTGCAACGTATCGATTTTGTTCTTAACAATTACTTCTCAGCATAACCTACCCTATAACACCCTTATAAGTTATTCTGACTGTTTCTGACCAACCTGCACATTTGAAAAAATGTTTCTTCTAAGCTACAATCTACTCTCCATCATTAATGAATTATGGTCTGAGTCTATATCTCCTCCTGAGTTTGTCTTACAATCCAATATCTGATTTATCAATCTCTGTCATCATGAGGCAATTCAGCTATCATTTTCCTGTATCTCTAGAGCCTTTTCCTTTTATGATTCTCGAGAAATGTTTTCGCTAATACTACCTGAAATTTATTGCAGAACACAAACACCATATCTCCTCTTTCGTTCATGATAAAACTAAAAACTAAACTCCGTCCGAACAGGCCTTGGAAGGCCCAACGGTGACGACCGGGCGCCGTGTTATCCTCAGACCTCAGGCGTCACTGGATGCGGATATGGTCGGCATGTGGTCAGCACACCGCTCTCCCGTCCGTATGTCAGTTTACAAGACCGGAGCCGCTACTTCTCAATCAAGTAGTTCGTCAGTTTGCCTCAGAAGGATCGAGAGCACCCCGATTGCCAACAGCTCTCGGCAGACCGGATGGTCACCTATCCAAGTGCTAGCCCAGCCCGACAGCGGGAACCGGTGTCACCACTGCGGCAAGGCCGTTGGCCCCTCGTTCATGATACCAAACCGATATTTTCCCCTAACTCTGCCTTCTATTCCTTCCCCGCCACTATCATTTTAATCATTTTGATTATAAGACGTTCATCTATTTACATACGGAACCATACGTTCAGATCTCTTCTACAGTCTCTCTGTCTTGTCATCTTCCGTTTGTATAGCCGGCATGGATACCTGAAGTACCGGGATCCAGTGCTGGTCGTAGGACTTTTGGAGTGGTGTAGTGGGACGAAATTAAGCGTCACCCATCCACCAAAGTCAGCCCAGTTTGCAGGTGACTATAAGTTTAATTTAGTTTTGTTTATGTGTTTTCTTATTATTTGTAATAAGATGTGAATTATCTAAAAGTTTTGTATTTTTTTTATGTGTTTCATGTACGGAGAGATCGGCGCAACGAACGGGGACAGCATCTTCGTTGCCGCGACCAGAGAGGAAATTGCTGGCCGCTATACGTCGCGGGTCGACAGCCAAGGAGCAACAGAAGATCCTGGAACCGAGTTGTTGCGTCGTGTTTCTAAAAAATTAAAAATGAATTTTTATACTCTTTTTGTACAACAATGACGTCATAATGAGCTTAATCTTATTGAGATGTTAGTCACTGTCTGTCAACGCTCAAGTTCACATCTGTATGTGTAGGAAGCTAATAAAATAGTGTATGTTACTAAAGGTGAAACACGTGTCTTGAAGATTTATTTATGAAGAGTTATGTGAACGGATTAATAATATATTTGACAAGATTATTGATTCAGACAGCGTTGGCCGAAACTTTGAATCTAAAAAGTTTATTTAATGTGTGATTCTGATATCGATTAGATCAAGATAACGTGTGTCGATATAATTTTCTGAGGAGAAACAAACGAACTTTAAATTCGAAAAAGTTACGAAAACCAATTGGCCCAAGTGATGTAATTCTCTGCACACGACTCAACTGATGTTTTACAGTTTCGTTCAAGAACCATTCTATGACAATTTAAAAAGAATATGAATCATTTTTGAAGTGGGTTGTAACTGACGTAGGTGACGAAGTCTGCACATGGTCATATATCAAACGAAAACCTAATAATACGTAACGTTACACCGCAGTGGTAGTCAAAGATGCTGCCCCTCCACCACATTATCTTAAGTTACCTGTATTCACTAAGGAAAACTAAGTTCTGGAGAATTAATGTGAAAGTATACGATCATGTTGTTGGTGCTTCATTCCGAACACTGGTTTGAAGGAGCCCCCCACGCTGACCTATCGTCTACAATGCCTCTTCTCACCGAGTAACTATTGAAACCAACATCAGTTTAGTCTTGCTTACTATATTCCCTTCAAAAAGTTTACACCCCCCACTTCCAGTACCTCACTGACAAATTTCTTGATGAGCCAGAACATGTCTGATCAACCGGACTCTTCTTCTGGTGGAGGTTTCTCTTCTTCCGAATTCGATTCACATCATTGTCATTAGTTACGCACTCTGCACATCTAATCGTTAGTGTTATGATATAGAACAAATTTTCAAAAGCATTTTTTCTTGTGTGAATTGCTTATTGTCCACGTTTCAGTTTCATACAAGACTACAGTCCTGTCAAATACCTTCAGAAAAATCTTCTTAACACTAAAATTTGTATTCAGTCTCAACAAAACCCCATCTTTCAGAAATACTTTGTCATTGCAATAGAAGGTCTCCATTTTATATCTTCTCTGTTTCGTCTATCATTATTTACTTTCCTGCCCAAATAGCAAAACTCACCTACAAATTTTAGTACCTAATTTGCTAATGTAATTCTACTACATTTCATTCGTGACAGAGACAACTGAAGGTAGGTGGTGACGGCGGCATTTGAAATTTTATAAAATTGTGCCAGGCAGGACACATTTTTTATAGGAAGAATCATATGGTGCATAGTACGCGTGTCTAATGGTAGATAATTTTAGAAAAGGACTAACACTTACTTTACCTCACGTGTGGGAAGGGTGTCCTGCGAGCTTTTATCGTTCCTTTCTGTCGAGTGCCTTGGGTGCCCATTCCTAGTTGCTGTTCGTGCCAGATGTGTTCGGATATTCTGTCACCACCTGATTATGAGTCTTTCTCTCGATTCGACTTTTGTTCTAGAGACTATGTAGTCTCTTTTCCAACTTTCTCTTCATATGACCAGCCCAGCTGAATCATATCTTCTTTACCACTTTACAGTGCTGTGGTGTTTGTAAATCTCTTGCAATTCTTGATTTTTGTCTTAGAGTCCATTCCATGCTTTTTTCATCAGTTACAAATTCTCAAACTTTTCTTGATTTTTCTTTTCGAATTTTGATAGTTTCTCTCCATGTTTCTTTCTGCTTCACTTGCTTTTAATACACGGTCCATTGACGCCAACCTGATAGAGCCACTCATAGACGGCAGGTGGCAGCACTAGCAGTGGAGGGTACAAAAAGCGTGTTGCGGAGACGTGGAATAACGTGCAGTCGTTCTCGTAATGCGCAAGACAGATTTATCTGACGTCCAAAAGGACATGATCATTGGGTTTCGGGCCATGGGTGGAATCATTCCTGAAACTGCGAAGTTTGTAAACTGTGAGCGTGCTGCGGTGATTGAAATGTACCGTGTATGCACAATGGCGGTATCCAAAACCGCACCGTGGCAACTTTGGTGGACCACGGGCCATAGATGACAGGGGTTAACGACGGCTGCAGATATGTGTACGGGCAAATACATGTATACTTTTTAACAACGGACTGCCCAGATGAATCAGGAGGCTACCAACAGCGTCTCTTGAAAGACCTTGCAGTGAAGATTGCTGTGTATGGGCGCCCACAGAAGGCGCCTGGTTCATACACCCATGCTGGCTGCTGTTCATCGGCGACGAAGGCTGGAATTTGCACGCAAATACCGCAACTAGACGTCAACTGACTGGCGACTGGCGGCCCTATCTGATGAATCATGTTTTATACTCCATCGGACACACGGCCGTGGAACGCCCGAAACCAAACACCTTGCAACAATCGTCGGAAGTGTCCAGGACTGAGGATGGAGCGTTGTGATCTGGGAAATGATTTCGTGATAGTCCCTGGATGGATATCGTCATTCTGAAACACACTGTGGATAGACACAAGTGTGCATCTCTCCTTGGGGACTATATCCACCCTTACATCCAGTTTGGTTTCCTCGGCACGATGACATCTACCAGCAGGATAACGCAACGGTTCACACAGCTCGCAGTATACGTGAGTGGTTCGAAGACCAACAGCATGAGTTTACGGTTCTCCCTTGGTCACAAAACTCCCCGGATTTAAACCCAATCGAGAATCTGTGGAACCGTCTCGATCGGGCGGTAAGCGCCATGGATTATCAACCGAGCAATCTACCGCACCTGTCCACGGCACTGGAGTCGGCATGGCTTCACATCCTTGTCAGTACCTTGCAGAACATCACTGACTCTCCTCTTGCAAGTTCCGCAGCGGTCCGCACTGCAAGAGATGGTTATTCAGATTTTTGACAGGTGACTGCAATGTGACTGGACTGTGTGTTACTGGTAAGATAGTTGACGAATAAAGGCGAATTTCGAGTTCAGTGCTAAGTGATATTGTCCTTAGCATGTTACGACTGTTTTATAATTGGTTATAGTTTTAATAATTTTTTCATAATGCAGGGCCACAATCATAATGTATTTCTTTTAAGTCAGTGCCGCCATTAGACTATTGTTTATTTACAGTGTTACATTTACACTTACTCTTTTTAATCACAATTTCTGCTTCAAAGTTATATTATCAAGTGTTTTCTGAAAGCAGGTTAGACAATAACAGATAAATACATAACAAGTGATATAACCGTATAACAATCCATATTTGTAATGCTTACTTACAAGTGTTATAAATTGCCTAAGATGGCATACTGTCGTATTAAAATACACCATTAGACACATTGTCTAAGAGTCGATATTTCTAGCAGAGCCTACTGCTTTGTTTCATTACTGACTACACCATCTTAACTCTTTTTTTTACTTCGCTAAGTGTCAAAATGTCTTGGTCAAATAAATTCCTGTTACAAGCAGATGACCTTTTTTTAGTCTTTAGACTCAGCGTCCGGTAGGATAGGAAAGGTTAGGAACAATTTATTTTCTTTGGTAGTTGTTACATCTTTGCAGTACCTGTTTATCTTCGTATACAATGAAGTTGCCTGCTCATACACATAAACAGTAATAAATCTCTCGATAATATTCGCTGAATCCGTAAATATAAAAGTCCAGCTAGTCATTGACGTTGTTTAAAGTACATTTTAGTAGGTAAATATACAGCTTTGTACGTGAAATTAACACATGGCCATCTCTAAGTTGTGTAATTTTGCCTCAATTCAGAATTAATACAATACAGTGCAATTACTTATTCTACTCACTCATTAATTAACCAGTAACGTTTGAAGCGATATTTATGATGTACGTATCATCAGGCATGTAAATCCTGTTATATGTGTTCCAACATTACTTAGGAGTCCGCAGTTCGTGGTCGTGCGGTAGCGTTCTCGCTTCCAATGCCCGGGTTCCCGGGTTCGATTCCCGGCGGGGTCAGAGATTTTCTCTGCCTCGTGATAACTGGGTGTTGTGTGACGTCCCTAGGTTAGTTAGGTTTAAGTAGTTCTAAGTTCTAGGGGACTGATGACCATAGATGTTAAGTCCCATAGTACTCAGAGCCATTTGAACCATTTGAACCGTTACTTAGGAATTTCGCAAATAACACAGGTACGTGAAACATGTCATGTACATAAAAGCAATTAAGCTAATATAATAATCAAAAGATTTCATGTTAAACAGCACATTTAAATTTAACATAATATAAAGAGTAGGGATAGCCTAGTATTTGTTACTGGTTGATGAGATACAATTACAAACGTGACCGCACCCTGGTATTGATACATATGGCTGTAATCTTGGTGCTACAAATCTTATTTACATGTTATAGTATTGACATCTTATTTATATGACATAAAGATGACATAGTAATGTTAACATCTTAATCAGCTGCCACATATGACTGCCCCAAGTGGGGCTTTTACAACAAAGATAAATGTAACATTATTGATCATAGTTTGTTCTAAGAGAGGTAATAAACAATTGAGAATAACCAGAAGGTCTAGAATACTATAAATCACTCATTTAAGACTGTAGGCATGTGGAGTAAAAGGGGGGGGGGTATATAAGGATGGATGACGGAGGGGGTTATAAAATGACTGATGAAATGAAGAAGAAGCTATTACAGTGGGGTGTGGGCGTGGTGGGGGACAAAAGGGTAACTAACGAAGGAATAAGAATAAAAATGTGAACTGAATGACCTTTCTTTAAAAAATTAAGATACACCTATGGTAAATGGGCACTTTTAAATGTTAAAGCTAGGACCAAATATAGCATATGTTAGGTCCTTGGTGTAACTGTAAATGTAACACTGTAAACACACAACAGTCTAATGACGGTACTGACTTTAAAGGAATTATAGTTCTTAGCTTGTGGTAACCTTCTTCCTAGAAATTGAGCCGGATCGTTGATCGCCATCAGCGATCGGCTAATTTATCTTTCCTATTTACAGCTAGAGATGTTTGTCAGCGAGATTAGTGAACGCGAGGGGAGAGTCTTTGGAGAGGTGTGCAGTAGGGAGTAGCGCCTTGGCTGCCATTGTGAACGGTCATGCAGTGAGTTCTCGATTTGCTTGGCACGTGATAGCGTGCGGGTTACCGGGAAATAGTGGCCTGTATGAGAAAGTAAACACACCGGGCCTTGCTGGTCAGGAACGAATACGCCGTACGCCACTGCTTGTGGAATATTCAGTACAGGCTGTTGGCACGGTGCAACATGCTAGTTAGAACTCATAAGGAATTATGGAACGATGGCCTCGGTGTTTGTGTGAGACGCACAGGTGGGATTCGTTAGAGGCTATCGATTCCGGTTTTTCTAGATCAGCATTGAAATCAGCAGCCACCTGCTAAGCTTCTGCAGACTACTACGAAAGTGTGTGCCACCTCCTCAAGATTCTTCCATTTTCGCCAGCCATTCTAGTTAGTCGTTACGCAATTTGAATTGCCTGACTGTACTTACTGATATGATTCTGTGTCGGCTCAATCTGTCCCTCCCTGTATTAAGATATTTATGCTCTGTTTCTTTAACAACTTCACGGAGAGAATGTTTGGTGTGTACGATTTGTCTGGCCTGTTGGTATCTCATGTGTGTTTGTTTAATTGGCGGCTGGCGCCGCAACTTGTATTTCAGTAACAAAATGTTTCCTTGAGGCGCCAACTTATTAACATGGGGCCAGCATAATTCAGTTTAGGTTCTCATTTCTGTCATTGTTGTATTTAATTGACAGTATCGGCTGGTAACCGAATGTTTTAGTCTGCTGTAGACTTGTAGACACTCCCACGCTAAACTTGTGGTCGGCGAGCCGGCTGTAGTGCACCGGCCAGGTGAAGCAGCTTGCATTAATTTAGAGTTCAGAACCAAATATTCAGCTAGTTTATTGCCGATTGTACTATCATCTGTGGAAATTTTAAAGTGTACCTATTACTGCGATTCCTTTGTTAAACCTTTTGCCTCTGTTTAAAGTGTCTTGTTAATTATTCAGTCAAATATCTTGTTGTCAAATAGCGTATGTTTAAGATAGACGTTCAGGTTTGTTTCAAACTAACTTTTCAAGTACTAGTTAATTACTCAATTTTAATTGCATTTCTTTAATTAGGCCCTCAGGTATCATTGCTTGTAGTTGCTATTTCTTAAAATCAGTCCTTCAGGCGTTAGTCGTTGTACTTTGTGATTTGTTGGTGGAATCAGGCCTTCAGGCGTTATTGGTTGTGGTAGTGGCAATTTATTTAAATCAGCCCTTCATGCGTTATTGGTTGTTCTTTGCTGTTCTTTAAAATCTGCCCTTCTGTCGTTTTGCTTTGGAAATTTGTTGCATTTCCGTCTTAGTTTGTTTTTTATATTAGCCGTTCAGGCTGTCTGGGAAAAATTTTATCTGGCTAGGTTGTTACCGGTGTTTTTAAAATAACTCATAAATTGTTAAAGATCACTAGCTTGACTGTCAAGGCTAACTTAACGTTAAATAAAGTCTGTGTTACCTACCCGTCAACTATGTGCAAATGAACACAGACTGGCCCAGTCCTTCCTTTGGCTCTTTGATTGCGCGGAACCGGGTTGGATATCCGTCCGCGTCTATCAGAAATGTAACCACTGTGTTCACAGTATTGGCCTCACACGTACTGAGAATGTAGTCCATCTGGGAGCTGAACCTTAACGATCGGAAAAGATTGCATAGTTCTGTAAATCGCATTGATTTCGCGTCTTCACCCCAAGCAATCAAAATGGTTCAGATGGCTCTGAGCAGTACGGGACTTAACTTCTGAGGTCATCAGTCCCCTAGAACTTAGAACTACTTAAACCTAACTAACCTAAGGACATCACACACATCCATGCCCGAGGCAGGATTCGAACCTGCGACCGTAGCGGTCGCGCGATTCCAGACTGAAGCGCCTAGAACCCCTCGGCCACTCCGCCCGGCCCCAAGCAGTCGTTCCAGCATAGTGAAAGTCGATGAGCAGGATCTTGATCAGGTGTTCTTGGCTGCAATAGATTGCTACTGTCCATAGGTAGGTTTTGACAGACTATTAGGTGCTGACGATGAAATTTCACAAGTGATGCCAATTATTTTATTGACGACGTAGGCTAATGACCAGAATAACAAAGCCAAAATTGTGACGAAGTCGTGTAATCTACAGCCCGCACACAAGATGATGGCATTGCTAATGAGTAACTGGTCTGCACTGCTCGCAGACCCGCGCCAACACGCAACATCGCTGGCTGCCGGCAAGGCTCCCACTCTACACTGCCGCCAGTGTGAATCTCTTCCTTGCAGCATTGCTCGTGACAGTCAGAATGCGCGGAATGATTTGGACTGTAAATAACTTTAATTGTTATTCAGATGTTACTATTATATCATTTTCGTAAGTGTGTCTGAGCTGTGCTGCGGCTCACGTTGGTGCTGTTTGTAGGTTTCCGCCCTCTGTGGAGGCCAGACGGTATCGTTTAGTTGGCATGGTTGCAGTTGTTTGTCTTCTTCTCGTGTTGACTGGCGCCACTCGGTTTCGCAAGCGTTCACTGTCCGCTGGTGGCAGAAGCAGCGATTATCGATAAGTAATAACTGTTGCGCTACCTTTGGGGCGGCGTCGTTGTTCTCCGGGTGGGAGTGAGCCAGTTCGGTTGGGGACGGAGGAGAAGCCAGGTCCGCGCAAAGCCAGAACACGTTGGGACCGCTGGTGGCACGCATGGACTGCCGGATGAAAGGGCTGTGGTCACGGGCGTCCAGGACATCGTCGTAAACCGGATCCAGCAAGCTTTAAGATGAGTGCACTTCAATCCAAGTAGAGCGGAATCCGTGTGGGCCCCGTAGTAGGTATGTGATGTTGTGACCAATTATCATTGCACCGTCATGTGCAATTTGGTGGATCTGCGCACCGCCTAGTACTTGAAGACCCTACTGTGTTAAAAGCACTTGGCTCAGTGATTAGACGGAGTGGTTACTCACCTGTGAATTAAGAAAGCAGTGAAGAGATTTGTTTTATTCTGCCAACCGTCGTCAGAGTTGACACAGTGACTTCAATTTGCGTTTGTGTGCCTAATGAATTTGATGTCACTCATTTGGTACTTGGTTTTGGCTCGCTTTGCGACTGTTTCCACAATGACGTGTGGTTGCTGATTCTAGTTGGTTACATTTCGGTTTTGTCTCGCACGCAAATCGACTTACTGTTAGTTTGTCTGGTGTTCTGCACTCTGACTTGTTTGTTCAGATTTTCGGGTTTGTGGAATCGGACGAAAATCTGATAGTGGTTCATTTCTCGTTCCTGGAGCTCCAAGTACAGTATTCTGGGGACGTAGTGCACACCGCCGATTCCGGCTTTGGCGTATTGTTCCATCGTTGCATTTGGTTCATCGGACGTCAGGTAGCTTCAGCAAGATTATCATTAGTCATTCGTTAGACTGCCACTAGTCTGAGTTACCATCTTGTGAAGTGAATGCAACTCTTGGCTGCCTATGTCATCACTCGCGAAAGTGTTTGTTACCGGACCTTCTCAGAGGTCGATACCTGGAGCGCCGGCTGCGAATGGTCCTTGTGTTTTATTATTTTATTATGTATTACCATACCTTGTAGCGCCTTCTGGAATAAATCTAGCAGTGTAAGGGTTGTGTTACAAGGTTTACCATCACTTATTTCACCCGTTTGGAGGTCAGTTGCTTGTTTCTTTTACCTGTGCTTGTATTTGCTGTTTTGCAGCAGCTTTCTAAATTTTTTATATAATTACCGTTCCTGGCGCGTAAGGCCTTCAGCCGTGATTGTGGTCATTTGCTTTGAAAGAAACTATTCGATATTTGTATTTTAGCAGTAAGGCCTAAAACATTATTTACTGCCATTCCTGGCGTTTGGTACCTTCTGCTGTGTTTGTGGCCACTTACCTTGATTAACAGGTCACAGTGTCTTAATGAGTACTTGTTTAACTAATAAATAGCACTGAAGTTACAAGTTCTGGCGTGTATGCTAGAACCCATTAGCCAATTGCTTCGCCGATTATTCCACGTCAGCTTAATGAAGGAGCTCACCAAACTGTGGCATCGCGTGAAAACCGATATGTAGCAGCGTTCCTTATTGGTGGTCGCATGCACCGATCAATACTTTATTGTGACGTCATCTGGCTGCTAAAACACTCAAGATGACAATCAGCATGGCTGCAAGAACGAGAATTGTTACAATGTTGGCACAACTGTTAATTGTCCTGTAAGGCGCTGCTAACAGCACGGTATACGATAGTTTAAAAAAAAAACTGGAATCCTCTCTGCATGTTCTGAATGCATAAACAACATGGATATTGCACTCACATGAACTCCTGTAGTGAAAGGGAAAAACATAGCGTCAGATATACTCACGAATTGCCTCAAACGCGAAACTTGCACGCTACCTTACAAGGAATAAGAAGACAAGAAGCGGAAAACATTCTTCACCCTACAAGCAATGTAAGAAAAGAGCCTAAACCGGATACGGTCGTTTCACAGTTACTTGAGCCGGAACGAGGCAAAGAAGGCACAACGTCGTGAAGGAAAATTAGCCGTTTCTGTGATGGCAGCCGGCAGCAACAAAGATGCGAGAACGCGGTCTGCGAATTACCCCTGAGGAAGCGCTCCGATTGGCGGGCTGGACCTGCGATTGCGATGTATTGCGACTGGTTGCCGTCGAGTCGCGCGCGCGAGCGATCACAGTGACACGGGGCCCGCAATTACCGGCGACGACGTGCGCCGGCAGCTGTCCGCCTCGTTACACCGCCTACGGAGCGCGCCCAACGAGTGTCGTTTACAGCAATTTGGCCGGCGAGTAACTGCGGGAAATTGGCGTGTCCGTCGCTTCGCAGGTGGCGATGGCGCCGAGCGGGACCGCGTCTGCGCTGGCGCGATCTCCCGAGCGGCGCGGCAGGCGGCTGGAGACGAGCCGGCCCGCGGTGCACAGCTGTATGGCGGGCAGCCGCGTAAGCAGGCGGCGGGACACGCCCAATTCTACAACGAGCAAGCACTCCGTCTTCAGGCCACAAGTGGCCCATCGGGACCATCCGACCGCCGTGTCATCCTCAGTTGAGGATGCGGGTAGGAGGGGCGTGTGGTCAGCACACCGCTCTCCCGGTCGTTATGATGGTTTTCTTCGACCGGAGCTGCTACTATTCGGTCGAGTAGCTTCTCAATTGGTATCAGGAGGCTGAGTGCACCCCGAAATATGGCAACAGCGCATGGCGGCTGGATGGTCACCCATCCAAGTGCCGGCCACACCCGACAGCGAGAAACTTCGGTGATCTCACGGGAACCGGTGTATCCATTGTGCAAGGCCGTTGCCCACAACGAGACGGATATCAAAAAAGCAAAGTTAGCTTAGACTGAGGTGACAAAAGTCAAGGGATAGCACTACGCACTTATACAGATGACAGCAGTATCGCGTACAGAAGGTATAAAAGGGCAGTGCCTTATCAGAGCTGCCATTTCAACTCAGGTGATTTAAATTCATATGTTTCCGCAGTGAGAATGGCTGCACGACAGGAATTCAAAGACTCCGAAAGTGCAATTGTAGTTGCGGCTAGACGCATCCGACATTCCATTTCGGAAATCTTTAGGGTATTAAACATTCGGAATTCCACAGTGCCAATAGTGTGACAATGCAGTGGCCGAGAGCCTTCACTTAACGACAGAGAGAAGCGGTGCTTGCGTAGAGTTGTCAGTGTTAACAGACAAGCATCAATGCGTGTAATAAACGCAGAAATCAATGTGGGTCGCACGACAGATGTATGCATTAGGACAGTGCGGCGAAATGTGGCGTTAATGTGCTACGGCAGCAACTATCGACGCGAGTGCCTTTGGTAACACCACAACAGCTGCAGCATCTCTCCCGGGTGCGTGACCATATCGGTTGGACCCTAGACGACTGGAAAAACGTAGCCTGGCCAGATGTGTCCCGACTTCAGTTGGGTTCGAATCTGGCGCAGACCCCATGGAGCCATGGACCCAGATTGTTAATAAGCCACTGTACCGGTTTGAATTACCACGATCGACGGTTTAACATCTGCGTGTGCTTGTAGGCTGAATAAGGTAAGTAGGCTTGTCTCAGCTTGATGTAATAATTTATTAACGAAACCCTGCGGTCGGAACACACAATAATACACTGCAACCGATAACTCGTGCGAAGGCGTGAGAAAAGTTCAGTACGGTAAATTATTCCGTATCTAACACACTTGGATTCACGCTTTCGCCAAGGAGTAGAACGTGGAACTGAAATCAACAATCAAAGAGTAAATAGCAGAACAAATGTCGCTTGTGTATAGCGTCTCTGGCGTCCAGCGGGAAAGTTTCGCGGCACTATACTTTCAAACACCCGCGCATATCACGGTGCTAGATGATGACAGATGACGCCGCATCAGCCCCCATGGTGGAAGCGGAGCGTCATTCCAAATAGCGTGCTGGAAAATTGACATGTCGCCTGTATCTTGAGGTGCGTGGTGGTGGATCAACTGCGGCCCCCGGCTGCGTCTGTGTCGGCGACGACGTTGACGGGGTGATTGCTGAGTGAAGCGGAAGTAGTGCTAGGTCAGGCGTCGTTGCTTCCGGAAAGATGTACGCCTGTTTCACGCGGTCAGTGGAGACTGTAATCGGTTTCCCATTGATCAAGATGTCACCGTCTTGCTTCCTCTGGTTACGACACGGTGTGGGCTGGAATATGGTGGATGGAGCGAGGGTTTAATACCTTCCGTTCGTAACATGACGTGTGTGCAGGCGGATAGGTCTCGATGGCTCGATAATGGTGTGGGCTGTATTCACATGAAATGTCTTGGGTCCTCTGGCCCATCTGAACCTATCACTGACGAGGAATTGTTATATTCGCCTACTTCGAGACCTTTTGCAGCCATTCGTGGACTTCGACAGTGGAATTTTTATGGGTGACAAATGTTCGCGATTGGTTTGAAGAACACTGAGGACAATTCGCGTGAATGGTTTGACCATCTAGACCGCCCGTCATGAATCCTATTGAAGGCTTATGGGAAATTATCGAGAGCTCAGTTCATGCCCAAAATCCTGCTGTCGCAACACTTCCGTACTTATGAATGGCCAGAGATTCAGCATGGCTCAATATTTCTGCAGGTGACTTTTGACGAATTATTGAGCCCTTTGCCACGTCAACTTGCTGCACTAAGCTGGGGAAAAGAGGGTCTGACGCAATATTAGGAGGGATCCCACGACTTTTGTCGAAATGGTTCAAATGTCTCTAAGCACTATGGGACTTAACATCTGAGGTCATCAGTCCCCTGGACTTAGAACCACTTAAACCTAACTAACTTAAGGACATCACACACATCCATACCCGAGGCAGGGTTCGAACCTGCGACCGCAGCAGAAGCGTCGTTCCAGACTGAAGCGCCTAGAACCGCTCGACCACAGCGGCCGGATGAATTTTGCCACCTCATTGTATTGTGCGTATTCAGTATAATAACAAAAATAAATAAATGAGTACGTGATTTTGGGGTGTTCAGATTGTGAAATTTAATAAGCAGATCTCCCAACTTCGGCAGCAGCAACGTCTCTAACGCTGCAGGGTATCGGCTCGAATGCCCAAGTGGACCGTCAGAGCTGTTAATCACAGGTTTTGAGGATTATTAGGTATGTTGTAGACGGAACTGTGCTGAGTACCTGGCTAGAGGCTAGCGGGTTCTCATACGAGTAACGTTAGTCATGTTTCGACTGTGCGAGAGTAGTGGAGGGGCTAAAGTTTACAGAAGGGCTGAAGACGACGTGCCAAGCCGCAGGCGTGCTGGGTGTGTGGGCCACGTGAGGCCTGTGCGCCGTCCTGTCTCGGATTTGCTCTGTACTTCTCGGTAGTACCCGGACCAACCTAGTATTGCACTGCTGCATTTTTTGTTCTGCTGAGCTCCCTTCACTTCTATAGAATCGTGATGTAAGCGCTGTTTATCTTTCACCATTTGTTCGTGGTATGAAAGATGTTCATAGGTCCAGTGGCTGTCTGCGCAAAAAAGAGGCAGTCTAGCGAACTATCGTCACAAGCCTTTAGAAGTGAATGGGCATGACAGGAGTGGAGATGAGAATTCTCAATACCTATTATGCAGTCGCATAATCCATGTATACCACAAATTTGCTACGAAACTACATTTAAATATCACGCAGAAACAACTTAAAGATTTAGTTGACAATCAAAGAACAAAAAATTATAACAATCGCTGGGATTCATTTTTTTGTACATCAAGAAGCACTTTGTGCTTAATTTACAGGAATCGTGTACGTGAAGAAATTCGTGGTAGGAGCAGTGAAATATTTGGAGTCTCACACGTTACTCCACTGTCAGTTGCAGCAGTTTTCGATGGAACTGAACGAAGAGAGCGGAGACTTATATCTTACTGCAAAGTTCGTTTATTAAGTCAATAGGCACGCCTGGATTGATTTTTAGATCCGCTATCGGTGAAATTATGAAGAAAAGGATTGCAAGAACGAAAATTAGAACACATCGAATAGATTGCAAACTTTGCATTTTAAGTGGATTTGACTACACACTGCCCCCAAAGTGTGAAACAACTTACTTATGATCGGATTGGGATGCATTTAGAATCGGGTTATAGAGGAGGCAAATGCTCACAAACATAGATCGGTTGTTGTTGTTGTCTTCAGTCCTGATACCGGTTTAATGCAGCTCACCATGCTACTCTCCTGTGGAAGCTTCTTCATCTCCCAGTACTTACTGCAACTTACATGCTTCTGAATGTGCTTAGTGTATTCATCTCTTGGTCTCCCTCTACGATTTTTACCCTCCACGCTGCCCTCCAATGCTAAATTTGTGATCCCCTCATGCCTCAGAACATGTCCTACCAACCGGTCCCTTCTTCTTGTCAAGTTGTGCCACAAACTCCTCCTCTCCCCAATTCTATTCAATACCTCCTCATTAGTTATGTGATCTACCCATCTAATCTTCTTCAGCATAGATCGGTATTTCAGCTGTTTTCTAGACTGTGTCTCGTTTTAACTAAAAGCGACCCTGTGCATATGCAGATGTAACTGACTGACCTGCAATGTAATTTCCGTTCTTAAGACAAATCTTTTACGTTAGAATTTTCCAGGACGTCTACATTGTTTTCCTCAGGTAGAGTTTCCACTTCTCCATAATGACGTTATAGAAGTGCTACAATATTGCGATGTGTGTGAAAGACCTTTTTTGGGTTATGAAACTAAATAAACCACGATTACGTAGCAACATGCGAAGATCTGTGAAATTGGCTGCATCTGTCTGCATGCCGACATTTTGATCAAGATAAAAATTATATTATGTCCTCAGTGCACCACAAGTAATTAAATAATATTGAAAATTTGTTTTGTTTGTGATGTACGTTGTTGAGAATTGCGAAATGTAAAACCAACTCGTATGCTGTGCGACTGCTTTGCCATTTAAATGCGACGAGTTCGCAGTTTCCCCTTCCTCAGACTCAGCGTGCCGTGTTGGTGGTGAGAGTGTGCAGCTAGGCTGAGCGTTATGGTGCTCAAGAGCCGAATTCATACCTGCCCTTGGTTTACAGCTACCACGCTGTCAGTATGATGAGTTCAGTTTCTGCCCTATATATATATATATATATATATATATATATATATATATATATATATATATATATATATATATAAAAATTGTAATTTTTGTATAATCACTGAATTGCCATAATCAAATGTACTGGAACTCCCAGTTCCTTTAGTGATTCCCATAGCATTTTCCACTTTACCTTGGCGAAAGTTGACTAATACAATTTTCAACATTCTCTCTTCCCGGGACCTTCAATCACTGTTACTTTCGTCGTGACGCTGTACGCAGAACAGGCACTCACTTCAAAACACTGACGCTCCTGGGTGCTGTGTTGTCGCTATCGCACCTTTGTGGGCACCCCTCTCTGTGTTCCCACGTCAAAGGCCGCCGCAATGCAGATCACCGACTTAATAGTATGTGTTGCTTCAAACTGCTCCTGTGGATACTTGTCTTTCACAAACAATCCCGTTGCCTGACTTAAAGCAGGTGTCGTGGTTGTAACATCCTACACAACGGAGTGAAGCGAAATGCCTGTCCTGTCAGGCGCCTGGAGGTGTTGGGATTCTGTATGGTGTTGATTATGGTCCTCCTGAGCCCATTGATTGCACATACGCCTGGCAGTCGTCGGATCTGAAGCCAGTCGAGGCGCAATATCGCCAAACAGTGAACTGCAGACTCTATACCGACGATGCCCCCGCTCTCGGCGGGGTCAGGGATTTTCTTTGCCTCGTGATGACTGGGTGTCGTGTGCTGTCCTTAGCTTACTTAGGTTTAAGTAGTTCTAAGTTCTAGGGGACTGATGACCTCAGATGTTAAGTCCCATAGTGCTCAGAGCCATTTGAACCATTTTTGATGCTCCCGCCACCAAATTCCAACATGAGCTGGTAGAAGTCTGAGTTACTTACAGCATGCGTAACAAGCTCTTTTCAAAAACAAATAACATTCAAATGTGATTTCTGAGTGAAAAACCCGCAGTGTAATCTTCCCGTATGTACAGAAAGTTGGATGGCGTCCCTCCTACCTACTTTGCGCAGGTGCGCTGAAATACCAACACTGCCCAGTCCCATTAATGCGACCACCTGACAAAAGCCTTAATAACCCCCTTTCCAGCGCGGGTCGCCGTGAGAAGTGCAGGAAGGGAGTCAGTGTGGCTGTGAAACGTGCCGACACGGATATGGAGCAATACCGACTCCATTGCCGTGGCCAAGAATCTCGATCAGGTTTAAATCCGGGGAGTTTGGTGATCAAGGGAGTACGATAACGTGATCCTGGTGTTCTTCGAACCACACTCCGTGTTGTGTGGTGCCCTGCATTGTCCTGCTGGTAGGTGCCATCGTGCCGAGCAGAAACAAACTCCGTGTATGGGTGGATATAGTTCCCAAGGATAGACGCGTACTTGTGTTGATCTGTTGTACCTTCCTGAATGACAAGATCACCCAGGAATGCCACGAAAGCATTTCCTACACCATAATGCTCCCTCCTCTGGCCTGAACACTTTCGACGATTGTTGCAGAGTCTTTGTGTTCAGGCGTATCACTCCGTATACGCAAATGGCCATCCGTCCGATGAAGCATAAAACGTGATTTGCCTGAAAAGGCCACCTGTCACCACTCAGTCGACGTCCAATTGTTACACTGGCGTCCAAATTCTACCTGTCGTCGGCAGCGAAGCAATCAGTATGGGTGCATGAATCAGGCGCTTGCTGCACAGGTCCTTATACAGCAACATTGGCTGTACGGTCGTTGAGGGGACACTTTTGGTGGCCCCTTGGTTCATGTGGGCGGTCAATTACACAACAGTCATTCACCTGTGACACCTATAGTAGGTGGTGCACCACAGTTCCTTCGGCGCCATTTTTCCATGCATGGTGAACTTTAACCACTGCAGCTCGCGGAAAGCTTACAAACTTATCCGTTTCGGAAATGACTCCACCCTTGGCCTGAAATCCAGTGATCACGGCGTTTTGGACGTCAGTTAAGTCGCTCCGTTTTGCGTTATGACAACAACTGTTTGTTTTCTGCGTCTTTCCGACACACTTTATATGTTCTCCACTGCTTGTGCTGCCACCAAGTACTGCCTGCGAGTGGCTATTCAGCGTTAATGTAGAACACAGACGATGGTCACGTTAATGTCACTGGATCGTGTATTTCAACATAACTATTAATGCCATCTGCAGCCAATAAATAGACATGAGGAATGGGAAAGTATCAATGACACAGATCTGTAGAACTACAGAAGAGTGTATAAGCAAGGTTTTGCAAATATTCTGCCCACACAGTCACTAGTTTAAGGAGAAGGCTGAAATGCAAAGAATTATCCACACGGTGGCAGATGTAAATCGCTGGCTGGATGTTTCAGTTATTAGTGCTGCGTGATGGCCTACAATGGATTTCATAGTTCCCACTGCCGGAAAGAAAACACACTCAAGGAAAAGGTCATTTCATTGACAGCTGATGTCAGGTTGTTCATCATTGTAAGAGTATATGATAACTTCAGACCAAATGAAACACACACGTCGCAGTAAAGGGTGGCCAAATAGTTGCATAATTACACAGTGTACCGCCCTCCGATGGCAACGCAGGTGTGTATTCACGACTGCAAACGATCACAAATGACACGAATGACATCCAGCAATAGACTGTCCCAAGCATCTTGCACCCTTTGTTGCAATTCAGCAATGGTTCTTGCAGGTTCTGGAGAACGAGTAAGTTCCCACTACACCACGTAACATTCGTTTTCAATGGATGAGAGATCTGTTGCTCTTTCTGCCTAGGGCAGTTGTTGTAACCACGCAGAGCACGATTCTTACAGGCAGCCGTAAATGGACGTGCATTGTGCTGCTGGAGAAGCACATCACCTTCCTGTCGAAAAAATGGTAGCAGCACAGGAATAACGACCTATCCAAGGTAGCGGGCACGGGTTACTTGACCTGCAGTAACAACAAATGTGACCGCGAGTTGTAACTGATGGCCCCCCCAAACCGTGAAGCCTGTCATGGGACTTGTCTGTCCTGGGCAAATGTATTAGTGAATAGGCAGCGCACTAGGTCTATGTCGTACAAGTGTACGTGCATCACTCCCATAAAGACTGAACTATTCTCATCAGTGAAGACGACAGAGCACCGTCGACTGCTTCATGACACCAGAGTAGCCGTGCTTTGTTCTGTCGTGGTGTTTCTGGCTGTCTTGCCACAGGCATACGATATCTTAAGCTGTGCTGCAAGTAGACGGTTCCCAATGGCCCTCGGTGACACAGAAGGCGTAAACATGCGCCCGGATTTCTTCCCTGGATGATTTCCGGTCGGCCACCGCTGCTCGAACAATGCGTCGATCTTCACTTCTGTCTGTATTACGAGAACACCCAGAACTGAGTCTACAGCTGTGGGAATGATCCACAGACCGTTTCTGAAAGCAGCGACACATCACCGATACGATGTGCTCCTCCATGTGCAGGTATCCGTCGATGCATCCACGCAGCTTCCCGCAGGCGCACAACGTGACCAGTTCATATGGCTACAGTTGTTCAGCAAGAGCGCGTATTCGTCGGAGTGGCATGGCTGTACCCTAGACTGGATGTTACAATTACTGTTTACGCCTAACTCAGCACAATTACTCTCTGCAGAGAAAAAAATCCACCTGAGAGAGCCATCTAATGGTAGATGCCGGTGACAAATGAATCTGTAATATTACAACCCCTCGGTATGCACATATTACACTGCTATAGAAACAAAGGGAAAAAAACTATGCACCACGAAGGAGTTATGCAAACTAATCAAAAATTGACATTGTTACAGGTATCGACAGACGATGCAAAATCGTAAACTTTGGTGGCTGATGGATGAATGTGTGCCTCTGCATCGCAATTTAGGTACGCAGATGCCAAGGATGGTAAACAATGAACATGTGTTTCGATACCAGTGCGTAAACTCTCTGCAAATTTCATTCCACGTATTGAATTGCACAGTAATTATGCAACGCAGGAAGTGTGTAAACATTATACGCACAGGTCAGAATTAGAGAGAGGACGAGTAGTTGGCCTCAAAGAACCAAGTTCGAGTAATCAGCGAATTGCTCGAAATTTTAATAGGAGCCATGCCACTATTCGACAACGTTGACAGGAATGGGTTAACCACGGCTGAACACAGCGTCAAGAGGAAAGCGGTCGACCTGGAGAGACAACAGAATGTGAGGACAGAGCAGTCGTCAGAAAGGCTCTCATAGGACAGGATTCATCATTATCATCGATCCGACGTGCAACTCGTACTTCAGTGAGCACAAGAACCATTAATAGGCGGCTCACAGAGAGGGGGTTGAGCTTACGGCGCCACTTGCTCCGCCTTCCATTGTCTTCTGTACACCAACAAGTCCGTTTGCATTTATGTCAGCCACATTTGGCCTAAAATCTCGTTGACTGGAGTAGAATTCTGTTGAGCGATGAGTCCCGCTTCGAACTGAGTCCTGATGACCAGCGAACACGCGTCTGAAGATGCTCCGGACGGCAGTGGGGTACCAGCCTGACTGTCGTCTGCCAAATGGCCCGGCAGCCAGGAATGATGGTCTAGTGTGCCACTGCATTTCATAGCGAGACACTTTTAGTTGACATCCTTGTCGCCCTTACTGTACAGCTTTTCGTCGAAGATATTCTGTGCCTCGTTTTGTTGCCCTTCGTAGCAGGCCATCCTAGGCTTACATTCCAGCAAGATAATGCCCTCGATCACACGGCTTCTACTGCTTGTCTTCATGCTTGCCACACTCTGCCCTGATCAGCAAGATCTTTCCCCAATTTGAGAGAATTTTGAGTATTGTGGCCAGGGCCCTCTAAACAGATCAAGATTTTTGACAGTCTAACGCGCAAATTGGACCGAATTTGTGACGATGTCCCTCAGAAGGACACCCAACCACCCAACAACTCAGTCAATGTATGCCAAGCTGAGTAACTCCTTGCAGAAGGACCAGAGATGGACCAGCAAGTTTTGTGGCGGCGTTCGTAGCGACAAACAATTCGCTGTAGAAACGGCTTACGAAGTCACCGCCACACTTTTAATAGCGGGCCGACCGGTCCGCTGGAACAGTGAACAGAAAGATGAAAACCCAAACACACTGATTAAATAAAAGTCGGTACTTATCTTTATTAACGAAGATACAGAAACACAGTGGTGAACTCCGTGTCTACAGAAATCTGTCTAGTTCGAGTTGGAGCGGCTAGGTCAGCGTCGGCTGACGACAAACAACAACTCTGCTGCGATGAACACACAACTGACTAGCAAGTACACAATTCGGTGGCGAGTATACAACTGAGCGGCGAATACAGAACTGTCCTAGCGCTCGCGACTCCAGCGCTTAAGAAACCAGAAGCCAGCGGTGGGGCGCGCAGACTTGCGGCGATTTCCTGTCTCGCTGGCGCTGCTTATGCGGACGGCGTCCGGACTTTGATGCTGCCAACCTTTTGGCAGCGGGCTCGGGTAGCATTACTGGCTAGGATATAACAGCAAGAGTTACTGGTTTGCTTAATTTGCAAAGCATATTTGAATAAATCATCAAATTTGTCTGTACACGTAGACCTACATCACACCTACCGATTTCGGTCCCATACGGGTAATTCCTTCATGGTGCACCGTTTCTAATGTGTTAGTATGTATATCCCGGTGCCGCTGAACACAGTCGTTGATTGTGTTTTCTGCCGACAGTGTAATAAATAAAGAAGAAAGGCCGACATTTCACCTGCTGAGCTGTGTTATTGGGGAAGTTTCGAATGAGTTACCGGTGATAAGGCGAAAGTGGGAGCTTGGCAAAAGTTGTGTTCTGTGGCTGGCAACCGACTGCCTCCCCGGGGCGCGTGCGTTCCCCCGCGGCTGCGCTAGACGCTAGACCCGGCTAGAGAAGGCTCGGCTAGTCAAATCCCGGCGGCGAGCGCAGAGAGAAGCGGTGCCTCGCCCGCCTGGCGCCGGCGGCCAGCGCTATGGTCGCTGACGTCATGGAACCAGTCCTGACGATTTATGCCCATTCCCGGAGTCGGCGGCTTTATACTGCGGACCGGGCGGGAAGCCCTCGGTATTCCAAGCACTTGTGACCCGTTCTCCCCGACTATTACCGCAGCCTCACCGTTCGTTAGCAGTAAACACCGGACTTTAAGACCTCTGCCTGCCATTTCGCAACACTGCGTCCTGCGAGGAGAGACTACTATGTGCCGGGAACACAATTAAATAGTTGTCATAAACAACAGTCACATAATCGAACCCTAGATCTCCTCGAGATACATATTTTCCCTCACAGGCACCAATAATTTCTGTTGACCATCTTAGACCAGTTTAGTGTCAAGATGACTCCTAGGAAAGCTACCGATCCTATCGTCAAAACTGCGTTTCACTGATAAATGTGAAGGAAATAACAAGAAAATTTCCCAGCAGTTACTAACGTATAGTATTTTTCTGCCTATGTAATTTTTTGCTCAGTAGATTTCGAATTCAGTTACTTGTTTAATTAATTTGACTCCACTATGTGATCTCAAATTTTCACATTTTGCCTCTGTAGTGTGCGATTTTTTCACCTTACTCGTTTTCAGTGCTGTTGTGTTCTGGGCACTCTCTTGCATGTTCCTAGACTTGATCCAGATGACAAACCATGGAGAAAGTCTTTCAAACATGTGTTAGTAGATTGTGCATGGTATTAGTGCCAATCTGTGATTCCCTCTGGAGTTACAAAGTGTGACACATATGAGAAGATTTTTTTGTTGACTACTTTTCTACCAGTTAAAAACATCATCTTGCATTTATGGTTGGTTGGTTGGTTTGGGGAAGGAGACCAGACAGCGTGGTCATCGGTCTCATCGGATTAGGGAAGGATGGGGAAGGAAGTCGGCCGTGCCCTTTCAGAGGAACCATCCCGACATTTGCCTGGAGTGATTTAGGGAAATCACGGAAAACCTAAATCAGGATGGCCGGACGCGGGATTGCATTTATGTATTTCTTATATCACAAACAGAACGAAATTTCTCAGTATTTGTGACACTTAGAACAAAAACTTTCTTCCAGCTGTTTTGTTGAAACCTGACAATTTTGAGATCGCGGCTGTGTACAAAAAGCAGGGTAATTTGGGCAAAGAAGAAAACAGCAACCAGTCATGTTTAACAGTGTTATTTATTTACAGAAATAATGCTGATACCGGTTTCGAACCAACAGGTTCATCTTCAAACGGCTGTTCACGTTTATACCTATTACATTTATTCGTGTTTACATTAGTGTTGTGAAGAAAACAGTTAACAGGTTATGGACACAACACCAAATGTGATATAAACATGAACAGTCATCTGAAGAAAAACAGCGTTATTGGCAGTGGCCGATTGCTGTTTTCCTCTTTGGAAGAATCAACTTGTAATGCATTTATTATTAGCATTCCACTGAAGAGCCAAAGAAACTGGTACACCTGCCTAACATAGTGTAGGGCCCCGCGAGCACGCAAAAGTGTCGCAACACGACGTCACATGCACTCGACTAATGTCTGAAGTAGTGCTGGAGGGAACTGACACCATTAATCCGGCAGAGCTGTCAATAAATCCCTAAGAGTACATCATTAAAACAAAAGCGTTTTTCGTTGCGACGGGATCGTCTCATGAAATTTAAATCAGCAGTTTTCTCCCCCGATTGCGAAAAAATTCTGTTGCCACCCGCCTGCATACGGAGAAATGATCATCACGATAAAATAAGAGAAATCAGGGCTCGTACAGAAAAATTTAAGTGCTCGTTTTTCCCGCGTGCCGTTCGAGAGTGGAACGGTAGAGAGACAGATTGAAGCTGGATCATTGAACCCTCTGCCAGGCACTTTATTGTGAATAGCACAGTAATCACGTAGCTGTAGATGTAGATGTATCTATGCTTACCTTTTACTTTTCGTACATGGTTTCTTCGAAATACTCTCCTCCACAATTGATACACCGCCCCCGAACGCCGTTTCCACTTCCGGAAACAGTCTTGGTACGCCTCTTCCTAGATCGAGCGAAGCGTCGTCTGTGAATTTTCTTTTATCTCGTCTATCGTTGCAAATCATCGTCCTTTCAACGGGGTTTTCAACTTTGAAAACAAAAAAAAAAGTCAGCAGGTGTCGGACCCAGAGAGTGCAGAGGATATGGCAGCACAGTCATTTCGTTTTTTGTGCAATAGTCACGCATCAAAAGGGATGAATGTGCGGGTGCGTTATCGTAATGCAAGAGTCACGAATTGTCTCGCCACATTCCTGGCCGTTTCCTTCTCAGATTTTCTTGCAGGTGTCGCAACACGTCCCGATAGCGCCTTCGATTAACAGTTTGTCCCTGTTGCACGAATTCATGATGAACTAATTCTTTAAAGTCAAATAAAACTATCAGAATTAGTTTGACATTTGACCTGACCTGACGAGGTTTTTTTGATCTTGGAGAAACTTTCCCGACCCTTTGTGAAGACTGAACCTTAGTCCCAACATCATAACCGTAAACCCATGTCTCATCAGCATCTATGACTCACTGAAGGAACATCTCATTCTCATTTGCAAGATGCAAAAGCTGTTCACAGACTGCGCGGCGAAGGTCTTTCTGGTTCTGACTCATGAGCCGTGGGGAACACTTGGCGGCAATACGATACATTCCAAGATGCTGTCTCAGGTTTTCATCACATGACACAAATGAAATGTTACATTCTTCTGCAGTCTCTCGAACAGTCAGTCTTCGATTGGCACGCGCAATTTCGCTGACGTTCATGACATCAGCATCTTTGGTAGGCGTCGAAGGGCATCCTGAACGAGGGTCATCATTGACTTCCGTCCGGTCATTTTTAAACCGTGTGAAACGTTCGTAATGACAAGTACGGCTTAGGCATTCACGACCGTAGGTTTCATACATCATTTGGTGTGTGTCTGTAAATATTTTCTTGAATTTCGCACAAAATTTAATACAGGTTCTTTGCTCATCCGACTCTGCCATCTCAAAATTCGCAAACTGTATGACACAACGTTCTACTCAGTACAGCACTGAACACTAGCTAGCAGACATACAATAATAAAACATCTGGCACTTACACATTAATCACAGGCGTATGCGCGCATGCCTACCGCATATCGCTACAACACACCATTAGCACGAAATTACGAATGTCCCGGAATGTTTTGAACGGACCTCGTGTATACGTCTTGTTTAATTTGTTCGTTACAGCAGTCATCGTATGACCAGAAGATTATGCATGAATTTCATCTCTGACCAAATCAGTGATTCTGTATTGTTATTTATCTTTTTTCCTCAATCATGTAAAATAATAGTACCTGTCGCCAGTTGGCATGGTGTGTTGTTATTGAGGTGTTGACATAAGTGCCAACACCGTGTTTCTTCAGGAGGCCGAAATGCACGCTGTTAAAGCTCATGCAAACTGTCGTGAGGTCTGGAACAGGTCAGAGAAATAAGACTAGCAAAACAGGAGGTAACTGGTAGAATACTTAACTTTAATCCACAATTGGTGAACATCTCTCGTTACTGTACATGCTTCATTAGATACATAGCAAGGGATAAATGGCGCCTTGCTAGGTCGTAGCAAATGACGTAGCTGAAGGCTATGCTAACTATCGTCTCGGCAAATGAGAGCGTAATTGTCAGTGAACCATTGCTATTAACGTCGGCTGTACAACTGGGGCGAGTGCCAGGACGTCTCTCTAGACCTGCCGTGTGGTGGCGCTCGGTCTGCTATCACTGACAGTGGCGACACGCGGGTCCGACGTATACTAACGGACCGCGGCCGATTTAAAGGCTACCACCTAGCAAGTGTGGTGTCTGGCGCTGACACCACAGTTATAATCTGTTATCAGGTAATAAGTTGCTGACTGTACGTATGAATTCAGTTGTTCTCGACAAGGTCGAAAGGACTCTTGTATAGCCGTCCTGCGATATCTCCTGGTGGAGGACGTTCGCCGTTGCCTTTGTCCGACCTGTTACGAAGCGAGGCGAGGGGAAAACGATTGTCTATATGCCTCCGTAAGAGCCCTAATGAAGAATTAAAATCCGCGGAGAAGAAATAAAAACTCTGATGTTTGCCGATGACATTGTAATTCTGTCAGAGGCAGCAAAGGACCTGGAAGAGCAGTCTAACTGAATGCACACTGTCTTGAAAGGACGATATAAGACGAACATCAATAAAAGCAAAACGAGGATAATGGAATGAAGTCGAATTAAATCAGGTGATGCTGAGGGAATTAGATTAGGAAATGAGACACTTGAAGTAGTAGATGAGTTTTGCTATTTGGAGAGCAAAATAACTGATGATGGTCGAAGTAGAAATGATGTTAAATGTAGACTGACAATGACAAGCAAAGCGTTTCTGAAGATGAGAAATTTTTTAACATCGAGTGTAGTTTAAGTGTTAGGAAATCTTTTCTGAAAGTATTTGTATGGAGTGCAGTGGAAGTGAAACATCGATGATAAATAGTTTAGACAAGAAGAGACTAGAAGCTTCCGAAATGTGGTGCTACGGAAGAATGCTGAAGATTAGATGGGTAGATCACGTAACTAATGAGGAGGTACTCAGTCGATTTGGGGAAAAGAGACATTTGTGGCACAGCTTGACTAGAAGAAGGGAGCGGTTGGTAGGACATGTTCAGAGGCATCAAGGGATCACCAATTTAGTATTGGAGAGTAAAAATCGTAGAGGGAGAGCAAGAGATGAATACTCTAAGCAGATTCAGAAGAATGTAGGTTGCAGTAGCTACTCGGAAATGACGAAACTTTGCACAGAATAGAGTAGTATGGAGTGCTGCATCAAACCAGTCTCTGGACTGAAGACCACAACAACATCATTGTCCATCTGAAGTCAGCTATTTTAGAATTTCAAGAGCGAGGATTGCTTCTTCTTTGTTTACGCGTGCGCTCTGGCATTGTAAATTGTTATTTAATAAATCTGTCTTGGTTATAAAGCCGCTCTTGCAAAACTAGCAGCTAAAAGCATCGGGAAACTGGAACCATTTGAGATGGGGTCCCATAAAACAAACTAAGGGAACAGATATAATTTTTCAATGTAGTTTCTGGATTGCAGGCGGATCATGTTGACTTCTTGCCACAATATTTCGCCTGGCAACCGTTCAGTCATATTCAAGTGAGTGTCCGCCACTGGAGACTCCTCGTTCACGGTGTCAGATTTTTAGCAAAAATTGGCTTGGAGACGCATGCGCAATGGTGGCCGTAACAGGAGCGTCCGCCGTCACTCTGCAAGTACAGTTGCATCTGTGGCGGGTAGGGGCATGCGTAAAGGTGAAACTAACATGTCCGTCCATTGGCACTCATGTTCAAAGCACCTTTCATGTACTGTGCCTATCGTCTGACCTCAGTAAACTTTGTCACACCTGCAAGGAATTTTGTAAATTCCGGCGTTCCACCGTCCCAGATTGTCCTTTACGGAACCGAGAAGAGCACTAATCTTCGCTGGTTGCCGCGAGATTACTTTAACTTGATGTTTTCTTATGGTCCTGCTACACTCGCCTTTCGCAGCCGAGCAATTCGACCGTATCTGAGCATCGTATTACGACAGGACACACTATGGATTATTCTGCCACCAAAAACCTTGGCCCTGGCGAAATCCTTTTGGGATTCAGAAATTAAAGAATGTGTGGAAACACGTTTAGCACAAGATCTTATAAATCGTGATGACGGCTTTCAATTGGACAAGGCTTAGGACCTGGTGGTCTCTTTAATTGCTTCTGAGAGAAAACATTGTATTCATAATGAAACGTCTGGCGATATATGACGACTGTTTTTAGCACCGCGAGCGCGCGTACCGACAAAGGGCGGACAAGTTAATTTCACCTTTATGAACGCGCCTGCACGCTACGGATGCAACAGTATTCGCAGAGTGATAGAGGACGCTCCCGCGACGGCCACCATTGCGCATGCGTCTCCGCGCCAATTTTTGCTACAAAGCCGACACCGTGAACTAGCAGTCTCCAGTAGCGGTCACTCACTTGACGATGACTGAACGGTTGCCAGCCGAAATATTGTGGCAAGAAGTCAACATGATCAGGCTGCGACCGCGAAACCTAATAGAATATTCAGTAACTCGGGAAAAGATGAGAGTCTAAAAGTGGTAGATGAGTTTTGGGGAGCAAAGTACAGACTGTGTAATTAGTAAAGAAGATATAAAATCCAAACATACAATATCACAAATAAGTTTTTCTGAAAAGGAGACTATTTTAGCAGCTTATATAAATTAAGTCTTTTAGAATAGTACTTGTTTCGAGTGTAGCCTTGTACAGAAGTTAATGTGGCCGAAACAAAAAGCTACTAAATGGAATGTGCATGGAAAGAAGTCTGTGGAGGACCATTTGTATACGGAAGGAGACAGCCAGGTGCTGCGGTTGCAGTGAAAACTGACGTGGGGATGGATGCCGGAGTGCAAAGCAGTCAGCCAAGTTTGGAGTGGCTTTGAAGGGGGCCAACAGGTCTTCGTTAATCTGTGGGTGGTATGCGACACGGCCGATTCCAACGAAGGTCTGGCGCCAAGCTAGAATTGTCGACTTCCTGGGACGGCACAAGGGAAAGGTCCATCCTGCCTTGTAGCCTGCCAAAAAATGTAGAAGGAATCATAGTCCTGCATTTAAGTTGTGTAAATCTCGTTTACTGTAAATTCAAGACATTTAGGCAAAGACGATCTGTCTCCTGTTAAACATTAATTACCTTTCCAAAGCCGCAGTTACTATAAAACAATATTAAAAGCTAAAGCAACGTGGAGTGAGGTACCGGCCCCTTAGTGACTGTCGCAAACATTCGTTGTACGACCCAGTCTCAAGACAATACCGCTCGAAAAAGGCACGTCGTCCTTGTTGCTCACGAACGGCAGACACACAAGACTTCATCATGTACATTTGTGAGTCGAAGGATAGGTTTGTGCATAGTGGCGCACAATGTAGGTAAGTGTTGTATATCAATTATATGGCCTTTTGGTTCACCTGGGAGGTCAGTTCCTCAATTGTTGCACGTCTTTTCAGCTGTACGCATCTCCACTGACATTAGTTTTCCCTATGCAGAAATAATTAGTGGCCTAGCCATTTTATTGCAAATAGATAACGTAAGATACGAATAGTAGTTCCTAAAAACAATCAGTTATGTTTAGTAGTCGGAGTAAAGAAGAATTACAGGATTGTTGAATGGAATAAACAGGGGATGACTACATTATACGGACTGAAAGTAAATCGAAGGAAGACGAAAATAATGAGAATTAGCAGAAATTAGAACAGCGAGAAACATAACATCAGCATTCGGGATCACGAAGTAGACGAAGTTAAGTAATTCTGCTAGCTAGACAGCAAAATATCCGTGATGGATGGAGGATGGAGCATGGAGGACATAAGAAGCAGAAAACGGGCAGTCATGACAAAACGGACAGTCCTGGCCAAGAGAAGTCGATTAGCATCAAACATAAGCATTAATTTGAGGAAGAATATTCTGAGCATTTAAGTTTGGCCCACAGCATTGTATGGCACTGAAACATGGACTGTAGGGAAATCGGAACAGGAGAGAATCGAAGCATTTGAGATGCCGTGCCACAGAAGAATGTTAAAAATTAGGTGGACTCATAAGGTAAGGAATAAGGGGGTTCTCCATAAAATCGGCGAGGAAAGGAATACACGGGAAGCACTGACCAGAAGAAGGGACGGGATCATAGGACATCTGTTAAGACATCGGGGATTAACTTACATCGTACTAGTGTGAGCTGTAAGAATTAGAAATTGCAGGCGAAGACAGAGATTTGAATACATCCAGCAAATATTTGAGGACGTAGGGTGCAAGTGATTCTCTGAGATGAAACGGTTGGCACAGGAGAGGAATTCTTAAGTTGCGTGTTACTACTGAAACAACCTTACCCTGACTGGCTTTGCTCATTTCGATTGGGAACCTGGTGGCGACCTGTGAGTTTTTATTAGTTTACGCTGGTGTTGTTGCACAGGCTATATGCACAGTGTCATGTATATGCGTTGTGCGGCAGGGCACAGACGTGGAGGTATAACTGGAGGTCAGTTGTGATGGTGCAGTACGAAGCAGATCTCGGTACGCTGGATTATGCAGCTTACGGGATCTCTACAAGGAAGCACAACATAGCAACAGTTTTTGAAACCTCTAATGCCATCGCCAAGTCGTACCATTGCAACCTGTACCGTAAATAGGAGAGGTAAGTGAAATATGTGCTGCGACATTCAAGAACAGACAACTTGGAGCAGGGAGGAGCAGTAGACAGAAAGAACAGTAGGGGTTGACAGAAACGAGAATATGCAAAACACATTACAGAGGATGTTGAGTACATAGGGGGAAGGGGGTGGAAGTTTAACACGATATAGCAAGAGATGAGGGACCATCAGACCAGACGAAAGACGGGAGAATTAACAAAAGAAGTGTGTGTGATATCGGTTGTCGAATCCGGCCACCTGCCTTGCCACGCATAAAGCTTTTCCGATTGAGCCACCTGGTCACGCCTTGGGAACATACACCATCAACCTGCCATCGCCTCTCTCCTTTCCCTCCCAACCCCGGAGAGACTCTCCGGCTGACCCTGAAGGATTAACGCCCTTGGAACAGGATGCACTTCCGTAACGAGAGGAGCAGGTTTAAGCCGTGGATCTGTCCGTGAGACGTGCTGAGTGGCTCAATCGAGCTGGTACCACTCGCGAAAGTCAGGTGTGTAAGCATTTCACTGCGTTACGGACGTTTTGGAGCTGCTTTCTTTATGTCGTTTATTAACGCAGTTCTTGTCACAGTTTTCAGTGTTAAACTCGGTTTGATGCTGCTCCCATTAGCAGTCCGTCCTGCTTTCTTTCAGTACCATTTCATAATTTATATTTAACTGGCAGTTACTTTGATGCTCAAACCGAATTTGTCGCCTGCTGCTTTTAGCACTGCATATCCTAATTTCCCCAGAATCATCCGACGTAATTCTGTTACACTCGGTCACCACTGATTTACTTTTTTTTGCTGTTCATATTGCCAGCTGTTTCCTAGATACTATCCATTCTGTTAAACTCATCTCTTAAATCGATTTCCGTCTCTTACAAATTTACAGTGTTATCGGCAACTGTTAAAGTTTTTATTCCTTCTCCCAGAAGTTTAATTCCTAACGTCTGTAAACCGTGGTTACTCAATGGTGTAAACTCTTTCGGTAGGCAGACTGAATTCTAGTCGCGCAAAAAATTGTAACTTTTTGACTTTTGTGAGGGTTATACTGTGTTATCTGTCACATTAAGCGCCCGTACCACGGTAATTATAAAACTGTTTTTATTATTTTATGGAATGAGGTACATTTCTCAAGTTGGAAACTGATTGCAAATTTAAAAACTGTAGGATCTGTACCGCCGGCCTGTTGAAGCGTCTCCCTCCGTCCACCATCACGATCCACACATTCTACTACACAGGAATTTCAAACTTTTTTCTAGGTTTTTGGGATGTGTCTCATGGTAACTGTCTTTGAAACACACTCTGGAAATGATGTAGAAGGCGCACTCGCTTTTGCTGAATAGTTCTTCACGTTTTAGTCTGGTGCACAGATGCACTCCATGACTAGAAAAGATGCACACTCAAGTCCGTAAGTTACGGAATCTTCGAAATCCAAGGTATGAGAGGCACGCAGATGGCATGCGCATTAGAAAGTGCCCCTACAACATCACACAAAGTGATAAAGTACTATAGATACATTGAAGCGCCAGGGAAACTGTTGCAGACACGCGTATTCAAATACGGAGATTCGCAAATAAGCAGAATACGGCGCTGCGGTTGGCAGTGCCTATATAAGACAACAAGTGTCTAGCGCTGTTGTTAGATAGGTTATTGCTGCTGCAGTGGCAGGTTATCAAGACTGAAGTGAGTTTGAACGTAGTGTTATAGTTGGCCCACGAGCAATGGGGCACAGCACCTCCGAGGTAGCGATGAAGAGGGAATTTTCCCATACGACCATTTCACAAGTGTACCATGCATGTCAGGAATCCGCAAAAACATCAAATATCCGACATCGATGCGGGGGGGGGGGGGGGGGGGGGGGAATATCCTTCAAGAACGAGACCAGCGACGAATGAAGAGAATCGTTCAGCATGACAGAACTGCAATCCTTCCACAAATTGCTGCAGATTTCAATGCTGGGCCGTCAACAAGTGTCAGCGTGCGAACCATTCAACGAAACATCATCGGTATGGGCTTTCCGAGGCGAAGGCCCACTACTGTACTCTTGATGACTGCACAACACAAAGCTTTATGCCGCACCTGCGCCCGTCTACATCGACATTAGACTGTTGATGACTGGAAACATGTTGCTTCGTCAGACGAGTCTCGTTTCAAATTGTATAAAGCGGATGGACATGTGCGGGTATGGAGATAACTCATGAATCCATGGGCCCTGCATGTCAACAGGAACTGTGCAAGCAGGTGGAGGCTCTGTAACGGTATGGGGCGTGTGCAGTTGCAGTGATATGGGACCCCTGATACGTCTAGATACGACTCTGACAGGTGACACGTACGTATGCATCCTGTCTGATCACCCGCATCCATTCGTGTCCATTCTGCATTCAGACGGACTCGGACAATTCGAGCAAGACAATGCGACACCCAACACGTCCAGAAGTGCTACAGGGTAGCTTCAGGGACACTCTTGTTAGTTTAAACACTTCTGCCGGTCACCAAACTCCCCAGACATTAACCGTACTGAGCATATCTGGGATACCTTGCAGCGTGCTGGTCAGAGGAGATTTATGGACAGCCCTGCAGGATTCAAGGTGTCATTTCCCTTCAGCACTACTTCAGACATTAATGGAGCCCAAGCCACGTGGTGCTGCGGCACTTGTGCGCGCTCGCGGGGGCCCACCACGAAATTAGACAGGTGCACCAGTTTCTTAGGCTCCTCAGTGCATATCAGACAACTGGAGTTGCTCCTTGCTCAACGTATAGTGTGTGGTGGTATTTTTCCACTGATGGTGCACGCAAAGTAAATATGAAGCTGATGCTTTCACAAAGCAATGCCGAATTATCAACGAGTCCCCACAACCATCGTAATATGCGACAGTGCCTTTCATTGCTGGACAAGAGCCTTCTCTGGGTCAGCAATGGCCTTTGATGACAGTTTTATGACTGCATTCAAACAGTTTTGAGTGTCCCCAGCCTGTTCGATCGTATTACTTCTAGGAAGAGGGCTGATATTGTAGTCGTAGCTGTCCACCAGGCGAACCCTGAACAGTCACGTAACGCCATCCTTTAAGTGGAGCCCAAGTACAAGACAAAGGCGTGCGCAACACTGCAGGATGATAGCCCGACACATCAGAGCTGCCTGAGTACTCACATGTAACACATGAAGTGGCAATCATGTTCCTAACAGAATGACGCCCAAGACTACTGGCTCTGCCATAAAAATATCTTTTAAAATACTGAAAGGTTATTAATGTGTCCCAGATCAGCGACGGTCACTTTTGAAGCTAAACTCAGGCTACAGTATTTGGTTACACTCACATTCTTCAAACTACGCGGTGTAATTATGTGAGCAGAGGACTCTAGGCGGTTTGCCAAGTGTACAGAACAACCTTCTGATGCCACTGATGTACAGTCCAGTGGGAGATACGTGACCGACTGGCTATGCTGGTTTAAAGTCTCGGATCCTTATAGTATGTTGAGGACACTGCCCTTAGTTTATATTATAGGATCGATCATATTGTACCGCTGTTGAATGTTTCCTCACTAACGGTGTCCTGTCAATTGTCGTTTGAAGATGCTGCAGGCGACATAAAGTCCTAGCCAAGTTCGCACAAACTATGGCTATTTGCCCATTGCCATTGCCGTGCACCATGTCATCTGCATCAGCAACAGTGTCATCGTGCTTCCTTAGAACTCGAATCATGTGTCGCAAATGGTAGTAAAAATACTATATCTTGCATCTATGGCCTTACTCACTATTGATAGCAAAGTAAGTGCTCTGTTATGTAAAGTCGTATGGCATGGATGGCAGGGAGATCCAGAAGGACAGGATCAGCCGTTTCATTGGAAAGATTTTTTACGATCCTCAGCGCCCACAGGCAGCTTTCTGTTTTCTGTAGCGAAGTATGGGAGCTGTTTGTGTAATTGTATCTGTTGAGTGTATATGACTGTAATGTTTTGAGTGTGTGTGTGTGTGTGTGTGTGTGTGTGTGTGTGTGTGTGTGTAGTGCAGTGTATTGTTTATATTGGAGAGGATGTGTGGCGGTTAAGGGCGAATCTTGGTTGTGTGTGTGTAGTGCAGCGCAGTGATCGATCGTGTTGGAGATGATAAGAGTCGGAAAAGGGTGAAACCCGATCATGGCACACATTCTACTGCCTGCGAAAAGTTCTAAGTGGGTCTCCAGCCTTAACAACCCCATCTGACGGACGAACCCCTAATGACATACTTTATATCGTGTATTTATTTTCAGACCCGACAAAGTCGGGTCTGCACAATGTCGCGACGTAGCAGCCATTCTTATTTTTAACTTAAAATCTAAAAGTACTAGATAAGTTCTGAGGAGCGAAGTAATGGAGTATGGAAGTAGTGAGAAGGTATAAAAGGCCAACTTACAACAACAAGTTTTTCTGGAACTGAGATACACTGGAGCGCCAAAGAAATGGTACAGGCATGCGTATTCAAATAGAGCGATACCTAAACAGGAAAAAGACGGCACTGCCGTCGACAACGCCTATACAAGGCAACAAGCGTCTGGAGCAGTTGTTAGATCGGTTACTCCTGCTACATGACAGGTTATCAAGATTTACGTGTTTGAACGTGACATTGTAGTCGGCGCAATAATGATGGGACACAGCATCTCCGAAGTAGCAATGAAGTGAGGATTTTTCCGTACGACCATTTCACAAGTGTACTGTGAATATCAGGAATCAGGTAAAACACTGACATTGCTGTGGCCGGAAAAAGATCCTGCAAGAACGGGACCAACGACAACTGAAGAGAATCGTTCAACGTGACAGAAGTGCAACCCTTCATCAAAGTGCTGCAAATTTCAATGCTCGGCCATCAATAAGCGTCTGTGTACGAACCATTCAACGAAACATAATCGGTATGAGTTCACGGAGCCGAAGGCCCATTCGTATACCCTTGATGACTCCATGACACAGAGCTTTACGCCTCGCCTGGACCCGTCAACACTGACATTGGACTGCTGATGTCAGGAAACATGTTGCCTTGTCGGACGAGTATCGTTTCAAATTGTATCGAGCTGATGGACGTGTACGTGTATGGAGACAACCTCGTGAATCTATGGACCCTGCATGTCAAAAGGGACTGTTGAGGCTGGTGAAGGCTCTGCAATGGTGTGGAGCGTCTGCAGTTGGAGCGATATGGGACCCCTGATACGTCTAGATAAGATTCTGACAGGTGCCAAGTATGTAAGCATCCTGTCTTATCATCTGTATCCATTCATATCCATTTTGCATTGCGACAGTCTTGGGCAATTCCAGCAGGACAATGCGACGCCCCACTCGTCCGGAAGTGCTAAACAATGGCTCCAGGGACACTCTTGTGAGTTTAAACACTTCCGCTGGCCACCAAACTCCCAGACATGAACATTACTGAGCATACCTGGGATGCCTTGCAACGTGCTGTTCAGAAGAAATCTCTACTCCCTCGTAGTCTTGCGGATTTATGGACAGCTCTGCATGATTCATAGTATCAATTCCCTCGAACACTAGCTCAGACATTGGTCGAATACACGCCACATCGTGTTGCGACACTTCTGGGTGCTCGCCGGGGCCCTACACGACATTAGGCAGGTGTACCAGTTTCTTTGGCTCTTCAGTGCGTATTTCAACAGTTAATACAAATTTAAATCTTTTACAACAGTAATGGTTTCTTGTGTAGCTTTGCGCACATATCACTAATACACTCCTGGAAATGGAAAAAAGAACACATTGACACCGGTGTGTCAGACCCACCATACTTGCTCCGGACACTGCGAGAGGGCTGTACAAGCAATGATCACACGCACGGCACAGCGGACACACCAGGAACCGCGGTGTTGGCCGTCGAATGGCGCTAGCTGCGCAGCATTTGTGCACCGCCGCCGTCAGTGTCAGTCAGTTTGCCGTGGCATACGGAGCTCCATCGCAGTCTTTAACACTGGTAGCATGCCGCGACAGCGTGGACGTGAACCGTATGTGCAGTTGACGGACTTTGAGCGAGGGCGTATAGTGGGCATGCGGGAGGCCGGGTGGACGTACCGCCGAATTGCTCAACACGTGGGGCGTGAGGTCTCCACAGTACATCGATGTTGTCGCCAGTGGTCTGCGGAAGGTGCACGTGCCCGTCGACCTGGGACCGGACCGCAGCGACGCACGGATGCACGCCAAGACCGTAGGATCCTACGCAGTGCCGTAGGGGACCGCACCGCCACTTCCCAGCAAATTAGGGACACTGTTGCTCCTGGGGTATCGGCGAGGACCATTCGCAACCGTCTCCATGAAGCTGGGCTACGGTCCCGCACACCGTTAGGCCGTCTTCCGCTCACGCCCCAACATCGTGCAGCCCGCCTCCAGTGGTGTCGCGACAGGCGTGAATGGAGGGACGAATGGAGACGTGTCGTCTTCAGCGATGAGAGTCGCTTCTGCCTTGGTGCCAATGATGGTCGTATGCGTGTTTGGCGCCGTGCAGGTGAGCGCCACAATCAGGACTGCATACGACCGAGGCACACAGGGCCAACACCCGGCATCATGGTGTGGGGACCGATCTCCTACACTGGCCGTACACCACTGGTGATCGTCGAGGGGACACTGAATAGTGCACGGTACATCCAAACCGTCATCGAACCCATCGTTCTACCATTCCTAGACCGGCAAGGGAACTTGCTGTTCCAACAGGACAATGCACGTCCGCATGTATCCCGTGCCACCCAACGTGCTCTAGAAGGTGAAAGTCAACTACCCTGGCCAGCAAGATCTCCGGATCTGTCCCCCATTGAGCATGTTTGGGACTGGATGAAGCGTCGTCTCACGCGGTCTGCACGTCCAGCACGAACGCTGGTCCAACTGAGGCGCCAGGTGGAAATGGCATGGCAAGCCGTTCCACAGGACTACATCCAGCATCTCTACGATCGTCTCCATGGGAGAATAGCAGCCTGCATTGCTGCGAAAGGTGGATATACACTGTACTAGTGCCGACATTGTGCATGCTCTGTTGCCTGTGTCTATGTGCCTGTGGTTCTGTCAGTGTGATCATGTGATGTATCTGACCCCAGGAATGTGTCAATAAAGTTTCCCCTTCCTGGGACAATGAATTCACGGTGTTCTTATTTCAATTTCCAGGAGTGTAGTTCTAGGAGCTACAGTCCGGAACCGGGCGACCGCTACGGTCGCAGGTTCGAATCCTGCCTCGGGCATGGATGTGTGTGATGTCCTTAGGTTAGTTAGGTTTAAGTAGTTCTAAGTTCTAGGGGACTGATGACCTCAGAAGTTAAGTCCCATAGTGCTCAGAGCCATTTGAACCATTTTGAACTAATAGTTCCACTGTAAGAAGTCCATGATTAAGGAATTTGTTGCTAGCGCACTCGAGCAGATGTAATTTCGATGGATTGCTCGCGCTGCCTGCGATATGTAAGGTATAAGAGAATCTCAGACCAGAGAGCAGTGTTGACTGCAGTAGGAACTGTGTAGCAGGAGTAAGTAGTTGCTAGCGAGCAGTCTGGTGTATCGTGTTTGCTGGGCCGGTCGTGGTGGAGCGATGGTGGAGCGTGAGCGTTGTAGTATAAGGTAAAAGTAGCCTCGGGCATATGTAGATTGTTATATCAAGTCCCATGCAAATGCTTTTAAAAAGAAATCTCTTAATAATAATCTTTCTCATAAAAAATAACTTTTGAAAATCATTCATTTCAATTTAAAGAATTTACTAATTTCTCCAATCCTTGGTCATCCCGATTTTTGAAAAAAAAAATCAGTTGTTTCTTTTTATACATGACAAATCTATCGGCCAGCATTGCACTCAGCGGTGCCAGAAAAATTTCTTATAGGAGCAGATATATATGCGTTATCCCGCGACCTTACTGAGGTAAGAATTTTCATTTTTTATTCAGAATGATCTTTCAGGGCCATGCGGCAGCGCTGCTGACGTCCAAAATTTACCAGTTAAAATTCACAGTCAGTTATTGAAAGGTTATAAGTGAGCCACAATTTTTTATTGAGAGATTAGTCACATTTTATTATTGATAGGTTATGCAATTTATTTATTGGGAGGTTACGCTAAATGTCAATGTTATAATTATATTTTTTTTCTTTTGGGAGGTTACACTACTCGCTACTTTAATTTAAATTGCATTACTTCCGTAATCCTTTTCTCAGTTTGTGCTTCATAATGACGATGCCTCTGTCTTCATTTTCTTTAAAATTTTCGCTTATCTCCTACAACAGATGGTCAAGTTTCTCCTATACTTCCTGTTTTCTGTCTACTTTCCTTGGTTATAAAGTTTAAGTTATTGGTCATATTAGTGGTACATCTTTGGTGTAAGATTTGCCGTACGTTTCAGCAAGCTGTTCGTATACAGGTCATCTGCTGCCGATGATGTAAACACTCGGGACTGTAGGAGCGTTGGCAATCTCAACCAGGTATGTTTTCCTGTTTGATTATGCTGAAGAATGTAAAGATGGACAGAGGGAATAACCAGGCGACTATAGCATATGTAAACTATTGTGGGAATAGTTGTGGTCTTAAAGGTCGAAATATTTATTAGTTTTGTGACGTTATTGTCACACCAATCCAGTATCCTCGCTAAATTAACGGCGAAATAGCGGCAGTAAATGAAATAATATCACGTAGCACTATGTTGTATTAGGATACTGGAGTGGTGTGTTTGGAAAGACAGTCTTTCACTCGCCACCCTGGGGTCGTTTGACGCTGGAAACGTTTCCATGGTCTCTGTTGTCGGCAGAAGGTAGCCTGCGAATCTCATTACGTGATGTGTGTAAAAAGTTCGGTGATTGGTGCCATACCTGAACGGCAACTTGACGCATGTGTGCGTTCTTGCGCATGCGTCTTCAAAGGCTTCAGGATAATCGATACACGGCATGCACTTCATGGCTGTGTAAACAGACTGCGACCGGTTGAACGTAGACAGTAGTGTCACAGCGCAATGGAGCAACGTGTAAACATCAAGTTCTGCGACATATTTGGGAAGATTGCAACGGAGTCTCATAGATTGTTGGTGCAGATGTACAGGAGGGATGCCGTGAGCAGAAAATGTGTTTATGAATGGTTTAAACGCTTCCGTGAAAGGAAGGAAACAACTGAGGATGAACCACGTTCAGGTCGGCCGTCGACAAGCAGAACCCCAGAAAATATCGAGAAAGCGCGAAAAATGCTGGCACAAGATCGGCGACGGACTCTCAGATTGATTGCGGAGGAACTGGGAATTAGCAAGGACACGGTGCACACCATCATCCGCGATGATATGGGTAAGCGGAAGATCTGATCCCGATTTGTGGCGCACAAGCTCATGGACGAGCAGAAGGCAAAAAGGATGGAAACTGCTGGTGATTTCATTCCCATGTGTGACGAAGATCCATTGCTTCTTCGTCACACATGGAAATGAAATCACCAGCAGTTTCCATCCGTTTTGCTTTCTGCTCGTCCGTGAGCTTGTACGGCACAAATCGAGAGCAGATCGTCCGCTTGCCCAAATGATCGCGGAAGATGAGACCTGGTGCTACCAGTCCGATCCGGAATTAAAACGGCAATCGATGTCATGGTGTTCACCGTCTTCCCCGCGACAAAAAAAAAAAAAGGCGTCTGCAAAAGTCCAAGGTGAAAACACTGTTGATCGCCTTCTTCGACAAAAACGGCATCATCCGCAAGGAATTTGTTCCTGCAGGTCACATCATTAACACTGCATTTAAGCAGTCCATTTCGGACCGATTGCTACAGCGTATCCGGCGGGTTCGGCCAGAGTTGCACAGGACTGGAAAATTGATGCTGCTCCATGACCCTGCACACTGCGCGATCCGTGTGCGCCAATTCTAGGCGCAAAATATGGTAACTGTTCTTGAACACCCTCTGTACTCACCTCATCTGGCTCCTGCGGACTCCTTCACGTTTCCCCTCTTGAAGGCGGCCACGAAAGGTGAACGTTGTGCGGACTTGAATGCCATCAAAGATCGTGTGACAGCCGTTCTGCGATCGATTCCACAGGAGGCCTTTACTGATAGTTTCCAGAAGCATTACGAACGTTGTCGAAAGTGTGTTGTAGCGGGTGACGATTATTTTGAAGGGCAATAAAGAACACTTGTTTGTATCTTTTGTTTTGTTTGTTGTCTGATAGCATTCACCGAACTTTTTAGACACACCGCGTATATCAAGATACTGGCAGTTTTGGAGAAGTCGGGAAGTGACTCGCTCCATGGCTATTGAATGCCGGGCAAGCTCCTACACCCCTTGTGGGTCTCGCGGTCTCTCCAGAGCTCGCAGGGAGTAACTCAGCACGACATTTCTGCCTTTCTGTGCATACTTCAATGAGCCAGATGCCGCAGCACCATCTGTACAGCGTGCGAAAGTCGGTTGCGTTTGTGCTAAAAATTTCGTTCAGCCAGTAGTATTGCATTGTTCTGATCAGTGTCCTTGGCATGTAAGGTTGACCGGTAATGTAGACACTCTTCTGCCCAGGAGTTCGTGTTTAAAAATGTGTGTCTTGTACGCAAAACAAGGGATGTTATGTGTGCTTTCCATTTTTTTTTCATGAATTTAACAACAGTTCTCGCCCATTACATTGGCAATAGCATGGAGCCGTCACTCCATCCAAAGTTTGTGGCTGGCCGGAATGGCCGAACGTTTGTAGGCGCTACAGTCTGGAACCGCGCTTCCGCTACGGTCGCAGGTTCGAATCCTGCCTCGGGCATGGATGCGTGTGATGTCCTTAGGTTAGTTAGGTTTAGGTAGTTCTAAGTTCTAGGGGACTGATGACCTCAGCAGTTAAGTCCCATAGTGCTCAGAGCCATTTGAAACATTTTGAACCAAAGTTTGTGAATGTAGAGAGCTGAGGAGTGTGAATTTAAAATGGTTCAAATGGCTCTGAGCACAATGGGATTTAACTGCTTTGGTCATCAGTCCCCTAGAACTTAGAACTACTTAAACCTAACTAACCTAAGGACATCACGCACATCCATGCCCGAAGCAGGATTCGAACCTGCGACCGTAGCGGTCACGCGGTTCCAGACTGTAGCGCCTAGAAACGCTCGGCCACCGCGGCCGGCGTGAATTTAGATTCTGTGTTTTTCTGCTCCAGACCGTGGCAGACAGTTGGTCACGACCGGCCGCTGTCTGGTGCTCATCAGATCACGCTAGCTGTTTAGGGAAACTTAAGTTTCACAACAGTGATTCTCGTCAGTTTATTACTTTACCATGCAATTCGTGTTGCTTAATTCGGTTATAAGTTATGGCTTCTTGTTGTATCGGTAATTTTGATTTCGTGAGCTGCCCAGATAAGCAGACCTTGTTGCACTTACACCATACAATCGTCCACACCTTTTGGTACTTCTCCACCTTGTTACTTCAATCTCAGCCGTATAGAACTTTGCTCCCTGTTAATTTCATTGTGCTTATGATAATCTTTATAGCAAATAAATAACTGTTAATTTCAGTCTTGATTTAGATTTCAGGATCCCGTAACTACCTATAACTTGTTCTGGTTAGGGGACCTATTAAATATAATCTGCTGTACAAGCAATTTGTTCACTTCACTGTGTTGACATTATCCTTGTCCAAAGTGCTCAATTACTAGGAAAATTTACTCACTGTTTTCTGAAAGATACGAGCGTTACACCCGCTCGTCTGGTATTGTACCAATATTATTTAGTATAGCATTTATCCTGTGACAGCAACGACGATTGCACTCACTCGTCTTCCATCAGTACAAATTAGTTTTGCTGGTTATCCTCTGACGACAAGGAGGGTTGCACTCGCTCGTCTTGTATTACAAGTTGGTTTCATTAGCAAAGGGGCTAGAACTTTCAACTTTGAATAATTTGTCTTTGTGAATCACATTACGTCAGTTACTTAACATTCAATTCTGTTTTTTGCAAAGATTTCTTCTTTGGATAGGACTGGATAAACGTTGCAACTAAATCCCTACGTCTTTGCAAAAAACTGGGTGATATAAGACTGCACTTATTGCAACCTATATCATTTTAACCTTGTTACTGCAGTAAAGAATTAGTCTCCCTCAATAATCCCGACAGGAAGAAGATGCTGTGATATGCAAATGATTAGGTTTTCAGAGCATTCACACAAGGTTGGCACTGGTGGCGACACCTACAACGTGCTGACATGAGGAAAGTTTCCAACCGATTTCTCATACACAAACAGCAGTTGACCGGCGTTGCCTGGTGAAACGTTGTTGTGATGCCTCGTGTAAGGAGGAGAAATGCGTACCATAACGTTTCTGACTTTGATGAAGGTCGGATTGTAGCCTGTCGCGATTGCGGTTTATCGTATCGCGACACTGCTGCTCGCGTTGGTCGAGATCCGATGACTCTTAGCAGAATATGGAATCGGTGGGTTCAGGAAGGTAATACGGAAACGCCGTGCTGGATCCCAACGGCCTCGTATCACTAGCAGTCGAGATGACAGGCATCTTATCCGCATGGCTGTAACGAATCGTGCAGCCACGTCTCTATCCCTGAGTCAACAGATGGGGACGTTTGCAAGACAACAACCATCTGCAAACAGTTCGACGACGTTTGCAGCAACATGGACTATCAGCTCGGAGACCATGGCTGCGTTACCCTTGACGCTGCATCACAGACAGGAGCGCCTGCGATGGTGTACTCAACGACGAACCTGGGTGCACGAATGGTAAAACGTCATTTTTGGGATGAATCCAGGTTCCGTTTGCAGCATCATGATGGTCGCATCCGTGCTTCGCGACATCGCGGTGAACGCACATTGGAAGCGTGTATTCGTCATCGCCATAATGGCGTATCATCTGGCGTGGTGGTATGGGGTGCCACTGGTTACAGTATAATGTTGTTGCTTTAATATGTTCTGTAAGCGGTGCTGATATTCAAGACCATAAAAGTGGGTTAAAAGCTGTGAGCTATCTGAGGAAGTTAACCTTGCATTACTGCGCAACTGTTTCACCAGGTATCCAGTCTAGCTTACCAAATTACCAACCAGACTAACATTAATTATAATCTTTTAGTACTCATCATACGATAACCGATGATATATACACTCCTGGAAATGGAAAAACGAACACATTGACACCGGTGTGTCAGACCCACCATACTTGCTCCGGACACTGCGAGAGGGCTATACAAGCAATGATCACACGCACGGCACAGCGGACACACCAGGAACCGCAGTGTTGGCCGTCGAATGGCGCTAGCTGCGCAGCATTTGTGCACCGCCGCCGTCGGTGTCAGCCAGTTTGCCGTGGCGTACGGAGCTCCATCGCAGTCTTTAACACTGGTAGCATGCCGCGACAGCGTGGACGTGAACCGTATGTGCAGTTGACGGACTTTGAGCGAGGGCGTATAGTGGGCATGCGGGAGGCCGGGTGGACGTACCGCCGAATTGCTCAACACGTGGGGCGTGAGGTCTCCACAGTACATCGATGTTGTCGCCAGTGGTCGGCGGAAGGTGCACGTGCCCGTCGACCTGGGACCGGACCGCAGCGACGCACGGATGCACGCCAAGACCGTAGGATCCTACGCAGTGCCGTAGGGGACCGCACCGCCACTTCCCAGCGAATTAGGGACACTGTTGCTCCTGGGGTATCGGCGAGGACCATTCGCAACCGTCTCCATGAAGCTGGGCTACGGTCCCGCACACCGTTAGGCCGTCTTCCGCTCACGCCCCAACATCGTGCAGCCCGCCTCCAGTGGTGTCGCGACAGGCGTGAATGGAGGGACGAATGGAGACGTGTCGTCTTCAGCGATGAGAGTCGCTTTTGCTTTGGTGCCAATGATGGTCGTATGCGTGTTTGGCGCCGTACAGGTGAGCGCCACAATCAGGACTGCATACGACCGAGGCACACAGGGCCAACACCCGGCATCATGGTGTGGGGAGCGATCTCCTACACTGGCCGTACACCACTGGTGATCGTCGAGGGGACACTGAATAGTGCACGGTACATCCAAACCGTCGTCGAACCCATCGTTCTACCATTCCTAGACCGGCAAGGGAACTTGCTGTTCCAACAGGACAATGCACGTCCGCATGTATCCCGTGCCACCCAACGTGCTCTAGAAGGTGTAAGTCAACTACCCTGGCCAGCAAGATCTCCGGATCTGTCCCCCATTGAGCATGTTTGGGACTGGATGAAGCGTCGTCTCACGCGGTCTGCACGTCCAGCACGAACGCTGGTCCAGCTGAGGCGCCAGGTGGAAATGGCATGGCAAGCCGTTCCACAGGACTACATCCAGCATCTCTACGATCGTCTCCATGGGAGAATAGCAGCCTGCATTGCTGCGAAAGGTGGATATACACTGTACTAGTGCCGACATTGTGCATGCTCTGTTGCCTGTGTCTATGTGCCTGTGGTTCTGTCAGTGTGATCATGTGATGTATCTGACCCCAGGAATGTGTCAATAAAGTTTCCCCTTCCTGGGACAATGAATTCACGGTGTTCTTATTTCAATTTCCAGGAGTATATATATATATATATATATATATATATATATATATATATATATATATATATATATATAAAGACAATTTAAATAAAAAGAAATAAGTCAGTTTATATTTGGTCACTTATTTTAACATTGATCATTGTTCCGTTAAAATTTCAGCATATCAAACTTGATTCATAACTTAACTGGTGCCTGATTTAGGACTGTGTAAATGTGAGTTCGTAATCTTACGGAACACATCAAATAGGGTGCCAAGATTGGGAGATTATATACAACACTGCATTCATAAAATAACATACGAAGAACGTTGAAACATATGCAAGAGGAAATTAACCATAACCAACCGATTCAATTTTCACCCAAAGAAGTTATGTTCGTAGCGCAATCCTGTCCGTCATGAAATTACCACACACTGGTATACTAAATTCATACTAACTCTCTGTGAAATCTTCCCGAAAAGAATAGTTGAGGGCTGCTTTGATGCTTACACCAGATGCTTCGCGTGGTCAACTTGGTTTACACAATGAGTGTAACTCCGCAATAATTTTGATAATTAAAATAAATTACATCGAAACGCAATTTACAAAAGAAAAACCTCGAACTGGTTACTATCGTCTTACTACTAACCTGATGGGTCAAACAACTGTATAAACACGTGGTACTGGACTCACAAAGTACACCCCACGTGGGTTGAACATAAAGAAAAGTTGCTATATTGAAAAATATTGTCAAGACGAGACGTTATAATCTCACGCACATTCGCATTTAGGATTGATAATCTTAGTTAGAGTTACTGATCAACACGTGGTTCCACTTTACTCACAAAGTAGTGACAAAGCAACTACCGGAAGATATTCTGAACTTCACACTCGAATTACACTGCGTTGCAATTTAAGATAATATTAGATATTTTAGAGCTAAACCTGAAATAAAGGTGATTAAATTTTCAGTTAGGCTGAACATAAGAAATCCATTGATCTACGGACTTAGCAGACACGCGCTTAGCCGGAGATCTTACCACTTCAGACGCTCGCCGCGGACAGACTGACCTGGACCCTACCGAGCGTGCTTAACAGATACAAACGGAAGTGACCAGAGAGGCAGCTTCCGATACCAACATGACAAGGGACGGACAGGACCATACTAAGAATAGAAACCTCTCTGCTTTTAGCATGCATAGCTACCTGTTCCGACGTTGGTCCTACTGTTTTCTAGCAGACAGGCTTGTCTGCTACCATCAAGCATGCAACTAGAAGTACATTTGCTCATTCATCCTCTCACACAGAAGGGAAGGGGGATGACAGTATCTTATCACATACAGGATATAAAAGAAAGCGGATGTAGGTTCCGTATGAGACTGTGTGACATGAATTACATATAAACTGTGTTTTAAAGTGTAGTAGTGTGACAGATCGTTCTTGTTTATGTGTAAAAGTAACACGTTTCACTGCTTAGTCTCCTCCCAGATAGTCAGAAACACCTCAGTAAATTTAGAAGAGGAATTTATGCCGTTAATGACAACAGATTTAAGAAATTAACATGAAAGGATTCCAACAGTGACCTTGCAATACGTCTCGGTCACCTCTTGTTCGCATTGACGGCACTTTGAACGGTGGACGTCACATTTCAGATGTGTTACGACCCGTGGCTCTACCCTTCATTCGATCCCTGCAAAACCCTACATTTCAGCAGGATAATGCACGACAGCATGTTTCAGGTCCTGTACGGCCATTCTGGATACAGAAAATGTTCGACTGCTGCCCTGGCCAGCACATTCTCCAGGTCTCTCACCAATCGAAAACGTCTGGTCAATGGTGGCCGAGCAACTGGCTCGTCACAATACGCCAGTCACTACTCTTGACGAACTGTGGTATCGTGTGGAAGCTGTATGGGCAGCTGTAACTGTACTCGCCATCCAAGCTCTGTTTGACTCAATGCCCAGGCGTATCAAGGCCGTTATAACGGCCAGAGGTGGTTGTTCTGGGCACTGATTTCTCAAGATCTATGCACCCAAATTGCGTGAAAATGTAATCACAAGTCAGTTCCATTATAATATATTTGTCCAATCAATACGCGTTTATCACCTGCATTTCTTCTTGGTGTAGCAATTTTAATGACCAGTAGTGTATCATTATTTCTAATTCAAGGAATTAGTTCTTTAATATTCAGTCTCTCTAAGAAAACAGTTAGATCTTTGAAATGAATAAATAACCAAACAGATCTCACTAGACGACGTTCAGGGCATTGTGCATGGTAGACTAGAGATCTGCTGCTGCACGCTGACTGTAAGCTGTACTCGATGTCTCTGTCAGTCGTTGGAACTGCGCGCTGAATCTGTAGGACTCTTAATCTACGTTAACTACGGTCCAATTCTCCTTACTATGGAAGCCTGTTCGTCGAAGTGGATTTGTTTAAAAGTCTTTAAATTAATGACAGTACAGAGTTTGTAGGTTTGAGTTTCCATATTACAAAGAAATGTCTCATAGGCATGCACAAATATTTGAAACTGTGAAACCATAAGACGGAGAATAATTCACTCAATACGTATCTTGTTTATGCTGCCGAGAAATTAGTTTATTGCCTTACTATTCTCGCACAAAATCTGAAAATGCCTTTCAATTACAGATGGCGTTCTCGCAACAAAGCCTCCTCTCTTAAGTCGTAATACATTCTGTCATACTCATTAAGATCAGAAACTAGACTATATCTTTTCACAATAGTCAACATCGAACCAAAACTCTCTTAGTTCAAAGAATAGAGAGAGCCACAGCGTGTTTTCTCGCAGTCAGTTGCGCGCAAGTACGCCCTGTTCGTGACTTCCGCAATCTCAAGTGTCCAATGATACCTCGTCGATATTTTTTGTCAAGCGCTATTGATCTTCAAGGATAGATATCCTGGGACAAGTTTGTCGGGTCTCTCCACAAGCGAGAGAGTTTGGACCACTGTGGATAGGGTCCTTCAACCATCTCGGGATTTATATGATCTAACGTGTCAGTTCATAGGTCTCCTCCAAACATCTCGGAATTTATGTGACCTAACGCGTCAGTTGTACAGAATTTGGCACGATATACCTCAGGGGGATGTCTAACAAGTCTATTAAACAATGCCGAGTAATCGCTTTTGTAATAGCCAGAGGTGGATAAGCGCGTTATTGACGTGCTCAGTTTGTGAAGCTCTTTCTCTTGAATAACTGACCCAATTTTTCTGATATTCTAACCATTTGTATGTCTGTGCATGTATATCACATATACCTATTTCCGTCCCATACGTATAATTTCTTCGTGCAGCGCCATTTTCTTTTGCCTTAGAGTGAAGATGGTACTACTCTACGACAGATCTCTAAATCGAAGTGGGATTATGTAGAGAAATGGCTGGAAGGTGTAGCTAACTGTGTCAAATAAAATATGTATTTTTGATTTTCACAATGGTTTCCATTTCGCAACCGATCGGACCTTACTGTACGAATAGCCCTTGTAGTTTGCGTGAATCTAACGAGAGAATATGAAAATCTGGCTGTAGTTTTTTGAGGCGTTGCTTGTTGCATAAAACCCACGGGTAGGGCCAGTCTGATTACCCTGTATGTCCCCCAAAAGGACCTACAAATTTAATTATGTATTCTACCTACTGTGCTTATATTCATTCACAGCTTTCATACGGCATCATTCTTTGGGGCAATTCGTCACTAACAGAAAGTATTCGTTGTATAAAAGCGTGCAATCAGAATAATAGCTGGAGCCCACCCAAGATCACCTTGCAGACATTTATTTAACAAACTCTGGATATTCACAGTACCTTCGCAATACATATATGAAATCTGGTATTAAAAACTCATCCCAATTCAAAAATAATAGCGAAGTGCACAACTAGAAGAACGGATGATCGTCACTATTCTGGATTAAAGCTCACTTTGGCACAGAAAGGGATGAATTATGCTGCCACAAAAATCTTTCGTCATTTGCCAAATAGCATTAAAAGTCTGACAGATAGACAACCAACATTTAAAAGCAGATTAAAATATTTTCTGAATGATAACTCCTTCGAATTAATTGATGAATTTTTAGATATGGAGTAGTAACTGTGGAATAAAAGAAAATATTTAAAAAATTATTAATTAATTATTTTGTGTAAAGAAATCTTATGTTAAAGTGACAAGTTACATCATTACAAAATGTCGTCTTTATGATCTATGGAACAAGTATTAATGTATGTACGTATGTACATATACTCTGTAAGCACAATAAGTTATATTTCGTCATTTGGTATCCTTTCCGCTGACAGTGCCGATGAGTAACCGAATACTGAGTATCGTTGGTAGCTTCGCAGCTGTCTATTTTTTGGGAACGATATAATAATATTTCTTACAATATCGAGACTGAAACTAAACAATGAAGGCAATATGACGGCTATTTTTTTTTCAAGGTCCGATCGGTTGACAAATCGAAACCATAGTGGAAATAAAAAATGTTTTACTTGTAACATGTAATCACATCTTTAAGCTACTTTTCTATACCCTCGTCATAGAAGGCAGCCGCTTGTGATTTCTGCCTATTCACTACGCTGATCTACAGTTCGTTGTCTGTGGCAAAAGTTGTCTTCATAAAAACGTTCATGCGAGCAGAGATGAAACACAGGAGGAGCTAATTATAGAGTGTATTGTGGTGATAAAGCATTTCCTGTCGAAAACGCTGCAGTAGCATCTTCATTGACCCTGCAGAGTGAGGTCGAGACCTGTCACGAAGAAGTAAACAGATGACAGCTATGTTATGTAAGCCGCATGAAATCAACCGAAATCTCTCACAACGCCCTCATTTTAGAGGCACTACCTTTACGTGCTCACGGTATGCTGAGAGCTAAAATGAGCGACGTGACGCAATCTATAGGCATACTAGAGACACTGCCCAAAACATCTGTGCAAAGCTTCACCGGATTTTCACTGTGGTTTCCATTTCACGCCTGGTCGGATCTTACTTTCCGAATAGCCCTCGTGTCAGTCCTACAGAAAAAATGAATAGGACGTTTTTGTGGGAAATTTAGTACAGTTAAATTTTTTACTGGGATATGTTCTTGCTTGAATCCACGGTTATCGAGTTGTTGAAGAAAAACGCCGAATATCCTCTCGTTCCGAAAGCTCCACCTGCGCTGCTCGATGCGGTCGCGATTGTCATCCATAAAAATGAAGTCAGGGCCTTGAAAAGACGCAAATGGGGAAGGAGTACATTGTCACAATAACACTGACAAGTGGGTGTACCGTGTTCAAAGATTTGGAAGTCAGTAAGCTAAAAAATGGCTAAATGGCTCTGAGCACTATGGGACTTAACACCTATGGTCATCAGTCCCCTAGAACTTAGAACTACTTAAACCTAACTAACCTAAGGACATCACACAACACCCAGTCATCACGAGGGAGAGAAAATCCCTGACCCCGCCGGGAATCGAACCCGGGAACCTGGGAGCGGGAAGTGAGAAGGATACCGCACGACCACGAGCTGCGGACGTCAGTAAGCCCCCCACCACCTGGACCACCTAAACAATCTTGTTAGATAGTGCGGGACGTATCTTCATATGTCGAGGTGGGGGGCGGGGGGGGGGGGGGTGGGGGGGGGGGTCACGTAATGCACCCAGGAACAGTCTAACGTCTGAATGTCCTAACATGTAGTAAACGTCATACCAATTTGAAGTTTCTTGCATGCCGCCTTAATGGTGCAATCTTAATGGCCAGCAGTGTACATTAGTGAAAGAAGTGATGTGAGTACTGTAGGGTTCTGAGCGGGGACACCTTTACTGTGTGATGATAATAGTGTGGAACCTGTAGTGCATTTTTCTGCGCTAATAAATCATTATTAGCGGGTTGACATTTATTCATTCAGATTTACGCTTTCGGGTCTTCTTGTCAGCTTCGGCTGACGCCTCATTCCAGTGACGCGGAGGAATCTCACTGACTCCGGTTGTCAGCTCGTCTGTGCTGCTAGCCAAGGTCCATATTCACCTGCAATTCGGCCGAAGAATTGCATGCTGCTGTCTGGCAGACGAAGCCGCAGCATGATATTATGCCTTTGACATTGCTTTAGAGCGTCTTCGTTCCCTCTCCTCATACAGTGACCCATCCGATTGTAACACACTGTCTGACGTCGTGAAGTCGGCTGACGCTGACCCCACCGGTCAGGTAACCCCTGCCATTAGCAATGATGAGTAACAAAGGCCCTGGGTCGACCTGTGACCCAGCAGTGACGATGATATTAGTGCAGTAAGCACCGCGAGACTTGCTGGCGTTGGAGGACCCTCAGTCTCCCCACCGTCGATGTGGCAGGCGGTCAATGTGCAAGTCCTACGAATGGCAGTCGTGGTTACTTGGATGTTGCCATTTTGGAAACGGCAAGCGGCGCGCTCAAGACAATTGCTGGAACATCTACTACATGGATGTCACTACACTGTAAAAATCATTGAATGGAGCACATCTATACAAACTCTTTCGATCCTAATGACCAACTGAATTCAGAGCTGGAAAACTGTGGTATTTTCGAGACCGGAGGGAAATAATGAAATGGGGCTCCACTCGTTATGACCGAATGTGTCCTGCTCCCTTACTAGTGGTCAGCGGTCCTCGTTTCGCTGAGTTTGCTTAACAATTTATTACAGGCTCTTAACTTGGGTGTCAAGTCTCTGACAGGTGCTATTCTACATCTACATCTACATCCATACTCCGCAAGCCACCTCACGGTGTGTGGCGGAGGGTACCATGATTACCTCTATCGGTTCTCCCTTTTATTCCCGTCTCGTATTGTTCACGGAAAGAAAGATTGTCGGTATGCCTCTGTGTGGGCTCTAATCTCTCTGATTTTATCCTCATGGTCTCTTCGCGAGATATACGTAGGAGGGAGCAATATACTGCTTGACTCCCCAGTGAAGGTATGTTCTCGAAACTTCAACAAAAGCCCGTACCGAGCTACTGAGCGTCTCTCCTGCACAGTCTTCCACTGGAGTTTATCTATCATCTCTGCAACGCTTTCGCGATTACTAAATGATCCTGTAACGAAGCGCGCTGCTCTCCGTTGGATCTTCTCTATCTCTTCTATGAACCCTATCTGGTTCGGATCCCACACTGCTGACCAGTATTCAAGCAGTGGGCGAACAAGCGTACTGTAACCTACTTCCTTTGTTTTCGGGTTGCATTTCCTTAGGATTCTTCCAATGAATCTCAGTCTGGCATCTGCTTTACCGACGATCAACTTTATATGATCATTCCATTTTAAATCACTCCTAATGCGTACTGCCAGATAATTTATGGAATTAGCTGCTTCCAGTTGCTGACTTGCTATATTGTAGCTAAATGACACGGGATCTTAGTTTCTATGTATTCGCAGCACATTACACTTGTCTAGATTGAGATTCAATTGCCATTCCCTGCACCATGCGTCAATTTGCTGCAGATCCTCCTGCATTTCAGTACAATTTTCCATTGTTACAACCTCTCGAGGAGTAGCTGTTGCTCCACGAAACAAGGGCTACTGAATATACCTCTGTCTCTCTTTCTCAATGAACGTACTGCTGAATATGTAACTTGTGCCTGGCGATTGGTGCCGACGTAGGATCGTGTGCTCATGTCCGCGACCGACTTACAGAGTCGATTGTTTCTTTATGCTGCATAGCTGTGCCACCATGTCTGCCTGGGGTCGCCTGTGGCTGAGGTAGCGTCAACTTAACCTCCTTACCTTTTTCCCTTCTGTGGTATAACAGTATAGTACCCTGAGGATCACTTCCACTGGTCCATTAATGAACACTGCGAGCAACAAACGACTTTACATTACTAGTTCGGCCTATACAGAGACCTCATTCCCAACAGAAATTCTTTCGTATTCCTTAGAGATCTGGCCTGCGGTAGCGCCTGTACGAGGGGTGGACGCCTAATTCGGCACACACTTTCTTCGTTTCCTACGGCTTTAGAAAGACACGAGGCCCGTACCCAACTCGGCCGCAGGAGCGCCACTGCTTAAGAAACAGAGCTGTCCGCATTCGCTAAAGGTCGCAGCCTGACGCAACACTCGTTCTGTTTACAGAATCGCGTGACCAGAAACCATCCCGGCCCCTCTGAGTTGTTGCCTGGGTTCCGCAGGTACACGCGCTTCCATTCGCAGAAAGCCAAAGGGGCCGCGCATTAGAATAGGCGTACCGGTTCTCGCCGAGACCATTACCCGGTGGCGCTCGCGCCGGACTTGTAAGGCCTGCCCGCCGCTCCCCCGGGACGCGCCGGCCGTCCGTAAATTTGCGCTCGGCGAACGGGCCACCTGCCGCTCGCTGAGTGGGCTCCGCGGCGCGAAGCGTATTGCGATCCAGAAATATTTATTGACTTCGTGGCACTCTTCATTCTACCGGGTGGTCTGCCTCCCTGGAGCTGTCGGTGGCGACACGGCTGCGTAGGCGTAACCGTGATGTAACAGCTACATCTACATTTGTATTAGTCGCTGGGCGCGTCAGTGGCTCTCGGGTGAAAGCATGCCATTTCTCATCTAGCGTTTTGGTCGTTTATGCTAGAATTATGCAGGTTTGGAATATGGTTTTCCTATCTGTTGCAGTGTTTCGGAGAAAGGAAAAAACTCTGATACTGGAAATCTGATTTGGCGCTGGAGATGAGCCAGCCGCCTGAAATGGTTAAGGCGATTGTTCTTGACAAGTACGAATTTTGGATATGAATCTTTCACGTGCACGGACTTGCGTTTGTCACGAAAGAGTATTGTTCGTCAGTCTGGGATTGATAGCGGAAAGAGAGAAGACCCAAATAAGAGCAGCGCTTTTCATTACTGTTTCGTTTATGAAATGTCAGAGCGTCTTGTAGATGTTCATAGAACTCTAGTGGCAGACGCAGGATTTGTAAACTAGAAAATCACGAACGTTTGTGCAATTCTAGAACTGAGTTGTGAAATTTATACCAGAAACCCTCGCTGCCGTCTGACGAGGAGCCGAGACCGGAAACTATACTGCGCGAGACAACAAAGGCTCACTTTTTTAAATCCCGTCATTTTCTCCCACTGCGACGCTGAAGTTCGAAATTTAGCCCTAAGGTGTCCACAACCACCCTATGTAGGGTCACAAAAGCGTGGTGTGCTGAGATGTCACGATCTGACTCGGCAGCGCTTCAAACAGCAGGGTGTCCACACACGCGAGGAAAACGCCAGAGCTCAGAAGTCCGTGTGATGAGTAAGGCTGGTTAATGATGTCACGTGTTGTTGTTGTGGTCTTCAGTACAGAGACTCGTTTGATGCAGCTCTCCAAGCTACTCTATTCTGGGCAAGCTACTTCATCTCCCAGGACCTACTGCAACCTACATCCTTCTGAATCTGTTTAGTGTATTCATCTCTTGGTCTCCCTCTACGATTTTTACCCTCCACGCTGCCCTCCAATACTAAATTGGTGATCCCTTGATGCCTTAGAATATGCCCTACCAACCGATCCCTTCTTCTAGTCAAGTTGTGACACAAATTTTTCTTCTCTCCAATTCCATTCAATACCTCCTCATTAGTTATGTGATCTACCCATCTAATCTTGAGCATTCTTCTGTAACACCACATTTCTAAAGCTTCTATTCTCTTCTTTTCTAAGCTATTTATCGTCCACGTTTCACTTCCATACATGGATACACTCTATACAAATACTTTCAGAAACGAATTCCTGACATTTAAATCTATACACGATGTTAACAAATTTCTCAGAAACGCTTTCCTTGCCATTACCAGTCTACTTTTTATATCCTCTCTACTTCGACCATCATCAGCTATTTTGCTCCCCAAATAGCAAAACTCCTTTACTACTTTGTCTCATTTCCTAATCTAATTCCCTCAGCATCATCCTACTTAATTCGACTACATTCCATTATCCTCGTTTTGCTTTTGTTGATGTTCATCTTATATCCTCCTTACAAGACACTATCCATTCCGTTCAACTGCTCTTCCAAGTCCTTTGCTGTCTCTGACAGAATTACAATGTCATCGGCGAACCTCAAAGTTTTTATTTCTTATTCATGGATTTTAATTCCCACTCCAAATTTTTCTTTTGTTTCCTTTACTGCTTGCTCAACATACAGATTGAATAACATCGGGGATAGGCTACAACCCTGTCTCACTCCCTTCCCAACTACTGCTTCCCTTTCATGTCCCTCGACTCTTATAACTGCCATCTGATTTCTGTACAAATTGTAAATAGACTTTCGCCCCCTGTATTTTACCCCTGCCAACTTTAGAATCTGAAAGAGAGTATTACAGTCAACATTGTCAAAAACTTTCTCTAAGTCTACAAATGCTAGAAACGTAGGTTTGCCTTTCCTTAATCTTTCTTCTAAGATAAGTCGTAGGGTCAGTATTGCCTCACGTGTTCCAACATTTCTACGGAATTCAAACTGATCTTCCCCGAGGTCGGCTTCTACCAGTTTTTCCATTCGTCTGTAAAGAATTCGTGTTAGTTTTTTGCAGCCGTGGCTTATTAAATTGATAGTTCGATAATTTTCACATCTGTCAACGCCTGCTTTCTTTGGGATTGGAATTATTATATTCTTCTTGAAGTCTGAGGGTATTTCGCCTGTCTCATACATCTTGCTCACTAGATGGTAAAGTTTTGTTAGGCCTGGCTCTCTCAAGGCTTTCAGTAGTTCTAATGGAATGTTATCTATTCCCGGGGCCTCGTTTCGACTTAGGTCTTTCAGTGCTCTGTCAAGCTCTTCTCGCAGTATCACATCTCCTATTTCATCTTCATCTACATTCTCTTCCGTTTCTATGATATTGTCCTCAAGAATATCGCCCTTGTATAGACTCTCTACATACTCCTTCCACCTTTCTGCTTTCGCTTCTTTGCTTAGAACTGGACTTCCATCTGACCTCTTGATATTCAGGCAAGTGGTTCTCTTTTCTCCAAAGGTCTCTTTAATTTTCCTGTAGGCAGTATCTATCTTAACCCCTAGTTATATGCGCCTCTACATCCTTACATTTGTCCTCTAGCCATCCCTGCTTAGCCATTTTGCACTTCCTGTCTATCTCATTTTTGAGACGTCTGTATTCCTTTTTGCCTGCTTCATTTACTGCATTTTTATATTTTCTCCTTTCATCAATTAAATTCAGTATCTCTTCTGTTACCCAAGGATTTCTATTAGCCCTCGTCTTTTTACCTACATGATCCTCTGCTACCTCCACTATTCCATCTCTCAAAGCTACCCATTCTTCTTCTTCTATATTTCTTTCCCCCATTCTTGTCAATCGTTCCCTAATGCTCTCCCTGAAGTTCTCTACAACCTCTGGTTCTTTCAGTTTATCCAGGTCCCATCCCCTCAAATTGCCACATGTATGCAGTTTCTTCAGTTTTAATCTAACCAATAAATTGTGGTCAAAGTCCACATCCGACCCTGGAAATGTCGTACAATTCTTAGACCTTCCAGTATCTCCAGTCTTCTTCCATGTATACACCCTTCTTTTATGATTCTTGAACTAAGTGTTAACTATGATTAAGTTATGCTCTGTGCAAAATTCTACCAGACGGCTTCCTCTTTCATTCCTAAATCCCATTCCATATTCACCTACTACGTTTCCTTTTCTTCCTTTTCCTGCTATCGAAATCCAGTCACCCATGACAATTAAATTTTCGTCTCCCTTCACTATCTGAATAATTTCTTTTATCTCATCATACATTTCATCAATCTCTTCGTCATCTGCGGAGCTAGTTGGCATATAAACTTGTACTACTGTGGTAGGCGTTGGCTTCGTATCTATCTTGGCCACAATAATGCGTTCACTATGCTGTTTGTAGCAGTTTACCCGCATTCCTAGTTTGCTATGCATTATTAAACCTACTCCTGCATTACCCCTATTTCATTTTGTGTTTATAAACCCGTAGTCACCTGACCAGAAGTCTTGTTCCTCCTGCCACCGAACTTCACTAATTCGCACTATATCTAATTTTAACCTATCCATTTCTCTTCTTAAATTTTCTAGCCTACCTGCCCGATTAAGGGATCTGACATTCAACGCTCCGATCCGTAGAATGCCAGTTTTCTTTCTCCTGATAACAACGTCCTCCTGAGTAGTCCACGCCCGGAGATCCGAATGGGGGACTATTTTACCTCCGGAATATTTTACCCAAGAGGACGCCATCATCATTTAACCATACAGTAAAGCTGCATGCCCACGGGCACAGCAAGGCCGTTTTGGTTAATGTTACAAGGTCAGATCAGTCAATCGTCCAGACTGTTGCCCCTGCAACTACTGAAAAGGCTGCTGCCCCTCTTCAGGAGCCACACGTTTGTCTGGCCTCTCAACAGATACCCCTCAGTTGTGGTTGCACCTACGGTACGGCTATCTGTATCGCTGAGGCAAGCAAGCTTCCCCACCACCGGCAAGGTTCATGGTCATTGGGGGAAATGATGTCACATTGGCACCAAATTTCACCACAATGCTGCCCAACGCCACCAATAATGTGTCACAAGACGGAAATGTCTTCACCCCCTTCCCCCTTGCATCCCACCCCTTCTCTAGACGCCTCTGGACGCCAGAACTGCGACACCCAGCATTGAAATCAAGCGGTTTTCCTATGAGTGGGCAAGGAAAACGTTTCAGACATACCACCGCTCAGTACTGACACGAAGAGGGCTCGGGGCGTGGCATAAAGGTCGTCGATGAAAACATCCCTTCCCTTGGGGCGTTGATTCCCACACCTTTCGCAGTCCAAAATATGATGGCCGACAGGACGACGTTTTTTACAGTCTTTGACACTGCTGACATCCTCCAGACGACTCATTACTTCACTGAAGATATCGTGGGCCAGGAAATCCTGGTGAAGGGAATCATACCCCTCTGTAGTGCGCTCTGGCGTACAGCGTGGAACTACTGGATATCGTTCAATCCTATTCGAAGAAATTTGAATGAGATATGTAACAGGATAGGGTGTTTATGCATTTCTCCCCTCATGTTTCGCTGCGTCCTGTGGCATGATCGCAGGGAAGTGTGCCACTGACAAGCACGCAAATAAAAGAGCAAAGAGCCCTTCTAAGACCACCCATTTTTTCAACACCCTTAGTGCCACCCGCATGACGTATTGAGCATATTACACTTTAGCGCCCAAGAAAATGGTACAGGCAAGCATATTTAAATCAAAAATGCATAAACGAGCAGAACACGGCATGGCGGTCAGCAACTCCTGTATAAGACATAAGGCGCAGTTGTTAGATCGGTTACTGTTGCCACAAGAGTAGTTTGTCAAGATTTGAGTGAGTCTGAACGCTGTGTTATTATACTAGGCGCACAAGCGATCCCGCGATAGGACACAGCGTCTCCGAGGCAGCGATGAACTGCGGATTTTCGCGTACGATCATTTCACGAGTGTACCGTGAATATCACGAATCCGCTTGCGGCCGGAAAAACATCCTGCAAGAATGGGACCAACGACAGCTGAAGAGAATCTTTCAACATGACACAATTGCAACCTTTCCACAAATTGCTGCAAATTTGAGTTCTGGGCCATCAACACGTGCCAGCGTGCGAACCATTCAACGAAACATCATCGATATGGGCTTTCGGAGCCGAAGGTTCACTTGTGTACACTTGATGACTGCATGACACAAAAAGCTTCACGCCTCTCCTGGGGCCGTCAATACCGACATTGGATTATTGATGACTGGAAACATGTAGCCTGGTCGGACGAGTCTTGTTTCAAATTGTATCGAGCAGATTGACGTGTATGGGTATGGAGACAACCTCACGAATCCATGGACCCTGCATGTCAGCAGGGACTGTTCAAGCTGGTGGTGGCTCTGTAATGGTGTGGGGCGCGTGCAGTTGGAGTGATATGGGACCCCTGATACGTCTAGACACGATTCTGACAGGTGACACGTACGTAAGAATCCTGTCTGACCACCTGCATCCATTCGTGTCCTTGTGTATTCCGATAGACTTGGGCAATTCCAGCAGGACAATGCGAAACCCCACACGTCCAGAATTGCTACATAGCGGCTCCAGGAACACTCTTCTGAGTTTAAACAGTTCCATTGACCACCAAACTACCCAGACATGAACATTATTGAGCATATCTGGGATGCCTTGCAACATGCTATTCAGAAGAGATCTTCACCCTGTCGTACTCTTACAGATTTATGGACAGCCCTGTAAGTATTCATGGTGTCAGTTCCATCCAACACTACTTCAAACATTAGTCGAGTCCATGCCACGTCGTGTTGCGGCAGTTCTTTTTGTTCGTGGGGGCCCTGCGCGATATTAGGCAGGTGTACCAGTTTATTTGGATCTTCAGTGAAAATACGACGTGCGTTCACCACCGACTACACGCTGGCGGGATAGGCAACCCTATTGATACATCCTCTGATGCGTGTCGGTATACCGCCGAGCCGGCCGCGGTGGCCGATCGGTTCTAGGCGCTTCAGTCCGGAACCGCGCTACTGGTACGGTCGCAGGTTCGAATCCTGCCTCGGGCATGGATGTGTGTGATGTCCTTCGGTTAGTTAAGTTTAAGTAGTTCTAAGTGCTGGGCGACTGATGACCTCAGATGTTAAGTCCCATAGTGCTCAAAACCATTTGAACCATATACCGCCGAATTAGCACCTGCGTGCGTCATGCGAAATCTGAGCAGTACCGAAAGAGTTTCGTGTCCCACAGGCGTGTATCACTACTGAATGCATGTCTCTGTACAGCAATATATTCTGTGTGTTCAGTGAATGTACTCGTATTTGGGTGGCAATAAGGGTGTTACCAAACTGGGGGTCTTAGAGGGACCCTTTGCTCTTTTATTCACACACTTGTCAGTGTCACACTCGCCCGTGATGATTCTACAAGAGGGCCCGAAACAGTAGGACTGAAAAGCATAAATACCCCTTGCTGCTTTAGATCACGTTCAAATTTCGCCAAATGCATTTGAACGGCACCTAGTGGTTCCTCCCTCTGTGCCAGAGCAAATATTGCTGCTATGCTACACTCCAAAGGGGTCGAATCTCGTTCAGGAAGGTTCCAGTCCCACCATGTGCTTGGAGAACGGTGGAACGGTCAGGACGGTGTCAGCAATGTCTAAGTTTCTCAAGAACTTTAGTCGCACTACAAACTGTCTTCTTCGATCGCGAAATGTGCGTGAATTGACGCCCCAAGGGAAGGGGTTGTTTCACCGAGGCCCTCTATGCACAGGCTCTTTCGTGTCGATTTGAGCAGCAGTGCGTCTGAAACCTTATCTTCTGCCACCCGTAGTAAAACAGCTTCATTTCAACGCTGGGCGTCGCGGTTCTGACCTTCGTGGCAGGGGTATCAAGAGAAGGGGTGAGATGCGAGTAAGAGGGGAGTGACGATCTTCCCACGGTGCCGCTGGGTAGAACTATGGTGATATTTAGTGCCAATGTGATATCAACTTTCGAAATCCGGCCATTTTTTCGCATGTGTCGACACCTTGCTATCTGAAGCGTCTCCGAGCCCATTGGTGACATCGCAGGGCGCTACGCTATTCCACCATTACAGAGGAAGGTTGCAGGCATCTTCGAGCCAAATTTGGCTGGCCGCAGACTTTTTTGATGATATTAACAAACCAGCCGAGGTGTTCTCATGGATAAAACAGTTACTACGCTTCATAATTTGGCCACTTCATGTACTACACAACTAGTACCGCAAACCATGATATACACTGAAGAGCCAAAGAAACTCGTACACCTGCCTCAAACAGTGTAGGGCCCCCGCGAGCATGCAGAAGGGCCGCAACACGACGTGGCATGGAGTCGACTAATGTCTAAAGCAGTGCTGGAGGGAACTGACACCATGAACACTTGCATGGCTGTCCATAAATCCGTAAGAGTACGAGACGGTGGAGACTCTTCTGAATATCACGTTGCAAGGCACCCAGATATGCTCAATAATGTTCATGTCTGGGGAGTCGGGTAGCCAGCGGAACTGTTTAAACTCAGAAGAGTGTTCATGGAGCCACTGTGTAGCAATTCTGGACGTGTGGGGTGTTACATTGTCCTGCTGGAGTTGGCCAAGTCTATCGGAATGCACAATGGACATGAATGGATGCAGGTGATCAAACAGGATGCTTACTTACGTGTCACCTGTTAGAGTCGTATCTACACTTATCAGTTGTCCCGTATCACTGCAACTGCACGCGCCCCACACGATTACCGAGCCGACACCAGCTTGAGCAGTCCCCCATGGATTCATGAGGCTGTCTACATAACCGTACACATCCATCCGCTCGATACAATCTGAAATGAGACTTGCCCGACAAGGAAACATGTTTCCAGTGATCAACAGCCCCATATCGGTGTTGACGTGCCCAGGCGAGGCGTAAAGCTTTGTGTCGTGCAGTCATCAAGGGTACACGAGTGGGCTTTCAGCTCCGAAAGCCTATTTCGATTATGTTTCGTTGAATGACGCTCACACTTGTTGATGGCCCAGCATTGAAATCTGCAGCAATTTGCGTAAGTATTGCTTTTCTGTCACCTTGAACGAATGTCTTCATTCGTCGTTGGTCCCGTTCTTGCATCATTTTTTTCCGGCCGCAGCGATGTCGGAGATTTGATGTTTTACCGGATTCCTGATATTCACGGTACACTTGTGAAATGGTTGTACGGGAACATCCTTACTTCATCGCTACCTCAGAGATGCTGAGTCCCATCACTCGTGCGGCGACCATAATATTACGTTCAAACTCACTTGAATCTTGATAACCTGCCGCTGTAGTAGCAGTAACTGATCTAACAACTGCGCCAAACACTCGTTGTCTTATATAGGCGTTGCCAAACGCTGCGTCGTATTCTGCCTGTTTACACATCTCTGTTTTTGAATACGCTGCCTAAACCAGTTTCTTTGTCGCTTCGGTGTCTAACCGTGTTCCCCACCCTTGATTTACTCACGGTAATTCAGAGTGGCCTAGTCTCACACGGCACACCAAAATCTCTGTTCCCTCAAAATCATTTGAATCTTGCTATGTAATCAATTATTATTGTTATAAAACAGGATGAACTCACACATGTACTAACTTCAATTCACTGTAGAAAACAGACACTTCTAATAAGAATTTTACAGTAAATAACTCTACTCACACATTCAATGTGTCACCTGAGCGTGCTTAGATGCACACAGTCATATGATTCGTGGCGTTATCTTTCACAAAACAAGTCTCATTTCTTCATCGATAGATTTTCAGTCTCCCTGGTTTAGATATAATCACGATAAGCTACAATACGACCTATATCAAAGTCGGAAACGTGATGGTACGCATTTCTCCTCCCTAACACGATGCATCACTACAACGTTTCACCAGGCAACGTCGGTCAACTGCTGTATCTCAAGACCTTTGTCACATCAACCTGTATATATACAATTCCTCAATGCACTTAGTAGTTCAGCACTGGAAGCTTCAGACAAGATTTAAAGAACTTGTAAGACGTCGTGGTCTCCTGACCTTCACTGCTTACATATTACGCCCTCACAATCGTATTCCGCACATCAAGACGCTTCATTCGAACCCAAACTCGATAAGATAAAGTCAATGCTGAGACATCGGTTGGAAACTTTCCTCGTGTGAGCACGTAGTAGGTGCTCTGAAAAGCTAATCATTTGCATATCACAGCATCTTCTTCCTGTCAGTTAAATTTCGCGTCTGTAGCACGTCATCTTCGTGGTGTAGCAATTTTAATGGCCAGTAGTGTATTTAGTTCGAAAGATGGACAAACAGGCTATTAAGCAGACGGTTATAATGGTTTGGCTCATCCGTGTATGCCAACTTAGATACAAATTTGTTGTTGTTGTTGTGGTCTTCAGTCCTGAGACTGGTTTGTTGCAGCTCTCCATGCTACCCTATCCTGTGCAAGCTTCTTCATCTCCCAGTACTTACTGCAACCTACATCCTTCTGAATCTGCTTAGTGTATTCATCTCTTGGTCTCCCTCTACGATTTTTACCCTCCACGCTGCCCTCCAATACTAAATTGGTGATCCTTTGATGCCTTAGAATATCCCCTACCAACCGATCCCTTCTTCTAGTCAAGTTGCGCCACAAATTTTTCTTCTCTCCAATTCCATTCAATACTTCCTCATTAGTTATGTGATCTACCCATCTAATCTTGAGCATTCTTCTGTAGCACCACATTTCTAAAGCTTCTATTCTCTTCTTGTCTAAGCTATTTATCGTCCACGTTTCACTTCCATATATGGCTACACTCTATACAAATACTTTCAGAAACGAATTCCTGACATTTAAATCTATACTCGATGCTAACAAATTTCTCTTCTTCAGAAACGCTTTCCTTGCCATTGCCAGTCTACTTTTTATATCCTCTCTACTTCGACCATCATCAGTTATTTTGCTCCCCAAATAGCAAAACTCCTTTACTACTTTAAGTGTCTCATGTCCTAATCTAATTCCCTCAGCATCACCATACTTAATTCGACCACATTTCATTATCCTCGTTTTGCTTTTGTTGATGTTCATCTTATATCCTCCTTTCAAGACACTGTCCATTCCGTTCAACTTCTCTTCCAAGTCCTTTGCTGTCTCTGATAGAATTACAATTTCATCGGCGAACCTCAAAGTTTTTATTTCTTCTCCATGGATTTTATTCCTACTCCAAATTTTTCTTTTGTTTCCTTTACTGCTTGCTCAATATACAGATTGAATAACGTCGGGGAGAGGCTACAATCCTGTCTCACTCCATTCCCAACCACTGCCTCCCTTTCATGCCCCTCGACTCTTATAACAGCCATCTGATTTCTGTACAAATTGTAAATAGCCCTTCGCTCCCTGTATTTTACCCCTGCCAACTTTAGAATTTGAGAGAGAGTATTCCAGTCAACATTGTCAAAAGCTTTCTCTAAGTCTACAAATGCTAGAAACGTAGGTTTGCCTTTCCTTAATCTTTCTTCTAAGATAAGTCGTAAGGTCAGTATTGCCTCACGTGTTCCAACATTTCTACGGAATCCAAACTGATCTTCCCCGAGGTAGGCTTCCACCAGTTTTTCCATTCGTCTGTAAAGAATTTGCGTTAGTATTTTGCAGCTGTGACTTATTAAACTGATATTTCGGTAATTTTCACATCTGTCAACACCTGCTTTCTTTGGGATTGGAATTATTATATTCTTCTTGAAGTCTGAGGGTATTTCGCCTGTTTCATTCATCTTGCTCACCAGATGGTAAAGTTTTGTCAGGACTGGCCTTCAGTAGTTCTAATGGAATGTTGTCTACTCCCGGGGCCTCGTTTCGACTCAGGTCTTACAGTGCTCTGTCAAACTCTTCACGCAGTATCGTATCTCCCATTGCATCTTCATCTACCTCCTCTTCCATTTCCATAATATTGTCCTCAAGTACATCGCCCTTGTATAGACCCTCTGTATACTCCTTCCTCCTTCCTGCTTTCCCTTCTTTGCTTAGAACTGGGTTTCCATCTGAGCTCTTGATATCCATACAAGTGGTTCTCTTTTCTCCAAAGGTCTCTTTAATTTTCTCTAGTGAGATAAGCCTCTACATCCTTACATTTGTCCTCTAGCCATCCCTGCTTAGCCATTTTGCACTTCCTGTCGATCTCATTTTTGAGACGTCTGTATTCCTTTTTGCCTGCTTCATTTAATGCATTTTTATATTTTCTCCTTTCATCAATTAAATTCACTATCTCTTCTGTTACCCAAGGAGTTCTACTAGCCCTCGTCTGTTTACCTACTTGATCCTCTGCTGCCTTCACTATTTCATCCCTCAGAACTACCCATTCTTCTTCTACTGTACTTCTTTCCCCCTTTCCTGTCAATTGTTCCCTTATGCTCTCCCTGTAACTCTGTACAACCTCTGGTTCTTTCAGTTTATCCAGGTCCCATCTCCTTAAATTCCCACCTTTTTGCAGTTTCTTCAGTTTTAACCTACAGTTCATAACCAATAGATTGTGGTCAGAGTCCACATCTGCCCCTGGAAATGTCTTACAATTTAAAACCTGGTTCCTAAATCTCTGTCCTACCATTATATAATCTATCTGATACCTTCTAGTATCTCCAGGATTCTTCCATGTATATAACCTTCTTTGGTGATTGTTGAACCAAGTGTTGGCTGTGATTAAATTATGCTCTGTGCAAAACTCTACCAGGCGACTTCCTCTTTCATTTCTTAGCCCCAATCCATATTCACCTACTATGTTTCCTTCTCTCCCTTTTCCTACTCTCGAATTCCAGTCACCCATGACTATTAAATTTTCATCTCCCTTCACTACCTGAATAATTTCTTTTATCTCGTCATACATTTCTTCAATTTCTTCATCATCTGCAGAGCTAGTTGGCATATAAACTTGTACTACTGTAGTAGGCGTGGACTTTGTGTCTGTCTTGCCCACAATAATACGTTCACTGTGCTGTTTGTAGTAGCTTACCCGCAAACCTATTTTTTTATTCATTATTAATCCTACTCCTGCATTACCCCTATTTGATTTTGTATTTATAACCCTGTATTCACCTGACCAAAAGTCTTGTTCCTCCTGCCACCGAACTTCGCTAATTCCCACTATATCTAACTTTAACCTATCCATTTCCCTTTCTAAATTTTCTAATCTACCTGCCCGGTCAAGGGATCTGACGTTCCACGCTCCGATCTGTAAAATGCCAGTTTTCTTTTTCCTGATAACGACGTCCTCTTGAGTAGTCCCCGCCCGGAGATCCGAATGGGGGACTATTTTACCTCCGGAATATTTTACCCAAGAGGACGCTATCATCATTTAACCATACAGTAAAGCTGTATGCCCTCGGGAAAAATTACGGCCGTAGTTTCCCCTTGCTTTCAGTCGTTCGCAGTACCAGCACAGCAAGGCCGTTTTGGTTAATGTTGCAAGGCCAGGTCAGTTAATCATCCAGACTGTTGCCCCTGAAACTACTGAAAAGGCTGTTGCCCCTCTTCAGGAACCATACGTTTGTCTGGCCTCTCAACAGATACACCTCAGTTGTGGTTGCACCTACGGTACGGCCATCTGTATCGCTGAGGCACGCAAGCCTCCCCACCAACGGCAAGGTCCATGGTTCATGGGAAGGACAAATTTATCATCTGCTAATAAATCCGCATACTCATGCCCCTCAACAGTCAAAAATGCAAATACCTCATGTCTGAGTTCAAACATTCAAGTTAACACTTTACCTTGAGATAACCATCGGTATTCTGTATGTAGCAGTAGTATACTGTGCTGTGGTCACATTTATTGACACAAAACTTTGAAAAGCCCCGTATTTTAGTAGCTGCGATTTGATGAACTTCACAGCTTTTATTAATTTGTCCATGGCGGTTTTCGGAAGAGATGACGAAGACTTAACAACGATAGCTCCGCGATGAATGAGACAATGACCGGTTCGTAAGTTAGGATTTACTTCGCATACTTTACCCATGAGTTCTTTCATTGGGCCTGTCATAGAAGCAGCTCCGTCTGTACAAATGTTAACGAAATCCTCCCACGTTAATTCTGGACATGTTTCTCACTCTGCAGCTGATTGTGTCAGCAGAAACAGGAATTTTTGAAGTTTCAGTAGCATCTTCTGTATCATGGACAATATTTTTATCATTTCTTCACATACGGGCATTAACAACTTTCATTTCTTGTGTATGGTTTTTTGGTCTTTACGGTAAATTCGGTTATCTTATAACTACCTTCCTGTACTTTCTGTGAAACACGTACCGACGTAGTCATGAGCTACAGTATTACCGAGATTTTCCCACACGCAACACACTGGGTCATCGAGCATGTTCTGTCACCGCTGTTGCCTTTGAAATACTTTCAGTTTTTCTTCTTTTTCTGTGGGGCACAATGTTTTCGCTACTTGCACTCTAGGATGGACCCCTCTGTACAATAAGTTAATCATGTCGTAAAAATGTTTGACTACACTACAATACAAAATATTGGTGTAGCAATCACAACAATTGCACCGCTGTAAACCAAAGCTGTGTTAAAACCAAATGAAAGAATCAAGCATTAGAAAGTCCAGGATGGAATAACAACAATCTGACAATGCATGGGAATAACGCTAAGAAGCGCCTACAGTCTGGACAGATATCAAAGCAAGGTAATAAAAATAACAAGAAAGTGACAATTTTCTAATTCACAAAATTTTTTCGAAAAGAATGAACAGCCAGTCATACAAAGTACTATCTATCATCCTAGCGGCATAGCGGGTTAGTGGTACAGGAGGCAGTACGATTATGATAGGCAACATATAACAACAATCTTGAGCAAAAAATTAAATTTAGTTTCTATGAAAATATAACAGCTACCAGCATTTATTAAACAGTTAACGAATAAACAAGCACTTACTTACTTACAATCGAAGGAATATGAATTACATTCAGTTCACGTTGAAATAAGAGTCAAACGAAAAAACTACAAAGAACGAAACTCGTCTAGCTTGAAGGGGGAAATCGGATGGCGTTATGGTTGGCCAGCTAGATGGCACTGCCATAGGTCAAACGGATATCAACTGCGTTTTTTTTTTTTAATAGGAACCCCATTTTTTACTCCATATTCGTGTAGTACGTAAAGAAATATGAATGATTTAGTTGGACCACTTTTTTCGCTTTGTGATAGATGGCGCTGTAATAGTCACAAACATATGACTCACAATTTTAGACGAACAGTTGCTAACAGGTAGGTTTTTTAAATTAAAATTGAGAACGTAGGTACGTTTGAACATTTTACTTCGGTTGTTCCAATGTGATACATGTACCTTTGTGAACTTATCATTTCTGAGAACGCATGCTGGTACAGCGTGATTACCTGTAAATACCACATTAATGCAACAAATGCTCAAAATGATGTCCGTCAACCTCAATGCATTTGGCAATACGTGTAACGTCATTCCTCTCAACAGCGAGTAGTTCGCCTTCCGTAATGTTCGCACGTGCATTGACAATGCGCTCACGCATGTTGTCAGGTGTTGTCGGTGGATAACGATAGCAAATATCCTTCAACTTTAACCACAGAAAGAAATCCGGGGACGTCACATCCGGTGAACGTGTGGGCCATGGTATGGTGCTTCGACGACCAATCCACCTGTCATGAAATATGCTATTCAATACCGCTTCAACCGCATGTGAGCTATGTGCTGGACATCCATCATGTTGGAAGTACATTGCCATTCTGTCATGCAGTGAAACATCTTGTAGTAACATCGGTAGAACATTACGTAGGAAATCAGCATACATTGCACCATTTAGATTGCCATCGATAAAATGGGGACCAATTATCCTTCCTCCCAAAATGCCGCACCATACATTAACCCGACAAGGTCGCTGATGTTCCACTTGTCGCAGCCATCGCGGATTTTCCGTTGCCCAATAGTGCATATTATGCCGGTTTACGTTACTATTGTTGGTGAATGACGCTTCGTCGCTAAAAAGAGCGCGTGCAAAAAATCTGTCATCGGCCCGTAATTTCTCTTGTGCCCAGTGGCAGAACTGTAGACGACGTTCAAAGTCGTCGCTATGCAATTCCTGGTGCATAGAAATATGGTACTGGTGCAATCGATGTTGATGTAGCATTCTCAACATCGACGTTTTTGAGATTCCCGATTCTCGCGCAATTTGTCTGCTACTGATGTGCGGATTAGCCGCGACAGCAGCTAAAACACCTACTGGCTGAGCACTTCCTGTTTCCTTAAATAACGTAACTATCCGGCGAACGGTCCGGACACTTGGATGATGTTGTCCAGGATACCGAGCAGCATACATAGCACACGTCCGTTGGGCATTTTGATCACAATAGCCATACATCCACACGATCGACCTATTCCGCAATTGGTAAACGGTTCGTTTTAACACGGGTAATGTATGACGAAGCAAATACCGTCCGCACTGGTGGAATGTTACGTGATACCACGTACTTACACGTTTGTGACTATTACAGTGCCACCTATCACAAAGCGAAAAAAGTGGTCCAACCAAAACATTCATATTTCTTTACGTACTACACGAATATGTAATAAAATTTATGGGTTCCTATTTTAAAAAACGCAGTTGATATCCGTTTGACCTATGGCAGCGCCATCTAGCGGGCCAACCATAGCGCCATCTGGTTTCCCCCTTCAAGCTAGACGACTTTCGTTCGTTGTAGTTTTTTCGTTTGATGCTTATTTCGTGAGATATTTGGCCCGGTCACTATCAATGGACCACCATATATATATATATATATATATATATATATATATATATATATATATGTGTGTGTGTGTGTGTGTGTGTGTGTGTGTGTGTGTGTGTGTGCTGAGGTGACAAAATTCATGGGATAGTGATATGCACATATACAGAATCTGTGTAGTATCGCTTATACAAAGTATAAAGCAGCAGTGCATTCACAGAGCTGTCACTTGTTCTCAGGTGATTGATGTTAAAAGTTTTCTGATGTAATTATGGCCACACGATGTGGATTAATAGACTCTGAACGCAGAATTGTAGTTGGAGCTAGACGTCTGGGACATTCGATTTCGGAAATCGTTAGATAATTCAATATTTCGAGATCCACAGTGTCAAGAGTATGTCGAGAGCACCAAATTTCGGGTATTACCTCTCATCACGGACAACACAGGGGCCGACGGCCGTCACTCAACGACTGACAGCAACGGCTTTTGCTTAGAGTTGTCAGTGCTAACAGAGAAGCAACATTGCATGAAATAACCGCAGAAATCAACATGGGATGTACGAAAAATGTATCCATTAGGAGAGTTCGGGCGTTTACGGGCGATGCCAACAGACGTCCGACGCGAGTGCCTTTGCTAACAGCGCGACATCGCTTGTAACATCTCTCCTGAGATCGTGTCCATTAGGATTGGACCCTAGACAACTGGAAGACGGAAGCCTGATCAGGTAAGTCCCGACTTCAATTGGTGAAAGCTAATGGCATCGTCCGTGTGTGGCGCAGACCCACGAAGCTATGGATCTAGGTTGTCAACAAGGCACTGTGCAAGCTGGTTCACACTGGTTCAAATGGCTCTGAGCACTATGGGACTCAACTTCTGAGGTCATTAGTCCCCTAGAACTTAGAACTACTTAAACCTAACTTAACCTAAGGACATCACTCACATCCATGCCCGAGGCAGGATTCGAACCTGCGACCGTAGCGGTCGCGCGGTTCCAGACTGTAGCGCCTAGAACCGCTCGGCCACCCCGGCCGGCTGCAAGCTGGTGGTGGCTCCTCAATGGTGTGGGCTGTGTTTACATGAAATGGACTGCATCTCCAGTTGTGTTTGGCTACTTGGAGACTTTTTGCAGCCATTCATAGATTTCATGTTCCCAAACAACGATGGAATTTTGATGGATAACAATGCGTCATGTCACCAGCCCACAGTTGTTCGCAACTGGTTTGAAGAACGTTTTGGACAACTCGAGCAAATTATTTGGCCACCTAGATCTCCCACAGTTATGGACAGGTATAGAAACAGCATGGATCAATATATCTGCATGGGACTTCCAGCGACTCGAATCCATGCCACATCGAGTTGCTGTACAACGCCGAGCAAAAGGAGGTCCAATGCGATGTTAAGAGGTATCTCAAGACCTTTGTCACATCAACCTGTATATATACAATTCCTCAATGCACTTAGTAGTTCAGCACTGGAAGCTTCAGACAAGATTTAAAGAACTTGTAAGACGTCGTGGTCTCCTGACCTTCACTGCTTACATATTACGCCCTCACAATCGTATTCCGCACATCAAGACGCTTCATTCGAACCCAAACTCGATAAGATAAAGTCAATGTTGTATGAATTCATGTAAACGATATGCAAATAACTAGTAAATCGCAAATATGCACTGATATTGAAATACTCGAGGCTGGCGTACACATATACATTCCAGACATGACAGTCACAGGAGCTTTTAGTTCAGGAGAGGCACACCGCACGCCGGGAGGCTGGTCCCTTCAGAGGATGAGTCAGCCTACCTACATCGGTTGGTGACCGCCCGTGGAGCGCACAGCGTTTTCCCGAGTGAAAGGGGAGAACAACCCTGTGTTCGGCCTAAAAGCAAATTCCGCTACATTGTGTGGGAGCGCCCAGCCTATGCATTCTTTACAAACATAGTTTCAGAGGTTTTCACAGAGAGACAGCTAACGCCAAATGCCGATGCTACAGATTTTCGGATTGGTCGCCTTAAACGAAACGTCATTCTCCCGTTTTAGAAGAGCAATGCTGATTGGCAGACGATATTCCTGATGCCTTGAGCTGAAGGAGTAATGGAAGACACTGAAAGATATACCCCTTCACGTCTAGCGTGGAGAGGGGCCGTTCCGTTGTCGCTCTTGGATACTCAAAGAGCGAGGAACAGGTCTCTCCTCAGTACTTCACTGGGAGAGCACCTCTGTCGAGACCGAATCGGAGTGCAACTCTATATTGAGCGTTGTTTGCTGTGTTGGCCGCCACACTTATTGTGCGGTGTGAATGGACAGAGTTATAGTTAAACGCCTGTGAGCGAATTTTTGAGTGGCATTGCGGTGGACTGGTTATCTGACCGGTGTAGTTAGCCTAGGGGCGAATAGGAGTCCTTGATGTCATCAAGGCGTAGGGAGAGTTTGATTGGCGAAGGTCAATGCAGATACAACGAGAGTTATCTTATTTGTCAGCAGCGAGCGGCGGTATTGTGCGCTACAGCTCTTGCGAGCCCCATATTTCCTCCACAACAGTACACTTCACTGTATTTCACACGAGACAGCCTCGATCGTACCTAGCAACATTCTAATAGATAATTATTCAAGTTGAGTAGGTGCGGCTCTCAGCCATTCTGCCAAGTCAGTAACAGTCTTAAGCTTTGTATAGAAATTTCATTAGCGAATCCTATCCTTAAGAGGTAACTTCACATTCCGAAAACAACCCGGAAATAACTTGTTCAGTTCATAACTAAAAGTGCCATTGTGATTTCCCAGAATTTTTGCAAAATAAATAATAATTTTCGTTAGTTTCATATTTTTTGTACACTACCTAGCATTACTCCAGTACCCAAGTATCGCACAAGTTACGTAAGAAATTTTGTGAATTTCTGTGTCATTTCCTTACAGCGGATTAATCCGTTGCGCAGAATGACAGAATAGCACCCACACGCTCACAAACTATACATAAAACTCATTCAATCTCTTTACGTTTAATTCTCCCTACTCATTAAAGAGATAGGAATAAACCAATGTGTTGGTACAATTCAAGACACGTAAAGAAAGAAGAACTTGCAAAAAATGGTTCAAATGGCTCTGAGCACTATGGGACTTAACTTCTGAGGTCATCAGTCCCATAGATGTAGAATTACTTAACTTAACTAACCTAAGGATATCACACACATCCATGACCGAGGCAGGATTCGAACCTGAGACCGTAGCAGCAGCGCGGTTCCAGACTGAAGCGCCTAGAACCGCTCGGCCACAGCGGCCGGCCTTGGACGAAGAAAATTTTATAACGTTCACCAATAAATGTCATCCGCATGAAGTACTCTGTGAATGTGGTATAATTCCTTTGATCCACAAGCCAAGTTCAGCAGAAAAAATAGTTCTTGCGTTTTTCTTCACTATTTTGCGGCACTCGTAACACTTGGATTTGCCTCTATGATTACAAATACACATCTTTCAGTATGAAAACTGTATCGACTGCCGCTATTATTTTGGTATTATTCTTCGGTGCATAACTGAACAGTTTCTAGTAAATTTCTTGCTTACGTTTTTGTGATTTATTAAGAATAGTTCTGGTACATACTCGCAGCTAACTAAATTGTCGGAAGAAACATGCTTAAGGTGGGTACTGGTGAACGGCAGGACAACCGTGTTTGATTTCCGGGGAGGTGCAATTATTCATTACTAACGATGTGTACGACACCATGATTTTCCAAGTTTAGAACAACTCGTGCAAATTTGTTGAAGATCTGGTGCCTGCAAGATGACTAGTTTATTGCTCGCCTATGGGTATTAGAACTGGTGCTTTCTCCTCTGCAGGTAAACATCAGCCTGCTATTTAGTGCTGTCAGTTGGTAGATCCACCCATAACACGATGGCCAGTAACACTCCCAACACGCCACGAAAAGTTTCTGTTTTCTGCAAAGTATTAAAGGCGCATTGGAAATTTTTACCGATTGCCTCATTATACTCTGTGAAAATTGCGGTCCATCAGCGCAAAGCTGTTGACAAACAAAGTACCAGACTTCACAAGCTGCGACATTGTCGCGATTAAAACAGTGACCCGTATCTACAGTAGGTTTCCCTTAATTATGATGATGGTCATTATAAACCGAAACCGGTAATCTGCTAACGAAAAGTTTGTGACCATAGATGTAAATTAAAGGAAACTTGAAGTATTAGACGCTTGCGTTCGCTTCAGTGACTGCAGCACATAATAATGTCAAGATAATATAACTGATGATACTCTTGCCGGGTCTGCAGCCGTATTATACAATCATTTTGTCACAATCTTTCTGGCCACCATCTTCAGGTGATAACACTGTTTGCTAAATCTCAGATGAGATTTAGCAAAACACATTCTCACTTGTAGATCGTGACCCAACAGACTACAAAAATATTTTGTCATGTTCGCGGTATAACCTGGCTGTGGACCCGCCAAAAATATCATCAGTTAACACACCGTGAAATTTAACATAGTCACATTGAAATAGAATAATTACTCTTCCAACAATCGCCCATACAGGTTTGGAAAAGATACCTTACTCATGGCAGCCAAGTCCTACTCGATATTATTCAGCTTTGCTTCCAGTTCTTGCAGCCTATCTTCAGTCCTTAACCTTCTACATTTTACAGCACATAAACGGAGTATGGTAGAAGCAATTATATCTTTATGACCTATAATACGTTTTGTCTTTATGACTCATAATAATTTACTTTAACGAAACATCGTGTGGCAATGTTCGGACGAAAGCGTAACTGAACGTGAGCTGAGCTTAAAACATACAAGATGCAAAACACATTCACCCAGGCCGAGGCACGGAAATCCCAGCTGTTCACACAGTACGGTGGAACACTACCCCCTGTAACCTAGCCTGGCAGGTTAAGGACAAGCTGTGGATTTCATGAGACATTTGACCGATGCTAAACCTCGGTAGAACGGGGTTGAAACTATTTTATGTTATCTCTGCTTCAAAATGTCAGAGCTAGACATTCTCACGACTGTTTCGCATTCCGAACTAGTGCTGGAGAAGTTCATCTTTTAATGGTTAGTCACCGTTAGTCAGTCCGTTGCCTGTAGAAACTAACTTACACTGTTTGGAAGTTTCCCGACACATACTCTTTATATTGTCTGTGACGTAAGCAGGAAAACGCTTCCCATAATATTTTTTTAAACCAAACAAAACTCCCTAAGTCAGCATTGTACGTCCTTTTACATTAAGGGTCCACCTCCATTGTCAAACGAAATATAAGAAAGGCCAGAAGTGTGATTAAAATTCCAGGTAAAATGTTATCACTGCAAAGAATCCCTGGGGACATAGCTACCGTTGGTGGAAGTGAGGAAGAATTAGAGGACCAGTTGAATGAAACGAATAGCCCACTTTCATGGCAAGTATCACTGCTTGAACGGCAAAAACCGAATAGAAATGACTGTAAAATGCGGAGGTGTGTCCGTTTCACGGCCCATCACTGTCATTTATCTGTAAAACCTTGGAGGTTTGCACAATTGATGTCTCAAGGTTAACGATTCTAAAGGGTAAAGAAGCGTAAGGCGCTGAAGAATAAGTACCTTATAGCAGACAGTTCACAAGACTCATAAATGAGGTACTGTCATTAAATCAACCTACGATTATGAGTAGACAGAGACCTGATTTATGAAGCTATACTGTATTATATGAATGTTTACGACCCAGTATTCAATTGCAAACGCAGTCTGACCATAAGTGATTAAAGAAATTTATCACAGAAACAGACACACGTTTGCAATATATGGGAACGGCGGATGATTTTTGCATAGCTATGTACTTGAACATCAAACACTAGGTACGTACTCATACAATCCTACCAAAAATGATATCATGTCTCTACGATCGGTTTAAATTCCACGCTCTGTCTTCATCTACAGTTTAACCTTTACACCTCATTCCAGTACCATGGAAGTTATTCCGTGATGTGTTTTCTGCATATTCCTTTCCTCTCCGATTCAGTGCAGAACCTTTTCATTCCTTAACTTATCAGTCCACCTAATTTTCAACATTTGCCTGTAGCGTCACATCTCAAATGCTTCTGTTCTCTTTTGTTCCGGTTTTCCAGCAGTCCGTGTTTCACCACCACACAATGTTGTGCTGCAGATAAACATTCTCAGAAATTTCTTCCTCAAATTAAGCCCTATGTTTAACACTAGTAGACGTCTCTTGGCCAGGAATGCCCTTTTGCCAGTGTTAGTCTACTTTTTGTGTCCTCCATGCTCCGTCCATCAGCTGTTATTTTGCTGCGCAGGTAGTAGCATTCCTTAACTTCATCTACTTCTTGAAGATTAATCTTCATGTTAAGTTTATCGTTGTTCACATTTTTGCTACTTCTCATCACTTTCGTCTTTCTTCGATTTACTCTTTATCCATATTCTATACTCATTACACTGTTCATTCCATTCAGCAGATGATGTAATTCCTCTTCACTTTCACTCAGAATAGCAATGTCATCTCCGAATCGTATAATTCATATCCTTTCAATCCAAATTATAATTCCACTCCGTAGCTTTCTTTTATTTCCGTCATTACTTCTTTGATGTGTAGATTGAGCAGAAGGGCCGAAAGATTGCATCCGTGCGTTACATCCTTTTTAATTCGAGCACTTCTTTCTTGGTCGTCCACTCTTATTACTCTCTCTTGGCTCTTGCACATTTTGTGTATTAGCCGTCTCTCCCTACAGCTTACCCATATTTTTCACAATATCGAACATCTTGCACCATTTTACATTGTCGAACGAGTTCTCCAGGTCGACAAATCCTATGAACGTGTCTTGATTTTTCTTTATTCTTGCTCCCATTATCAACCGAAACGTCAGAATTGCCTCTCTGGCGCCTTTACCGTTCCTAAAGCCAAAGTGATCGTCATCTAACACATCCTCAAATTTCTTTTCCACTCTTGTGTATATTATTCTTGTGAGTAAACTGGATGCATGAGCTGTTAAGCTGACAGTGCGATAATTCTCGCACTTGGTAGCTCTTGCCGTCTTCGGAATTGTGTGGATGATATTTTTCCGAACGTCAGATGGTCTATCGCCAGACACATACGTTCAACACACCAGCGTGAATAGCCGTTGCTTTGCCACTTTCCCCAATGATTTTAGAAATTCTGATGAAATGTTATCTATGCCTTCTGCCTTCTTTGATCTTAAGTCTTCCAAAGCTCTATCAAATTCTGATTCTAATACTGGATCCCCTATCTCTTCGAAATCTACTATTGTCTCTTCTTCTATTACATCAGACAAATCTTCTCCGTCATAGAGGCCTTCAGTGTACTCTTTACCACCTATCCCCTCTCTCCTCTGCATTTATCTGTGGGATTCCCATTGCACTCTTAAAGTTACCACCCTTGCTTTTAATTTCGTCGAAGGTTGTTTTGGCTTTCGTATATGCTGAGTCAGTCCTTCCGCAAATTATTTCTTTTTTTATTTCCTCACATTTTTCATGGAGGCATTTCGCCTTAGCTTCCCTGCGCTTCCTATTTGTTTCATTCCTCAGCGACTTGTATTTCTGTATTCTTGAACTTTCCTGAACATTTTTTTTCGGAGGTACCATCTGTGTACCTGTGTTTTTCTTTCCACCTTCTGTGATTGCCCTTTTCAGAGATTCCCATTCCTCTTCAACTGTACTGCCTACTGAGCTATTACTGAGTTATATCTACAACTTCTGAGAACTTCAAGCGTATCTCTTCATTCCTTAGTATTTCCGCGTCTCACTTCTTCGCGTATTAATTCTTCCCGACTAATCTTTTAAACTGCAGCCAACTCTTCACCACCATTTTATTGTGATCTGAGTGTATACTTGCTGCTGGGCTCGTCTTACAATCCAGTATCTGATTTCGGAATCTGTTTCTGACCATGATGTAATCTAACTGAAATCTTCCTGTTTCTCCTGGTTTTTCCAAATGTACCTCCTCCTCTTGTGATTCTTGAACAGAATATTCTCTGTTACTAGGTGAAATTTATTAGGGAACTCAATTAGTCCTTCTCCTCTCTCATTTCGAATAGCAAGCCCATTTTATCCCGCAATCCTACAACCTAATTCCAGCCCCCTATGACTATTACATTTTCATCTCCCTTTACGTATTGAATTACCGGTTCAGTACCCTCATATACCTGTTCCGTCTCTTCATCTTCAGCTTTCGATGTCGGCATGTACACCTGAACTATCCTTGTCGAAGTTGGTTTGATCTCGATTTTGATAAGAACAACTCCATCACAGGACCGTTCACAGTAACTCACTCTCTGCCCTACCTTCCTGTTCATAACGAATTCTATACCCGTTATACCATTCTCTGCTGCTGTTGATATTGCCCTATAGTCATGAACAGAAATCCCCGTCTTACTTCCATTTGATTTCGCTGACCCCCACTATATCTAGATTGAGCCTTTGCAATCCCCTTCTCGGATTTTCTAGCTTCCCTACCACGTCCGAACTCCTGACATTCCTCGCCCCGACTCTTAGAACGATATCCATTCGTTGGTTATTCAGTCTTTTTCTGATGGTCACCTCCCCCTTGGTAGTCCCCTCCAGGAGACCCGAATGGAGGACTATTCCTGAATATTTTTCCAATGGAGAGATCATCACAACACTTTTCAATTATAGGCCACAAGTCCTGTTCATACACATTATGTGTCTTTAATGCAGTGGTTTCCATCGCCTTCTGCATCCTCATGCCGTTGATCGTTGTTGATTCTACCGTCTTTGGGGGCAGTTTCCCATCCCATGGCCAAGAAACTCTCCTCGACCTCTGTCCGCTCCTCCGTCCTCTTTGACAAGACTATTGACAGACAGAAAGAGGGTGACTTCTTATGCTGGAAGCCTTCGACCACCAATGCTCAGTTTTATTCAAAATTTAAGCAGCGGCGGTGTTTGATCCTGTGACCGAGAATATTTTGATTATTAATCAAAGATGCTGCACCCTTCTTTTCGTTATTTTTCTCTGTAGTTCTCTGTAGTTTTTTTTTCCTGCAGAACTGACCGAACACACAAGGCTACTGTGCCGACCCCTAGACCATGTGTGCACATGGTCGTACTACACTACTGGCCATTAAAATAGCTACACCAAGAAGAAATGCAGATGATAAACGGGTATTCATTGGACAAATATATTATACTAGAACTGACATGTGATTACATTTTCACGCAATTTGGGTGCACAGATCCTGAGAAATCAGTATCCACAACAACCACCTCTGGCCGTAATAACGGCCTTGATATGCCTGGGCATTGAGTCGAACAGAGCTTGGATGGCGAATACAGGTACAGCTGCCCATGCAGCTTCAACACGATGCCACAGTTCATCAAGAGCAGTGACTGGCGTAGGTGGCGAGCTAGTTGCTCGGCCACCATTGACCAGACGTTTTCAGTTGGTGAGAGATCTGGAGAATAGGCTGGCCACGGCGGCAGTTGAACATTTTCTGTATCCAGAAAGGCCAGTACAGGGCCTGCAACATGCGAACGTGCATTATCCTGCTGAAATGCAGGGTTTCGCAGGGATCGAATGAAGGGTAGAGCCACGGGTCGTAACACATCTGAAATGTAACGTCCACTGCTCAGAGTTCCGTCAATGTGAACAAGAGGGGACCGAGACGTGTAACCAATGGCATCCCATACCATCACTCCGGGTGATACGCCAGTATGGCGATGACGAATACACGCTTCCAATGTGCGCTCACCGCCGTGTCGCCAAACACGGATGCGACCATCAGATGCTGTAAACAGAACATGGATTCATCAGAAAAAATGACGTTTTGATATTCGTGTACCCAGGTTCGTCGTTGAGTATACTATTCAGGCGCTACTGTCTGTGATGCAGCGTCTAGGGTAGCCGCAGCCATGGTCTCCGAGCTGATAGTCGATGCTGCTGCAAACGTCGTCGAACTGTTCGTGCAGATGGTTGTTGTCTTGCAAACGTCCTGTCATCTCGACTGCTAGTGATACGAGGCCGTTGGTATCCAGCACGGCGTTCCGTATTACCCTCCTGAACCCAGCGATTCCATATTCTGCTATGAGTCATTGGATCTCGACCAACGCGAGCAGCAATGTCGCGATACGATAAACCGCAATCGCGATAGGCTACAATCCGACCTTTATCAAAGTCGGAAACGTGATGGTACGCATTTCTCCTCCTTACACGAGGCATCATAACAGCGTTTCACCAGGGAACTGCTGTTTTTGTTTGAGAAATCGGTTGGAAACTTTCCTCGTGTCAGCACATTGTAGGTGTCGCCACCGGCGCCAACCTTGTGTGAATGCTCTGAAAATCTAATCATTTGCAGATCACAGCATCTTCTTCCTGTCGGTTAAATTTCGCGTCTGTATCACGTCATCTTCGTGGTGTAACAATTTTAATGGGCAGTAGTGTACATAAACAAATATGATATAAGTACAACAGAGAAGTGCATCACGAAAAAACTGGAGCTAATCAGCTGATGACTTTCATATCTAAAGGTTAGTCTTAGAGTAGATATAAAATAGAGAAAAAGTAGTTTATCAAACACTTACTCAGCTATACTTGCCATAAGACATAGGCGAAAATTGAAGTGTGCGTGACCAGTGTATTAAGTAATACATCTTCTTTTGCTACTGCCTCTGTCCCGCAGTTTTCGCAGGGTCAGCAGGGCTACAATCGGATTTGGCAAGGTGAATATGAAAGAGTGGCCGGACGCCCTTTCTGCCGCCATCCTGGGACGGAATCAGTGTACCCCAGCAGTCTGCGTCTAGTTTAAATCATGAAATAGTCAATCAGTAACGAATATAATGGGTCAGAAAATGACTATACAGGAAAGGAAGTGTGGGCACAATTGTATACTTTTATTATGGTGAAACAGTTGGTACAGGAACATACGCAAGGTCGCAAATACGATTGGTGAAGTAATTATAACGAATGACATTCATACGAACTGTAAGGTAAGTTTTAGAACAGATCAGCAAACTGGTTTAGAGAGGTCAGCTGCGTGCCCGCAGCAAATGCGCCCACGCAAACAACGCGCGAAACGCACAGTGGGGAGAGAAGCAATAACTGGAGCAAGTAGAGAAACAGTTTCTAACCAGTGACCAAACTGAAGGATCAAAAATAACTGTACAAGAAAAAAAAAAAACATCGGCACCATTGTTAGCAACTGTTTATCCACTTACTGTAATGTCCCTTTCTTCTTTGAAGCCTTGATAAAATACAAAAGAAGCTTAAATGAGTAACTGCTCTAGCAGCTTCCAGAGCCCACAACTGCATGTCCCAATACAGGACTTCTGGTCCGTTATTTTTAGCTCTTACAAACCATGCTTTTGCAGATTCTTTTAAAACATATAATTTTTAAGTTTTGTTTCTCTTGAAGTCGTGTGGGTCTTGTCTTTTGCATATTACGCAGATTAAAATTACCTTCTAGTTAGATTTCGCACGAGTGCATTTACAACTGTTCATTAGAGTTGTAACTACACCTACAACAAGCTTCAAAAAATATGTATAATGTTTGGTCATCAGTACTCAGAGGGACATTTGTTCGTGATGCTTTTGGGGGATAAAGTTGCGTATTCACCACGACTTGTAGTTCCGTCAATTCCTGTATATGACTCTTACTCCCATGTGATGTTTCTTCTCCACAATGAGAACACTGTATTGATATGTTTTCCTGTTAAGTTTGCGTACTATTTTTCACGTGGTATCGTGTTGACATACCTGCAAACGGCCCGTCCTTCTAGCTACATCTTTATTATCCAGTGACAGAATTCGACGTACCTCACGTACATTTTCAAACTTCAGATCAACAACGTTGTCAACATTAATTCCCTGTAAACCGCTGACGTGTGCCGTTAGTGTGAGGATTTCACCAACATACAGTCTCACTCGCACCATCTGTACAGCCAACATACAGTCTCACTCGCACCATCTGTACAGCCAACATACAGTCTCACTCGCACCATCTGTACAGCCAAAATACAGTCTCACTCGCACCATCTGTACAGCCAACATACAGTCTCATTCGCACCATCTGTACAGCCACAACGAAGCGGAGTTAGTACTGTGACCTTCCGCTAGAGCCAATGTTCCCACATATACACTGAAGAGACAAAGAAACTGGTACACCTATCTAATATCATGTAGGACCATCGCGAGCACGCAGAGGTGCCGCAGCACGACGTAGCATGGACTCGACTAAAGTCTGAAGTAGCGCATGACGGAATTGACACCGTGAATCCTGCAGTGCTGTCGATAACTCCATAAGATTATGACGGGGTGGGGATCTTGTCTGAATAGCTCGTTGTGAGGCATCCCAGATACGCTCAATAATGTTCATGTCTTGGGGGTTTGGTGACCAGTGGAAGTGTGTAATTTCAGAAGACTATTCCTGGAGTGACTATCTAGCAGTTCTGGAAGTGTGGGGTGTTGCATTGTCCTGCTATAATTGCCTAAGTGTGTCGGAATGCACAATGGACGAGAATGGATGCATGTGATCAAGCAGGAGTTAACGTACGTGTCGCCTGTTAGAGTCGTATCTAGACATATCAAAGGTCCCATATCACTCCAGGTGCTCTCGGCCCACACAATTTCAGAGTCTTTCAGCTTCAACAGTCCTCTCTGGCATGCAGCGTCCATTGATTCATGAGGTTCTCTCCATACCCGCTCACGTCCATCCGTTCGATAAAATCTGAAACGAGACTCGTCCGACCGGGAAACATGTTTCCAGTCATCAACAGTCCAATTTACGGGCCCAGGCGAAGCTTTGTGTCTTGCAGTCGTCAAGGGTACACGAGTGGGTCTCCGGCTTCGAAAGCCCGTATCGAAGATGTTTCATTGAATGGTTCGCACGCTGACATTGAAATCTGCATGGATTTGCGGAAGGGTTGCACTTCTGTCACGTTGAACGATTCTCTTCAGTCATTGTTGGTCCCGTTCTTGATGGATCTTTTTGCGGCCGCAACGATGTCGGAGATTTGATGTTTTATCGGATTCCTGATATTCACGCTCCACTCGTGAAATGGTCCCCAGTTCATTGTTACCTCGGAGATGCTATGTCCCATCGCACGTGCGCCGACTATAATACCACGTTCTAACTCACTTAAATCTGGATAATCTGCCATTGTAGCAGCATTAACCGATCTAATAACTGCACCAGACGCATGTTGTCTTATATAAGCGTTACCTACCGCAACACCGTATTCTACCTGTTGACAGATCTCTGTATTTGAATACGCGTGCCTATACAAGCTTCTTTGGCGCTTCGGTGAATTTTTACAAATGAGTGGCATTGGTAGCTATTCAGGCAGGTACAACGATATATTTCAAGCGCGTTCCAGTCGGTTTTAACCATTACAACTGGGGATGTTTCCTTTGAGAGTACAAATATGATCTGACAGTATATCAATGAGTGAGGAAAGTACTGAGGCATAGCAAAAGTGAAATTAATGACAAATATTCACTACTTGACGAAAAAACTAAAGCATCCAGAAAGGAAGGAAGAAACAAAATGAAGCCACGCAGGTTGAGACGGTATGTGATATTCCGATGGTTACAAAATCGCGTCAAATTTACAAAGAACTTCGCGCTATGAGCCCACTTATCATTACCTCGTCGCACACCGTGACCTGGATGCATGAACGAATTTCTTTGGAACGGGTGTCACAAATCCGCTGTATCCTCTGCTGAGTTAATTGGTCTTTGATATCGTGGACAATGGCGCTGGTGCAGAGTTGACGCCCGAGCGGGTTCCAGAAATGTTCCATCGGGGTCAGATGTGGAGATCTTGCTGGCAACGCAAGTGCCTCTACATCACGTAGTCAGTTTTTAGAGGCACTAGACACCTGTGGATGATAATTTTCTTCTTGAAAACTGACACCACGATAACGCTGCAGGAGAGGTGAAAACATGAGGACGCAGGTTGTCCGTGACGTACTGTTGTACCAAACTTCGCCAGAGGTCATATCCGATGGCTCCCACGATATGACACTGGAGTATCACCTCTGTGTCTCTCCAAAACATTTGAAAGAATGAGACCCCTCTCCAGGTCAGCGACATTGGCCATCCGGGATAGTGCATAACCGCGATTCATTGCTGGACACAGTGCTATTCATCGGCAGTATATCATGGTCACGGTACCACTCCGAACACAGACGTTTGTATTGCGCTGCTAAGGACAGCCTACGTTTGGGACGGTAATTACCTGGTCCAACTGCTACTAGTCTCCGACCAAAGGTGCGGGATGACATAAAATGTTTCAGGGAGTCCGTTACTTGTTCTCGGGTGGCAGGGGCCGATGTGAAGGCGTTACGATGTACTTGGTGGACAATACGGCTATCGTGATCGACCACCACCGTAACGAAGAGCGTGACTGTAATCTCGCTCACATGCAGTCCAACATCGAACCACTGCTACATTCGAATGCCCAACAACCCCGGATATTGCACGATTCGACCAGCCGTGCAAGTGGAGACCCACAATGAGGCCCATTTCAAAGCCTGTGAGGTGCTGATAATGCTGTCTCAAACCAGTACGTTGGAACTCCGTGTCCTTCACAGTGATAGCTCAGAAGTGATTCTGTTGACGCCCCTTATATACCTCACCAGTCCTGGTAATAACAGTAAATCGAAACAACACTAATGCACCGTCGTGGACATTCTGCCTGTTAGGACTTTGCAACTCTAATCTTTCTCACAACCACCGTTGCTGTGCACGTGTATGAAGTCACACTGGCATCCGACGATGTCTCCTAGCGGGTTCCTTTTTCCTTTATTTTTTAAGGCAGTGTAATGTCCAAATTTAGGATCACATATCAGGGAAAGTGAACAATTTCTGTCATGACAGACAAATCATGGAGGACATATGAATCGGACTATAATTGACAATGAGAACTTGAAGTATCAAATACAGGATTTAATTTGAGAAAGAAATTTCTGAAAATATACATCTGGAGCATAGCATTGTTTCGAAATTATTCAAGGACTGTGAGAAAACCGGAAAAAAAGAAAGAAACTTTTGAGATGTGATGACACAAAAAGATGGTAAATATTAAGTGTACTGGTACTGTGAGAAATGAGGCGTCAGGTGGCATTTACTCGCTGCGGCCGAAGTGGACTCTGCGTCTACCAGTGGCGATGTGCAATAACGTGTATGCCATGTTTACAATGAGGGTATCTCTACGAATTAGCAGACAGAAGACTTCACTTAGAGCAAGGAGACATTATTTCCCGGGAAACGGCTTTCTGTCCCAGAAACAGGACTCAGATTCACGACGAGTGAAGACTTATCAACAAAGCTAGGCAGCAGAAGTTTCTCCGGTTACAAACATACAGTAGAAACACCTATAGAATGAGTAAAGCGTATTGTGCATGTGGCCATCATTAAATGCAAACAATCACGTGGCTTCGTATATAGCTATCTGTATACATCTGGCCCTGAGACATAAACTTTAATATTCCAAGGTTTTCTGAAGACATTCCAGTGCAGTCAGAGAAAACAAAGGACTTGGAAAACCAGATGAACTGAGTGAACAGTGTCTTATAAGGAAGATATAAGGTGAACAGTAATAAAAGGAAAACAAGGGTAATGGAATGTAGTAGAATTAAATCAGGCAATGCATAGAGAACTAGATTATGAAACGAGTCACTAGAAGTATTGGATGAGATTTTCATTTGAGCGGTAAATGATGGCCGAACTAGAGAAGATATAAATATAGATTGGCAATAGCATGAAAAGCGTTTCTGAAGGAGAGAAATTTGTTAACATGGAACAAAAATTTTAGTCTTACGAAGTCTTTTCCCAAAGCATTTTTGTGGAGTGTAGCGTTGTGCAGTAGTGAAACTTTGACGATAAGCAATTCAGACAAAAAGAGAACAGAAGTTATTGTAATGTGGTGTTACAGAAGAATGCTGAAAATCAGATGGGTAGATCGCGTAACTAATGAGGAAGCACTGGATAGGACTGGGGACAAAAGAAGTTTGTGGCAGTACTGACTAAACGAAGGGATCGGTTGATAGGACACATTATGATATGGTATGAATCGTCAGATTAGTTCTGGAGAGAAGTGTGTGTGTGTGTGTGTGTGTGTGTGTGTGTGTGTGTGTGTGTGTGTGCGACGGGACGGGAGAGGGAGAGATGAAAATTGTTAGTAGAGGAAAACAGAGATACGAACACTGTAAACAGGTTCAAACTAATGTGTCATGACTGCAGTAAACGTTAACAATTTTAATTACGTGTTAGACCGTTACTAGAAGCGGACACAGGGTTTCAGGTGCATGGAACACGTGGGTGACAAACAGTATGAGACAACGAGCCCCAAGGCAACGAAAGGCTGTTTGTATATATAATGAAGGAATTTCTAGTGGAAATTAGGATGACAGTCAGTCGTTAAGACGATCACATGTCAAGGAGAGCCTCCAAGAGATCTCTACGAATAATTCAGAACGCCGTGTGCATCCACAATCAATTTAGAACGTAACAGAAGCTCAGGAAGGGGCAGATTAAAGAAGAATATAGATACAGCGAGTAATCCGAGCAGCCGGAATGCAGTGACACCCTTAGCAGTACCTGACGGAGCATCTGACACTTCAACTAAGAGAAGACGGTCATAGATTTTGGTGGACACATGGCAACTGCAAGCTATGTAGCAATTTTCAGTATTCACTTGTATAGTATTAAATAGAGACTGCCTGTCTGTGCCTCAAAGATTTAAGTTAGAGGTATTTCAGTGAATAGTAGAAGTTACTGATTTCTGCTTCACTTTTGTGCTATAGGACGAGTGGCCTCTGGTTGATGGTGAAATATTTCAAAGCGTTGATGATTTCTTATTTAGGCCAAGTGGCCAGTAGTTGGCAGACGGAGTGTCAGTGAAAGCACTCGTCTCTAGTAAAGGTCCTTCCTAGTGATTATTGAAAGCACCTGAAGTTCTGTTAAGGGGTATGAATCTGAGACCTCAATAAACAAATACGTTGGTTAGAACGATAAACGGACAGACAAGAAGTAACAACTTGCTACTTCCGCAGATCAGTCCTGCCAAGTCCTCGAGGATGAACGAGCTGTTGTAACTGAACATCCATTCCAACCAAGGAGAGCTCCTCGCTCTCGTCTCCGCTACAAAGGTTTAGAAACAAGCTAACTAACCGCGTATTGTCGTTAACGTACTGATCGCGTTATGCAGATTACGATGTGTTACTTATTCGGAGAAGAAGACGCACGGGGTAGAACAGCTTGAAGAGCTGGATCAAAGCAATCTCTGGACTGAAGACAATAACAATAATGGGTGCAGATCTCCAGCCCATTGTGCTTATTTCAAAGAACAATAGGAAACATTTGTACTAGCACCTACGACATGGTGAATGACTACGTGCGACTAATGCGATTAATATTTTAGTTTCCCTGAGGAAGAAGAGAGATTAAACACATAAAAACATATAAAAAGAAAGAGTGGAAGAATTTAATCGTCAAAAATATTTCCAACTGCTATAAATCGCTAATTCTGCTGCGCGTCACAACACCAAATTAGATATTTTTCGGGACACTGTCAGTTTTGAATACTAGGAATATATTGCGCAATGCTGGTACAGCACGATTGTAACATCGGAATAATAAGATAAAGCGCAGGATAAAATCTAAAAATAGCGATGGCTATCCCTTCTCTTCCTACAACGAGGAAATTAGCAACACCTAAACTGTAACATGTGTTGCAAACAAGGGAAACGCCCTTGCATTTATCCCTTAAAAGCTTTCAGCCAAGTCCATACCAGGTGTGGTTAGCAAATTATTAAGATACCTACTAAACTCGTGCACAGAATAATGACTTTTTGAGTGTAATCTCTTTGTACAAGCGATGTAATTACGGAAAAACTATACAGCACCATGATGTTCATATCGGGTCTTCAGCCGTGATTAAATGTCATTTTAACACAATATTTCGGCAGTCCACCTGACCGCGATGTTCGGTTGAGTAAGCCGTCGCATTCACTCGCCGAAACAGCTCCGGCGAGTTAGTGCGACGGCTTGCTCAACCGAAGATGATGGTCAGGTGGATCGCCGAAATATTGTGTAAAGATGACGATATGTTGCGGCTCGAGACGCGATATGGATGTCATCAATAACTAGGCCGGGAAAGTTTACGGAGTCACATATACAGTACCACATCGCGTGATAGTGGGAGTCGATGCATACTGGTGACTAAAATTCTGTGCATCTGAATGCTCTCGCCACAGATATTCCTACTCTGTGGATTTACACGCAAGTGCCCGCTATTCTGCCAAAACTTCCACTGGCGCCGGTGAGTGCGTAGTCTCTGACAGGGAAATACCATTGCGGTTAACACGCTGCTGCTGCCTGCGAGCCGCACATCTCATCGTATAGCAGAAGGATGGTTATCTTTTGTTTGTTTATACCGCAGAACATGGGTTTCTCGTAGCTTTGTTATTCCGACGCCGTTTATGCTTAGGCTCTATTTCTCTTTGTTGTAGTTATTGTGACAGCAAAACTAAAATATTAATCTTAAGTAGCTGTTTAATAGCTATTACACATTCTTTCGTGTTTGGCAAATACAGCAGCACCGTATAGCTAGTATTGGTGTCAGTGTGGGGCACAGACGTCCGAAGTGGCAGGCAAGAGGAGGTACCTGACGCGTCCCCCCTCCCCATCCCTGCCCCCACGTGGTGTATGGACTACAGAGCTTTTATTAGTTGCAGAATTCTCGTAACACTCCTAGAAGTGATTTCCCGTAATTCCCAAGAATCTGTCACTTGGGGAACTGTTGCGTTGCTCAGCATGTGGCATGATGCGCCACGACACTGATCAGCTCATTTATATCAAATAGGCAATTTCAGAGTCTTCCCTTTGCTCCTACCCACTGGATAAACTTCTGCGGACGCCCATGGTGACAGAGTATCAAGAATGTAACATATCCTGCGCAAGTGAGCATTCAGCTGCGTACGACATCTGTGCGAGGGAGACGTTCACAGTCGGAACGAGATATAGAATATTCGTAATTACCCAAAATATCCTTGGATGTTCCTCACGAGATTCCTTTACTGCACCACATGAAGTAAGAGAATTCATAGTCTAATGAGGAGGATGACCCCTCTATAGCTAGCCATTACCCATTCTATTGGTGACAGAAATTACAGCAATGGTAAAACGTGGATTCAGTACGTGAAACCAAAGCGCTAGACTAGTCATAGTGCTTCACGCGATCAAATCAATAATTGGGAGTCAGTAGTACCATATTTTTTTAAGGACGGTTTTCTATGAAATTAAAATTTCTCAATTAATAATTCGGACTTGGTGTTTATTAAAACTTGCCTATATGACAATTAACTACATGGACTTATCAGACTGTTTCTTTCGACTAAGGCAAACGCAGGCTACATATCGACCATTGAATTAGCGTGAAGATAAATCTTCACAGGTCTATTCGCTCGTCGGTTGAATTTTCTTGTGTGACAAAATACTGGTGGACTCGAATCGCTATTAAGTACGAGACAAACAGTGCCCTCAACAAATTTCTGCGCAGTATTTATTTTTACCTGTGACGTCGTAGTTCCATTTTAGGCGCATGAGCGTCAAAGTTAAATTAGCTTTGTGTAACTTGGACACGTGTTTAACTAGAACATTTTGAAGCGCTTGCGGAACGCTACTAAGGACCCAAAATGAGGCAGTAAAATTTTTTGTGGGATGTAAATAAAATCGGTATTAAACTGAAAATTAGAAAATAATGAAAGACCCACAATACGCTCGAAATTATACAAACGTAAGTCAGAGGAAAGATCGCGTCGGAAGGAATCAAAAAACCTAAAATGTCCAGTGGCGAGTGAATGTGAGAGCTACAGCAGCGTCGAAAAGGAAACTGGAAAACGTCACATAGCGATTCCGCAGCTGACCCATCGAGCATACAGCGTTTGGAGATAGCCCAGAATTCTGACTTATCTATTCTGTAACCAGTATACTTCTTTATGCAACCATAGAACAGTAATTAAATCGCGTATTAATGCGAAACACTTTTTATCCTTTCATCGCGACGATTTCACGAAAAATCTACGGCGCAAACCCGAACTGCGCGCATAGAATTCTTTTTTTTTTTTTTTTTTTTTTTTTTTACTAGTTTCGTACATCGGAAGCGAGCATCCTAATACAATGACGGTACTAAAACATCCACACCAAGAAGGAGCTGTGCGACATAAACCAAAGTTGGTAATGTGTTTCTACATCTGAAAGGAGATGCCTTCCCGCCGGAGGTTCGAGTCCTCCCTCGGGGCCGGCCGAGGTGGCCGAGCGGCTCTAGGCGCTACAGCCTGGAACCGAGCGACCGCTTACGGTCGCAGGTTCGAATCCTGCCTCGGGCATGGATGTGTGTGATGTCCTTAGGTTAGTTAGGTGTAAGTAGTTCTAAGTTCTAGAGGACTGATGATCACATCAGTTAAGTCCCATAGTGCTCGGAGCCATTTGAACCATTTGAACCTCCCTCGGGCATGGATGTGTTTGTTGTTCTTAGCATAAGTTAGTTTAAGTAGCGTGTAAGTCTAGGGACGATGATCTCAGCAGATTGATCTCTTACGAATTCACACACATCTGAACATTTTGAAACATGATGGCCGGCCCCTGTTGGCCGAGCGGTTCTAGGCGCTTCAGTCTGGAACCGCGCGACCGCTACGGTCGCAGGTTCGAATCCTGGCTCGGGCATGGATGTGTGTGATGTCCTTAGGTTAGTTAGGTTTAAGTAGTTCTAAATTCTAGGGGACTAATGACCAGAGATGTTAAATCCCATAGTGCTCAGAGCCATTTTTTGAAACATGATGTCTCTTCAGATTTCGCTAGCGGCGACACTCTGATGATGCAAATCAGATTTGCTTTAAATACGCGAGGTAGCGGTTGTGCGCTTTAGTTAGCTTTGAGATTGGACGTGTTGAGTTGATTCTAGTCGAGAATGTCATTAAGGCGACAAAATGCCTTTATCAACATCTCACTGCAGATAGTGCAATAGCGCTACGAGAAGCTGGATGTTCCTTCTACGATATTGCTGAACGGCTTGGTAGGAATGTAGCTTCTGTATATGATTGCTGGCAGCGGTGGTCATGAGAATATACGGTCGCAAGAAGACCGAACTTCGAATGGCCACGTGGCATAACCGAGGGGCAAGACCATCCTGTTCGGCGTATGGTTCGGGCTCGTCTTACTGCTGCGGCAGCAGCAATTTGAGCAGCATTTGGCGCCACAGCAACACAACGAACTGTTACATATCAGTTACTTCAAAGACTGCTCCGAGCCAGACGCCCTGTAGTGTACATTCCACTGACCCCAATTCATCATCATCTGCGGCTTCAATGGTGTCAAGCGAGAGCTCATTGGGGGGTAGGGTGGACGTCTGTTCTGTTTTCTGACAAAGCTGGTTCTGCCTCGGTGCAGTGATGGCCGCGTGTCCGTTAGAAGGAGGTCGGTTAAGGGCCTGCATCGAACCTGTCTGCGTGCTATACACATTACACATACGCAATTTTGTCACATGATGACATGGTTGGAGACCGTGGCTGTTATTTGAAGACAAATGTTGATGGTATTGGGACAGCAACCAACCACAAATGTATTTTAAGTTCCTTTATTGAAAAGGTACCGTTACCGCTTTCGAATCATTACAATTCACCTTCAGAAGGCTTCATGCTTTCATTAGAACATGCTGTGAGTTTTTTATTTATTAGTTGTCCTAAAATATAAATAATACATAATTATAAGCACGCCACACAGATGGTTGCGTTACAGATTTGTATTGGGATGTGGCTTACGTGAAATGTCGGTTTGGAGCCTTTATTTTCGTAGTTTTCGTCCAACAGATGATGCTCGTAGTTTTCGCCACAATTATTCAAATTTATGTGTGAAACGATAAGAATGTGGTGAAAACTACGAGCATCATCTGTTGGACGAAATCTATGAAAACAAATACTCCAAACCGACATTTCACGTAAGTCACATCCCAATCCAAATCTGTAACGCAACCATCTGTGCAGCGTGCTTATAATTATGTATCATTTATATTTTAGGACAACTAATCAATGAAAAACGCACCACATATTCTAATGAAAGCATGAAAGCCGTCTGACCATAAATCGTAATGATTCGGAAACAGTAATGGTACCTTTTGAATAAAGGAACTTAAATTTGTGGCTGGTTGCTGTCCCAACACCATCAACACTAGACACACACCTGGAGTTAGGTTCTGGCATACGATTTCAGTTGACAGCACGAACGCTCTCGTGGTTATCCCACGCACCCTGACTGCAAATTTGTACGTCAGTCTGGTGAATAGACATGATGTGTTGCCACTCATGAACAGCATCCCAGGGGGTGTTTTTCAACAGGATAACGCTCGACAGCACACAGCTTTTGTAGCATAGCATCCTCCACGCAGCGTCGACATGTTACCTTGGTCTGTCCGATCACCAGATATGTCTCGAATCGAGCACAAATGAGCCGTCATTGGACGACAACTCCAACGCCATTCACAACCAACATTCGCCGTCCCTGTATTGAACGACCGAGTGCAGCAGGCGTGGAACTCCATCCCACAAACTGACATCCGCCATTTGTACTACACAGTACATACCCTTTTTCATGCTTGTAATCAACATTCCGGCGTTTACACCTGTTATTAAAGTATCTGCATCCCAAATCAGCTATGGCTTATCTCGCACATACATTAATCTGTTATCTTGTAATGTTAATCACTTAAATATGTTACCTAGACAAATGTTTTCCCGAAGTTTCATTACTCTGCATCAATTACGTTTTGGTGTTCCGACTTCTTTTCGTCAGTGTATATTCATTAACCAGATGATAAAAAGTTAGAGGTTTCAAACTCTGATGTTTGCCATCAGGTAGAACTCGTCAGATAAATCAATAATATGGAAGGGTAATAGGAAAATATGTGACAACTATCGTGGAATCACACTCATATTCCAAGTAGCAAAAATAATGGAGAGGATACTGGAAAGATGAGTGTGAGAAAAAGTGGAAGGGCAGTTAGAAGAGGAGCAGTATGGCTTTCGTCATAGTAGATCAACAGTGGACCCAATCTTTAGTATGAGACAGTTGGTGGAAAGACGTTGGGAATATGGGAAAGATCTGGTGATGACATTTCTCGTCCTAGTGATAGCATATGACAGTATTCCCAGGGAAAAGGTATGAGCAACCTTGAAGAGAAACGGAGTTGGAAAGCAAACACTTGAAGTCATCCAGTCAATATATGAAAAAAGCTCTAGTTGTGTGCACACACCAGTTGTAAGAACTGAATGGTTTAGGAACGTTACGAGACTAAGACTAGGAAGTGTGATATCACCACTACTGTTTATAATGGTGATGGATGAAATAGTTAAAGAGACGAAAGAAGCCCATACAGGAAGGGGGATGAAGCTGTTACTACTTGCTGATGATGTTGTTTGTGGGGAAAAAGGAGGTCCAAAAACAGACATCCTAAATGATAAGGTCGAGAAATATGGAATGAAATTTAGTGTGGAGAAAAGCAAGACCATGGTGGTAGCCAGAGGGGATAGACAGGGCAAAGGACAAATTCATATTAAGGGAGGGGATATTGAAATAGTGGGCAACTTTAAATATTTTTGAAGTGTATTAATGGGGAATGCTCGTTTGGAGACAGAAATTAGCAAAAGAATACAAGAGTAGTACATTTTACCAGCGTGTGAGGGGCTTGGTGTGGGGAAAGGAAGTGCCAATGAGGTGCAAGCTGGGGCTATACTAGACTTACTTCACACCCATACTAATTTACGGCTCAGAGACTTGGACTATGACTAGAAGAGAGGAGAGTAGGATACAATCCAGTGAAATGAAGTTTCTGAGAAGTTTGCTAGGGAAGACGAGAAGAGACAGAGTGAAGATGTTAGGAAGAAAATCGGATGGAGAAGTTGACAGAAAATTCAAAAGAATAGATTAAATGGTTTGGGCATGCGAAGAGGATTGGAGAGGGAAGAACACCAAGAAGATTGATGGAGTTCAAGATTGAGAGAAAGAGGCGAAGAGGAAGACCGAGAACAAGATGGATTGATACAATAAATTGAGTTGAAGGAGGAGAAACCTGCTATGGAACCAAATTGTGGAAGAAGAATGGTGGAAAGCCAGAGTAAAGTGGCAAAGCACCATTGATACCCCAACCCGACCAGATGTTGGATAGAGGGGAAACGAAGATGATGATGGAATCTACAGCAGTATACGTGTACACTAGTGCCTTACAACTCGCTATTGTAGTTAACAGTTGCAAAAACTCAGGTTTAGTTTATTTATGCAAATTACAGTTACCTATTAAAACATTTGTTTATTTTTGATTACCTAATGTTTTTGGAATAGGGAGTTTTTGGATCCTCCTTAACGTAAATATTTTGTTTGTTCTGCTCTAACTAAATTCGGCGTTAGCTCGCCATTATCAGTAAGTTTTCTTTTATTCTACAAGTATGACACACGAAATGCATTTTTACATAGTGGAACATATTAATTTTTAATGTTGTTTCGAATTATTTTTCGCTAACGTTCAATACTGTACCTTTCAGTTATTATAATCCTTACATGTCCCTAATTTAGGGGTTGTTGTGCGTTTCTCACATCGCATGACATTTAGAAAATGAATGCCTGTTATTAATGAAATCTGTTTATGAGATTATTTTGTTTTATTATGAACTTACGTAATTGATACGTTCCCAAAGTTTGAAATTACGACTGTAATGTAAAGATTCGGTGAATTTGAAGAGAGTGTAGATTTCCAGTACAGAAAAAAACAATTCCTACAGATGAAGAGTTGTGTGAGTACATGATAGCTGAAGTGTGCGTGCAATGTTAGTGGAACGTTTCAAGCAGGTGTCGCAACATAGTAAGCCCTATTTCGCCCGCCCGGTTAGCCGTGCGGCCTAGAGCATTGCATCCGACCGGCGGTTTACTGTCGAGGTTCGGTGTGCCGGCCAGTCCGTGGATAGTTAGTTTTTAAAGCGGCTTTCCATCTGCCTCGGCGAATGCAGGCTGGTTCCCCTTATTCCGCCTCAGTTACGCTACATCGGCGACTGCTGCGCAAACACTTTCTCCTCGTACGCGTACACCATAATTACTCTACCACGCAAACATTGGGCTTGCACTCGTCTGGTGTGAAACGTTCCCGAGGGAGGGGGGGGGGGGGTCCACAGGGAGCCGAACCGCACATTAATCCTGGATGTGAGGCGGTGGTGGGGTGAGTGGACTGCTGTAGCTTGTTGTGGAGTTGTGAATCACTGAGGGCTATAGTGGGGAAGAAGCCTCTCCGTCATTTCTAGGTCCCCAGTTCCATGCCGTACAATACAAGCCTGTTTCACTCTCTGAGAAAGGTAAAAGCGTTGGCATGACGAATGTTGTGACGTAACAAGACTGTTACGCCACACTGAAGTAGCCGAAAGAAAGGCACGCGTACACACACGCCGACGGGTGTGAATTCTGGAACAGGATAACTATTGAATGGTAGCAAGAAAAGTACGTAGCTGCTTTATACTTAACTTTATTAGTTGATGACTACAGCGTTCTTCTTGAGACATTTATACTATAATTCTCAAACTATGTAAGGCTAATGGCGCCTTGCTAGGTCGTAGCCATGGACTTAGCAGAAGGCTATTCTAACTGTCTCTCGGCAAATGAGAGGAAGGCTTCGTCCGTATTGTCGCTAGCAATGTCGTCGTACAACTGGGGCGAGTGCTTGTTCGTATCACGAGACCTGCCTTGTGGTGGCGCTAGGTCTGCGATCACACAGTGGCGACACGCGGGTCCGACATGTACTAAATGGACCGCGGCCGATTTAAGCTACCACCTAGCAAGTGTGGTGTCTGGCGGTGACACCACAACGAATATCAGATTGACAGACGGTGCAGACAGTTAGCTGTTGTGTATGGCTATTAATCAAGCACATTATTATTGAACCTTGGACATAGCGTGTTTCGGTGGCTTACCGTGAGTTTTTATCGTGATATTTCATGATGACAGGCTGGACCATTTGATACCATATGCACAGCTGTCTTGAAAGTATTCACAACGGGATGCGTTTTCCTTAATCACCACTGTACTTGTTTACAATAGCTTCACAGCGTATTTCCGATAACGGCCACGGAAGGTCAAGTGCAATAATATCGTGGTCGGACTGTACAGAATGAGTCTGGCTCAGGACAGTAGCGTGGCAAGCAGAGTAGCCACAGGTGCTTCCAGAAGACTGCATTTCAAGAAGATCATAGAATGGTGCGACTGAATGCGACAAATAGGCGAATGACACAAGTTGAAATCCTCCTCATGGCTTTCAGCTATAGAGTAGAACATCAATTCCTGAAATGTATGAAATATATTAGGGACGTAGTCTGAAAATTTGAGTATAGGCATTTATCATGGCTTTTATTGGTGGGATTCCAAACTGGAACACAATTTTTGTTACTGATGAGGATGTGTTCCTTCCATTAGGCAGGTCCTTCATAGTAAGTCCTACGTTCTCCTGTGCTCCTGGTTTTCTGCCGTCCTTTTCATTGTTCTGCATGATCCATTTTTCTTGTTGTTACGAATTAACTGGTATCTTCTGCTTTCCGTTATTCTCTTCCCAGTCAACATTTATTCTAGTGCACCCTTTCTTATGCAGCCTCTTTTCATCCCGTGACCTAGCCAATATAGTTTCATCCTCTTAATTGTTTCCAGTATCTGTGTTTCTCATTCACCGTGTGAAATGTAAACGCATTTCGCATTTTACCTGCCCACCTTCCATTCTTATCGAAATCCATGTCTCAAAAGCCTCCAAAAAGTCCTTTCTCTCTGCAGCAGTGTTGTGTGTCACCACCGCACAGGACAATACGGCAAACAAAACACTTCACCATTGTTTTCTTTAACTGTTTACTCACGGACCACAGAAAATGCTCCTCCTCCCGTAAAACACTTATTTTGCAATAGCTATAGTTCTCGTTATTTCTTAATTATAAAAAATGGCTCTGAGCACTATGGGACTCAACTGCGGAGGTCATTAGTCCCCTAGAACTTAGAACTAGTTAAACCTAACTAACCTAAGGACATCACAAACATCCATGCCCGAGGCAGGATTCGAACCTGCGACCGTAGCGTCTTAATTATATTCCGTGTTACTGTTTATTTTATAATCAAAATTCCTAAAGACACCAATTTGTTCCTCTAAATCGTCACAAAGTTTCACTATTGTAGCTGTGTATAACATACGATTACGTTGAAAATATTGCTGTGGAACCGTTTCTACTAAAATGTCCCGTAACTTACGTAAGAGCCCTAACAAAGAGGCAAATCAAATCGGAATAAAGCGAAGTGGTACCAGTGACTGCGAATACTTAAATACTTACATTACGATTTCCTATGTTAAACAGCATACACAGCTAAATGGAAAGCCAATGTGAAAGCAAGCTGAACTCTGCAAAGAACGAGGGAGACTGTATGGCCATAAAACTGCAGGAAGTCATCCCCTTAGTCGTGTTTGCAGAATCACTACTCGCGAGCTGTGTGACCACGAAACTCGTGCCGCTTACCGGTAGAACACCGGAAGAACTGCCTTTATGAAAACAGTGGGCAGCCAAACTTTGCCGAAAAACAGAGGCTGTCAAGATAACATCTTAGACAGTGGAGTGGGAACAGAAAGACTGGGGCTTCTTTGAAGACCGTGGGCTGCCAACACCTCACACAGGTGCTGTCAAACAGAATGTTTAAGGAAATGTAAAAACGGCTACCACTGGTTCACGTGAATAATTTCTGAAGTGGGTGTAAGGAGAGTGACTGTGCTTAGAGACGTCGTACCGTTTAGCCAGCATACGAAAGCAGGCAGAGATGGGGAGTAAATCGGACACATTTTGGAGCGCCAAGCGTAACAAGGTTTTTAGTTGGTTAACCACCTGAAATACGAATATGGGAGGGAGACCACCATCTTGTAAGGTAACTTCTTACAAGTCATTAATCACAAGAATTGGTGTTCAGCCAATCAAAATTGCAAGACGCTGAGAAACGCAGAACACAGAATTTTCCTTGTCAGAAGCGCTCTGCAGATAGATACTCAAAAATGGTTCAAATGGCTCTGAGCACTATGGGACTTAACTTCTGAGGTCATCAGTCCCCTATAACTTAGAACTACTTAAACCTAACTAACTTAAGGACATTACACACTTCCATGCCCGAGGCAGGATTTGAACCTGCGACCGTAGCGGTCGCGCGGTTCCAGACTGTAGCGCCTAGAACCGCTAGGCCACTCCGGCCGGCGATAGATACTCCTGGGGCAGGCTAGTCCACGGGCAGACGTCACTTCTAGACGTCTCCTGACTAGTCTAGGATGAGAGGCTCTCATCAGTCTGAGTTGAACGTAGAATCGACAGAGATGGGCTGATGGTACAGAGTCAGTGCATGATTCCGCAATCACTTTAGCCGCCATTTGCAAATTATGAATATGGTGAGGAGATCCAGCCACAACAGCGAAGAAAACTGTTGGGAAAAGTGAATCATTTGTAACGATGCTCGGCAATTTCAGACCTCACTCCAAAGTTCAAGAGTTTCAAAATGCTTCCAACTCTGGCAGCAGGTGTGTTAATTTCTGCCTCTATACACTAACCTTCGACAATCACTGTAAGACTTCCATAAACTATTTTGTTCAGATACACGTTTACTTGAATCACATTCCCGATCCTCTAGCCAAGTTTGTCAAGGCATTAGTTTATTCGTTTCAGTGATAATTTATTTGTTGTGGATTTGACTACGTCTGTGTAATAAACTGAATCCTTCAGATCATTGTTTAATTTTGTAGTCAGGTGAATTCCTTTACCATTGATTTGATGGGTCATGACTCACTTGTGTTAGACATTACAGGGCCAAATTAATATATTTAACTAACGATTCCAATTAAAGTGTTGTACCTAGACGATACACAAGGGCTAAAAACATATACGCTAGACTTACAATGTACGAAATAAAATTAATAAGTTGAGTAATATTACGGACACAATCAGCAGAGTTCTGAAAACTCATAATATTCGAGATTAAAATTTTATAAGACTGTTGCAATACTAAAGTTCAGATATGAGCTCCGTGTACTTGCTTTAAACTCGCCAGTGGCTCCTGTGACGTCATCTCCGAACTCACTGTCACCATGTGCCTGTAGTCTCAACTCGTGAGTATCCGCCGCAGCCCACTCGTCACCTACTTCTGTTTCCGGGTACAAGCGGAGAGGAGAGCGAATACACAAGTTCACAAGTGTAACCACGGACTTCAAACTCCTTTAAAATGTAAGTTACTGTTCCTTTATTAGACACAATCATGATTTCGGCTTTATAGAGATTCTCAAGTGCAAGTTGAAATGTCATGAAACGTCCGACCTGCCGAAATGACAGAAGCAAGTTGTATAAGATGTAACAACTGATTGATTAGCCGTGGCTATTGTTCTGTTTAATCATACACTTATTTAGATAAAAATTCTTCGAAGGCTGCTGTAAATTTATTTCTGTATTTAATATCAGTTCAGGGAATGGCTAAAAATTAAGTTGATGTATACACAATTCCGAGCCGTTACGGGGTCTGTAACGACAGTACCATAAAACGTGCATGAGAATGAAGTGCAGTCTCTAAATGGTGATTAATTATTAAAATAAGTTAGAGAAATGAAGGATAAGCAACACAACTCGCTGTTAGTCTATAAATGCGAGTGCCATGACCAACTGAGTACAAATATAGCACGCTATTTTGTCGCAGAAATAAGTGATTTGACTCTGTTCACAGTTTTCATTTGATGCAGCACATACGTATTCTCATGGTGGAGGTGGAATAAACAAGAATACAACCATTTTGTTTGCATGTTTTTCGTCTGAAGTATGGTGTCTATAGCGTGAAACGTATTCCAGATATCACTCCTCCTCTAATGAAAGACATCTGAGGTTGTCTACTTTGCATTAGTTTATTTTCGTCTTGCACCCTCCACAGTCTCACTAAACGCATCTTCGTTAAAGGCCATCTGATGCCGACAATCGGTCATTTCGCCTTGTCAGTGCTGCTCTATAGCAGCAAGACCATGTAAACATATTCTGTAATAACAATAAGTCACGGCTAGCCCTAAACTCCCACACGCTTCAGTGAGAGAGAATGAGCCAACGAGTATGAAGCGACCGCAGCGCCACAGTTCACATACTTGTCATACTCGCGGAACCACAGAGGGAACGAAGGAAGCCCAGTCGCACTCAAGTAAGAGCGGCGCCTTGATTTGTGAAGTATGCAACCCGCAACATGGGACTCGTACTCGTTCCAATTCTGATCTCTACGCACTACCAACAGTACGCAGTGTAACTCCCCCTTAGAAAAATTATGAATGACTGTGCTGGTAAACTTCTACGTTCTTTGATTTTCGAACAGCAGAGCAAAACTGAACCTACTCAGACATTTCTCTCTTCACTTATTCTGATCATCACTAAACTGACACACAATATTTTTTAGCAGAACGCAATCTGGCTTTCAACAATCGCTACAAAAGAATGGCCCTGACTAACAATAACCTATACCTTTCATGAATCACTTACTTCACAAAAATCTTCGTTACTCGAACTATGGCAATACAGCGAGCGCCAATACTGCCAGCTAAATAAAAGATTCTAACTACTGAAGACAGTAACTACTGATAGGCATAGTTTGCAAATGAAAGATTTTGATAGAGAACAAACAATGTATTTACCTTAATAGTGTTTCAAAGTCACCATATATATATATATATATATATATATATATATATATATATATATATATATATATATATATCAATTCATGACATCCATCCTTACAAATTTCCTTTTTCTGGCGGACACACGTCCAGATCGTCCGCTTATAGCAACCTCTCAAAACTCTGGCATCTCTCTCTCCACATTCACCACTGCTAGCGGCTCACCTCCAACTGCACAACGCTACGCGCTGTTTGCATCCAACTGCCCAACACTACAAAGCGAATATTCTAACAATGCCAAGTAGCCACAGACTGCACACAGGACAGTCAGTGATTTTCATACAGAGCGCTACGTGGCGTTACCAACATAAAAAGCTAAACAGCACAAAGATTTTTCCAAGAAGTGTAAAGGCCTGTAAAAGAACAGATGGCACCAGAAATATTTACATAAAATACAGAGTTAAATGCATTCAGTGTAAAAGGAAAGTTAGGGGAACACAGGAGAAGGTGGAAAGAAATTTGGCAAAGAATGTATCCTGGAGTATTGCCAGTAAAAAGAACAGAAATACAAACAAAAACGAAAAAGAAACTCTGCAAGGTGGAGGAAAGATTAGAACTGCAAAGGAAATAAAGACCCTGAAGAGGGAAGTAAAGAAGAAGATGTAGCGTTCTTGCCTGTACGCGCGCGTCGGCCTTGGAAGGTCATTTGATCCCTTGTCCTTAAGACACGAAGCAGTTCTGATAACAATAGTGACGTAAATATGTCCGCAGGCTCCACAAGCAGAGCTTCCGAAATGCCGGACGCTCCTGACAGGGACGATCGATACTGAGGCAGCAACAGTGACCGGGAGAAGACGGGTCGGGTCGTTAGCCCGCGCCTCATTAGCCATTCTTACAGCTGTCCGGGGCGTATGTAGACGCGTGTAACAAGGGCCCATTACCGATACAAGGCACAGACGGCCGGCACGCCGTGCGCGGACCACTTAGTGTTTGGCAGCGCGCTGGCAATCAGGGCATGCATATTCAGCGCCGCCTCGCCCAGTGTTTCCCACAGCGACACGGGAGGACGCTCTGGACAGGGCGCTGGCCCGCGGCCCCGCGACTCTCCAGCGCCCGGCAAGCAAGAAAAGGAGCAGCGAAGGTCATACGATACGGTGGCCAATACTAGCCCTTGGATTCGGTGCCTTTGTAGCAAACGGAAAATCCACACATTCAGTAGGTCTGTTCTCTGCCATAACCGTATGATAAGTGACCACGACATAATTTCAGGCATGACTTGTCTGGAAGAACATACGCAGTTTCGGTCCCGCAGCCGTTCTGAATCAGTCAAGACGTAAAGGAATTGATGACATTAGCTGCCAGAGAACATTGATTTAAATCACTGCGGAAGTTGCAAATTTGTGCCGATCTGGGATTCGAACCTGGGTCTCTTGTTTATTGGGCAGATATGTTGACCACTGCGCCATCCGGACACACTGGTCGCCGCAACTGCACGGACTACCCTAGCGCGCCTCCCGTCAAACTAAATTTCTCAACTTATCCACACACTAACTGTTATTGTGTTCCTTGCCCAGTGTCCTAATTATAAAGAGCGTACTAAGCAATCGCTCTGAAGTGATCAACCGGTCGTTGTAGTGTAACGACGTATAGATTTGTTTAAGTGATTTTCATTTGACATATGACCATGTGCAGACTTCGTCACCTACGTCAGTTACAACACACTTCAAAATTATTTAAACTCTTTTTAAAATTTGTCTTTGAATGGTTCTTGAACGAAACTCTAATTAAAACATCAACATTTGATTCGTATGCGCAGAATCACGTCACTCAGTCCTATTGGTTTGCGCAAACTTTTTCTCAATTTAGATGTCGTTTTGTTTCTTCTCAGAAGTTATATTAACGCAAGTTATCTGATTTAATAAATATTAGAACCACATTGCACAAACTTTCAAGACTCAAACTCGCGATGAACGTTGTCAAAATTAATAATCTTGTCAAATAGATTATTAATTCATTCACATAATTCTTCATAAATAAATTCTCAGAACACGTATAGTAGTATACACTACTTTATTATCTTCATACATATAGAAGTGAACCTGAGCCTTGACAAGATAGGACTGAACACTTACACATGATTAAACTTTCTATGACGTCATTGTTGTACAAAACATTAAAAAATCATAATTTTTCAATTTTTAGAAGCACGACGCAACAACTCGGTTTCAGGATCTTCTGTTGCTCTTTGGCTGTCGACCCGCGACGTATAGTGGCCAGTAATTTTCTCTCTGGTCCCGGCAACGAAGATGCTGTCTTCGTTCGTTGCGCCGTCCTCTCCGTACATGAAACATAAAAAATAAATACAAACTTTAGACAATTCACAACCATTACAAATATTACAAAAAATACATAAACAAAAACTAAATTAAACCTATATTCACCTGCAAACTGGGCTGACACTGGTGGAGGGGTGACGCTTCAATTCCGCGTCCCACTACATACCCCACCCACAAGCTCAGTTTGTCAGGTTTTAACCGAAAATAAAACTTCTTCTATATACAATATTTAACTGTTAATATTATACATTTTTTCTCACATTTTCAGTAATCTAAAGTCCTTGCTCTTAGATAGATTCAATCCTTTTATGACGATATTGTTGTGACTATTTGTCATTTACTTTTAATTGTGCTATTATGGTAATTCATAACCGAATATATGGAGATTACTCCTTTTCATTTAATAGTTGCTAGTAAATAATAATTTAGTACGTTCTTTAACGTTGTTACATTAGGACAGAGCGTTCAAATTGTGATAGGTTAGTTTCAGTTTTATTCATTTACTAGAGTTATTCTTTCCACTAATGTATATTACTAATAAGTTTCTCCCAATAACTAATAGTACTATTTACTTTACGTCGTTCTTTTCCCTAATGCTTTATTTATGCCTGAGGCCATGAAGAAATCAAGCAAAACTTTCTTTAGAATCTCGGCACGGCTTTCTTTACCTTCGGACACTTTGTTGGGTAACAGCCATTTATTCAGGAGAAACAAGCGAGAGAGCCCCGTTTGGTGTGTTCTATATTAACACTATTACAAATCTCTATTAAAGGCACTCTGCTATGTTCTCGTGAGCCATACAGCTCTGGACGCCTATGGTCCCTAAAATTATTAACCATCCCCTTTGGTTCCTACTATCCGAGTAAATAAAAAATGTACAAAATTCCTTCCGACCTAATAACAAAATTTCTTCCATATAAATCCCCTTTTAGTTATCTTTCTCTTGTTGAAGTACCGGTAGATAATTGTAGAACACTTGTTTAAACTTCCTTTTATTTCTTTAAAATAACACGTAACTATCACGAAAAACTTCACATGAATAAACTATGAACGCTCTTCCGTATGTAAAATGTACTAAATATTAACTTATTTAGGAATGAAGGGTTTCATTTGATCGACACTATATAATCCTTTAATTACACCTGATGAAGGTTCCATAAGAATTAACGCTTTGGGATGTACAATCTTATGAACAAAATATGGACCTTCAAAGATAAAGAAGAATTTTCTACATTCCTTATTGATCTTCGAACTTTAAGGATGAGATCATACTAATACAAGGTCTTCCTTTTCTCGTCCGGATGGACAATTCGTAGAATAACATTTTCCTTTCCTTTACATAATTCGGTAACCTACTAATTAGGACTGGTATTAGATGACTTTCAATAATTGGTTCTTCAATTAATTTAGCACTGTTTAAATGCCATTCAAAATAATTTCTATAACCTCCCCACCGTTTAGAATATGGAGGAGGGTCTAACAACTCTAAAGTGAAGTGTTGTTGTTTTCCTCTTGACCAATAATTTTGTTTAAACTGCTTAACGAAATCATCCCAGTCCCTAAATTCAGTTCTATGCAGTACTGCCCATTCCGCAGCTTCTGCTTCTAAATGTCCTATTACAAATTGAATCCGTTTTTCATTACTCCATTTAGGAGATAATGAAGTTTCAAAGGCTTTTATAAAGATTATAGGGTGAAGTTCGCCTCCTGGTTTGAATACAGGAAATCGACTTGCTACATTTGAATTTGTCGTTATATCATCCAAACATTCTGCGAGAGACATAGTTGGATTTTGTTTAGATTGCAGAGACGGAGTTGCGTCGGATTTGCTTGCCATGATTTCTTTATTTGTATTGTTGTCGTCCGAGCTAGCAAACACAATGCGACTGTTGTCTCTGATTACGTTTTTACTTCTACTACTTGAAATGTTTTCATTATTATCTAATTCCGATAACCGTTTAGTAATTTCCTGTATTCTCATTTCTGTATTGGATACGCGGTTAGCTAATATCGATTCTTCACTGTGTTCACGATGTGAACGCTCTGTACCTTCGTAAATGTTATTATCTTTGGAGGTCTCAAGGTTACTGCATATTTCAGTAATTAAAAATTTCATGTTTTCTATTTCAGTATGATCTTTTTCTACTTGATGAGTTAATGTCTCTAATTCTACATTATCTATTGAAGGAATCTCTACAAGTTTGGTAGAGACCTCTTTAATAGATTCTAATAATTCTCTACGAACAGTTTCTGTTTGCATAGAAAATTCATCTCGTAACTTATCGTTATTTTTCTCTATTTCATTTACAACTAAGATATTGACATTATCTAGTCTCTCGGTTAAGTCAGTAATATCATTTCGCATGTGAGCTTTTTCCTCACGTGATTCCTGGAAATGTTCTTCTAACCTTTTACAATTACCAGCAATCTTATAACTAAGTCCTACTAGTTTTTCCGACATTCAACTTTAGAAGCCTCTATTTTATCACTTAATTCTCGACTGGTTTCATTAAGATGTTCCTGTAACCTGTCTGTCGATTTTGTTAGCTCCCCTTTAAGTTCCTCTTTTAATCTAGCCGTAGATTCGTCGTTAGACTGTTTTAATCTAGTAATAGATTCTTCGTTAGGCCGTTTTAATCTAGCCATAGATTCTTCGTTAGACTGTTTTAATCTAGCCATAGATTCTTCGTTAGACTGTTTTAATTCCTGTTTTAATCTAGCAGTAGATTCTTCGTTAGACTGTTTTAATTCCTGTTTTAGTTCCTCTTTCAATCTAGCAGTAGATTCTTCGTTAGATTGTTTCAATTTAGCGATCGCCCTAAAAAGGGATCTCATGCTCCTATCGGACATGGATTGATCTTCGTCTGACATTTCACTTCCCGACATTATTGTAAGATATTAACTAGTCACACACGCAGACTTGTAATCAACAACCCTGTAAAAGCACACTCCCTATGTACAACACTCCACTTCCCACTTAAAACAGACTCACCGGACACTAATATTGTAGTTTGTGGTTCTCAGTGATCAGTGTGCTGCTATGGGCTGCAGAAGTAACAGCCGTCGATGCAGCCGCTGAGATGCTGCGACCCCGCTTCCGCAACCGGCAGGACGCTGAGTCGAACACCGGAGACGTCACTGGCTGCAACCACGCCCGGCCGCACCGTAGACAGGCGAAGCCCTCAGCAACACCTCTAATACCAGCCTGAGGAACGCCCCCCAGCTGACGTACTGGGCCTGTTAGTTTAGGGAGGAAAAGGTTGTCGGGGTTTGCAGCGTTCAGCTGCTGCCCAACAGATGCGCCTTCTCGTGGAATAACTGCGTGACCGTACTGCTTGGCTGCGCTCCGTCAGTTGCCCACACCTGCGAAGCCGCCACTGGCTGGTGAAGGCTCCACGAAGACTCGCGTTGACTTCCGAAGGACTCTTGATGTTTTAATTGTCTCGTACCTGTGTGCCTTAGATGCACACAAGTCCTGTTTATAAGGTCGCCACGGTGTAGTGTAAGAGTCGAACATCACACATATAGCTTGTTTGGAAATTCGTTTGAAAACATGTTTGCTAGGTAGGTATGCAACAGGGTAATAATGGTGGGGGGGGGGGGGGGGCGCTTACGTCGGATCGGTTGATGTCATTTGACATCTGTCCTACCTCTCTGACCTGGTTCGAGCATTGTTCTTGTGGCTTTGAGTGTTAGAGCAAGATGGTTGAGTACACGTTTGCAGAATACACCGATATGATCCTTCTGTATGGCTAATCTCTTCGCCTTTATCAAGATCGCCATCCACAACACCCGACTCCATCGCATACTCTTTCCTCCATAGTTGTTTTGAGAAAGTGGTACCTTCACCGTCAGCAGGTGCGACTGTGGTGCTTCAAGTAGACGTGGCACTCCCGAATTGGAAGAGACGTTACGTAAACAACCGTTTTTGTGAAACTAATTAAGTTTCTTTTCGTTTCTTTGGATATTAATGAGTATAACTGTAGAACAAGTCATAAACTGGGTCACGCCTGATAAGCTACCTGCAACATTGGTCGCAGTACCAACATGTTTCCAAATGGCTGTAGTACGGAAACGTTACGTTTCGGGGCATGGTTTCCAATTCAAAATATTATTGTTTCAGTACCCTCAACAAGTCCTATAAGTTGTAACTGGAATTTCACAACGAACACAGGCATTCATAACCAGCTCCAGGCGTCTTGAACTTTCCTGACAATGGCTTTGCAAGATAACATCGCTGTAATCAATAAATGGTTGCAGTCAATAATTCGAATTATTGCTTTCTTGCACATGGCAGTTACGTGCTCAGTCCAGTATAGATTGTCACCTGTTATTTATTACTCCTAGACTCTTTGCCGAAGGAGAGAAGCTGATATTTGCCCCATTTAGGGTTAAAGATGGAAGGGAACCCCGATATTTTAGGCTAATGAGCCTAGAATGACCAACCGAAATCGCTTGGGTCTTGGATGATCAGAAAATTTAAGTTTCCAGAATATTCAGGGTGAACTACTCTATAACTTAGGAATACAAGTGTACATCCAAAATTTCCTCTTCACCGAGCAGCTACAGTGGAACAGTTTGAACGTTGCGGCTGGCAGCAGTTGAAAAGATGACGTCATAGTCATGAAGACTAGCAACTTATGCCGATGCTTACTGAGGAGAACTAGGGAGCAAAGCGACACAGCTACAGGGACAGACTGCAACACCTGCTGTTTACAGAAAATCTTGTTGTTTTATTGTTTTGATTCTAAGAAATTACGTTTTAAAAACCTAAATTTCAGAGTAGTAATTTGCAAAAGAAAAATTATTTCTGATTGTAGGATTTTCATAAATTGGAACTTGTGATCTTTATTGCGGCAATGGCCAGTGGGGAAGTGGGGGGGGGGGGGGGGGAGTTGTGTACGGTACCTAAAATTTTAGTAATTAATCACTGCATGTGACTGGAGAATTCGACACTGAAATTGATGAATGCACTCATTTATTCAGCACAGTCACAATACAACAAATCATCCAGTTCTTAACGTGCCCGTACCGAGCTAAAGGCAAATAGAGGCAAAACGGAACAAAATATTAAACCAGACTGTGCAAGAATCCAACGCATAGTCGTGGTCAGCAGTAGTAATGTAGTAATCCAGTGCGTAGGTAAGTCCGCAGGCAGTGGTAGGTTTCTTCGATAAGTTTGTGCGTTGTGGCTAGCTGTTTGGTGATCTGAAGCGATGTTCCACGCGCGATCAAAGTCCCTATGTGTAGAGTGGAAATCAAGCTAAGTGTGAATAGACTGATTCCGAGTTATTCACTTCTTTTGTAAAATATTTTAATTAAAAAACCTCAACAACATATTTTATTTATTGTCTGCAGTACCAGTCACACAACTATTGCATAAGTTTTTTAAGTTCCCTTCCTTTCATCAACGAAAATAATTATTTTCTTCTGAAAAACGCAGTACATGCTAAATGCGATACAGGTATCGGAAAAAACTAGGTAATCATTTATCAGTTCTTTTAATAACAAACATTTTACACATACACTATCCTGTGATTAAATTATTTTTAATCCTTCTATTAATTTTATAGTGCACAAAGTAATTTTAATTGATTAACTGTTTGAAAAATGTTCTGTTAGTTACTTTCAAGTGTGCAGCATGTGTTGCATATCCTATTTCTTTTCAGCTGACAAGTTGTTTTCACATTGTCGTGACAGAAAAACAAAGTTCTTTACCATGTCAGTGATAATCACTTCCTTGAAAATCTTGTAGGTGCTCCAGCCTTCAAGATTGTTAAACATTGTTCCTGTCTTGACGACACCAGGTACATTTTTTTTTTTCACTTGAATCCAGCTACATTTGAAAATACATACTGTCGTTGTGTTAATATGCGTATCGGCTGCTTTTATAAAATAAAAAAAGTCCTCAGGCTGGAGCACAGTAACCACAAATGGATTGTTAGGTATAGCTTTCTTGATAAGTTCTACAAGATCCTTATATACTTGACACTCTGACATTCTCCCAGCCTCTTACGTTTTGCAGTCTGCGCAAAATGTCTGTCACATGCTGCAAACAATTACAAAGCTTTGTGACAATTAGCGCGCTTTAGCCTCAACAGTGGGCCGGCACGAACCGCTCATGCTATCTTTCTGGCCTTATATGCGCTACTAGAAAAATGGATCGGTTGGTAGGGCACATTCTGAGACATCAAGGGATCACCAATTTAGTATTGGAGGGAAGCGTGGAGGGTAAAAATCGTAGAGGGAGAGCAAGAGATGAATACACTAAACAGATTCAGAAGGATGTAGGTTGCAGTAGGTACTGGTGTAACCTCCCCAGAGAAATTTGAAAGACAATATTTAAATGTTAACGAGAATAGAACCTAGTGTAACCTCCCAGCAAATAAAATAATTTATTGACAATGACAATTAAATGAGAACTAGCAATCTGAGCCATGTGTAAGCTCCCCACAAAAATGAAAGTCAATTCAATAAAAAATGAAATCTCAGTGACAATGAAAACGCAAATAGAGCGAAATGTCGATCTTAGGCCCTGTTCTTACCTCAGTAAAATTGCATCTGCTCTTATTTTTCGCCATAGCTTGGAGGAAATGCATCGCAAAAATTCTTTGAACTTAAGTAAATTTTTTCTTTAAGGAAATGCATGGGAAATTTTCTTTCAATAAAATGTTTGTTTTGTTAAAATGCTTGGTTTGAAAACAAAATTATTATTGGGGCGATTCTTGAACAGATTAATTACACTTAAGATGCATTACATTATCAGATGAGCGCAATGCTGCTTCATTACCTTATTTAAAAAATATACCTCGTCCTGAATCTTGACCAGAGTCCGATGTCGACGCCCGCCGACTCCTCACACACAACTGCGACTGTCTCTCGCGCGCTACTACATCGTCTCGTGACTCGCTACGTACAACTGAACTCTCTCGCAACTCGACCGCAACTGCAACTGCCGACTCCCTACATGCAACTGAACTCTCGCGCGGTCAAGCGCAGACTAGCAACGATAAATAACTCTCTGGTCAGAGATTCTGTCATGCCTCGCCATCGCTGTACTAAATACATACGCGTTTCATAACCCTCCACTGGGGGGGCAAAAATTTGGCAGCGATGGTGAGTCATTTGGACTTGCCATGAGCAACAAATTTTTTCTTAATTAATTAACTTTTACAATTTACAGAATATTCAGATGTAGTACATGAATTAAATGTGGTGCACATGCACCGAGTACAAAACATTTCAGACAATGATAATGAGTACAGAACATATGACATAACTGCATAGTTTCTGACGTTCAGCACAAAACATATTAACACATGACATAAGTGTACATGCACTGAAAAACTCTTTAGCATATTCATAACAAATAAACGCAATGGTAAAAAATCATGTTGCCAAGTGACATAAGTGCACATGCACTGCAGTTGAGAATATATCAGCAAATCACAAAATGTATTAATAAATGGCAAAAGTGCACACGCACTGTAGTACAGAACATATCAGAAAACCACAAAATATATACGTAATGAGTACAAATGGCATAAAGTGCACACGCACTGAAAAACTCTCTAATATTCTTACGACAAATAAACCTAATGAGTACAAATCATATTGACAAATGACAAAGGTGCACACGCACTGTAGTACTCTCTAGTATTTTTCTACAACAAACAAACAAATCAAGGAGTGTAATAAAGTGCACATGCACTATAGAAGTCTTTAGTAATTTCAGGATAACTGATCTTATTAACAAATGAAAGGAAGTGCACACGCACTGTATATGACTTTTTCATTTTACAAGAATTAGGGAAGGAATAGGAAGGATTGCATCATGGTTGTAGCACTTGGGTTGCATGCAGCTGCTCTGAAAGTCCATATCTTTCCACAGAAATACAACACCAGGTGAGACAATTTGCAGCTCTTTTCCCAGAAGTATTTATCAGCGTATCCAAGACACTGAAATGTCGTAGTAATATTCCCTGTTATCATTTTGGCAGTACATCAGGTACACCAAACAGTGGGACCATAATAACGTCATCATCGCTGACGGTGGTGGACAGCATGTCGTGTCAACACCACGCTCTTACAAGGCACACCAACGTAGAATTAGTGCAAAAACCAAATATAGTGCTCCATGATCATGAGGATGGACAGGACAAATGGATATTGCAGTAATTCAGGGTAGTTAGCTCAGAAGGTGAAGGACATTAAGTCACATAGTAGTCTTCATTGAGAATTACAGTAGTAGTTTGCGGCATTCATAGCCCAGTTATTGAACATTTCTGTACCATGTATTTAGTATTACAGAATAATGTTCATAAAATTAACTGATTATAGCAATTATTGGCATCATGGGTAATCGTATTACTATAAACAGTGGCAGTCCTTGGCCAGTTACAAAGCATATTTAGTATGACAGAATAATGTTCATAAAATTAACTGATTATAGTGAACATTGGCACTTATTGGCCAATTATAAACCATCAGAAGCCATCATTGAAAAGGCGCTAATGAATGACATATTATTAACATAATTCATTTAGTTACACTAATTATTGGCACTCAGTGGCCAGTTACAAAACATCAAAAGTCATCATTGAAAACAGGAGCTAATGAATGGTATAGTATTAACATAATTCATTTAGTTACACTAATTATTGGCACTCAGTGGCCATTTACAAAACATCAGAAGTCATCATTGAAAACAGGAGCTAATGAATGGTATAGTATTAACATAATTCATTTAGTTACACTAATTATTGGCACTCAGTGGCCAGTTACAAAACATCAAAAGTCATCCTTGAAAACAGGAGCTAATGAATGGTATAGTATTAACATAATTCATTTAGTTACACTAATTATTGGCACTCAGTGGCCAGCAAGTATTGAATAGTACAAAACATTGTTCATCATTCAGTATTATTCAGAACTTTCTTCAATGGGTAGCATTATTTGGAACTCGTGATACACACTTTTTTTTGTTGGCAATGCATTGCTTTGGGTAATTATAAGGGAAAGCAAGAAGAGAAAAAGAAAAAAAATTGCTTCTGGGTTGTTCCTGTAAATGAAAAATGTGTAACGTCATTCGTCATGAGTCAGCTGTAGCAAGGTTGTGACACAACTGGGTAAAAAAAATGCAAGTACTAGTATAGGTTTAATAAGTAACAAGTGAAACGTCCCCTTAGAAAAATTATACAAGACTGTGTTTTAACTGACACACAATATTTTTAGCGCAACGCAATCTGACTTTCAGAAATCCCTACAAAAGAATGGCCCTGACTAACATTAACCTATGCATTTCACAAATCGCTTACCTCACAAAAATCTTGGTTACTCGAACTACTGCAGTACAGCAAGCACCACTACTGCCAGCTAAATAAAAGATTCAAACTACCGAAGGCACTAACTACTGATAGGCATAGTTAGCAAATGAAAGATTTTAATAGAGAACAAACAATGTATTTACCTTAATAGTCATAATATATATAGTAGTTCATGACAAATTACAAAACTCCGCCATCTCTCTCCCCACATCCACCACTGCTGGCGGCTCACCTCCAACTGCGCAACGCTACGCGCTGTTCGCATCCAGCTGCTGCTGCCCAACACTACAATGGCAGACAACAATTCAAACTAGCCACAGACTGCACACAGCACAGCCAGTGATTTTTCATATAGAGCGCTACATGGCGTTACCAATAAGAAAACATAAACAGCCTACTTACATAGCCCCCATGCTCCCCACAAAAAATTTTACAAATTGTTTTGGTCAGTGGCCAATAATGAATTGATAAAATTTTTCATAATTACAATAACAAAGATATCAAATGCACACACTTATTGATACAATGTTGGTCAAAAGCTAAAATTTTCTCACAGTCCATAAAGACAGTCCTCATCATTCGTCACAGTAAAATTGCAGTGTTTTTCTCAAAGTCTGAGCAGTAAAAGAAAATGCACACAGAAGTAGTGGATTTCCATGCAGTCTTGAAGAAGTAGTGTTGTCCTTCCAACGGAAAGACAGTGCTGAATCTCGACATGCAGACAGGTAATGGGCCACAACAGAGCAAACCCACCATAGAGTCAGTCGAAGTTTTGAAGAATATTGGTAGGTAGGTCATCACAGAGCAGACACACTGTAGTCCTGGTAGAGAATACGGTACTGGTGGGCCACCAGAGGTGCAGACCCACTGCAGTCCTTGTAGAAATGGCCAGCAGCCATCTGTTGTGACTGTGCAGGTGCACAATCACCATTGAAGAGTCTTGCGGATAATATAGCAAGTCCATAACCACCACTTGTGCACTCACTAAGTTTTTGGAATTGTCCTTAGAACCAGCAATGCTGTTATCCAGTCCCTTGCTGAATCATTAACACACGTGCAAACACTATCAGTCCCTACTTCTCACATATTGTCCATATACTATGACCAACAGAAATGTGTGCAGTTAAATGTAACTTACAAGTTGCTTAATTTGATGAACTGGTGTCAATTACAATTTTATAACATGAGAATACAATAACAAAGGTACAAAATACATCATTAAAGAACATAACAATACAGATAACATTTGTAGTACAGGCTTTACAAAAAAATTGAAATAACATATACATCAGTGTTACAGGAATTATGACATGAGTACATACATAAAAGATCAGAATAACTTTCGAAACATCAACACACATGAGCATGAAAACAAAACAGAATAAATAATGTCTAAACATCTTTACAAAGTAAATAACACAGTATTAGAAAAATTCTACAACAGAACAACATCAGCTAAACACATAAAGACAGGAAAAACATAAATATACAAGAGTACACAAACACATAGTGGGATAACACAAGGAAAGGACAGGGTTTCTTTTACTGTGGTATTCTGCAAACAAAACTTTCTTTACTTCTCGGAGGTCTCCCTTCGTTCTTCATTATTTCCAAAAAGTCCTATCTATACCTGCTTTCTGTACTTTTTTCGTATGACTTCTCAACGCATTTCATCACAACTCATTCTCTTATATAGTCTACCCCTGTTAAGCTAACTTAAATCTACTGAGCTCAGATACTAAACTAAGGAACGAGGCAATCCAGCAGCACAAAACAATTAACACAAACAGCAATGATAAAAAATACAAAAGGCAAAGCAAGCAGCATAAATTACAACTAATATAAGGCAATGAGCAGCAAACAAGAAAAATAAATCAGTAGTAAACTGGCTTAGCAGAGTAACACAAATTAAAATTCAGTAGCACTATGCCTGGGAAACAGCAGCAGCAAATAAAAAAAACATATATCTAAACATGACATAGCTCAAGCAGAAAAAATATTACACTAAAAATGGCCATGTCTAATACCTATGTCACATCTTAACACTAGAGTGATGCATCACGAGAACTTACACTAGCAGATAAGTTACCAAATCGTAAAGAAATTATGTATGCAATTCCTGTGAAGGGAAATGTCTATTAATGTGCCCTCGTTTTCTTGGAAGTAGATCATAAATTTCTTATTGACTGGATCTGTAGGCATAAAATAACTATATTAGTAAATATATTAAATTTTATTTTAACCAATGCTGCAGTGCAGCTAGAAACTAGATATTAAAAAAAATAGGCAAAGCAAGGCGTCAAACGTCATTCACTAGCCATATGGCATTTCATAATGCAGTAAACAATCTTTCAACTAACAAGACAAGAGACATAGAATGTTTCTCATCATATCATTTCAGTAAATATCATAAATTAAGAACTCTACAGTGTAATCATGTTTTCAAGTTTGAGGGTGTCGTATTTACGATGCTTTCTACAAAGTAATGTCAATAGCGAGGATAATGGCCTCTTTTTTTTTCTACACCTAATGGCTTTCTTTTGTCAGACGACTACCTCTCAGCTGGGCGCCCAAAACGCATTACGTGCAGGTGGTCACTTAACTTTCTTACCGAAATATTTACGACACCAGTTTCCGCTACAGTGGCAGTCTCATATAAAAAATTTCACAGGTCAAGAATTTGCGTTGCAAATGTGTAGAACCAAATTCCTATGAATATAACAGTGTCAAAAAAATTTTCAGTGGCATTGTGATACATTCACACATGTACACACATTTCATAATTCTAAAGTACGATTCTTGGTTTCCAACATCCTTTTCCACAAATCAGAGTCCCTAACCACTACTCATTATTCCTTACCTTATTATACACATACATATTCGTCGACACTTCTTCAATATTTTATCATAAGAAATACATAGCACAATCAAATTCCTCATTTACGGTAGCATCATCTTATTGATCATAAACATACCTCAACAGCATAATACACATCGTCATTGTAATAATATCATAACATCTCAGTCAATTCTCAAAATCGTCGTAGCTTCCTCCAATAATTTCAAAACCTAAAAAAAAATGCTCTGCTCATTTCAATAGTGTCATCTACCTCAAACGTACTTTAAAAATTATAATCCCATACCAAATACATCATTCAAAGCTCTCATAGTACCACAATGGTTCCGAAAAAATATGAACAGTTTACAAAGTACAGACAAAATACAGTTTCATAAGTGTGAAGTTATCCAACTGTGTAATTGCGTAAACATCTGTCACTGATGTAATAAAAAAAATGTTTATCCCTCAGTTAAATGATCAGATAGCTGTGTAATTTGTGTGTTACATAAATATGGTACTGATGTGTAAAGTTGTATAAGCAAATACCATATTACCTAGGGCTCCTTGTGCTTGCCAGACACATGTTACACAAAGTAAGCGTGTACCCCCCTGAGGATTAATGAATAATACCCTCAGGTGTTACAGATTACAGCAATGGAATGAAATGTGTCACGGAAAACCTTTGTATTATTGTACTTTAAATATCTTTAAAAATAAATGTTTTAAGTACAAAATTAATCACTTAAATTAGTGTCCTGTAGCGCTAAATGTGCGTCTTGCTGTAAGATAATCTCTGTGGAAGTGTCGTAGTTATTGTCCTCTGAAAGCTAAGTTCTGCAGAAGCAATATACTTACCTCATCATAAACGAAAGTGAAATGGTTTGCGTATGGATACCGTAGTTATTACGTACCTTACCGTGATCAAGAAAGTACTATAATGTAACGTATTGTTATGCTACGAAAACTGCTGTCTCATTGTAGCTATACCACAAAAGTTACTACTAAAACATGTTTTACTTTCCAGAATAATACAGAAAAACTGTGCAGAAATAAAACAGAAACACTGCAAAAGCAACATTGTATATTGTCAGTCATTAGTAGCGTCGTGATAAAATCGTGTAGCTGTCACATAAACTAACCACTGTGTCATCTGGTATCTCACAGAAAGTACTTAAAATCCAGAATGTATTTTCAAGTAAACCAAAATGTTGCATTAAAATCTCATTAGCAGTACTGGTAAATGTTCTAAGTATGTGAGCCTTATAGTCGTTACGTAATCGTGCAACTAACAAGCAAGAATGTACAAATAACAACATTGTGTCGTCTGTTCACTATAACAATGCATTCATAATTTCTGTTGAAATAAGTTCTCTTGGTTCTTGACTGGATATTTAACTTCAAACATTGTTGCATGTTAACAGTTTCTTAAGTCTGACAAAGCATACTAGAAATGTGAAGTGAAAAGTTTTATGGCAAAGACAAAGTTAAAAGCAGATTATCTTTCTATAAACGGTTTTATATGTGAAATGTGGTGTAAACCTTTACTCTTCCTAGTGCACAGAGTTTCAACTTCAAAGCAATTATCATGTTGTATACATCGGTAAAGAATGCTAAAATTTTTCTCAAGGCTAACGTCTTATGTTATTTTTCTTGGAGCCAGCGAGCGCACGCGGCTGCCTGCTGTGCGAGTCATTGTCTGTCTCTTTGTTGGCGCGCGCCGTTATTGGGATTAGGAGACCTAACTTGTACAAATTCACTCTGACGAGAAGGCCCTGCCCTGTTTGAATCCCGCCAGTTCTCATGCAATTCAGGTCTGTCGTTACGAATGTATCGTCTGTCGTCATGTCGGTAGGATTCCGTAGTTTCTTCCTTGTCCGTCACGTGGTGGAGAATTTCTCCCTGAATCGTAACTGTGCGCCGAACTGTTGCGTCTGAAGTTATTCTGCCTCCCTTGATAATAATTGTTTTGGTTCCCATATTGTCTGTTTCTCTGACTGTCTCTGTGATAGTCATTATTACGGAAATGCGATCTTTCTCTGTAACTATTATTACTCTGCCAGTGGTTGTCATATGGGTGGTGTCTGTTTCGGTCACGATTTGCGTTGTAAGAATAGACTTGTCGTGCCCAGTTATTGTTTCTGTCGTCACGGAATTGTGACGGATGTGACCTGTAATTGTTGTGCTCCTGTTTTCGCGTTCCGCGAATGTCAGTGTCAATTGCCAGTTCTTGTAAGAGCCCCTGAAAAGCTTCAATGTCGTCTTTGCAACGTCCTGCCAAAATAATATGCCGTAAATGTTCAGGTAACTTGATTAAGCAAATGCGGATGAGTTCTGAGGGGCTGTATGGGTTTGAAAGATACTGATTCTTATGCAACATGTCTTCAAAATACTTCACAAGACTGGAAAATTCAGATTGTTCAAAGTGTTTCATCATCATGATGCTATATTTTACTCGGTCTTGTGTAGCTTGAGACCAATATGCTGAGAGGAAGGCATGATAACATTCTCCTTCACTGTGACAATCGTGAATGACCGATCGCATTCTTACAGCTGGTTCATTCACCAAGTAGCCACACATAAATTCTAACCTGTGCTCCAATGACCAGTTGGGAGGAAAACAATGAGAGAATTGATGGAGCCATGCTTGTGGATGAATGTCGTTGCCAGAATTCTTAAATGTTTTGAATTTACGTGTAGTAATGAACAGCTTATAGTCAAAATCATCATGTCGGCGAGTCGCATATCGGTCATTGTTAGGTCATGTCGGTCGTTCCATCTCAAAATTCGGTGCACATTGCCAATTTCTTTCATAACTTCCGATATGCCCTGTGTTATTATTTTGCGGCTTTTCCGTATTTCTAAGTCCCTCTTCCCGTGTTGGAGCGCGAGTGTCCTCTGAAATATGTAATTCTTGTATTACCTGCGTCAACTGATCTTGTACTTCCCGGATTTCTCTTTTGTACTGTGTATTGATTTGATTTTGATTTTGTTTGAATTTTCTAATTTGTTCATACTCTTCTGTGTCAGTGAAGGCTACAGGTCTTGTGTCATTCAGATCATCATCTACCTTTGTAGATAAGTTAGTGACCTGATCCGAAAGTTCAACTACTTTCTCTGATAATGTACTAATTTCCCCCATGTGTCTTTCTACTGTGTCCTTTCAGTTTTCCTGAGTTTTTGCAAGTTGCGTAACCGAATCGGTAGATGCAACTGAGTCAATTTTAGCTTGCAAGGTCTCATGATTTTCATGAACAATAATTTGCAGTTCTTTTATGGCTGCTTCGTGATTCTGTAATGCATTTTCATGCCGCGAAAAAATAGGTTGAAAATGCTCACAAATTTGTGTTTTTACGTCGTTACAGACTTTTTGACATTTCGATTCAATTTTATGTAACTCAGTAGTTAAATCTTCACGTGTTTCTTCAAGTGTGGTGTCTAACTTTTAAAGATTTTGTTCCATTGTGTCCAACTTTTGAAGCTTTTGCTGTGTTTGTCTCTGATTTTGGTCCATTGTGTCTAACTTTTGAAGCTTTTGCTGTGTTTGTCTCTGATTTTGTTCCATTTGTTGCATTAGCTGTAATAACAATGCATTAGTGTCTGGAATATGTTCCTCAGTGCTATTCGGCAATGCATTTGAACCGGCAATATTCACATTTTGACAAGCAGAAAATGTGTCTTGACTTATTTGAGAAAACGGTGAGGACGCAAAATCTGAATTTACAGTATTTGCAAAATTGTGTCCTGTCATTTCGAATTTCTGAGGCGAGCTGTTGCCGACCGATCGATCGATAATGCTTCCCTGTTCACTAATTGTTTCACTGCCTACGCCAGTGTTTGCCGCCCGCTCCATTTCCTTATGCACAATTACCAAATTACTATGTTGAACATTAGTTAATTCATTACACGGTGGCGCTAACACACTACTTTCGTCTTCACTGTCATTTCTCAGTTTACTTTGGAGCCTAGTATTACGTTTTTCACACGCCATTATTGTCACAATATTTCACACGACGACACAGAAAAACACAATTTGAAGAGGAAAAATAGGGGAACACATTAACGTAGCACTGAAAATAATATCTAGTTAAATGCAAGCGCAGCTGCGAAATACTTGGTGCAAATCTACATGCATCCCACAACAACAATGAAAGACTGCAACTACAAAGGAGATTCTCTCTACAATAAACAAAATCTACACTAATTACACAAACTACAGGAAAAAATCAGTAGATTCCAGTGAGGTATCCTCGGCTAAGGGTTGACATATGAAACGTCCCCTTAGAAGAACAATTTATACAAGACTGTGCTTTAGCTGACACACAATATTTTTAGCGCAACGCAATCTGACTTTCAGAAATCCCTACAAAGAATGGCCCTGACTAACATTAACCTATGCATTTCACAAATCGCTTACCTCACAAAAATCTTGGTTACTCGAACTACTGCAGTACAGCAAGCGCCACTACTGCCAGCTAAATAAAAGATTCAAACTACCGAAGGCACTAACTACTGATAGGCATAGTTAGCAAATGAAAGATTTTAATAGAGAACAAACAATGTATTTACCTTAATAGTCATAATATATATATAGTAGTTCATGACAAATTACAAAACTCCGCCATCTCTCTCCCCACATCCACCACTGCTGGCGGCTCACCTCCAACTGCGCAACGCTACGCGCTGTTCACATCCAGCTGCCGCTGCCCAACACTACAATGGCAGACAACAATGCAAACTAGCCACAGACTGCACACAGCACAGCCAGAGATTTTTCATATAGAGCGCTACGTGGCGTTACCAATAAGAAAACACAAACAGCCTACTTACACAAGTTTAGTAAGTATCATGAAAGGCTTCTCCTGGAAAAAATACAAAATGGATTATTGAGCTGAAAGAAGAAACGCATACTATGCTGAAAAGTAGTGAACTTCGAATTAACAGGTAGTGAAATGTGTATAAAAAATGTGTTCCATAGCTGTCCTTTCCAAAACCTTCAGTCATCATACCATACGATATAAAACATACTGTCAAAACAAACTGCAACAAATACTTAAATAACTACATAGCATAAATACATAAACTTCAACATCATCCTCATCTGTAAAGAAAAAATGTCATTATCCATAATATCATACCTTCATTATTATCATCACCAGTAAAGAAAAACTTCATTATTCATAGTAGCATATTCTTCATCATTACTCTTCATCAGCATTCATTGTCATCTGCAAAAAAAATCACTTCATTACTCATTACAAAACTATTCCTCATCTCTAGCATATTTCATCACTAAAACTAAGATGTGTAGTTCTGTCTGACAGCCTGCATCAATCGCCTTGTATTCTGAAAGAAAAAATTAGTTAAGACTGCTATTCTACGATGTGTATAGTATATTCTTGTTAAAGCTTGTTAATTCTGATCCATTTACTCTTCCTCATAAGGTTTTTGTATCTTCTTTCGTCTATTCCGTAGTTGAAATTCCCATTTCTGTTTAATTTATTTCCTTTACGGATCATTTCTTTCTGAAATTGATGAACAAAGATTAATGTCTTGCATTTAAATCATATACCCACTAAATAATGACTGGTTTATGGTGACATAATTAAGCATACAGCATAACATGACAGAAAACGTAATATGTCAAAAGCATAGACAGTGTTCAAAGGCAAAAATGTACAGAGAATATCATAATGCAGCAGCAAAAAAAGAAAAATGTAAAACAGTCACGATGTTGAGATATCATAGGGCAAAAAATGTCAAAGTCAACTGGTGTGTGTTATACCTTAACTATTTCACAGTGCATACAAACAAAACATGAAAACAATCGTACATACATAAGAAAGACAAAATGTGACGTTCGTTGTGTTCAGCTTGTATGTAGTGTAGTTAATAGAGGCGAGAATCAAAGACTTTAATGGAGAGAGAATTTGATAAAATTAATACGTCACTACATAGAATTGCATAATTATTCATAAAATACGTAAGTTTGTCTGGAAAAATATGCACGGTCTGATGTGTAACGACAAGAAGAGCGACCTGCTAACCTTACCTTGCCGGGCACTTGCCAAAAAAAATACGATAGTCATCAATAATTAATCACGTGAATATAATTGTATTAGTGGTCATAAGTGGCATCATAGCACGTTAAATCATAAAGTGGTTTCATTCAATAAAGGGTTTAATTTTCGACACATGGTGGTTGCCCTTACTTTTCCTGGTTCTCAAAGTTTCGACGTGTACAACATTGGGGTGAGGAATGCTGCGAATCCGATATGGACCTGCGTATAGAAGTTCAAATTTACTGCACTTACCTTTTATTCTGCTGGATAAATAGTGTGTACGTACTAATATCTTCTGTCCAATGTGAAAGTCACGGCGTGTACAAACCTGTTTTTGCTGTCTTCTTCGGCGCTCTGCGGCACGTTTGATGTTGTTTAGCGCAATGTTAATTATTTCGTGGTGTCGTAATCGACGAGATGTAGGAAAGTTTACTAATTCCTTAATTTTGTTAGGTGGTTCAGCATTTTTCAGTATAACAGACGGAGATAGCATAGTGGATTCATTTGGTATGGAATTAATTACATCTTGGAAGGAGAATATCTGTTTATCCCAATCAATATGTCTTTTGTGGCAGTATATTCTACACAGTTTACCAATTTCTTTCATTAATCGTTCACAGGGGTTCGAAGAAGCATGGTACTTGGATATATAGATTGGAGAAATGTTTCTAGCTCGTAACATGCGTGTCCATATAGCAGAACGAAATTGTGATCCATTGTCAGAAATTACTCTCAACACATGCCCTACATGAAATAGAAAATGTTTCACAAATGCTTTCGAAACAGTTTTAGCAGTAGCTTTGCGTAACGGAGTGAAAGTAAGAAAATTTGAAGTGAGTTCAACAGCGACAAAGATGTAGCAAAATCCTCTGTTAGTTCTCGGAATTGGACCAAAAACGTCTACTGCGGCCATATGTCTTAATTTAACAGGTACAATGGGATACAATGGAGGAATATGTGAAGTGGTGTCTGACTTAGCTTTCTGGCAAATGTTACATGACGCTAAAACTCGTAGTATACGTTTTTCCATGTTTGTAAAATAACAGTTCTGTCTCAGTATAAGAAAACATTTTCTGGCTCCGTAATGTGTATAACTTAAATGAGTGTACCAGATTAATTTATTAACAAGTTCGTCAGGAATGCATAATAACCAATTGTTGCTGTCAGGATGAGAGCGGCGAAACAGAATGTCATTGCGTACAGTGTAATGGTTCCTAATTGTAACATTATTCTTATCTTGCCAGAGGTGTTTAATTTCTTTCCACACATTGTCTTTACTTTGCTCTTGTGCTATGTCCTGTAATGACGATGAAATAAAATTTTCAAATGCAACTTGCTGAATGTACATAACGCTGAAATTTGCTTTGCAGAAGTTGGTTGCGATGTCATGCTGATTGTTGCTGAGAGAACGCGATAGTGCGTCTGCTATAACATTTTGTGTGCCGGGAATGTGAACAATCGTAAAAATTAAATTCCTGTAAATAAAGCTTCCATCTGATTAATCTGTCGTGAGTTAATTTAGCCGAAAGTAAAAATTGTATCGCTCTGTGATCTGTGTAAACGGTGGTAAGTCTGCCATAAAGAAAATGTCTAAATCTCGTGAAAGCCCAAACAACACACAATGTTTCCAATTCTGTAACGGAATAGTTTCGTTCAGCAGGTGACAGAATGCGACTTGCAAATGCGATGCTATTAATTACTGTAGAGCCATCTTCTTCAATTTCCTGGAAAATATGTACGCCTAAAGCGGTGTTGGAACTGTCGGTGGCAATGGAAAAATTTCTGGTAAGATCTGGGTGCGATAAAAGTGGAGCATTCAACAATACTTCTTTCAAGTTCATGAATTCAGAATGTGCTTGCTTAGCCCATGACCAAATAGTGTTTTTACCTGTTAATTGGCATAATCTAGGTGTGTCTAAAGCAGAGTGATGAATAAATTTACGAAAAAAGTTAATTAAGCCCAAAAAACTGCGTAATTGTTTCATTGTCGTAGGAACAGTAATGTCACGTAGAGCTTGAAGTTTTCCCGGATCAGGCGCAATGCCTTCTGCTGAAATTACGTGTCCAAGAAATTTTATAGAAGTTTTGCCAAAGTGCGATTTACTGAGGTTAACTGTGAGTCCTTGTGCATGAAAAGTTTGCAACAGTCGTTCTGAAATCACATTGTGTTCAGACCAGTTAGCTTCTGCGATAAGAATGTCATCTACGCACGTCGTAATTCTGTCCTTAAGTTCTGTCGGAAGTATTGTGTTCAAACCGCGAATAAAAGCTGCAGAGGAAATAGTTAAGCCGAACGGTAATTTACAAAATTGATAACAGCCACCAAAACAGAGAAAAGCTGTGTACTTTCTGCAATTCGGATGAAGTTGAATTTGCCAAAATCCCGATTTCAAATCTAATGTGGAATAAATAGCAGTACCGTGAAATTTTTGTAGTAGTTCTTCTAATGTCTGTGGTCGATCTGTTTCATTAATAATTATGTCATTGATGTGACGTGAATCAAGTACGAGGCGAAGTGAGCCATCTTTCTTCTTAACAATATGTAGCGGGTTTATGTACGGACTAACTGCTGGTTCAATAATTCCTTGGTCGAGCATATCTTGCAATTCTTTTTTAACTTGTTCTCTGTGGATATATGGGATGGGATAATGCTTTGCTTTAAATTTATTGTGCTGTTTGACTTGAAATTCATACATAAATCCGGACATAGTACCAGGAATGTTGTCAAAAACTGGAGCTTGCTGTAAAAGACTTTTGCGTAGTTGCGTGCGTTCGTCGTCTGTATTTGCACTGCTTTGTTTAACTTTATCAGAAATCATCTGTATTACGTCGTAGTCAGCTTCGTCTGGAGTGTTATAGTTATGTACGTACGTATCTGTGAACAATGTGGAATTACAGTCTATGTTACGTGTTGCGGAAATGACCTCTGTACGATTAATTGTTTGTTCTTCCGCAGATAAAGAATGCTGAAACTCGAAAGCCAATTGCACATTTTCATCCTTCAACATTAAATAGGAATTTTGAAAATCAACCACTGCGTCGTGTTGTACGAGAAAATTAGTACCTAAAATAACGTCTGTTGTCAATAAAGGAACAATCCAAAAATTAGAGTGAAAAGTATGACCTGCAATACAAAATGATAAATGCGTCTGTAATTTAACGTCTACACCTTTACTCGATACTGCTCCTTACACTTTCGTTTTGCCTAATGGTAATGTAGGATACATATTCTCTTTGTTACATTCGTTGAAAGTCTCCTCATTTATAACTGACATAGGTGATCCAGAATCGATTACTGCTGAAAATTTCGAAGATCCAATTTTAATTTCGATGACAGGATGTGAAATGGTTTTCTGAACAAGTGGTCTTTCCTGCAAGAGAGTGTCTCTGATGTCGTCAAAAGTAATAACATTTTCGTGAACAACATTTTGCGTGTCAAAAGTAGTGCTTGTGTTACAGGAAGATGCGACCTGTACAGTACCTAGTCAGATTCTATCTGACGTGTTCTTATTTTCTGGAGGATGTTGTGGCATTTCGACTATTTGAACAGTTCTATTACTTCTTCCAGACGTGTTACGCTCTGGATGATGCCTACTGTCGGGTTCATTCATGAGAATATGTTCTTGCGGATGATTTTGCTGTTGGTAAGATCGACTGTTATTATATGTACGCTGACAATTGTGCTCATCATTTTTGCGTCTGTCGTGATAGTCATTCCTATACGGTGCATTGCGATAGGAATTGAAATACTGTGTTTTCTGTACGTAGTTGTTCCTTTGCTGCCGTGCGTTACTATTTGTTGGATCTGGGACTATACGTGCACGCGGCGAAACATTAAAGTTAGGTTGACCTTGTGCATTACATTGTTGGTTAGGTATTCCAACAGGCTGACTTTCATGCTGTTGTGGTGTAAAACGTATATTGTTACTAAAATGTGGTTCCTGTTGCTGAAAATTTTGACGATATTGATAATTAGAATTTTGTTTGTTATTGAAGTTCTAGTGGTTGTCGTTCCTAAAGTGTCTGTTACCTTTGCTATTGAAATTACGTGGTTGACCGTAATTGCTGTACGTTTGTTGACCTTGGTTATTATAAGAAAAATTTTTGTTAAAAAAGGAATAATCCGATTGCTGTACTTCCAAAAGCTGTAACAGATCCCTGAATGCCGAAATATTTTCTTTTTGTTGACCTGTTAAAAGTGACACTCTTAATGATCGTGGCAGTTTAGAAATGCATAATTGTATAAGTGCAGATTCACTGTATGGTTCACTTAAGTACTGGTTTTGTTGGACCATGTGCTCAAAAATTGCGTGACACTGGGAAAATTTGAGTTCTCATAATTTGGTAAGCTAATTAACTGATCTTTAATTCCGTGATGTGTCGTCTTCGACCAATACGCTGAGAGAAAAGCATTGTGAAATTCTTCTACCGAGTATCTCACGATCGGTCTCATACGAGTTGCCGGTTCGCCTTCCAAAAAACTGCAAATAAATTCAAGTTAGTGCGTTACAGGCCAAGTCGGTGGAAAAGCAAAGCTAAACTGTTGTATCCAGTCCAGGGGGTGAATCTGTGTTCTGTCATTTTTAAACACTTTAAATTTTCTCACTGACAGAAAATGTTTGTAATCAAAATTATCGTCTCTGTATGATGGAACAGGTTCATGATTGTAAGAGAATCTATTTGTCTGTGTCTGTTCTGAATCTAAGTCCCATACTCTCTGTTGATTACCTCAATTATACACACTGCGTGAGTCTGACAAATGTTCGCAAAGTGGCGACTGCTGTGATATGTTATTAACTGAAATATTTTTCATCTCTGTTATTTCTTGCTGTAAACTTGACAATTTTCTATGCAATGTGTTATTAGATGAATCTATCTCATTAATTGTCTGCTGTAAATTTTGGAATTCAGGTGTTTGGTTGAACGAAATCGGTGCAGTATCGTCTGATTTGCTGTCATTATTACTTTCAATAGCGTCAATACGACTGGCCAATTCATCATATTTTTCAGTCAGTATTTTTGCCTGATCATCGTTTTTACTGTCAGAAGCATTAATCTGTTTTTGCAATTTACATGTAGTTTCGTTCAGTTTTTTAACGTCAGCTTTGACGACATCGGAATCCTGTGTTAGTTCTAATTGTTCGAGTCTGTCAGTCACTGTTTGAAAATCGGTTGTGTATGTGTCTGTTTTCGATTTAAGATCGGAAATTTCGTCACGTAATTCTGTGTTCGACTGTTTGATGGTATTAATTTCGTCGGACACTGTGGCAGTGTTATTGTCTACATATGTTTTTGCCTTCACAAACATTTTACGTTTGTCTTCTTGTCTCTGAGCAGTGATTGTTTCCATGACTTGACGTTTTACTTTATTTTATTCCTGAATAAATTTGCGGAAACGCGTATGACTGTTTTGTATGTGCTGATTAAAGCCTCGTCAATTTGAGTATTCTTTTGTTCGAATTTCGCTTCTATCTTTGCGTCCATTGTGCGCGAAAGTTCTGCTGTCATTGCTTTAAACTCGTCGCGTAATTGTGTAGCTTTTTCAGAGCATTGTTTACCGACTGTACTAATTTCCTCTCTAAGTGTTTCTGTTGCAGCTGTTTGCATATCCCTTAATTCTTGAGCAACAGACCTAATTTCTTCGCTACTTTTTCTTGAACAAGCCTCAATTTCCTCGCGCAACTGTTCCTTAGTATCATGACATTGCGCGGCAACGGCTCTAATTTGTTCACTAAGTTGTCTGGAATTGTTGTCTAATTTTTCGTTAAAGTATTGTTTGAGTTTTTCATTATCTTGTTTGTTATCTTCGCTCTGTTGTCTAACCTGTTCACTAAGTTGTTTGAGATCTTCATTATTATTGTCTACTTTTTTTTTATTAAGATTGTCTTGTTTTTCATTCTGTTGTCTGACCTGTTCATTAAGTTGTTTGAAATCTTCTTTAAACTGTTTGTTATTTTCACTAAATTGTTGTTGTAGCAACCTTGCCATAATTTGTTCAAAGTCAATATTAGCATTTCTATTCTCCATGTTGTTTAGTGGTGTACCTGCAATTGTCACATTTTGTGTGACCATTTGGTCATTCTGTGACTCACAAAAAGGTCTGCTTATCGAATGTGCACTGTGCGTCGCTATTTCGGAATTAAATGTATCCGTCGTACTTTCAGTACACTTTCCATTTTCATTAGCGAAATTTGTCTGTACGTTATTTGAATTTTCCAAACCGGGTTGTTAAGCTGGGCAGCGCTCATTACAATAGAGCTCCCTGCGTCATCAATTGTCGTCAAATTAAGAGAGGAGACAATTGAGTTTATTTGTTCATCATTAAGATAAAACTCACCATTAGTGGTTGGAACGCATTGATTGTCAGTGAACGCAGGATTGTCATCATTACACTGCGTGTCACAATTACTATCGGTCACGTTGTTTAAGTCGGTAATTTCGTTCATAATACATCGCGATACATTATTCACAGTCTTTCGCGGCATTTTTACAATAGTCAAAATTATTCACAAAATAAATAAGCACAATGCAAAAAGCAACAAACACAAATACAACAGAGCAACGAATTACCGATGATCTGAGGAAAGAAAGTCATAAAATTAGTAAAAGCGTTGCGCCAAATACTAATTATATTAAGTAAATAAGAGCAGATATCTGACTGTTTCTTAAAAGATTCTCAACGAAATATGATCCTGGACCGGATGTCGCCAAGTGTAACCTCCCCAGAGAAATTTGAAAGACAATATTTAAATGTTAACGAGAATAGAACCTAGTGTAACCTCCCAGCAAATAAAATAATTTATTGACAATGACAATTAAATGAGAACTAGCAATCCGAGCCATGTGTAAGCTCCCCACAAAAATGAAAGTCAATTCAATAAAAAATGAAATCTCAGTGACAATGAAAACGCAAATAGAGCGAAATGTCGATCTTAGGCCCTGTTCTTACCTCAGTAAAATTGCATCTGCTCTTATTTTTCGCCATAGCTTGGAGGAAATGCATCGCAAAAATTCTTTGAACTTAAGTAAATTTTTTCTTTAAGGAAATGCGTGGGAAATTTTCTTTCAATAAAATGTTTGTTTTGTTAAAATGTTTGGTTTGAAAACAAAATTATTATTGGGGCGATTCTTGAACAAATTAATTACACTTAAGATGCATTACATTATCAGATGAGCGCAATGCTGCTTCATTACCTTATTTAAAATGTATACCTCGTCCTGAATCTTGACCAGAGTCCCATGTTGGCGCCCACCGACTCCTCACACACAACTGCGACTGTCTCTCGCGCGCTACTACATGATCTCGCGACTCGCTACGTACAACTGAACTCTCTCGCAACTCGACCGCAACTGCAACTGCCGACTCCCTACATGCAACTGAACTCTCGCGCGGTCAAGCGCAGACTAGCCACGATAAATAACTCTCTGGTCAGAGATTCTGTCATGCCTTGCCATCGCTGTACTAAATACATACGCGTTTCACTGGGAGATGAAGAAGCTTGCACAGGATAGAGTAGCATGAAGAGCTGTATCAAACCAGTCTCTGGACTGAAGACAACAACAACAACAATGCGCTACTAGAACTTGGAATGGGTAAAATTATACAAACAGGTAGGTGCAACACTCCAGTAGAGACATGAAACTGATCATATAGGCCCAGTTGTGGGTCAAGCAAGTAGCAGACTTGAGTTAATTGGTGGAATGCTGGGGAAATGCAATATGGCTACAGAGGAGATTGCTTGTAAATCCCTCGTGCGACCCATCCTAGAATATTGCATAAGTGTGTGGGAACCATATCAATTAGGACTAATGGCGAATATTGAACGTATACAGAGAAGGGCAGCACGAATGATTACAGGTTTGTTTGACCTTTGGGAGAGTGTTATGGAGATACTAAAAGAACTAAAGTGGAGGACTCTCGAAGATAGACAGAAATTAGTCCGATAAAGTCTACTAAGAAAGTTTCAGGAACAAATTTTAAATGATATACTACATACACTACAGTATCCTACTTGTAGCTATCACATGGATCTTGAGGACAAGATTAGATCAATTACACCATGCATAGAGGCATTTAGGCAATCATTCTTCTCGCGCTCCATACGTGAATGGAACGAGAAGACGCTCTAACAACTGGTACAGACGATGTACCTCCACCATGCACTTTACAGTTGTTTGCAGAGCATGGATGTAGATGTAGATGTACTTGCTTTCAGAGCCTGCTCTTGGGACGTCCACCTACAACCTATAACTCATTCTATTCGTTACGCCATAGCTGCCACGTTGTTTGGCATATTTTGACACTTTTGTTCATCCTCGGTGTTGGAGTTCCTCTACTGGCCATTAAAATTGCTGCACCATGAAGATAACGTGTTACAGGCGCGAAATGTAACCGACGGTAAGACGACGCTGTGATATGAAAATGATTAGATTTTCAGAGCATTCACACAAGGTTGGCGTCGGTGGCGACACTTACAACGTGCTGACATGAGGAAAGTTTCCAACCGATTTCTCATACACAAACAGCAGTTGACCGGCGTTGCCTTGTGAAACGTTGTTGTGATGCCTAGTGTAAGGAGGAGAGATGCGTACTATCACGTTTCCGACTTTGATAAAGGTCGGATTGTAGCCTATCGCGATTGCGGTTTATCGTATCGCGACATTGCTGCTCGCATTGGTCGAGATCCAATGACTGTTAGCAGAATATGGAATCGGTGGGTTCAGAAGGGTAATACGGAACGCCGTGCCGGATCCCAATGGCCTCGTATCACTACCAGTCGAGATGACAAGCATCTTATCCGCATGGCTGTAACGGACAGTGCAGCCACGTCTCGATCTCTGAGTCAACAGATGGGGTCGTTTGCAAGACAACAACCATCTGCACGAACAGTTCGACGACGTTTGCAGCAGCATCGACTATCTGCTCGGAGACCATGGTTGCGGTTACCGTGACGCTGCCTCACAGACAGGAGCGCCTGCGAGGGTGTACTCAACGACGAACCTGGGTGCACGAATGGCAAAACGTCATTTTTTCTGATGAATCCAGGTTCTGTTTACAGCATCATGATGTTCGCATCCATGTTTGTCGACATCGCGGTGAACGCACATTGGAAGTGTGTATTCGTCATCGCCATACTGGCGTATCACCCGGCGTGATGGTATGGGGTGCCATTGGTTACACGTCTCGGTCACCTCTTGTTCGCATTGACGGTACTTCCAACAGTGGACGTTACATTTCAGATGTGTTACGACCCGTGGCTCTACCCTTCATTCGATCCGTGCGAAACGCTACATTTCAGCAGGATAATGCAAGACCGCATGTAGCAGGTCCTGTACGGGCCTTTCTGGATACAGAAAATGTTCGACTGCTACCATGCCCAGCACATTCTCCAAATCTCTCACCAACTGAAAACGTCTGGTCAATGTTGGCTAAGCAACTGGCTCGTCACAATACGGCAGTCACTACTCTTGATGAACGGTGGTATCGGTTGAAGCTACATCGACAGATGTATCTGCAAACGCCATCCAAGCTCTGTTGGACTCAATGCCCAGGTGTATCAAGGCCGTTATTGCGGCCAGTGGTGGTTGTTCTGGGTACTGATTTCTCATAATCTATGCACCCAAACTGCGTGAAAATGTAATCACATGTCAGTTCTAGTATAATATATTTGTCCAATAAATACCCGTTTATCATCTGCATTTGTTCTTGGTGTAGCAATTTTAATGGCCAGTAGTGTAATTCCAGGATTGGTGAATCGTAATATTCACTACAGTCACATTATTCACTTCAGCACTGTCATGCATAATCCAGCTATCTCTTAGAGGCCATTTTCAAAATATTTCCAAGCTCCTTTCGAAATACCTTATTTGCTACTTTGTTCACCAGCTGCCATTTGTCTTTATCTCCAACAATGTCGCTCAATGATCCACTGCCTGTTATTTGAGTCTACACATCTTCCTAAAGAGGGCACTCTCGTACAATATGGTCTGGTGTACCAGTGGTGCCACATGCAGACATATCTGTCCGACGTTCCTTTAACTTATGTTGATATTCAATATACAGGCCATGCGCTATAGCTGGGAAATTCACTTGACTTGTTATGGACACCTCTCAGCAAGCACCACAATGTGTAGCGACGGCTCCTAGTGCAACTACAATGTCGTGAGGGTATCTCGTAGCGTGGACCGCAAAATCTTGAGAGTACCTCCTAGAGTGTACCGCAACATCTTGCACTTACCTAACAGTGCGAACAGTAATCTCCTGCGAGCACCTCCTAGTGTGGACCAAAATGTCTTGCGAGTGCCTGCTAGTGTGGACCACAATTTGTTGTGGGCACCTCTTTTTGTGGACCGCAAAGTCTTGCGAGCAACGCCTAGTGTGGACCACAATGTTCTCCTAGCACAGACCGCAGGGTCTTGCCAATACCTCCTAGAATGGACTGCAATGTCTTCAGACCAGCTCGTAATGCAGACTCCAGTTCCTTACGAGTGCCTTCCAGTGTAGACCACAATGTTGAGTAAGTGACTCCTAGCGCAGATGGCACAGTATTTCGAGCACCCCCACCCCCTCCCACATAACGCGGACCGCAATGTCTTGTGGGCGCTGTTACAGTGTTTCGCGAGCACCTCCTAGAGAGGGGTGCAACGTTTTGCAAGCGATTCGTACCGATGGCTGCAGTGTGTGTCAGTGGCTGAGCTGTACCGATATCGATATCTGAGTCAGAAACTGAGTAACCATTAGATCGGGTACAAGAGTAACCCATTAGTTTACTGCTTCTCAAAGAGTTTTGAAGTGCAGAGAGACTTTCAGGTCATCACAGCCAGGTGAAAACATTGGGGGATGACTGTAAACATAAAAAGAGTGTTGGAACCCCCGTAAAGAGGCGAAAACGTCTGTTTTAATCATTTGACTAGGAGTCCTGCAATCAATCACTGGAACGAGTTTCTGCCTTCAAGTATCTAGATGTTTCTGTCAGTTGTTTAAAGTGGAATGTCCATATGAATCTAGTTGAGGGAACGACAAATGGCAGATTAATATTTGTTGAGAGAATCAGGAGTAGTAACGCACTCACAGAAGAGATTCCTTACAAAACCCTTGTTCAACTAGTTATTGAGTATTCTTCGTCGGTCTGAAACTCTCTCGAAGAAGGGTTAACTCAAAAGATAGGAAGTATTGAACGAGGAGTTGCACGAATCGTCACAGGCTTATTTAGGGAGCGAAAGGGAATCACAGAAACGCTCAACAAACTCCACCTGAGAGCCGAGACGTAACAAAAATCACTTTCTGCGTCGCGCAGAACCTTACTCACAGCCCACGTTCCAAACCAACCAAGAAATAAAGGGTTGAGACGTGGCTGACTGATGTTATGCGTTGGATTAAATCTTGGTTGCTATTCTGCGTTAAGTCTCCCGCGGTTATCGCGATTATGCTATTATCCTCTCTCTCCGCGAGTGGCAGCAGCGGTGTGTACTATCTTTGGCCTGGCGCTTATAGTTCCGGCTTTGCGGTGTGCGATCAGTTGGCCGGTTGGCGTGGAGCAGCGAGGAAATCGCGGCACGTGGTTTGACCGACGTCACTGGCGGCGTCCACGTGCGGTCGGAGTGTGTGGTGCTGTTCCCATTGCTACGAGGTCAGTGGCTCACCGATCCTCGACACGAAAGTTGAGTTTTGACTTATCTACCTGCAAGTCACGACTGTTCACATTGTGTCGTCTGGATTTCGTTGTCGGCTGTTCGGGCATTTCCGCAAGCAACAACGTGTGTTTTCAAATTGGCAAATTTTAACCACCCTCCAGTGGAGTTTAACTGTACTGAAGTGCAGCAGCGGAATCTTCTGCCTTGTGGCCGTTAACGTTCCGGTTACTTGCACTGGCCGTTGATGTAAATACAGGCAGTGTATTTTCCTCATGGTGTTGTAGCTGTGCACCACGGTGTGTAGTTTGACAGCTCAATGTATAATCGGTTGTGGGCGCCAATACCTTCTACGTTGTTTCTTTGAACTACCTGTTGTGTGCTTGTCGGGTTGATCGGAAGTCATCTTGTCGGTGGGTCCGTTGACTGTCTGTCGGTTGGGTTGTCATCGGATCGAGAATGGTTGGGCCGACTGTCTGTCTCACCTAAGCGTGCGTTAGTGTTTGAATTCCAGGCCGACTCTCGGGAACTTCTGAGCGCCGCTGGGTGTATTGCCTTTTCTTATTTGTTCTTGTTGTATTATTTGTGTTACTTCTAGCCAATTTTTAAATTAAAGTCGTTTTGCTTTTAAGGAGTCAGATTGTTCGGGCCTTCAGCCTAATTAAAGAACTGTTTTAAGACAAGGCCGTTTGCCTTTTAAAAATTTAATTTTGGTTTGAATCTTAAGAGATGGACCTTCAGCCGATTTTTTTAATTAAAGTTGTTTTGCTCTTAAGATGTGAAATTGCTTGGACCTTCAGCCTAGTTGAAAGGACAGATTTAAGGTGAGGCCTTCTGCCTTTTAGATTTCTGATTTTGGTTTGAGTCTTAATTTATTGGTTTTCAGCCGATTTTATATTAAAGCGGTCTTGCCCTTAAGGCATGAGATTGTATGGCGCGTTCAGCCGGTAATTAAGTTTCAAAAATTAATACTGTTTTTTCTTTAATTTTCTTGGTTCTTGTAATGTTTGGTCAAATAAATAAAGTTGTATGTTCGAGTATAACTGACAGCCGCATACTTTGGCCCCTTTCCACAATTTAAACTACCTGTCCTGTCCTGCGGGTTTAGGAGGGCGTCTCAAGGGTGTTCGAAAAAAAGTGTAGAATACTTTGAGAGGTGGTAGTGCTCATCGAAACAAGAAAAATAAGTCCAATAAACATGGGTCCGAGATAAACAAATGTTTACAGGCATGGCTGCGAGACGCTTGATTGATGTTAGGAAAAAACAAATGGCTCCAAGCACTATCGGACTTACCATCTGAGGTCATCAGTCCTCTAGACTTAGAACTACTTAAACCTAACTAACCCAAGTTCATCACACACATCCATGCCCGAGGAAGGACCGTAGCAGCCGCGTGGTTCCGGACTGAAGCGCCTAGAACCGCTCGACCACAGCGGATGATGTTAGCACACTCGTTGCTTTAGTGCTCCTTCAAACGTGTCTGCAGGATATTATTGTGTCTTACTCACAGTACTCTAATTAGGTGGTCTGCAATCAATTGTGTGGTCCGAGTCGTGTTGTAGGCTACGTTAGTTTTCGTCTTGTTTATGTGCCTCATTGCACAGTGCTGTCAATCCTGAGTACTTATCATGGTGTTTTTACCTTCTTCCAAACGCGGTATCACTTATATGCTTACTATTATTGCGCTGTTTGTACGTACAAATGGTGTGGTACATTTACATTTTCTCTCTTCCACCACTTGTTAGCAATGGAAGCTTACTACCCGACGAGTGAAATGGCGCGTATGACATTCTGCTACGGTTTATTAAATGGACGTAGCCTCTGCGCCTGTGTCCTCTACGCTGGAAAAAATCCACAGTGCAGAGAGGTCTCTGATAAGCTGTTCGGCAGACTTTCTTAGCATCTGAAGGTCACAGGTACCCTTGCATCTCGGAAGACTCGACAGTGGAAGGGCCCCGCACAGTCGGCACGAGTGACATGAAGGACCGTGTGCTACGTTCCGTGGAAGAAACCCTGGGACCAGTGTGCGACGATTAGCAGCAGCAGAAGGTGTGTCTCACTCTCGTATCTGGGGAGAACTTCATGAAAAATTTCACTACCCATATCGTCTACAGTGCACTTAAGGCCTGAGGCCACAGGATCATCATGGCAGACGGCGGTTCTGTCAATGGCTGCTGCAGGTGTGTGAAACAGATCCACTGTTCACATCCAAGATTTTATTTCCCTATGACGCAGGGTTCACAAGAGATGGTGACGTGAATTTTCATAACCAACTTGTATGGGCCGACGTAAATCCCCAAGCGATTCAGGAAAGACGGCATCATCACCGATTATCTGTCAAATTATGGGCAGGCATACTTGGCGATAGATTAATTGAGCCATACCTGCCATCACAAAGGTCAACTGGGGCGAACTATTTGGACTTTCTCGTTAATATGTTACATACCTTGCTGGAGGCTGTGCCATTGCAGCAACGAATACAAATGTGGTTCATGCATGATGACGTCCTAGCACACTTTCGTCATAAGGTACGTGAGCATCTGACAGACATTTCAGGGCCGCTGGATTGGTCGGGGTGAGGGGGTGGGGACGGTGGTGCGGCAACCATAGCCTGCTCGTTCCCTAGACTTTTGGTTATGGTGTCACTTGAAGGAGTTGGTCTACGCCATGCCAACGAAGGATGTGTGAACACTACAGGGTCTCGTCTTCAGTATGTGCCACAGCTACGACAAATACTGGGTATACTTCAAAGGGTGTGTCATTCCTTACGCCGGAGGGCAGACGGGTGCATTGTCATGGACGCCACGTTGAACACCTCCTGTAAACAGACAGTTATCGCACAAAGTATGCGTTTCCGGACCCATGTTTATTCGACTTATTTTTCTTGTTTCGATGAGTACTACCACGCCGGCCGTTGTGGCCGAGCGGTTCTAGGCGCTTCAGTCCGGGACCGCGCTGCTCCTACGGTCGCAAGTTCGAATCCTGCCTAGGGCATAGATGTGTGAGATGTCCTTAGATTAGTTAGGTTCAAGTAGTTCTAAGTGTAGGCGACTGATGACCTCAGAAGTTAAGTCGTATAGTGCTCAGAGCCATTTACTATCAAGCAATCGCGAATCGTGTGATGATTAAGTATTCGACTGCCAATCGTTAGCTGCTTAAGTGCTGAGTGTCAGATGCCTTGGAATGGCATCAATAACTTGATCCTTACCTGAAACGAAGTTACATACATTCAAACAATAATCAAAAGTACTTTTTGGTAGCATTGGCTACATTCAAGTTCTGAATGGAAAGAAAGAATAGTGCACTGGGTTTCTGCTTCATCTGTAACTGAAGAACGAATTACTCTGTGGGACTTTATTCTCACAGATCACACACAGACTGACATCGATTACAAGTGCAATTGGGCATGACGTTAAATAACTTAATAATAACTGAATGCCAGACGGCGTTCTTGTGGGGTCGCAGCTGAGGGTCATGTTACTGGGGTCACCAGGAAAAATTAACTGGTCCACTGTTTCCGTGCCTGCCCATCGAAACCTTCGCGCCGGTGTGTTTGTGTCTTCCTCACAGCCTACGAAACACTTCGTTCCGTCGTTCTTTTCTGTCCACAGCTCATAGTGTAGGAGGTTACACATCCCACAATAGAGTATCCAGCTTCCGCTATTACATCCAGCAAGAGAACAGCGAAATGTTCTCCTAACAGACCACAGGATCACCTCATTCCCCTTCTTCGCCACTTGATTTCTAAATATGGCAATTTTTCGACTTTCCTCCTCCTAATGGCCAAGCCGGCGTTCCATGTGGCCATGTTCTCTCCATATCTGGTTTATTATTGTTATTACTATTATTATTATTATTATTATTATTATTATTATGTCCGCCCCTGGTAGCTGAGTGATCAGCGCGACGGAATGTCATACGGGTCGGAGATTTTTTCCGCTCAGAGACTGGGTGTTGTGTTGTCCTTATCATCATCATTTCATCACCATCGACTTGCCAGTCGCCGAAGTGGCGTCAACTCGAAATACTTGCACCAGGCGACCGGTCTACCCGACAGGAGGGCCTAGCCACACGGCATTTCCATTATTATTATTATTATTATCGTATCGATCAACTACAAAAAATCCAGTACACATTTAAACAAAATAGCGGCCCAGACTACACACAAATGTCGGAAGACTCAACCCAGTGGAGCACCTCATTAGATGTGTCGTGTAGGCTCCTAATGCTACCAAGGAAATGTCTGTTAGGTCACTTAGAATGTGGCTCATTGTATGAATGTCACCATAGTCACACGTACTGTCAACGCAAATGTCCCACTTGTGCAAGTAATATTTGCACAAGTCTTCTTCACTGCAGCATCTGTTAAGCTGTACCAACACCTCTCTCGGGCGTTGAAGCCTGTAGCTTTAACCGCTGGGTTGTCAGAAAATTCGTAGTTCCGAATTTCCGTGGCTTCCCACTCATGTTTCCACTCAGCGTCGCGTCTGAATCCAGTGGAGAGCATTTGGCTTCCTTCTTCATATGTTGGTCTTCTGGAATAGAGGCTTTTCTTAGGCAGCGAGAGTAAATCTTCGTGAAGAGTAATTCACTCTTTTCTGAAAGATGGTAGCAAAGATTATAGACAGCCACCTTTCGACGAATATGAGCTAGATACATGTTCCATAGTATTGGCAGCCCCCATGTAGGTGCAAATCTGACTGTGCCACTAATGATTCTCAAGACTAAGTTCAAATGAACGTCAGTTTTCTTCACACCAACTCTGCGGACCCAAACTGGTGCACAACAATGTGCTGCAGAGTATACCAGCAAAAGGGACGCTCCACAGAGAATTGGTTGCGTTTGTTCCCCTGTTCTACCTGCCAGCTACCTCACCAGATTCACTCATCTTTGATCCTTCTTAGCTATGTTGGAGAGGTGTTTATGATATGTCAGCGTTCTGTCTAATGTGGCACCATGGTATCTTGGCATATCGTTGTATCTGATTATGCCAAGAGCACCAAACTGTGGGATGATCTTTGCTGAAGGTAGAACCATCAGAGGGATGTTCTTCTGGTAGCCAGTTTCTGAGTGGGCAGTCACGGAGAGCTCTTATTCAGATCAGCTTCTATGAGATCTAAATCGAGTTTATTCAGATGATACCACAGGATTAGTTTGGTCCTGTACTCGGTTTAGTATAATTATTTTAATGAGTTTGTACGCACAGCGATATTTGGTAATACTCCGTGACATTCCTAGCGATTGGTTGTTGCTTCCTCCCTCTGTCTCTGATGGAATTCGGCTGCAGGACCCGTTGTTCTTGTGTAGCTTCCAACAAGCAGAGAGAAGTATCCAACGGTCATTCTGGATGTATGGGGAATGAAGCTGCAAGTAACGGAGTTCGCTACCGTGACGATCTCTCGCTTGAATGCTTCCAAACGTGTACGCTCTGCGGAGGACGCCTTCGTGTGCGCATGCGCCAACGAGCGAGGCGAATGTAAAGAGCGGTGCGAGTCTGTGGGCCTCCCATTGTCCAGTGCTCCTTCTTGCTATGACGATCTTGCGGCTTTCCCGCAGGCATTCCGTTTTTAATGCCACTTCAATCTTTGCTTCTCACTTCCGTGCTTGCTAAGATGTCACTAATTAGCTCTTTATTACAAACACAGCACTTACGTCGCAAAAATAGCTGGCTATGTAATACAGCGGCCCGTCTCGTCAACTACACTCTTGGTCAGCACTGAGCCCATTCACCAGCAATGGGATAAAAAGAAGGGTGGGTGGGAGCATTACGCACTCTCGTGATAGTCCTCGGTAGCCGCAAAATTCCCAGAAAGGTGAAACAAGTAAATAAATAAATAATAAAACTAAAATATCTTAATAACTGGGTGTTTTCGCACGTAAGTGGTAACAGTAAACGAAGTACATAAAACCACGGGCACCAACATGGGGTCTCTGTGCTTGTCAATATTATACGGGTACCAATATGCACACAAAACCACACAAAAAACTCACCTCTTTTACAGCTTAACGAATATAAAACACACAACAACAAAATCATTCTTCAAACAAAATACCAGCAGGCTCACACAACCACGTGTTTCCTATAAATAGGTCAATAAGCATACATACACATCTAAGCAACAGCCAATTATGATCTAATTAACTGTTGATCGCCAGGCACATATTGTAAATGGAAACGAGGAATGGTGGGGTGGATTTCTATGATTTTTTATAAGTGAAGAACCACGTCTCTGAAGGAGACTTTTCATACAGATCACCTCTAAAGCACTCTGCGTGTAAAACTCATATTGTACATTCACTTAAGATTCAGTTATACATCTTGAGCAACTTCAGTTTTAACCAACGAAGGATTCTTTATGTCTGTTATTCTAACATGGTTACATAAAAACAGTTGTCAATTCCTAATCCACCTGGTCACCAAATCATATCCTGGTGTCTCCGTTACTGACATTCCACAGTAGTGAGGCTCTAGCTGCATGTCACAGATAGTCCATTTTCAGGGCTTGTATAATCTTAACGGTTCTGTTTTTAGTGTGCATGCATTTCGCGACACATGTTACGATTAGTAGAAGCACGGTCCTACACTCCCACCCCATAGCCGATGTTGCTAACATCGCGTATCTCTGGAGCTCGGCAGACGAACGTATACGAAGCTCTCGCTAAGTCAAGTGAGTAATATTTAAATAAGAGCTAATTTAGTTAATATTACATTTTAGACTAGTGTATATACTTCTTCTCTAGGTTATCTATTGAAGGTTTCGCTTTTGTGACCGTATTTAGATCGAAAAGGAAGTATTTCGTAAAAGGCCAGTAGTCGCTAGTTTTCTTTACGTTTTTCAGGCGTAAATTTCGCGCGAGTGTAGATTTTCATTTTTGACTAGAGTTATCGCTTCACAGTCAATTTAATTCGTGTCGGTCATACAGAGTTTAGGTAGTTAAAACTTTCGGAAGTAGGTTTAAAAGTTTGTTTATATTAGTCTTTATTTACGAATTACTAGGCTACAGGTTACGAAAAAAGTACTTTAGTCTTGTGTCAACTTATTCTCTGCTTTTGCGTTGAGTTTGTCTGTCAAACCATGTGTGACAAATGTGGTGGTTGCCGTAGAAATTTCAAAGAGGGGGTGTTCTGTGTAGACTGTAAGTTATGGTTTCATTGGGGCGAGTGTAGGGGCTAGGAAACGAGGGTAGAAAATGAGACTCTTCTATGGCAGTGTAGGTTGTGTACAACCGACAGAAAAATCGCTGAACAGGAGGCAGAAATTTGTGCCATAAGGCTGAATTAGAAAACGCGAACTTGGAATTATGCAGGTTAAGGGAGTGAAAAGAGACTGGGAACTGAGAAAAGGTAGCAAGCAAAGGGCGAAAAAGGGAAACACTTGAAAAAACTCCAGAAATTCAATTAGTAAATCAGTTTGGCTTGCTACCTGAAGTTAAGTAAGAGCCTCATCCAGGTGTAGATGAAAGTAGGATGAAGCAGAATATTAGCTTAAAGAAAAAAGAAAGGTCGGGATCAAACCAGAATAGGAAAAGAAGAATTCTGCTTATAGACAGCAGTCATGGAAGGGGTGTGGGCCAGCAGCTTTAGGAGAAATTAGGTGCAGGGTACCAGGTCATAAGTTTTCTGAAACCACTTTCTAGCCTTAGCCAGGTGACAGAAAACCTGAATAGGATAAGGAAAAATAAGTTAGCTTCTTAGGAGCAGGAAACAGCCTGGCTATGAATAAAGTATTAGGAGTGACCTGGATAAAATAGGAGCAGAAACTGAGCACACAAATGTGGGGTCTGTGGAGGTCTTTCAGCGCCATGATCAGCCCTGGATAAACACTGGTGTAAGGCATGTTAACACTGAGCTGAACAGGATGCTCCAGACACTGGCAAAATCTCACATAAGTGTTGTTCCAGTAAATGCTACTGGTAGGTGGGGATACACGACACATGGCCTGCACCTGAATAGGATGAGGAAAAAATAAGTTAGCTTCTCTATTAGCAGGAACTGTAAGGGGGTCCACAGTCACACAAGGAGTGATCTCTGTGGTTAATGGGTCCAGGCAGACAGGTTTTTTAGGTTAAAGCCAAAGTCCAGTCAGATGACAATCAAGATAAATAGAATAAAAGAAACATCATGTAAAGTAAATAGGGGTAAAGCTAAGTGCAGTATCAACTTACTTCATCAAAATATCAAGGGAATAAAAAATAAAGTAGATAAGCTATTAGTGCATTTAGATGATCTCAAAAATAAGAATGAGATTGATATACTCTGTCTGTCTGAACACTATGTAACTGTGGGCATGTATAGTATCAGTATAAGTGGATATAATTTAGCATCTTACACTTGTAGATCTAGGATGGATAAAGGAGGAGTTGCCATTTTCATAAAACAAGGGTATAAATTCAAAACTGTAGAAGTACACAAATTTTGTGTTGATCAGCACTTTGAGGTTAGTGCATGTGAACTTCAGCTAGATAGTGTAGTATTGATATTAGCAATAGTTTACAGGTCCCATTGGGTGACTAGGAGCTGTTCATAAATAAGTTTGACTCGCTATTATGCTGCCTGTCAGACAAAAAGAAGAAGTTATTAATCTGTGGTGATTTCAATGTAAACTTTCTAACTAATTCTGATTGGAAAATTGAACTAGAAGTGTTATTAACAACATATAACTTAGAATCAGTGCTCAATTTCCCCACACGTATAGCTCAAGACAGTAGCACGCTAATACATAATGTATTTGTACAGAAAGAGGATGTAAAACAAACACATGCTTTCCCTGTGGTAAATGGATTGTCAGACCATGATGCACAACTGATTAACTTACAAAATCTAACAGGGTGTACAGTTCAGAAACCATTAAGTAAAAGTGTGAGGTCGCTCAACCCGGTATCTATAGAGCACTTCAGAGAAGGCTTAAGAAATGTTAATTGGGGAGATATATATAATGGGCCAAATACTAATGATAAATGCAACATATTTCTTTTAAATTTATATCCCGTTTTGAACATTGTTTCCGAAAGAAAATTACTAAATATAACACCACTCACTTTTCAAAGAAACCTTGGATTATTACAGGTATTAAAGTGTCTTCAGAAAGAAAAAGACAACTGTAGGAGACAGCAAGAACTAGTAAAGATCCAGAAGTAGTTTCACACTATAAAAATTATTGTAACATACTGAGAAAAATTGTAAGGAAATAAAGAAATATGTATGTTAGAGAAGAAATTAACAACTCTGGCAATAAAATAAAATCAATATGGAATGTTGTTAGAAGGGAGACAGGAAAAAGTAATCATTGGGGTAGATAGTATTACTATTAAATAGAACGAGACCATTCTAACCTACAGTACACAAGTAGCTAATGTATTTAACAACCATTTACCATTTCTTAAGCGTAGGAGAAAAAAATTGTGAGAACAGTTCAAAAGAAAAAGCAAGGCAGTACATGGAAGAGTCTATTTTGAAAAAAAAATTGTCAAATTAAGTTTCACCTAACAACCTCTTGTGAAATAAGTAAAATTATTAAATCTTTGAAAAATAAAGGTTCTGTTGGAGTAGATGACATCTCTAATAAGATATTAAAACAATGTGGATCAATTACAGCCGATCTCGTGAGTCACATATGTAATTCATCACTAACTCAAGGTATTTTCCCAGACAGGTTAAAATATGCTAGTGTCAGGCTTCTCTACAAAAAAGGAGACACCACAAATGTGAATAATTATCGGCTAGTATCCTTACTTACAGCATTTTCAAAAATCTTTGAGAAAGTAATGTACTCAAGAGTGGTTAACCATCTCAACAGTAATGGGATACTTAGTAAATCACAGTTCGGATTTCAAAAATGCTGTTACACTGAGACAGCAATATATAATCTCACTATCCACATAACACAGTCTTTAAATAGCAATATTTCCCCAATAGGAATTTTTTGTGATTTGTTCAAAGCATTTGACTGTGTGAACCATGATATTATGTTACAGAAATTACCATTCTATGCTATAAATGAAATAGCATATGAGTCATTTAAGTTATACCTACAGAACAGGAAGCAAGAAGTTTCCTTATATGGGTCAAGTGATTTAAATAAGTTTGCCACTTCATCTAACTGGGGTGAAATTACATTAGGTGTTCCACAGGGTTCAATCATGGGTCCCCTTCTGTTCTTGATATATGTGAACGACCTCCCTTCCTATCTGAAACAGGAAGCTGAACTGACACTGTTTGCTGATGATACAAACATCATTATTAATCCAGTAAAAGAAACTCCAACTGAAAATGATACAAATAAGGTCTTTGGATAAGTCATTAATTGGTTTTGCCGGACGGGGTGGCCGAGCGGTTCTAGGCGCTACAGTCTGGAACCGTGCGGCCGCTACAGTCGCAGGTTCGAATCCTGCCTCGGGTATGGATGTGTGTGATGTCCTTAGGTTCGTTAGGTTTAAGTAGTTCTAAGTTCTAGGGGACTGATGACCTTAGAAGTTAAGTCCCATAGTGCTCAGAGCCATTTGAAGCATTAATTGGCTTTCTGGAAATGGGATTGCTCTAAACTTTGAAAAAACACAGTACATCCAATTTTCTGCTGCAAAAACTACAGTTCCTTCAATAAATATAACTCATCAACAGAAATCAGTAGACAGGGTAGAGGATACTATATTTTTGGATGTACATGTAGATGAGAATCTCAATTGGAAAACTGATGTTTTGGATCTTCTGAAGCGACTGGGTTAAGCAACTTTAGCAATCAGAGTAATTTCCAATTTTGAGGCTGTAGAAATTTGTAAGCTAACATACTTTGCATACTTTCACTCTCTGATGTCATACGGAATAATATTTTCTGTTAACTCAACATGTAGACAAAAAGTATTCACTGCTCAAAAGAAAGTGGTTAGAATAATGTGTGGGCTCCATAGTCGCACATCTTGTAAGCATCTTTTTAAAAGATTGAGAATTCTTACAACAGCCTCACAGTGCATTTACTCACTAATCAAATTTGCTCTCAACAACTCGGACCAGTTTAGGAACAACAGTTACATTCATGATCATAATACCAGAAAAAAGAAAGACTTACACAATCCTTTACTCAACCTATCTATGGCACAGAAAGGGGTAAAATATGCTGCTATAAACATTTTCTACAAATTTCCGGATGAAATAAAATGTCTGACAGACAACAGTAATAGCTTCAAAAATAAAGTGAAATCATATCTCCTTGACGACTCCTTCTATACCATAGATGAATTTTTGAATAGGAATAAATAAATTTATAAATATAGCATATACATTTCGTGCCATTTAAGGGAATGGGGTAAATAACAGAAATATTAATCTTTAACTCTGTATTGTTATATATATATATATTAAAAAATCTTGTTTCATATGTGCGTTTCTTGTGCACTTGACACGTTCCACATCATAACGGCTACCGTACCGTGCGACTGATCAATGGAACACGCATCCAACTAACTAACTAACTAACGCGTGTGAGGTGGCTCTTCACTTAGAGGCAAGCCTGTTCGAATCAGTCGGCCTTCGACAGGGAAGTGACACGAATATCGTGTTTTCGGCGTCGGTGTACAGCTCACGCGTGGAGTTTTTTACATGATACAGCAGTCTTAGCGCGTTATATTTCCTTAAAAAGAGAACGGTTTATTCCTACAGAAAATCGACACAGAAGATCAGCTTTTCGAGTGAATATACTCGCCCGAAGACGCTCGAAATCGCACAGTTCATCAGAGACGAAGTGAACATGGTGTGTAACGATCTTTTTGGCATCCCCCTGTGTATATTGAGTAGTGAGGTGTACGTGAACCTGGTTAACGAAGAGGTATGTGACAGAACCCTACGAGCAATTAAAAGTAGTCTTTAGTTTCGTCACTCTGATGGTCACATCAGCGATGTAACTGCCAAACATGCTCGACTTAGACTGCGTATGGTCCATGTATCTGAACTCCCTTTGGAGGTGCCTTCAAAGGTGATGGTATCTGCACTCCGCCGATATGGTATGATAGATTCGCATAGAGCTAACCAAACATGCACTGTCCTACTTCTATATTGACGGATGCCGTGCCATTATAGTTTATGAAGCCCAGCCGAAGACGTGCTCAGTATGTGGCCAAGAAGAATCATCCATTCCACGTGCATGCTACATGGAATCGCACAGTTGCTGCCTGAGGATGACCGCCCCAATGACGCTCTCACTGACGTTTTCCGAGGTTCTCCAAAACGACCTCCGACAACGGTCCGCGGTGACTTCTGCCGCTGAACCATAGCCATATCCGGTAACACCTCAGGGAGTTGCGGACCGAACTACGCCCACGCCCTTGCCTTCCCTCTCCTCCCCCCCCCCCCCACTCCTCTGTGCCCCCCACACCGCCTGCCCTCTGCAGTGGTGAGCAATCTCCGGCGCAGGGGATGGACCTCGACTGTATGATTCTGCCAGCCGATGCTTTTGTGCCTGACCGTCAGGATCCCCAAGCGTATTCGGACACTGAAGATCACACACGCTACCAATGGTCGCTAAAGAGACGTTGAAAACAGCGGATCGCCCCGTCTGGGAGCTGCAGGATGTAATCTCAAGACGATGAGGATCACATCTACCATGATCATCTCCGATGGATGGTTCAATGGCAGTAGCACAAGTCTGCACCCTGTCGGAGGTAAAACCATATTTGCCTGAACCAGGCGCCCTGATCATCGACGTTGAACAGCATCTGTGCCAGCACCAGTTTTCCACCGCAGACACAAAAACGCCTTTGGACTGAACAGGCGCTCCATTGGACGCACACCATCCGCACACATCTGCGTGGTCTGATGGTGTAGAAGACGAAATACCTGTAGCTGTGGCAGCACCGAATGTTGCTACTCCAACCCACACAATTGCTAGTCAACAGGAGTACTAGATGGTAATTTGCCATCCGCTTGGACGACACTCCTGTACGCTGCTGCTTTCCTGCCTCAATGAGTGTGCAGGTAGTCACAATTCCGCGACAAGCTTACAGGTCTGACGGGTGTGCCAATGTCAACACCATTGGCACACCTGTCAAACTACGATTTCTCCACAAAATGTTGACGGACCTTGATGTTGTCCTCCTGCAGGAAATTCGCGTAGAGACGTTTCTGACTGCCTGTGACTATGTTTCTTATCTTACGCCGTGTGCTGACGGTGGTAGTGGGACGGCTATATTTTTAACAGAAGGCATTGAGGTATACGACGTGGCTTACTCGAAGTCCCCTACGAGGTTTTCTGAGACCTTCCATGATGTCTAAATCATCAATGCTTATGCTCCTTCAGGCATAGACAAGCGACGGGAACGGTCGCGATTCTATTCAGAAGAGGTCGTCGCTTTATTTGTGGACCGTTACGAATATACCACTGTTGGTGGCGACTTCAGTTTTGTGTTATCCCAGAATGACGTGTCACATGTCAGGAATCAGCTAGCGCACGTACTGAAAACCACTGATACTTGGGACCACGTGCATGGTGACCAGACTGGATATGCCTATGTCACTAGCCATTCAGCCAATCGTTGTGACCATATGCAGGGTGTTCCAGCTATCTTGTCCACCCAAAATATCTCTGGAACAATAACAGCTATTGGAAAACGACTTTCACCGGTATCAATGTAGGGCTGGGGCATATGAATGTACATATTTGTAAACATTCTAAAACGAAAGCATATGTGTTTTTTAACACAAACTTATGCTTTTTAAATGGACCTCCTATTTTTTTCTTCAGCAATCCATAGCATGACAAAGCACATACACAATGGCGTTGATTGCATCGCAATATTCCCATTACATCCCGAGATATTGAGACGCGAATTTGACGCTTGAAACACCCGACATGCGCTGCAAAAGCACATCCAGAGGCTCAGGCGTGTACCCCATGCTGCCCGTAATCGCGATGTGATTGACGTGTGTAATCACACCTCCATACTTATCAAGAGGTCCGAAACGAATAATACGGTCTGCTGCCATTCTGCATTAACGTCGTACATTCCAGCAGGTATTTATCCCATAGGCTAGGGGTGATGCTGTTCTGTAACATATCTGTGAACCGCAACGTTAGTCACAAAGTTAACTTAGCTTATCGTTAATCCGTTACTAAAAAGGTAATGCCGTTCAACGTTAAAACTTTACTTTACTGTAGATCTAGCGCAAGTGACAGTTAATCATTCACTCGTAATAGTAAAATTCATGTTGATGGTTTTAGTGAAACGAGCAAGTGGACTAAAAGTTTTACCGTTGTTTAGGTAAAAATGTTTTGATTTGGGAAGTTCAGGTAGGACATAGAAGATGAATGTAAACATGTTTAACCAATTAGTTTTATTATCACAGAATTATCAATGTTATGTTTATCTAATGCGTTAAATGACAAATTGTTGCAAACAAATGTTTCTTAACATCACTGGGTAAAATGGCCCTTTGTAGAAACTTCCACTGTGATACCAGCACTACATACTAAACATAGCGTTCACATCTCATGCTCAAAGTGATGCCCATTGGCTTGGATACATAGGGTCACTCTTCGTGTTACTGTTTCCTCTTTGATGGCTGTACAAACATCCATAATGCGTTGCTTCATGTCCCCTGGTGTTGTTGGTTCATGTTGGTAAACAGCATTCTTCACTGCTCCCCAAAGAAAATAATCCAGCGGTGTAAGGTCCGGAGATCGGGCAGGCCACCTAACTGGGCCACCTCGTCCAATCCACCTACCAGGGAACTTACGGTTCAGAGGTCGTCGTGCTCGTAAGGCGTTATGTGCAGGGCATCCGTCATGCTGATACCACATGACCATTCTCCGGTTCAGAGGTACGGTGTCCAAGAGAACAGGAAGATTGTGTCATATAAATCTGGAGTATTGTCTGCCATTTTGGATGCCATTTATAAAGAAAGGTCCGATAAAGGTATCTCCAATAATCCCACACCAAACATTAACTTTCCACGGACGTTTATGCTCTACCTGACGGAGCCATTTTGGATTGTCTGCGTACTAATAATGCATATTCTTCATATTTACAATTCCTTTGTTGGAGAATGCTGCCTCGTCGGTAAAGAGAACATCTGCAAAAAAATTTGGATTAGTCAGAAGTTTTCGCTGAGCTCACCGACAAAATGTTACCCTATTGCGGAAGTCATTTCCATGAAGATCCTGGTGTAAATGAACATGGTAAAGATGAAATTTATGACTTTAAGAATACGCTGTGCACTTGATTTCGACACACCAACTTCACGTTCAATTTGACGTGTGCTGATTTGAGGATTCACAGCTATGGTAGCGAGCACAGCAACTTCAGCACTTTCATCTGTGCGTGTTCTAGGACGATGTCGAGGTCTTGGATTTAAGCTTCCCGTTTCACGTAGACGAGATGTGAGACGACCAAACATCCGGCGCGAAGGCGATGGCTTGTCAGGGAATCGTCTTCTGTACAGTCGTTCTGCCTGAACAGCATTTCGTCCACCTACAACAGGGTACAGTACAGGTATGTAGAGTAGGGTAGAAAACAGACATATTAACTTAATAATCATAATGTTCGCTAACAGTACTATCAACAAACAAGCAATCTCATAACGTATTTCCCGTCAACGTACATTCTCCATAGATCAGCAGCACTTCTACCATACCTTCATGTGTGTACATTATACTGTACAGTATAAGTTCCACGACACAACGTTTAGTCACAATGTGTACTACCTCCGTGCCGTCACTAGATTACTCTGATGCACGACTACACTGGCAAGCGGTGTAATGCACGCCAAAGCAACAGCAAATGGGATGCTCGGAGGGTGGTGGGGTACAGGAGTTTTCATGGGTCGCAAATCATAAACAAGGCGAAGTGGTAACTGTGGCAGTAGTGGGAACTACGTTGGACACTTGACTAGGTAGAGCCAGGCCCTGTGCGACAGGCACAATGGGTCATATAACGCATTAGATAAACCTTATTTTGGGTGTGCAGGATAAATAAGACAACGTGACGGATGTACACCGATCGGTACTGGTTCATATTGTGTACGTAGATACGTAAAACGTGCAAGAGGGAAACCACTATGTGCTTATGAGAGTTGATGGCAGCAGACCGTATTATTCGTTCCGGACCTCTTGATAAGTATGGAGGTGTGATTACGCATGTCAATCACATCGCGATTACGGGCAGCATGGGGTTCACGCCTGAGCCTCAGAGCCTCGGGACGTGCAGGATAAATAAGACAACCATGTCGGGTGTTTCAAGCGTCAACTTCGCGTCTCAATATCTCGGGATGTAATGATAATATTGCAATGCAATCAACGCCATTGTGTATGTGCTTTGTCATGCTATGGATTGCTGAAGAAAAAATATAGGAGGTCCATTTAAAAAAACATAAGTTTGTGTTAAAAAAACACACATGCTTTCGTTTTAGAATGTTTACAAATATGTACATTCATGGGCCCCAGCCCTACATTGATACCGGTGAAAGTCGTTTTCCAATAGCTGTTATTGTTCCAGAGATATTTTGGGTGGACAAGATAGCTAGGACACCCTGTATATGTTTCCCATGGACTCGCAACTGCCACACTTGACGCTAAGTTGTAGCTTACAGCTTCTCTGATCCTATCGCTTGCATTTGCACTGTTTCCCTCCATTGGTAGAATTTGTGGTGCGATTGAGGCACGTGGAGCTGCATGTCGCCCATCTCCAGCATCCAGAATGCAGATATGTGATGGAAAGGTCTTGGAGCCACAGTATGAGACGCCTTCCAGAGTATCCTCCAACAGTCTGATAGTGGCTCGACTGCTCCATGCCTGATTTACATCGATTGATGATGAATTATGGTCTCGACAAACTGGTGTGACAACGAAATACCATGGAATATTATATCACAACTCTCCACGAGTTGTCAGGTTATGCCCACTCTGTTCAACGACAGGCTGAAATTCAACGGATTAAGACGAAGATAATTTCGATATTGCGTCGCCGCCTTGAGAGCGCAACAGTACGTGAGAGATGTCAAGACTAGGTACGAAGAGGACCATCAGCCATGCATCATGTTTTCCGAGAAGAAGCAGTGGTATTCGAGAACGCTGGTCCATGCCCGCAACATGCCAGACAGTCGCCGATTGACTTCCCACAATGATACTGCAGGCAACTTTGTGGACCATGACAAATAGTTCTACGCAGCACAGGACCAGGAAATCAAGGTAATGAATGATGGAATGATGTCCTCCACTCGTTGACAGGAATCCCTTACAGGGCTGCTGTGGAGATTATCACAATGACGATTACGGCTGACGATCGTTAATGTTCTTCATAAACGAGTGGCAAAAAATTCCAGGGCCCTGACAGCTCTCTGCTGGAGTTTTACTGGGCATTCCACATCGTGGCTTCACGCTGGACTGCGATGTATCAAGAATGGCGAACCCTGACCTTCCCCTTCCACCTGAATTCTTAGGAGACCTACTTATCACGGTCCCCAACCCGTCTGGGGATCGGGAAATTGGACATCATCGGCCGGTGACAATGTTAAATTATGACTTCATGCGCTGTGGTGGTGACAGTAACATTCAGATGGCGTTCAGCGATTATCACGCCATCATATCACTGGCAGCGATCTGTCATAGTCGCGGTGTCTTAGTGTCTGTGGACTTGGACCCCGCCTTTGACAGAATGAGTCATGACTTTCTAGAGAAAGTGCTGCGACGGGTGGGCTTCCCCCCTACATATATGCACATCGTCTTGCGACTTCCTCGTGGTGCCATACTGCGAGTGCTGGTCTATGGCCAAGTGGCGTGCCCCGTTACTATAGTGCTATTGGTCCACCAGGGATGTCTGGTGTCGATGATTCTTTATGTAACCACCCTTGAGGCACTGTTACATGGTTTGCAGACCAGGCGTATTGGGATCACAATGAGAGGGCGCCGGCCGGGTGTGGCCGTGCGGTCTAGGCGCTTCAGTCTGGAACCGCGTGACCGCTCCGGTCGCAGGTTCGAATCCTGCCTCGGGCATGGATGTGTGTGATGTCCTTAGGTTAGTTAGGTTTAAGTAGTTTTAAGTTCTAGGGGACTGATGACCACAGCATTTAAGTCTCATAGTGCTCAGAGCCATTTGAACCATTTTGAATGAGAGGGCATGCTTTCATCAGTCGCGCATACGCAGATGACTTGGTGTTCTTGGTTCTAGTGGGGGGTGAAGTGCGAGAGGCGTTGAAACTGATCAACCGTTATGGGACTGCCGCGGGAAGCCGCGTGAATCCGACGAAGTTTGGTGCTACGTTCGTTGGTAGAGGTCTTCCAGCAGGGAGTGTGGCACATTGCCATTACTGGACAAGCCCAAATGTATAGGGATCACCTTCACACGTTATTTGCAGCGAACGGCCTCATTTAACTATAAACACCTGCTTCACGTGTTTCTCCTGCGAGCATTAGACATGATACAATGGATGGATTTTGTTAACACTCATCTGACTTTGCGACTACATATTTCACCGATGTCGAAGGCGGTCGCATTGCCCATGGTGGGGCTTTCTGTGCACAATGTCCTCCTCGACATGAAGGCATCTGCGACCTGGCATTCGTCTACATGCGACTAACATGACAAATTCGTAGCCCTGCCCCCACTGTCACACGCTTGACACGGATAAATATGGACAGCTGTGTAGATCTTCTGCAGAGGTACGGCAGCTGATTCGGAATATGCTTGCCTTTCTTCTACGTATGTCTCCCTATGCCTTTGCACCAAAGTCACTTCTGTTTCCAGGTGAGACTAAAGCAGTGTGTAACCTATCAAAAGTAAAAAATATAATAACCTCAAAACAGTAAAAAATATAATAACCTCCCAATAAAATGTGACTCATATACAACCTTTCAATAGTTGACTGACTGTGAATCTAAACTGGTAAATTTGGACGTCAGCAGAGCTGCGTTATGACCCTGAAAGATCATTCTGAATAAACAAAAATTCTTGCCTCAATAAGGTCGCCAGATAACGCATATATATGTGCTCTATAAGAAATTTTTCTGGCACAGCCCAGTGCAATGCTGGCCGATAGATTTGTCATGTATAAAAAGAAACAACTGATTTTTCTTTACAATAATCGGGATGACCATGGATTGGAGAAATTAGTAAATTCTTTAAATTGAGATGAATGATTGTCAAAAGTTAAATTTTATAAGAAAGATTATTATTAAGAGATTTTTTTAAAAAACATTTACATGGCACTTGATATAACAATAGTACATATGCGCGAGGCTGCGTTTACCTTATACTACACTCCTGGAAATTGAAATAAGAACACCGTGAATTCATTGTCCCAGGAAGGGAAAACTTTATTGACACATTCCTGGGGTCAGATACATCACATGATCACACTGACAGAACCACAGGCACATAGACACAGGCAACAGAGCATGCACAATGTCGGCACTAGTACAGTGTATATCCACCTTTCGCAGCAATGCAGGCTGCTATTCTCCCATGGAGACGATCGTAGAGATGCTGGATGTAGTCCTGTGGAACGGCTTGCCATGCCATTTCCACCTGGCGCCTCAGCTGGACCAGCGTTCGTGCTGGACGTGCAGACCACGTGAGACGACGCTTCATCCAGTCCCAAACATGCTCAATGGGGGACAGATCCGGAGATCTTGCTGGCCAGGGTAGTTGACTTACACCTTCTAGAGCACGTTGGGTGGCACGGGATACATGCGGACGTGCATTGTCCTGTTGGAACAGCAAGTTCCCTTGCCGGTCTAGGAATGGTAGAACGATGGGTTCGATGACGGTTTGGATGTACCGTGCACTATTCAGTGTCCCCTCGACGATCACCAGTGGTGTACGGCCAGTGTAGGAGATCGCTCCCCACACCATGATGCTGGGTGTTGGCCCTGTGTGCCTCGGTCGTATGCAGTCCTGATTGTGGCGCTCACCTGCACGGCGCCAAACACGCATACGACCATCGTTGGCACCAAGGCAGAAGCGACTCTCATCGCTGAAGACGACACGTCTCCATTCGTCCCTCCATTCACGCCTGTCGCGACACCACTGGAGGCGGGCTGCACGATGTTGGGGCGTGAGCGGAAGACGGCCTAACGGTGTGCGGGACCGTAGCCCAGCTTCATGGAGACGGTTGCGAATGGTCCTCGCCGATACCCCAGGAGCAACAGTGTCCCTAATTTGCTGGGAAGTGGCGGTGCGGTCCCCTACGGCACTGCGTAGGATCCTACGGTCTTGGCGTGCATCCGTGCGTCGCTGCGGTCCGGTCCCAGGTCGACGGGCACGTGCACCTTCCGCCGACCACTGGCGACAACATCGATGTACTGTGGAGACCTCACGCCCCACGTGTTGAGCAATTCGGCGGTACGTCCACCCGGCCTCCCGCATGCCCACTATACGCCCTCGCTCAAAGTCCGTCAGCTGCACATACGGTTCACGTCCACGCTGTCGCGGCATGCTACCAGTGTTAAAGACTGCGATTGAGCTCCGTATGCCACGGCAAACTGGCTGACACTGACGGCGGCGGTGCACAAGTGCTGCGCAGCTAGCGCCATTCGACGGCCAACACCGCGGTTCCTGGTGTGTCCGCTGTGCCGTGCGTGTGATCATTGCTTGTACAGCCCTCTCGCAGTGTCCGGAGCAAGTATGGTGGGTCTGACACACCGGTGTCAATGTGTTCTTTTTTCCATTTCCAGGAGTGTACATCGCTCGGGCTCCGCCATCGCTCCCCACAACTGGCCCAGCCAACTCGATACACACGACTGCTAGCTACTACTTACTCCTACTGCCACACGGTTCCTACTGCAGCCAACACTGCTCTCTGGTCTGAGATTCTCTTATAGCTTACATATCGCAGGCAGCGCGTGAGCAATCTATCGAAATTACATCTGCTCGAGTGCGCTAGCAATAAATTCCTTAGTCATGGACCTCTTACAAGTGAACTCAGTAAAAGGCCGATCGATCTCTTACGTGTTTCTTGGAGGAGATCAGAATATTCCGGATTTTTGGACACTCCTGCGATATCGCTTTACCTTTCTCACGCACAGTGCGAGATACCGTCGGTACTATGCACACTTTTTGGGTAGTGCTATCTTGGACTCCTCCCTCCCTCCCCCCCCCCTTTTACCTGATATCATTGTGAGCGAGTAGTACCAAGACTCTGACCAGCGAATCGGCAGAATGGAATATTCTGGGAGAAGACGTGATTGGAACATGCCCGACTGACTTGGGATTCTGAGTGGATATGCCCACAAGTTGGTGGCACCCGGATGCCATTTGGTTTGTTTCGCAGGGAGGGCGTTCTTTTTACTTCCATTTATTGATGCTACTTGCACATCAGTATTTTTCGCCTATAGGGCGTCCTATTTGATCGTAATTGTATGTCATTTTCGCGATGATCAAACATAATGTATGAACCTATTGTACGTTTTCCTCTATATATTCCTTTTTGTAAAACTAAAAATGGCGACCGCTCGCGAAAACAAATAAAAAAATCCTGGTTGTAGAAAATTTTAACTACCAGTATTCGGCCGGGATGGGGTGTAGGATTGCTGATGTAATTCTTCTGATCGTCGGTCTTTGTGTCAATGTCCTAGACTGAATGCCAAACCCGTCCGCCAGTGCCTCTGAAGCGAAAACATGTAACACTGTTGATGGTAACCCGTCCATCGGTTGGGGACGTTATGCTCGGCGCTTCCTTGGTGCTGTTCGAGAGTAATAGGCTATTTCCCTACATCGAGTGTCACCCTCTCCCTTCTCTTCAACCGTAAAACCACAAACCCACAACACTACGCTGTACAAGCACTCATAACGGTAACGCGCACGATACACATAGCCTACACACCTGTCAACGCCCCACCACATCCACCAGGAACCTTGCCTAGAACGACGCTACAGAATCCCAACATCTGATCCCCTGCAATTATTCCCTGAGCATGAGACTACTGTGACTTGACGGCCTAATATTTCGGAAATTTTCGTATTCTTCCTTAACTTGGTGGTCATAAAAAGAACTGAGACTCTTGTTGCTCCCAGAGACCAGGCAAATCTCTTCCGTGTGTTAGTTTCATCTTTCTCTCCTTATGTCGCAAAAGAGCCGAGATACCCGTATCTCTCAATTTAAAATTTCCCTTGAATGATATCGTGCACTCGCGCTTAATGGGTGTGACATTTGTAGCAACTTCATTGTACGTTATGTTTGTAAGGTGGAAATGTCATTCTGATTTTTGTAAGTTAACGATGTGTACGTTAGAGACGGAGCAAGTTATGTTACTGTTAAACAATCTTTGGTCTTGTTGTGGCACAGTCTTCGCGTCGTTGCAGTCTGATACATTCTTGGTTGAAATGTGTTAAGAAATGGAAGTATTCAGCAGTGCTGTGTTGATTTGTGATCGTATCTCAAAAATGGTTCAAATGGCTCTAAGCACTATAGGACTTAACATCAGAGATTATCAGTCCCCTAGACTTAGAACTATTTAAACCTAACTAACCTAAGGGCATCACACATATTCATGCTCGAGGCATGATTCGAACCTGCGACCGTAGCAGCAGCGCGGTTCCGGACTGAAGCGCCTAGAACCGCTCAGTCACAGAGGCCGGCGATCGTATCTCTTAGATGAAGAAAGATTTATTGTAAATGACAGCAAGGATGAATATGATGTACATATTGCAAGGCGAAAAGATTATATAAATTTTGAATAATGGTATTATTTTTTTGAAGAGAAACAGTTTGAGGTAAAACTGCAGTACAGTGCAGCTAGTTTGTCGGAATGATTATCGTCAGCTAGATAACTTGCTCAGAGCTGAGAGAAAGACCACTCCACTTCTCTGAGTCATGTATTAAGACACCAACCGATTAAGCTGTTCGGTTGTTATAGAAATTCTCTGATAACATTGTACCCTTTTCAAATCGTTATTCACTTTGATAAGCACAGTATTGTTCAGACCTGTGTTATGTGTGAAGATCACGCACAGTTTTACTCTGTCTTTCTGTATATATTGTTCACTATAAAATCATTGTCTTGGAATATCTTTTCATAGGGACAGTTACACACTCCATCCAACTGTTTAAAGGAAGTTTATCACTACGCACTACCACATAGCACCATGTTGTATGCAACGGTTTGAATATTGTTTGGAATTTCATTTAAAAATAGAAATTTGGCTTAGCCGCTGCCTGCTTGCTGTTTATTGTTGTGCTTCCGAGAAATGTGCAAAAATGTTGTCAAGACGCGAGATAAGTGGAAATTTGGATTCACCTGCGAATTTAATATAAAGACAACTTTTATTCAGACCAGTTGCAGTCCAGTTCGAATTAGGTTCTGTTTAGTCTAAGGTTAGCAAACGAGTTTACGTTGAATAACAGTTTGTGGATACATAGGTCTGGTACACGTAGATTTTTTGTAGTGTGGGAGATAAATTTGAGCTAAGTTTCACACGGAACATATAGTGAGGAGTTTCCATGCTGATCTAAGGGTGCAAAAGTTACATCCGTGCTTGTCTAACTCTACATTGTATCCTCTATCGCTCTGATGTACTAGTCTTCCAGAAATGGAATCTCGCTCCTGATTTGAGTGTATAAAGACGAACATATAACGAGTTAAAAAACTGCACAACTCTCCTGTCAAAGATGTTGCTAAGATTTCAAAATGGTGCAAAGATTAAGCAACTTCCTTTGGAGTTTAAACGCTCAGAAATGTTAAACTATGCCCAACAAAAATCACAATCTCCTACGACCACAATATCAATCAGCCACAATTGGAATCAATTAACACCTACATGTAAATGGGTGTCAAGTTGTGGGGATAGGCAATGGAATGATTAAATACTCGTAGGCTCAGTCACTGTTAAAGCAGCTGGCTTATTTATGTTGATTGAACTAGGACAATACTGTCAGTCTACAAACTATACTGCTAACAATACAAGTGAGCGACCTCGTCAATGATTTTGCTGATATGTGTGGGGCCCATGCTAAAGGGGCTAACAGCGCATACTGAACGCTAACAATTGTTTGCCTTGCGGGAAATCGTCACGGAAATGCTGACAAATTTGACTTGGCTGACGGTTGATTATACACATCAGATGTCTCGCGAAAGCCTACTTGCACAGTTTCGAGCACCAGTATGAGGTGAGGAATCTAGGAATACACTACAGGTCCCTGCGAACAAGATTTGACCAGTTACAGCAAGAGCATACGCTATAAGTTGACTCTTACACATAACAGCCACGGGCTCAGAATGTCAGTTTCAGACAAAATAGCATAAGCACATAGTCATCCAAGCAATCATTCTTGCTGTTATCCATACACGAAAGGGAGAGAAGTAGCCCTAATGTTTGGTAAAGGGGAGGTACCCATTGCTATACACTTAACAGTTTCCTAGAGTATGTACAGTATTTAGATGTAGATGCAGCAGGTCTGAGTCGGTCTCCGAGGCGTGGTCGGGTAAACCCGTCGGCGCACTGGCCGCGCATTCGAACGTTGAGCGTGACGAGTTTCTGACGTCATAGTGTGGAAAAAGACTTTGGGGGTCTTTCCGAACGTGAGGAGCAATTTCTAGCATGCCAGATATTCTGAACGTGAGTTTTAACGAAGGCCATGAGATGGGAGAGCATCATCTACTTCATATGCACGCCGTCTCTCTTCAGAACAGAATGGCGAGACGCCGTACTGTCTTTCAGTTGAATCCCATATGCGTATTTTGTCATTTCCAAGCATCGGCAAATCCAGGATCTCGAAAATCCGTCGTTAATTGTATGATTTGTTGTAATAAAATTGTGGTAAACGCCGTAGTGGCTGTTAATGAGTCATTGCAACTTGTATTGCATGTTATGAGAGTATGCCGTTTCAGACAATGGCGCATCGAGGATCCACCAAATCTCATTATTCTTTGTACAGTTTGTTATAATGAAGTCAGTAACATACCTACAATTAAAGCTTTCAGGTGACGCCATGCGCCGGCCGTTGTGGCCGAGTGGTTCTAGGCGCTTCAGTTCGGAACCGAATGACTGCTACGGTCGCAGGTTCGAATCCTGCCTCTGGCATGGATGTGTGTGATGTCCTTAGATTAGTTACGTTTAAGTAGCTCTAAGTTGTGGGGGACTGATGATCTCAGATGTTAAGTCCCATAGTGCTCAGAGCCATTTGAACCATTATTTGACGCCATGTAAAGTACGATAGAAAATTATTCAACGTGGCGTAGCATGATGAGTAGAGATGCAGAATTGTAAAGCCGCAGCTGATGTGTTGCTGATTTGCGTCCCAGTGGATTCAAATACTTTTTTCTCAACCTTCACATTTTCTAATAGGTACTGATACTTTCTTATTAGTAGAAGTCATCATCATTTTCTTGAGGCCTTATTGCCGCTGCAATGCGGGGCGGCCTTGTTACTAGCAGTGTTAGTTACAGAGGGTGGCCAGATGCCCTTCCTGTCGCCACCACACACCCCTCAGGACGGAATTAGTGTACCCCAGCTGTCTGCATCTAGCGTAAGCCATGGAACAGTGCGAACGTGTCCTAAATGTCTGCGAGTCGTGTAACTGAGACGGAACGTGGGGATCAGCCCGGTATTCACATAGCGCGATGTGGAAAACCGCCTAAAAACCACATCGAGGCTGGCTGGCTGACCAGCCCTCGTCGTTAATCTGCCAGGCGGATTTGATCCGGAGCCGGCGCGCCTACCCGAGTCGAGGAAGCAACGCATCAGCGCTCTCGGCTATCCTGGAGGGCCTTTCTAATTACTACAAATATATTCTATAATTCTGAGGGGTGAGTTCTACTGGCTTTATGTACAAGACAGCTTTCACTATTTACATTACTTTCTTATTTCAAGTTTTGTACTAAATAGGAACAGAAACCAAGTAAAATGACTTTGGGGTTTTACTAAAAAGTGAGAACGATGAAAAAATATTTATCTTACGTGAACTACCGTAAACTTGTATTGCAGTATTTGTAATGGAGCTTTATAAGCCGATTTCCTCATTGACTGGACATGCTGCTTTCCTTTTAGCCTTATAACATATTCATGGAAATTTAAGTTTTTATTTCTGCATCCGGCAGACAGAACAACATGACCAACATTTGGACAATGAAGGAAATGAGCATTTCAATAGAACTGTGATTTCCAAGCCAGGAATAACCAACAACTACCGTTAGAGCGCGCTACGATAATATATTCCATATTCAGACAAACGTACTACTCGACCGCGATATTGCTACACTCGATCTCCCGTGGAAACATGCGATGACGTTACAGTAAGCAAGTACAGTGGCGATTAGGGAAAACGCATCGCGCCGTGAATTATTTCAAGGCAGCTCTGCATATCCTGTCTAGTGGTTCAGTGTGTCTTCGGGAAATATCACGACAAAAATTCGCGAAGAGCCGACCGAAGCTCCTTCACTCACAGGAGCTATAATATTGTGGTCGACGAATGCCGCATGCACAAGTCGCATCGTTTCCGCGCATCCAGCAGCACGCTGTACTAAGCACGCCCATCATCGAGGTTCGAAAGCAGGGTCCGTGTGCCGACAGCTTAACACCATCGGCAGCGCACCACCCGCGCAAGTCAGGGGACAATGTCTTCACGGACCGTAAAATTAATTGAAGAGATCTGAAATTTTCTGGAAAAATCACTCCATATGTCAAGAACGACTTTTATGTTAACAATAAGCGCTCTGAGACGTTCTGAAAACAATCGAATACTGAACCATGTGATGCCCATTGTTGCAAAAAAGGGGGAATCCACTGAAGATCTGGTAATTCTACCGCTTATAAAAAGTATATACAGAAATGACTGTAAATATCATACACTCCTGGAAATGGAAAAAAGAACACATTGACACCGGTGTGTCAGACCCACCATACTTGCTCCGGACACTGCGAGAGGGCTGTACAAGCAATGATCACACGCACGGCACAGCGGACACACCAGGAACCGCGGTGTTGGCCGTCGAATGGCGCTAGCTGCGCAGCATTTGTGCACCGCCGCCATCAGTGTCAGCCAGTTTGCCGTGGCTTACGGAGCTCAATCGCAGTCTGTAACACTGGTAGCATGCTGCGACAGCGTGGACGTGAACCGTATGTGCAGTTGACGGACTTTGAGCGAGGGCGTATAGTGGGCATGCGGGAGGCCGGGTGGACGTACCGCTGAATTGCTCAACACGTGGGGCGTGAGGTCTCCACAGTACATCGATGTTGTCGCCAGTGGTCGGCGGAAGGTGCACGTGCCCGTCGACCTGGGACCGGACCGCAGCGACGCACGGATGCACGCCAAGACCGTAGGATCCTACGCGGTGCCGTAGGGGACCGCACCGCCACTTCCCAGCAAATTAGGGACACTGTTGCTCCTGGGGTATCGGCGAGGACCATTCGCAACCGTCTCCATGAAGCTGGGCTACGGTCCCGCACACCGTTAGGCCGTCTTCCGCTCACGCCCCAACATCGTGCAGCCCGCCTCCAGTGGTGTCGCGACAGGCGTGAATGGAGGGACGAATGGAGACGCGTCGTCTTCAGCGATGAGAGTCGCTTCTGCCTTGGTGCCAATGATGGTCGTATGCGTGTTTGGCGCCGTGCAGGTGAGCGCCACAATCAGGACTGCATACGACCGAGGCACACAGGGCCAACACCCGGCATCATGGTGTGGGGAGCGATCTCCTACACTGGCCGTACACCACTGGTGATCGTCGAGGGGACACTGAATAGTGCACGGTACATCCAAATCGTCATCGAACCCATCGTTCTACCATTCCTAGACCGGCAAGGGAACTTGCTGTTCCAACAGGACAATGCACGTCCGCATGTATCCCGTGCCACCCAACGTGCTCTAGAAGGTGTAAGTCAACTACCCTGGCCAGCAAGATCTCCGGATCTGTCCCCCATTGAGCATGTTTGAGACTGGATGAAGCGTCGTCTCACGCGGTCTGCACGTCCAGCACGAACGCTGGTCCAACTGAGGCGCCAGGTGGAAATGGCATGGCAAGCCGTTCCACAGGACTACATCCAGCATCTCTACGATCGTCTCCATGGGAGAATAGCAGCCTGCATTGCTGCGAAAGGTGGATATACACTGTACTAGTGCCGACATTGTGCATGCTCTGTTGCCTGTGTCTATGTGCCTGTGGTTCTGTCAGTGTGATCATGTGGTGTATCTGACCCCAGGAATGTGTCAATAAAGTTTCCCCTTCCTGGGACAATGAATTCACGGTGTTCTTATTTCAATTTCCAGGAGTATATTTCAGAGATTGTTTGTTACGCTTTCACTTGGCCGAAACTTAAAACGACAACTTCTTCTTTTAGAAGTCTTGCCCGCCCATCCACAGATTCCCCTCTCCAGCAGTCCTCGTCATCTCTAAGTGCGAAAAACATCTCATCTTACTGCTCACGTTTTTAGTCTCTTGATTTCCTCGACACATAGCAATAACTACTGCATCAATATTGACGGTTACAGAAACCACGCTCCTTTGTGTGTTACACGTGTACTGATAATTCAGTATCTCAACCAGTTGTTAAAATCAGTGTTTGGGTTCAGCTAAATTAGAAAAATTGGGACTGTGAGGTTTGCTGCGCATATCGCATAATGACAGTGACCCGTCATGCAACTTAGATGTCGATTTCAATGCTTAGAAAGACAGAGAAAGGGAAATGCATAGTCCGTATGTGTCTATGATCTAATAGTTCTGCATCTGTTTAATACATATAATAGGAATGTGCATGAAGTAGCATTCAGATGCTCAAAAAATAATTTTTGTCGCCAACACACATTGCCTCCAAATATCACTTGACTATGACGAGACGTAAGGTCCATAAGCGCTCTGCATATTGTAATGTTCTTACCTCGCTATTACAGACAAGTATCGTTCAAAATCACGTGGGATTTGTACTCGCATTTCACAGGCATCTTAACACTTTCCATTCGATATCTGAAGTGAACTTGGCTTATAGCTTTGGAGAGGTAAATGCGAGGGTGTTGCGTTGACTCGTTTTAGAGAACTGAAGAGGTTTAGGGCGTAATTGTGTAAGTCAGATTTTGACAAAAATGGTTTAAGTACTTTCTTACGTAGTTGAAACTGCACTCTTTTGGATGAAATAGTGAGTATGTCTTGGTATGCACAATAGCATCACAGATGGCACCACAAATTCTTCTGTGAATTGGTTTGTATAATACAGATGACGGCAAAGTAATGTAAGTTTGATTTGCATCACAATGCCATGAAACAGTATTAGATTTGTTGTTTACATTTTATGGCAAAGTTAAGTAATCTGACTTGCACCGTAATGCCAAGTAACAAAATTATATTCTCTGTTCCACCACTTGGAAGTTTCCCTTTCTTTATTATTAGTGTTATTGTTATTTTGCAGGAAACATCCTTTATTTTAACGTTACCAAAACTGTTTTCACGTATCTTTTGTATTATAACGTGCGTATATTACATATATTACTAAACTTGATTCTGTTCAAGTATTGTTAATTAAAAGTGAAGTCATCAGTTCAAAGTGAAATTGCAAATTCACATTGAAATGCGTGGAATTTTTAATAATTATGGTGACTATATTAATATTGCTACATTTAATCTAAGCTCCAGTATTAATACTGTCCCTTATTTGCCTCAATATCTCTGTACGTAATTCTATTAGACTTGATTTTTCTGTGCAATGTTTCACAAGACGTTCCACTTCTCAAAATGAGCGGAATTATGACATAAACACCTTCAATTATCGCAGCCCTGATGTCACTTTTGTTTGTTATGGGAAAGGATAGCTCCAGCTATTTTTAAGGTTTTGTTGTGTATTTCCTATTATCGTATGGCTGAAATTCTGTTTTAATAAATTGTCTTCCGACAGCAATGACAAATGGCTTCCTAGTACGCCAGAGTGAAAGTGTCCCGAAAAAGCATTGAATTTGGATTAGCAGTTTACCGCATAATGAAATATTTTTAGGTGCGAAATTTTATCGTTGTTCCTTTCAGTTTCATGTTCGTTCATTTCTCGGAAACTAAATTATTTTAATCATACTTACTCATTCTCTATGACGACTACTAACACAGTGTTCTATTGCAAGTAACACATGTCTGCTATGTAATCTGGAGTTAATGACGCTGTCCCATATAAGTCTTATCCGAAAATTGCTGAGAATGTGTGGAAATTCACAGGATTGACTGACTACACATTTACACACTACCAAAGTTGTACAGCACTTGTTTCAAAAATACATAGGGTAGTCAGAAACAGTCTGAAAGCCTTACGAGGATGTTACAGGGTATGTTGTACTGATACATAATTGTTAAGAAAAAAATTCGATACGTTGCACCGTTACCACATTAATTAGCATTGAAGTTAGCCAATCAGGCCATTGTGGGTGCAAATTCAAGCACAATTAGTGTCATGTGTTCTCATACCGTAGACGACAGCGCACGAGACTGCTCAGTCTTTCGAGCTGCCTCGCCGCTAGCGTGCGCAACGGTCTGATTGGCTGCCTTCAATGCTAATTAACGTGGAAACGACGCAATGTATCAAATGTTTTTCTTGACAGTAATTTCTCAGCAGAATCTGCACTGAAACAAACTTATAACCTTTTTAGACTGTTTCTATCTTTTATAGCTGTACACAGAGGTAAATTAGCCCTGCAGTATCAACAGTTTATTACATGGCGTTTCAGTACCTTCAACAAATAAAGACGGCTCTGTCTGTGTGACTAGTGAAATTGGACCTTTTTGGTACTTATTAAAAGCAATTTTTTCTCTTGGATGTATTTCTATTTATTCTCGTAGCAGCAATAATTACTCACCATTACTGTTATTAATGAATAATTGGTTAAAAACAGAGCTGAGACGCGTAATATAAAAGTTTCAGATTTTGTTCAAAACGTAAACAAAAACTATTGTGCATAAGTCATGCGATAATTTCGGTGTGATGTTTACAACACGTACTGCACGCTGTCACAGTCTAACACGTACAATACGACACTCGCGCCCATTCTGTGATACCCTGCTACAGCAGTCGTCCAAGGGGACAGAAAACTACACATCTGATTGCGGTATAAGATGAGTGCGAACAGTATCGTTTATATTGATTTGTGACATTGTTCCTACAATAGGGAGTGTATTTATTGGCATAAAAATCGGCACTAACTGAAAAATGGCACCACATTTGTCTTTATTTAGTTTCCTAAGTACCGAGGGAGGAATGAAACTGTAGATTACAGAACAGTTTATTTACGATTCTCTTGTAACCTACAGATACTTGCTGAAAATGTCGTTTTCTCTAAAGAACAAAAAATTGCTACCAACAGGAGAAGACCTGACCTTTTGCTGAAAGACATCTTATATCTACTCAGTAACGTGATGTTTTCTTCACCACACTCCCAATCAAATCAGTGAATGTGGAAAGCAGGAAACTTGTATGGAATGTAATACCTAGATTGTTTAACGTGCCAAATAATCCACCACAACTGTAGCTGAAAGGGAAAACCATACAGATGTGATAATAAAACGTAAAAGAAACCAAAATCACAACTGTTTCTACGTCTGAGCCACAAACGACAAGAATGTTGAACATATTCGTTTTTGAAGCAAAGTAATTGCATTTACAAAACATTCGCATATGAGAAAATCGACTGAAATGTAAGAATGTTAGAATCATTAGACCTCATACAAAACTGTTACGTTTCAAGGATAGTGGCTATCATAATACGAACAGACAACAATAGGAATACATGCTCCTCACGCATGAGATGTGTGTTTATATTCTCTTGCTTTCAGCGGAGTAAGTTGCTATTATACACATAATCGAAAGCATTTATTCATGGGTAAGTTGCAACTTATGTCACTGAATCTGTGAGGAACGGCTGTTTTCACATTTATTTATCGATCATTCGCGCCTCTTTATGAGTTACTACTGCTTTGGAAGGTAAAAATGTAGTAACTGTTTCGTTAATTACCAGAAGAATAATTAAAAACAAAAATTATACTTACGGCCGACTTTCTCGCCGCTTGGGGCGTTAGTGTCGTTTCCAAAGACAGATGGTAACGATTTTCAAAGCAGCCGTGTCGCGACTTCGTATGTTAGACTGTGATGCTATGCTCATTCCATAGATTTTTGCTCCTCTACGACGTAATTATGGAGCAAAAAGAGAAGGGAGGTGACATTAAGCCACAAACTTGAAGTTTACATCTTACATAGCTGAAACAGGTTCAGTCCCGTTTATACTGCCATGATTCATGGCGGTGAAACTTCCCCGTGATGTCACTCTAAGCTGCCCGTGTCCATTTCCGACCGTTGCAGGTATCTATCTACTTTTGTGGTCGTATCCCAAAATAACATCTGGTGCTTTGATTGTGTGGAGAAGAAGCTGTATAATCAGAAATGCCAGCCTGCGTCTTGTATGGGTGTGGTAATAGATCCGATCGTAATCTAAAGTTTAAAGTAATCACATTTTATTCGTAAATGGGACCTTCCCAGCAATATTTTCTTTTGCGTACTTGAATTCTGGTTGCGCTGTATACCTCTGTTCTTTCCTGCGTTTTTCATTGCCCTCCAAACCTCACATTCTCCGACATCCGAGCCACACTGTATCAGCGGCCTCGTCTCCGCACAACACACGGCTAGGTGACCGTGTTGATTACTGGTGCCCATGCCCTAAATTCTTCCGGCCGATAATTATTAATTGTTCATATTTTGTCCCTGTTTAAAAATATTCCGGCTAGAAAGCCGGATAGAGCAGCCATGCGTGTGTGAGTTTTGTGCTTATCACTGTGTATATTTGTGTGTGTGCTTTGTTTCCTTTCTGAAGTACGCTTTGGCTGAAAACTTGTGAGGTGTTTTTTCGTCGTGCCTGCCTGCTAGTTGGCGTGTGAGTATAATTTATCCGCTTCGCAATATAGTTATTACCTCATGAAGTTTGTTTTAAATAATCCGCTACACTTCAACAATACCAGAAGGAAGAAAAAGGCCTTAATTACGCCACGTTAAGGTTGTCCGTAGTAAATTGAAAACTTTTCTCTTTGACAGTTCCTCCTATTTCAGAGAAAACTTATCTAATATTGTAATGCGTAAATGTTAATGGGGAAGAATTACTGACTAATACCTCTCTGTATTTAATTAAAAAACAAGAAACTAACAAATGAAAAACGTGGAGGCATAACTACAAAAAAAAATTATAAAATAACTCGTCCCACATCATTAAGATTTATCGTGCAAATGACGCATGGAAAAAGAAATTAATTAACTAGCTAGTTTAAATCACAAAGCATGGTATAGAATTATATACTCTGAAAACTTCAAAATTAAATTCAAAAATAAAATGAAGGTCATGATCAAGTTAGACGTACTGTACAGTTCTGATACGTTTGGTAATTCTCGAAAAACCGACAGAGTTACTGGCGAGAAATATTCCGGGAAAAGGAGCAGATAGGCTACTGTTGGAAAGATAGGCCCTTAATAATGCAACATGTTAGGGTGTTATTAGTCAAAAATGAGTTACATACATGTTAAGGCAAAATATCCATTTTATGGGGTCCAAGCATTTGAGACAATTCCCTTAAGCACATTTATAGTACAGGAACACATTTTAAAAAATTGTATCGTTTTTATACCCTGTAAATTGCTGCTTTTGGTAACACATTGAAGACGCATCGAAGGTAAGATTTCAGAGTGAGAAGATACATAAACTACAGCGAAAGTAATGCACTTACAATCTACTCGTAATAAAACAAGAACTCTATTCTGCATGGAGGTAAACCTCTATGTAGTTCTGTTTCTTTGACATTTCAACAATCGTTCACTTTGTTGACATGCACAAGATATGATAGCATGTCTTGCATCTGCCGTCACTGCACATGTTTGTGGGCTAGCAAGGAATACGTATGTAAGTTGTTTTGCAAACACCAACATTAAAAATACTGTGCATGCGAGTTGAAAGCTGAAAATGTGACGAACAAGATTCAGTAGCAGTAAGCAAACAGGCAGTGGTTTTGGAGTTACAGCTTCATTTACTATAGATACAAATACAGGAAAAATTGAATTAAGTGTATCACGAAAGCATGCTTTCCGCCTTACTTTCTTCTCTTCTTTGTTATTCGAAATATGTCAACAAAAAACCAGTTACGTAAAGGTGTCGTATTACTAGAGCAAATACACATTCAAGAACAGAAAAATGTTTGAAATTGCCTTCCTGATACAATGTTACTGATGTAATCCCTGTAATTTTTAGTATTTAAAACAGTCGTTGCGGGCACACGACAGAAATAATAAACAAGAAGTAGTCGTGAACAGTAGTCTGCTAACGTTTTGGGCTATTTAAGATGGTAGCAGGCGCCGCCCGCTCTGGCTACAAAACAACGTACAGCCATAGAGTAGAAATATCTCTGGAGTGAGCATTGTGTCCTGCGCTTGTTGTCTGCAGTAAACTGGAATTGTCACGTGATCTAGGGACGACATCGATTGTTTAACGCCAATTCGCATCCGCCATCAGGTCACGTCACGTCTCGTCATATATCATCAAAACATTCTACAATACCTTCCGAATAGAGTCATTCGCACAGGTCGTCAACGGGACGTCACGTCATTTCACCGTACGTCAAGGTTTCTCGGGAAGAAAATTTTGACGGTACTCGTCTGTTAAAATCGTAAGTTAACCTATTTTCGCAACACTCATTCTCCTTATAACAGTGGATTTTGTACTGTTGTATCTTCATAATCTTTAGTTTATAATAGCACTTCGTTTTAGGGGCAAATTGGAGATGTTCCATGACGACTGGGATATTTTTTCCACTTTCTTACGCAAGCAATGTCGTATACCTGAAGACGAAAACTTATTTAGGTTTTACGATAACACAACAGACCTGACGCCCACAACGTATATGTGTAAGAACATAAGTAGACGAAGCAAATTCCACCATATGACATTTTAAGCGAAAAAGTCAGCTTTAATGAAGGAGTAAAATACAGTTGTTTAAGACGTTATTAATTACGTAAGAAAAAACATAATGGATAAGTTTAAGAGGCTTCATTAATTCGTTTGTAGCTTTCTTTGATGCGTATGAATATACATATTTTCCCTAACAAATAATAGTCGATGTTTTGAAACGTTGCTTTACTTCTCAGTAATTTACCAAACATAATTGGTGAAGAACATAGGTTATGAAGTTCGTTTCGGCCATTGTTAGCTCCTCATTTATGATGCTATACTCTAACATTTTATGCATATTAGGCATGGTGACTCAAAATCTCAATTTCGCCTTCAGTACTGTGCTAAGCGACTTGACGATATGTGACATGAAAGACAGTCTAAATACACGCTGACGTAAAGCTTCTGTAACGTCATGCTCGTTCATATTGCTCTTCAAAGCTAAGAGCCCAATTTATTTCAAATATCAGACGTAAACTGCTGTGGTTCCTCGAAAACGCCTATACCAAATCCGCAGCACTTACGAAGGGAAACTGTCTTTACTAGCAATAACAACATTCAAAATTTATAGGACAAATGTCGGACAAATCTACGGCGTCCCGAGATCACGTGACCATTGTGGCAACGTATGTTGACAACACAAAATTAATTCTGCGCTTCTGAATGCTCACTCCAGGGATATTTCTACTCGATGCGTACAGCGCAAGACTATAGCGTTATCTACCATCTTTTTTTTACCTCCAGGGTCGTAATATACATGTCACTGTATTGAAGCCAACTGCAGAGATTCTGACTGCAAGAAAAGATGAACCCTTTGACTTCTATACTGCGTGCCTTTTCGGGTCAATTGAAGAACGGGATACAACCCATCGTCTCTGACCAATGACGCCATAGATTACACACAGATATTGATGTCTTTACTTTCGAGCCATAGATAATAAATCGGTTGTCTGCTGTGGATAGGCGCCATTATTGTAAATTGAAATAAATGAGTGTGTATTTAAAAGACAGTGCTAGACATTGCGAAGGATTTCTTTTGTTTGAATTGATTTAAATAATTGGTTCTTTCCAATTCATTCGGTACTTAATTTCATTCTTAGTGAGTTTGAGATAATTTGGGGTAATACTTTTTCATTCACGAGAATTTTTATTTTTTTTATTTTCGTTTATAGGTATCACTTTATCTATTCCCATGAATATGGAAGACTTAAAGTAAGCTCTGGGCGTATACATAATGGCAACCATTCGATTTTTGCAAATGTCTGGTCTTCTTGCTGAATACGTTCGATGTCATGAATGCGGCGAACATATGAGCCTGATAAATGTGTCTGCTCGTCGTACTCACGATTTGTTCATATGGAGTTGTAGCAAGGATTGATTATGGCGCTCTATTAGGCGAGGAACATGGTTTGAGAAATCGAAGTTGGCCTTGAGGGGTATAATAAAAATTACATACTGTTGGTGTTTGAGTTATCCTGTGTAGTTGTGTGTGCATATATGTCGTGTGAGTGAGCGTACCGTTTTAGACTGGTATTCGTTTTGTAGCGAAGTTTGTGGATGATATTTGAAGTATAGGTGGCCTTTAGGGGGGGGGAGGGGCGTGGGTGTTGTAGTTGAAATCGATGAGTCTCCATTAATGTTCATCTAAATGGCTCTGTAGCGTCGAAATGCATCGTTTTCCCCTCCCTACAATACATTATATGGCTGACCAATAACCTTTTATAGTGTGTATGGTATTGTGTATTAAACTGGGGATCTAGAAACGACGGAGAGGCTTCGACCCGCCATAGCTCTCATTGGTTCACAATCCCACAACAGGCCACGGCAGTCCACCCACTCCGCCACCGCCCACACACCGAACCCAGGGTTATTGTGCTGTTCGGCCTCCAGTGGACCCCACCCCCACCTCCCCAACGCGAACGTCTCATACCAAACGAGTGTAGCCCCAACTGTTTGTGTGGTAGAGTAATTATGGTGTACATGTACGTGGAGACAGTGTTTGTGCAGCAATCGCCAATATAGTGTAACTGAGGCGGAATGAGGGGAACCAGACAGCATTCGCCGAGGTAGATGGAAAAGCTCCTTAAAAACCATCCAAAGGCTGACTGGCACATCGGACTTCGACACTAATCCGCCGGAAGGATTCGTGGCGGGGACCGGCACGCTCGGGAAGCAGCGCGTTAGACAGCACGGCTAGTCGGGCAGGCACCTTCTATAATACTGGTACAAGCCCCAGTTGATGAAGATCTGAAATCAGTATTGAAATATTGACGACGAGATGCTGAAAACCTCTATTCCCTATATGAAGAAAATCCATCGTAAATAACTGTAGAACCCTGTGCAACATGATCTTCAGATTATATCACCAACACTTTCTTCGTTCAAATGTGAAATACTTTAAAACTACATCATCGCATTCTGGACCTGAAATTAGAGCCGACCAAACCCATAATCCCAGACTCATCACCGAGCGAGGCAGTGCAGTGGTTAGCACACCGGACCCGCATTCGAGAGGACGACGGTTCAATCCCGTGTCCGGCTGTCCTGATTTAGGTTTTCGGTGATTTCTCTAAATTGCTCCAGTTAAATACCAGGATGGTTCCTTTCAAAGGGCACGGCCGACTTCCTTCCTCATCCTTCCCTAATCCGATGAGACCGTTGACTCGCTGTCTGGTCTCCTCCCGCAAAACAACCCAACCCCCCAACCAGACTCATCGATACATATTGCCCGTTTAAGAGTTTACTTAAACGTGGTGGGCAAATGCATCCTCCAAATTTTTTTAGTTAATTTCAGGTTGGGGTAGGGGTGGCGGGTAACTGATAATTAGGAAAAGGACGGGTGTGGTCGGGATGGTTAAAATATTGATTTGGACTTTTTGGAGTTGATCCACAATTCTTCATTTTCTTATGTTAGGTAATTTTCTTCTGTGGATATTTTTAAAATTATTTTACTTCATTTCGTTGATGTGAACTTCTGGATTTATATATTTGTAGGTATGTGTGTATTTGTGTTTTTTGTGATGTGTTTCTTGTGTGTATGTTATCTGTCTTGATGTCTTTCTAAGCAAGTTTTGGTTTCTTGCGAAGGAGTTTGCGTATGGTAAGCTTAGACTTTCACTTTTATGTTGTACTGAATTTGTCTGTTTTGATGTATTTCTTTGTCATATTATATTGTTCTGCGTTAAGTATGCGTTCATCAGCTGCAGTACAGAATACAAATTTTGCAGTTGTTGCTCTTTTTCTCTTTCCTACTAGTAGTATTACTGCGATTTTTTCCAGTCTACACTAGCATTACTGGAGGCGAAAAGACCGACGTACGTAAAATTTGTATCTCTTACTTCAGTCGACGAAAGAGGTCAACTGAAGTGTTAGCTAGAGGAAAAAAGCGACATATATAACATTGCTATCGTTTACCTACATAGGTCAACTGAAGAACAGGGTAATAATGCTAACGAAAACAAAGAAATCGACGGTACGTCAAATTTGTATCCCGCACTGCAGCTAACCTATACAGATCCACTGAAGTTCGAGATGCAACTCATACATATGTCAACTGAGGTATTCCATTCTAACGTTACTTCTATCCCCTTTTTTTCTTTATTTTTTACCGTAGTAGTAGGATTCAAACAAGCGATATCCTTAACGTTATGTTCAAAATATTAATGCACATCATATATGTGTATCATCTGTTTTCTGTTTCCAGCATTCCTTTGTTTATGAACACTCGTCTTTACTGTTAAATCTGTGTAATAAAACGTCTCTGGCAAATTCTACATCATTGGTCAAAGTCACCGGGTTGTATCCCGTTCTTCAGTAGTCCCACCTTTTCAGAATTGGAGAAAGCACCTACAGGAGCAGGAAAAGTGACTGAATGAATACAAGCAGTGATGTACGTGTTTACGAGAAGAGCAAAACTGTCTGAAAACTGAATACAGCGAACCAGTCAAACAGGAATTTACGACGACGAAATGGTGAGTCAATCAGATAGCAAGTTACAAGTAGAGCACACTGTAAGGACGCCGTTTCCACACATCGTAAGTCCCCCGTGCATTCGTTTGGCTTTTGTACATGTTCCAGCAGAGAGTGTTTGTGATTAATAGATATCCGTCTTTGTCCCGTCAGATACTGACTTTGTGTACTGCCATAGAGAACTACTATTTGGGATAAGTCATCCGATCGCATGACTGAAGCGCTGTGCTGAGTTAAAGAACGGTATCAAGAGACTGCTACGTTGACCTGTCCAACAGTACTTACTACATATCAGCATAGTGCACCGTTGCAAAATGAGAGAAAATGGAATTCCTGTTGGTATATTTTAGTCAGTGATAATTGTGGTAAATTAACGTAGCTAAATATCGAATGAGACATTAAATCTGTTTTGTTAAACAGTTCTAGAATTTACGCAGTGGGATAGCTAATATTGCGGTACTTCTCGCAGTCGTGATACTAAAAGCAAGCTACTTGACATTATTGTTCATTTAAACTTCTTATGATGATTGTTTCAAATTTTCGGACGAGTTCCTCTGGTTGTAACGCAAAGTTTATGAGTGTCAGTAATCTCCTTAGTTTACCCAGTTTTGAATGTTGAGGAGTCTAGTTAGGTATATGGCGAAAGAGACTGTGATTCAATATATAGGTTTTGAGCTTCCCACTGTGCTTTTACGAATAGAACAATAAAAGTATAAAAAATAACATTTAGCACCTTATTATATTTTATGAAAATTTTAGCAGAATTAAGAGCTCCATCAAGGGTTGAATCTCACTCATGTTTCCTGCCAATGTTCAAGCCGTTGAGATAACAAACAATACATGTCAGTATCGTACAATAATTACAGTGACACGCCATTTGATTTTAGTTCTGTGAATATTCGAATTCAGTGAAATGGTAAAGTCAAAGACCATATCAGAGATTCCATAACTCGTAAATTCAAAGATAATAATGAACGTCTATGACTGTGAAAAATCAATAAGAAAACGTTCGAATTCAGAGTAACTTCTACTTATTAGTACATGACGAAGTCTACTAGTTAATGTGACTAAAAGTAATAATAAGCTGACTGCATGCACGTTAGTGTTAGTAGATTCTGGACATCTGCCTTGGTTAACGAATGTGAACTGTAAATTGTTTTGGATTTGACATGATTCTGTTGTTACGAAAAACGCTGATAAGTGTATTGAATATTATATGTTACTATTGAAAGAGATATCATTAAGCTTATCTGTATAAATTACGTAATTGACATTTCTGTCGGTGTTCAGCACATTATCACAATTCGTACACATGATTGCCTACGCATTACTGATGTGACAGTAACAAGCTACTTTACAGGTTCGTGAATGTTATTGGCTATAACATCCAGCGACGCAAGAGCAAGGACTGCATTTAGTATTTCGTTATTCTGCTTGACGAGCCATAGAGGAAAGGAGCTCATTATAACATGAATTAATTAAAAAACTGCCTTATAATTTTGACGTAAAAATTGTTTTTATTGTCATCACATGGCCTTGCTCGTACAAAGAGTATAAAAAAAATACGCACACAAAATTTTAGAGTTTTTTTAGAGGTGACAAAAACACCACAGGTATCCCATTGCACCGCGAGATTTCTATGAAGGTTTTGAAATTACTGATGTTCAGAAACTGTGTTAATACTGCCATGTGATGATTATTGTTTTAGAGATGTTGCTGAAAATTCCGCCAGTTTACCTCAATGCACAACTAGCATCTGCGTGCTAATGATTGTCTAGGTTTAACACACCAGAATAACCACGTGTTTCATGAACAATAGTTGTAGCTTCGGCCAAACGGCAACCAGCGTTTATGGAATGTCTATAGACGTATTGTGCACCAAAAGTTTCATATCCGCGACACACATACACACACACACACACATACACACACACACACACACACACACACACACACACACACACACACACACCACAGACACAGAAAAATCCGTAAGTCAGCTGCACCTGCATTACAATAGTCATCACACGGCAATTTGAAAGCCGTCGCCTAATATCACACGTCAAAACCTTCGTGGCTCCTTGCAGGAAAATGGTACGACTGTGATATTTTTATCACATAAAAAAGGTTCCGTTTAGTATAAGTAGTTGTTTTACGCCCTGTATACACAGGATCATCTACACCTGCATTTACATCTATATTCCACAGGCCACCACACAGTGTATGGCGGAGGGTGCTTCGAGTGCCAGTCTCACTTATCCCTCTTCCTGTTCCAGATATATTTCTGAGCCAAATTTTTTGTGCGGCGTGTTACCTCCCTGCAGTGGGGTGGCAAACGTACTACTGTGAGGATTTGTGCAAGCAACAGTCATAAGCTTCGAATTTTAGTCAAGTGAGTCTCTACGACTCATGGTATGTGTTTAAGCTAAAAGCTTGGGTTTTCCGTACTTAACTGATGAGCTCATTTCGTTTTTAATTTTGGTGTCTGGACACAATTTGAGTCACAGTCAACTAGTTCAGAGTTCGGTACGTTTTGATGATCCTGATGCAGCATCGATTGTGAATTTATGGCTTGAAGAAGAAAGCTACAAGACGAAAATGAAAATGTGTTTTCACTAGTGAAACAGGAATCCGTCAGAACTTACCTGTATTAAGCTCTTGTAATGATGATAGTAATTATATTCCCAGTGATCGCGACTCTAACTCTGAATGATCTGAGATATCATCTGATGACTGTGAAACTGCAGTATCAGTGAAAGATCGGAATTACTATTATACGAGAAATGAATACATGTGATCATTTACACCTCCAGTTCGGCACGTTCTTACAGCGGCATACAACCTTCTACGCTTGCCTCTAGTAAAACCACCACGAACAAGACACGAGTCTCTTATTCCCCATGGATTCATTTCAAATAATTTTTAGTGTTTTCGCTCACCTCGCCGTCTCGGAAGCCACTCTCTCCTAAATTCTCCTTACTCCAGTTTTTACCGAAGTTAGTTTAAAAAAAACTATCTGGCTGTGTTTTCATCTGACCAATCAGGGTCTCAATGTTAACCTTAAGCTCCGCCTACAAAAATTCTGTCTATCCAATGAGAAACGTTATACTTTTCGTGGTGGGGCAACGTTTTTAAAGTTTGCAAAGTAATAGAGACGCGAAAAAGTCTCACGCTAAAACTTGCAGCTTGTGTGGCCCTTTTGTTGTTATCGTAAGATCTATACTGTTCTTCTGGAGGGCTCTGTCATTTAACATGGGCTGGCGGGGGATCCTGACGTAACAGAGACGCGAAAAAGTCTCACGCTAAAACTTGCGGGTGGTGTGGTCCTAGCGGTTAGCTGGCGACGTGGGTGTCTGTCCGTCCCTTATCGTAGGGCCTTCCGGCTTAACACGGTTCTGCTCTCGGCTTCTGTTCTCGTTTCTCCCCTTGGAACTGCGTCTGTCTCACGGTGGGAAGGTATGACATGCATTTAGGCATTCTTGTGTTAGTCTGTGGTATTCCATTTGCTCACTCATTACTCGTATTACTTTGGTTAATTTAATGTCACGATTTATTCGGAGCTATGTGACGTACTACTGGATTTGCTTATCATGTCAGGGTTTTCATGGAAGGTGGATTTGCCTGACACCTTAATATATCACCACCCTTCGAACTTAATTTTTGCACTGAAGTTAGGCAATGATTGAATGGTTGTCTAAGTCAGTCAAAAATTATTCTGTTGTCTAAATTTTGTTGCCTACTGTTCAGGCACGTTATTCTGTTCTATGCTAGTTTGTATTACTAATTTATATTTTTATATTCTTCCACATTATAATTAAAAATGACAAGAGAAGAATATTTTTATGCTATTATTAATTTTTAATTATTTTCTTTCTTTATTTAAGTGTGAAATTTGTTTTTTAAGAAGTTTGTTATCGAAAGTGAGGATTCTTTCACATCGATTTTCTTAGAAATTTTTTTATAAATGTAGTAATTAAGTAAAATCTATTCCTAACACATTTTCTAAATATTATGTACAAGTAAAATATTTTTGTTTCTAGACAGTCATTTCAACATTGTTACACTAACAAATAAGAATTATTTCCAAGAATTGCTTTGACAAAGAAATATACATACACAACTATTGAGATATTATCCTAACAAATGGTACAAATGTTTAAAAAAAAGGGAAAACATCCAACATGATAATTTTATATTCTTTGTTTTTATAAGGAGAAAATAAGTAAAATATAGTTATTCTTTTATTTTTATGAGGAGAAAATAAGGGGCATATAGTTTAAGTGTTTATTATGCCTTACTTTTGTTCTTTATGTACTGTCCGTTTCAGAACTAATGACTTATTTTTATCGATAGTCTATTTTTTACTTAAATCCATAGTCAATGACTGTTATTTTGTAGTTTATTAGCTGTCTGGTGTGCTTAACTTATTTAGTTTTTCACATATTTCTTTTGCACAATTCCTACATCACATAATTTGATTTCACACATTCACACAATCCTACAAATGTTTAAGCATGAGGTAAGCGAATGTTTTTTGCACGAAGGTGATGGACTTGAGCGAGATGGATGTGGTCAAGTATTTGATGTACAGCTTTGTTCATTGTTCATTGTTCCTTGTTGGCTTTGCAAGTGTGTTGCTGTTGTGGAGGTCCCATAATGGAATGGAGCTGTGAGTGCAGAATCTCATGGTTTACTGGCTTTGTATGTGTGAAAGTCATCGTTATGTGTCGCTGAAAGCGGTCGTTTTTCGTTGTAATACTTTGCAAACGACTAATTTACAATAGGATAGGGATTTGGGAAGATATGTCGTCTATTCTTCACCCGTCTTCTTTCTTGGTCTCAGTCTTGCGAAACTTCAACTTCTGTTCTTCCTGCTTTTTCTCTGCTTCTTACTTGATTCTTGGTTCTTCTCTGGGCAGGATATGGAAATATTCATTGATAACTAGTCGCTTTGAAGTTCTCCTCTTAGTAACAGTTTGATAAATTGTTTGGGCGTGTCATTTTTACTTTGTGGAAGTTTTCTTCAGTTTCGTGCATCAGCGTGCTGTTTAATAACAGTAGTGTGACTTTTACACTTTTTTTTTTTTTTGCCAGTGGTGGCTTGCTCAAGCGGGTCTTCTCGTTGGGACGTTTTGTTTTTTGCTCGCTCCGCTGAGTGGGGGCGCTCGGAGACCCTTCCGGCGTTCGGCGTCCCGTTGCGTCTCTGCAGTGTTCCGGAACTCTGTGGTTCCGCTTGGCAGCAGATTTATTTACTGCCCACTTTCACTGCAAGAAGGGCCATCTGTTGGTCTCGCTGTCCTTTCCCTTCTCTCGACGCTTCTGCCTTGTAGGAATCGTGTCTTGCTAATTACGTCCTTTTCTTTCTTGATACTTCTCTCGTTGCAACTAGTGGGTCGTTGCATCTTGTCCTTGCTGGAGTTTTTACAATGGTTCTTACAAAAAGTTTTACTTATATTCATCTAACATACGTCTAGTACCTACATTGTTTTATGCCTTTTTATAAAGCTTTACAAATATCGGCGCCCTTTTCATGTTACAATTCTAAGATATTTTGAGTCTTAACATCTACAAAAATCCTCAAATTCGTCTTTTATTTTTGTGTAGTGTCATGGTGTATAGCATTTTAGTATTTCATGCTGTTAGACTATCTACGCTTTATCCCTTCACCTTAATCTATGGTACTATTGGTGTTATTTTTGGTTTTGTTTTTATTGAAACTACTTTCTTTTCCCACTTTCCACTCTCTTCATTCTTCTTTCTCCTGATGATCTTATCTGCAACATAATCTTGAAATATTGTGCTGATTATTTACCAGTAATAAATTTAATCTTCAAACTTTTTCGTATGGCTCATACGGTGAAGTCCTAAGGTTTTGCCTGTTTTTGGGTTCATTAGTTTCACAGCATTATCATGAGCAATTCAGCTCATTATGACAGGTCCTTTGTATGCAGCATAAAACTTATGTATTTTGTGTTTCTGTTTGCTGGAGAGATGGTGTGTTTTTATAAATACTTTCTGGCCTACTGAGAATGTTCTTTTAATTGCTGTTCTATCTCCTCTTTCTTTTCTTTTAATGGCTGCCTTTCTGATGTTGGAGAGTGCTGTTGCTATGACTTGTTTGTGCTGTCTATGTGGTACAATAGGAAATCTAACATTTTCTCTGGTTATGTTTGGGGGTTCAATATTTTTAAGTACAATAACTGGAGGTAGTAGTGTAGTGCTATGTGGCATTTCATTTATTACTTCTTGAAAATCTTTAAGGTATATATCCCAAGTGTTATGTCTTTTGCCTGCATATAATCGGCATAAAGTGCCTATGTCCTTCATAGATCGTTCTGCTGGATTTACGCTAGGTTTGTACTTAGATATGTAGATGGGTTTTATTTTGTGTTGTTTTAACGTGTTCTGCCATTGCACTGAGTTGTATTGTGGGCCATTATCCGAAATTATTCGTTCCACTCGACCTACTTGTCTGAGAAAATCTTGTCTAAATGCTTTACTTATAGTAACACCTGTTGCCCGTTTTAATGGTGTCAAGGTAACATATTTAGAAGCAAGTTCCAAAACGACAAATATGAAAATATATCCATTTTTGTGCTTGGGAGGGGCCCCATCAAATCTGTTGCAGCTATTTGTTTAAATCTTTTAGGGATTATTGGAAACATAGGTGGCTTGGTTTGGAAAGTGACGTGTTTAGCCCTCATACATTTTTTGCATTTGACTAATACTGTTCTAATTCGTCCTTCCATATTAGGAAAATGGCTTGCTTGTTTTATTTTTAAAAAGCTTTTCTTTGGTCCAAAGTGGCCATTACTTAAATGTGTATACCATATGTACTTATTAATTAGTTCATCTGGGATATAAATTAACCATTAATTCGTTGCAACATTTCATCTAAAAAATAAAACATTGTTTTTTACGAGATAGTGCTGTCGAATGTCTGGAAAATCCTTACTTCTCCACTTATGTTTGATTTCTAGTATTTTGGGACCATTGTCCTGTTCTTTGCCTATGTTTTTCAAAGCTGTCGTAATGTAGTTTTCGAAAGGTACTTGTTTCATATAGTACATTGTAAACTGGTCTTCTGTTGCTTCCAAACCTATGTTATTGGATGCAACCTGTGGACATCGTGATAAAGCATCTGCTAATACATTCGCTAGTCCTAGTATGTGTGTAATAGTGAAGTCAAATTCTTGTAGTATTAACATCCATCTGGCTAAACTCCCATTAATTAGTTTGGCGGATAACAGAAATTCTAATGCTTTGTGGTCAGTGTATACTTTTGTTTTTCTTCCGAATAGGAAGTATCGAAAACGTTGGAAGCCCCATACAATAGCCAATGCTTCCAGCTCCGTGACTGAATAGTTTCTCTCGCTTTTTGTGAGTACCCGACTGGCAAATGCAATTGTTCTATATGATCTTAGCCCTGCCTGTTCGTATTCTTGGAATAAAACAACTCCTAAACCTGTTTTCGCGCTATCAGTGGCCATACAGAAATTTTGTGTTAGATCAGGATGTGCTAAAATCGGTGCTGTTGGTAGTGCGTTTTTCACTTTTAAAAATTCTTCATTGGCTTGTTGACCCCATACCCTCAATGCACATAGGCGTGGTGTTGCGAGAGAGTCGATCCAAGTAATTTTTTTATAGAATCCGGTGAGACCTAGAAATCCTCTGAGAGTTTTCTTATTATATGGAGTACAGAATTCTTTGATTGCCGTTAGTTTTTCTGGGTCGGGCATTACCCCTTTCTCAGAAATTTTGTGTCCTAGAAATTTGACCTCTCGCCTTCCAAATTTGGATTTTGTTATATTTACTGTGACCCCATGCTCTTTCATGATCTGTAAAAACTGATTTAATGTGTCGTTGTGATGTTCCCATGAGGGTTCTGCTATAATCACATCATCAACATAACAAGTAATTTTTTGTAAAATTGCAGGACTGAGTATAGCATTAAATCCCCTAATAAACGCTGCTGATGATATGTTTAAACCAAATGGCAATCGTTTAAACTGGTAACATCTACCGAATACGATAAATACTGTAAATTTTCTACATTCTGGGGCCAATTCTATTTGCCAGAAACTACTCTGTAAATCAATTGATGAAAATATCTTAGCACCGTGTAAGTTTTGTATCAATTCCTCTAATTTTTCTGGGCGATCTGTCACAGTGATTATGATTGTGTCGATCTGTCTGGAATCAAGCACTAACCTGATGCTCCCATCTCGTTTTTGTACAATATGGAGCGGGCTGTTATATGTGGAGGTAACGGGTTCAATAATACGGTCATCTAACATTTTAGATATCTCCTGGAATACTTTATTCCTGTAGCTTAATGGGATTGTATAGGGTGGCACTGTAAATGGTTTGTGCTGTTTTACTTCAAACTTGTACTGAAGGTGTTTAATACTGCCAGTCTTAGGTAAAAATACCTCTGCTTTATCTCGTAAAATACCCTCTAATTCTCTTTTACTGTGTTCCGAAATACCTTGAACTTCTTGCAATTTTTTGTCGATTTCTTTATGGACTTCTAACATGAGTTGAGGCGATTCCCCCTTTTGTGCATACCATTCTAATCCTTCATTCTCTTTATCTCGCATCATTCTTAATTGTTTGTTTATGACTGGTATTTCTTCTAATTTTAGCTTTTGCTCAAAGAGAAGTGTGACATTCCCGAATGTTACGCTACCTTTCCCCATATCTATTAGCGCTCGTCTCTCATTTCAAAAATCTGCACCTATAATCAAATCTACAGTTAGTTTAGATATAATCACGAAGTTGGCTTCGATCTTTTGACCTTGGCACGAAAGAGTTAACCTTGTTTGTCTCGTAACTTCCGCAGCATTGTTTCTAATAGGATCTCTTACTTTAATCTTACGTGTTTTCAGAACTAGCAATTCCTCATTGGCATTACACTGCATGAATAAATTTTCTGAGATCGCAGTCAGTTCACTTCCGCTATCAATTACAATATTGACTGGGATATGCTTTACTATGGCCTTCACAATTGGTTGAATTTGAAAAGGTTGGTTCTGTTCTTCTTCTTCTTGCATCAACGAATCCTCCACTGAATCATACATGAGTCTTTTTAGGAATTTACCTTGTGAATTCGAACTTTCTGTAGGATAAGCTTCGACTGCTACTTCTCTCTCTTTTATTTCCTCTTCTCTATTTCTTCCTTCATTTACGCTTTCTTCAACATCCTCTACTTTTTCCTCATCCTCGTCTGTCTTCTCCTTCTTCGTCGCTACTTCCACATAATCGCATCTAAATGCTCTAATTATCGCTTCATAACTTCCTTCATTATATACGTTGGGTTGTGTGCCCACTCGTAACTTATTTTCAACCTCTGTCGGCTGCGCATTATCCTCACTGAATTCGCTTTCCCTGGTTTCCATCTCAAATAGCTCTGCAATACTCATTACTTCGTCCTTTCCTCCTACATTCGTTGTGCATGCCTCTGGTAATTCATCTTCCTCGTCAGTATTCTCCCAATTAATTTCGTCCCAACACGATATTGTTATTTTCTTGTCTTCGTTTTCATCTGCTCCCTGCGGATTTGTTTCTTCCTTCTTCTCTTCTCGTGATAAGATTTTTACTTCTCTGTTCAAGGTGCTGCGATTGTCCTGGGTCGGTGCGTCATTCTCTTTGGCATGGGCGCTTAGCTGTCAATTCGAACGTTTATCGGGATTTGGTGGTCTTACCTCCACCTCTTCTGTCTGTATTCTCTTTTCTTGTTCAGCTTGTTGATAGTGGTTTCTTTGTTGATAATTTGTCGGTCTATTGGTTCTCCAGTACCCGTTCCGGTTGTCGTTATTCTCTCTGTAATAGTTGTTGCCGTTCCTGGGTGAATTATAGTTATTGCCATATTCTCTTCTAAATCCATAACCGGTTCTTTGTTGAAATCTATTGTCGTTTCTTGGTGCGAAGTTATCACATGGTTCGTAATTATTGTTTCTTCGTACTGTGTCTTGTGGATTCCACTGCTTTTTGCTTTCGTTTTCACGTGCGCTTCGTCTTTTTCTTGCGTCATCTTCCGAAAATATGAACTCTAGTTCCCTTAGAATACCTTTAAATGCTTCGACGTCATTGCCTCCGCGACCTACTAATGATTGCTGGTATTTCAATGGTAGCTTCATCGCGCATAATTAATCAACTCTCCATCACTGTATGGTACATCTAAGCATTGATTTTTTTTTGCCATTAATTCAAAAAATGTCACGGGACTCTTCTCTCCTGAATTTTCAAAATATGGGTTCTGTAATAATTCGTACTTCACTCTGTTCTGTGCTTCGCTGGACCAATATCGTGAGAGAAACTTCTCTCTGAAATCTTCGTACGATCGGCATGTCGCTGCAACATTCTGCATGGTTTCTGCAACTGTTCCTGACATGTGTGCACATATAAAGTCTAATTTGTGTGCTAGCGTCCAGTGTTCTGGTAATCCTACTCGGAATTGATCAATAAAAGTTCGTGGATGTAATGAGTTTCCTTCTCGAAAGTGTTGAAATTTCCTGACTGTGAGGAAATGATCGTTGTCGTACTTCGTCATAGTTCCATATGAAATTCGTGATTCTTCGCCACTTTTGTTTCTGATCATTTCTCCCGCCGTTATTTCCGGTTGTGGTAGATCCATTGTATATTGTCCACTGTAACTTTCGCCTACCCTTGCGTAGTATCGTTGGAGTGGTACGCAATACTTTTCTTCCATCGCTTGTGAACGTGTAGCTGAATGCATTGCACTGTACTCTTCGAGACCTGGCTTTCCATTGTCACGTATGTTACTTTACTCCTGTGATTGGAATCGCAAATGCATGATATCTTCGTTAATTCCTTGTTTTTCCGGTGCTGTTACAGATACGGATGTGGTTGCAGACTCTGTGCTTGTTCGATCCTGTTCACTACGCTCTTCAATGGTTTGCAACAACTCTGTTCCCAATTTCTGAAATTGTCGCTTCGTTTGCGCTTCTATTTTGACTATGCGGTTATCACATCTTTTCAGCGCTGCTTTTGTGATACGTTCGTGTAAAACACTGTATTCAACAATTTCACGCGCTGTACCTGCTTGTAACCTCCCCCTCACTTACCGGCCTTAATGACAGTGAAAAATGAAACCGCGTGTACCTAATGGGAGTTTTGGAAAAGCAATCGTCACCGAAGTTAACCTGTCGGTAAAGAGGGAGGAAAGGGTTACATCTAAATGAAAGGAAATGTGCTAATGAAACTGGTGGAAATTAATTTTGAAAAGGGGTAAAGTTAATAAAGAAGGTAAATGTGCAGCCGTTACGTTAACAATTAAGTAGCGGTAATTAGGTATTTGAGATTTGGGGGAAATCACGGTCGCCAGTCCTAAGGACAATTACTATAGTAACTGAAAAAGAAAGGTTATTACACATATAATTAGCACTAGAAGCGTGGCAACTGAAGGTTGACACGTGTAGTGTGAAAACTGAAAGTTTGTCAGAAGTAATAAATTTCGCTACATTCTGACTTAATTTAGCAAAAGAATTACTAAAACCGGAAAATCGAAAGTTAATTTAGTGACTGAAGTTAATAGTGAGCTTTCTTTCTGAAGCACATCGAAATTCAGTAAAATACGGTTAGTCTTGGACTACCTCAACAATCATTTCAAAAGCTACTTGAATCTACGCAATTTAGAAAGAAGAGATTTAACTTTGATCTTGAATTAAATGATTCTGAACAATTAACAATAGTAAAATGTAGTACGTACCAAGCTGAGCTGCAGTCACAGGTAAGCTAAAATACGGTAACAAAGCTCGCACTCTTAATTCGTGCTTGTGTAATCTGAATATTGTAGCCAGCTCTGAGACTTTAACTGAACTTTGAAATTAAAGCAGCGAAATAGAATATTACTTTAATGCTGGCGTTTGAATTTCAATGACACTCGGATTCATTTCGGAAAAGGAAGGGACTCTGCTTGGTAATGCAATTGGGACAATGAGCAACAAACGTTCATGCTAAGTTGCTGTAATTTTGCGAGACAAATGGAACAATTTGAAAAGCTGAGGTCTGCCATACAGTTCTGAAACTTTACGTGCTTTTAGTCTTCCTTGTTGGTTGATTGAAGGTTTGAAGCCGTCGATCGAGGAGGCGGCGACAGTCACTCATTGTCGGCCGTCGCTGTTGCAGAAGCTGGATGTTGGCGCGCCTTCTTCTCGACACGGTCACCAGGCGAAACGGGCTCTTGATGTGCGCCAGCTAATGCTTCCCGTCCGCGACACCATGTCGGAAACTATCATCGCGAGTCGAGCGCAATTACATGCTGCCAAACCCCGAAAGCGCGGCAACTCGCGGAAGCGTCACACAACACCTGCTCCACTCGCTACTCCCGCCAGACTCCCACTGCCCGCGCTCCACGCGGCAGAGTTCACACTACCAAAGATCCTACACACTTTGATTCGTCACACGACCTATCGACGTAATCGTTCGATAGCAGTTTTCCCTAGGCAAGACCCAGCGTAAAAATACAAATAATATTTACGAAACAAACCAATTATACATCGACATGAGTGCATAAATATATATATACAAACAGTAAAACAATTACAATATATAAAGAGACAGAAATGTCATATCTTGAGGTAACAAAACAAGGAAAAAAAATAATAGTACAATAGATGGAAATAGGAGTATATGCATTTCCGGCGTTACATGCTGCTTGTCTAGTAATTTCGTTTATCTGTTTCTCTAGTTTCTTGACTTCTCCCTGGGTGTTGTTAGGTAATGTTTTGGTCTCGTCCTGAATGTCATTACGCAATGTTTGTACGGCCTCTTGTACCTTGTCAATGTCTGTTCTCAATTGATTGTGACCTGTTATTAAGCTTCCTATCACTTCTCGAGATTCTTTTGCCTCGTCTTCAATATGACTTAGGTGTAACTGAATTTTTTTGTTTAGTTCTTTAATCTCACGCATTTGTCTCGTGGTTTCTGCATTCTGAATTTGAATTTGGTTCGCTATGTCTTTATTTTGCCTTGTCATGGTTTCCGTAATTTGTTGTAATAATTCTGCCAGATTGGTGGGTCCTATTGCGTTTTCTTCCGACGTCCTACGCTCTGTGTTTTCGCCCAATTGTTGGTTTGCAACAGATTGCATTGAACTGTGCGGTGACACGTTTCTGCTCGAATTCCTTGTACTCTGTGGTGAGGGAGCTCTGATTACTTGTACTATGGGTTCTACGTATTCAAGACGCAAGTTAGAATCCTCATCGACTGTCTCTCTACTTTCCTGCTCCTCTGTCGTATGCTGACATGTTTTCTATGCCTTGACGTACATTATCCTCGTTATGGTGCGTTATATGTCCTATTTCTCGCGATACTGCATCGTCTGTTGTACTGTCCTCTATTCTCTGTCCATTTTCATGCTGGGTCTCTACCTCAATTCGGTCAAGGTCTCGATCTGCCATTGCTAATCTTTCCGAATCCCTTATTTTCTGTTGTAAAAGCAATTCACACGCCCTACTTCGCGTCAACATGTGCTCATACGATCTCACGCGTTTCATAAACTTTTTGTTCACACGACTTGACAAACCTTTCACTTACTTGTTAGGTCAGAACCAACTTGTCAACGATGTATCCGCCACCTGTGCGCTTACATTGGAGAGAAAACTTAATTGTAACAATTTTTAAAATTCATAACTTAATTATGCTATTGTCCCTGCTAGAATGTCTATCTATTGAATACTTTATTACTATCTATCGCTGCAGCTACTGTTTTCGACTATGTATAACTTTAAGAAAAAAAATTTTTTACTACGAAAATTTTTCAACAGGATTTTTTCTGACCTAGTTAGGCATGTGGTCGACCTTCAATCATGGTATTTTACCATCCTGGCAGAGTCGCCATTTTCTATCATTCTACGTGGTGTCTGTTTGTTCTATATTGTGTCTCCCTACCACTTTCGCGCAACGACGCTCTGAGTGTGTTTTTTAGGGAATTGACTAGTTTGAACCTGGGACCTGTTGCTGGTAAGGAGACGCCGGACCACACATGACATGTAGAATTCAGAAGAGTCCAGTGAGACTAGCGATGTTATAACCAAATACTTAATAATTACAGCGTCAGCTCCACTGCACTCCCTGTAAAAGAATCTTAATACTAACTAAATTTAGTGGAAGGGGTTCAAAGCGTTCCTATTTTTAGTTAGCTGGTAAAATAACGTCGAAAAAGCAGTTAAGTTTACCATGAGAAATTTTATTCTACTCACAAGACATTGTTTATAAATTGCACTAGTGATCAAAGGAAATGTTTTAATACAGTATGATAAAAACCAACTGCGTTCAACAAAAATGTGAACGAATATTCCCTGAGTGGGTTTCCAAGTTCTACAATGGATCGAAGGATGACCTATGCCATATCACATCTATAATCTAGGTTTAAATTAAGTTTCACAAAAGAGAAAACTTTCAAAGTGGTCTACAGTGACCCTCAATTATCTTTAATTACTTATCTAACTTGTCGTAAATTACAGTGGCTGATGTTGCTTCTCTATAACTATATAACAGAAAAATCATCGCGTTTCAGATTTTTACTTCAAGTGGCAAATGTGAACACCATGAGCTTTAATTGACGATCGACACTAGTATTACGCAAAAAGGGGGTGTAACAGATGAGACTTCTGCAGTTCTGAGTGAAGCTTTATGCGCTGTTATGTGGCATCGCGTGCGTTCATTACCTTGTCGGTGTTCGCCAAGGGGGCGGCAGGCAGCACAGCTCCGCTCACCTCGCCGTCTCGGAAGCCACTCTCTCCTAACTTCTCCTTATTCCAGTTTTTACCGACGTTGGTTTAAAAAAAAACTATCTGGCTGTGTTTTCATCTGACCAATCAGGGTCTCAATGTTAACCTTAAGCTCCACCTACAAAAATTCTGTCTATCCAATGAGAAACGTTATACTTTTCGTGGTGGGGCAATGTTTTTAAAGTTTGCAACCTAACAGAGACGCGAAAAAGTCTCACGCTAAATCTTGCAGCTTGTGTGGCTCTTTTGGTGTTATCGTAAGATATATATTGTTCTTCTGGAGGGCTCTGTCTTTTAACATGGGCTGGCGGGGGATCCTGACGTAACAGAGACGCGAAAAAGTCTCACGCTAAAACTTGCGGGTGGTGTAACCCTTTTTGTGTTATCGTAAGATCTATACTGTTCTTCTGGATGGCTCTAGCTTTTAACATTGGCTGGGCGGTGGTCCAAACGTAACAGAGACGCGAGAAAGTCTCACGCTAAAACTTGCGGGTGGTGTGGTCCTAGCGGTTAGCTGGCAACGTGAGTGTCCGTCCGTCCCTTATCGTAGGGCCTTCCAGCTTAACACGGTTCTGCTCTCGGCTTCTGTTCTCGTTTCTCCCCTCGGAACTGCGTCTGTCTCACGGTGGGAAGCTATGACATGCATTTAGGCATTCTCGTGTTGGTCTGTGGTATACCATTTGCTCACTCGTTGCTGGTATTACATTGGTTAATTTAACGTCACGATTTATTCAGAGCTATGTGTCATACTACTGGACTTGCTTATCATGTCAGGGTTTTCATGGAAGGTGTTGGATTTGCCTGACACCTTACACGTATATTCAAAAAAAAATGTTCGAATGTGTGTGAAATCTTATGGGACTTAACTGCTAAGGTCATCAGTCCCTAAGCGTGCACACTACTTAACCTAAATCATCCTAAGGACAAACACACACTCCCATGCCCGAGGGAGGACTCGAACCTCCGCCGGGACCAGCCGCACAGTCCATGACTGCAGCGCCGTAGACCGCTCGGCTAGTCCTGCGCGCCGTATATTTAAAATAAACCTGATAAATATGGAATGGAAATGCCTTGCCCGATGGATTCTAGAACCTGTTATACATGTAATACGTATTTGTTAGTGGGAAAAGGGTTGATGGATTTGACTCGGGTGAAGAGGAGAGAAAGAAGCCAGTATACCAACGGAAGCTGTCGTTAAACTGTGCAAACCAAATTTCAGCATCAACATAACCATTACTATTCACATCTGATACTCTTATATGGAGCTACTTCAAGAACTGAAAAAGAAAGATCTGACAACAATAGGCATCTTTAAGTAAACCGTGAACCTTGCATCTTGTCGTCGTTGGGGTGGCTTGCGTGCCTCAACGCATTACCTCCGTAATTTTTACAAACGGCATACAGTTCTACCATATGAATAAATGATGATGGAGTCCTCTTGTGTAAAATTTTCCGGAGGTAAAATAGTTCCCCATGTGTATCTCCGAAAGGGAGTTTCTCGGGAGAATATCTTCATCATGAGAAACAAAACTGGTGTTCCACGGGTCGGAGTGTGGAATGTTAGACCCCTTAATCGGGCAAGTAAATTGGAAAATTTAAAAAGGGAAATGGACACGTTGAAGTTAGATATAATGGGAATCAGCGAAATTCGGTGGCAGGAGAAGCAGGATTTCTGGTCAGGTGAATACAGGATTATAAATATAAAACCAAATAGGGGTAATCCAAGAGTGGGTTTAATAGCGAATAAGAAAATGGGAATATGGGTAAGCTGCTATGAACAACATAGTCAACGCATTATCGTAGGTGAGACAGACACGAAGCCCGCGCCTAGCACAATAGTACAAATTTGTTTACCAAGTAGCTCCGCAGATGATGAAGATGCTGCACAGATGTATGATAAGATAAATGAAATTATTCAGATAGTTAAAGGAGTCGAAAATTTAATGATCATGGGAGAATGGAATTCAATAGTAGGAAAAGGAAGAGAAAGAAGAGTAGTACGTGAATATGGACTGCTTGTAAGGAATAGAAGAGGAAGCCGCCTGATAGAACTTTGCACAGAGCATAATTAAACCATCGTTAACATTTGGTTTAAGAATAATTAAAGAAGGTTGTACGAGTGAAGGAGACCTGGAAACAACGTAAGGTTTCGCATTGATTTATAGTGGTACGACAGCGATTTGGGACCCAGATTTTAAATTGTAAGATATTTCCAGGGGCAGATATGGGCTCTGGGCACAATTTATTGGTTATGAACTATAGATTAAAACTATAGAAACTGGGAAAAGATAGGGAATTAAGGCGATGGGACCTGGATAAGTTGAAAGAACCAGAAGTTACTGCGAGTTTCAGAGGGAGCATTAGGGAACGATTGACTAAAACACGGAGAGGAATACAGTAGAAGACGAATTAGGAGTTTTAAGAAATGAAATGGTGAAGGCAACGGAGTATCAAATAGGTAATAAGACAAGGCCTGGTAGAAATGCTTGGATAACACAAGTGATATTGAATTTATGGTAGGAGAAAATATAAGAATGTGGCAAATGAAGCATGCGAAATGGAATACAAACACTTAAAAATCAGATTGATAGGAAGTGCAAAATGGCTAAATAGGAATGGCCAGAAGAAAAATGTAAGTATTTAGATGCCTGTTTCACTAGGGGAAAGATAGATACTGTCTGCATGAAAATCAAAGAGGCTTTGGAGAAAAGATAAGTAGCTGTATGGATATCAAGAGCTCAGATAGAAAACCAGTCTTAAGCAAAGAAGGGAAAGCTGAAAAGCGAAAAGAGTACATAGAGGATCTATGCAAGGGAGATGAACTTGAAGGCAATATTATAGAAAGGGTTGTGAACGTAGATGATGGTAAGATGGGAGATGCGATACTGCGAGAAGAATTTGATAGAGATCCGAAAGATTTAAGTTGAACCAAGGCCCTGGGAGTAGATGACATTCCGTCAGGACCACTGATAGCATTCGGAGATCCAGCCGTGACAGAACTCTTCCATCTGGTATGCAAGATGTATGTGGCAGACGAAATACCCTCAGACTTCAAGAAGAACTTAATAATTGCAATTCCAAAGAAGAAAATACTGACTGGTGAGAATATTACCGAACTATCAGTTCAATAAGTCATGGTTTCAAGATAATAAAGCGAATTCTTTATAGAAGAATCGAAAAACTAGTGGAAATCGACCTTGGGGAACAGGAGTTTGGATTCCGGAAAAATGTAGCAAAACGCGAGGCAATATTGAGCCTATAACTTATCTTAGAAGATAGGTTAAGGAAAGCAAACCTATGTTTATAGCATTTGTAGACTTAGAGAAAACCGAGCGAGGTGGCGCAGTGGTTAGACACTGGACTCGCATTCGGGAGGACGACGGTTCAATCCCGCGTCCGGCCATCCTGATTTAGGTTTTCCGTGATTTCCCTAAATCACTTCAGGCCAATTCCGGGATGGTTCCTCTGAAAGGGCACGGCCGACTTCCTTCCCCATCCTTCCCTAATCCGATGGGACCGATGACCACGCTGTCTGGTCTCCAACCAACCAACCAACTTAGAGAAAGCTTTTGACAATGTTGAATGGAATACTCTCTTTGAAATTCTGAGGGTAGCTGGGGTAAAATACATGAGCAAAAGGCTACTTACAATTTGTACTGAAGTTAGAGGAGTTGAGTTAGAGGAGTTGAGGGGCACAAAAGGGAAGCAGTGGTTGAGAGGGGAGTGAGACAGGGTTGCAGCCTATCTCTGATGTTATTCAGTCTGTAAATTGAGTAAACAGTAAAGGAAACCAAACAAAAATTTGGAGTAGGAATTAAAATTCAGGGAGAAGAAACTGAAGCTCTGAGATTTGCCATTGACGTTGTTATTCGATCAGAGACAGCAAAAGGCTTGGAAGAGCAGTAGAACGGAATGGATATTGTCTTGAAAGGAGGGTATAAGATGAACACTGTCAAAAGCAAAACAAGGATAATGGAATGTAGTGGAATTAAAATAGGTGATGCTAAGGGAATTACATTAAGAAACGAGACACTTAAAGTAATAGATGAGTTTTCTGTTTGGGCTGCAAAATAACTGACGATAGTCGAAGCAAAGAGGATATTAAATGTACACGGGAATGCGTGAAAATCGTTCCTAAATAAGATAAATTTGTTAACATCGAATATAAATTTAAGTGTTCGAAAGTCCTTTTCTGAAAGTATTTGCCTGGAGTGTAGCCATGTGTGGAAGTGGAACATGGACGATAAACGCTTTAGACAAAGAGAGAAAAATATAATCTTTCGAAATGTATATTGAATGTTGAAGATTAGATGGGTAGATCATGTAACTGTGAGGATGAACTGAATACAACTGGGGGGAAAAGAAAGTTGTGGCACAACTTGATGAAAAGAAGGGATCGGTTGACAGGACACATTCTGATACATCAACAAATCACCAGTTTAGTATTGTGAGGGCAGCGTGGATGGTAAAAATCGTAGAGGGAGATCAAGAAATGAATAAAGTAAGCAGATTCAGAAGGATGTAGGTTTTAGCAGTCATTCGGAGATGAAGAGGCTCGCACAGGACAGAGTAACATGGAGAGCTGCATCAAACCAGTAGTCGGACTTAAGACCACAACACAGCAACAACCAAAAGAGTTCCTTTCAAATACAAACAGGTGTGTTGAGGCACCTCTGTTTGGCTTGAGCGAAGACTGTAAATTGCTTAGTTATGTACACAAGAAGAAAAAAAAAACAAATATGTTGTTCTTCAAAACACCACAACACTGACATCAGCTCCGCACCCAAAAACACCTGCCATCACTGAGTGTTAAAATAACAGAAGTGCCACGGTTTCGGTAGCTCAGCAGTGCTCATTTTATTCGTACAGTCACCGAACAACTAGATGGCGTTTGGCTGTGTTGTTTAACGTTCTAGAATATCAGCTCTGAATGACCAAAATGCTTTATGAAAGCTTAAGGAAGTTGCCTAAGAATATTACCAGGCTAAATTTTTTGAGACCCATAGCAGAAAAAATCAATGAAAATAATTTGAAAATTCGTTTGTACAGCATCCAGTTGCCACGATAGATTCGTTCTTTGGTCTCATCAGCTGTAAAATGTGACATTCCTGAAGATTTGGGTCAGCTGAGTATCGAACATGAATTACCCAGAAACGAGAGAAAGTACTGTTATCTGTAAAACTACGACATGAGAACCAAAACAGGTTATCTCTGCTCCGCATGCAAGAAACCAGTATATATTTCGTGCTCCATGAAAATACGTAGACATTGTGTTAGAGAGAAGGGACTGATTATTACACATGCAAGAGACCAGTACATTTCACTTATGCAGATATTAGATTACAGAAAAGTGAACAAACGGTGTGTTTCGTAGGTCTGTTTCCATTACAGAAGTAGTGCATGTATTATAAAATAATTTCATATACTCTCACTTTCGGTAATCTGAGCTTTTGTTTTTACAAATGTAACTTCAGATAATCTATGTTTCAGTAGTCTCAACTTTTATTTGAAGAAAATTCCTAAGATATAAAGTAGTTTGCGAATACTTCAGTTCGTTAAGAGATCTGGTTTTTGTTTAATATGTTATGGCTATTATATTATTACTCCTATGTTTATGAAAATAAATTAAAGATTTAAATTAAAAATAATTACTTTTAAAGATTAAAATATCGATATTTATACGGTAGTTACTTTCAGGTATTGAACTAATGATTCTGATTGTCCAAAAGTATAGCAAGCGAAATTGTTTCTATTTTCATATAGCGTTCAATGTTCAGAAATTTTTTTACTGTGTCTTTCAATCTTTGTGCAAATATATTCGCTTAAATGAAATAAATTTGTTCCTTATTGCCCAGATACTTAAAAATAATGTCAATTGCAGCATTGTGAGGAATAATTGTCTTTACTTGACCTTAAAGACAGTCACAAAGAAATCAATAACATCTATTCAAATTTTCGCCCTCAGATACAACGTATTTTATCATGGGATGGAATGTATTATGTACTCTACGAAAATTTCAGATTAGTATTTGCCTGATGTCTGATAAAATAATTGACTTTGGAAATAATTATTTTTCTTCTTTGTTTCCCTCCTCGTTTTTAAAAAAATCTTTTCGCATGTTCAAGTCTATGGAATATTATTACATGAAAATTGTAGTGTGATTTACTCAGTTTGCCACAACAGATTATTTTTCTTTCAGATGTATTAATACCTCAGCTGCCTTTAAATTATTAAAGCATACTTTAAAATTGTATGTGGAGGAAGAAAACAAACAGTCGCATGGTGTCAAATCACAATGGCATCCTACACTTCTTTCTTTCTTCCTACATACCGTCATATGACGAGAGGTGGGAGGACGTAATTCACCAAGGAATAATGTCGAACATGATGGTTTTGGTGATCCATGTGCTATGGTGTGGGGACGTATAATGTTGCAAGGGTATACTGACCTCCATATCTTTGAACACGGTACACTAACCCGCCAATCCCATTGTGACACTGTGCTCTTTCCCGTGTGCATCTTTGCGGGGATGCATCTGGCCCACAGTTCACTCTTATGGATGACACTGCGCAACAGTATTGCACAACACAGGTGGAGGACTCTTGGAACGAGAGGATATTCGCCGAATGATATGTACTGCAGCACGTCCACACAGACCAACGACCATCAAGGTTGTCAACCGCACTGGTGGAAAAATGGAACGCCCTACCACAAGAACTCCTTACCAATCTTGGGGCCGGTGTGGTAGCACGTTGCACTGCGTGCATTGCCGTCACACCCTGCTAAGAACCATGTCCTGTCTATTGAGTGACCAGGAGGCCATTATAAATCCAGCTGTCTTTGAATAAAAGTGTCACTTCTGTTAGTGCCATTGCGCATTGCTTTCCATTACCTTTTGTGCTATTTTGTAGCGGTTCTATGTATGCTCCAAATTTCATCGAGCTTTGTTGCTTGGCAGTGACATATTATTCCAAAGTTACGTCCTTAAGTTTTGCACATCACTGTAAAATGGTGATCAACAACACTGACCGCTCCGTTAAGTCTATCACTTACCTTCCGATCTGAAAAGCAATGCGTGGAAAGACAATGTGTAATGTTCACCGTGACTGGTAAATAGTTGAACGTTGATCGTAGAAACAATTTAACAGAAAATTGATCTTCGCCTATGACAAAGTCCACACGACGTGTTATTGTTGTAACTGAAAAGATCAGTTCTGCGTAAATTCGTCAGAATAGTAAAGTTATTGCTAGGAAATGCAATTAATTTACAACATATTTGAGTAGAACAGCATTAAATTACTTCAAAAATGACAAATATGGCACACACAACAGTAGTGCTCAGAGCACGTGGTACAAGAAGCTACAACACATGAAGACTTGAAAGAAAAGAAAGTTTACACATCTCGGAAAACATTGAATAAAGCCCATTGACTGAGGGTGTTTCGAATTTAAATCCTCCAGTATTCGAGTCGATTAATGGCAAAGGATTCTATACCAGTCATCGAAGACTACTTTCATTACATACGGGGTGACAATTATTGAACTACGTGAAATAAAACTGTCATAGCTTCTGAATGGTCTGCGTCAGGAAGTTCAAACTACGCGGTTGGCTGCGGGGAATGATGGTAATTGTTATGCGCATGCATGGTTTGGTTTAGCGACGGAGCCCATTTTCATTTGGATGGGTTCGTCAGTAAGCAAAATTGGCGCATTCGGGGGACTGAGAATCCGCATTTCCCGGTCCAGAAGTCTGTTCACACTGAACTGGTCACTGTGTGGTAGGCAATGTCCAGTCACGGAATAATCGGTGCGATATTCCTCGATGGCACGGTGACTACCGAACGGTATGTGAACGTTTTGAAAGATGATTTCATTCCTATTATCCAAAGTGACCCTGCCTTCGACAAGATGTGGTTCATGCAAGACGGAGCTCGAACTCATCGAAGCAGGAGATTGTTTGATGTTTTGGAGGAGCACTTCTGGGACCGCTTTCTGGCTCTGGAATACCCAGAGGCCACTGGCATGCGCCGCGACTGGCAGCCATATTCTCCGGATCTGAACACATGCTACTCCTTTTTGCGGCACTATATTAAAGATAAGGTGTACAGGAAGAACCCCAAAACCACTGCTGAGCTGAAAAGAGCCATTCAGGAGGTCATCGAAAGCATCGACGTTTCAACACTTACGCGTCTCATGCAGAATTTCGCTATTCGTCTGTGCTACATCATCGCCAATGATAGCAGGGATATCGAACATGACATAACCTAAATTAGAATATCTGTAATGACATTTACAATTTGAATAAAGTATGTGCTCGACGTAGTTTGTAACTAATTTACGTTTTTTTCATATAGTTCAATAATTATCGCCCTCTAGATACAACACTAACGTCTCCACATGATGAGACATTCTTCAAAGTAATGAAAGATTCCGTGAAATCTTCAAGACAAACCTCTCGATACAAACCAGAAAAATCAGTATACATTAACTGCACGCTATCTGTGAAAAGCTAATGGATTCTGATTGCATAAGTGCTCAATCTCCACTCCGCCTCTTAGTATCTTTTAAAAGTCGTAGTGTCCCATTGACCGATCGACGCAAGCGCCCCAACAGACAAGACCAGACTAGACACGACGTGCGAGAGTGTCTTTCAAACACGCCGTTACACACTTCGCCACGAGGAGCGCTGACACCCAGAGAGTCCTTCCGGCCACCTTACAGACCGTGCTAAAGACAAGAGTGCTAGCAGAAATCGATGGCTTAGTGTAGAACATATCTTTACAGTGAACTTGCGAGTTAACAGCACGCGAAATAAACTTACAAATGAGCCAGAAAAACATCAGAACCGAGGTAACAACTTCTGGAAAAGACTTTCTACAAACTACCCAGATCGTTTTAATTTCACTGTTCCCTATAGTTATGGACCACGATTAATACGCAAGCTTGGGCACGACAAAACCGAATGCAACAGAAGACTTACCACTGTGTAGCCGGGGCAAGTTACGATGATACTTGATGTTCACTTCTTGTCATGTTTCACAGAAAATTGTTACTGGAAACAAGCCGGCCCCTGTGACCGAGCGGTTCTATGCGCTTCAGTCTGGAACCGCGCAACCGCTACGGTCGCAGGTTCGAATACTGCCTCGGGCATGGATGTGTGTGATGTCCTTAGGTTGGTTAGGTTTAAGTAGTTCTAAGTTCTAGGGAACTGAAGACCTCAGATGTTAAGTCCCTTAGTGCTCAGAGCCATTTGAACCATCTGAACCGCGACCAAACAAACGAACGATTGTTAACGTGAAGAAATAAATGAGCGACTTGCTGCTGCATGGCTTCACCCTGCAAGATGCGCATAGTTATGAGGATAAAGCGGATCTGCATGAAATTTAGATTCTGATATTTGCCTGCCCCGGTACTTAAAATAATGCCTATGGAGTCTAAGTGGGCGCTATACCTCGTGAAAAATATTTTGCCGCGACTATATAGCAGAGAAAAAGAACTGACCTGACACCTGGGCTACACCGACGATCAAACCATTTAGACGCTTGCTGGCAAGCTGGTAATAAAACATCTGCCTTACCAAATCAGGTCGTTGGCATTCTGGGGACAGACTTCAGCACGAGACACCAATTACGTAGGACGACGCCGTCTTCCCTGTGCGCTACCCACACAGTACTTCACGATATTTGTCTGCGGCGCCTCCTCCATGTAGGAACCGGTTGCGTTCCCGTGGAGTCGACGAAAAACGCGCCCGCACGCAGCGGGAAATACACACGTGCGACGACAGGACGATATCGGCAGATCTCCATGAGAGGCGTGGGCTAGCAGTTCGCAGGAAACTAAGAAAACCCGATAAGATTCCCACGCGTCCCGTCAGCAGTGTTTAACCGTAAAGCACTAACTGACGTGTTTAGACAGTAAGTGGATGTAGAAGAATAAAATGCTCGTCCCACATGTAAGCAACACTGTACATGCTCAATCATTTAAAGTCGCCATAAAACGAAACGTGGTTTTCGGTAGCTGATTGTATATGCAGAGTGGATAGAGTACCACTATCTCGTGAAACGTTTATTGGCCAACAACAACGAAAATATAGTTTCAGTAAAGGAAACGGTATATTTTTGTAACATATATTCAGATGGCAAAAGTCGTGCGATACCTCCTAATATCTTGTCGGACCTCCTCTTGCTGGGCGTAGTGCAGCAACTAGACATAGCATGGACTCAACAAGTCTTAGCAATTATATTGAACCATGTTGTCTCTATAGCCGTGCATAATTGCGAAAGCGCAGGACTTTGTGCACGAACTGACCTGTAGACCATGTCCTATAAATGTTCGATGGGATTCATGTCGGCCATCTGGTTGGTCACATCATTCACTCGAACTGTCCACAATGTCTTTCATACTAAACGCGTAAAATTGTGGCCTGGTGACCTATTGCACTGTCATCGATAAGAACTCCATTCCTTCTTTTTCTTTTTTTTTTGGGGGGGGAGGGGGGACATAAAGCCCATGAATGGCAGCAAATGGTCTCCAAGTAGCCGAACGTAACTGTTTGTAGTCAAGGATTGGTTCATTTGGACCAGAGGACCCAGTCCGTTCCATGGAAACACAGCCCACACACAATTACTAGAGCTACCACCATTTTGCACAGTGCTATGGCCGGCCAGTGTGGCCGAGCAGTTCTAGGCTTTACAGTCTGGAACCGCGCGGCCGCTATGGTCGCACGTTTGAATCCTGCCTTGGGCATGGATGTGTGTGATGTCCTTCGGTTAGTTAGGTTTAAGTAGTTCTAATTTCTAGGGGACTGATGACCTCAGATGTTAAGTCCCATAGTGCTCCGAGACATTTGAACCATTTGAATAGTGCTATGTTGACAACTTGGGTCCATGGTTCCGTGGCGACTGCGCCACACTCGAAACCTACCATCCGCTATTACCAACTGATATCGGGACTCATCTACATCTAGGTATATACTCCGCTAGCAGTGTGTCGCGGAGGGCACAACTTGCGCCAAAGTCATATTTCCCTCCTTCTGTTCCACTCGCGGATCGCACGAGGGAAAAACGACTGCCTGAACACCTCAGAATGAGCTCTAATTTCCCTTATTTTTGAATGGTGATCATTGCGCAATTTCAAAGATGGTGTTAATAATATATGCTCTACATCCTCGGTGAAAATCGGATTTCGGAATTTAGTGAGCAGCCCCTTCCGCTTAGCGCGCTGTCTATCTGCAAGCGTGTCCCACTTCAAAGTTTCTATGAGATTTGTAACGCTCTCGCGATGACTAAATGTACCAGTCACGAATCTTGCCGCCCTTTTTTGGACCTTTTCAATCTCTTGAATCAGACCCAACTGGTAAGGGTCCCATACAGACGAACAATACTCTAAGACTGGGCGAACCAACGTATTGTAAGCAATTTACTTTGTCGAAGGACTGCATCGCTTCAGGATTCTACCAATAAACCGCAATCTAAATTTCGCCTTGCCCGTTACTTGTGTAATCTGATCATTCCATTTGAGATCATTTCGAATAATCACACCCAGATACTTGACGGATGTTAACGCTTCCAAGGACTGGGTATTTATTTTGTACTCATAAATTAATGGGGATTTTCGCCTTGTTATACGCAGTAGGTTACACTTACTAATATTCAGTGATAACTGCCAGTCATTACACCACGCATTCATTTTCTGCAAATCCTCGTTGAGCCGGCCAAGGTGGCCGAGCGGTTCTAGGCGCTACAGTCTGGAGCCGCGCGACCGCTACGGTCGCAGGTTCGAGTCCTGCCTCGGGCATGGATGTGTGTGATGTCCTTAGGTTAGTTAGGTTTAAGTAGTTCTAAGTTCTAGGGGACTGATGACCTCAGAAGTTAAGTCCCATAGTGCTCAGAGCCATTTTGAGCCAATCCTCGTTGATTTGATCACAACTTTCGTATGATAGTACTTCCTGACCAGACCACGGTTTTCCAGTCGTTAGGGTCCAAACGATATGGTCACGAGTCCAGGAGAGGCGTTGCAGATGATGTCGTGCTGTTAGTTATGGCACTCGCGTCGGTCATCTGCTACCACAGCCCATTAACGCCAAATTTCGCCGCACTGTCCTAACGAATACCTTCGTCGTGCGTCCCACATTGACTTCCGCGGTTATTTCTACGCAGTGTTGCTTGACTCCTACCACTGAAACTTTATGCAGACGACGCTGCTCTCGACAGTTAAGTGAAGGCGATGGGCCACTGCATTGTCCGTGGCGGGAGGTAATGCCTGAAATGTAATATTCTCGGAACACTCTTGCCACTGTGGATCTCTGAATATTGATTTTCCTAACGATTTCCGAAATGGAATATAGCATGCGTCTAGTTCCAACTCCAGTTCCGTGTTCAAATTGTGTTAATTCCCGTCGTGCAGCCATAATGACGTCGGCAACCTTTCCACGTGAATCGTCTCAGTACAAACGGCAGGATTCGAACCTGCGACCGTAGCGGTCGCGCGGTTCCAGACTGAAGCACCTGGAAGCGCTCGGCCACTCTGGCCGGCAAAGAATTAATCATTACACATAATGTACAATGAACCTGTTGTGATATCTTTGTTAACTTCGCGTACAATAAATAAGGAGAATAACGTCGTACTATGGCTTGCTGGAAGAGCTGCTGACAGAAAGCACGTAGGTTCTTTGGGTGCTGCTGTCCTCATCTGCTGCTAGTCACTGGGCGACATTACTTTCAGGCAGAAAGCAAGATGTTAGCAGCGTGTATTTCCGTCTTACAGTGAGTAACAGACTTCCGCAGACACCGGCCACCGCACTGCCCTCTGCCACCTGTGCTGACTGCCTTGGACGACGTTTGCAGCACTTTTGTCCTGGTTTACCGACCGTTACCACTCGTAATTAGTGCTGCACGCTACCTGTTCATACTTTCCGAAGATGTACTTCAAACGAGCAGCGAATGTCACAGGGCTGTAAAACGGGCTATTATACGTCGTTAACGATCGTTACTGCACGAGGCTTTTCTTACGTAATAGGTGTGCAGAAACCTTCGTTATGTGACACACATTTCTTTTGCTGAGACCCAGAATTGTACTGTTGTCAAGTCGTTACTAGAGTGAACAAATATTTTAGTTGCTTAACATCGATGTCATCGTCCCTAACGAAATTAAAATGCATTTCTCTAGTTTTTGTTTGTATACGGTTTTCGGAATTCCAAAAGATATTTTATTTAAGGGCACTATGCTCATTTCAATGCAAGAGATTATCATCTGGAATATCGACGTTTCCCTAGGACTCACGTAAAAATTACGGTGAAACTGTTTATGCTCGTAACAATACCTGTAACGCCAATTGCGTTGAGGTACCTACTGCTCTGTGGTTCCCTCGACTGATGTTTTTCTGCACTTTCCATTTCACCTCGCAAATTCTTACTGACTTAAGTCTGTCCACCCCTTTCTTTCAATATCCTTGCATTCCACTCTCCGTTTTGTAGAACGTCTCGTTTGTTTCTCCTAGTCTTGACAACCGCCGGCCGGAGTGTCCGTGCGATTCTAGGCGCTACAGTCTGGAACTGGGCGACCGCTGCGGTCGCAGGTTCGAATCCTGTCTCGGGCTTGGATGTGTGTGATGTCCTTAGGTTACTTAGGTTTAATTAGTTCTAAGCTCTAGGCGACTGATGACCTCAGAAGTTAAGTCGCATAGTGCTCAGAGCCATTTGAACCATTTTTTTCTTGACAACCCCATTCAGTGTGTTTCCAACTCTAGATAGGAATGAGAGGTTAGTATCAGTCTAGATTTAATAATTTTTTGTGTAGGAAAAAGTAACACGCTCCATGTGTTCTTTTCTGCCGTGATACCTAACCTTCATCTGCAAACAGCCGTTCCTTATTTATCTATAATTACAGCCAACTTGCTATCCCAAGAACGATATGATGACTTGAAGCTGTTCCCAGCCTGTTTTCCCCCTTTTGAAAAGCCACTGGCTGAATGAGGACGACCTGTTCTTCTTTGACTGCCAAATGTCTTGATTTTTATACAAGGTGTTAGCAGTAGCTGTGATTCAACGTGGCAACTTCAGATTAACAGTTAAAGATGCTAGGCCACCAGCATGGTACCTCCCAGTTGCAAAATTTCACACGAAATAATGTGTTACTGAAGGTATGCATGTTTTGTCACCAATCGCGTTTCGTCTTACTGAAATGAAACATCATCAGTGGCCCGTAATGAAAGATTTATGCAAATTGGCTTTCCTTCTACATAGGAAAACATTTCGTTACAAAAGATGTTGATTTCACGTACGGTATTTTATGCCAGTATTTTGCTCACATCAGTTTGCGCGTTTTTGTGTTATTCTTTCGTTTCATACTACTGATTCTGGTCTAATCCCATGCTGCTTTGCAGAACCGTCCAGTTCTTGATGTGAAACACACAACAATATAGCAGCACTACTGCTTTTTTGTTTCCTTCTAGCTGTATATGACTCATGTATTTTGTATATTTTACCAAGCTCTCTTTCTCAATGATTCGCCACATGCGTCTTCCGTCGTTTAATTAAGTTATTATGATTAGATAAATTAAGATGAAGGGATGGGATTTACGATTTAAATGGTGAGTGAGACATGGTGGATTGTGCGGAGTTGTGAGTAGTTAGTGCAAAGTAGTGGGGTGGAGAATGTGTTTGGGGAACAAGTGTGCGTAGCCAGAGGTACATGATTTTCCAGTTATTTTATATAGTATCTGGTTTCCAATATTTACCTGGCCATTGAACAGATCTATTTTTTCTGTTAATGCTTTGTGTACGTGGAAGTTTTATTGAAAATGGTGAAAGTATCTATCTTAACTAATTTTTGTGATGCTAATATCTTTTTCCATTGTGCCTGGCCTACGGTATTCCTGTTTTAGGTGGTCTGAAAATGTTGAGTGATTTTTACTGTGTTTCCTTACCCTGACATGCTCTTTATATTTTGTATCCAAAGTCCTGCCAGTCATTCGAATCTAGAATTTGACATAGTCTCTGTTGTAGCGATCTTACTATTGTCCACTGCAAATGTAATGAGCTTATGTCAAGTACATAAATGTTGTGATCAAAAACAAATCTAAAGCAGCGAATGGTGCCAGGTTAACTGCTCCAGATGTTTGGCTGAGACACAAAATTAAGCCATTGTATTCGAAAAAATGAACCCTAAACCAAATATCATATGTAATCCATCTTCAGTTAGCACAAAAATTAAACAATCCTGCAAATTTAAAGTCGAATGCTGCACATACAGAGCAGTAGATAAATTGCGACTAAATTACAAAAAGAAAATTTCACATATCAAGAGGCACCATAAAAGACTTCATAACAACAAAACACACACGTACACACAAACACACACACACACACACACACACACACACACACACACACACACACTGGAGCGCGCGCGCGCGCGCGCCACTACTTTCCAAGGATTGTTAATCTTAGAAACTTAACACTAACTGAACAGCAGCTCTTGGAAAAATGTTAGAAGGCAATACTGACTAACCTGAAAATGAAGAATAAGCACAATATCTGATTACAGAGATTGAATATATTTTTACCAGAGAAAAACAAAACATTCACAGTAATGTAAATACACGTCTAATGAGAGAATTCTTACAAGAAGAAATTAGAAACATAGCAACAAAGATTAATAATGAAAAAAATAAATTCTAAACTAATTTTAATGAAACAAAATTTAAAAATCTAAAGAAAAACTATAAGCAGAAGATATTGTTATAAAAAAGCTGACAAAGGCAATACTGTAGTACTAAAGGAAACAGAAGACTAAATAAAAAACAGACGAATTCATTAACAAAAACAACATAAAAAGCTAAAATCAAACACAAAAAAACAGATTTCAAACACACTGCAGTACACTGAGCATACATATTCGAACAGAGAGAAGCAGAGACTTATACAAAAAAAATGCTCAGGCACTCAATGTGAGATGCGAGCCAAAAATCCATTTGACTAACGTTCCTATCTGCCTGATTGTAGCTTTCAGATCGGCTTCCACGTAGCTACCAGCAAAAGTAATAGAATCACAACTCACCGAATATTATAAACTTAGAAATGGTAGGACAATAAGAAAACCTCTCAGTTAATAGAACACATGAAAGATATAAAAACTCATACGCATAGCAATACAGCTCTCCTCTGATACAGAAAGCAGATCCATCTGCTTTCCAATTAAAGAAACCATCATACTAACAATAAAACCTGAAAGCACAACCAGCTATCTCACGAATATATAGATGTAACAATAAAACTATTATAGTTAATAACACAATGAAACTATTTTGAATTCAATAAGGAGCACTATATACAAGAATAAGGTTGACCCATTGGTACACCTGTTTCAGGAACACAGCCAACAGATTCATGAATCATGTAAAAACTCTAATATTTGAAGATGTAATAAGAAAGACCCCCATGAACCATGGACCTTGCCGTTGGTGGAGAGGCTTGCGTGCCTCAGTGATACAGATAGCCGTACCGTAGGTGCAACCACAATGGAGGGGTATCTGTTCTCAACAGAAAGACAAAAGTGTGGTTCCTGAAGAGGGGTAGCAGCCTTTTCAGTAGTTGCAGGGGCAACAGTCTGGATGATTGACTGATGTGGCCTTGTAACACTAACCAAAACGGCCTTGCTGTGCTGGTACTGTGAACGGCTGAAAGCAAGGGGAAACTACAGCCGTAATTTTACCCGAGGACATGCAGCTTTACTGTATGGTTAAATGATGATGGCGTCCCCTTGGGTAAAATATTCCGGAGGTAAAATAGTCCCCCATTCGGATCTACGGGCGGGGATTACTCAAGAGGACGTCGTTATCAGGAGAAAGAAAACTAGCGTTCTAAGGATCGGAGCGTGGAATGTCAGATCCCTTAATCGGGCAGGTCGGTTAGAAAATTTAAAAAGCGAAATGGATATGGTTCAAATGGCTCTGAACACTATGGACTTAACTTCTGAGGTCATCAGTTCCCTAGACTTAGAACTACCTAAACCTAACTAACCTAAGGACAGCACACACATACATGCCCGAGGCAGGACTCGAACCTGCGACCATAGCAGCAGCGCGGTTCCGGACTGAAGTGCCTAGAGCCGCTCGGCCACAACGGCCGCCGCGAAATGGATAGGTTAAAGTTAGATATAGTGCGAATTAGTGAAGTCCAGTGGCAGGAGGAACAAGACTTTTGGTCAGGTGACCACAGGGTTATAAATACAAAATCAAATACGGGTAATGCAGGAGTAGGTTTAATAAAGAATAAAAATAGGAGTGCGGGTAAGCTACTACAAAACAGCATAGTGAACGCATTAATGCGGTCAAGATAGACACGAAGCCCACGCCTACTACAGTAGTACAAGTTTATATGCCAACAAGCGCTGCAGATGATGAAGAAATTGATGAAATGTATGATGAGATAAAAGAAATTATTCAGATAGTGAAGGGAGACAATAATTTAATAGTCATGGGTGACTGGAATCCGATAGTAGGAAAGGGGAGAGAAAGAAACGTAGTAGGTGAATATGGATTGGAGGTAATAAATGAAAGAGGAAGCCGCCTGGTAGAATTTTGCACAGAGCATAACTTAATCATAGCTAACACTTGGTTCAAGAATCATGAAAGAAGGTTGTATACATGGAAGAAGCCTGGAGATACTAGAAGGTATCAGATAGATTATATAAATGGTAAGACAGAGGTTTAGGAACCAAGTTGTAAATTGTAAGACATTTCCAGGGGCAGATGTGGCCTCTGACCACAATCTATTGGTTATGAACTGTAGATTAAAACTGAGGAAACTGCAAAAAGATGGGAATTTAAGGAGAAGGGACCTGGATAAACTGACTAAACCAGAGGTTGTACAGAGTTTCAGGGAGAGCATAAGGGAACAATTGACAGGAATGGGGAAAAGAAATACAGTAGAAGAAGAATGGGTAGCTTTGAGGGATGAAGTAGTGAAGGCAGCAGAGGATCAAGTAGGTAAAAAGACGAGGACTAGTAGAAATCCTTGGGTAACGAAAAAATATTGAATTTAATTGATGAAAGGAGAAAACATAAAAATGCAGTAAATGAAGCAGGCAAGAATAAATACAAACGTCTCAAAAATGAGATCGACAGGAAGTGCAAAATAGCTAAGCAGGGATGGCTAGAGGACAAATGTAAGGATGTAGAGGCCTATCTCACTAGGGTAAGATAGATACTGACTACAGAAAAATTAGAGAGACCTTTGGAGAAAAGAGAACCACTTGTATGAATATCAAGAGCTCAGATGGAAACCCAGTTCTAAGCAAAGACGGGAAAGCAGAAAGGCGGAAGGAGTATCAGAGGGTCTATACAACGGCGATGTACTTGAGGACAACATTATGGAAATGGAAAAGTATGTAGATGAAGATGAAATGGGAGAAACTATACTGCGTGAAGAGTTTGACAGAGCACTGAAAGACCTGAGTTGAAACAAGGCCCCGGGAGTAGACAACATTCCATTAGAATTACTGCCGGCCTTGGGAGAGCCAGTCCTGACAAAACTCTACCATATGGTAAGCAAGATGTATGAGACAGGCGAAATACCCTCAGACTTCAAGAAGAATATAATAACTCCAACCCTAAAGAAAGCAGGTGTTGACAGATGTGAAAATTACCGGACTATGATTTTAATAAGTCACGGCTGCAAAATACTAACGCGAATTATTTGCAGACGAATGGAAAAACTGGTAGAAGCCGACCTCGGGGAAGATCAGTTTGGATTCCGTAGAAATATTGGAACACGTGAGGCAATACTTACCCTACGACTTATCTTAAAAGATAGATTAAGGAAAGGCAAACCTATGTTTCTAGCATTTGTAGACTTAGAGAATGCTTTTGACAATGTTGACTGAAATACTCTCTTTCAAATTCTGAAGGTGGCAGGGGTAAAATACTGAGAGTGAAAGGCCATTTACAAATTGTACAGAAACCAGATGGCAGTTATAAGAGTCGGGACATGAAAGAGGGAAGCAGTGGTTGGGAAGGGAGTGAAACAGGGTTGTAGCCTCTCCCCGATGTTATTCAATCTGTACATTGAGCAAGCAGTAAAGGAAGCAAAAGAAAAATTCCGAGTAGGTATTAAAATCCATGGAGAAGAAATAAAAACTTTGAGGTTCGCTGATGACATTGTAATTCTGTCAGAGACAGCAATGCACTTGGAAGGGCAGTTGAAGGGAATGGACAGTGTCTTGAAAGGAAAATATAAGAGGAACATCAAAAAAAGCAAAGAGAGGATAATGGAATGTAGTCGAATTAAGTCGGGTGATGCTGAGGGAATTAGATTAGGAAATGAGACACTTAAAGTAGTAAAGGAGCTTTGCTATTTGGGGAGCAAAATAACTGATGATGGGTGAAGTAGAGAGGATATAAAATGTAGACTGGCGATGGGAAGGAATGCGTTTCTGAAGAAGAGACAATTGTTAACTTCGAGTATAGATTTAAGTGTCAGGAAGTCGTTTCTAAAAATATTTGTATAGAGTGTAGCCATGTATGAAAGTGAAACATGGACGATAAATAGTTTGGACAAGAAGAGAATAGAAGCTTTCGAAATGTGGTGCTACAGAAGAATGCTGAAGATTAGATGAGTAGATCACATAACTAATGAGGAGGTATTGAACAGAATCGGGGAGAAGAGGAGTTTGTGGCACAACTTGACTAGAAGAAGGGATTGGTTGGTAGGACGTGTTCTGAGGCATCAAGGGATCACCAATTTAGTATTGGAGGGCAGCGTGGAAGGTAAAAATCGTACAGGGAGACCAAGAGATGAATACACTAAGCAGATCCAGAAGGATGTAGGTTGCAGTGGGTGCTGGGAGATGAAGAAGCTTGCACAGGATAGAGCAGCATGGAGTACTGCATCAAACCAGTCTCATGACTGAAGACCACAACAACAACAATAAGAAAGAAAAGCTACAGCATCATCTTATTGTACAGGTACATGGATGACATAACCTTTATGGTAGATGAACCTCGGAATAAAATGTAACAATTACATCAAGACATAAGTAGTATACACAAGAACATGAAGTTTACAATAGAGGAAATGAAGAAGAAGAAAACATCCTAAATTTTCTAGACATATCCATAAAAAAAGAAAATCGCAACCACAGCTTTGACACATACAGAAAACACATGACAACAGGCATGGTAATAAATATGAGTTCAAACCACCTACAGAACCACAAGCAAGCTGAAATAAGATACTCTATGAGACTCCCCTGAACAATTCTGATTACAAAATGAGCTAGCCAATTACCCAACAGATAGTATTAAAAACTGATTCAAAGAAATACTAGTAGATACATTTAATAGAAAAATAAAGACAGAAAATAGATCACACCAACATATACCGTTACAAGCAGCGCAGTCACAACAAAATTTCATACAATGACCCGCCACAAAAAATTCCCATACAAAATAGATAATCTATTTAAAAAACGACACAAACATTGCCTAAAAAACTCAATAAAGAAACACATCCCTAACTAGAACCAAAACCAGATAGGTGCCAACAATCTGGTATCGACCAGCCTGTGAAATAGTATACATTGACATGACTGGCAGGACATAGGATGTAAGATATAAAGAGAGCATCAGGGCATGTAAATACATTACAGATCACCCAAGTTTGAAGACCACCTCAATACAGAAAGATAACCACAATACAAAAGTATGACATCACAAAAAAAACCTGTTTCCTTTTTAAGAAAACTTCGATACATATGAAGCATTAACGCAAAACAAATAGTTACTCAGTGACCAAATAAGCAATGAAAACCAGAGACTGGATCGGAACATGCTCTTAAATTGAGTAACTGTTACAGTCAATCATTTGAACTATTAGAACTATAAATAGCGTCTCAAAGAAACCTCAACCACAGATGAATGTGCAAACTCATCAGCTTGGGCTGCCAGAATGATGAAGTCTGAGTCTCAAATTTGAATCTTACATAAGTTGTCCTCTTTCCAGATCAGCTATCCAGGTGGTCGTCCTTGCCGATCGAAACTGTCGTCCTCTGTCATCCAAGAAATGTTGTACAAACCGATCGATCAGGATATTCAGGAGGCTCCGTCTAGTCTATTACGTGTGGTATAATACAGATATAATCCTGTAAATCGAGTTTCTGGATGCTGTACCATGTTCTATAAGGGGCTATCAAGACCAGAACCAGTACCCTAATCAAGCAAAGTTGCATTGAGCATTAGGCAATCATCCCACCGAGGCACCAGGTTAAAATACCCATTTGGTAGAAACAACGTCTCCCACTGAGTGAAGAAGTCCATAACTGAAACATCCTGGCAGATTAAAGCTGTGTGCCGGACCGAGACTCTAACTCGGGACCTTTGCCTTTCGCGGGCAAGTGCTCTACCAACTGAGCTACCCAAGCACGACTCACGCCCCGTCCTCACAGCTTTACTCCTACCAGTATCTCGTCTCCTACCTTCCAAACTTAACAGAAGCTCTCCTGCAAACCTTGCAGAACTAGCACTCCTGAAAGAAAGGATATTGCGGAGACATGGCTTAGCCACAGCCTGGGGGACGTCTCCGCATAGAAACTTTAAAGTGGGACAAACTTGCAGATAGACAGCGCGCTAAACGGAAGGGGCTGCTCGCTAAATTCCGAAAACCGATCTTGACCGAGGATGTAGAGCATATATTATTACCACCAATTTTCAAATCGCGCAATGATCACCATTCAATGATAAGGGAAAACAGAGCTCGTACTGAGGTGTTCAGACAGTCGTTTTTCCCTCGCGCGATCACGAGTGGAACAGTGAGCGAGGGGGGGGGGGGGGGGGGGGGGGGACACATATGACTGGCGCGAATTGTGCCCTCCGCCACACACTGTTTGGTGGGTAGCGGAGTATATACAGGGTGTTTCAAAAATGACCGGTATATTTGAAACGGCAATAAAAACTAAACGAGCAGCGATAGAAATACACCGTTTGTTGCAATATGCTTGGGACAACAGTACATTTTCAGGCAGACAAACTTTCGAAATTACAGTAGTTACAATTTTCAAGAACAGATGGCGCTGCGGTCTGGGAAACTCTATAGTACGATATTTTCCACATATCCACCATGCGTAGCAATAATATGGCGTAGTCTCTGAATGAAATTACCCGAAACCTTTGACAACGTGTCTGGCGGAATGGCTTCACATGCAGATGAGATGTACTGCTTCAGCTGTTCAATTGTTTCTGGATTCTGGCGGTACACCTGGTCTTTCAAGTGTCCCCACAGAAAGAAGTCACAGGGGTTCATGTCTGGCGAATAGGGAGGCCAATCCACGCCGCCTCCTGTATGTTTCGGATAGCCCAAAGCAATCACACGATCATCGAAATATTCATTCAGGAAATTAAAGACGTCGGCCGTGCGATGTGGCCGGGCACCATCTTGCATAAACCACGAGGTGTTCGCAGTGTCGTCTAAGGCAGTTTGTACCGCCACAAATTCACGAAGAATGTCCAGAGAGCGTGATGCAGTAATCGTTTCGGATCCGAAAAATGGGCCAATGATTTCTTTGTAAGAAATGGCGGCCCAGACCAGTACTTTTTGAGGATGCAGGGACGATGGGACTGCAACATGGGGCTTTTCGGTTCCTCATATGCGCCAGTTCTGTTTATTGACGAAGCCGTCCAGGTAAAAATAAGCTTCGTCAGTAAACCAAATGCTGCCCACATGCATATCGCCGTCATCAATCCTGTGCACTATATCGTTAGCGAATGTCTCTCGTGCAGCAATGGTAGCGGCGCTGAGGGGTTGCCGCGTTTGAATTTTGTATGGATAGAGGTGTAAACTCTGGCGCATGAGACGATACGTGGACGTTGGCGTCATTTGGACCGCAGCTGCAACACGGCGAACGGAAACCCGAGGCCGCTGTTGGATCACCTGCTGCACTAGCTGCGCGTTGCCCCCTGTGGTTGCCGTACGCGGTCGCCCTACCTTTCCAGCACGTTCATCCGTCACGTTCCCAGTCCGTTGAAATTTTTCAAACAGATCCTTTATTGTATCGCTTTTCGGTCCTTTGGTTACATTAAACCTCCGTTGAAAACTTCGTCTTGTTGCAACAACACTGTGTTCTAGGCGGTGGAATTCCAACACCTGAAAAATCCTCTGTTCTAAGGAATAAACCATGTTGTCTACAGCACACTTGCACGTTGTGAACAGCACACGCTTACAGCAGAAAGACGACGTACAGAATGGCGCACCAACAGACTGCGTTGTCTTCTATATCTTTCACATCACTTGCAGCGCCATCTGTTGTTGAAAATTGTAACTACTGTAATTTCGAAAGTTTGTCCGCCTGAAAATGTACTGTTGTCCCAAGTATATTGCAACAAACGGTGTATTTCTATCGCTGCTCGTTTAGTTTTTATTGCCGTTTCAAATATACCGGTCATTTTTGAAACACCCTTAATATGTACATGTAGATGTAAATGACCAAGTAAGTGTGTCCGCCCCCGGTAGCTGAGTGGTCAGCGCGACAGAATGTGAATCCTAAGGACCCGGGTTCGGAGATTTTCTTCGCTCAGGGACTGGGTGCTGTGTTGTCTTAATCATCATCATTTCATCCCGATCGACGCGCAAGCCGCCGAAGTGGCGTCAACTCGAAAGACTTGCACCCGGCGAGAACGGTCTACCGGACGGGAGGCCCTAGTCACAGGACATGTACATTTACCACGTATGTATAATTTCCACTAAGGTCACACACCACTGTAGATCATCTTCGACCGAAGATGCTCAATATCTTTGTGTCCCGCGGTGAATGCTTGGAGCTGACTATGAAGATATTCATTAATGACACTTTTATTTGCTTTCCCAAACAAGAAAACTATACGCTGTTTCTTTGGTTTTTTTGCAACTTCCACTGACATAGAAGCCACAACGACACTATGGTCGGTAATACCTTTTTCTACATTAACTTCCTCAAAAAGATCAGGTCTGTTTGTCGCCAAGATATCTAATATGTTCCCGTCTCGAGTTGGTTTTCTAACCAATTGCTCAAGGTTGTATGTTAAGAGCGCTCCTAGAATAACTTCACACGAATCTTTGCTTCTGCCCCCTGTGATAAACGTGTAATTTTCCCAGTCAATGGATGCTAGATTAAAGTCTCCGCCTAATGGATAATTTGGATATTTATTTCCTATGTACTCGAGACTTTCCCTGAAATGTTCTGCGACGTTTGTTGCGGATGCTGGTGGTCTATAAAAACATCCTAATACAATGTTCAGTCCTTGTCTGATTGACAACTTTATCCAGACTACTTCACAATCCGACCCAGTATCGATCTCAACTGATTTTAAACAGCCTTTCACTGCAACGAACACACACACCGCCTCCCATAGCATCAGCCCTATTCTTCCTAAACGTTGTCCAACCCGAGTCCAAAATGTCACTGCTTTTTATGTCTGGTTTCAACCAGCTTTTAGTACCTAATAAAATATTGACATTCATCATCATCATCAGTTATCTGCTATATTAGCAGGTCCTTTGCCTCTCCATTTTCTGCGATCCATTGCTTCCTTCTTAAGGCTGCTGTATGTTGTACCGTTCATCATGACATCCAGTATCTGGAATCTCTTCCTTCCTCGCTTCCTTTTCCCTTCTACATAACCTTCTAAAACTGTTTTCATCAGTCCGTCACTCTTTCTTAATATATGCCCAATCCAATTTCTTTTTCTTCTCTTTATTACATCTAGTAACTGTCTTTTCTCTCCCACTCTTCTCAGTACCTCTTCATTTTTTACTCTGTCCATCCAACTTATTCTTTCCATCTTCCGCCATGTCCAGATCTCAAAAGCCTCCAGCCTTTCTCTATCTTTTTTCCTCGTTTCAGCGCCATATAGAAGAACACTCCATACAAGACATTTTATGAGTCTCTTTCTGAGTTCTCTGTCCAGACCTCTGCAGAAGATTCTCCTTTTCTTATAAAACGCCTCTTTTGCCATTGACATTGCTACCGTTTATTTCTGAGAGTGCGGTTCTAGGCGCTACAGTCTGGAGCCACTCGACCGCTACGGTCGCAGGTTCGAATCCTGCCTCGGGCATGGATGTGTGTGATGTCCTTAGGTTAGTTAGGTTTAAGTAGTTCTAAGTTCTAGGGGACTGATGACCACTGCAGTTAAGTCCCATAGTGCTCAGAGCCATTTGAACCATTTCTGAGAGTAACTCGGGGATCTTGCTGCGGACACTTCGAGAATTTACTAACATGAGATTTAGCATATTTAAATCCTTTTAATAACCTGTTTAGGCGAACTAACAATTTTTACAGTTGGCACACCCACATCAGTGACATGAACAGGTAATTTTTCAGGCCAACGGTTTGTTGCCCGTGTGGAGGAACCTAATCTAAAAAACCCCCATGTGCACGCCACAAGTACTGTGCTACCCATGTAGCTGCTTCCTGTGTGAAGTGCACCCCTGATCTATCGAGGGGCGTCCTACAACCTTCATACCGTATGTTGAGGAATCTACAACAATTTTCGTCACAGAGTCGACGTAGCCTCTGGTTTGGATTCTCCACCCTGGGTACGATGCTGCAAATCGCCAGCTTGGCTTCCACTCCTCGAGAGATGGAGGCCACCTTCGCCGATTTAGACAGAAGAATTGCTCTCAGTCACTGAACGCTGCATACTCAATGACGACTCCCTACCCAGAGGTGAAGTCCAGAATCGTAGAAGTTCGCAACACTACAGGGGAGGTCAAAACGGAAGACCTTTCTCTCCACCGCTGGCATCCCAGCAAAGCTTGGCTCCCCTCGCTCGTAACTGCTGACAGCGAATCGTATTCTCGAAACCACGGAATATTCTCCTTCTCTACAGATCAACAATATTTTAGGCTTTTGTCGTCCAACGCGGAAAGTTTGCGAGGAAATACCTACCCCGTTAATTAGGTATACAGACAATGGTACGCTTCTCAGAGAAAATATCCTCGGAAATAACCCAGCCTGCGTGATTTCCGAGGTAATGCTCCCTCATTCCTCTCTGCTGCGTCCAAGATTTTCAGAGCTTCCGAAGAATTATCCGGTTATCCTTGCGGCATCGAAACAAGATCGGACGGCAGACGCTGTATTATGCTTCAGGGTTCAGGTGGCCCGACCGTCCGTCTTGGCTACTTCCTGTGTCAAGCGGGACCAGCAAACCTGTACGGGCTTTTCCCGCCGGGGCATGATTAACTTTTGCCGTTTCAGTCCACTGGCGTTCCAACCTCTACTACTATAGGAAATCATTCATTACGCGATTTTGATAGCAAAGACACTCCGTCACCTTTCATACAATAAGCGTTAACAACTATTTACAAGGTGTACGTGACAATGTCAGTCCTCTTTAAATATTCATACATACGATGTACAACCTATCAAATGACACCTAATTCCGGTTGTAAATAGCGGAAAGGTATGTAGATGAGTGCCTGTCAGGTGCGAAATTATAGCCACCTTAAAAGTTCACCTGGACTCACGTCCTGTAACATGAGGTAGACTGGTTTACGAGCCAACAAAGGGAACTAGTAGATTTGTCTGTATCACGGAAAGGACAGTAGTTGTAATACGCATAAAATTACTGAAGAGACTCGGCGTTTTAACAAAGAGCCTGTACCGGCTATCGGCAGAAGCTCTCCAGAGAAATTCTCCTGCAGAAGTCAAGTGGTGATGGCGTACAGTCCGCCGCCCATTGTCTCGTTGGCTTTATGTACGTCTTTACTGCTAAGAACCTTACATTTGCCGTGACTTCTCGGAGATCACCCGATCGAACCAAATGTAAGAAAGATGAAAGTGGGGGCAGAAATTTATGTGTAGTTTGTCAGCCGTAAATCAGCGCGATAGTAGAATATCAAGTGAAGTAAACGCTATGAAGTAAATGCTACCGGCAAATCTGATTTGATGTGGTGTGCAGTAAATCTGGGAGCAGCTCTTTGTCATCCGGGCGGCGGCGGCGGCGGCGGCGGCGGCGGTTGCGGGCTGAGATATGTGGCCGGCCGGCGTCCCCGCCGGCTCGCCGGTCACGGCTGGGCACACACGGAAGATGCATTGCCGGCAGTGCCGCCCTCCTTAGCGCGCGCTACGCGGGGAGCCTCCGGAACTAGCCGGCTAGCCGCGCGCGCACGGCAGAGCGTACAGGCTGCGGCCCACAGTTCCTTGCTTTACGGGAACCGTTCGATACAGTTCTGCACTATCGCCTGCTCGACATAATACACTGAAGAGCCAAGGAAACTGGTACACCTGCCTAATACCGAGCGGGGCCCCCGCGAGCACGCAGAAGTACCGCATCACGGCATCGCATGGACTCGAGTAATGTCTGAACTAGTGCTGGAGGGAAGTGACACCATGAATCCTGCACAGCTGTACATAAATCAGTAAGAGTACAAGGGAGTGGAGATCTCTCCTGAACAGCAAGTCGCAAGGCATCCCAGATAGGCTCAATAATGTTCATGTCTGGTGTGTTATGTGGCCAGTATGTGTTTAAATTCAGAAGAATGTTCCTGGAGGCATTCTGTAGCAATTCTGGATGTGTGGGGTGTCGCATTGTCCTGCTGGAATTTCCCAAGTTCGTCGGAATGCACAATGGACATGAATGGATGTAGGTGGTTCAAATGGTTCAAATGGCTCTGAGCACTATGGGACTGAACTGTTGAGGTCATCAGTCCCCTAGAACTTAGAACTACTGAAACCTAACTAAACTAAGGACATCACACACATCCATGCCCAAGGCAGGATTCGAACCTGCGACCGTAGCGGTCGCGCGGTTCCAGATTGTAGCGCCTAGAACCGCTCAGCCACTCCGGCCGGCGATACAAGTGGTCATACAGGATGCTGTCAGAGTCCTATGTAGACGTATCACTTCAATTGCACACGCTCCACACCATTACAGAGCCTCCACCAGCTTGAACATTCCCCTGCTGACATGCTGGGTCCATGAATCTATGAGGTTGTCTCCATACCCGCTCACGTCCATCCGCTCGATACAGGCAACATGTTTCCAGTCATCAACAGCCGAATGTCGGTTTGACGGGCCCAGGCGAGGGGTAAAGCTTTGTGTCGTGAACTCATCAAGGGTACACGAGAGGGCCTTCAGCTCAGAAAGCACATATCGATGATGTTTCGTTCAATGGTTCGCATGGTGACTGTTGTTGGTGGCCCAGCAGTGAAATCTGCAGAAATTTGCGGAAGCGTAGCACTTCTGTCACGTTCAGATTGTCTTCAATCGTCGTTGGTCCCGTTCTTGCAGGATCTTTTTCTAGCCGCAGCGATGTCGCGGATTTGATTTTTTATCGGATTCCTGATATTCACGGTACACTCGTGAAATGGTCTTACGGGAAAGCAGCAGCAGTAACCGATATAATAACTGCACCAGACACTTGTTGTCTTATACTGGCGTTTCCCACAGCAGAGCCGTATTCTGCCTGTTTGTATATCTCTGTATTTGAATATGCATGCCTATATCAGTTTTTTTGGAGCTTTAGTGTAATGCCGTACAGAATATCGGACTAAACTTTCATATTCGACTGAAGAGTTCCTAGAAAACAAAATACAGGACATATGATAATTAATGGCGTAAACGCATACAGTTGAAAGAACGTGTTACCAGAAACAAAAAGGCTCAGTAAACACAGGGCCAGTGAGAATTGCGACTTTGCGCTTAACAGCAACTACTGATGAAGTTCGGCGTAAACTCCACATGCTGGTACGTGATGTGGCCACTGTTCACAGTTTCGAGACGTGGAAATGTAAACAGAATAGACACGACTGTACAGTAAACAGTTAGAGTGCCACTGACGTCAGTTGTTCGCGGCGCATCATTTGTGTTGTACGAGTGTTGGTGGTTGAACATCACTGTAACGAGAAGTATGCTGATGTGCATTTCATGTTTGGTAGGGCTAACGGATATGCACGGGAGGCTGCACGCTTGTACCAGGAAGCATACTCTGCGCCCAGACACCCTCAAAGTTTATGAGGGTGCATCAACGCCTCCGAGAAACTGGGAGCCCTGCACGTGCTGCGGGAACGGGCAGGCCTGCACGATTTACACCCGTACTTGAAGACGCGGTACTGGAAACTGTCGAACACTGTGAAAGAATCTCGACCAGGAGACTTGCCACACTAATTTCTGGTACGAGTCACAGTAGTGTTTGGAGAACAGCGCATCGCAATTCAGTGTACCCATACCACCTTCGACGAGTTCTGTGACTTAGTGCGGCGGTCTTCGCTCCTAGCCTACTGTTCTATCAGTGAGTGCAACAAGAAGCTGTAGGCAACCCTACGTTTGACAAGAACATTTTATTGACGGATGAAGCAGAGCTCATTCGTGACGGTGTGTTTAATTATCACAATCCTAAGGGTTGGAATATCTAGGCTCCAAACCTCATCCTGTGCACCAGGCTCCAGATCAGCGACGTTTCTCATTGAATGTGTGGTTAAGGGTGCTATATCTTATCAGGCCGTACATGTTACCAAATAAATTCAGTGGGCGGAGTTACCTTCGGTTTCTGCGACATCATGTTGCGGAATTTCTTGAGGATGTTCCCTTAGAGCAATGCCAGAGGATATGCTACGTGCATGATGGAGCACTGGCACGTTTTTCTGCTATGGTGAGACGACAGCTGACGCGTCGATATGGCCAAAGAGGGATTGGGCGAGTAGGGCCTGATCTGAACTCCATTGATTTCTATGTTTGGAGTCACCTTAAGGATGTAGTGTACGCCACTCCCTTTAATACTGTTGAAGAATTGGATCTGTCGGTCCTTTTCAAGAATTTAGAAACGATACAGGCGTGTTTGAAGGCATTCGAAACTCATCGCGGCGATAGGTACAGGCCTACATATGGGTACATGGACGACGCTTTCAACACCTCCTTTAAGTTCAGTCATGTAAATGTAGTGTTCATTCAAAACACTTGCACTGCTACCAAAATATCTCTAATAATTTTTGATAATGGTGTTCAGTATTGTTACCTTTTCCCAGTAAGGGTGACGTTTCCACAAAGTCAAGTCAGTAGTGGCCGCTGGTCACAAAGTCGCTGTTAGATCGCAAACGTTTCGTTGAGGCTTGTTTGCGTCTGGGATCCTATAATTTCGACTGTATGCATTTATACCATTGATTATGATACACCTGTATACACCATCTGATTAAAAGTATTCGGACACCCATTAGTGGACATTAATATGGGATGTGTCTTTACGACAGTTTGACCTCTGCTGGGGACACTTTCGAATAGATGTCAATAACTGACATATCTGTCCACTCTTCGTCTTTACGACAGTTTGAACTCTTCTGGGGACACTTTCGAAAAGATGTCAATGTCTGTGTAGGAAAGACAGCCCATTCTTCCTCAACAGCCTAAACCTGAGAAGTTATTGATGAACGCTGAGGCCTGGAGCAGAGAGGGCCACTCCGTCAGAAGCGCTTGCTATTGGCTAGAGCCCCCTGACGTCACAGCGAGGGAGGATACGTTGAGCGACACAGCAATGCGCTTATGCAGCACACCGTACCACTAACGCTGTGGCGTATTACTCGTTCATTTTACTTTCAGCTACTTCAATACACGTTTGGAGAAATCAGATCAAGTGTCATGATACATGTATTACACCTTAAGACGAAATGAATTACAATTAGGATAAAAAATAACTTACTTGTTTGACGAAGAAGCAGATTTTAATGTATTCTGATGCAGATTTGTATTGTCGTTTACTAGATCATGATGCAATCTGTGGTTGCATCCTCCTTGTGGCACATTTCTTCTTGGCTTCCAAATTAGCTTCTCGATCCGGGCATTTTATCCTCATAAATGTTTTTGTTTTTAATAAACAGCAATAGCTGAATCGTGCACCTCAGGAAACGTGTTTCTCTGTTTGCATACTCCGTTTCCACGAGAAACAGCAAATTCTGCTTCAACTGCAACACTTTGTTTGTCCACTCTGCGTTGGAGAATAAAGATTCAAACGAGATATAACTGATATTCAATCTGCATTAGGCTCTCCTACTTCACTTTTTCCTCCTGGAAAAGCCAATGATGTATGAATCTTTCGGCATTTAAACGGAGTATAGCCTGCAATGTATTCCACAGAATCTGGAGGAACGTCCGAGATTACGGGGTCATCGCACACTGTTACCACATCTTGCGGAGGCGCTATTCCTTAGTGAGATTTTACCAGCACCTACCTGTGTACTCGTCGCAGCAGATCGCCGGCAGGAAAGCTGAGCAGAAACCTACCGTACTGCGACTCGCACCAGGCTGCACACAGAGTAAATATTCTAAAAATCGAAAAAGGTCTTAATTTTGAGTGAAAGGTGGAAATACTGGCAAAACTTCGGTATATTCTGAAGTTTAGAAATACAAGTTCACTGCAAAGCCCGTGCTAATCCTAACACAGTCATGCACAAACCCTTTCATTCACCGATGTGCTCAATATGCTACGCGGAATTACTGTCTTTTCTCATGCACAAAATTACTTAAAAAATCCGTAATTTCTAAAGAAGCACAACGGAATAGGTTTTCCTTCACTTCAAAGCACTTTTGTGGCATGTAGCACAACTAAAACCAGCAAACTATAGCTTCCTTCGGAGCTCCGACATTTTTAGACAGCTGTAAGCATTCTCTGTCTCGAAGAGAAAAGACGCACTAAAAATACTTCGTTCTTATAGGCCAGTTTTCTTTAAGGCCAATAGAAAAGTATTATTCTCCCCCGTTAGTCTGAGCTTTTCATGACTAACCAATCAACAAATAACACACTTCCGAACTGTACTTTTTTCCGAAATAAATATTTAACATTCTGACATTTTATTTATACTTAACGTTATTAACTATTTTCATTTGCAATCGAATTAGCTTTCCTTTTACCATAAACTTACTTAGCATATTGTGATACAAAATTCCCCGTCGTCTGCATTCACACTGTCTTAAAAATTTCTCACTCTACTTCGTAGAGGGTTTGTCAGTATAACAATGATCTACATATTTATTTTAGACCACGTTCACACATCATTCACATTACTAAAAACTCATACAAAACTGTACAAACATAAATAATCAAAAAAGCCTTCAAGAAATGTCTCTATCCGCTACTGTAAAATTAGAACTGCGTACCGCTTCAGACCGTCTGTCACTGTGCACGCATGTGTCATTCTCCCAATACACAGGCTCCAGACAGGAGCGATATAAGGCGCCACGCCTCACACCCCCTATGATTATAAAGTTTTTTTTTTCTTCAAAAATTTTAGAATTATACAAAATTATTCATCCTGGCTTCAAATTTTAAATATTTCAAAAAATTCTCATTCTTATAAAGTAAAATTACAAATTCTTACTCCAAACTTGGCAGTCTACAACTAGCCTAGCCTAATTATTCTGGATCATTTCCGTCGCTTTAGGGCTGTGGTAGGTCCCGACTTTGAAAGTGAAGATATTGGATGTGTTGAATGGCCTGCATACTTTCCGGATCTAAACCCCATAGAGCATGCATGGGATGGTCTTGGCAGAAGTCTTTCTCAACGAACCACCCAAGAACTGAAAATTCCCTTTAGAGATGAGTGGAAAAATACACCCAAGGACACCTTCTTAGTTTAGTAGCCAGCTCGAATAACAGATGCAAAAGTGCATTAGTACCCGAAGAGGGCACATTTCTTACCCAGAGTCCAATATGGACCTTGATGTTGAGAGTCTGACCTGTGGCAAATATGAACGTTGTTTATACTTGTTATTCAACTATCGCGTGTACTGTGTTTCATGTCGTCCGATATTGCCTGTGGTTATTCCTGTCCAATCATGTTTCTGTGCCTTATCAACTATCAAGCAGTGTATTGGGTTTCATACTCCCAACTGTCTTCTTAATGGACAAAATTAACTCGTGAATGCTGTAAGAGGTCCGAGCACATGTAATTTTATGTAAGAGGTCCGAGCAGATGTAATTTCGATGTATTGCTCATGCCCTGCCTGCGATATGCAAGGTATAAGAGAATCGTTGACCAGAGAGCAGTGTTGACTGTAGGAACTGTGTAGCTGTAGCAGTAAGTTGTGGCTAGTCTGCGCTAGTCTGCGCTTGTGTGGAGTCTGCTCTGGTCTGGTATAGTGTGTCATGTTGGCTGGGCCGGTCGCGGTGCAGCGATGCCGGAGCCTGAGTATTATTGTATAAGGTAAAAAGCAGCCTCGCGCATATCTAGTAATGTTATGTGAACTCCCATGTAAATCTTTTAAAAATGTCCTAATAATAATTTTTGTCATATAAAGTAATTTCCAACAAGCATTCATTTCAATTTAAAGAATTTACTAATTTCTCCAATCCATGATCATTCCGATTGTTGCAAAAGAAAAATCAGTTGCTTCCTTTGATAAATGACAAATCTATCGGCCAGCATTGCACAGAGCTGTGCCGGAAAAAGTTATTGTAAGAGCAGATTGTTGGCGACTTTATTGAGGTAAGAATTTTTGCTTTTTATTCAGAATGATCTTACAGGGCCATGACGCAGCACTGCTGTCGTCCAAAATTTACCAGGTTACTGAATTTATTTTTTATTACGAGGTTTAGGAATTTTTCTGTTTCGAGCTTACATTAAATGAGAAAAGATTTTGTGGGTACATTAAATGGGAAACAAATTTTGTGTGGAAGTTAAATGTGAATGAATTTCTGTAGGGAGGTTATAAATGGGAACCAATTTTGTTCTGAGGTTACACAAAAATTAGAATCATATTCATGTTCATTATTATTATTTATTATAATTTTGTGGGGAGGTTATACTAAAATTAGAATCATAATCATATTATATATATATATACAATTTTTTGTGTGGAGGTTACAATGCACTAATTGTATCACAAATGTCAATGAGCAGAGGAAGGGAGATTAGCGTTGTAAGTTCTCGTCGACGACGAGGCCATCAGACATGGGGCACATATTTTGGGTGGACAATGATGGGAGAGGAAATCGGTCGTGTCCTTTCCAAAGTATCCATCCCCGCGTTTGTCTCGAGCGATTTAAGAAAACTCCTGGGAATCTAAATCCGGATGACCGGACAGGTATTCGAACCACCGTTCTCTCGAATGTAAGACTAACGTCTTACCTCTAAGCCATCCCGCTTGGTAATGTCAAGTAGGTCTTTACCTGGTTACATGAGTCTAATTTCTTACCGAATCAGAATGAACAACTCGACAATTTACCTCTACTATGTCATTCTACCACCCACTGCCAACTTACGAGCTATGTTGCTTCACACTACTACATATCTTGCAAAATGCTTCTGAACTGGCGTGAATGGCATCGCGACGCGTCACAAATTTGACACAGTGTATCAGAAACGTTATGACGTGGCCTAGTTACGGGTTGGGCGGGCTAGCTGAGTCTTCTACCCTGCACAGGGTCACCGAACGCTACTGCCTACCCGTATCCAACTGGACAGGGGTGCAAATATTGTGTTGCAATAATTACATTGTAATGTAAGAACACACGAAAAATATTGATCACCTCCTTAATAGAGCACACTGTTTGCTTTGGAGAGCTATACATGAATATTACGAGGTGGTCGGTGACCCTCCACCGCTGCCGTAAGTCGTGACACTGAAGTGATGAGTATGTGCCAGTGTGGAATCTGCGCATTAAGGTGGGTCCACGTCGAGACGTAACAGAATGGTGAATAGGAGTTATATGCGAGGATGTGCACAAGACTACTCCGTGAATGAAATTTCCCGATGTGTTGGAATATCAATGGAGACTGTCTATCGTGTGTACACGGATTGATGTACCACGGGCAGCCACGCAACACTGTCAAGAATAGTGACCTGAAAGAATTTTAACTGGTAAGGACCGCAAATGGGTGTCACACCTTGTCAATGACAATCGGTTGCAAAGCCGACAGAAGTGTCAGTGAATGCTGTCGGTGAAAGCAAGTTTCTGAGCAAAAAGCACAAGCAAGACGGAATGCGAGCCTCGGTGGCCGAGCGGTTCTAGGCGCTTCAGTCCGCGCGACTGCTACGGTCGCAGGTTCGAATCCTGCCTCGGGCGTGGATGTGTGTGATGTCCTTAGGTTAGTTAGGTTTAAGTAGTTCTAAGTTCTAGGGGACTGATGACCTCAGATGTTAAGTCCCATAGTGCTCAGAGCCATTTGAACCAAAACGGAATGCGATGGACATTTGAAGTCGGGTCCTTGAGAAAGGCCATTACAGAGATGCACATCTTCTTCAGTGATCCAAGTAATATAAAAACGCGAGTGCAACTGACTGAAGGTGTGTAGTGTGAGCCGACGTGTGGCGATTTTGCCTCTTTTGAAACGATTCAAGGCATCGAGTACAACGAGGAGCCAACGGACATCTAATCTGCAGAGAGTAGTTCAGGCCAGAGGTGATTCTGTGATGTTTCGGGAGTTTTTCTGTTCCATGATTTGGGTCCACTTCGTGGTTAGCCGGCTGCTGTGGCCGATGGGTGCTAGACGCTTCAGTCCGGAACCGCGCTGCTGCTACGGTCGCAGGTTTGAATCCCGTCTCGGGCGTGGATGTGTGTGACGTCCTTAGGTTAGTTAGGTTTAAGCAGTTCAAAGTCTAAGGGACTGATGACCTCAGATGGTAAGTCCCATAGTGCTCAGAGCCATTTGAACGATTTTTTTTTCGAGGTTTCTGTAAACATTGTCCAGGATTTTTATTTCAACATTCTTGGTGAACAAATTATGCCCCGTCTTTTAAGATGAAAACAGTCTTATTCGCAGTGCTGCACTCATACTTTCCTGGTTTGATAAGTGTTAAGACTCCCTTTCGCGCAACAATTTGGATTTCAAAGAAAGTGTCTATAACAATTTGGGCTAGCCCACTTAGATGATAACTTAATCGAAAAGTTACATTTCGAATAGATCTATAGTAATTAGAGTGACCGTCAAGAAATTAGACACCTCAGGGTCGCGCCGCCTCCTGTAGTCCGCTGACGCTGAGTGCCGTGATTCGCCCGCTTCTTAGCTTAGTTGCCCCCCTGTGCACTGTCAACAGCGCAATGGTGTACTGACGTGTGTTTGGCAGTGAGCGAAATGCAAGGTTCAACAGAACGCAAATTCAAGGATGACGACATTTTTCGTTACACAGTTTCACACCTCTTACGGTATTCTATTTTTATCTCGTAATATTTTTGTGTGTTCACGATAAAATATGTATCACACGCATCTATAAACTTTTAGAATGTTCGTATATTATTCGCAGTCCAAGTGTGCCACAGGTTCTGTTTTTACAACGGCTTGAAGTAAAAAACAAAAAAAAAATATTTTTCTTTTAAATTTATTAAACTCTTAGTGTTTATGTATTTATTTATTTTTCGTAGCAGGTAGAAAGAATTTTGCTTAGGAAAGTAGTCCAAGATATTCTAGACTCTAACGTTTTTTCACAATTTTTTCTAACATCTGAAATTATCAGTAACTGGCCGTGTTATACGAGGTGTTACAAAAAGGTACGGCCAAACTTTCAGGAAACATTCCTCACACACAAATAAAGAAAATATGTTATGTGGACATGTGTCCGGAAACGCTTACTTTCCATGTTAGAGCTCATTTTATTACTTCTCTTCAAATCACATTAATCATGGAATGGAAACACACAGCAACAGAACGTACCAGCGTGACTTCAAACACTTTCTTACAGGAAATGTTCAAAATGTCCTCCGTTAGCGAGGATACATGCATCCACCCTCCGTCTCATGGAATCCCTGATGCGCTGATGCAGCCCTGGAGAATGGCGTATTGTATCTCAGCCGTCCACAATATGAGCACGAAGAGTCTCTACATTTGGTACCGGGGTTGCGTAGACAAGAGCTTTCAAATGCCCCTATAATTGAAAGTCAAGAGGGTTGAGGTCAGTAGAGCGTGGAGGCCATGGAATTGGTCCGCCTCTACCAATCCATCGGTCACCGAATCTGTTGTTGAGAAGCGTATGAACACTTCGATTGAAATGTGCAGGAGCTCCATCGTGCATGAACCACATGTTGTGTCGTACTTGTAAAGGCACGTGTTTTAGCAGCACAGGTAGAGTATCAAAAAAATGGTTCAAATGGCTCTGAGCGCTATGGGACTTAACATCTGTGGTCATCAGTCCCCTAGAACTTAGAACTACTTAAACCTAACTAACCTAAGGACATCACACACATCCATGCCCGAGGCAGGATTCGAACCTGCGACCGTAGTGGTCACGCGGTTCCAGACTGTAGCGCCTAGAACCGCACAGCCACACCGGCCGGCAGGTATAGTATCCCTTATGAAATCATGGCGGTGAATAGAGGAAGTACAGTACATACTGACGAAACTAAAATGAGCTCTAACATGGAAATTAAGCGTTTTCGGACACATGTCCACATAACATCTTTTCTTTATTTGTGTGTGAGGAATATTTCCTGAAAGTTTGGCCGTACTTTTTTGTAACACTCTGTAGAAGTGTGAGATAACACTGAGGTGCCTATTTTCGTGACGGCCGCTATAGGAGAATATTTCTTACTGAAGATACTGGCGTCCCGTAACCATTCATTCGCAGTTTTCTCGCAAAACTTCTCGTTTGGGGACGTCTTTTTACGGGGTCGTCTTTTCTTCCGTTACCGTGTACTTTCACCCGCGTCAGTTTTCGCTGTTAATTGTCCTACATCTCGTACAGGGCGAACAGCTTTCGTTCTCTGATGGTTGAAGTCGGTAGTACACGACGAAACGACGAAACCCGTTGCGCTGCCTGCACCGGCCGGCCGGGAGAAAAAGTGTGCCAAAAACAGCGTGTCGGACGCCGTCCGACATTGTAGCCAAAGCGGTAAATCAGTATGTCGGACGAGGTCCGACACGAGCGAAAAACGTTGATAGAGTAGCGGTGATGGATATCCGCTGCCGCCGTCCTGCCTGAGAATATTTGCCGGCCTACTTTACGAAACAGTCTCATCTCAAGAGAGCAGCAGAAGCGCAAAGCACGGCGATACGTCTCAACAGCCACAGGGGATCACGGAGGCTTCAGTTACAATCGTTCTACTCGATATTTTCCACAAAATAAATAATTAAAATTTTGTTCGATATAACATCCCAGGCCCTTCCACCTCTTTGACAGTCACACGATAACAGAGACTGAGAGACTCGAAACAAATTGTGAGCACTAGTGCAATAAGTCCAGTAAAATAACTGTTGCGGCTGCACAGAGTATTAGCCACTTAAGTGGAATTTTTGCTTGGTTTGGTGTCCCCAGACTTCTAGTTAGTGATAATGCTCCTGCTTGTACTGCTAGGGAGCTTCGCAACTTGTGTTTGGACTCCGGGGTTAAACATGTCGCCACTATACTCTGTTACCCCCAGCCATCATTCGCGGAATAGGTCAATAGTAATTTGAAATCCTCGCTTATTACCTTCTGCTCTGAGGCTCAAACTAGTTGGGACCGTACCTAGCCCTGGTTAAATTTCGCCTTTAATACTACTAGGCATGAAACCCATCAGACTACTCCAGACCGCTTATGTTATCCTATCCCCTTAATTCTCCCTTGGCCAAACTGTGGTGCATACAAGATCTGTTGTTACCCGACAACTTCACCGCCGCGTCTATCAAGAACGTCTGGCGAAGTGCCAAGGCTAAAATCCAGTGCGCCCATAGAAGGGAAGCGGCGCGGTAAAACGAAGGGCGTCGTCCGGGTAACAAAACGGCACACAGCTAATGCGTGAGGTTGTCTTAGAGGGAGAGGAATACTCCAAAGCAAGGGTTGAACATCATTTTAACATTTTGTGCTTAAAGGATCAATCAAACTGATTGAGAAAAATTTACTTGTAGAATAAGCTATCAACATTTAATTAAAAAAACGCGTTAGGTATAACAACATCAAGTCTCAAGAGAATTTGATAAGTATGTACTTCCCCAACATCTACTGCAGTGTTTACTTTGCATGTACGTAAGACCTTAATACCCTGTCACACTGACCCGGTTTTACTGTTAAAAACATAGAAAACCCAAAATACTATATTTGGTTACGAAAATTTCTATGTTGAAAGACAACATATAAGTTTTACACTTACATACCACAGTTACGGAAGCCAATATTTTAAAAATGTCCATCACAGAGGCAAGGAAATTTGTTGCATTCCTTAAGAATTAATTCTCATCACGAAGTTTCAGTTCCTATAATGAGATTCTATGTAATTATTAGGACTCCAAAAATTTTCATTACAAGCTTGTGTGACATAAGAACGATGCAAAAATTTAATACAGTATGGCCGGCCGTTGTGGCCGAGCGGTTCTAGGCGCTTCAGTCTGGAACCGCGCTGCTGCTACGGTCGCAGATTCGAATCCTGCCGCGATCATGGATGTGTGTGCTGCCCTTAGGTTAGATCCGTTTAAGTAGTTGTAAGTCTACGGGACTGATGAACTCAGACGTTAAGTCCCATAGTGCTGAGAGCCATTTTAATACAGTATCGGTGCTTCAACAGCTGCAACAAGAAGAATTTCTATGACAAACAATTTAAGAACTCACCTTGTCGTATTTTCTGACCGCCAGTTTCCTGATTTACGATTTGCTTAGCATCACGGAATGTTCCACAACACCACTCACCAAGGAAATGAAAACTTACTAAAACTATGACCTTAAAAATTTCATTCAGTTCCCCAAAAGCCACGCACACACACACATTTCAAAAAAATACATAACTAAAAAAAGCCAAGACAGATACAACGACGCGTCAAACAATTTTATTTATTTATTTATTTTTACCCACGTGAGTACTGTTGATCAAGAGGCAATGCTGTACCCAGGTGTAAATCAGATAGACACCTCCCGGATAATCCAGAACATTCTGCGCATGGCGCTAGTAACAGCTAGTATTACCTGACAAGAAAAAGTATCTTTAAGTTCAACAAATAATTAAATCCTAAATGATCCTTAACCGCTCAATCATGAAACTGAGCACAGTACGGCTAATAGAGCAATTACACACACACACACACACACACACACACACACACACACACACACATAACAATGAACGGGCGGAAACCAAGCCTTCCAGTGTTCATAGAAAAAGCAATCGGGCCTTATTACTGAACACACACCAAAATCTCGACAAGGGGCTAAGAAGATTCGACCGCCAACTGCAATTCGATTTCAAAACAACGCCCGACGACGTAACGTAGTAAGCGGCGGCCGCTTGGGACGGAAAATCAACAACTTTTGAACGGCTGCATACTGTAGGCGAACGATCTTCAAAATGGTTCAAATGGCTCTGAGCACTATGGGACTTAACTGCTGAGGTCATCAGTCCCCTAGAACTGAGAACTCCTTAAACCTAACTAACCTAAGGACGTCACACACATCCATTCCAGAGGCGGGATTCGAACCTGTGACCGTAGCGGTCGCGCGGTTCCAAACTGTAGCGCCTAGAACCGCTCGCCCATCCCGGTCGGCGAACGATCTTCGATTAGATTAGTAGATAGTACCTTAAATACCAATCAATTGGCACGAATCCTTTTCTCCCAGAATTTACGAGTTAATTACGAAGTATCAAAACGATTCACAGCAATAAATGACGTAACTTAAACCAAAGTCCACAGAACTATCATGCACAAGACGGTAAAACAAAGTTTGTCTTAACTACAGAAACCCACAGTTTACACTAATATAATACGTAGTTGGTACAAACACGTGCAGGCCTCTGAACTAATAATCAAATATGGTTCAAATGGCTCTGAGCACTATGGGACTTAACATCTGAGGTCATCAGTCCCCTAGAACTGAGAACTACTTAAACCTAACTAACCTAAGGACATCACACACATCCACGCCCGAGGCAGGATTCGAACCTGCGACCGTGGCGGTCGCGCGGTTCCGGACTGAGGAGCCTAGAACCGCTCGGCCACCTCGGCCGGCTAACTAATAATCAGCCTATCCATTACGGGGACTTAATCAAGCAGGAAGACTGAGCCAGTATTTTTAGAGTTCTAATAGCCGTGAAGGTGGGTAAGGCGCATAAGCAGGCGTCGATGCACTGGGGAAGACAATAGAAACATTTTGTGAACCTCAAGCAGTGGCCAAATTCACTCAACAGAAAAAAGGCAGCTCACAGTAGTTCTACGACGGCACGTGTTCATCTTAACTAAGGCGCCGCAACCAAGGACTTCCTCAACAGGAATAACACCGGCCGCCTCGTCTTCTCTGCAGGCGCCAGGGTGAAAACTTATTCTCGGACACGCGCGATGCGGAATGCTGAATTGCAGTCTTTCGGTAGAGTAATCGCACGGCTCAAATCGCAACACGCCGTGCCTGGAGAGCCCTTCGTGCTCCGCTGCATGCCGCCGCCCTACTCACTTCTCTCACAGCCACTTCTTTACGTCTAAACGGCTCGCCCTCCGCTAGAGACGTGGATGGCACATGGAGAACGTACCGCGACCTGCCGACACGGTGCAGCTCAATATTCATCGTTACAATGGCAGAGCACAAGCCAGTCTAGGAAAAAACTGTTCAGTGAAATGGTGCAAAATGTTTAAAGGCGCCAGGAAAATACTACAAGCAAATACGAGTAATGTGCAATATATACAAGAATCAAAAGCGTAATGAATTCAAGAAATTAATACTGCAGGCTTTCATATAAAATGTGAAATGACGAGGTTGTGATGTGGCCCTCAACTACGTACCCTTCGACTCAGAGTTGAAATATTAAAAATTTTGGCTGGTTTCGTTGTCTAGGGGCTGGGATACGTAGTTGACGCATTACGAGCCAAATACTGCTGTGTCTACAGTATACAATATGAATACACACATGAATCGAATGGTCGAAGGTTCTTATCACTCCGCAATTGCGAATTAATATAGAAAGTTACGAATGAAAGATTGCAAATAAATAAAATCTGCAGGTACTATTTTAACGACTTTGAATGATGAGTACGATAGTAGTACATTTGAGAATGCAAAACACTTATTGGTGTCGATGGTCCAGCAATTAAATAAAACGTAGGTTGTATAACAGGGAAACAATAGATTCCTACTGCAGGTAATTAGTTATGGACGACAACATAGCTCGCGAGATATTCACTTCTAAACGTACACTACGTCTTCACTGTAGAAGTCACGGAAATCTCAGAAGTGTACAAGTCGGCACTCCGAAGTATTTCCATCTCTCGCGATCACGCGCAAACTGTTCCACTCCAAGTCTTTCCCGCCATTGTGCGTCCGTCGCGTCGTCGCGTCCAGTATTTCTACATCTACATCTGCATGATTACTGTGCAATTCACATTTAAGTGCTTGGCAGAGGGTTCATTGCACCACAATCTTACTATCTCCCTACCATTCCACTCCCGAACAGCGCGCGGGAAAAACGAACACCTAAACCTTTCTGTTCGAGCTCTGATTTCTCTTATTTTATTTTGATGATCATTCCTACCTATGTAGGTTCGCATTCGGAAGAGAAAGTTGGTGACTGAAATTTCGTAAATAGATCTCGCCACGACGAGAAATGTCTTTGCTTCAATGACTTCCATCCCAACTCGTGTATCATATTTGCCACACTCTCTCCCCTATTACGTGATAATACAGAACGAGCTGCCTTTTTTTGCACCCTTTCGATGTCCTCCGTCAATCCCACCTGGTAAGGATCCCACACCGCGCAGCAATATTCTAGCAGAGGACGAACGAGTGCAGTGTAAGCTGTCTCTTTAGTGGACTTGTTGCATCTTCTAAGTGTCCTGCCAATGAAACGCAACCTTTGGCTCGCCTTCCCCACAATATTATCTATGTGGTCTTTCCAACTGGAGTTGTTCAAAGCTTTTACACCCAGGTACTTAGTTGAATTGACAGCCTTGAGAATTGTACTATTTATCCAGCAATCGAATTCCAACGGATTTCTCTTGGAACTCATGTGGATCACCTCACACTTTTCGTTATTTAGCGTCAACTGCCACCTGCCACACCATACAGCAATCTTTTCTAAATCGCTTTGCAGCTGACACTGGTCTTCGCTTACTAGACGGTAAATTACAGCATCATCTGCGAGCAACCTAAGAGAACTTCTCAGATTGTCACCCAGGTCATTTATATAGATCAGGAACAGCAGAGGTCCCAGGACGCTTCCCTGGGGAACACCTGATATCACTTCAGTTTTACTCGATGATTTGCCGTCTATTACTACGAACTGCGACCTTCCTGACAGGAAATCACAAATCCAGTCGCACAACTGAGACGATACCCCATAGGCCCGCAGTTTGTTTAGAAGTCGCTTGTGAGGAACGGTGTCAAAAGCTTTCCGGAAATCTAGAAATACGGAATCAACTTGAGATCCCCTGTCGATAGCGGCCATTACTTCGTGCGAATAAAGAGCTAGTTGCGTTGCACAAGAATGATGTTCTCTGAAACCATGCTGATTACGTATCAATAGATGTTCCCTTCGAGGTGATTCATAATGTTTGAATACAGTATATGCTCCAAAACCCTACTGCAAACCGACGTCAATGATATAGGTCTGTAGTTCGATGGATTACTCCTACTAACCTTCTTAAACACTGGTGCGACCTGCGCAATTTTCCAATCTGCAGGTACAGATCTATCGGTGAGCGAGCGGTTGTATATGATTGCTAAGTAGGGAGCTATTGTATCAGCGTAATCTGAAAGGAACCTAATCGGTATACAATCTGGACCTGAAGACTTGCCCGTATCAAGCGATTTGTGTTGTTTCGCAGCCCCTAAGGTATCTACTTCTAAGTAACTCATGCTAGCAGCTGTTCGTGTTTCAAATTCCGGAATATTCCATTTATCTTCCCTGGCGAAGGAATTTCGGAAAACTAGGTTCAATAACTCCGCTTTAGCGGCACAGTCGTCAGTAACAGTACCATCGGCACTGCGCAGCGAAGGTATTGACTGCGTCCTGCCGCTTGTGTACTTTACATACGACCAGAATTTCTTCGGATTTTCTACCAAATTTAGAGACAATGTTTCGTTGTGGAACCTATTAAAGGCATCTCGCATTGAAATCCGTGCCAAATTTCGAGCGTCTGTAAATTTTATCCAATCTTGGGGATTTCGCGTTCTTCTGAACTTCGCATGCTTTTTCCGTTGCCTCTGCAACAGCGTTCGGACCTGTTTTGTGTACCATGGGGGATCAGTTCCATCTCTTACCAATTTATGAGGTATGAGTCTTTCAATTGTTGTTGCTACTATATCTTTGAATTTGAGCAACATTTCGTCTACATTTGCATAGTCAGTTCTGAAGGAATGGAGATTGTCTCTTAGGAAGGCTTCTAGTGACACTTTATCCGCTTTTTTAAATAAAATTATTTTGCGTTTGTTCCTGGTGGATTTGGAAGAAACGGTATTGAGCCTAGCTATAACGACCTTGTGATCACTAATCCCTGTATCAGTCATGATGCTCTGTATTATCTCTGGATTGGATTGTTTGTGGCTAAGAGGTCAAGTGTCACCCCTTACGTATATCAAAGGAATAGCAAGAAAAAGTAGGCCAGTAGCCTAATGTCCCTGTGCTTTCTAAAACACAGCAAGTATTTGACCAATTTCGTCATAAATAGTATATATCGGATTTAAACAAAGACGTAGACAAATAAATATATTTTCCGTGTCCTGTCCCGTACTCCCATCCTGTCTCCCCATTCACGAGCGCTGTGATTGGCTAGAGCGCTCCCACCATGTCTTCAAGCCAACGCACATTCACAAACATAGTGCAACACATTCTAAATACTGGATTTACATATAAATAACTTGAAATTAAATAAATATTCCTACGGCTGGACCATAAACACGCTCTAACATACATTATTAAATACATAAACAAATTAAATAAACATATATCAAGGGAATAGCAAGTAAAAGTAGACCAGTAGCCTAATGTCCCTGTGCTTTCTAAAACACAGCAAATATTTGTACAATTTCATCAGGAATGGTATATATCGGATTTAATCAAAGACGTACACAAATAAATATATTTATAAGCATGCTGCTACCGTTTTCTCGTGTAACTGTGAAGTACGTATGGCCTGACGCGATCGATAGTAATAGGCCACTTTGACCCCCAATAACTCATGTACTATCCAACTTACATACCTGAAATTAACAGATATTTGTGTTTGCACTAATAGCTTTCTAAAGACATGCCTATCGACAAAATCGGATGAACCCTTTAGATTTTGGAAATTCGTGTTGGGTGTTACTTGTATAATTCACCGTCAGATATTAAACTTTAAACTAATAAAGATATTGAAAATCTGATTACACCATCAGAGCCATCGTGCAAATAATGGTAATGCACATGTTTCTTTCTGAGGTGTCATGATTCATATGGTTACTATTAATTTCTATATGAACTGCAAAACGTCTGCCATTATGGTTTCACAAAGTCCGCCATCTTTGGCACTACCGGCATATAAATCTCCTTCATCAACACAAAGCACAGTCCTCGTCACAGCGTCAACATGGAATTCCCAGCCACGCGCTCGGGCTGGACCCCTCTTGCTTTGTCCTGCGTCCGGCTCCACGTGGTCGGCCTGCCGAGCGGCCCGTGCGGCCACGCCAACTCCGATCTTTGAGTGTTTTCAGGGCGCCACAATTCGCCCGTTGCCTCACAATACGTAAATCGTGGCGCACTTAAATTCAAAGATTAAGTCGTTAAAACACGGAACCATTTATATTTATTGTAGTAACATCGATACAAATGAAAACCATGGCCGATTTGGCTGGGCGTGGGCAGGAATCAGCAACTGTGCATGGAGGGGAAATGAGCTGTCTCGTCTCACCAATCTACGGAGTTAGTTTTGTATGAAGGTGTGTGCGGTAGGCGCGAGGTCGACATTATGCGTCGATCACCCCTTGTTGTACCTGTGGCGGCAGTTTGACAGCAGGCAGCTTTCAGCTTACGTGATCTGTGGCTTTGAGTCAACACCCTGGACCAATAACGCGTTCCGTTTGCCACGTTGGCAGACTTAATGATTCAGGTGCAGCTCACCTGGTAGTCGATGCAGTGTTACTGCGCTTATGCTCTCGGCGACTATCGTCAGCAGTGATTAGCTTGCAGAGGCAGTGTTAGCGCAATACACTGAGGTGACAAAAGGCATGGGATAGCGACATGCACATATAGAGATGGCGGTAGTACCGCGTAAGCAAGGTATAGTCGTAAAATTGTGGTGCATTGGCGAAGCTGTCACTTGCACTCAGGTGACTCATGCGAAAAGGTTTCCGGCATCATTATAGCCACACGGTGGGAGTTAACAGACTTCGAACGCGGAACAGTAGGTGGAGCTTGACATTTGGGACATTGCATTCCGTAAATCGTTAGGGGATTCAGTATTCCGATATCCACAGTGTCACGAGTATGCCGAGAATATCAAATCTGACGCATTACCTCACACTACGGACAACGCTGTGGCCGACGGCCTTCACGACCGAGAGCAGCGGCATTTGCTTAGTGTTGTCAGTGCTAACAGACAAGTAACACTGCATGATGTAAGCGCAGAAACCAGTGTGGAACGTACGATGAATGTATCCGTTATGACAGTGCGGCGAAATTTGGTGTTAGTAGCCTGTGGCAGTAGACAACCGACGCGAGTGCATTTGCTAACAGCACGACATCGCCTTCAACGCCCCTAATGGGGACGTGACGATATCGGTTGGATCCTAGACGACTGGAAAGCCGTGGTGTCTTTAGATGAGTACTGATTTCAGTTGATAAAGAGCCGGTAGTAGGATCAGAGTGTAGCGCAGACCCCACGAAGCCATGGGCCAAGTTGTTAACAAGGCACTGTGCAAGTTGGTGGTGGCTCTGTAATGGTGTGGGCTGTGTTTACTTGGAAGGGACTGGGTCCTCTGGTCCAAATGAACCTATCATTGACTGGAAATGATTACGTTCGGCTACTTGGAGACAATGGTGGAGTGTTTATGGACGTCCGTATGCCATATGACTGGACCACTATTGTTCACGATAGTTTTCAAAAACATTCTGCACATTCTGAGGATATGATTTCGCCACCCACGTTGCCCGGCATGACTCCGTTGGAACATTTAGGTGACATAATAAAGAGGTCAGTTCGTGCATAAAATCTTGCACCGGCTACACTTTCGTTTAAGTATGGACGGTTGAGGAGGCAGCATAGCTCGTTATTTGTGTAGGGGACTTCCAGTGACTTGTTGAGTCCATGCCACGTCGGGATACTGCACTACAACGGGCAGAAGGAAGTCCGACACGATATTTGAGGTATTCCACCACTTTTGTAACCTCAATGTACTTCGAAGCGGAGATGATTCGTGCATTGGAGTGCAAAGTACGTCCATTGAGCGTGGAGAGAGAAATGTGTATGTCATAAACTTACCACAAACACCAGAATGAATGCAGTGTTCTGACTCGAGGTCTGAAGACAGTGTTGACCGTAAGTTAATATGCCTCCAGAAGACAAACTAACTGCCTTTCCTCCTGTCCGATTTTTATCTCTCTGCATTGTTAACTCGCTAGCTGACTGCTCACTGCTTTGTTTATTAACCGTCTTTTCTCTCCATCTGACGGTCTGTCTATCGACTTTCCTATTTTCCAATGACTGACTGACTATCCTCCGTTTTGGCAGCTTCGTTTGTGACCTCCCACATGGCGTCGTGCTCCCCCCCCCCCCCCCCCCACTTCTCCCTCCCCAAGACCACTGAATCTTCCGCCGTGTTGTCATTGTCATTCTCGGGTTAGATTTTCAATCCCACCCAATGACCAATTAACGTTACATAACCTCACCTCCCGGTCTTCTTACACTGTGAAAATTTTCGATCTTGCGGCAGCTGATGTGTAGATCAAAGCTCCATCTCGTTCTCATGCTGTTCCTCGATTTGGCTGCAATTTTCCCAGAGATTTGTACGTCGCTAGGCATTGCTTCGAGTATGTGTGTGCATTCCCGAGTTGTCAACAAAGACACCTAACAACAAAGCCGCTCGTTCGTAACGTGAGTGCCTGTGTTTCACTCAGCTGTCCCTAGTTGCTCGTGATTTGGCGGCATCCCTAATTCTGTCCGTCAGACTTTAAACGTGGCAACACCACTGAGGCGTGGCAAACTCTACAGTTCTGGCTTTTGAGAAAGTCTCACGTATCATTTGTAGCTTAATAGTACATTTTGTCCTCACCCACTGCAGAAGTATTACAAGAGATAACAATAATATTGGAAGACCTGTTTGGATTCAAAAGAGTGTAGGGTATAAGAGAGGGATGCAGTCTTTCTCCCTATTGTTAAGGCTGAAAATCGAAAAAACAATTAGAGGATCAACATATGGTTCAGAAGTTCGTTTAAAACAGAGTGAAAAAATACCGATGATTAGATTCACTGATGATATGCTATCGTCTGTGCCAGTAAGAAAATATTACATAAACTGTTAAATAGAATGGTCCAGTGAGTACAGAATATGGAGTGAGGGTAAATCAGATAGTAGAGTAATGAGAAACAGCAGTAAGGATGGGTGCTGCTCTGAAACGAAGAGGTTAACACAGGAGATAAAATCGTGGCGAGTCACATCAAACAAGGCAGTTGGAAGATGACCGAAAAAGAGAGAGCGCGAGAGAGTAGACCAGTTTACTCCAGAGGTCAAAATGTTAGAATGTTTACCAATACGACATGATAACGAAGCTAGAAGAATTTCAGTGAAAGACGTACAGGGAGTTTACTGTGAAAACATAAGCATCCTTCACAAGAGTGGCGAGAGGTTCACCTTTGAAAGTTCAGAGAAGTAAGGAAGAGAGGTTGTGGTGTCCTTCGTCTCCATAGAGACAACTTGTAAATTTTACACCTTTCCGCTGCATACCATCTGACATTCTGCATCAAACGTTCCATTGTCTTACTGCGGAGGTGATTCACTGTGTTTCCACAGACTGCTCCTCTGAATCGATTAGTTTCTTCGCACGATCTGTGTGAAAACTCTGCTGTTGGCCTTGATAGTGACGTGAGTGTACTACTTAGGCCTGAGGTCTTAGGAAAGAGAGAGAGAAGCATTGGCTGTTGCACCGTTTTGGTCACACGCTCTATGAACGAACAGGCTCCCGCAAGGATACAGCAATAGCGATTCCTAATTAAACCATCACGGCATAGAGTAAGTTCGCATGAGCTTGAAGACAGGTAATATTGGCGTGCAATCAGCTGAAATCGAAAGGGGCAACAGTGAAAATTAACGACTTTGAATTTTTGTTAATATCGAGTGAACGAAATTCTCGGAAAAATGCGAGTTATATTTTTGTTGAATAAGCAAATATAAAAGTAAATTGTGAAGGGTAACTAAAAGTCAGCAACCACTTAGGAAAGTTAAATTTTTATTAAAATGTAAAGCATAGCACGCCCATCACATTTCTTCTTATGGCATACGGTCTTCTCACCAGATAGATGAGGAATAGCCCTTTGTGTAGGAAACTTTCGGAGAGCTGTGAGTACTTGAAGCGTGTGCTCTTACTCACAGACCGTGCACTTGTTTTGGACAGTGTATTGTGACTCAGTGGGTTCTTGGAGCCTTATGTCACCGTGAGTGAGTTCGATACGCGCTAACTAACACAGTGGGCCAAGCAAGACGCCTTACTGGCGTCCAGTTGAAAGACTTACACCTGGTCACTGAGACACATGAAGTTGTCATTGTTCGTAACACAGCAAGGTACAACTGCTGGTCTGTTTCCATGGTGCTCAATAGCTTGTCCCATCAGTAGCATAACGATAACGATCCTGCTGTAGCTTCAGAACTTCCTTTGGTTACTTTTGGACATTTATACCGATGTTGCAAGCTGTTCCGTTATTTTGCTTGTCATTACAATCTGGCGCGAACCAGATTTGATAACACTGCCGCCTTGCTACCACCAGGTATCCTCTTTGGCAACTGTTAGCGACAATGTGACTCTGTGATCCTGATCACAGCTCCGGACTTGGGCCACATCAACAGTGAGCTGCAGATTGATCGATAGAGAAAGACGCCTTCAGACGACAAAACAAACCCAGACATGGTAAAATGTCACGTGGGTCTTGGCATTGCCTGTCTTTCGCTGTAACTGATGCCATAATACTCAAATTAGATCCAATCTATATCATATATTTTGAGTGGGGTCCGCCTTTAGCAAAACACAATTTTGTTTTCGTCCCAGACTTGTTTCACTGCAGTTGCAGCATCATCAGCGTAATTACGATTTAGAAAATAATATTTATATGTATTTAAACAGTAAAGAACATTCCTTATGTTCAACAGCCATAATAATAAAAAACCCACCGATGATGCTGCAACTGCAGTGAAACATGTCTGGGACAAACAACAAAATTGTGTTTTGCTAAAAGCGGACCCCATTCAAAACATATATCATTGTTAAAGCAAACACGGACAAACGAGCTTCAACATCAAGATGATTGATCGAATCTTGCAGCTGTAGTCGACAACTAAGTTATCAGCTAGCGTAGTGCTGCAATTTTTGTGTCGTTTGTCAATATATGTTGCATAAATAGTGACTTCGGAAATGTGGAAGAATGAACCACAAAATTTGCATAACTGATACGTATCTGTTTTAGAGTGGAGACCTTCCACAATGCAGAAGGCTTAGCAATTATGTTTTGTGTGTCTTTTTCTTTAAGTGAGAATATTCCGATCAAAATTTGTATCTGAATGTGACGAAGATCGAGTTCCAGTCTTTATTTCGACTATAACTTTCCTCTTTCTTCTGATTTTGTCGCCGTGTTCTTTAACAACAACACTCGTCAACCGATCAGTTTAAGATGTAGCAAGAATTTGTCGCTTGCACACAGGACATCCAAGCATGTCGTTTTTTTTTTTTTTTTTTTTGCTCCATGTGCTGAAGGTGCGACGTACCATGACGTTCTGGCATTTTCAGGGAGAGACTTCAGCAGATTTTCCAATACTCAACAGATTCCAGACCCCATTAGTCTGAACGTAACTGACAACAGTTTCACGTAGAGTATCCGTTTTCAGTAACAAATGTAGACTTTCTAAATTGTACCGATCCCTCCAACGAAATTAAAACGTGTGCTATGGTATGTGGAAGATTATCTTTGGTTCCAAAAAAAGCAAGTTTATTCTCGTACTGCTCACCTTACTCATGAGACATGTCGCATGTTGAACAGGTTATAAAAATGTTGAACAAAGTTGTAAAACAAGAATGTATCCAGGAGCTGAGCAATTGAGAAGAGGTGGACAGTCAAGATAGCGTCACGGTGAACTACGGAATAGTTTTGAATTGAAATACCACGAGAAGCAGCTCTTGGTACATTTTCAGCTCTCAGCATCCACGCCTGTCTCTCTGTCGCGGCTCGCGGCAGAATGCGAGTCCGATTTGAGAAAGTCGTTTTATTTGGGGGGGGGGGGGAGGAGGGAAAGGGTGACTGGCGCCCTCATATATATATATATATATATATATATATATATATATATATATATATATATATATATAAGCCCTTACTACGAAGAACACGAGCACTGCATGTGACTGAAGTTGCAAATTATATAAATTGTGACAGCACACTAAGTCAACTGTGAGCTGAAATGAAATATGTCGCAAAGTAGGAAGAGGCAGCTGAGATTAGATGGACAGAAGGTTTAGTTCACCTAAAACTTGGAATCCGGCGCTCAGTTTGCCTAGATCACGTCATAAAATGTATCAATGCTGTCTCTCCACTCATAAATAAGTGACGATTAAGGCGTTTTTCTTTACTTGTAACTTTTTTTTTTTACTTATAGTTGACTTTTAGTCGGTCTTGCGATACTGTGTTCTCATCGACGGTACCGGGAACAATCGGTGACAGGTAGTTTGGTGTCCAAACAGTGAGCAACGAAATCTGCTCTCGATACCTGGTGAAGACAACTAGGAAATTCGTCGAATTATCGTGGAAGGAAAATGGCAACATAAACGCTGCTGCAGTCCTAGAAACTTGGAAATCACTTCATCTAATTCAGTAGGTTTCTAATCAATTCACTATTAACGAAATTAAATGTTCGAAGCGAAATAGCCAGTGCGTACTAACGACGGAGGTTGGAATGTCCTTTACAGGAACTTTTCTAGCGGTAGGTCCTGGCTTCACTAAGTGTCTATGGTCGGTCAACTTGCGAGGTTTAGCTTTAACAGACTATGTACACCAACCTTTCCCGTGAGTCGGTGTATCAACTAGTGAAAACCATATCAACATTCCTACAGTAGTTCCTGAGATTAGCCTTCACCTAAAGACAGTAAAGTGCAACGTGGGAGTGTAGTTTAGTAATACGTATAGGTACGTACTCTGATTCACTACATTAAAATAACTGAAGCGAACAGAGCTACCGGAACGTTGAATAGTATCCTGCTTACAATAACCAACTTCCACGGCAACCCTTTACCAAATCATTCCTTCTGTACGTAAATATCTGCTTCTCCTGACAGACGTAGGTCAGTGTCGAAGCATAGGGCACATAAATCGCGAGACGATCCCAGTTCGAGTTTTGAACGGTGCTAGAAAAAATTATAAACTCTTCACTTCTGTTACTGGAGTACTCAGTACACACTGTATAAGCAACTTTCACCTGCAAATGACACGAAAGCAAAAGTAGCCACTTTGTGACAATGAGTTTGCCACTGAGGCTTATCACCAGTTTCACAGCTTACACCACTATAAGAGATTACCACCACATTTACAGCACTTTTTGTTGGTAAAATCTTCTCGCAGATATAAGTTGAATTGCAGTGTCGTCAGGAAGCAACGATCCAGTAAGTTCCCTACCCTTCATCTTCATGCCACGTACGGTTTCCAGGAAGTAAATCTGAAATTAAATATACGGCCGTTCATCTAAATCCACTTACTGGGCACTTTTTGCGAGTGGGTGGATTTCCTTTAATCTGCGACTTGCCGGCAGGAGAAAATGTGTCTGAAGAGACGCAACAGCGCCTGTGAGTGACGTTAAAGGCCACGCCGTGCAGTGTTTCAATGCTGCTCGGTCGCATGTGGAACACGTGGCTGACATTTAAGTCAGATCATAATGAGGATGTCGCTAAGGAGCTGGCGTATTTATCCGTTACAGAAGCAGCCGAAGCGCGTTGTAAAAAGATGCGGCGGAATGTCGTCCCACCAGCCACGGCAAACGGCGCGGAGAACCATTTGTACACCAACAGGAGTCGCGGAAAAACTTGCATTTCCTATTTGTCAATTGTCTACTCCGGACGTCCTTGCAAACGTCTTAATAAGGACTGCCGGAACTATCTATCTCTTACCTATCGCAGAAAATTCCGTCTCACCTGATGAAGTATTCTTAAATCTTCGACATAAAAGGAATCTCTTGCACATTCCGCAGAAGAAAGGGCGCGGAACAAACGCTGATTAGCAGTTCGATTCACTTCGCAAATTGCACCGCAGCCGAGTCTGAGCGATCGTTAGCGGCATACAGTGTAACAGGGAGAGGAGAATAAATCACAGGCCTCTGACATCCATCACTGAATGTGTAATGCGCTGGGTCTTACATTCCTTTTTCTTGTCTACTGCGCTCTGAAGGAGTACGTACAGGTTATATCGAATCAGAGGAACGTTTCGAAAGTCGTCAATTTTGACTTTTAGAACGTTAATCGAGAAAATACTAAGACGTGCTATCTAGGCGCTATTGTCTCTTTCCTTTTTTTAACTGATTAGCTGATGTTGCCTTAATATCTGACACCGAAATCCGTATGCAAATTACAGCTTCTAAATTCTCTGCAATTATCAAAAAGGTCGAAAATTAAATTAATTCTCAAAAAACCAGAATTATGGCAATAGTCAAATACAAAATGATGAGCTCAGTTAGTACCAAAACTGAAAGAAAGAAATGTTGTAGATATTATTTGTGTACCTTAATTACAGAAGGCAACAGATGTAGCATGGAAATCGTAAAAACAATTGTAATAGTTAAACACGCTTTCAGTGCTCGAAGGGACCTAGGAGTGAACAAGTCGTTTAGTATAGGGAAAAAAATTGACAGAAGCTCCTAGAAGTGACGGAATTGTGGCCTACGAAGAGGCTAACGACGACCAGCTGGAAAAGAAGGGAAACCAATGAACATGTTTTCAAAGAGATGAAGGAGCAGAGAAAGCTCATATAAACGATTCAAAAAGGGAAAGCGAACCTTTGCGGTCATTTATTGAGGCGTAATAATTTTTTAACAGTCATGTAGGAAGCAAACATTTTAGGAAAGGCACCCAAGACGAAGCTAAGGGAGAAAATTGTCAAAAGAATGTCGGTATTAACAAAGTGCTAAAATTGTCAAGAAATAAAGGGGACAGGAAATCAAAGGGAGCATGTTTCGGTGACAATGCTTAACATTTAGAACATTGAGCTTACATCTACTACATCTATACTCCGCGAGCCACCTTACGGTGTGTGGCGGAGGGTACTTATTGTACCACTATCTGATCCCCCCTTCCCTGTTCCATTCACGAATTGTGCGTGGGAAGAACGACTGCTTGTAAGTCTCCGTATTTGCTCTAATTTCTCGGATCTTTCGTTGTGATCATTACGCGAGATATATGTGGGCGGTAGTAATATGTTGCCCATCTCTTCCCGGAATGTGCTCTCTCGTAATTTCGATAATAAACCTCTCCGTATTGCGTAACGCCTTTCTTGAAGTGTCCGCCACTGGAGCTTGTTCAGCATCTCCGTAACGCTCTCGCGCTGACTAAATGTCCCCATGACGAATCGCGCTGCTTTTCGCTGGATCATGTCTATCTCTTCTATTAATCCAACCTGGTAAGGGTCCCATACTGATGAGCAATACTCAAGAATCGGACGAACAAGCGTTTTGTAAGCTACTTCTTTCGTCGATGAGTCACATTTTCTTAGAATTCTTCCTATGAATCTCAACCTGGCGCCTGCTTTTCCCACTATTTGTTTTATGTGATCATTCCACTTCAGATCGCTCCGGATAGTAACTCCTAAGTATTTTACGGTCGTTACCGCTTCCAATGATTTACCACCTATGGCATAATCGTACTGGAATGGATTTCTGCCCCTATGTATGCGCATTATATTACATTTATCTGCGTTTAGGGAAAGCTGCCAGCTGTCGCACCATGCATTACTCCTCTGCAGGTCCTCCTGGAGTACGTACGAGTCTTCTGATGTTGCTACTTTCTTGTAGACAACCGTGTCATCTGCAAATAGCCTCACGGAGCTACCGATGTTGTCAACTAAGTCATTTATGTATATTGTAAACAATAAAGGTCCTATCACGCTTCCCTGCGGTACTCCCGAAATTACCTCTACATCTGCAGATTTTGAACCGTTAAGAATGACATGTTGTGTTCTTTCTTCTAGGAAATCCTGAATCCAATCACAAACCTGGTCCGATATTCCGTAAGCTCGTATTTTTTTCACTAAACGTAAGTGCGGAACCGTATCAAATGCCTTCCTGAAGTCCAGGAATACGGCATCAATCTGCTCGCCAGTGTCTACGGCACTGTGAATTTCTTGGGCAAATAGGGCGAGCTGAGTTTCACATGATCTCTGTTTGCGGAATCCATGTTGGTTATGATGAAGGAGATTTGTATTATCTAAGAACGTCATAATACGAGAACACAAAACATGCTCCATTATTCTACAACAGATTGACGTAAGCGAAATAGGCCTATAATTATTCGCATCTGATTTATGACCCTTCTTGAAAATGGGAACGACCTGCGCTTTCTTCCAGTCGCTAGGTACTTTACGTTCTTCCAGCGATCTACGATAAATTGCTGATAGAAAGGGGGCAAGTTCTTTAGCATAATCACTGTAGAATCTTAAGGGTATCTCGTCTGGTCCGGATGCTTTTCCGCTACTAAGTGATAGCAGTTGTTTTTCAATTCCGATATCGTTTATTTCAATATTTTCCATTTTGGCGTCCGTGCGACGGCTGAAGTCAGGGACCGTGTTACGATTTTCCGCAGTGAAACAGTTTCGGAACACTGAATTCAGTATTTCTGCCTTTCTTCGGTCGTCCTCTGTTTCGGTGCCATCGTGGTCAACGAGTGACTGAATAGGGGATTTAGATCCGCTTACCGATTTTACATATGACCAAAACTTTTTAGGGTTCTTGTTTAGATTGTTTGCCAATGTTTTATGTTCGAATTCGTTGAATGCTTCTCTCATTGCTCTCTTTACGCTCTTTTTCGCTTCGTTCAGCTTTTCCTTATCAGCTATGATTCGACTACTCTTAAACCTATGATGAAGCTTTCTTTGTTTCCGTAGTACCTTTCGTACATGATTGTTATACCACGGTGGATCTTTCCCCTCGCTTTGGACCTTAGTCGGTACGAACTTATCTAAGGCGTACTGGACGATGTTTCTGAATTTTTTCCATTTTTGTTCCACATCCTCTTCCTCAGAAATGAACGTTTGATGGTGGTCACTCAGATATTCTGCGATTTGTGCCCTATCACTCTTGTTAAGCAAATATATTTTCCTTCCTTTCTTGGCATTTCTTATTACACTTGTAGTCATTGATGCAACCACTGACTTATGATCACTGATACCCTCTTCTACATTCACGGAGTCGAAAAGTTCCGGTCTATTTGTTGCTATGAGGTCTAAAACGTTAGCTTCACGAGTTGGTTCTCTAACTATCTGCTCGAAGTAATTCTCGGACAAGGCAGTCAGGATAATGTCACAAGAGTCTCTGTCCCTGACTCCAGTTCTGATTGTGTGACTATCCCATTCTATACCTGGTAGATTGAAGTCTCCCCCTATTACAATAGTATGATCACGAAACTTCTTCACGACGTTCTGCAGGTTCTCTCTGAGGCGCTCAACTACTACGGTTGCTGATGCAGGTGGTCTATAGAAGCATCCGACTATCATATCTGACCCACCTTTGATACTTAACTTAACCCAGATTATTTCACATTCGCATTCGCTAATAACTTCGCTGGATATTATTGAATTCTTTACTGCTATAAATACTACTCCACCATTGGCGTTTATCCTATCCTTGCGGTATATATTCCATTCTGTGTCTAGGATTTCGTTACTGTTCACTTCCGGTTTTAACCAACTTTCCGTTCCTAATACTATATGCGCACTATTTCCTTCAATAAGAGATACTAATTCAGGAACCTTGCCCTGGATACCCCTGCAGTTTACCAATATTACGTTAACTTTTCCTGTTTTTGGTCTCTGAGGACGGACGTTCTTTATCAACGATGATAATGTCCTCTCTGGTAAGCCGTCAGATATTTTATCGTTTCGCCCAAGGGGGGGTCCCTCTAACCTAAAAAACCCCCGTGTGCACGCCACACGTACTCTGCTACCCTAGTAGCTGCTTCCGGTGTGTAGTGCACGCCTGACCTGTCTAGGGGGGCCCTACAGTTCTCCACCCAATAACGGAGGTCGATGAATTTGCAACCATTATAGTCGCAGAGTCGTCTGAGCCTCTGGTTTAGACCCTCCACACGGCTCCAAACCAGAGGACCGCGATCGACTCTGGGCACTATGCTGCAGATATTAAGCTCAGCTTGCACTCCGCGTGCGATGCTGGTTGTCTTCACCAAATCAGCCAGCCGCCGGAAGGAACCAAGGATGGCCTCAGAACCCAAGCGGCAGGCGTCATTCGTTCCGACATGTGCTACTATCTGCAGCCGGTCACACCCAGTGCGTTCAATAGCTGCCGGAAGGGCCTCCTCCACATTACGGACGAGACCCCCCGGCAAGCACACCGAGTGCACACTGGCATTCTTCCCCGACCTACCCGCTATTTTCCTGAGGGGCTCCATAACACGCCTAACGTTGGAGCTCCCTATAACTAATAGGCCCGCCCTCTGTGACTGTCGGGACCTTGCCGGAGAATCGGCCACTGGCCCAACAGGCGAGGCATCCTGTGGTGGCTCGGAAACGATGTCATCACCACTAGGAAGCACCCCGTACCTGTTGGAAAGGGGTAAGGCAGCTGCCACGCGGCCAGATCCCACCTTCGCCTTTCGGCCAGGCACGCGCGAGCCCACCACTGTCCGCCATTCACCCTGGAGTGATGGCTGACCGGTAAGATGCTCACTGCCGGAAGACGCAGCGACATCAGGGGTTCCATGTGATTCCAAGGCCACCGAAGTAGGCATAGGTCTCACCACAGTTGCCCCAACGCCACTACGAGCCGACGCCTGCGCCTCGAGCTCGATGAGCCTAACAGACAAAGCCTTCACCTGCCCCCGAAGAGTGGCCAATTCTCCTTGCGTCCGCTCACAACAACCACAGTCCCTACACATGACTATGTTTACCCTACTCTATACGGTGACAAATTCCCAAGATAATCTTCTGATGAGCTACTCTGATAATCAAGAAACACTCACTGAAATACGAGACGCGAAAACTACGCTAGGTTTTCCCAGAAAAACTATTTAAAAGCTAAGCGCAGCAAATAAGTACAAAAACGCTTTATACAAACAGTACTCGCTGCTGCTGGTGCTCTCGCTCTGGCTGTCACAAGACAACTGCTGATTCAAGTGACTAGTGGCTAACGGCCGCGAAACAAACAAAAGACGGTTTTAGGGCGCTTTCTGTTCTAAACGATCAAGAAAACACTAAGAAATCTAACACGAAAACTACGTAAAGTTTTATCAAGAACTGTTAGTTACTATGCAGAGCAGATAAACACAAATAGAATCCCTTCCTTAGTGGATGGTCGTAAACAAAATGCAAAATAAACGCTTTATACAAACAGTACTCGCTGCTGCTGGTGCTCTCGCTCTGGCTGTCACAAGACAACTGCTGATTCAAGTGACTAGTGGCTAACGGCCGCGAAACAAACAAAAGACGGTTTTAGGGCGCTTTCTGTTCTAAACGATCAAGAAAACACTAAGAAATCTAACACGAAAACTACGTAAAGTTTTATCAAGAACTGTTAGTTACTATGCAGAGCAGATAAACACAAATAGAATCCCTTCCTTAGTGGAAGGTCGTAAACAAAATGCAAAATAAACGCTTTATACAAACAGTACTCGCTGCTGCTGGTGCTCTCGCTCTGGCTGTCACAAGACAAGCTTATTACCGAGTGGTGCAAAAAAAATGTTCAAATGTGTGTGAAATCTTATGGGACTTAACTGCTAAGGTCATCAGTCCCTAAGCTTACACACTACTTAACCTAAATTACCCTAAGGACAAACACACACACCCATGCCCGAGGGAGGACTCGAACCTCCGCCGGGACCAGCCGCACAATCCATGACTACAGCGCCTTAGGCCGCTTTCTTTAATCTAATTTTGTTCGCTTGCGTTCGTTGCATCTGCTCGGGGTGGACGTCGTAAGACATCCGTTTAAGTTCATTGTTGATCGATTAACTCAGTTTTTTAATTACAGAGGGCAGCTAACCCTCTGACCGAACACGCTGAGCTACCGTGCCGGCGTCCGGTAGTATGCCTTATTTATACTAAGTTAGGATGAAATTACTCCGTGTGTTCCAGAGTTACATCTGCATGTCACCCACATGCCTCCTTCACCTCCACCCCTATCCGTAGGAGTGCTAGGGATATCCTAATCCCGCAGTACGGTTTTTCTTTTCTTTTTTTTTCAGACAGTCAGTCGTATGTGTACCAAGTTTCGTTGAAATTGCTCCAAGTTTTCTGTAGTGACGCTTTTGTAATGTGACCCTCACTCTACTGATTAAAAGTCATCAGGCTTCTCACAGATCATCGTATCGATTCCAAAAACTATGCATCCAACATAAGTGTCCCCAATGTAAGATTATTTTTCTAAGTCACTCTTTCACATCTGCACTACACCATTTGTAACCTCCCCCTCACTTATCGACCTTAATGACAGTGAAAAACTAAACCGCTTGTACCTAATGGAAATTTGGGAAAAAGCAATCGTCATCGAAGTTAATTTGTCGGTAAAGAAGGAGGAAGGGTTACATCTAAATGAAAGAAAAAATGCAAATGAAATTGATGGAAATTAATTTTGAAAAAGGGTAAAGTTAATAAAGAAAGTAAATGTGCGGTAGTTACGCTAACAATTAACTGACGTTAATTAGATATTTGAGATTTGGGGAAAATTACGGTCGCCAGTCCTATGGACAACTACTATAATAACTGAAAAAGAAAGGTTAATGCACATATCACTAGCACTAAAAGCATGGCAACTGAAGGTTGACACGTGTTGTGTGAAAACTGAATGTTTGTCAGAAGTAATAAATTTCGCTACACTCTGACTTAATTTAGCAAAAGAATTAATAAAACCAGAAAATTGAAAGTTAATTTAGTGACTGAAATTAATAGTGGACTTTGTTTCTAAAGCACTATGAAATTAAATAAAACCAGGTTAGTCTTGGGCTACCTCAACAATCATCCCAAAAGCAACTTGAATCCACGCAATTTAGGAATAAGAGATTTAACTTTGAACTTGAATTAAATGATATTGAACAATTAACAACAGTAAAATTTAGTACACACCAAGCTGAGCTGCAGTAAGCTAAAATATGGTAACAAAACTTGCACTCTTAATCCAAATATAGTTCTGTTTCGTTATTGCAACCAGGTATGAATACTTTAACTGAACTTTAAAATTAAAGCAGTGAAATGTAATGATATTACTTTAATGCTGGCGTTTGAATTTCAACGACACTCGAGTTCATTTCGAAAAAGGAAGGGACCCTGGTTGGTAATGCAATTGGGACAATGAACAACAAAGGTTCATGCTAAGTTGCTGTATTTTAGTGATGCAAATGGAACAGTTTGAAAAGCTGATGTCTGCCATACAGCTCTAAAACTTTACGTGCTTTCTGTCTTCCTTGTTGGTTGATTGAAGGTTTGAAGTCGTCGATCGAGGAGGTGGCGACAATCACTTATTGTCGTCCGTCGCTGTTGCAGAAGCTGGATGTTGGCGCACCTTCTTCTTGACACGGTCACCAGGCGAAACGGGCTCTTGATGTGTACCAGCTAATGTTTTCCGTCCGCGACACAATGCCAGAAACTATCATAGCAAGTCGAGCGCAATTACATGCTGCCAAACCCCAGAAACGCGGCAACTGGCGGGAGCGTCACTCAACACACCTGCTCCACCGCCCTACTCCAGCCAGACTCTGCTCTGCCCGCGCTTCACGCGTCAGAGTTAACACTACCCACGATCCTGAACACTTTGGTTCTCCACACGACCTATCGATGTAATCGTTCGATAGCATAGTTTTCCCTAGGCAAGATTTAGAAAACAAACCAATTATACATCGACATATATACAAATTGTAAAACAATTACAATATATAAAGACACAGAAATGTCATATCTTCAGGTACAAAATAAGGAAAAAAATTATAGTACAACAGATGAAAATAGGAGGATATGCATTTCCGCCATTACACATTGAATATGAATGGTGTGTGTATATAATTTTATAGGTAATTTTGTAGTTTTTGGCTGTCTTAAGACACACATGTGATACGAGGTCTGTTCAAAAAATTCCGGGACACTCGTAATTTCGCGCAAATAGTATGTTGGAACGAAATGCGGTTGGCATCCCTGAACACTCCTGTGTTTAATGTGTAACTACCGGAAGTTTCATTTTTGTTTGCCCATTAGTTATTGTTCAGTGCTGTACTGAGTAGAAAATTGAGTCGCACAGTTTGCGAATTTCGAGATGGCAGAGTTAGAGAAGCAACTCGTCTGCATTAAATTTTGCGTGAAACTCAAGAAAAGCTTCACAGAGACACACCAAATGATGAAGGAAGCCTACGGTGATGAGTGCTTAAGCCGTACTCGGTGTTACGAGTTGCTCACACGGTTTAAAAGTGGTAGGACTGAAGTAAAAGATGGCCCTCGTTCAGGACGCCCTTCGATGTCTACCGACGACGCTCTTGTCAGAAACGTCAACGAAACTGTGCATGCCAATCGAAACTGACTGTCCGAGAGAATGCACAAGAATGTAACATTTCAGTTGGATCATGTCATGATATCCTGACACAGCATCTTGGAATGCACCGTGTTGCCGCCAAGTCTGTCCCACAGTTTATGAGCGAAGACCAGAAAGACCTTCGCCTCGTTATCTGTGAGAAGTTCTTGGATGAGCCGCGCGGAGTGGCCATGCTGTCTAAGGCGCCATATCACAGATTCCGCGGCCCCTCCCGCCTGACGTCCGAGTCCTCCCTCGGGCATGAGTGTGTGTGTTGTTCTTAGCAGAAGTTAGATTAAGTAGTGTGTAAGTATAGGGAGCGATGACCTTTCATCAGTAACATTACCAGATGCCAAGTTCGTTTTGCTTGCCGATGATACAAACATTGCAATAAATAGCAAATCAAGTGTATTCTTAGAAAGATCAGCTAATAAAATATTTGTGGGCATTAATCCTGGTTCCTAGCCAATTCTTTGTCACTAAACTTTGTAAAAACACACTACATACAGTTCAGAACTTGTAAGGGGTGTCCCACGAGTATATGCCTAACATACGATGACAAGCAGATAGAAGAAGTGGACAGTGTTAAATTCTTGGGATTACAGCTTGATAATAAATTCAACTGGGAGGAGCACACCACAGAACTGCTGAAGCGTCTTAACAAATCTCTATTCGCAATGCGAATTGTGTCTGACATAGGACATATAAAAATGAAAAAGCTGGCATACTATGTTTACTCTCATTCCATAATGTCATATGGGATTATTTTTTGGGGTAATTCATCAAGCCAAGCTGAAGATTTCCGGACACAAAAACGTGCAGTAAAATTATATGTGGTATGAACTCAAGAACATCCTACAGAAGCCTGTTTAGGGAATCAGGGACACTAACTACTGCTTCCCAATATATTTATTCGTTAATGAAATTTGTCCTTAAAAATATATCACTTTTTCAAACCAACAGCCCAATTCATGGACTCAATACTAGAAATAAGAATAATCTTCACAAGGATTTAAAGTCACTTAGTATTGTACAAAAAAGTGTGTATTATTCAGGAACAATAAAAAGCCATAAAAAGCTTAACAACGAATGAAATTCAGTTTAAGAGAAGCCTAAAGGATTTATTGGTGGCCAACTCCTACTCCATTGATGAATTTCTCAGTAAAACCAACTGATATATATATATATATAAAACTTCTACACAATTTCAGTGCAGTAATGTGTTCATTGTAAATGTGTGTGTGTGTGTGTGTGTGTGTGTGTGTGTGTGTGCGCACCATTTCAGTGCAGTAATGTGTTGATTGTAAATAAGTATTATAGTAGTACACGTTTATTACCTTATAAATAAATAAAAAACTTTTTTATTTTAAATTCAGTGCATTAGTATTTGTAAAATGACTCTTTCATATAGTGTTCATTAAAAATGACGATCATTCCACTTGGGACCTGTGCAATGGTACATTAGCTTATTTGTTTTAGTTGTAAATATTTGTCATGTATTGTTGTTTTTCTGACATGTTCTAGATCCTGAAGGACCTCCTCACTACGGATCAATTGTAATGAAAGTAAATCTAATGTAATCTAATCTAATTACCTCAGTAGTTTGGTCCCTTAAGAATTCACACACATTTGAACATTTTGAACTGGTGATGAGACGTGGGTCTGCAGTTATGATGTTGAGACCAAGGTTCAGCCTTCACAATTGGTCAGGAAAGATTCTCCAAGACAGGGAAAGCTCATCAGGTCACGTCAAACATCAAGGTCATGGTGATAGCTTTCTTTGACTCTGAAGGATTAGTTCAGCATGAATTCGTGCCACAAGGACAACCTGCTTATCGATGGTACATTCGGGACGTGTTGCGACGCCTGTGAGAAAATGTAAGAGGGAAACGGCCTGAAACGTGGAGAGCCAATTCATGGCTCTTGCATCAAGATAACAGTCCCGCACATTCATCCCGGGTGGTGCGTGACTGTTGCACAAAAAACGCGTTGGAAGTGCGAAGATTGGCAACAATAGACAAGGTGAAAGAAAATTCGAAGAAGGCGCCCGCGCGATCCAGCAAGAGGCGTACCAGGATTGCTCCAGGAAGTGGAAACGGCATTGGGAGCGGTGTGTCAATTGTGGAGGAGAGCATTTCGAGGGAGACCACGCACAATAAGTAAAAGGTAAGCGCAGAAAAACTTTGTAGACAAAGTTCCGGAATTTTTTGAAGAGACATCGTATTTGTATCGTTTAGTTATGCGCGCACTGGCTCGTCAGAGTCGCTGCGCTGCTCCGAGACTAGTTGGGCCATCTTTGCTCTGCGAAGATGCGCGGGTGTTAGGTGTTGATCACGAGGAGAGAAGATAGGGAGTAGTAGAGGGGCTGTTGGGACACTGAGCTTGTACAGGAAGGACACAGAACGTGGTGCTCTTGGGAATTATTTTATTGACTTGATGGAACATACTGTTATTACAATTGAAATATTATTATGCACTGAATGAGATGGATTTACTAAGGTAGATACTATTCTGAGAAGACTGGGATTTAAGGTAAAGAATGAACATATTTTAGTTTCCAGAATGAGATTTTCACTCTGCAGCGGAGTGTGCGCTGATATGAAACTTCCTGGCAGATTAAAACTGTGTGCCGGACCAAGACTCGAACTCGGGACCTTTCTTTCAGGACTGCTGGTTCTGCAAGGTTCGCAGGAGACCTTCTGTAATGTTTGGAAGGTAGGAGACGAGGTACTGGCAGAAGTAAAGCTGTGAGGAGGGGGCATGAGTCGTGCTTGGGTAGCTCAGATGGTAGAGCACTTGCCCGCGAAAGGCAAAGGTCCCCATTTCGAGTCTCGGTCCGGCAGACAGTTTCAATCTGCCAGGAAGTTTCACATTTTAGTTTATTGCGGCAGCATTTAATTAGGCGTTCTTGGTTCAACACAAACACATAAATCAGGAATTTCTTATTATTTATATAAAGTTTTATCATAGTCAATGTTAATGGATTTTAGAAGACGAAAAGAAAGTAATCGTTGGAATGAGGACTTTTGTGATAGAATAAATTTCCATGTTGAGTTGCATTTTGCGTTAATCTTACTCAACTGCAGTTTGTAATGAAATATTTTCTTACTGCCTGCTAATCCTTCAGTGGTGAAATTTTGTAAATAGATACGTTATTGAGATGAATTCTTTTTAATACGCTTTCTTCAGAAGAATTTTTGTCTAGAGTGTAGCTCAGATAATTATCCTATGGCATCATCCAGCGGATGAACATTCCTTTTTATGAGAAATAAATTTTACGAGAACCAAGTTTGCATTTAATGTATTAAGAGATCGCATTGCACTACCGAGATTCTCTGTAATTAGTAGCATCTCAGATATTGAGTCGCACCTTTTCTTCTTTTTCTACGAGAGCAGTTGCATGTCGTTTTTCATGGCAACACAGTAAGCCAAATACAGAAGATACGAGTTTTCAGTTTCACAGGGTCAATTAACAGTTTCAGTTTAATTATTCTTCTTAAAATTGAGAGTCAATTTCTTTTTGTGACAGACAGTGTTTGTTCAGACAGCGCATATTCCATTTATATTCTCGCAGTCAGCTTTGCTTCTCATTCTCGAAGACAGATTTTGTTCTTAACTGTAACCTTGGACTACCTTATGCATATATTTATTTTCTATGAATGGAATGCCGGCCGAAGTGGCCGTGCGGTTAAAGGCGCTGCAGTCTGGAACCGCAAGACCGCTACGGTCGCAGGTTCGAATCCTGCCTCGGTCATGGATGTTTGTGATGTCCTTAGGTTAGTTAGGTTTAACTAGTTCTAAGTTCTAGGGGACTAATGACCTCAGCAGTTGAGTCCCATAGTGCTCAGAGCCATTTGAACCATTTTTTTTATGAATGGAATTTTTCGGTATGCAGCATCTGACAGTCATAAAGTGACTATACATTTTGAAAGAAGAAGTAAACCAAACAGGTGTACAGTCAAATAAATCTTCTTTACCGTTTTCATTTATTAAGATAACTTTCAAGTATGCTGGAGTTGTCTTACACCCGAATATTTTTTCTAAAAATGTCATATTCGTAACAAATCTGGCTAGAATACTCCAGGCAAACCAACTTTACGCTCACATGTCACCACTTTCCAATCACCACTGTGGTAAATAGTGGTGCTATGTGTTGCTTATATGTACACTATCTTCTGCTAGGAAGTCATATGTATACGAAGTTTGGCTGAAATTAGTCCAGTCTTGAAAAGCATAAACATATGTTATCGTTTCAAGGTCTTTACATCAAACGACTATGTGTTATAGATCACGTCAAAAGGGGAACAACTTCTGTGTTCATTATGCCTGGGGAGTGTGAGCGGGGGGGGGGGGGGGGGGGGGGCTAGGCAATTTGCGGCGTGCGTACGTCCTGCGTGTTCCCTATAACCCAGTTATGTGCTCCGTCTGAAACGGGGTAGGCAAATAAAAATTAAAGTTCCTAATTCGCTTCTAAAATAACTTTCTCCTATTAGAGATACTCATTCTAAGGTTTTCTTGTTGAACAATACTTTTATCAAGTGACTAGGATAGGTAGTACGCAGCACACCTGGCTAGTAAACCGTGCTATTTTGGTGGAATCTCGGAAAGCGTCAGTGTACATTTTCTCTCTCACAAAAGCAGTTCCCCATGACGTGATCTGTCACCCTTACACACTGACGAGTCAAAATATTATGACCACCTGATTAACAAACTTGTTGGTCCATCTTTGGAAGACAATATGTCACCGATTCTGCGTATCATGGTTTCGACAGTTTGTTGGTAGGTTTTTGGAGGTATGTCGCTCCAGGTGTCCACGCACAAGTCAAATAGTTTACTTAAACAGCGGCCCGCTGATCTGTGTACGTGATGATGGTGCCTGATAGCGACTCAGATGGGTTCCACTGGATTCACATCAAGCGAATTACGTGGCCAAGAAGTCAACGATCATGCTCCTTAAACCACTGTAGAACGTTTCTGGAAGTTAACATCGTCGACGGAGAAGACATCAAGCACGATGTGGTGCAAGAGGTCCACAGCTGTCAGAGTCTCTTGGATTACCACCACAGCAGAATGTCTCCCACAGCGCCATACTTCTCCCACCAGCCTGCGTCCTTGGCGCGGTGCACGTTTCCAACCGCCGATTGCGTGAATGACTGCGTTTGTGGAGACGACCATCGACGTGGTGTACCAAAAACGTGATTCATCCGACAATGTGACACGTTTCCATTGATCCATGGTCCAATCTAAACGATTCCGTGGCCACTGCAATCGTAATTGACGATGTCGTTCGACCAACACGTTCAACAATGTACGATGAACGATGTGCTCCGAAACACTAATGCGAGCACCAGCATTGTATTTTTTCGACAAAGATGCCACAGGTCGCCACATATCACATTCTGAGAAGAGTTCAGACCGTCCAGTCTCTTACTGGCAAGCGATAGTTTCGCTGTCGTTCTAATGCTAGATACTTATTACAGTAGCACTGGAACACTCGATCAGCTACACCGTTTTCGAGGCTCTGGGTAAATAATATGCCCTTTGTCAGATTCGCTGATGTCCATACATTTCCCCATTTGCGGCCCATGTCGTCGCTAGAAAGATTAACCATCCGTCTTTAATCCACGTTCCTTACCGCGCGCGTTACGTTCCTTCAACGCCGCCAGGCGATATCCAACGTCGCTGTGGACATCGGACACAATGTTTTAGCTAGTCAGTATACGTTGGATGCAAAGGTTTTGAAACACCCCGCACCTGCGCTGTTGTTAACCCTTGCACTTACAGAGGACTTTCACTAAAGTCGCCCTGCTATCAACCTCCGTAGCCGAGAGGTCAACGTAGATGACTTACATGTGGAGGACCCGGATTCGATTCCCCTTGTTGCGAAGGATTTTTCCTTGGTTGGAGGACTGGAATGGGGTCCACTGAGCTTGCGTGATGGCAGTTGAGGAGCTACTTAAATGAGAAGCAGCGGCTCCGAGGTGTGCAAAGCCGACAACGGCAGGGAGAGCTAAGTGGTGACCCCCAAGGCTCTCCATACTGCATCCAAATTACGCCATTGGCTGAGGATGACACGGCTGTCGCTCGGCCTCGATTGCCACGTCTGTGGGCAGAGCGGCGCAGCTGGCATCAGAACACGATTAATGGTTGCGTGAAGTGACAACAACGTAAACCCTGAAAGAAGTCGTATCATACCACACAGGATGTAGCAGACATGCTTTTCTGTTGCAGTTCATCAAAGGCGTTATCGTACCGTACACGCCCCACGTCGCCATCGCCACACTATAGTTGTGGACTAACATGACCAGCGAAAGTATCTGGAGACGCCGCGAACAGTGGTGGGATACCAACTTCAGTGTCGCCCGCCATACGGCTAACATAGAAAGCTAATGTATTGTCACCTTTGAAAGTTGCGTAACGTAAACAATCAGCTTTTGCAGCAGATTAAGTGTTTGGCTGACAGCATGGGACAGAATTCGACAATTTAGGCAACTCCACGTGGGAAAAAGCTCAGATAGTTGTAACAGTGAATTGAAGACACAGCATCTTTCGCAAAAAGCGATCGTGGTATACAGCGCAGAGTTCGCACACCGGATATGGATATGTAAAACCGAGACTTAACGAGCAGAACTTGAAAGCGAGCGAAAACCGGGGATGCTGTATGAGTAGTTACGTTATGCATATTACTTCGAGCGTGTGGAAGCTCTCACACAGGCCGCCATGCTACTCCGCAGTGCTGCCAAAGGATTTCTACGACGCAGTGCTGAAGACTTGCAGTTCACAGGTAACATTTTACTTACGAATGAAGCAGGACTCACACAAAGTGTGACGACAAATTAGACCAATAATTACATCTGGACAGACGAAAGTCCTCGAACTATCGTGGAAGCAGAACTCAAAGTTAGCTTTAGTGTGAATGTGTAATCAGGAATTGTGGGTATCAGGTTCGTATGATATTTTACAGGACAAATTAACAGGTACTGTTCATCATCAGTTTCTGTGTGACACATTACTCGCAGTAATGGATAACGTTATCGATGTAGAAAGACAACAAATGCAGGATTATGCTTGAAAGAGCACCCGTCATTACCTGGCCTTAATTACTCCGATTTCTGATTAACGAGATATTTAAGCCATTGATGTTTGGCATGTCCATCGATAACGCGGGCACTCTGATTCCGTGAAAAGAAAGGCTGAATAATGTGTAAGAATGAGTAGTACCCGGATTGAGAATCTCCTGCTGAGTCAACAGAGAGATCGATAACATAGAAGAGATTTGTTTCCGCACGTATAACAATGAGGCACATATTAAACACGTTGAATAAAGATTAGGCTTACCGATGTGCGTGTGTAAACCATTTTTTCATCAACTAATGGGGTTTGAAAAAAAAAACATGATCTAAGTATCAGATCGATACCGAATCTATTGTCTCCATATAAAGTAGTCACTGTGGTTCACAAATGACACCTATCGATCTTTTCTAGCCTCAGTTCCAGTTTTTAACTGGCCGTCCTGTGTCCATATTTCCTTTGCTTCTCCTGTAAGTTCCAGATATACCTTCCAGTTTTTAATGTTCTTATGTTTTGTCATTTACTGCAAAAATATTCACTTCTTGTCTAATGTTGTCTCAAACTGTTGAACGGCGAACCCCCAACGCACAACTCCATAACGCTGAATGTTAATCTGCTGCTTTGCAGTACACCGTTACCAAGATCATTTTGTCTTGATGTGGCGGCGGTCGCAGGTTTTACTGCAGCATCAGTGAGGCTACGTCATCCCTAGGTGTATCTTCTGACACCTCTCTCGTCTTTGACGAATCTCAGCGCTGACAAGAAAACGACTGTGTCACTACTGAGAACTTGGTACGTCATCGTTCGTTTATGAGTCTGAACTTAACGACTACTAAAGCTTATTCAGAATTAAAGTTAGTAAAAGAGTAAAAGGTTTATCACTTTTGAGATAAAACTCGTTTGTAATTAAACATAAGAAGCTAGCGTCTTATCACCTTTAAAAGTTGCATAATGTAAATAATCAACTTTTACACTAAATTAAGTACTTAAGCTGGGCAACAGAATTCGATAAACTATTCGAAACTAGACTGCATCCAAACATCATTTATTATTTCATAAAGGTAGCTAAAACAGTAAATGTTTAACAAGTAGTTTTGAAGTGCCAGATACTGAATACCATACGAAATTATTTCTCGCAGTCGTCCGCAACATGAGTCATTATACAAGTAGGCGTCGTAAGTATTTCTGCGCAACTTCGTTCACAAGAAACTCCTTCTTGAGCAGCCGAGGAAACAGTTGTGCGAAGTTGACAGATGGTTTTTTCGTTGTGCGGTTATCGTGAGGAAGAGCGCCAAAATCGTGTTCCTCCTCCGCTATTCGCTTGTGCGTTCGGAAATTGTGCGCCAAAATGATAATCTTCTGTTTTTAACTAATCAGCGTATTTACTTTCATTTCAAATTAAAGTATCTCTCAGTAGTGTGCTGTCATTCCATTATTTCACAAGTACTAATAACCAGCAGAATAATAAACAAGTGCTAAACGAAAAGGCAGACGAATCACTTCGGATCGCGCGTAACTTGGATGGTGGGCGAAGCAGTTCGGCTGAAAGATCATAGCTGATTCGGCAGTGTCGGAGGAGAAACATGTCTGCCGCGATCGGTGTCAGTTAAGACTTTATTAACAATTTTTGGTTATTTGGACGTGTATTTGACAACAGTGTGATAATTATTATGAAGGGACGCGATTCATTGTTTTGCAGAAGAATGGAAATTATTTGTGACTCTAACCTGGAGTGTAATTTTGCAGTTTCTCGTGTTCTGCTCAATAAAACCGAGTGGCAACCCTTGTAAGCAAACTAATTGGAAATTTAATTATATCTAAAATATCAGTTCCTCGCTAAGAGTTTATTACAGCGTTAGGTTCATGTGCTGTTTTCTGCGCATGGTACAACAACTATACGAGACTGCAGGTTGGTAAACCTTTATTAGAACTCGCTTGTACTGCAATCTTAGTACAAATTAGATACGTGGCACGTCATCTGTGGTAACCCTAGGCGGTATGAAGGAGAGAAATTGTCGAGGGAAGGGGTTTATCATACGCAAGTATACAGGTTGGTCCACTGATCGTGAACGGGCCAAATAACTCACGAAATAAGCGTCAAACAAAAAAACTACAAAGAACGAAACTCGACTCTTGAAGGGGGAAACCGGGCGGCTCTATGGTTGGCCCGCTAGATGGCGCTGCCATAGGTCAAACCGATATCAACTGCGTTTTTTTAAATAGGAACCCCCATTTTTTATTACATATTCGTGTAGTACGTAAAGAAATATGAATGTTTTAGTTGGATCACTTTTTTCGCTTTTTGATACATGGCGCTGTAATAGTCACAAACGTGTAAGTACGTGGTATCACGAAACATTCCGCCAATGCAGACGGTATTTGCTTCGTGATACATTACCCGTCTTAAAATGGACCGCTTACCAATTGCGGAAAAGGTCGATATCGTGTTGATGTATGGCTATTCTGATCAAAATGCCCAACGGGCGTGTGCTATGTATGCTACTCGGTATCCTAACGACATCATCCAAGTGTCCGGACCGTTCGCCGGATAGTTACGTTATTTAAGGAAACAGGAGTGTTCTGCCACATGTGAAACGTCAACCACGACCTGCAACAAATGATGATGCCCAAGTAGGTGTTTTAGCTGCTGTCGCGGCTAATCCGCACATCAGTAGCAGACAAATTGCGCGGGAATCGGGAATCTCAAAAACGTCGGTGTTGAGAATGCTACATCAACATCGATTGCACCCGTACCACATTTCTGTGCACCAGAAATTGCATGGCGACGTCTTTGAACGTCGTGTACAGTTCTGCCACTGGGCACAAGAGAAATTAGGGAATGATGGAAGATTTTTTGCACGCGTTCTATATAGCGACGAAGCGTCATTCACCAACAGCGGTAACGTAAACCGGCATAATATGCACTACTGGGCAACGAAAAATCCACGATGGCTGCGAGAAGTGGAACATCAGCGACCTTGGCGGGTTAATGTATGGTGCGGCATTATGGGAGGTAGGATAATTGGCCCGCATTTTATCGATGGCAATCTAAATGGTGCAATGTTTGCTGATGTTACTACAAGATGTTTCACTGCATGACAGAATGGCGATGTACTTCCAATATGATGGATGTCCGGGACATAGTTCGCTTGCGGTTGAAGCGGTATTGAATAGCAAATTTCATGACAGGTGGATTGGTCGTCGAAGTCCGCACGTTCACCGTATCTGATGTCCTCAGATTTCCTTCTGTGGGGAAAGTTTAAGGATATTTGCTATCGTGATCCACCGACAACGTCTGACAACATGGGTCAACGCATTGTGAATGCATGTGCGAACATTACGGAAGGCGAACTACTCGTTGTTGAGAGGAACGTCGTTACACGTATTGCCAAATGCATTGAGGTTGACGGACATCATTTTGAGCATTTATTGCATTAATGTGGTATTTACAGGTAATCACGCTGTAACAGCATGCGTTCACAGAAATGATAAGTGCACAGAGGTACATGTATGACACTGGAACAACCGAAATAAAATGTTCAAACGTACCCACGTTCTGTATTTTAATTTAAAAAACCTACCTGTTACCAACTGTTCGCCTAAAATTGTGAGCTGTATGTTTGTGACTATTACAGCGCCATCTATCACAAAGCGAAAAAAGTGGTCCAACTAAAACATTCATATTTCTTTAGGTACTACACGAATATGTAATAACAAATGGGGGTTCTCATTTTAAAAAACGCAGTTGATATCCGTTTGACCTATCGCAGCGCCATCTAGAGGGCCAACCATAGCGCCATCTGGTTTCCCCCTTCAAGCTAGACGAGTTTCGTTCTTTGTAGTTTTTTCATTTGACGCTTATTTCGTGAGATATTTGGCCCGGTCACGATCATTGGACCATCCTGTATATATCACCGTCTCTCTCTCCGTGCATCTCTTTTTCAACTTGCCGTACATGGCATCCCTTGTCGGGACGATATTTGAAGTCGAAGTGATTTGGAATTACGAGGCTAGATTTTATTAGCGAGAACTGCGAACTGCAACTGACCAGCGAACTATGTAAGAATAGTGATACGTGTGAACTGTGAATGACCAGAGAAATGCATAAGAAAAGTAGGCTTTGAACTGTGTTTGTTCTTCAGTTGAACTCTAATATCTGATGCCGCAAAATCAAATTTTCCATTATAATGAAAGTACCATCGGTAATTCAAAAATAGGAAGTGCTGAAGTGCTACGAGAACAAAAGCTAACGTTGTGTGTGCGGTTCATGGGATTACGTTATAAATCATCACTTCAAGATTCTTTATACGACGAGGCGGTGCAGCGTGCAGCGCAGCGTGAGGGGCAGCAGCCAACAGGTGCGGCGGCAGCAGGCAGCGGCCGGTGCTGTTAGCAGTACGGGGCGCGTCTGGAGTGCCAGCCAGCTTCGGCGCACCGCGACAGCGCAGTTGCAAACAGCGGTGCAGCCCACAGCTACAAGAATCATCGGCAGTACGTCGGGAAAAAAGGAGCGTAAGTGTTACACTGGCATACAGCAGTCTAAGATTTGTAATTGGAACATTAGTATCAGTAAAATGTCTGGGGAAAAGGGAGTAAGATAGGCTCTGAAAAGTAGAGAAGGAGTTCAGGCTCACAGCAGTTAAAGACGCTCTACGGGGGCAGATACAAAAAAAACGGTAGTGAAGCCAGATACGGGTTTAGTGATACGTCAAATGTAGTCACAAATAACCAAAGTGAAAATGTAAATTCATACTTTGATAATGAACGCGAATAGCAAATTCAATAAGGAGTAATCACATTGAGAATTCTGAAGTAGCCATGAATAATTTCACTCGAAATGTAGAGTTAACTAATAATGGGGGCAGTGGAAATGTTATTTAGCGGCAAACAACGATAATGTAAACCCAGGATTTCTAGTACCTAGTCAAAATGCAATGATTCATTGGAATGACGATGCCAGACAAAATGACTCTGACGTTGACATTACTAATGAGACAATAATTGAATTATGTACACTACGTCATGGTACAGAATCAGCTGACACTTTACCAAATCAGGTTGATAATCAGGATCTGAGATCTATGCTAAAATTAATTTTGCAAGAACAAAAAGTAGTAAGTAAAGCACAAAAAGAAAATAAAGAGGAATTAAGAATGGCAAGAATAGAGAGCACAGAGGAATTAAGTAACGCACTAGAACAACATAAGGAGGGATTAAATAATAAAATGGATAAGGGGATAGAAGAAGTCAATGTCGGTATAACTCAAATTATCGCTAAGTTCGATGCTTTAGGATAAAATGTTACAAATCTTGAAGCTAAAACTCAGGAATGTTGCAAGGGACTAGATCACGAAACAAGAGAATGGGGTAAAAAATTAGAAGTTTGTAAGACAGAAATGAATCAAGAGATTGAGCAAGAAACCAAAAAATTAGATAAGGATTTGCAGGGTCAAAATGGAGTAATACAAACAAAAATCAATGACATTAGTTATGTAAGACGAGAGCAGCCCAAAACTACTAAAGCATATAGCAAAAATGACAATGAAATACTTAGTTGTAATATTTCACACGTAGAATCCTCTTGTAAAGGCAACACAAGTGCGATTCAGAGCAAATCGCGAGAAGTACCGCAAAAAGTACTTACTAGGGTGCAAGAAAAAATATAAAATGAAGTTAGACAACATGTAGAAATTTGGTGTGAACAAAAAAGAAAGGAGGGTGTGGTTCATGTAAGCGAGGTAGAAAATTACGCTAATGCGTATAAATTCCATAATTTTTCTAGTAATGGAACTATACATCCAGTGGTCGTTATCCGACAGTTTGAGGGCATCTTTCCTGAAAACATGACTGAAATAAAGAATTTGTTCAAACATTCTTGAACCAAAACTGGTCTTGCAGCACATAAAACAGAGGTAGAGGTGAAGTATTTGTGGACAAAAGGTTTGATGGCGAAAAAGTCATTATACCTCAAATGCATAGAAGTAAGGTACTAGAAGGTCCCGCACTGAAGTTCAATGGCGTCAAGATGTCAATAAAAATAGAGTGACGGCCAGCTTCTGTCAGAGGCCTCTAGCAGAAAATGGTCAAATGTATACTACATTCGTCTATGGGAGAGAAAGTTATCAGTTCAGTTTGAAGAAGCATCAGATGGGGCTAGAGTACGTGGGTGAATTTGAGAAATTTGTGAATGAAGTGCCTCATTCTACCAGGGAAATACTGCCATAATAATTATTACATGAAATGTCAATCAGTGACATAAAAATATTATGAATACTAACCTCATGGGGCGATAACGCTCTTTGTCTCGCGAGATAATTGACGATTACCAGGTGCCCCAGTTAACTGACAGCATATTTTATTTGCTTTTCCTGCCTTTAGTTCTTCCCCTTCTTTCACTCAGAACTTTACCTATCTTTTTTAACATTCTTCACTATCAAGGTTAAGATGAGCAAATTGTCTTATATTGAATGAGACAACAAAGAAACAAGCTATGACAAAAACAAAGTAACCCAGAAGTATAAACATCAGCATAACACGGGAGAAAAACAGACATTTGACGGAATATATGTAGACACGCCAGAATATATGAAGTATATGATTACAGATGCACCAGCAAGAGAACACAGTTTATAGTTACAACAAGACACCAGTACCATGTTAATGCACATAACAAAAAACATATGAGGTATGTAGTGGAACAAATTTTTAATATTTATAACAACGATAAACAAACCTTTACGTCTGATAATACTTTAAGAATAGAAAAGCAAGCTGAGGGCTACGTATCACACATGAAATAACGCATACAAATGGGCTGAAGGCTGCAGAAGAAGTGGACAACGCTAAACCAGGTAAGTGAATACGGCAATGTACAATAGAGGCAATTCTGGTGGCAAAAATAACGGAAATAATTAAATTTTGTCTTGAGATGATGTAAAGTTTGTGTCAAATAGACATATCGTTACTCTTTAGTATCAGTTGAATCGGCTAAGTGGTTCCCGCGGTAATGAATTATGATACACTAGTAGGCTAGGAATTGTCCTGCCAAAGAGGTTTTTGGTAAATGGAGAGTTATGGTCATTAGGCGACAGAAAAGTCGGCCAAGTATGTACATAGAGATAGAAAGGTGAAGTGCTATTATGAGACGACGGGAAAGTCGCACAGCCATTAATGAAGAGTGACGGAGGAAAGGCAAAAGGTAACGTGTAAGTCGGCCATTAAGTAGTAGTTATGGGTGAAGTGGTTACCGCGAATTATTTTGTGAAGTACAAGGGAGCAGACATATTGTTGACATAGGACACAACACCAACATGGAAATCTCATAGAAGACATAAACGTAGTAAATAAGGTTTAAATAGAAGGCTACGTAATTTGAAGGACAGAGAGTAATGCACGCACTGGTTTTAAATATGAAAGGAAGATAGAATAAATGTCTAGCCTAGAATAAAATAATTAGCCCCTACATATTACAAGGCCACATACTGCTCGTACATGAGAGTCAGTAGAAAATACATAATCATTACTTGAATAGAGTTCCACTAGTACTTTTTGTAGCAACAATGACACTCAAGTATAAAAGCAATTGTAAGCACCCGTAGGTAAGATTCAAAGAACACAGGAGGTGGTCAGCAGCAACGTATGCTGCGAGCAGGCACAGAGATCTTAACGAGTGCGAAGGGTAATGTCCTAGCAGTATGTAGCTGCAGCTGTGATCAGAACAAAAATATTGATGAACCACTGTCGTAGTACGATGTAAATAGTCGTATTATTTATAAACACCCAAAATAAAAACAAAACATTAGGTATTATGTATTTATATTGTAATGGTACATAAAACTTGTTTACTTATAGTTTGTTCAAAATTATTAGGAGACTGATTTAAGACATTTTGTATTGTTTCATGGAATTGTACTGGAGCTGTATGCTGAGGTTAGAGAAGACCACATCATAGACAACAACAGAATCATCAATATGGGTTGCCGTTGTGGGCTGCTTGCGTATGTTTTGGCAACAGGTGTGCGTTTAGGAAGTTCCTCCGTCTCCATGTATTTGTGAAATGTGTAGACCTTTTGTTTGTTTTATTTGTAACCATGTGAAGTAGACGTCTTTATGTCGCTTCCAAATCTAAACAACTGTAGACCGGCATGGTGCTGACGTAATAGTGAGGAAAAGTGCAAAATGTAGAGAATGTTTCATCGAACTAAAAGGATGGAAATGCGCAGATGGTAGTGGTATAGTAGTTGGGCAGTTTAAAGAATGGCAATGTGCTGAAAATGAATATCAGTTTAACTTCTTGTGAGAAATACTATGTTGAATTTAATAGACAGCAGTGCTATAGTAGTTTAACAGCAGTATAAAATTTAGAGATTGAAACTTGGGTAGGTGAAAGCGGACTGCTTGGAGTATTCTAGCAGAAAAGGTAGATTTTACGTTAACAAAATACTACCAACAATACGAAGGTGCAGAATAACGCTACTCTGAAAATCTTTACTATTAAAAGAGTGATGTAATCAGTAGAGAAACTGTAACTAAAGAGTAATGGTTTGTATACGAATCTGTTGAGGGTAAAAATTAGTTTTTTGTAATCACAAAATAATAAGTCTGTGACTCTATAAATTATAACTGAGTAATTTATAATCTGAGAATGAAAAAATGTGAAGTAGATTCAGTTTTTGAAAAACAATAACAAATTATAAGTATAGTGGAATGGTATGGCTCTTGAGACAAACTAGCTGAATAATTTATTAAAATAATGAGTAAAAAATTTGCTTATTTCCAAAATTCCAAAATTGTTTGTTGGCCGTGGGACCATCACAATTCTTGGAAATCTCAGAAGGAGGGGGATGTGTAATATATCTGGCTTTAAAGCCATCAAATTCTTCTCAGAACAGTTGAGAAGGCAGCAATGGGAAGATGACGTAAAGTGATGTGAGATACCGATGACAGATGGTTTGTTCGGTGCGGGTATCTTGAGAAAGACCGCCAAAATTGTGCTCCCTCTCCACGATCCGCTGCTGCGTTCGGAAGCTGCGCGCGAAAATGATAATCTTCAGTTATTAATATTAGACAAACTAAACAGCGTATTTACTTGCCTTTCAAATTAAAACATCTCTCAATAGCATGCTATCATTCCATTACCTCACAAGTATTAATAACCAGCAGAATAATAAACAACTGCTAAAAGTAAAGGCAGACGAAGCACATCGGTGATCTTCGGATCGCGCCTAACTTGGATGGCGGGCGAAGTGGTTCGGTGGTCAAACATGTTGTCTGCCGCGGTCGGTGTCAGTGAAGACTTCATTAACAATTTCTGGTTATTTGGATATGTAGCTGACAACAGTGTGATAATAATTACGGAAAAAAACGAGTCATTATTTTATTGATAATGGAAAGGTGTTGATATATCAATAACAGACATTAGAGAGGCGTAGCGTCCTAAAAGGGTACGGACATTTGGAAAGAATGGATGCTAGTCGATGGCCTAAGGAAGTGTGACAGGATCTGATGAGGTGGGAAACGGGAACAGTTAAACAATGGCATGCTATTTATAGGTGTTATTGCATACTATGAGAGAGAGAGTATATACGTGGTGTGTGTGTGTGTGTGTGTGTGTGTGTGTGTGTGTGTGTGTGTGTGTGTGTGTCTGACAGACAGAAAGTGATTCAAGCGTTTTGGTAGAAAATGTAATTTAGTGGCGGACAACTGCGTTTCCGATGCTTACTAACGTACTCTTTTGTGCAATTTATACAGAAAGAGGTTATTTGGAGTAGGTTGTACTGCGATGGTCAATCTAGTACTTTATGACACAGGATAAGAAGAATGTCAGTATTTGATCCCTCCCTCCTCCCACCACCTGCAGGCAGTACATTAATGATCAAATAGGCTATATTTATACTCCATACTTTCACCTCCATTACTGATTAAGTTACTGTTACTATCGTTTAATGTGTACGCTGTTTCTATAAAAGCCTGACAACGAGCGAGCCAATAAAATAGAATACACAGTGGCTGGCAGCCGATGCAAATAAATATTTCGCAACAGTCGTAGTATCTGTGTTTACAATTAGCCACCACGGCCACAACTAACAAACAGGACTTCAGTTCAAACAAGACTTTCCGATCCAGCGCATCTATAAGGATGTAGCAAAGCGGCAAAACCGCCAGCATTGATAACGCCAGCAGGTCTATTTGCGACCAGGGTTTGGAGAAATATTTATCAGTTTCGGATTTTGATTAGGACAGAGGGTTCATTTGATTTTTTAATGAGACCCTATAGAGAGCGACACCTTGAGTAGATGATCCTGGCTGTTGGCGCCGAAATAGTCGGCACACGGCGGATTTTCCTGTTTCGTCTCTGCAGCTTGCATCTTATGGATGCACGCGTAAAGGGTAAAGCGTGCAGCAGGAGACAGATACAAGGTCATTGTCCTGGTCGGAAACTACAAACCTCAATTGAGGGTTAGAGATTTCCCATTGGTACCTGTTACTCTCGCCTTGCCATTAAAATTATTACGAGAAGTCCTGGCAGAAAGCAGCAGTCAGCAGACAGAGGCTATAACTAGGAGAAGGCAACGATCAACGAGGATGCCTGCATTCTGCTCCCGTGACCTGACTGGCTGAAAGACAATAATTTCTAGAGATGCCTGGAGATGCAAACTAGGGGTTTTGAGGACAGTTCCCTTGAGTGTAGTATGCAATTCGTGGGCGCTCTGGGATAAATGAGCTTTTAGTAGTGCGTTATTTCTGATATTGGAACAAAGTGACCCTCATATTCTTGAAATACGGAAAGTTTAAGCGTAAGGTTCTAAGCAGTTCTTCAAGTTCTTAAGGCGAGCACTGTGTCTTTTTTTTTTTTTTTTTAGTGTATACGTGATTGGTAGGCAGAGACCTCGTGTTAAGAGGTGGATATGATGAGATTTAGGTGAAGCCAGAAGTCTTTTATTGTCATTGGAATTTAAAGCGTTTTGATCATGGCGTTTCCGATATAAGTATCTTTGAACTGATTCTCACTTGTTCTTTTTGTTGTTGTAGTAACAATCTTAATCTTGGAGGAGGAGGAGGAGATTAGTGTTTAACGTCCCGTCGACAACGAGGTCATTAGAGACGGAGCGCAAGCTCGGGTGAGGGAAGGATGGGGCAGGAAATCGGCCGTGCCCTTTCAAAGGAACCATCCTGGCATTTGCCTGAAGCGATTTAGGGAAATCACGGAAAACCTAAATCAGGATGGCCGGAGACGGGATTGAACCGTCGTCCTCCCGAATGCGAGTCCAGTCTTAATCTTGTCTTTGGGGTCAAATCGAAGTTGGTAATTTTTATCAAGACGTTTCTATGAGTGCAGAAACGTCAGTAATTGGAATGGGTCTGGCGGTTAACATTTCATTCTTAACCAGTGATACAATTAGTCACGTAACACGTCTGGAGCGACTCATGTTGCCAAGAGAGAGAGAGAGAGAGATAGTAGTTCAGCCGCGGACTCGTGACGTCCGGCATCTCAGCGAACGAGGCAACAGAGCTCTTCGCTGGGTCTGACGGAATACCGGCGCGAACAGTGGAAAACAAATACTCGAGTATTCCTTTTTTACTGACATCTCAACCTCTCACAGCCACCGCTATTATATCGATATTCAATACACTGAAGAGCAAAAGAAACTGATAAACCTGCCTAATATCGTGTAGGGCCCCCGCGAGCACTCAAAAGTGAAGCAACATGACGAGACATGGACTCAACTAATGTCTGAAGTAGTGTTGGAGGAAACTGACACGATAAATTCTGCAGGGCTGTCCATAAATCCATAAGAATGAGAGAGGGTGGAGATCTCTTCTGAACAGCACGTTGCAAGGCATCCCAGATATGCTCAATAATGTTAATGTCTGGGGAGTTTAATGGCCAGCGGAAGTGTTTAAACTCAGAAGAGTGTTCCCGGAGCCACTCCGTAGAAATTCTGATCGTGTGGAGTGTCGCAAGTCCATCGGAACTCACAATGGATTCACGTGATCAGACAGGATGCTTACGTACGTGTCACCTGTCAGAGTCGTATCTAGACGTATCAGGAGTCCCATATCACTCTAACTGGACACGCCCCACACCAATATAGAGCCTCCACTAGCTTGAACAGTCGCCCGCTGACAAGTAAGGTCCATGGGTTCATGAGGTCGTCTCCATGCCGTACAAGTTCATCTGCTCGATACAATTTGAAACGAGACTCGTCCTACCAAACAACATGTTGAAAGGTGGCTACACTGTACCACTGCGCCAGAGATTGCGCCAAAGAGTACTATTAAGCCGCCTCCACAGTGCTTGTGAAGAGATCGTAGAAGTCAGTGCTTGTTGAGAGCTCGTTGTAGTCAGTCGTACCGAGATGTGCTAGTGGGCACTGCTTGTCGTAAGTCGGAGTGAGATGTGGTAGTAAAGAGTGTTGTTCCATGTTTTAAGCAGTTATTTGATGGGAGAGATAGCAGATGTTATTGTAATGAGTGCATTTCGTCAATATATGAAGGTAAAAACTACAATGTTCTTTTATTAATTGTGTGTCTGAAATAATGCGTCACTACAGGTTCAGTCAACAAAGCATCTGGCTTGTGTTTTTGTATTAGAGTGAATTCTGGTTTTCTTGCGTAATTATAGTTTTTCTAAATTTCTTTTGTCACGTCAGCATAGTTGGTATTTAAAAATTCTTGTCTTGTTGGAAAAGAACCGTGCCAGATGTGGACGTTGAGTCACACTCCCACATACAGAACAGTTACTCTTGTGCTTATTGGTTTTGTAGGTTTTATAGTTGCTGGGGACTTAATTAATTAACTGTGTACGAAAATTTTCTTTCATTGTTTGTTGCAGTCAGATTGCGTAATAGTACTAGTCAGGGCCAACCGATTACGAGACTTACGTAATCGGACAGACAGCTACTAAAAAATCATTTTCAATCATATATATTAAATTAAGCCCCCATGCACGTGGCGACCGCTGCTTCGGATCGTCCCTTGGATTCTTCTGATTGTGAAAATTGTAGACTGTAGTATTGTTGTAGTAATTTGTAGTTTAGTAATTGTAGGTTATATTGCATGTGTAGATTTGGTAATTGGCATTCTTCTAATGATATTTTTTTCTCAGAATTTAAATTGTTGTCTTGTCAACGGGTTTGACAATTTAGTGCAATTATTTCAATTGTTCGATTGATCGTGTTTGAGGGAGTCATTGCATTTGAATGGTATTGTTGAGATAAAGAGTCACGGTGTGTAATTTTCGTACAGTGACGAATTTTTTTTGTATGTTTTGCAATGATTACGCGATCGATGAAAAAGGCAAAAATGATGAATAGTGAGGACGAAATTGTTGACATGGCGAACTCGCCAACAGAGGAAAACAGTATGATGGATAATGAAGTGGAAAACAATGTAATAAGTCGGGAAGACAGTCCGGAACCATTTCAAAATTTTTCTCAATCGGAAAATTCACAGAATCTGAGATTAACGACAGAAGATTCTGAAATAGTATCGAACACAGATAGCCTTACAGCTGTGACGAAGGAAGTTAGTTTTGCGGGAGATGTTAGGGGCGAAAAGAATTCTGAACAATTTAATATGGAGCAGTTGATGAGTGTAATATTAAATTTTCAATCTGAATTAAAAACTGAGATGGGAACAATTAAAACTGAGATGGGAACAATTAAAACTGAGATGGGAACAATTAAAACACAGATGGGAACTTTACGGGCTGAATTAAAAACTGATATGGGAACAATGGAAACTCGGTTAGGATATGAATTTAAAACAGAGATGGGAACTTTGGAAACACGGATAGATTCACGAATAGGGACATGTTTCAAAAATATGAAAGATGAATTAAAGAAAGAAATCAGGGAAGAAGTACAACCGATTCTGAATTCTCACAATAATAGATTAATTGCAGTAGAAATCAGACAAAGGGAACAGGATAGAGAACAGGAAGAAAGAGATCGCGTGATAGTACAAAAATTTTCAGAGTTAAATTTACAACGTGCAAACGATAAGAAAGAAATATTTGAAAGAATCGAGGAATCCGTACCAAATGACAGAATAAATAATCTAACACGACAATATGAACAGTTAACTACCAAATGTGACAATACTGAAACCCGAGTCGCGACACTTACGGAAGACGTAAATAAACAGAAAGAACAATTAGGTGACTTATCGGAAAGAGTTGAGGAAATTTCAGATAAATTGACAAATCTTAGTTTACATGGGGACAGAGATTCAGATGATACAGCTCCATTGCCATTTGCAGAAACCGAAGAATACCAGAACATAAATAAGCATGTTGAAAATCAGGAAAAATTTAATGAACGCGTGAAAAGGGAATTTGAGGCATTACGAAAGCAAGTCAAGCAGATCGAAGGCGAAATTGTAGGAAAAGATAGCAGAAGAAATTTAGAATCACAGGTAGCAGAGGGGTTTGAAGAAAATAATTTGTTTCATTTACGGGATGCAACAAGAGAGCGCCAGGCGCGCGAACTTTACAATAATCGACATTCGGACTGGGACAGACGCGGTAGGTCTTTGTCGCCACGAGGCGAAAACTTTGACTATAAACACTTTTTGACTGTCCGGAAATTTAAGATCTTCCGCAATTCTAAGAATGACATACATCCATGTGCATGGTTAGATCAATTTATGTACGCACTTCCACCAAATTGGCCATTAAGTCACAAACTGGAATTTATGTGTGGATATTTAGAAAACGAACCGGCGACGCGGATGCGCGCAATCATTAGAGATTGTAATAACCTAAATGATTTTTATCATGCATTTCTATCGGCATATTGGTCCGAAAACACGCAAGACAGAGTCAAACACAGTCTTATTATGCAGCGTAATTTCAAACAGTCTGAGTTCCGCACGCCAGCAGAATATTTTGAAGACTGAATTAATTCGCATTTGTTTAACTAAGTTGCCACAATCCATAAGACAAATTGCTTTAGCTGGAAGATGTAAGGACGACATCGAGACTTTTAAGACTTTGTTGCAAGAACTTGAGTATGACAACGACGACGGGACTTCTTGTAACTCTTTCAGTAACAGTATTTACAATAGACTTTCAGAGAAAAGAGATAGTGATCGTAACGGGCGTTATATGGGTAATTTTGAGAATGACAGACGTAACAGACACGACAATAGATACCAGCCCTATGACAATAACAGACGTTCTAACAGAAATTACACAGACAACTATAACAACGGTAATTCGTATCGGAATGATCAATCATACGGAAACAGTAATCGGTATTATGAAGACAGAAAATATTTAAACAGTAATAGAAATTCTTACTACAGAAACAATCAGGGTAGTAGATACAACAATAATTTCAGAAGTGACAGTCGAAATTACACAAGGAGTAGTTATGCAGACAGACAGGAAAACAGAAATTTTAATAACAGACACATCCAAGAATTTGCATCCAACAGACAGGAGGGACCTAATTGGCATCCTCCACGTGACAGAACTTCAGAGAGACAAGTGCAAATCGTAGAAATCGATCCGCGAAATGACGCGAATACTCAAAGACGTGACGCAAACAATCGACAATGACTTGCAGCTTCGGCTTCTGGCAGCAATATAGACGGTTCAGAAAGTAATGACACTACGACTTTACACAACGTACGCCTGGAAGACATGAGAGACATTTTGTTAGATGAAAAGGAAAATAATGTAGACGCATTTTTACATCCTGTTATTGAAGTATGTGTGGGTAAGAATAAGTTCACTGCAGTTTTAGATTCTGGGAGCCCATTGAATGTCATTAGTGAATCAGTTTTTCGTATATGTGAAAGAACTATTGCCTGTCCTGTGTTACCTATTTCTAAAAGTACAATTCGAGGTGCTATTTCTGGAAAAAGTGTGGAAGTCAAACAACAGACCAACTTAAATTTCATTTGTCAAGGATACGAATTTTCTGCTAATTTTATTATTGTTCCATTACTCAGTACACAAATTATATTAGGTATGGAGTTTCTTAACGCACATAAGGCAATTTTGAACTTTAAAGAAGGAAGTGTAAATTTGACTGTTGCTGGAATGCCGAAATGTTTAAAATTTTTCGAGTGTTTAACAAGATCTGAGTCAGATACAAAATGTTTAAGGTTTCTTACGTCTGATGTTTTCGTTGAGCATTATGACGACAATGTGTTTATTCATGATAATGACAACAGATACAGAGACGCGATGGATGATATAATTAATAGCGAAGAATTAATTAACGAAAAGGTTAAGAAAGCTGAAGTGCCAGATGACGTTGCAAGAGAAGAGCTGCACCACATTTTGACTTCACATGCTACAGTGTTTAGTCACCACACAGGAACTATACAAGGCTTACAATATTTATTTAAAGTAAAAGAACATACACCATTTCGCGGAAAAACGTACGCTATTCCTTTGGCTTACAGAGACAAGGTTAAGAATGAACTTCAGTACATGTTAGATCAGGGCATTATTGAGCCTGCAGTCAGTCCTTATACTAGCCCATTACACGTTGTTCTTCAAAAGGATGGGTCAATTCGTTTGGTTCTGGATTCCAGACAGATAAATAACATCATCATTCCTGAAACTGACCGCCCACAAAATTTAGATGAACTTCTTCAACATTTCCATGGAATTAAAGTCTTATCCACGATTGATATGCGCGCAAGTTTTTGGCAAATAGAACTCCACCCTGACTGTAGAAAATACACCGCCTTTTTAGCCTTTGGTAACTGTTACCAATTTCGGAAATTACCGTTTGGACTTACTGTATCTTCAGCAGCATTCATTCGTAGCTTAAATGAAATTTTACCTGTTTGTCTTCGTGACAATATTACTTCTTATGTTGACGACATTCTTATCGCTAAACGTTCTTGGAGTGAGCACAACAAAATTTTGGATTCATTATTACGTATTTTTGCACGAGTTGGCATGACAGTGAACTTGGAAAAATCTGAATTTGGTCGTTCTCAGGTGAAATTTCTCGGCCACATTATTTCTACAGAAGGTATTCTTCCTGATCCAGAAAAATTAGATGCTATTCGTAATTATGCTGTTCCTACTACAAAACGTGATGTTCGTAGTTTCCTTGGTGTCTGTAATTTTCTTCGACGCTTTGTTAAATTGGACGATTTGGCCACACCTCGTTTATGTGAACTATCCGGAAAGAAATCTAATTGTTGTTGGGATGAGGAAGCTCAGTCAGAATTTGAACAGCTTCGTGATGCTTTAGTTGCTGCTCCACTTCTTTCACATCCGGATTTATCTAAAGAATTTTGTTTGGCAACGGACTCATCATACAAAGGCCTAGGTGCACATTTATTTCAAGAGATAGAAGAAAACGGCGTTGTAGTCCAGAAAACTATTGCATTTGGAAGTCGTGTTCTCTCTAAACCAGAAAAGAATTATTCGATTACGGAACTTGAAGCTTTGGCTGTTGTTTGGGCTTTTACAAAATTTCGCACATTTTTGTTTGGCAGACATACGAAGGTTTATACCGATCATCGAGCTCTGGAATTTCTTATGTCAACAAAATTAACTCATGGCAGATTGTCACGATGGGCGTTGTACCTACAGGAATTTGACTTTAGTATTGTTTACATACAGGGTTCTTCAAATATTGTTGCTGATGCTTTATCACGTGCACCTATGGGTTTGAAACAAAGTGCTGAAGAGGACTGCAAAGAAAACAATTATTGTTTGATGTATATTCAAGGTGTTGCGTTTGAGAACTTTATTTCGTCTTCGCTCCAGGATATCGCTAAGGAGCAAAATAAGGATCCAATCTGGAAGGACATTAAGGAGAAGTGGAGGAGAAAGGAAAGCGTAGCGATTAGACAGCATTATCTAGTTCGCAATGACATTCTTTTTAAACGGAAATCGGTCGACAGCTTCGTTTGGTTAGTTTGTATTCCTGATGAGTGGGTCAATAAATTGATTTGGTATACGCATTTCAGTTATGCACATTTTGGTCCCAGAAAATGCTTTCATAAATTATGAGAAAATTGCTACTTCAGTAATATGGAAAAACGTATTCGATCTGTTCTTGCCAAATGTAAATTATGTCAAATGGCTAAGCCTCCAACGATTTCTCACAGAGCACCGTTGTTTCCCGTCATTCCAGCGAAATTAAAGGAGATGGCTGCAGTCGATTTGTTCGGTCCAGTGGTTCGATCTACTAATGGTTTTGCGTACATTTTCGTAGCAGTGGAACTGACATCAAAATATGTGTGTTTTACACCTTTACGCAAAGCAACAGCTCGTTCAGTATCTAACGCTTTTATCAAACATTTTCTTAAAGAAGTTGGTCATGTTGACAAGGTTATATCAGATAATGGATCACAGTTTCGTTCTAAAATTTGGCTTCGTACTCTACAGCGTCGTAAAATTAAACCAATTTTCATTTCACTTTTTCACCCTCAATCTAACGCTTCAGAGAGATGGATGAAGGAAATCAATAAATTGTGCCGTCTTTATTGTCATCAGAATCACAGAACTTGGGATCAGTATCTTCATATTTTTCAAAACATTCTGAATGAACTTCCTAATGATTCAACTTCTTTACCGCCTATATTGATATTAAAAAATAAAGTACCAACAAATCGCATATCTGAAATCATTCCTTTTCCGCCTTCACGGAAACTGCGGCATTCTGAAGTTGTTAACCTGGCTCTACAAAATATTGCATCTGCGGCTGCTAGAAGAGAGAAATCAGCTAGACGTCCTGGTCGTTCAAAAATCTTGTCAGTTGGTCAAAAGGTATTAATTAAGTCCCACCGTTTGTCTCACAAAGGAAAAGGCCTGTGTCGCAAATTTTTTCTGCTTTATAACGGTCCATATAGAATTCGCAAAATTATACATGATAACACTGTTGAAGTAGAAACTCTTAAATCTCGACGCTCTAAAGGAATACATCATATATCAAACGTTAAAATTTTTGTGGAATAACATACTTTAGAGAACTAACAGCTAGATGTAAACATGCGGAGAGTACAAGGATACCGCGCTGTGTTTTGGCGGCGGCACATACTCAAAGCAACAGTCAAGTCTGCGCGCCGCACAAGGCAGTCGTTGACCGCGAACAATTGCTTCCTACGTCATGCGCCTACAGCTGATCGAGCGCTCAGTGCGAATGCACTGACAGCCGTAAACAAATACTCAGTCTAATTTCTCCGACTAAATTCAATATAAAGTTATAGTGACTTGATTAATTCTGTTATTAACATTCAGTATTTTCCAGGATACGGTTGTGTAAAATATTTAAGAACTTCAGGTAAATTCTGTGCGTGTCCGACGTTAAGACGACCTGCTATCGAGAAATTTTCAGGAAGAATGTAATTTCGAAGAAGAAACTAATAAACTAAAAAAGGTAACTGTTAATTGAGTTCATTTTACAGGTAACATATTTCCACTTAGGTACGTACTTTAGACGTAATTTGCTGCTCACGATTACGTGATTCATACTTTGTGCTAATTTCATGTTCTATGAATTTACGTGTGAAGCGACGTGCTTGCGTACGTTAACTGATTTTGACAATGATTATTAATGAACTGGGTTGTGACTTGTATATATTATGCATCGCTTGGCTGCACTGCTTTTTCACTGATGTCATATTTTTTTTAATTATGTGCCTGCTGTGCTTATTTATTTAAATTATAATTGTCACCTGATTAGTTGTGCTGATATGTATGTAAGTTATACTTTGTGATTTATCTGCTTGCGCCTTCATGTTTACTTATTAGGATGACACATGAACATTTATTTGCTTATGCTGATATGATGCTAATGACCTGTTTATTACGTAAGATATATGTTTACTGCTATGCGTATGGATTACATATTTACACATTTCTGTTTTGTTGCCATAACTACTCTTCAATTTAGAATATAGCAATGCTGATGTACAGTGTACAAACATAGAGTTTAGGTCACACTATGGTATTAATTATAGATTGTTCGCTTGGCAGAGCCACGTTGTAGGAATTGTGCTGCATCCACTTGTTGACATTGTGTTCTCTACTGGTATATTTACTCGCTATTGCTTGTTTTGCGTACGCTAAGTGCCTTATATTTTTAAGATAAAAAAAATTAACTGCTATAATTCGACGAACGACATTAGTACAAGAAAGTCATTGAAGTCACATGAGCTAAAGTTTTATGGAAGCTGTATAAATTTATGCTAATAGGAAGGAAGCTAACGACATGACGTACCAAAACTAGGTTTAGACCATTAACAGTTATTACACTGCATTTTTCGTGAGCAATTGAAATAGGAAGTGACACTTGACACAAGAAATACTCCACATGTTTGCTTCTGTTTGCCATGATTCTTGAAGTGGTGTACACACTGTGAAATATTATGATCATTCACACTCCGTAATCGTACTTAATTACTGAGAGTTATTCGAACTAAGTCTGTTAGAGGTCAGGTATGCATTTCTTTTATTTAATGATGGACAAGGAACCAAAATGTATCTTATAATTTATAATGAGTAGAAAATTTGGGTCAGATGGATTACACAGAGGTTGTGTGTGGACACTGTGTCTTCGGATTGTATGGGATGCTGAATTGAAGTTGCATTAGGATTTTATCTGTACTTGTTCGAGGAGACTGACTAGAGGAAAAAGTTGTTATGGAAGTGAAATGATATTGGTGCTGAGGTTTATATTTATCGACGTATTATTATAGGTATTGAGAGTATATGAAGTTGATGATTATTGGAGTTTTTGTGGACAAGAGGTAAGGTAAATGATATTGATGATAAGAGTTATATGTATCGACGTATTGAAGAAGTATTAGTGACGTATTGAGATTATGTGATGCTGATGATTATTGGAGTTTTGGTGTATAAGAGGTAAAGTAAGTGAGGAGCATATTTTTTTTGTTGGTCTTATGGAACAAGGAGGATGAAGAGAGCAGTCTAGAACACTAAAATAGAAGGAAGATAGTCTATACACACACTTTGTTAAATAACTAAGCAGTATATACTTTTTTTGGAGAGAGGAAGTAATTGCATATCTTGGCTCACTGACAGTTGTTCAACAACAGTACATTTTGATCTGGCTTTGCAAACATTGGTCTTGACATGATGACTATGACGTTGACTTAACTATTATTGACTGTTATACATTGCTGCCAGTACTACTTGATACACATGATGAACATCAGATTTTGACAGAATTACATTTACACAATTAACACTATTCAGTTACACAGTAGTACTTAATGTGGATGAGAGATGAGTGAGTGTGTTCTGTGTGTTTTCCTTTCCTAATCCTACCCACCTATCTCCTAAATATTATTTTATTTGTTTGTAGTGGCTTGCACTGACACTTATAAATATTATAAGTTTTCTGATATTTGAGTATTTGTAATAGTTAATATGAAAATTATCTGACATCATTTGTGTGTTTGTTATGATTTATATGTTACTGTAAAAGCATTTGTATGTGCATTCAAACTATTGTTCATGCCTGAACTGTCTGATTAGTGAAGATAAATATTCTGAACTGTTACCTGCACTTTTCAACATGATGTGTGACATTTAGTCATGTTTAATTTCTGCTGATGAACTGTGTGATCAGTGATTGTAAAAAAAAAAAAAAAATTATGGACTGTTACCTGTACCTTTTCTACATGATTGGTACCACTAGGACATGTTTAATTTCTGCTCATAAACTCTGATGAACAGTGTGATCAGTGCTAGTGAATTTTGTGGAACTGCTTCTGCTTAGAGATGTGACTTTTTGCTGTCTGCACCTACTCAATATTGCTGGGTGCCACTGATGGACTGCTTCTACTGAAATAATGTCACTTGTTGCTGTCTGCACCTGCTCAACATTGCTGGGTGCAACTGATGGACTACTCCTACTGAAATGGTGTCACTTGTTGGTGTCTGCACCTGCACTCAACATTGCTGGGTGCAACTAATGAACTGTTTCTACTGAAATGATGTCACTTGTTGCTGTCTGCACCAACTCAACATTGCTGGGTGCCACTGATGAACTGCTTCTACTGAACTAATGTGACTTGTTGCTGTGTGTACCTCTGCAACTTTACTGGGTGCCACAGATGGAACTGCTTCTACTGAAATAATGTCACTTGTTGCTGGGTGTACCTGCTAAACTTTGCTGGGTGCAACTGATGGACTACTCCTACTGAAATGATGGTCACTTGTTGGTGTCTGCACCTGCTCTCAACATTGCTGGGTGCAACTGATGGACTGCTTCTACTGAAATGAAGTCACTTGTTGGTGTCTGCACCTGCTTAACATTGCTGGGTACCTCTGATGGATTGCTTCTACAGAACTAATGTGACTTGTTGCTGGGTGTACCTGCTAAACTTTACTGGGTGCAACTGATGGACTGCTTCTACTGAAAAGATGTCACCTGTTAGTATCTTTTTTTTGTATAAACTAATCATTGAAAGCATTTTATGTGAACATTTGTATAAACTGATTTTTTGTATATTGTGTAAACTATTGTGTAAAGTCACATGTATGAAAAGAAGTTGTATTGCTTACTGTATTTCATATATTAGGCTAGTGAAAGGTCAGTGCAAATCCAAAATTTTAACTAATTATGTGATATTTAGGTATTAATATTATCTTTTATTTTTGTCTGTATTTTTGTGGACGAATTTGGTGGTATTTTCACCACCAATGCTGGCAAAAATACCATCAAATTCTGGCCTGTGGAGGAGGGGCATATGAAAGGTGGCTACACTGTACCACTGCGCCAGAGATTGCGCCAAAGAGTACTATTAAGCCGCCTTCACAGTGCTTGTGAAGAGATCGTAGAAGTCAGTGCTTGTTGAGAGCTCGTTGTAGTCAGTCGTACCGAGATGTGCTAGTGGGCACTGCTTGTCGTAAGTCGGAGTGAGATGTGGTAGTAAAGAGTGTTGTTCCATGTTTTAAGCAGTTATTTGATGGGAGAGATAGCAGATGTTATTGTAATGAGTGCATTTCGTCAATATATGAAGGTAAAAACTACAATGTTCTTTTATTAATTGTGTGTCTGAAATAATGCGTCACTACAGGTTCAGTCAACAAAGCATCTGGCTTGTGTTCTTGTATTAGAGTGAATTCTGGTTTTCTTGCGTAATTATAGTTTTTCTAAATTTCTTTTGTCACGTCAGCATAGTTGGTATTTAAAAATTCTTGTCTTGTTGGAAAAGAACCGTGCCAGATGTGGACGTTGAGTCACACTCCCACATACAGAACAGTTACTCTTGTGCTTATTGGTTTTGTAGGTTTTGTAGTTGCTGGGGACTTAATTAATTAACTGTGTACGAAAATTTTCTTTCATTGTTTGTTGCAGTCAGATTGCGTAATAGTACTAGTCAGGGCCAACCGATTACGAGACTTACGTAATCGGACAGACAGCTACTAAAAAATCATTTTCAATCATATATATTAAATAAAGCCGAACATTAAATTTTGACAGAATTGCATTTACACAATTAACACTATTCAATTACACAGTAGTACTTAATGTGGATGAAGGATGAGTGAGTGTGTTTTGTGTGTTTTCCTTTACTAATCCTAACCACCTATCTCCTAAATATTATTTTATTTGTTTGTAGTGGCTTGCACTGACACCCATGAATATTATAGGTTTACTGGTATTTGTGTATTGTAATAGTTAATAGGACAATTATCTGATATCATTTGTGTGTTTGTTATGATTTGTATGTTACTGTAAAAGCATTTGTATGTGCATTCAAACTATTGTTCATGCCTGAACTGTCTGATTAGTGAAGATAAATATTCTGAACTGTTACCTGCACTTTTCAACATGATGTGTGACATTTGGTCGTGTTTAATTTCTGCTGATGAACTGTGTGATCAGTGATTGTAAAACAAAAAAAAATTATGGACTGTTACTTGCACCTTTTCTACATGATTGGTGCCACTAGGACATGTTCAATTTCTGCTCATAAACTCTGATGAACAGTGTGATCAGTGTTAGTGAATTTTGTGGAACTGCTTCTGCTGAGAAATATGACTTGTTGGTGTCTGCACCTGCTCTCAACATTGCTGGGTGCAACTGATTGACTGCTTCTACTGAAATGATGTTACTTATGAACTGTTTCTACTGAAATGATGTCACTTGTTGCTGTCTGCACCTGCTCAACATTGCTGGGTGCAACTGATGAACTGTTTTTACTGAAATGAAGTCACTTGTTGCTGTCTGCACCTACTCAACATTGCTGGGTGCCACTGATGAACTGCTTCTACTGAACTAATGTGATTTGTTGCTGTGTGTACCTCTTGAACTTTACTGGGTGCCACAGATGGAACTGCTTCTACAGAAATGATGTCACTTGTTGGTGTCTGCACCTACTCAACATTGCTGGGTGCAACTGATGAACTGTTTTTACCGAAATGAAGTCACTGGTTGCTGTCTGCACCAACTCAACATTGCTGGGTGCCTCTGATGGACTGCTTCTACTGAAATAATGTCACTTGTTGCTGTCTGCACCTGCTCAACATTGCTGGGTGCAACTGATGGACTGCTTCTACTGAAATGATGGTCACTTGTTGGTGTCTGCACCTGCTTAACATTGCTGGGTGCATCTAATGAACTGTTTCTACTGAAATGAAGTCACTTGTTGCTGTCTGCACCTACTCAACATTGCTGGGTACCTCTGATGGATTGCCTCTACTGAACTAATGTGACTTGTTGCTGGGTGTACCTGCTAAACTTTACTGGGTGCAACTGATGGACTGCTTCTACTGAAAAGATGTCACCTGTTAGTATCTTTTTTTTGTATAAACTAATCATTGAAAGCATTTTATGTGAACATTTGTATAAACTGATTTTTTGTATATTGTGTAAACTATTGTGTAAAGTCACATGTATGAAAAGAAGTTGTATTGCTTACTGTATTTCATATATTAGGTTAGTAAAAGGTCAGTGCAAAGCCCAAAATTTTAACTAATTATGTGATATTTAGGTATTAATATTATCTTTTATTTTTGTCTGTATTTTTGTGGACGAATTTGGTGGTATTTTCACCACCAATGCTGGCAAAAATACCATCAAATTCTGGCCTGTGGAGGAGGGGCATATGAAAGGTGGCTACACTGTACCACTGCGCCAGAGATTGCGCCAAAGAGTACTATTAAGCCGCCTCCACTGTGCTTGTCGAGAGATCGTAGAGGACAGTGCGTGTTAAGAGTTCGTGCCGAGATGTGCTAGTGGGCACTGCTGGTCGTGAAATCGGAGGGATATGTTGTAGTAAAGAGTGTTGTTCCATGTTGTATGCAGTTATTTGATGGGAGAGATAGCAGATGTTATTGTAATGAGTGCATTTCGTCAATATATATGAAGGTAAAAACTACAATGTTCTTTTATTAATTGTGTGTCTGAAATAATGCGTCACTACAGGTTCAGTCAACAAAGCATCTGGCTTGTGTTCTTGTATTAGAGTGAATTCTGGTTTTCTTGCGTAATTATAGTTTTCTAATTTTCTTTTGTCACGTCAGCATAGTTGGTATTTAAAAATTCTTGTCTTGTTGGAAAAGAACCGTGCCAGATGTGGACGTTGAGTCACACTCCCACATACAGAACAGTTACTCTTGTGCTTATTGGTGTTGTAGGTTTTATAGTTGCTGGGGACTTAATTAATTAACTGTGTTTACGAAAATTTTCTTACATTGTTTGTTGCAGTCAGATAGCGTAATAGTACTAGTCAGGGCCAACTGATTACGAGACATTGCGTAATCGGACATACAGCTACTAAAAAATCATTTTCAATCATATATATTAAATTAAGCCCCCATGCAATGTTTTCAGTCATCAATAGTCCAATGTCGGTGCTGACGGGCGCAGGCGAGGCGTATAGCTTTGTGCCGTGCAGTATCAAGGGTACACGAGTGGCCCTTCGACTCCGAAAGCCCATATCGATGATGTTTCGTTGAATGGTTCGCACGCTGACACTTGTTGATAGCACAGTATTGAAATCTGCAGCAATTTGCGGAAGGGTCACGTTGAACGATTCTCTTCAGTCGTCATTGGTCCCGTTCTAGCAGGATCTTTCTCCGGCGATTTCAGAGATCAGATGTTTTACCGGATTTCTGATATTCACGGTACACTCGTGAAATGGTGGTACGGGAAAATCCCCACTTCATCGCTTCCTCAGAGATGCTATATCCCATCCCTCGTGCGCCACTGTAACATGTTGAAACTCACTTACATCTTGATAACCTGCCATTGTAGCAGCAGTAACCGATCTAACAACTGCGCGAGACATTTGTTGTCTTATACAGGCGTTGCCGACCGCAGAGCCGTAATCTACCTGTTTACTTATGTCTTTATTTGAGTAGCATGCCTATACCAGTTTCTTTGGCGCTTTAGTGTAGTACACTTCAGACAGAAAGTGGGTTCACAATTCGTTCCCAATTCCACATGACAGTCGCGGCCTCTCTGTAACAAGACGTCACGGATTAAATCCAAGAGACAGAGAGCACACCTGTGAATATCGGTCGCTTAATCTAAGGAGGATACATGATCAGTGGTTGAAATATATTTCATAAAATAGGAATCCTCAACTCGACTAGTCCCCTGAAAATGTAGTGTCTTTTGCGAGAGTATATGCTAGACGTATTCAATAATAATGGACCATTTGCTTACATTCAAATCCTAGCAGCTCAGGAATAAGTTGCACTAACACAGGACCATCTGTTGAAGTCGCTGTCTTGATTCAATAGTCGTTTGTCTGTGGGTGAAAGCAAACAGCAGAAGCTTCGAAAAGATTCCTCTCCACACCCGGGAAATGTGTTGTATAATTCGATTTTTGTGTGCAAAATAATCTACAATTGCTCAAGTTATTCAGGGGCCGTGCTTATTTAGGACGCCTACAGTAATGGATGAGGGAAAGGTTAGAATATGGTGGCTAGACTTTAGAAATGGAAGAGCATTATCAAGCGCGTAGTGGCAACCCCGTTACCGGACATGAAGTTGAGCAACAAGTAATCTAAAAACTGCATTCTGAGTGACCATTGCCGCTATGACTGATAAGTTTTTCTCTTGTTGAACGCACCCATATTTACACGACTGTCACGGAAAAGCCCCGATATCGCAAAGTGATTGGAAAAATGCGTACCGACAAAAACAAAGAGCGAGAAAAATTAAGCAGACAAATGTTTTTAAAGTTCGATCGACAAGATGGAAATGATTTATTTTCTCATACTGTTAGGGACGATGAAACGTGGATGTCCTACACGAAATTAGAATCAGAAACGACAGTTAATGCAGTGCCAAAATTCAATTTCAGAAAACCGGGAGATTTCAAGCAACCGAACTGAAAAATAGTGCTATCGCTTACGGGACGAAAAAGGTGTTCTTTCGATTAATTTCACGGAACATGGCTGGGGTGAAGTGTACTGTAAAACACTCAAGAAACTGAGGCGTGCCAAACAAACTCGACAGCGAGGGAAACTGTTACCCGCGGATAGTCCTTCATGAGGACACTCGGCCACACGCTGCTGTCCGTACAAAAGGCAAGATTCAACATTTCCACTGGGAACAATTACGACAGCTACATCTTTCATTTGAAACAGTAGTTTGATAGACAACCTTTCGACAATGGCGCGGAACCTAAGACTGTTTTAGAAATTTGTTGCATTTCAAGATGGGGGTCAGCTGAGACGTTCGTAGGTAGTGCACCGGTACGAAAAATGGTTATAAGCGCACGGCGATTACATTGAAAAGTGAAACAGGTTTGCAGGAAATTAAAAACAGGGTATTTTGCAAGAAATACATAGTAAACCTGTCCGTGAATCACAATGCTTGTTTTGTTAGTGTGGTAAGTTCCTATGGGACCAAACTGCTAAGGTCATCGGTCTCTAGGCTTACACACTACTTAATCTAACTTAAAATAACTTACTCTAAGGACAACACACACACCCATGCCCGAGGGACGACTCGAACCTGCACTGGCGGCGCCGTGCGAACCGTGGCAAGGGTTCAAATGGCTCTGAGCACTATGTGACTTAACATCTGAGGTCATCAGTCCCCTAGACTTAGAACCACTAAAACCTAAATAACCTAAGGACATCACACACATCCATTCCCGAGGCAGGATTCGAACCTGCGACCGTAGCAGCAGCGCGATTCCGGACTGAAGCGCCTAGAACAGCTCGGCCACCACGGCTAAGGGGCCTCAGACCTGGCGGGTACACCGCGCGGCTTTTGATAGTGTAACGTCTGCCACTAGAGCTCCTTGAGCATCTCCGTAACATTCTCTCGCCGACTAAACGAATCAGTTCCGAAACGTGCCGCTGTTCGTTAGCCTTCTCTCTGTCTTCTATCAGTCCTACCTGGTAAGAGTCTCAGACTGATGAACAATACCGATGAATCGGTCGAACAAGTGCCTTTTAAGCCGCTTCTTTTGTGGATGAGTTATAGTGCTTTAAGATTCCTACTATCGAACTCCGTCTAGCATTTGCTTTTCCTTATGTTTATTTTATGTGGTTTCCAAGTTCCTCATTCAATTGGTGGCTCACTACTCTACGTCGCTGAAGCGGAGCTCGGTCTTATTGGATTACGAAGTTTAGGATAACAGTTCTCAGTTTAGGAAGCAACCAGTCTTGCAAAATGTGTAGGTCACAGTTTTCCGAGGAAAAAGAGTAGGGCCCTTACACTTTGCTACGTGAAATAGCACAGAAGACATTCAGCTTTGGAGAATATCTTTCAGTCTCCACTGCAACATTAGGATTTCCCGTGTCCCATAGGCGGACATTGTGACGATTCACTTGATCGTTTATGTCGAACGCCACCTCAACACCGAAGATGAGTCGGAGTGTATATTCGTCATCTTCCGTTGGTTGGCCGTAAACGTTGCAACAGCTGTATGCAGTATACTTTTTGTACTATAGCTTGCGCAGAATCTTCCACTCAGTTCAATGTGGAAGGCCAAATCGAGAATTGCACAATGTGTAGATTTCTTTGGGCTACGAAGGAACTTATCTTGGACGTACTCTGCTGTTTCAACAGCAACACCTCATCGTCTGGACTTTTCCCTTTACACAGGCAACCTGTGTTCTTGAAGTGTCAGTTGCTCTGCTCAGAGGAGAATTGTTTGGTGGGTTAGTGGCTGCATGCTGCACTGTCTTCGGAATGCACGCTGCACCGTAGTGTCGGATTGACTCTTCTCAGTTGCAAGACACAAAATCCTTTCTGTTGATTAGTCGCCATTTTGCAAACTGCTGTCACCTTGCTGCCTGGAGAACCACTGTGAAATCTGCAATAACGCAAACAAAACTTTAAAATATTATCTATTCATTGGTTTTTAGTACGCAAGGGTGGGCATTACACAAGGGCCGGTCACATTAATGTGACCACCAGTCACTTTCGGCGTCAAAGTGAGATAACCACTCAGAGACGGCAGGTGGCAGTACTAGGAGTCAGAGAGTATACATCGTGTTTTGGGGGACGCGGATAACAGTGGAGTCGTTGTTGTAATACGGAAACCCAGCGATTTATCTGACGTCCAAAAGGATATGATCATTGGCTTTTGGGGCAAGGGTGAAAACATTTCAGAAACGGCTAAGTTAGTGAACTATTCGTCTGCTGCCGTGGTTAAAGTATACAGTGCACGGTGAAATGACTCCATCCAAAAGCGTCGCTTAGGCAAATACGTTGCACCACCGACCACAGATGACAGAGGTGTACGACGGCTGCGTAGACGATTAGAGGCGAATAGATATGCAAATGACGAGCAACTGAGTGGCTAGATGAAGCCAGGGGCTGTGCACAGTGTCTCCTCAATGATCGTTCAGCGAACACTGCTGCGTATGGGCCTCCGCAGCAGGCATCTGGTTCATGCACCCACGCTGACTGCTGTTCATTGGCGAATAAGGCTGGAATTTGCAGACAGGTACCGCGATTGGACGCTCACTGACTGGCGACACATGGCCTTATCACATGAGTCACGTTTTATGCTCCAGCAGACGTGTATTGCGTGAGACATCTGCAAACAAAGGGGTCTAGGCCGGAGGAGGGAGCGTTATGGTAAGGGGATAGTTCTCGTAGCATTCCCTGGATGATCTCGTCATTCTGGAAGGCACAAAGGATCAACGTAAGTATGCATCTATCCTTGGGTGTGATGTCGACCCCTACATGCACGTTGTGTTTCCTCGGTACCATGGACTTTTCCAGCAGGACAACGCAACGTGTCAGACAGCTCGCAGTGTACGTTCCTGGTTCGAAGAGCAATAGGATGAGTTTACCGCACTCTTTTCCCCTCCATTCCCCCCCCCCCCCCCCCACGCTTCAAACACAATCTTGAACCTCTGCGACCGCCTTTATCGGGCTGGTCGCGCCTTGGGTCCTCAAATGAGGAACTTAGAGCATCTGGCCGTGGCACTGGAGTCGACATTGCCACACATCCATGTCGGTACCTTCCAGAACCTCATACGTTCTCTTCTCGAGCGTCTCGCAGTGGCCCGTGCTTCTAAAGGAGGTTATTCAGGATTTTGACAGGTCGCTATATTAATGTGACTGAAGTGTATATTCGTACAATGAGACTTTCACTCTACAGCGGAGAGTGCGCTGATATGAAACTTCCTGGCAGATTAAAACTGTGTGGCGGACCGAGACTCGAATTCGGGACCTTTGCCTTTCGCAGGGAAGTGCTCTACCACTGAGCTACCCAAATACGACTCACGACCCGTCCTCGCAACGCAGTTTTAGTCATCCAGGAAGTTTCATATTAGCCCACACTCCGCTGCAAAGTGAAAATCTCATTCTACAAATATACACTGTTCAGTCATATTAATACACTACTGGCCATTAAAATTGCTACACCAAGAAAATGCAGATGATAGACTGGTATTCATTGGACAAATATATTATACTAGAAATAACATGTGATTACATTTTCACGCAATTTGCGTGGATAGATCCTGAGTAAAAAAATCAGTACCCACAACAACCAGCTCTGGCCGTAATAATGGCCTTGATACGCCTGGGCATTGAGTCAAACGGAGCTTGGATGGCGTGTACATTTGCCCATGCACCTTCAACACGATACCACAGTTCATCAACAGTAGTGACAGGCATATTGTGACATGGCAGTTGCTCGGCCACCATTGAACAGACGTTTTCAATTGGTGAGAGATCTGGAGAATGTGCTGGCCAGGGCAGCAGTCGAACATTTTCTGTATCCAGAAAGGCCCGTACAGGACCTGCAACATGCGGTCGTGCATTATCCTGCTGAAATGTAGGGTTTTCCCAGGGATCGAATGAAGAGTAGAGCCACGGGTCGTAACACATCTGAAATGTAACGTCCACTGTTCAAAGTGCTGTCAATGCGAACAAGAGGTGACCGAGAAGTGTAACCAATGGCACCCCATACCATCACGCCGGGTGATACGCCAGTATGGCGATGACGAATACACACTTGCAATGAGCGTTCACCGCGATGTAGCCAAACACGGATTCGACCATCATGATGCTGTAAATAGAACCTTGATTCATCCGAAAAAAATGACATTTTGCCTCTCGTGCACCCAGGTTCGTAGTAGAGTACACCATCGCAGGCGCTCCTGTCTGTGATGCAGCGTCAAGGGTAACCGCAGCCACGGTCTCCGAGCTGATAGTTCATGCTGTTGCAAACGTCGTCGAACTGTTCGTGCAGATGGTTGTTGTCTTGCAAACGTCCCCATCTGTTGACTCAGGGATCGAGACGTGACTGCACGATCCGTTACATCCATGCGGATAAGATGCCTGTCATCTCGACTGCTAGTGATATGAGGCCGTTGGGATCCAGCACGGCGTTCCGTATTACCCTCTTGAACCCACCGATTCCATATTCTGCCAACAGTCATTGGATCTCGACCAACGCGAGCAGCAATGTCGCCATAGGATAAACCGCAATCGTGATAGGCTACAATCCGACCTTTGTCAAAGTCGGAAACGTGATGGTACGGATTTTTCCTCCTTACACGAGGCATCACAAAATGTTTCACCAGGCAACGCCGGTCAACTGCTGTTTATGTATGAGATATCGGTTGGAAACTTTCCTCATGTCAGCACGTTGTAGGTGTCGCCACCGGCGCCAACCTTGTGTGAATGCTCTGAAAAGCTAATCATTTGGATATCACAGCATCTTCTTCCTGTCGGTTCAATTTCGCGTCTGTAGCACGTCACCACCGTGGTGTAGCAATTTTAATGGCCAGTAGTGTATAACGACCTGTCAAAAGCCTGAATAACTTTATTTATTTTTTGTATTTATTGATTTATTTAACCTGGCAAGATTAGGGCCATCAGGCCCTCTCTTACATCTAACCAGGCATTCTACTTATTTTACATTCATACGTTTTAGTAGGCATGTTAAACTACATCAAGTACAAAAAGTGAAATAAACAATTAGAAAGATACACCTGGAAAAATACATACATATAGAGTTTATATTCGTAGATCATAAGTACTGTTATAATTAGACATTATTGAAGAGACAAATTTTAGATAGGAGTGCTGGCAGCAGGGAGTATGAGGGAGACTCATGGTGAAGGGAGGAGAAGAATAGACATGATGAATCATAATTAAGGAAATATAAAGGAAAAGATGATTCCCTGGCTAATAGAGATAGATGAAGGGGAAGGCATCTCAGGAGCAAGATAGGAGACGCTAGCTTTGCTATTTGACAGATGAGAGGATTGGCCTGGTACATTAATTTTGTGGAGAACTTTATGAGGATGATAGTAGGAAATGCTTCAACTTCTTCTTAAAAGCAGCAGGAGATTGAATTTTGCGCAATGTAAGGGGCAGTTTGTTCCAGAGGCGGACAGCGGCAACTGAGAAGGAGTTTGCAAAAGTTTTTGTTTTGTGAGTGGGCACAGTTAGGATACCAAATAAGAGTGACCTCGTGTTTCTATTATGATGGCATGACAGGTTTTTAATCTCTGAAGCAAGGTACTGGGGTGCTTGCGCGACGAGGAGTCTGTGAAGTAGACATAGAGTGTGGTAGTCACGCAATTTGTCCGGCCGCAGCCACTTTAGCTCGGAGTATGAAGCACTAACATGATCATATCGGCGAATGTTGCAGGTGTAACGCACACAGGCATTCATGGTTAGCTCTAGCCGTCTTTTGTTTTCACTACTCGTGCCTTGTTGAATCACATCACAATAGTGGAGGTTCGGTAGAACGAGTGCTTGCACGAGCTGGCGTTTCAAGTCCTGTGGAAATATGTTCCGAAACTTTTTGAGAGCATAGAGACAAGCAGACGTCTTTCGACACACTGCGACTGTATTCTCCGCCCAGTTGAGATGCTCATCCAAAGTTACACCCAAGTTCTTCACTGTTTTCTGATATGGTATTGGAGTACCGTCGAGCAGAATAGGAGGTAGCCGTTCGCGGAAATCTGAACTTATTAATTCCTGATGGGCTATTAAGATTACTTGCGTCTTTTTTGCATTTAGTTTAAGCCCCAGGCTTTTCGCCCATGTCACTACCGAAGACAGATCATCATTCATCTGAGCGATTGCAGTGTTTACGTCTTCAGGTCTGACGCTTAGGTAGAGCTGGAGGTCGTCGGCATAGAAATGATATTTACAGGAGGACAGAACCGACGAAATATCGTTGACATATAAAGAAAACAAAAGTGGTCCTAAGACTGATCCTTGTGGCACTCCTGAGGAAACATGTTTCCAGGAAGATTTTTCATTTACGCAGACAACACATTGCTGTCTGTCTTTTAAGTAGCTTTCAAACCATCTCATTGTACTATCAGAGAAATTAAGCTGTTGCATTTTTCTGAGCAATATGTCAAAGTTAACAGTGTCAAAAGCTTTACTGAAGTCCAGTAGCGTCAATATTGTTGCCTTTCGATTGTCGATGGCACATTTCAGGTCATCTGTTACTTTAATTAGAGCAGTGTTTGTGCTGTGATGTTTACGGAAACCGGATTGAAATTTGTCATATAGGCTGAATTCATGCAAGTGTTCAGTGATTTGGTCATGAACAATATATTCGAGTGCTTTGGAAACAGCAGGCAGTATGCTAATTGGTCGGTAATCACTAGGCAGTTGCGGGTTTTCGATCTTAGGGATGGGTCGAATTATGCTTCTTTTCCATGCAGTGGGGTATATTCCGTTCACGAAGGAAAAATTAAATATGTCAGATAAGACAGGTACTAAGATATCGGCAACATTCTTAATCATGGTTATACCGATACTGTCGTTGCCTATTGCATCAGAAGAGATTCTCATTATTGCTTTTCTTGCCGTATTACATGTTTTAGATGGAAGTTATCGTTGTTAGTTATCCTGTTTGGGGATTCTTGTGGACGGTAATTATCAGCCGTGCTGGTATTCAGACGTGCAGAGAAGAATTCATTTAATTCGTTAGCTGACACATGAAAAGTAGTTTCCGATTTTGCCTTTCCGACCCCCAAGCTACGGAGATTCTTCCATAGAGTCGTGGGCGTCAGATCGCTGCATACAAGGGAGCGAGCGTGCCTGATTTTAGCATTGCGAATGCATTGTTTCACTCTGTTCCGTAGCTTTCTCTATTCTTCGAAACGCTCGGGTTTCGGATCTGCCTTGAAACGCCTGTGGGCAGCATCCCTGTTAGTCATCATTTGACGTAATTCAGCTGTCAGCCATGGAGGAGGAGATTTTCTTACACGGATTGTGCGCACAGGTGCATGTTTGTCATAGATGGCAGTGAGTTTATCACCAAGTTCATTAATTTTCCCGTCGATTGTAGGTTCTCTGATTATTTGATGCCATGAGATTTCTGAGCAATCGGCTGTCAGAGCGTCAAGGTTAATACGTTTCATGTTCCTACAAGTTATGTAACGCGATTTGATCCTTGGGGGCTGCACAGTGTAGGCCAGGAATATTACATCATGTGCTGAGAGGCCAGGGGCCGATGTTTGACCAACATCTCTTACTTTGTCAGTCTGTTTCGTTGCGATTACGTCTATAAGAGTATGACTGTGAGCCGTATGGTGTGTAGGTTGTAATGGAAGAATGTTCATGCTATTGCAACTAAAGAACCTCCTTTAGAAGCGCGTACTACTGCGAGACACTCAAGAAGAGAATGTTTGAGGTTCTGGAAGGTACTTGTAAGGACGTGCTTGGGTAGCTCAGTGGTAGAGCACTTGCCCGCGAAAGGCAAAGGTCCCGAGATCGAGTCTCGGTCCGGCACACAGTTTTAGCGTACATTTGTAGCTGTAAGACGTGCAAACCTGATGCTTCATTTGTAAACACGCTGTATAATGAGCAAACGACTTTGTCTTTTCGAAAGGTGCTCGTAGCTGTATTCATTAGCGACATTGTTCACAGACAGCAGTAGTTGCAGAGTGCAGGTTCATCCCACTTTGCGACTGCCTTATTAGGAGGGCACGTAAGTGCCACAACCTCGGGGCCGAGATTGGCAGCCAGCAGCCGCGAGAGCGCATCTGCTCGGGCTACGCTTCATTAGTGGCTACCGTTAGACGAGCCCGGCTGCCGGACGCCGCTGAAACTGACCGGGCTGAGGGTCCTCGGGTAATAATTAACGGGAGACGGCAGCAGCGCGTACAAACAAGCGAGCCTCGGCGGCGGGTCGCGGGTCGCGGTCAGCGGGTCGCCGTGAGCCAGAGATGGCCGCGGCGATGCGGCGGTCATTAGCGGCGCTTCCCAGAACCGGGCAGGCTGATTGCTATGAGCAGCCGACGCACCGACCAGACACGCATGCCCGCCTGGAGTCGCGGGGCGCCGTGTGTCAATTAGCAGGCGTTTCGCCGTCCGCGCTGGCACCACGCGCGCGTCATAGCAGCGTCACCGGCGCGATAATCTGCCACCGGCAGTGCCAGTAACGACCGTGCGAGCAGTGACACTCGCAGAGAGCTGCGTGGGCTCGCTCCACCCGTGCGCCAGAGCTCATTCCACAGCAGCCGTCATGCGTAGGGTTCAAACAGGCCGCTCTCGAAACATTGTGCAGGTAGACCCAATTTGTATCCACCAGACTGCTTCCTACACTACAGGTCATTAAAACTGCAACCACCAGCTGACTCGCGGTGTGATCTGCTCTGACTCCCTCAGTGCCCTTCAGAGTCTGGATCAGGCTCATTCAAGAATTGCGCCCGGCGGGCGCGCCCGCGCCCCGCGGCCGCAAGGCAGTGTAGTTCAGCGCCCCGTCCGCGACCGTGTGTCGCTAGTGTCGGCATAAGAGTGAGACAGAGAGAGAGAGAGAGAGAGAGAGAGAGAGAGAGTTGCGGAACGAGTGTGAGAGCGAACAGCACTGCTCTGCGCTGGACTGTTCCGCGGTCAGATCTAGCGAAAACAAAATATTCTATTTTAGAATTGGCTGAATGGTTCAAATGGCTCTGAGCACTATGGGACTTAACATGTGAGGTCATCAGTCCCCTATAACTTAGAACTACCTAAACATAACTAACCTAAGGACATCACACACATCCACGCCCAAGGCAGGACTCGAACCTGCGACCGTAGTGGTCTCGCGGTTCCAGACTGAAGCGCCTAGAACCGCTCGGCCACACTGGCCGGCCTATTTTAGAATTAATTTTATGTAAGGGATAAGAGTCTCATTCTTACTGTCAGTAGTTACAAGTAAGTATTTTTGTTATACTTCGTGCTACAGTTTTTTTGTATCCATTTTCAGAGTTTAGAAATCGGATCCTTAGTTTGCTGTTTTGTACGTAATATTTTTAACAGACTAAGTTTGAAAACTTATTAAAATAGAATTAAGGTTATAAAGCTCTTTAATTCTGACAGTCAACATTGTTAAAGAAGATAATTAACATTTTACACGTTTTTCTTCTTCCAGGAAACGATTTTGTCTAGGCTAGGTACAATATTCTGTGAGACTGCTAACTTCAAAGAATTGGTCAAATTTCTATCGCCAAGGAATAAAGGGTTCTTAGTTTTAGCAAGCTTTAAAAGAGAGAAAAAGCGCTCACAAATATACGTGGAACCAAACATTGAGAGAACTTTGGACGCGTGCTTGTGCAAAAGAGAATTTTTCTCTCGTGGAAGACAACTGTAAAAGTCTTCCAAAGTTTTACACATAAGAAACCGGTCCTTCAGGCGGATATGGCACTGCAGGTCAATCAGCTCTAGTTGAAGCACTTGTGAGACGTCCTCTGCCCGAAGGGAAAACGGGCGAACAAATATATCTATCGGCTGGCGTTCGGGCGGTCCGCACGGCCAGCTAAGCGGCACGGCTCGGCCACTGCAGCAACATACGAATTCGCCAGGGGCGCTGGCCGCGGGCGATCGCGGGCGCTGGCGCCCCAGGGGCACAGTTTGGACGAGCCTGGAGCCTGGTGTAGATGATCCCGATCCAGTCCACCCCATCGTTCGACCGATGCAGGACTGCCTCCATTTGTTCCCGGATGGGAGAGCCCAAGTGATGTTCGTGTGGGTCCCTGGCCATGTTGGTGTGCCTGGGAATGACGCAGCTGATCCTGCAGCCAAAGCCGCAGTCCATCTCGGTCGGCCCGCCTCTTACTTTCTTCCCTCGCAAGATATTTGTAGTTTTCTCTATCGGCGTATCGCGTCGCTTAGGCATGACCATTGGTGCTCCCTTCATGGGAACAAACACAGAGAAGTCAAACCTCTCCCAGCAGCCTGACCGACTTCTTCTCGGCCGTCTCGCCATGAGGAAATGATGTTAGCTCGGTTGCGAATAGGGTACCGCCGCTTTAGTCACCGCACTTGTTGAATGGCGACCCTGCACCCAGCTGTCCTTTCTGTAGCCAGCCATTAACAGTCAGACATTTCCTGATCCTCCGCCACTATTTTAGCCACTTAGATCTCAGGGTCAGGCTGCCGCCCGCTTTGCCAAACATTTTAGCGGATGACGTGCGAGCTGTGGCTCGCGTTTTAAGTTTTTTAAAAAGCAGTAATATGACACAAGAGATTTGATTTCTACCTGGTGACTCCGGTGTCTCGTCGACATCTTTTAGATACTCTTCTATGATGTTTTAGATTTTTTTTTACCCAAAGAACGGTCGTATCACGTACACAAGGTGGAAAAGGGCAGTGCACTGGCGGAGCCGTTGATTGTACTCAGGTGAGCCACGTGAAAAGACTTCCGACGTGATGATGGTCGCACGAAGGGGATTAACAGATTCTGAAAGCAGAATTGTAGTTAGAGATAGAAACAGGGCACATTCTATTTCGGAAATCGTCAGGGAATTCAATATTCCGCGATAATGTGCGGAGAATACCCGATTTCAGGCATCACCTCTAACCATGCACAATGCAGTAGCCGACGGCAATCACTTAAGGGGAGGTTTACTATCTATTGGTTCAAAAAACCTTTTTTTACATTACATTTTTGGATCCGTAAAAGTGTTTAGAATCCACCCCTGAAACGGGTTTTCCGAATACGGAACGGAAATATTTGTTATTCGCGGTTGAACAAAAAAATGTACCAGCCTGAAATCGGCCTTGTTCACGCCCCAGTTTTTTTTTCTTTCGGGGGACGAGTTATTGTACCGGTGCTTGGGAGAAAAAACACAAAATTCAAATGAAAGTTTAAACGCTTCTGTTTGGAATTTAGCCCCCAAGCATTTGCATTCCGGTGCGAAGACTGTGGAGATTGGGACTTTCATGGCAGTGAGCAGCTGCAACGAAGGATATTCAGCAATTCTGGAGACCATGATAACGATGGACCCTCACCCTGGGACACTATTTGACGCAGTTCGCCAAGCATTCGGACGACCACCGGATTCAAGAGGCCGAAAACCGCTAGTCACCGGCCGTACGAGCGGCTATGGAGCAGCGCATGATGGCCCAGATAGAGCAGAACGCCCTCTTTGAGGAAGAGGAAGGACTAGTTTATGGACCCGCAATATCAGATTGAACGTACGTTGCATAATATTGCATTTATATGTAGTCAAAACTTCAAACGCGTTTTTCTCGAAATGGCGTTTTTTTTTTTTTTTTTTTTTTATCGCGCGGTATGCTAACTTCAAAGCTACTTAACCGATTGGCATGATTCTTTGTTCCCGACGAAGCTAACTAAATTGTCTAGGAGTTGTACCACTTTCATTCCGATCCATTAACTACAAATATTTTTACTTGACCGACGAAGTCGAAAAATCGATGGAAAAAACCCTATTTTTTTCAAATGGCCGCCATTTTGTTTCCTATGGTCCAAATAAGTTAAGCGAGGTACAACTCCTAAAGAATCTTACATACTTCACTAACGTCAACTCAATTTTGATTTCAGACGAGACGGCTGAGCCGGCCGGTGTGGTCATGCGGTTCTAGGCGCTACCATCTGGAACCGCGCGCCGCTACGGTCGCAGGTTCGAATCCTGCCTCCGGCATGGATGTGTGTGATGTCCTTAGGTTAGTTAGGTTTAAGTAGTTCTAAGTTCTAGGGGACTGATGACCTAAGATGTTGAGCCCCATAGTGCTCAGAGCCATTTGAACCATTTAGACGGCTGACCTGTGGCATACCGCGCGTGGAGGTCTGTATCGAAATTTTGTTTCGTTCCGATGGCACTTCCGCCTCTGCTCTTCGACATTTCCGGTCGAAAAAATTCCAGTTTGTAGAGGAAATATCAATAAAGATTTTGACCAAATTTCACTTTGATATCTGTAACACATCGCCAGAAAAAAAAATCTCAAAGAACAAGCTTTTTTCGGGCCGAAGATAGTAAACCTCCACTTAACGACAGAGAGCAAGGGCGTTTGCGGATGTCAGTGCCGACAGTCAAGGATCACTGTGTGAAATAACCACAGAAATCAATATGGGACGTATAACCAACATACATGTTAGGACAGTGCGGCGAAACATAGCGTTAATGGGCTATGGCAGCAGATGGCCGACGCGAGTGCCCTTGCCCACAGCACGACATCGGCTGCAGTGCCTTTCCTAGGCTCGTTACCATACTGGTTGGAACCTAGGCGACTGGAAAACCGTGCCCTAGTCAGGTAAGTCCACATTACAGTTGGTAAGAGCTGATGACATGGTTCGAGTGTGACGCAGACGCGACGGAGCCATCTACTTCTACATGGATACTCTGCAAATCACCTCTGCCTGGCACAGGTTTCATCGAACCACCTTCACCTCTATTATTCCAGTCTCGTATGAAGCGCGGAAAGAATTAACACCTGTATCTTTCCGTACGAGCTCTGATTTCCCTTGTTTTATCGTGGTGATCGTTTCTGCCTATGTAGGTCGGTGTCAACAAAATATTTTCGCATTCGGAGGAAAAAGTTGGTGATTGGAATTTCGTGAGAAAATTCCGTCGCAACGAAAAACGCCTATCTTTTAACGACGTCCAACCCAAAACCCTGTATCATTTCAGTGACGCTCTCTCCCATATTTCGCGATAATACAAAACGTGCTGCCTTTCTTTGAACTTTTTCGATGTACTCTGTCAGTCCTACCTGGTAAGGATCGCACACTGCGCAGCAGTATTCTAAAAGAGAACGGACAAGCGTAATGTAGGCAGTCTTCTTAGGAGGTCTGTTAGATTTTTTAAGTGTTCTGCCAATAAAACGCAGTCTTTAGTTAGCCTTCCCCACAACATTTTCTACGTGTTCCTTCCAATTTAAGTTGCTTTTAATTGTAATTCCTAGGTATTTAGTTGAATTTACGGCCTCTATATTTGACTGACTTATCGTGTAACCGAAGTTTAACGGATTCCTTTTAGCACTCATGTGGATGACCTCACACTTTTCGTTATTTAGCGTCAACTACCAATTTTCGCGCCATTCAGATATCTTTGCTAAATCGTTTTGCAATTTGTTTTGAACTTCTGATGACTTTATTAGTCGATAAACAACAGCGTCATCTGCAAACAACCGAAGACGGCTGCTCAGATTGTCTCTCAAATCGTTTATATAGATAAGGAACAACAAAGGGCCTGTAACACTACCTTGGGGAACGGCAGAAATCACTTCTGTTTTACTCGATGGCTTTCCGTTAATTACTACGAACTGTGACCCTCTGACAGGAAGTCACATATCCAATCACATAACTGAGACGATATTCCATAAGCACGCAATTTCACTACAAGCCGCTTGTGTGGTACAGTGTCAAAAGCCTTCTGGAAATCCAGAAATACGGAATCGATCTGAAATTCCTTGTCAATAGCACTCAACACTTCATGCGAATAAAGAGCTAGTTGTGTTTCACAAGAAGGATGTTTTCTAAACCCACGTTGAGTGTGTGTCAACAGCCTGTTTTCTTCGAGGTAATTCATAACGTTCGAACACAACATACGTTCCAAAATCCTGCTGCATATCGACGTTAAACATATGGGCCTGTAATTTAGGGGATTACTCCTACTACGTTTCTTGAATATCGATGTGACCTGTGCAACTTTCCAGCCTTTGGGTACGGATCTTTCGTCGAGCGAACGGTTGTATACGATTGTCAAGTACGGAGCTAATGCATCAGCATGCTCTGAATGGAACATAATTGGCATACAGTCTGGACCAGAAGGCTTACTTTTATTATGCGATGTAAACTGCTTCACTACTCCGAGGATAGTTACTTCTACGTTACTCATGTTGGCAGCCATGGACCCAAGCTGTCAACGAGGCACTGTGCAAGCTGGTACTGGCTCCATAATAAGTTTACTTGGAACGGACTGGGTCCTCTGGTCCAACTGAACCGATCATTGATTCGAAATGGTTAAGTACGGCTACTTGGAGTCCATTTTCAGCCATCCGTGGACTTCATGTTTCCAAACAACGACGGAATTTTGATGGTTGACAATGCACCATGTCACAAGTCCACGAGTGTTCGCGATTTGTCTGAAGAAGATTGTGGATAATTTGAGCGAATGACTTGGCCACCCAGTTCGCCCGACGTGAATCCCATGGAACATTGATAGGGCACAATCGAGATGTCAGTTAATGGAGAAAACACTCCACCGGCAACACTTTCGCAATTTTTGAACGCCTGCGGAAGCAACAGGGCTCAGTATTTCTGGACGAGACTTATAAATATTTCTTGAGTCCCTACCACGTGGAGTTGCTGCACTACCCCGGTTGAAAGGAGGTTCGATACGATATTAGGAGATATCCTATGAAGTATGTCACGTCAGTGTACAGTATCGCTAGAACCGCACTGTGCGATTGATCACGATCAGGCTGTTTTATTATCTTACCTGCGCATGCGCCAATTGCTGTTAGTGTCCCGTTTTTTGACAGTCGTCAGTATTTGTGTATCTAATGAAGAACCAACATCACTCAAGCGTACTTTGTATTGCTGTGTAATACTTTCGTTGTAGAGTCACACACGACCCAGCGGTCCGATCTGTAGTGTTGAAAGGTGGCTACACTGAGCCACAGCGCCAGAGATTGCGCCAAAAAGTTTTATTTCGGCCGCCTCCACTGGCAGTTCTGGTTGAGATGTGGTAGTAGTCAGTGCTTGCTGAGATGTCGTAGTGGAGAGTGCTTGTTCCATGTTTTATGCAGTTGTTTGATGGGATAGACAGCAGATGTTGTTCAAATGGAGATATTGTAATGATCAGAGTGCTTTTCGTCAATATATATGAAGGTAACAAAATTCTCTGTTTTTTTTCATTATTTTAATGTCGTAAATAATGCGTCATTACAGGTTCAGTCAACAAAGCATCTGGCTTGTGTTCTTGTATTAGAGTGTAATTCTGGTTTTCTTGCGCAGTTATAGTATTTCTATTTTCTTTTAATTACTTCAGTGTAAATGGTATTTAAAATTTCTTGTCTTGTTGAAGAAGAACCGTGCCAGATGTGTACGTTGAATCACACTCCCACACACAGAACAATTACACTTGTGTTTTGGTTTCGTAGGTTTTATAGTTGCTGGGGACTTAATTAATTAATTGTGTTAACGGAAATTTTTATTTCATTCTTTGTTGTTGTTCTATGCAGTCAGATTGCGTACAAAAACTAGTCAGGACCAACCGTTTACGACACTTCGTAATCGGACAACTACAGCGCTAAAATTTTAAAATTAAAAAATATTTGCATTAAAATAATAATTAAGCCCCCGTGCACGTGGCGACCGCTGCTTCGGATCGTCCCTTGGAATTCTTCTGATTGTAAAAATAGTAGACAGTAGTATTGTTGTAGTAATTTGTAGTTTAGTAATTGTAGTCTATATTGCATGTGTAGATTTGGTAATTGGCATTCTTCTAATGGTTGTTGTTGTTGTGGTCTTCAGTCCTGAGACTGGTTTGATGCAGCTCTCAATGCTACTCTATCCTGTGCAAGCTTTTTCATCTCCCAGTACCTATTGCAACCTACATCCTTCTGAATCTGCTTAGTGTATTCATCTCTTGGTCTCCCTCTACGATTTTTACCCTCCACGCTGCCCTCCAATACTAAATTGGTGATCCCTTGATGCCTCAGAACATGTCCTACCAACCGATCCCTTCTTCTGGTCAAGTTGTGCCACAAACTTCTCTTCTCCCCAATCCTATTCAATACGTCCTCATTAGTTATGTGATCTACCCATCTAATCTTCAGCATTCTTCTGTAGCACCACATTTCAAAAGCTTCTATTCTCTTCTTGTCCAAACTATTTATCGTCCATGTTTCACTTCCATACATGGCTACACTCCATACGAATACTTTCAGAAATGACTTCCTGACACTTAAATCTATACTCAATGTTAACAAATTCCTCTTCTTCAGAAACGCTTTCCTTGCCATTGCCAGCCTACATTTTATATCCTCTCTACTTCGACCATCATCAGTTATTTTGCTCCCCAAATAGCAAAACTCCTTTACTACTTTAAGTGCCTCATTTCCTAATCTAATTCCCTCAGCATCACCCGACTTAATTAGACTACATTCCATTATCCTTGTTTTGCTTTTGTTGATGTTCATCTTATATCCTCCTTTCAAGACACTGTCCATTCCATTCAACTGCTCTTCCAAGTCCTTTGCTGTCTCTGACAGAATTACAATGTCATCGGCGAACCTCAAAGTTTTTATTTCTTCTCCATGAATTTTAATACCTACTCCGAATTTTTCTTTTGTTTCCTTTACTGCTTGCTCAATATACAGATTGAACAACATCGGGGAGAGGCTACAACCCTGTCTTACTCCCTTCCCAACCACTGCTTTCCTTTCATGTCCCTCGGCTCTTATAACTGCCATCTGGTTTCTGTACAAATTGTAAATAGCCTTTCGCTCCCTGTATTTTACCCCTGCCACCTTTAGAATTTGAAAGAGAGTATTCCAGTCAACATTGTCAAAAGCTTTCTCTAAGTCTACAAATGCTAGAAATGTAGGTTTGCCTTTCCTTAATCTTTCTTCTAAGATAAGTCGTAAGGTCAGTATTGCCTCACGTGTTCCAGTGTTTCTACGGAATCCAAACTGATCTTCCCCGAGGTTGGCTTCTACTAGTTTTTCCATTCGTCTGTAAATAATTCGCGTTAGTATTTTGCAGCTGTGACTTATTAAGCTGATAGTTCGGTAATTTTCACATCTGTCAACACCTGCTTTCTTTGGGATTGGAATTATTATATTCTTCTTGAAGTCTGAGGGTATTTCGCCTGTTTCATACATCTTGCTCACCAGATGGTAGAGTTTTGTCAGGACTGGCTCTCCCACTGCCGTCAGTAGATCCAATGGAATATTGTCTACTCCGGGGGTCTTGTTTCGACTCAGGTCTTTCAGTGCTCTGTCAAACTCTTCACGCAGTATCATATCTCCCATTTCATCTTCATCTACATCCTCTTCCATTTCCATAATATTGTCCTCAAGTACATCGCCCTTGTATAGACCCTCTATATACTCCTTCCACCTTTCTGCTTTCCCTTCTTTGCTTAGAACTGGGTTTCCATCTGAGCTCTTGATATTCATACAAGTCGTTCTCTTATCTCCAAAGGTCTCTTTAATTTTCCTGTAGGCGGTATCTATCTTACCCCTAGTGAGATAGGCCTCTACATCCTTACATTTATCCTCTAGCCATCCCTGCTTAGCCATTTTGCACTTCCTGTCGATCTCATTTTTGAAACGTTTGTATTCCTTTTTCCCTGTTTCACTTACCGCATTTTTATATTTTCTCCTTTCATCAATTAAATTCAATATTTCTTCTGTTACCCAAGGATTTCTACTAGCCCTCGTCTTTTTACCTACTTGATCCTCTGCTGCCTTCACTATTTCATCCCTCAAAGCTACCCATTCTTCTTCTACTGTATTTCTTTCCCCCATTCCTGTCAATTGCTCCCTTATGCTCTCCCTGAATCTCTGTACAACCTCTGGTTCTTTTAATGGTATTTTGCAAAATTTAATTTTTGTTGCCTTGTCTACGGGTTTGAGAATTTAGTGCAATTATTTCAATTGTTCGTTAATCGTGTTTGAGGGAAACATTTCGTGTGAATGGTATTGTTGGAGATAAAGTGTCATTGTGTGTAATTTTCATATAGTGACGAATTTTGTATGTTTTGTAAATGATTACGCGATCGATGAAAAAGGCAAAAATGATGAATAGTGAGAATAACGAAATTGTTAACATGGTGAACTCGCCAACACAGGAGAAAAGGATGATGAATAATGGAGTTGAAAACAATTTAATAAGTCGGGAAAATAGGCCGGAAACAGTTCAAAATTTTTCACAATCGAAAAATTTTCAGAATACGAGATTAACGACAGAAGAGATGGAGCAGTTGATGGGTGCTATATTAAATTTGGGGTCACATATGGGAACAATGGGATCACGGTCAGACTCACTGGGATCACAAATAGGAACAATTAAAACAGATATAGGAACAATTAAAACCAAGATGAAAGCAATGACAACACGGTTAGACTCACGAATAGGGACATGTTTCAAAAACATGAAAGATGAATCAAAGAAAGAAATTAGAGAAGAAGTACAACCGATTTTGAATGCTCAGAATAATAGTTTAATTTCAACAGAAATTAGACAAGAGTTTTGAACAGGACAGAGAACAGGAAGAAAAAGATCGCGTGATAGTACAGAAATTTTCAGAGTTAAATTTACAACGTGCACACGATAAGGAAGAACTATTTGAGAGAATCGAGGAATCCGTACCAAATGACAGATTAAATAACCTAACACAACAATATGAACAGTTAACTACCAAATGTGTCAATACTGAAACCCGAGTCGCGACACTTACGGAAGACGTAAATAAACAGAAAGAACAAATAGGTGATTTATCGGAAAGAGTTGAGGAGATTTCAGACAAATTGACAAGTCTTAGTTTAAATGGGGACAGAGATTCAGATGATACGGCACCGTTGGCATTTGCAGAAACCGAAGAGTACCAGAACATAAATAAGCATGTTGAAAATCAGGGAAAATTTAATGATCGCGTTAAAAGGGAATTTGAGGCATTACAAAAGCAAGTTAAACAAATTGAAGGCGAAATAGTAGGAAAAGACAGCAGAAGAAATTTAGAATCACAAATAGCAGAGGTGTTTGAAGAAAGTAATTTATTTCATTTACGGGATGCAAAAAGAGAGCGCCAGGCGCGCGAACTTGACAATAATCGACATTCGGAGTGGAACAGTCGCGGTAGGTCTTTGTCGCCACGAGGAGAAAACTTTGACTATAAACACTTTTTGACTGTTCGGAAATTTAAGATCTATCGCAATTCTAAGAATGACATACATCCATGTGCATGGTTAGATCAATTTACGTACGCACTTCCACCAAACTGGCCAATAAGTCACAAACTGGAAATTATGTGCGGCTATTAATGTCCTCAGGGGATTCACTACACTAAGTGAATATGTGCCGTAGCGTGCATAGGGCCCCGAGCTGTAGTGGTGCTATTTCCCTTTTAGTTTTCTGCACCGCTGCCTACTCTTTTACTATTCTTTGCATCTGTCAAACCAACTCTTCGACTATCATTCTATCTAGACAGTAGATAAACAATAACCGGATATGACTAATTTACCCAAAAGTGATTTCGGAAATTACCATTTGGACTCACTGTATCTTCATCAGCATTCATTCGTAGTTTAAACGAAATGTTACCTGTTTATCTTCGTGACAATATTACTTCATATGTTGACGATATTCTTATTGCTATACGTTCTTGGAGTGAGCATAACAAAATTTTGGATTCATTATTACGTATTTTTGCACGAGTTGGCATTACAGTGAGCTTGGAAAAATCTGAATTTGGTCGTTCTCAGGTGAAATTTCTCGGTCACATTATTTCTACAGAAGGTATTCTTCCTGATCCAGAGAAACTAGACGCTATTCGTAATTATGCTGTTCGTACTACAAAACGTAATGTTCGTAGTTTCCTTGGTGTCTGTAATTTTCTTAGACGCTTTGTTAGACTGGACAATTTGGCCACACCCCGTTTATGTGAACTATCTGGAAAGAATTCTAATTGGTTTTGGGATGAGGAAGCTCAGTCAGAATTTGAACAACTCCGTGATGCTTTAGTTGCTGCTCCACTTCTTTCACATCCGGATTTATCTAAAGACTTTTGTTTGGCGACGGACTCGTCATACAAAGGCCTAGGTGCACATTTATTTCAAGAGATAGAAGAAAACGGCGTTGTAATACAGAAAACTATGGCATTTGGAAGTCGTATTCTCTCTAAATCAGAAAAAAATTATTGGATTACGGAACTTGAAGCTTTAGCTGTTGTTTGGGCTTTCACAAAATTTCGCATATTTTTGTACGGCAGACATACTAAGGTTTACACTGATCATCGAGCTCTAGAATTTCTTATGTCAACAAAATTAACTCATGGCAGATTGTCACAATGGGCGTTGTATCTACAGTAATTTGACTTTAGTATTGTTTACATACAGGGTTCTTCAAATATTGTTGCTGATGCTTTATCACGTGCACCTGTGGGTTTGAAACAAAGTGCTGAAGAGGACTGCAAAGAAAACAATTATTGTTTGATGTATATTCAAGGTGTTGCGTTTGAGAACTTTATTTCGTCTTCGCTCCAGGACATCGCTAAGGAGCAAAATAAGGATCCAATCTGGAAGGACATTAAGGAGAAATGGAGGAGAAAGGAAAGTGTGGCGATTAGACAGCATTATTTAGTTCGCAATGACATTCTTTTTAAACGAAAATCGGTCGACAACTCTGTTTGGTTAGTTTGTATTCCTGATGAGTTGGTTAATAAATTGATTTGGTACACACATTTCAGTTATGCACACTTTGGTCACAGAAAATGCTTTCATAAATTATGAGAAAATTGCTACTTCAGTAATGTGGAAAAACGTATTCGATCTGTTCTTGCCAAATGCAAATTATGTCAAAAGGCTAAGCCGCCAACTATTTCTCATAGAGCACCGTTGTTTCCTATCATTCCAGCGAAATTAAAGGACATGGCTGCAGTCGATTTGTTCGGTCCAGTGGTTCGTTCTACTAATGGTTTTGCGTACATTTTCGTAGCAGTGGAATTGACATCAAAATATGTGTGTTTTACACCTTTACGCAAAGCAACGGCTCGTTCAGTATCTAATGCTTTCATTAAACATTTTCTTAAAGAAGTTGGTCATGTTGATAAGGTTATATCAGATAATGGATCACAGTTTCGTTCTAAAATTTGGCTTCGTACTCTACGGCGTCGTAAGATTAAACCAATTTTCATTTTACTTTTTCACCCTCAATCTAACGCTTCAGAGAGATGGATGACGGACATCAATAAATTGTGTCGACTTTACTGTCATCAAAATCACAGAACATGGGATCAGTATCATCATATTTTTCAAAACATTCTGAATGAACTCCCTAATGATTCAACTTCTTTGCCGCCTATATTGACATTAAAAAAATAAAGCACCGACAAATCGCATTTCTGAAATCGTTCCTTTTCCGCCTACGCGGAAACTGCGGCATTCTGAAGTTGTCAACCTGGCTCTACAAAATATTGCATCTGCGGCTGCTCGAAGAGAGAAATCAGCTAAGCGTCCTGGTCGTTTAAAAACCTTGTCAGTTGGTCAAAAAGTGTTAATTAAGCCTCACCGTTTGTCTCACAAAGGAAAAGGCTTGTGTCGCAAATTTTTTCTGCTTTATAACGGTCCATATAGAGTTCGCAAAATTATTCATGATAACACTGTCGAAGTAGAAACTCTCAAATCTCGACGCTCTAAGGGAATACATCATATATCAAACGTTAAAATTTTTGTGGAATGACATACTTTAGAGAAACTAACAGCTACATGTAAACATGCAGAGAATACAAGGCGGCGGCGGCACATACTCAAAGCAACAGTCAAGTCTGCGCGCCGCACAAGGCAGTCGTTGCCCGCAAACAATTACTTCCTACGTCACGCGTACCTACAGCTGATCGAGCGCTCAGTGCGAATGCACTGACAGCCGTAAACAAATACACAGTCTAATTTCCCGGATTAAATTCAGTATAAAGCTATAGTGACTTGATAAATTATGTTATTAATGTTCAGTATTTTTCAGGATACGGTTGTATAAAATATTTAAGAACTTGAGGTAAATTCTGTGCGTGTCCAACGTTAAGACGACTTGCTATGGAGAAAATTTCAGGAAGAATGTAATTTCGAAGAAAAAAGTAATAAACTAAAAAGGGTAACTATTAATTGAGTTTATTTTTCAGGTAACATAATTCCACTTAGGTACGTACTTTAGACGTAATTTGCTGCTCGCGATTACGTGATTCATACTTTGTGCTAAATTTCATGTTCTATGAATTTACTTGTGAAGCGACGTGCTTGCGTACATTTACTGATTTTGACAATGATTGATTAATGAACAGTGTTGTTATTTGTATATATTATGCTTTTTCACTGATGTCATATTTTTTAATTATGTGCCTGCTGTTCTTATTTATTTAAATTGTAATTGTCACCTGATTAATCGTGCTGATGTGGTTATGTATGTAGGTTACACTTTGTGATTTATCTGCTTGCGCCTTCATGTTTACTTATTAGATTACATATGAACATTTATTTGCTTATGCTGATATGATGCTAATGACCTGTTTATTACGTAAGATATATGTTTGCTGCTGTGCGTATGGATTGCATATTTATACATTTCTGTTTGTTTTCATAGCTACTCTTTAATTTGGTATATAGAAATGCTCACATACTGTGTACGAACATAGAGTTTAGGTCACACTATGGTATTAATTATAGATTGTTTGCTTGGCAGAGCCTCGTTGTAGGAATTGTGCTGCATCCACTTGTTGACATTCTGTTCTCTACTGGTATATTTACTCGCTATTGCATGTTTTGCTTACACTCAGTGCCTTATATTTTTAAGATAAGAAAATGAACTGCTATAATTCGACGAACGACATTAGTACAAGAAACTTCATAGAAGTCTCATGAGCTGGAGGTTTTATGGAAGCTGTATAAATTTATGCTAATAGGAAGGAAGCTAACGACATGACATACCAACACTAGGGTTAGACCATTGACAGTTATTACACTGCATTCTTCGTGAGCAATTGAAATAGGAAGTGACACTTGACACAAGAAATACTTCACATGTATGTTTCTGATTTGCCATGATTCTTGAAGTGGTGTACACACTGTGAAATATTACGATTTATTCACTCAAAGTCTTATGTGATCTTTCATACTACATACTCGTACTTACTTACTGAGAGTTATTCGAACTAATGGCTGTTAGAGGTCATGTATGCATTTCTTTTGTTTAATGATGGACAAGGTAACCAAAATGTATCTTATAATTCATAATGAGTAGAAGATTTGGGTCAGATGGATTACACAGAGGTTGTGTGTGGACACTGTGTCTTCGGATTGCATGGGATGATGAATTGAAGTTTACGCTAGGATTTTACCTGTACTTGTTCGAGGAGACTGACTAGAGGAAAGAGTTGTTATGGAAGTGAAATGATATTGGTAATAAGGTTTATATGTATCGACGTATTGAAGAGGTATTATTGAGGTATTAAGATTGTGTGAAGTTGATGATTATTGGAGTTTTGGTGGACAAGAGGTAAGGTAAATGATATTGGCGATAAGGTTTATATGTATCGACGTACTGAAGAGGTATTATTGAGGTATTGAGATTATGTGAAGTTGATGATTATTGGAGTTTTGGTGGACAATAGGTAAGGTAAATGATATTGATGATGAGGTTTATATGTATCGACGTAAGAGGTATTATTGAAGTATTGAGATTATGTGATGCTGATGATTATTGGAGTTTTGGTGGATAAGAGGTAAAGTAAGTGAGGTGCATATTTTTTTTGTTGGTCTATATGGAACAAGGAGGATGAAGATAGCAGACTAGAACACTAAAGTGGAAGGAAGATTGTCTACACACACTTTGTTAAATCAATAAACAGTACATATTTTTTTTTTTTTTTTTTGAGAGAGGAAGCATTTGCATATCTTGGCTCACTGACAGTTGTTCAGCAACCGTACATTTTGATCTGGCTTGGCAAACATTGGTCTTGACATGATGACTATGACGTTGACTAACTATTATTGACTGTTATACATTGCTGCTACTACTACTTGATACACATGATGAACATCAAATTTTGACAGAATTGCATTTACACAGTTAACACTATTCAATTACACAGTAGCACTAATGTGGACGAAAGATGAGTGAGTGTGTTTTGTGTGTTTTCCTTTCCCAATCCAAAATTAGTCCCAATCTATCTCCTAAATATTATTTTACTTGTTTGTTGTGGCTTGCACTGACACCCATAAATATTACAGGTTTACTGATATTTGTGTATTTGTAATAGTTGATATGACAATTATCTGATATCATTTGTGTGTTTATTATAATTTGTATGTTTAGTGTAAGAGCATTGAGAATAATTTTGTAAAAGCAATTGTGTGTGCATTCAAACTGTTGTTCACACCTGCACCTGTTCAACATTGATGTGTGACACTTAGAAATGTTTAATTTCTGCTGATGAACTGTGTGATTAGTGATAGTGAATATTATGGACTGTTACTTGCACTTTTTCTACATGATTGGTGCCACTAGGACATGTTTAATTTCTGCTGATGAACTGTGCGATTAGGGATAGTGAATATTATGGACTGCTGTCTGAACCTGCTCAACATTGCTGGGTGCCACTGATGGACTGCTTCTACTGAGATGTCACTTGTTGGTGTCTGCACCTGTTCAACATTACTGGGTGCCACTGATGGACTGCATCTATTGAAATAATGTCACTTGTTCGTGTCTGCACCTGCTCAACATTGCTGGGTGCCACTGATGGACTGCTTCTACTGAAATGATGTCACTTGTTGCTGTCTGCACATGCTCAACATTGCTGGGTGCCACTGATGGACTGCTTCTACTGAAATGATGTCACTTGTTGCTGTCTGCACCTGCTCAACATTACTGGGTGCCACTGTAGGAACTGCTCAACCAGTGATGAGATGTCACTTGTTGCTGTCTGCACCTGTCAACATTACTGAGTGTCACTAATGGACTGCTTCTACTGAAAAGATGTCACCTGTTGCTGTCTGCACCTGTTCAACATTGCTGGGTGCTACAGATGGAACTGCTTCTACTGAAATGTGACCTGTTGGTGTCTGCACTTACTCAACATTGCTGGGTGCAACTGATGGAACTGCTTCTATTGAAATGATGTCACTTGTTGGTGTCTGCACCTGTTCAACATTACTGGGTGCCACTGATGGACTGCATCTATTGAAATAATGTCACTTGTTGGTGTCTGTACCTGTTCAACATTACTGGGTGCCACTGATGGACTGCATCTATTGAAATAATGTCACTTGTTGGTGTCTGCACCTGTTCAACATTGCTGGGTGCCACTGATGGAACTGCTTCTACTAAAATGATGTCACTTGGTATTTGCACCTGTTGACCATTGCTGGGTGCTACTGCTGGAACTATCAACTACTTGTTTTTTTTTAAATCATCGAAAGCATTTTATGTGAACATTTGTATAAACTGATTTTTTGTGTATTGTGTAAATTATTATGTAAAGTCACATGTATGAAAGAATTTGTATTGCTTACTGTATTTTATATATTAGGTTATTGAAAGGTCAGTGCAAAGCCAAAATTTTATCTAATTATGTGATATTTACGTATTAACATTATCTTTTATTTTTGTCTGTATTTTTGTGGACGAATTTGGTGGTATTTTCACCACCAATGCTGGCAAAAATACCATCAAATTCTGGCCCGTGGAGGAAGGGCATATGAAAGGTGGCTACACTGAGCCACAGCGCCAGAGATTGCGCCAAAGAGTTTTATTTCGGCCGCCTCCACTGGCAGTTCTGGTTGAGATGTGGTAGTAGTCAGTGCTTGCTGAGATGTCGTAGTGGAGAGTGCTTGTTCCATGTTTTATGCAGTTGTTTGATGGGATAGACAGCAGATGTTGTTCTAATGGAGATATTGTAATGATCAGAGTACTTTTCGTCAATATACGTGAAGGTAACAAAATTCTCTGTTTTTTTCATTATTTTAATCTCGTAAATAATGCGTCATTACAGGTTCAGTCAACAAAGCATCTGGCTTGTGTTCTTGTATTAGAGTGTAATTCTGGTTTTCTTGCGCAATTATAGTATTTCTATTTTCTTTTAATTACTTCAGTATAAATGGTATTTAAAATTTCTTGTCTTGTTGAAGAAGAACCGTGCCAGATGTGTACGTTGAATCACACTCCCACACACAGAACAATTACACTTGTGTTTTGGTTTCGTAGGTTTTATAGTTGCTGGGGACTTAATTAATTAATTGTGTTAACGGAAATTTTCATTTCTTTGTTGTTGTTGTTCTATGCAGTCAGATTGCGTACAAAAACTAGTCAGGGCCAACCGTTTACGAGACTGCGTAACCGGTCAGTCAGCTACTAAAAACCATAAAAGTATTTGCATTCTTTTTAAATAATTAAGCCCCCATGCAGTGTACACTAGGTTTGTTGCTTTATTTTAGTGTACTCGCACGTGTCATGTATAATTGTTCAATTACCGATCAAGAAATTAAGAGTCATTACTGTCCACTTTCCTATTCACGCCGCGGCCTTTCAGTAGAAGGAATTATGGAAGTATTGAACCATGATGCAGAAACTGACTATATAAACTACAGTGGCATCAGTGATTTTTAAGAAACTAGGATGAAAAGGAAGATGATGCCACAGTTGAAGAAGATGATATCGAGGACGTCTTTGAAGGAGAGTCCGATGATGAAAGTAAAGAACCCGTTTCTAGGAAAGTTGTCTATGGGAAGAAAGGCCATTACTGGAAATTCAGACCAACTATGAGTGAGAAAAGATTTGAATTTCTGTTGAACTGTTGACGATTTGACGCTGAATCTAAGAAGCATAAGAGACGTGAATTAGACGAATTCGCTACAGTTATGGAAATGTGGGATATTTTTATGTGCCGGTGCAGAAATAATTACACCTCTTTTGACATGCTACAGATAACTGGCAATACTACTTGGATATACACTCCTGGAAATGGAAAAAAGAACACATTGACACCGGTGTGTCAGACCCACCATACTTGCTCCGGACACTGCGAGAGGGCTGTACAAGCAATGATCACACGCACGGCACAGCGGACACACCATGAACCGTGGTGTTGGCCGTCGAATGGCGCTAGCTGCACAGCATTTGTGCACCGCCGCCGTCAGTGTCAGCCAGTTTGCCGTGGCATACGGAGCTCCATCGCAGTCTTTAACACTGGTAGCATGCCGCGACAGCGTGGACGTGAACCGTATGTGCAGTTGACGGACTTTGAGCGAGGGCGTATAGTGGGCATGGAGGAGGCCGGGTGGACGTACCGCCGAATTGCTCAACACGTGGGGCGTGAGGTCTCCACAGGACATCGATGTTGTCGCCAGTGGTCGGCGGAAGGTGCACGTGCCCGTCGACCTGGGACCGGACCGCAGCGACGCACGGATGCACGCCAAGACCGTAGGATCCTAAGCAGTGCTGTAGGGGACCGCACCGCCACTTCCCAGCAAATTAGGGACACTGTTGCTCCTGGGGTATCGGCGAGGACCATTCGCAACCGTCTCCATGAAGCTGGGCTACGGTCCCGCACACCGTTAGGCCGTCTTCCGCTCACGCCCCAACATCGTGCAGTCCGCCTCCAGTGGTGTCGCGACAGGCGTGAATGGAGGGACGAATGGAGACGTGTCGTCTTCAGCGATGAGAGTCGCTTCTGCCTTGGTGCCAATGATGGTCGTATGCGTGTTTGGCGCCGTGCAGGTGAGCGCCACAATCAGGACTGCATACGACCGAGCCACACAGGGCCAACACCCGGCATCATGGTGTGGGGAGCGATCTCCTACACTGGCCGTACACCACTGGTGATCGTCGAGGGGACACTGAATAGTGCACGGTACATCCAAACCGTCATCGAACCCATCGTTCTACCATTCCTAGACCGGCAAGGGAACTTGCTGTTCCAACAGGACAATGCACGTCCGCATGTATCCCGTGCCACCCAACGAGCTCTAGAAGGTGTAAGTCAACTACCCTGGCCAGCAAGATCTCCGGATCTGTCCCCCATTGAGCATGTTTGGGACTGGATGAAGCGTCGTCTCACGCGGTCTGCACGTCCAGCACGAACGCTGGTCCAACTGAGGCGCCAGGTGGAAATGGCATGGCAAGCCGTTCCACAGGACTACATCCAGCATCTCTACGATCGTCTCCATGGGAGAATAGCAGCCTGCATTGCTGCGAAAGGTGGATATACACTGTACTAGTGCCGACATTGTGCATGCTCTGTTGCCTGTGTCTATGTGCCTGTGGTTCTGTCAGTGTGATCATGTGATGTATCTGACCCCAGGAATGTGTCAATAAAGTTTCCCCTTCCTGGGACAATGAATTCACGGTGTTCTTATTTCAATTTCCAGGAGTGTAGATGAGTTGTGGTACTGCTAACCACAACTACTCGAAGCTCCTAGGAAGCTAGGGATCTTTGTTGATGGACAATTTGTGATTGGTACATAATTTCAATTTCAACTAAAGAACAAATTTCAGAATAAAAATGTAAAATTTTAATTCGGACCTTTGTTCTCTTAAGAGAATATGCAACGGGTTTTCACAAATGGCAGAAGCTTCTACTTAAAATTCTAAATTATTTACACCCGTTAAGCTAGTGAATTTAACAAATGTAAAAGCAAACAAATTCAAAATCTTAAAAAGTTTGATTTATATCAGTTGCTAGCTGCATCAACAAATGCAAAAGGTCAGCTCTTAAAAAACGACTGGATGAAGTTCCCTTGTAAAGATATTCATGAGAAAGTTTAACAACACCAACTGAAATACAGCAATAATAGAATGTTTAAGCGAATCGCTTAGTTAGCCAAGGTTCCGCATGGACCCTCAGTGAGGCTGCTGTCAAGTGGGACGCCAACACCACTGCCAGGGAAGCAACAGCCGGGTCCGCGCGGCGAGGCAAACCGACAACCGGCCAGACCAGAAAGAGTGCTTCCGAAATGTATAAAAAAAACTAAAACTCAAGTTAGAATACACAATGACAGACCAAATACGCACAAAGGAATAGTACTCTAGTACAGGACCCAAAGTGGGCGTGAGAGTAAAACGGGCAGGCTCAAGTGACAATGTCTGATCCTACAAAAGGCCTTTTAAAGCTTATCAGTGGTCACAATGAAACTGACGTAACAAAAGCTCTGCCCTACATATCAATGAAAGTCCAGAACCAAAACTGGGCGAAGAGCGCACTAACATACTACATTAAATTAACATTGCAAGGATCCTTTAAAACAAGCAGTAAAACTCTAATTAGACTCCGCTCCGCGGAAACAACACTTCGAAGCCCTAGCCTTAGAGAGTTCCGTATAAGACTCTCTTATTCAGAACCATCCTTAACGGATCTCCGGTAGATATAACATGTCACCATAAGTTCTACAAATCTTCACAGGTTAACAGCAGAATACGAATCATAGGTAACTTCATGCTCCCAGCAACGTGATGAGAAGATGTCCAGCATGAGATGACGGACCCGCCACCATTCCGCACGCAAACGCGCCGACTAATCAGCACCGTCCACCCGGCGCACGGCAAACGTCGAGGACGGTGAGGCCCAGGCACAGCGGATGGAGACGAGGGGCTGCCTTCAAAACGCGTTGCCTCGTTGAATGCCGACCGGAGCGAGCCCTCAGTCACACGCCAAGCAGGAAAACCAAAGGCGGAACAGTCAGAGATACAAGACCAGACGAGTGTCGATATCAGCGACGCAAGTGGAGCATAACTAGCGCCAGTCGCCACGGCGCAGCAGGAGGAATAGTAATGAAGTGTGATTCAAAAACATACTACATGTGTAACGGTATATCGTGTGTTGGTAAAGAGCAACGCAATTCAGAGCTAGCCATCTGAACACAGTATATACTGCGTTTGAATAACGATATTCAAGGTTCTAATAGAAAAATTACAATGGACAACTGCATTACTTCACATGAAGTAACTAAAGAGTTATCGAAAGTAAATTTGATCCTAGCAGGAGGAAAGCTGGTGCAAATAAAGGGGAAGACACTTTCATAGTCAGAATTTGCGTTTGATGATAAATCTAAAATGTTATAACTTATCCCCAAAAGAAGGAAGGCCAGTATTCTATTGTCAAAAATGCAGTTAAGGCCCGTTGATGACGAAACAAAGAAGCCGGTAATTATATTATCTTACAATGCAACCAACGCCAAGATCGGCACATTTGACCAGCTGTGCCATTCCAAAACAGTTTTTATGAAGACAAGAAGATGGCCACTTACAGTATTTTTTTAGGGGGGAGGGGGTTAGAGATACTGCAGCAGTGAATTCTTCTTTAATGTACTGTTCGAACAATTCGTCAACGTTAAAAATGAAAACAGGTGGATTTTTGGAAAGTCTTGCACTATTTTTTTAAGATCGTATGAAAATGCGGCTGTCTAAAAGAATTTCCAAGGAACTTGGAAGTCTCATCTGTGTCGTCCTTGTGTGAGGAGCCCACTCACGAAAATCAAATGCCAGCAGAAAGGTCTGGACGATGTGCTTTCTGCCCTCGAAACAAAGCCAGCAAAGGACGAACAAAATGTGTGATTTGTGCTCGAAATCTGTGTGCTGAACACCGATAGGGAATCTGTGATGAGTGTAAAGATGACAGAGCCTAGACTATCACAGAATGGTTTAAGCGAACATAGGTTAACTATTTTGTGTCAATTCATTTTCAAAGTTTAAAAGTGTGACCCTGTAGGTATAAAATAGTTTTAATTTGAGAGAAGGAGAGGTTAAATGTGGGTGTTTATAGTAATTTCTAATAAAGTAACAATTTAAATAGTTCGGTCGCCAAGTGCAGGTCTTACTTCATTGGGTGACTTGCAGCCGATGATGAGGATGAAATGATGCTGAGGACAACACAACACCCAGTTCACGAGCGGCAAAAATATCCGACCCGGCCGGGAATCGAACCAGGGTCCAGTGCATCCAAGGCAAGCACTGTACCACCCAGCTAAGCAGGTGAATGATATTAAATAGATAACAAATCTATAACCCCATAGATGATAGAGAAAAATATTCATAGGACTCTCTAGATCGATGAAAATGAAAATAACATCGAAACTTAACAAATTTAAAAAAAATAAATGCATTATTTTAATAATTCTTAAATGGTTTACCAAAGACTCTACGGTGTGGCTTATGTCATCACAGCCTCACAGTGTGGTGTAAGGGGTACCGTAGGAAGGACAAGTGTTGATTGGAAATGGAAAGTCGCTAAGTGTCGAATCTCACATTTACCACAAGACTCAACAGACAATGAACCTTTTTTTATACAAAACTGACTCATACCCAAAAAAATGAGAAGTTATCTGATATCACAGAATTATGCTACCCACCTCATAACGAGACAAATTAAAAAAAATAAGTATTTTACGCCATATTTTACTTCTACGTGGTGATGCTTTGCTCAATGTATTCATATGTTTTGACGATACCATTACGGCTTTATCACATTAGGACATGGCGTAGAACAGGTACGCTTTACCTTATTTTATCTGTAAATTGCCCAGTTTGTATGAGAATATATCGTGATTTGAAATAATGTATGGTTTTGAAAGATAGAGCTGTATATTTCTATATTGTAGATCTGAAGATGGCCACTACTGACCGAAACCGGTCGTCGTCGAAGGACTCTACATTGTGTTCAAAGACTGGAATTAAAAAAAAACCTTTGACAGTACCTGGATCACTGTTCGTATTGGCTACTATGTCGCACCTTGTGAAAAAATAAGTAATTTCATAAGAACGTTCTATGTGCACCACCAGAAAACTGACAGGTTCTAGGTGACAATAACAGATTTTTGCTTTCAAGTTGCGAAAGCCACTGCTTGCGAAAAGTTGCCTAGACGGAGAAAACTAATAACTGTGGCCCAGTCACACCTTTAAGATTTAATTTATTAATTTTAATATGCATAACTGTAATGGATAACGCGATTTTTAAGGCCCTAGTTGTAGATTCTGAAGTGGACGTATACACATAGGATATTTTAATATTAATGAAATGTGTCTAACAAAAATGGTTCAAATGGCTCTATGCACTATGAGATTTCACATCTGAGGTCATCAGCCCCCTAGACTTAGAACTACTTAAACCTAACTAACCTAAGGACATCACACACATCCATGCCTGAGGCACGATTCGAACCTGCGACCGTAGCAGCAGTGCGGTTCCGGAGTGAAGCACCTACAACCGCTCGGCCACAGCGGCCGGTGAAATGTGTCTAACAGTCCTTCAAACAGCACATTAATTTATTGAATAAATATACTCATATCGAACAGGTTATAAAAGAATGTAGTACAAACTCTATACGTATAAATTTTCCGTCTCGATCACATCACATTACAGCTTGGCATCAGGTGAACCTGATCTTGGATCACAGATAGGGGTACGTGGTTCCGTGCTGCTCAACTTCTAGGCTATCCATCGATGATAGTTGCTGGCGAGAGGTTTCTTGACTGTCTCTCAACTACAGATGATCAAATGTTTTCAATGGACATGGTCTGGATAACGGGGGTGGAATAGGGTATGGAACACGTGGGGTTGCGTTATCTTGTTTAAGGATAACTTCACAAAGACCTCTGTGATAAGATACTCCCTCCCCCCCTCCCCCCCGCCCAATCTTAAACAGTCGTGAAGTTACTGCCTGCTGTCCACATACGAATGACAAGTGTTGCTGTTATGTGCGCAGCGGAACTCTGTACCTCCATACCTGCCCATTGTGCTCCAAATGTAGTGGCACTGTCCATGTGTATACTTGCCTTGCTGCAAGCAAACCCATTTCCACACTCAAAGTATATCTTATATCTTGCTCTTTCGAGTGGACAGTACGTGTGTCCTTTCAGGAGCTAGTCGAGTGTTGCCACGGAGTGCTGATTGGCACCTAACCTCATAGGTTTCATATTCACATGAGAGTCGTCGGATCCAACCAATGCGTGAAGCAGTATCATGGAGCAATAAACAGTAGACTCGAGCAATAGGCCATGATTTTGCCGTTGTTTAAATCCAACAGTTACTGGTACACGTCCCCCCCCCCCCCCCTTCTTTTAAGAAGCGTAACATGACCTCACATATGTCTATGTCATGGCGTCAGCGGTGAATCGCACACAGCAACCCGAGATAATTTGTTCCCGACGGTTCGATGTGACACTCTGCCTCTGCCCGAATGTCAGCCGTTCTCATCTATCTGTCTGTCAGAGTCAGTTCACCAATCCTGCGGTCTGCTCGTAGTTTGGTTGTTCTGCAAGGAGCTGTGAACTCTCTCCTTGCCACACTGTTGCCATGAGTCCATCTCGTCGCTAATGGTTTTAAAGTCAATGCACTACAACCAACTGCCCGAGAGATCTGTCATTCACGCCAAAAATTCAAAGTTTCTCGAAGTCAAAAATATAGCGATGAGCTGCACGTAAACGTCCTCTGGAATTGCTGTGTCCATACGAACACCTGGAAAATCCCAGTAAAGTAGCCATTACATATTCACACCATTCCTCAATTGCAGTAATCATTATTCTATGTACTGAAAGTACTTATAACAAGCTAACATAAGGATAAAATACTAAACAATATTTCCTGCAGGCACTGAAATACTGCGTCTCAGCTTGGTAGCGTTCAAGCAAGGTATTAATGGTGTAACAGTTTCCAGTAATGTTAGCGTATGTGGAAACTTATTCGTCAGGAGTGCTCCAGTATTCACTTTTTTTTATATTCCGTGGACTCGCATGCAAAGTGCCTGGAGAAAATTCCGCATGTAACTTATCGACGTCTTCTTTAATTCCCTGTCTCATTTGCAGCTACACACCCTACAGACTTCGCAAAGTCAAATGTAAAATAGCGTTTTGGAAACCTTAAAATTTGTGAATTGGCATGTATTTAATCTTTTACTTATTTATAGTGAAGGGAAAAAAACGAACCGCAAAAAAAAAGAAAAAAAAGAAAAATTAATGTAGAGTAATGGAATTTCAGGAATACATTTGTCTAGGTGGCATATTTAAGTGAGCAACGTAGGAAGACCACAGGTTAATGTCAGAGCGCGATAAGCCATTGCATATTTAAGATACTGGTACAAAAATGGTTCAAATGGCTCTGAGCACTATGCGACTTAACTGCTGAGGTCAGCAGTCAACTAGAACTTAGAACTAATTAAACCTAACGAACCTAAGGACATCACACACATCCATGCCCGAGGCAGGATTCTAACCTGCGACCGTAGCGGTCGCTCGGCTCCAGACTGTAGCGCCTAGAACCGCACGGCCAATACTGGTACAGCAATAACCTGTGTGACCGCCGAATGTTGAATGCAAGCATGCAGATTTGCATGCATTGTGTTGAAAACGTGCCGGATGTCAGCTTGTGAGATGGAGTTGCACGCCTGTTTTACTTGGTCATTCAATACAGGGACCGTTCATGCTGTCTGTGGATGATGCGGGAATTGTTGTCCGATGATGATCCATATGTGCTCGACTGGAGACAGATATGGTGATCGAGAAACCAAGGTAACACTGTGTAGAGCATGTTGGGTTACAACACCGGTATGTGGGCGAGCGTTACCCTGTTGGAAAACACTCCATGGAACGCTGTTCATGAATGGCGACACGGTAAGTCGAATCATCAGACTGACGTACAATTTTGCGGTCATGGTGCATGGGATAACCACGAGAGGGCTCCTGCTGTCATATGAAATCGCACCCCACACCTAAATCAAGGAATAGGGCACAGACAAGTTGGTTCAGGCCCTCAGCTCGACTCCTCCTAACCAGCACACGGCCATCATTACTGACACCGAGACAGCTTTCATGACAAAACATAACAGACCTCCAACCTGCCCTCCAATGCGCTCTCTCTTGACGCCACTGTAGTCGCAAGTGACGGTGGTTTGGGGTCAGTGGAATGCACGCTGCAGGCCGTCTGTCTCGGAGTTGTCCTTGAAGCAACCAATTTGCTGTGTCACCGTGGAGCCAACAGCTGCTCAAATTGCTGCTGCAAGTGCAGTACCATGCACCACAGTTATACGCCAAACACAATGTTCTTCCACTCGGTGGTACCACGTGGACGTCCGGAGCCCGGTCTTTCTGCGACCGTAAATTCCCGCGACCACCCCTGCCAGCAATCATGTACAGTGGCTACATACCTGCCAAGTCCGTTTGCAATATCGCATTGAGGTATTTTAATGCTGTCTTTGCCGCCTTAAAGGCATTCTTGACTAACATCAACTCACCGCGTTCAATCTCAACAGTAACAAACATTCATGACCATTACAACGTGTACTTATGGCAAACCTGATTTTTATTATTATTTTTCGTATTGATAATCTCCATTTTATCAGCTCTGAGGAAGAGTTCTTTCTCTGATCACTGGTAATCTATGCTTCAGATATGGGTCAGCACGACATTAAAACTCTCTCAGCACCACTCCTATGAGACTGGCGCGAAATTTGAATAGACATCATCTTTCAGATGTAGACATACGCCTACCAACTCTCCTTTATGTCACCCAACTCCGTTTTCGTTGCGTCAGTATATTTTGAAGTATATTGAGGCGTGTGGTGTAATTGCCTGTGTTGTGTTGTACAATTTCAGCAAAATTACAATAAAACTAGTTACTTATTGTTAATCTAACATGAGGTTTTATTTAATCACTGATTTTCTAGGCTAATGAACGTTATTTTGCTAAAGAAATCTCCATCTGGGAATGTGTAGCAATGTTGTCAGTCAAGCAGTGATAAATCTCACTAAGATCGTTCACAAATGTAATCGTATATAACCAGCAAACAAGCTAAATGTATGATAAGTAATCTGAACTAAACAAGAGAAATTATTTTTAGTAATTACAGTGCTATTGTTTAAAAGACTCTTTGCTAGTTGCAGATCGTTTATCAGATTTAACGCTACTGTTATCTCGATGTGTCAACACTTTTATTTAAGCAAAATGAACAATTTTGTCACACAATACCACACGTACGCAACACTAATGTATTTTCCTGTTGAAATATTTCATAAAAGTTGTTACGAAATTACCAGGCTTCATACATCAGCAGATAAGAATTTATATCACGTAAGATGGTGTTTGCATTCATAGATGTTCGATATGTTTGCAGTCTAACTGGAATTTACTAGCTCAGAGTGGGTCCTCGGCCACTAGTACACAATAGAAAATCAATTTAAAACTGCCGCTGCAATATTTCACTAAGATGGCGGCTAACATAAGGCAATCACCTATCGATTCTGCTTCAAGCTGTATTTTACTCGTAATAAATAATATATATTAAATCTTTCCTCACCTTCACTATATGCATTAACATTCGAACATGTGTTTCGTGAAACATTAATATTCACTATTTACCAATAAACTGAGCTGTAGATCAATAGTACTAATGGCTACGCTCTTTTGTAGCTGAGCCGAAAACTTAACATTTATATAGGACGAGAATTACAACGAAATAAAACTCCAGACAAAGAAGATCCATTTCAGTAACACATAATCTCTATTTTCAAATATCAATTAGCAACATAACAATACTTTAGCACATTTTTTTACTGACCTCAGTGTTACGAGACATCAATCACATCCTATCAGTTCGAACAAGAATAAGAGATTTTTCTACAAAAATCATAGATAAGTAAAGATTGCGATTTTCATTATTTTTTACATGGGTATTGTCTGAGATACAATTTTTTACAAAATATTAAATTATGTCGTTGACAATAATTATTTATTATTATATTAACGATGAAGTCCCTTTTATCCGTATCACGATAATACCATCAAAGTTCAGTCACATTCCACATACAGTGCTGTCGTGAATATTATTTTGAATAAAATACAGGCGTGGATATTACAATATGTAACTCACTTGATGGTGTAACTTTCACAAAAGTTAGCGTAAACTGGCAGTCACTAACGTGACTTCGAGCACGACGCTCCGTTCGCATCTTGCTACTAATCTGTAAAGGCGGGTGAGGGCACGATAGTTTCGAATTCCGACTGACTCCAATCAGAACAAGAGCCTTGGCTAGAGTTACGACAGATTCAGTGGAAACTTCAACAGAGACTTTGTTTTTCGACAGATCGATAAATGATGAATTTAGCCGTGCCTGTAGATTTTGAGTGTTGTGCTGACAGACTTCTGAAGCATGTGCTACCACTGATGTCACTCTCAGAGAAAGAGCTCCTCGCCAGAGCTACTACGCTTAACGTTATGAATATGAAAAATAATAACAAAAATAAGACAGGGAACTGTAAGAAAGTCGATCATCTGTGGTAAATCAAATGTATTATGGGCCAGGATGGGACGTGCGCTTTACGATAGCGGTGTGTAACAAATACACTACCCACGGACCACCTCAATGCTTTTTCCCACACAGAGTTTTGCCGAATTCATCACTAAGAAAAGTGTCGGTCCTCGTGGCATATCAGTAATGAGCATGTATGGAAACCAAGAGTTTGTGTCATCGAATCTCAGTCAGACTACGAACTTATCGGTCTTCCTTTTAATTTAGCCCTTACTTTCAACCACGAGAGGAGTCGTCAGAAATGTCACGGAGTTCGCATTCCTCGTTAAACTGCAGGTCGTGTTCCCCCAATTGGATAAATGGAGTAGGTTAGGGGCCCGCAAGTCGAAGAAGTGGCGTCCACTTGAAATACGTGCATCAAATCATTCCGCTACAGTAAATTATGTTTTTATTACAGAGGAAAGTGCACATAACCAAATGAACACTGAATCATGAACTGTCTCCTGTCCTCCCTGAAGCAATCAAGTATTCACAATGAAGTGCCTGGCAGAGGGTTCAATGAACCACCTTGAAGCTGTCTCTCTACCGTTCCACTCTCGAACGACACGCGGGAAAAACGAGCACTTAAATTTTTCTGTGAGTGCCCTGATTTCTCTTATTTTATCGTGATGATCATTTCTCCCCATGTAGGTGGGTGCCAACAGAATGTTTCCTCAATCGGAGGAGAAAACTTGTGATTGAAATTTCATGAGAAGATCCCGTCGCAACGAAAAACGCCTTTGTTTTAATGATTGCCACTCCAATTCACGTATCATGTCTGTGGCACTATCTCCCCTATTTCACCATAATACAAAACAAGCTGCCCTACTTTGTACTTTTTCGATTTCATCCGTCAGTCCCACCTGATGCGGATCCCACACCGCACAGCAATACTCCAGAACAGGGTGGACAAGCGTGGTGTAAGCAGTCTCTTTAGTAGAGCTGTTGCACCTTCAAAGTGTTCTGCCAATGAATCGCAGTCTTTGATTTGCTCTACCCACAATATTATCTATGTGATCATTCCGATTTAATTTATTTGTAATTGTAATCCCTAAGTATTTAGTTGAATTTACAGCCTTCAAAGTGGTGTGACTTATCACGTAACGGGAATTTAGCTGATTTCTTTTAGTACTCATGTGAATAACTTCATACTTTTCCTTATTCAGGGTCAGTTGCCACTTTTCGCACCATACAGATTTCTTATCTGAATCATTTTACAAGTCGTTTTGGTCATCTGATGAGTTTACAAAACGGTAAATGACAGCATCATCTGCAAACAATCTAAGACGGCTACTCAGATTGTCTCCTATGTCGTTATTATAGATCAGGGACAACAGAGGGCCTATAGCACTTCCTTGGGGATCGCCGGATATTACTTCTGTTTTACTCGATAACTTTCCGTCTATTACTCCGTAAAACATATTGCTTTTTTTAAAGAATCTATACTTGTTATATACACCGATACAAGTTGACTCAAGTAATCAGTCAGTTGTATAAATACAACGAACATTCACTTTTCAGCACTGTTGTGGCCACAATAGCTTCAGGCTTTCGTCCAACCAACGATAACTCAATGCCGTTAAAGGCATATCGTTGTTTTGTCGAATGCTGCTAAGTCTTGCGCCAAAAGTCTACAACTACTCTGTTGTTTAAATCACATACTGAAATAGTGTACTTACTTTTATGACGTCTATATGCAGACTGAAGCGGCGAATGAAAATTTGTGCCATAGGTGGGACCCGAACCAGCGTATCCTGCTCACCAGGCAGATGTGCTAGCTGCTACGCCACTCCACCCTGGCACAGTGGCTTTGCGCAACTATATGAAGTACCCTACCACGTCTCCCTCCTCAGTCCAGATTTCCATTCACGCCTCAGCCTACTTGGTATTTCCCCTAAACTCGAACAACATTGCAGAGCCTCTCCAACTGTATTGGAATAGCACCTCAGCTTCGAAAGAAAAGGGGATCCTGCCTGAAATTATTCAATATTTTACAAAGACCTTTTCAAGTCTCAAACATCTACGATGTCTATATGCAGACTGAAGCGACGAATGAAAATTTGTACTAAGGCCGGGATCTCAAGCCAGGTCTCCCGCTCACTGTGTGAATGCATTAACCGCGACGCCACCTTCGCACAGTGTCTTTGCACAATTGCACCGACTATCCTAATATACCTCCCTCCTCAATCAAAATTCCTGTTCATGCCTCACCAATGCTATTCCAGTTTAGGGTGAACACCAAGTGGGCAGAGGCGCGAATGGGAATTTGGACTGAGGAGTTAGGTGTGCTAGGGTAGACCGTGCAGTTATGTAAAGCCTTTAGGCCAGCGCACCGTAGTGTAGTGGTCAGTGCATCTCTGTACCTGCCTAGTGAGCAGGAGACACGGGTTCGAATACTGGCCTTGGTACAAATTTTCATTCGTCGCTTCAGTCTGCATATAGACATCGTAGATATTTGAGACCTGAAAAAATCTCTGTAACAAAATAATTTGATTTGTTCAAAAAAAATTGTTCAGATGGCTCTAGGTACTATGGGACTTAACATCTGAGGTCATCAGTCCCCTAGACTATTTATTTAATCGTACTGCTAGGGCCCGCCGTCGGTCAGGCCGTTCACCGGGTGCTGGTCTTTGAATTGGACGCCACTTCAGCGACCTGCAGCCGATGAGGATGATAGGATGATGACAGCACAACACCCAGTCCATGGGCGGAGAAAATTCCACGACCCAGCCGAAAACCGACCCTTTTTTTTGTAACCATATATATTTATTTAAAATATTAACAACGATACATTTTTTTAAAAAAATTCATTCTATTAACCTATTACAATCCTAGTGTTGGTTAACATTACTGTCATTTTATAGGTTTTCATTTTTATATTCTTTTCTTTTCCTTTTCTCATATTGTTGTTCCTTGAACCCTTTTAAATGGCCATTTGTCGTCTTTTTTTGGGTACAACATTGCAGGACAGGCATAATAATTTATAATTAGCATCGACACATTGATTTTGAGTTCAAATTTCTGCCACAGGCACATTGTGCGTTCTGATTTGATCTCTTCCTCTAGTTTTCACTGTTAGGTGGGACAGTATGAGGGAAACATCAGCATGATAAATGGAGCAGAAGTGGAAGAGAACTTTTTTACATATACTACAGGTTATACATAAATTGAAGAAGAGAGAAAAATTATGTCATATTATATAAGAGAAGCAGAGAGGAAAGTGTGAGTAAACAATATAAATTTTATATGGCACATAGTAAAGGAAATCATACAAAAAAATTGTAGTTGGCACTTACCACTAAGTAATGCTTGCATCCTAAACAATATAGTACAAATAATAAAAAAAAACACTGTTACTACTACTGGGCATACTTTTGACACAGGTTTGTCTGCAAGCATGACAGATGTTTGGTGAGAAGCACTTTGAATCACTGATTTCACTAAGAAGAAACTCTTTATGCTACTATACTTCACTATTTGGTGCGAGAGGAGAAAGCACTTTATCTTTCCTGTTGCACTTATTCACTATCACTGCACACGTTCTTCTTGTGGTGAGTGTGGTGAGGTGGCTGGTGGGGGTGCTGAGGGTCACAGGCTGGGGAGGACTCTGGCGATCGCTGTCTGCAGTGGAGTCTGCAGGAAGTTTCTGAAGTTCTCGCGGTAGCGCCTGTGCTGCTGGGCCGCCTTGTCCCTCCAGAGGTCCATCAGGAAGGTCAGCTGGTCGGTCTGCCTCCGCGCTACGATGGCGTGTGCCGTCATGGCGAGGATCCAGAGAGTCGCCAGTCGCTTGGGCCGTTGGAGTCTGGGGCGGTGATTGCTTCCCCTGTGATGCTTCCCGGCGCCGTTCTCTTGATGTGGGCCACCATCTGCTGGCAGGCTTCCCAAATTTTGGTGGCATTCCCGCAGGTGAATCGGTGCTCGAGAGTGTCGGTCATGGCACATACGTCGCACTTGTCACTTGCGGCGAGTTTTATCAAAAAATTGGTTCAAATGGTTCTGAGCGCTATAGGACTTAACATCTGAGGTCATCATTCCCCTAGAAGTTAAAACTACTTAAACCTAACAAACCTAAGGACATCACACACATCCATGCCCGAGGCAGGATTCGAACCTGCGACCGTAGCAGCCGCGCGGTCGAGTTTTATCTCCGCCAGCCTTTGGTTGGTAGGTACCGTTCAGTTAACTATTTTGTACCATGTCTTCTTCGCATGTTTAGGCAACACGTTTTCCGAGACGTTTCCCCGTATTTGTTTCCAATTGTATTGCGGGAGTTTGTGTTCAATTTTGTTTTTTGCGGGGTTCCCCCTGAGGGCCCCGGGCCCAGAGGATTGACAAGCCGTCACGCTGACCATTCAGCTACCGGGGGCCGACGGGTGCCGTAGACTTAGAACTAACTAACCTGAGGACATCACACACATCCATGCCCGAGGCAAGATTCGCACCTGCGACAGTAGCAGCAGCGCGGTTCCGTACTGAAGCGCCTAGAACCGCTCGGCCACACCGACCGGCCCCTGATTTGTATTTTTTTCAGTTGGAATCAAACGCAGTGACAACATACGTATGGCTGGCCGACCAAGATATGGTGACGAAAAATTGGCCCTCTGCCACGACTCGGACCTGCTTTGAAATACTGCGCAACCATATTTTCCTGCCACTGCAGTGTATGATGATGTATCAAAGCTATTAAGGAAGCTCATAAAGTGGTCTGCTATGAAGATATTGTCGCGGCTGGTGAGAGTGGCCGCTAGAGCGTTGTTTAGGCGGGACGAATGGCTGACGGATGGGCGCTCACTCGGCCGGTTGTGGCATCCGGGTAGCGGCAGCCGAACCGAGGGCCCGCTACGTCACAGCAGGGAGACATAAAAGGCAGCGCCGGGAGACAGTGATTGGTGTGCTGACAGTCTCCAGCCCATCACAGGGCCGTCTTGCTGCTGAAGGAGACGTCTCACTTCATACTTCCCAACAATCGGCTAGCCTCCACTTTTGTGCAGTACGTTCCGGGCGCGGACCCTGCAGGAGATGGGGACAGTCCGCGAAACAAAGCGATAGCATTATACTCAGCGCACGTGTAAAGAAGGCAGCTTTTCTTTGGTCGTCAACTTCTGATTGGTCTGAAGCACCCCAGATCAGCGCTAGCAGTCAACTGACTCAGTTATTTGTTGCCTGTTTTTCAGTGCCTTTCTTCCCCCATAGTTTTTACTTCTACGTCTACATCTACATCATACTTCGCAAGCCACTTAATGGTGTGTGGCGGAGGGTACTTTCGGTACCACTATCTGATCCCTCCAACCCTGTTCCACTCGCGAATAGTGCGTGGGAAGAATGATTGTCGGTAAGCCTCTGCATTGTGGGGGGAAGTACTATGTTGTGCGACTCCTCCTGAAAAGTGGTCTCCTGAAATTTCAGCAGTAAATCTCTCCGTGATGCACAATGTCTCTCTTGTAACGCCTGCCAGTGGAGCTTGTTTAGCTAATCCGTAACGCTCTGTCGCCACCTAAACGATCCCGTGAGGAAACGTGACGCTCTTCGTTGAAACTATCTTCTCTATGAATCCTGCCTGATAGGGATCTCAGATATATGAACAATACTCAAGAACCGGGCGAACAAGCGCCTTATAAGCTAGTTCTTTCGTGGCAGAGCTACGTTTCCTTAAGATTATTCCGATGAATCTGAGTCTGGTGTCTGCTTTTCCCACTATCTGTTTTATATGGTCATTCCACTTGAGGTCGCTATGGATAGTTACGCCTACATATTATATGGCAGACGCTGTCTCCAGCTGTTTGTCCTCAATAGTGTAGCTGTACAGTAGTGGGTTTCCTTTCCTATGTATGCGCAATGTGTTACATTTATTTACGTTCAGGGTCAACTACCAGAGCCCGCACCAATCATCAATCTATGCAGGTCGTTCTGCAAATTCTTACTATCTTCGGGCGTTGCTACTTTGATATGGACAACTGCATTATCCACGAATAGCCTTAAAGAGCACCCGACGCTTTTTACTAGATCATGTAAGACGTATGCGCTATATGCTCTGCCTGCAACAGGTAAGACTTAGGAGTGTCTCTGACCAGAGAGCAGTATGTAGTTAGTTGTTGCTTGTCGCTAGTCGGTGTTAGTCTTCAGTACTCTGCGTTAGTCTTCCGTAGTCTGCAGTAGTCGGCGCGTGTCTGCCCTTGTGTGCAGTCTGGCCTGGTCGGGACTCTGGAGGATGAGTATTATTGTAGAAGGTAAAGAAGCAGCCTTGCGCATATCTAGTAATGTATGTTAACTGTCATTCAATTTCTTTTTAAAAAATGCCCCAATAATAATTTTTATAATATAAAGCAATTTAAAAAAAAAGCATTCATTTCAATTTAAAGATTTTATCCAACGGATGATTATTTCTTTCACGAATCACAAAGCATAAGCCAGCATTGCACGGAGCTGTGCCGAAAATTTTTTAGGTAAGAGCAGATATATTCGCAGTTTTTATTGAGGTAAGAATTTTTGCTCTTTTTATTCAGAATACAGGGCCGAGGCGCAGCGCTGCTGTAGTCATAAAATTTACCAGGTTACTGAATTTTTTTTATTATTTTGGTGTTTAGGAATTTTTCTGTTTCGAGCTTACATTCAATGAGAAAAGAATTTTGTGGGTACAGTAAATGTGAATGCATTTCTGCACGGAGACAATAAATCGGAACCAATTTTGTTCAGAGGTTACAATATTTAAAATTCATTTAATTATTATGTTTTTTTGGGGAGGTTACACTTGGCGACATCCGGCCAGGATCGTATTTCTTTGTGAATCTTCTGATAAGTAGACATATATCTGCTCTTATTTACTTAAATGTAGTTTGCATCTGGCGCAACGCATTTACTAATTTGTCACTCTTTCTTTCACAGATCATCGGCAATTTGTTGCTCTTTGTTGTAATTGTGTTTGTTGCATTTTTGCGTTGTCTTTGTTTCATTTGTGCTTAATTTTGATTTGTGAAAAATGTCGCGAAAAACTGTTAACAGTACATCGCGATGTGCAATGAGTGAAATAGCTGACTCGAATAGTTTGACCGATAATACTTGCGACACTCTGTGTAATAGTGATAATCCCCTATTTACAGACAATCAGTGTGTGCGGATTATTAGTAATGATTTTAATACTAATGATCAGCAAATAAATTCAATTGTGTCCTCTGTTAATTTAACGACAATTGAAGACGGGGGACGTTCTGTTACAATGAACGCTACCCAGTTTAACACACCCAATTTGCAAAATTTTAATTGTGAACAGATGAACTTTTCTAACGAAAATGAACAGTGTTCTCAAAATACGACAGATTTATTTGATTCCCAGGTAGTGACTAACAATGCACATCCGATTGGCAAACCTTTTCAAGGATGACAGAATAACCAAATGGTTACACAAAACGTGATAATTGCAGATACACCAACACACAGCATAGAAAATAGAGTCGCTAATTTTGGCTTGGATCAAATTATGGCAGTATTGTTACAGTTTAAGAAAGAATATGACAACAATCACAAACAAATTAATGAAAAACAAGACAACAATCATAAACAACTTAGTGAACGTCTTAAACACTCGAATGATAAGCAAGACAGCAATCACAAACAACTTAGTGATAAACAAGACAACCTTAACGAAAATTTCAAACAACTTAGTGAACAGAATAAACAGCTTAGTGAACAGATTACAGCCGTTGCTGCGCAATGTCATGATACTAACAAGGGAACCTCCCCATTGCACCCCCCTCAGATTTAGTTATAAGTTGGCACAGAGGATAGGCCTTGGAACACTGATCACAGATCAGTCGAGAAAACAGGAAGAAGTTGTATGGAACTATGAAAAAATAAGCAATATATAGAAACTGACAAGTCCATCTGCAAGATAAGCAATATCAAGGACAATCTGAGCTCAGGATCGCCGTGGTCCCGTGGTTAGCGTGCGCAGCTGCGGAACAAAAGGTCCTTGGTTGAAGTCTTCCCCGAGTGAAAATTTTACTTTCTTTATTTTCGCAAAGTTATGATCTGTCCGTTCGTTCATTGACCTCTCTGTTCTCTATAATAAGTTTAGTGTCTGTGTTTTGCGACCGCACCGCAAAACCGTGCGATTAGTAGACGAAAGGACGTGCCTCTCCAATGGGAACCGAAAATATTTGATCGCAAGGCCATAGGTCAACCGATTCCTCCACAGGAAAACACGTCTGATATATTCTATACGACACTGGTGACGGCATGTGCGTCACATGACAGGAATATGTTGTCGACACACCTAACTTGTACACTGGGCGAATGGGTAAAAAAATTCTTCTACCTTGCCCTATTTAGGTTTTCTTGTGGATGTGATAATCACTCCCAAAAAAGTGATGAAAACATAAGAGTTTGTCACATAAACTGCAACATATGAATGCAACAGTTTCACAGTCGCTCAGTTTTTCCTGTGCTCTGTCAAAACATATGTTTTTAATGTTTTCAAATTTTTCCGTGTGTAGACCGTCAAATTCTGCATATGTTCAAGCAAATCTGAGCATGTCCTGGAATTTTGGAGAGCGAAGTTGATTATGTGTGAGTGCTTGAACTTTGATAATTGTCTGAAAACAAAAAATTAAAGTTTTCATTCGAGGGTAGACTTGAACCAAGGACCTCTCATTCCGCAGGTATTCACGCTAACCACGGGACCACAGCGCTCCTGAGCTCACATTCTCGTTGATGTTGCATATCCTGCTCATGGACTACTCAGTTTGTATATTTTGCTTATTTTTTTCATAGTTCCAGACAACTTCTTCCTGTTTTCTCGAGTGATATGTGTTCAGTTTTTCATGGCCTATCCACTGTGCCAACTTATAACTAAATCTGAGGGGGGGTGCGATGGGGAGGTTCCCTTGTAAGGAACAATTACGTGAGGAAATTAAGGCTTGTGCTAGGAACAGTAGTGAAGAAATTAGATCTGTGGCACAAGAATTAAATAATAGACATGCAGCTACAACTAAATTACTTAGAGGCGAAATTAGTGCAGTCGGTAAACAATGCTCTGATAAACGCAACACAGTTACGCGACGAGTTTAAATTAATGTCAGCAGAACTTTCACGCACACTGGATGCAAAAGTAGACGCGAAATTTGACCAACAGAACAGTCAAATTGACGAACGTTTTAATCACCACCTACAAAACAGTGAAACGTGTTACCGTAAATTCATACAGGAACAGAATAAAGTAAAGCAACAAGTCATGGAAACAATTACTGCACAGAGACAGGAAGATAAGCGTAAATTGTTTTCGAAAGAATTAGTATCCTTTCCTACATCTCGTCGACTACGACACCATGAAATAATCGACATTGCGCTGAACAACATCAAACGTGCCGCAGAACGCCGGAGAAGACAGCAAAAACAGGTTTGTACACGCCGCGACTTTCACATTGGACAGAAGATATTAGTACGCACACATTATTTATCTAATAGAGGAAAAAGTAGATGTAGTAAATTTGAGCTTTTATACGCAGGTCCATATTGAATTCGCAGCATTCCTCACCCCAATGTAGTACACGTCGAAACTCTGAGAACCAGAAAAACCAAAGGGAATCACCATATCTGCAATAGCAAACCCTTTATTGAATGAACATACTTTATGATTTATCACACTGTAATGCCATTTCCTGATTTTTTTATGACCACTTATGCAATTATATTCACATGAACGCTTGCTGATGATTATCGTATTTTTTCTTGGCAAGTGCCCGGCAAGGTAAGGTTAACTGGTCGCATTTCTTGTCGTTACACATCAGACCGTGCACATTCTTCCAGATGAACTTACACTTTTTATGACCACTTATGCAATTATATTTATGTGATTACTTACTGATGATTATCGTATTTTTTCTTGGCAAGTGCCCGGCAAGGTAAGGTTAGCAGGTCGCTTTTCTTGTCGTTACATATCAGACTGTGCACATTTTCCATTCTTCATGTATGTATGATTGTTTTACTGTTTTGTTTGTATGCACTATGAAATATTTAAGATGTAACAAACACCAGTTGACTTTGACATTTTGCCTTATGATATCTCAACATCGTAACTATTTTACTTTTTCTTTTTTTTGCTGCTACATTGTGATAGTCTGCGTACATTTTTGCACCTGCACACTGTCTATGTTTTTGACATATTACGTTTTCTGTCATGCTATGCTGTATGCTTAATTATATCACTAGAAACCAGCTTTTATTTAGTGGGTATATGATTTAAATGCAAGGCATTAATCATTGTTCATCATTTTCAGAAAGAAATAACGTGTAAAAGATATAAATTATGGGAATTTCTCCTTCGCAATGAACGAAAGGAGATACAATACCTCGTCACGAAGAGTAAATGGATCAGAATTAACAAGCATTAACAAGAATATACTATACACATCGTATGATAGCAGTCTTAACTAATTTTTTCTTTCAGAATACGAGGCGATTGATGCAGGCTGTCAGACAGAACTACACATCTTAGTTTTAGTGATGAAATATGCTATAAATAAGGAACTCTATACTATGAATAGTTGTATAATGAATAATGAAGTGACTTTTTTGCAGATGGTAATGAATGATGATGAATAGTGATGTAGAATATGCTAATATGGATAATGAAGTTTTTCTTTACAGGTGATGATAATAATGGAGTTATGGTGAAATGAATAATGAAGTTTTTGTTTACAGGTGTTGATAGTGATAAAGTTTATATGGCCACTAAACACACCACTTTTAAGTTTTTCTTTGCAGATGAGGATAATGTTGAAGTTTATGTATTTATGCTATGTAGTTATTTAAGTATTTGTTGCAGTTCGTTTTGACAGTATGTCTTATGTCGCATGGTATGATGACTGAAGGTTTTGGAAAGGACAGCTAGAGAACATATATATTTAATACACATTTCATTACCTGTTAATTCGAAGTTCACTACTTTTCAGCATAATATGCGTTTCTTCTTTCAGCTTAATAATCCATTTTGTATTTTTTGCAGGAGAAATTATTCATGAAATTAATGTGCTATAAGCAGTTGGTCATTAAACCTATGTCATTCATGAATGTGATTACATATACTCTATTTGTTTCATAACCTTGCTACAGCTGACTCATGACGAATGACGTCACACATCTTCATTTGCAGCAATAAGTCAAATGCAAATATTTTTATGCCCCAGCAATTAATTATCGATCCCAACGCAATGCATTGCTAGCACAAAAAAATGTATTACCAGTCCCAAATAATGATACCAATTTAAAAGAGTTATGAGTAATACCGAATGATTTTTTCCAACCACAGACTTGAGTAATAGTTACAGTATGTTACAGTTTAATTATGTCTTATGTCACTTAAATGATGAGTTCTGAGTAATAGTGAATGATATTTTGTAGTAATGCATGCATGCTCTACACTCTTTAACTCCTGTTTTGACTGATGACTTCTGATGTTTTGTAACTGGTCACTGAGTGCCAATAATTATTTTTAAATATATCATATGTCACTTGAATGATGAAAAATGTTTTGTAATATTCAATACTTGCTGGACAATGAATTCCACTGTTTCTTATACTTTAAATTTGTATTATGTCACTTTCATGCTATATATATGGATACCAGTAGCTTGATGCTACACTCATTAACTCCTGTTTTGACTGATGACTTCTGATGATTTGTAACTGGCCAATGAGTGCCAATAATTATTTTTAAATATGTCATATGTCACTTGAATGATGAAAAATGTTTTGTAATATTCAATACTTGCTAGCCAATGAATGCCACTGTTTCATATATTTTAAATTTATATTGTGTCACTTACATGCTATATATATGAATACCAGTAGCTTGATGCTACACTCATTAGCTCCTGTTTTGAATGATGACTTCTGATGGTTTGTAACTGGTCAATGAGTGCCAATGTTCTCTGTAAACAGATAACTTATTAACATTATTCTGTAATACTTCATACATGGTACAGAAATATTCAGTAACTGGGCGATGAGTGCCACTAATTAATCAAATCAGTTGATAAACTAGTAATTATCAATGATGACTGGCATAAGACGTAATGTCCTTCACCTTCTGACCTAATTACCAGAAATTACTACAATATCCGTTTGTCCCGTCTATCCTCATGCTCATGGAGCACTATATTTGGTTTTTGCACTAATTCTACGTTGGTGTACCTTACAAAAACGTGGTGTTGACACGACATGCTGTCCACCACCTTGAGCGATGGAGATGTTATTATGGTCCCACTGTTTGGTGTACCTAATGTACTACCAAAATGATAACATGGAATATTACTACGACATTTCAGTGTCTTGTCTACACTGATTAATACTTCAGGGAAAAGAACTTCAGATTGTCTCACTTGGTGTTGTACTTCTGTAGAAAGATATGGACTTTCAGTGCAGCTGCGTGCAACCTAATGTGCTACAACCATGATGCAATCCTTCCCTTTCCTATCCTAGTTCTTGTAAAATAGTAAAAAAAAATTACAGTGCGTGTGCACTTTTGTCATTTGTTAATATGATTTGTATTCATTGCGTATACATTTTGTGATTTGCTGATGTATTCTGAACTACAGTGCGTGTGCACTTTATGTCATTTTTTAATATGATTTGTGTTCATTGCATATACATTTTGTGATTTGCTGATATGTTCTCAGCTACAGTGCGTGTGCACTTTATGTCATTTGTTAATATGATTTGTACTCATTGCCTATACATTTTGTGATTTCCTGATATGTTCTGAACTACAGTGCGTGTGCACTTTATGTCATTTGTTAATATGATTTGTACTCATTGCGAATACATTTTGTCATTGCTTGATATGTTCTGTACTCAGTGCATGTGCACTATATTTTATTTCATGTTCTGCACTTATATATATGTATATATTCTGTGATTGTAAACTTAGTTAATTAAGAAAAATTTGTTGCTCATGGCAAGTCCAATTGACTCACCATCGCTGCCAAATTTTTGACCCCCCAGTGGAGGGTTATGTAAGAGGTATGCGCTATATGCGCTGCCTGCAACAGGCAAGACTTAGGAGAGTCTCTGACCAGAGAGCAGTATGTAGTTAGTTGTTGCTTGTCGCTAGTCGGCGTTAGTCTTCAGTACTCTGCGTTAGTCTTCTGTAGTCTGCAGTAGTCGGCAGTAGTCGGCGCGTGTCTGCGCTTGTGTGCAGTCTGGCCTGGTCGGGACTCTGGAGGATGAGTATTATTGTAGAAGGTAAAGAAGCAGCCTTGCGCATATCTAGTAATGTATGTTAACTGTCATTCAATTTCTTTTAAAAAAATGCCCCAATAATAATTTTTATAATATAAAGCAATTTAAAAATAAGCATTCATTTCAATTTAAAGATTTTATCCAACGGATGATTATTTCTTTCACGAATCACAAAGCATAAGCCACCATTGCACGGAGCTTTGCCGAAAATTTTTTAGGTAAGAGCAGACATATTCGCAGTTTTTGAGGTAAGAATTTTTGCTCTTTTCATTCAGAATACAGGGCCGAGGCGCAGCGCTGCTGTCGTCATAAAATTTACCAGGTTACTGAATTTTTTTATTATTTTGGTGTTTAGGAATTTTTCTGTTTCGAGCTTACATTCAATGAGAGAAGAATTTTGTGGGTACAGTAAATGTGAATGCATTTCTGCACGGAGATAATAAATCGGAACCAATTTTGTTCAGAGGTTACAATATTTAAAATTCATTTAATTATTATATTTTTGTGGGGAGGTTACAATCATTTATATATTTTGTAAACAGCAACGGTCCTATCACACTTCCCTGTGGTACTCCGGATATTACCTTTACATCTGTCGATTTAGTTCCGTTAAGAGCGACATGTTGAGTTCTATCTTCAAGAAAGTCTTGAATTCAACCTTAGGTCTGCTCCGAGCCGCAGGTCTGCTCCGATAGTCCGTAAGCTCGTATTTCCATTAAACGGCCGTGCGGGACGGTGTCAAATGCCCTACTGAAATCAAGGAACACGGCATCAGCCTGAGCACCATTGTTCACTGCGCCGTGGATCTCATGGAGGAACAGAGCGAGCTGAGTTTTGCAGCATCTCTGCTTGCGGGATCCATGTTGATTTTTATGGAGGAGCTGTTCATTTTCCAAGAACGTCATAATTCTTGAGCATAAAACATGTTCCATAATTCTACAACAGATGACGTCAACGATATAGGTCTATAATTGTGTGGATCTGTCTTAAGGCCTTTCTTAAAAACGGGAATGACCTGCGCTTTTTTCCTGTCGTTAGGTACCTTTCGTTGCTCAAGCGGTCTACGATAAATTACTCCTAGAAGGGGAGCAAGTTCTTTCGCATAATCTTTATAGAATCTTATAGGTATCTCGTCTGGTCCTGAAGCCTTTCCACAACTAAGAGATTGTAGCTACTTTTCAATTCCACGATCATTTAACTCAGTATCTGCCATTTCGATATTCGTACGAAGATCCAAAGGAGGAACAGTGTTATGATCTTCCGTGGTGAAACAACTTTCGGAAGACCGAATTCAGGATTTCGGGCTTCTCTCTGTTATCTTCCGTTCTGGGCCTGTGTGGTCGCTGGGGCAATGAATAGATGATTTGATCCACATATTGGTTTTACATACGACCAAAATCTCTTACGGTTTTTACTCAGGTCGGTCGACAACGTCTTACTTCCAAAATCATTGAACGCTTCTCTCATTGCTCTCTTACTCTCATTTTCGCTTCGTTCGGCTTTTGTTTGTCAGCTAGATTTTTACTTCTCCTAAATCTGAAATGAAGTGCTCTTTGTTTACATAGCGCTTTTCTAACACCATGGCGGACCTTTCCCATCCCTCAAAACCTTACTCGGACCACACTTGTCTAGGACGTACTGAACGATGCCTTTGAATTTTTACCATTTGTTCTCCACATCTTCGTCCTCGTAATCGAATATTTGATGCTAACTGCTGAGATATTCCGGAATTTGTATCCTGTCATCCTTGCTGAGCAAACGTGTCTTCGTACCTTTCTTAACATTCCTTGTAGCTCCCTCTAGTACAATGGAAGTTATTCCTTGATGTCGCAACGCATGTCATGCCATCTTCTTGTCAACGTTTTGCACAGATTCCTCACCTCGCCGGTTCTACGGAAGTCCTCATCATATTCTTTCTCCTGATTTTCAACTGCTCCTCAAATGCTCCGGTTCTGTTCTTTACCAGGTTTGCCGCAGGTCGATGATTCCATTCCGTACAACGCTGTGCTTCAACGTACACACTTTGACATAAAACTCGACCGGCGGCCGGCCGCTGCAGAGGCTAAGTCCGCGCCGATCGCGACATGGGACAAATAAACTGGCCAACTCCGATTATCTGCACAATCTGGCAACACTGTAGACTGCGGCACTTCCTGGAGGAAGTCTTCTCCCATGATAGAGAAACCGTAGGCTGTTTATGCCTATGATCTGGTGGTAGCGTGCGTTGTTTCTATTCACAATGTCTGTGAACCGAGAGCAGGTGGCGCAAAATATTTTTATAGCCTCTTCTGTCTGAATGCTGAAGATGTGAATGTAATGGTAGCACAGATTCAATCTATTTCGCTTTCTGACACACCGATATCAAAATTTTATCCAGTAACCATTTTGCAGCAGATTTCCTGCAGACTATCCTCTTCTGGACGCCGTATGCGTCAAAGCTCCGGGATCCATTTGCTGGCTGCCGGCAGCGGCCGTGGCGACAGCAGGGGCGCTGCAATCCCCCGTTCTTTATCGAAAGCGCCTCCTACCGCTCATAATTTAAAACGCTTTATTATTAAATGTTGCTCCACATAAAATTTCTACGATTTCCATTCACGTTCGAAAGCAGCGGAGACAGACGCCCTGATTGGTAGGTGGGTACTATATTACATTAATCGGCAAGAGCTGAGTATGGCCCGAAATTAATTTTATAGACTGGGACGAAATTAAACCACCTCACTACATTCGATGAATTTATAAATGCTTCATACCTCGTTTCTTTTCCTTTCAAAGTCAATTATTTGTGCGACTTTTGGCCAATTTCGCATGTTTTCGTCAAGCCAGAGTGATCGTCTGTGGTGTAAAGTGTATTACAGTTCTTGTTTCATTCCTTATGGTACGTACGTCAGTGCGAGAAACTGTGTGAATACCTTGCAATGCATGCTCTGTAGCAGTGCAGGAATACTGCACATTTGGAGCATGTACGGATTCTTGAAGTCTTTAACGTTGATCGGAAGTGATAGTTAAGGCCATCAGATTTAAACCAGAAAAATTTATCGGTTTGGAGGCTTCGGAGAACGAAAAGGAATTGCTAACGCCGGTGTTAGAAAACGTCTACAGTTAAATGCTACTGCAAAAATTTAGAAGAGAGGAACTACATTAATTAACATGTGCACTTCATAACAACCTCCTGACAAGTTAGACCTATATGACTAACAAAGCTCAAAATCGTATCGTTGACAGTCGGTTTGAATCTTTTCAGGAACTATTTAACAGTGAAGCACCATGGCATTTGCAAAGCAGACATCCATGATATTAACATAATTTATTAAGTCGAAATTGCGCGAAGATTGATGTGTAAATGCATTCTTCAGTGTCAGTGTCATAATTAAAAAAGGAAAGTCACTGTTTACTGTGATAATTACTTTCAATTGAGCTGTTTACCTTTAGAAGCATATCAGGTACAGGGGTAGCAGACAACTGAGATAAAAAAAGTTGGAAAATTCAACTACATTATTCCTAATCACGGTGTGTAACTCATCCACTAATCTAACCTAGCTTCACATAGTTCCTCACCCCCCCCCCAATCTCTCTCTCTCTCTCTCTCTCTCTCTCTCTCTCTCTCCCTCTTCCTCCCTCCCTCTCTGTGCGACTGCTACGGTTGCAGGTTCGAATCCTGCCTGGGGCATGGATGTGTGTGGTGTCCTTAGGTTAGTTAGATTTAAGTAGTTCCAAGTGTAAGTAGGCTGTTTATGTTTTCTTTATGTAAGTAGGCTGTTCAGGTTGTTATATTGGTAACGCCGCCGCCACGTAGCGCTCTCTGTATGAAAATGAAATCACTGGCTGTGCTGTGTGCAGTCTGTGGCTAGTTTGCATTGTTGTCTGCCATTGTAGAGGGGCAGCTGGATGTTAACAGCGCGTAGCGTTGCGCAGTTGGAGGTGAGCCGCCAGCAGTGGTGGATGTGGGGAGAGAGATGGCGGAGTTTTGTAATTTGTCATGAACTGCTAGATATATGGTGATATTAAGGTAAATACATTGTTTGTTCTCTATTAATATCTTTCATTTGCTAACTATCCCTATCAGTAGTTTGAATCTTTTATTTAGCTGGCAGTAGTGGCACTCGCTGTATTGCAGTAGCTTGAGCAGCGAAGATTTTTGTGAGGTAAGTGATTTGTGAAAGGTATAGTTTAATGTTAGTCAGGGCCATTCTTTAGTAGGGATTCTTGAAAGTCAGATTGCGTTGCGCTAAAAATATTGTGTGTCAGGTTAAGCACAGTCGTGTATAATTTGATAAAAAGGGGACGTTTCACAAGTCCTAGGGGACTAATGACCTCAGATGTTAAGTCCCATAGAGCCTCCCTCCCTCTCTCTCTCTCTCTCTCTCTCTATCTCTCTTTCTATCTATCTATCTCTGTCGCTCTCTGTCTCTCATACCACCTCAATACTCGACCGTGTAACAAAATGAAATGCCGCAGTGTCGACGCAAATATGAGGACCCCATGGCGGAGACAGAGCCCTGAGGCGGCGGGCAGGGACGGCACGGAGACCCGAGCAGCGGCTGAGCGTTGCGAGGGGCCGCTGTCGCCTATTGTGTCGTGTCGGGTGGTGCGTGTTGGACACGTGTAGCAGCGGCTGCTGTGCCCGCACCGCCGGCCGGCCATTGTTTGCTCGCTCCTGTGTATACAGCGGCGCAGCGCTATCAGGACGCAGTTCCGCGGAGGCTCTCGCCACTCCTCTCAACCTTCTCTCCGCCTTTGAAGAATCTCATTCTGTCGGCTACAGCGCACTACTTCGACTTTATCTAAAGCTGTCTGACCCTTAAATGTCATCCTGCAAATATTTATGTAAAATAAGAAAAACTTTCTCAGTATTTTTAACTTCGCGACGAAGTTATAAGTTTACCTAGTAAAAACGATGTTACTGAGTTACTTGCGCTGAAGAAAGGAAGGAAGTAGAGTTGCCCGTCCGGCCTCGTTAGCTGCAAGTGTAGCTAAAGACGAAGGGAGCGAATTTCGATTCCCGCCCACGACGCACATTTTCTCCTCTTCTGGTCGGGGTAGTGCGTTGTCCTTACGTTGGTCAAACTTTTAAAAAAAGTGGAGTTGTTCTGTTAGCTGTTATTAGTCAGAAAAAAACAGGTTTCACCAAATATGTCCTTTCGGGTCTTCATTATAAGTCTCCCGAGGGAAGGATTATAAAACAATAAGTCACAATGTCGTCTGTGTCATATCATATCTCGTGTAGGATTTAATTATTTTATCTAACTCTGGCTCCAATTATCAAAAAATCCATGTTCACACGACTGCCATAACGTTACTGTTTAACACTGCGTCTTATGTTGTTACTTTCTTCAGCTAGTGGTCTCGCGGTAGCCTTCTTGCTTCCCGAGCATGTGGTCGCGGGTTCGATTCCCGGCGGGAATGACTGGGTGTCGTCGTCGTCATCATCATTCATCCCTATTACGGTCGGAGGAAGGCAATGGCAAAACACCTCCGCTAGGACCTTGTCCTAGTACGGCGATGCGGGTCTCCTACATCGTCCCCTACGCTCTGTCAAGGAGTATGGAACCTCATCATCATGTTGTTACAGTAGTAGCGGTAAAGCAGATTTTAATGCGTTTTCAATTGAAAAAAAATCTACTGTAAATGAGTTGAGAAAATAATTTTTATTTTCAAATACAATCACTTGCCCTGTCAGATCAAAAAGTTTCGAGACTGAATTAATAAAAAAAATAGAGAAAAGTTAATTGTTCACATAATTGTTTGCACAGTGGTAGGAGGGAGTGCCATGAAGAACATACTACACACATCAGAAAAAAGTTTTGCATCACCCCAGTTCCCAGAACTCCTGAAGATAGACGTTGACTGTGGATATTGTATCACAGACTCAGTCCCTTTGACTGTTCAGAAATGTCACTAAACCCACCCAAAGATGTAAACAACCTTGCATGAGCAGCGCCTATTAGACGGAGGGGGTCCAACAGCCGATCAGTTCCAGTCATTCCATTAGGAAGGAAGTACACAGCTCATGTTGCCTGTAGTTCAACCATGCCTAGACGGTGAATACCACGGTTCGATCGCGTCCGCATTGTTACCTTGTGCCAGTAAGGGATCTCAACAAGGGAAGTATCCAGGCGTCTCGGAGTAAACCAAGGCGATGTTGTTCGAACATGGAGGAGATACAGAGAGAGAGGCACTGTCGATGATATGCTTCGCTCAGGCCGCCCGAGGGCTACTACTGCAGTGAATGACCGTTACCTACGAATTATGGCTCGGAGGAACGCTGACAGCAACGCCACCATGTTGAATAATGCTTTTAGTTAAGCCACAGGACGTCGTGTTACGACTAAAACTGTGCGCAATGGGTTGCATGATGCGCAACTTCACTCCCAACGTCCATGGCGATATCCATCTTTGCAACCACGACACCATGCAGCGCGGTACGGATGGGCCCAACAACATACCGAATGGACTGCTCAGGATTGGCATCACGTTCTCTTCACCGATGAGTGTCGCATATAATTTCAACCAGACAATCGTTGAAGACGCGTTTGGAGGTAATCCGGTCAGGCAGACCGCCTTAGACACACCGTTAGCGAGTGCAGCAAGGTGGAGATTTACTGGTGTTTTGGTGTGACATTATGTGTGGCCGACGTACGCCGCTGGTGGTCATGGAAGGCGCCATAACAGCTGTACGATACGTGAATGCCATCCTCCGACCAGTAGTGCAACCACATCAGCAGCATATTGGCGAGGCATTCGTCTTCATGGACGACAATTTGCGCCCCCATCGTGCACATCTTGTGAATGACTTCCTTCAGGATAACGATATCACTCGACTAGAGTGGCCAGCATGTTGTCCAGACATGAACCCTATCGAACAAGTCTGTGATAGATTGGAAATAGCTGATCCACAAGTGTAATATAGCGGGTGAAGTCTAATACGGTGGAAAAATATTTATCTTCCTTCACTTCAACACCCCTTCGACTAGAACTGATCTAAACTCTGCATATGTTTGAAAACGATAAGTTGTAGTCCATTTTCCTTTTTTACATAAACTTCTTTTATATTTAGCTAGAAAAGAATCGAATTCTGCTACTAGCTCTAGTGCCATCTCAATGTGTTGACGCAGATCCATAGTCGTCACCGCTGAAAGTATGTATGAGAATGTTTTGGACCAGAGCGGCAACTCGTTTAAACAGGTTTCTCCAGTATTTTACTTCTGTCTGAAGCTGAGATGTTAGTTTCTTATCTATTTTCCTCGTGGTTTTTCCTCTAGCTTTTCAGATTCACACACGTTTCTTATGTGCGTCCGAATCTTCATGAGCAGTTACTCGTGACTTGCCGCTTTTCCAGTCATTAAATCCCTCATTAGGTTTCACAAACTCTGATGTTCCATTAAACAATAAACATAAGACACAAAATACAGTACCCCTGCTTTGAGAGTATAGTACAAATAGTCTTCGTTGTTTACCGCCTTACCTTTATTTCAATACTTCAAAAAGTATATTGCCTAGATGTATTATTGAAATCACAATTCATATTCTTTGCCACATTATCTCGTTTAGCGATATGATCGCGAACGAATACATTTATTGTTCAGTAGGAAGGGTCGTCAGAAAGTGCTCTCTGTCATCATTCCCTTTACAAGCATCACTTGAGTCAACTGAAATGATTGTTTCCGCGCCTTTATTGTTGTTTCTAATATCGCAAACGCCTGACTCAAAAAAACCACACGCTGCGCCATTTTCGATACTGTTCACCACACTTCACTATTGCACTGTGGTGTTTCTAGACCCGAGTCCTAGCTGGAACTATGGAAGTAGCTGGCTGTGTTTGATTTTTTAAATGACGCATCGATTTTTGCACTCTTTCTCACAGTTTCTTACCTTTCGCGAGTTTCCAGTATAGAGCACCACACACACTTCTCCGACTGTCACTCATTTTAATTAATACTAAAATATAAACCACAAACTAAACGAAAGCAAATGTAGTCCTCATAATTTCAAATTAAAAAGAACTACCAACCAAATGGCCGGCTGTTCGAACGACTAGCGGCATTTTCTTTGAATTTGAAGTTTAGTGCGCATTATTGGGTGTTGACACTGGCTGCTCCTACGACTGTATTAGAGATATCTCCCGTCAAAAGGCTTAACAGCGAGTAACGAGGTTTCCCTTCTGTGAGTTATGTTCGCATTTTCTTTTCAAAATCTGTGAATAAAACGCCTTCAAAAAACAGTAACCTCGTGTAAGCCACCCCTTAAAATCCGGCGCCCAGACAGCTCCCTAGTCCGCCTAGATCAAAATACGCCTCTGCGCACAACCATGTGAAACTACTACTTCGAGATACTCACCTCTCGCGTCACAATGGTTTCATTCTCAGTTACGTCATCAAATTAATGATCTTTCATGTGGACATCTGCACTGCGTCGTTTTGTATTACGTTCGTGGGCTATTGATAACAACGAGTCTCGTCGCCCGTGATGACGTTTTCTAAAAATGAATTGTCTCTGTTGCATTCCTGTCACGTCTCGATACGATTCCACCAGTCTTTTTTATTCGGGAGTCAAGGTGTGCGGGAAAGACTTAACATATATATTTCCCTTCTACAAAACATCCTGGAGAATATCTTGAGCACTTGATGTAGAGATGTATGTCCACTGCTATTTTGCAACCCAATAACGATTACATAACTATTACGGTCTCACGTCCACTATTTTACGCTACCTGCCAAGGACTGACAGGCTGAATGCACATCTGTTTACAGTTATTGGTTTAAGCTGACGTCGTTTGTACGCCAGTAATAAAATGAGTCTCAGAACGTTTTGGACGGACGGTGTATAGGCTTTAGATTTGCAGTTACGACTGTCTCAGTCATCTTCTCATGAATGTGCTCACAGAAGAACCATCCACAACGGTGGAACGAAAACCTTAATCTCCTGTGCAGCACATTCATCTTAAGGTGACCAATTGAGACAATCGAAACCGTAGTCGTCGCCATCATTATCATCATCATCACCATCATCACCATCTGTGAAGGAGACCGCATATAAGACACCAGTGCCATCTATTCTTGAATACTGATAGATGTTTTGGACCTGCACCATGTCAGACATGGAAGCACTTCAGAGGCGGGCTGCTATATTTGTTACCGGTAGGTTCGAACAACACACAAGTGTCAGGGAGATGCTTCGGGAACTCAAATGGGAATCCCTGGAGGGAAGGCGCCGTTCTTTTCGAGGAACACTTTTGAGAAAATTTAGAGAATCGGCATTAGTAGGTGGCTGCAGAACGATTCTACCGCCGCCAAAACACATTTCGCTTAAGGACCATGAAGATAAGGGGAATCAGCTCTCATCCGGAGGCATATAGACAGCTGTTTTTCCCTCGCTCTATTTGCGTCTGGAACAGGAAAGTAACTGACCAGTAGTCGTGCACGGTATCGTCAGTAACGCACCGTACGGTGCCTTGCGGGTTAGGTATGTAGATGACGTTGTTGATCATCATCAGCAGCAGCATCTTCCATTCAAGGATTACGGAATTGCCTGTTCCAAACTCACAAACAAAATCATACCCACCTTTTCCAAGGGCTTCCAATACAATATCTCTTTTCCCATTCGGCATGTAGTTCGGCATCTTCTGGGGAATTCTATGCCTTTGCATACTCATGACGTGTTGTCTCCAGATTTCACGATACTTTTAAATTTTTTCATTCATGTTGAAAATATTTCATTCTGTTCTAATATATCTTCATTTTTAATCACGTCTTTTCTTGTGCCGTTCTTCGTTCTTCTTAGCAACATTATCTCAGCTAACTGAATTTCACGTCCTCTTTTTTTCTTTTGTCTTTTTTTCTGTGGTAATGCAGCTTTCGCTTTTCTTTGGATAAAATTGAAAGCACCATCACATTATAAAATTTCATGATAATTTCTGTGTGGGCCTATGTTCTGCTAACGGTACCACATACAACTTGGAATTCGTTTATTTTATCTTCAGTATCAGAGTCAAAACCACATCTTATACCGTAGCCTAGAATTGAGCTTTTAAAGATCTTTTCCACACGTTAAGTACGCAAAACAATTTCTGGTCTGACTGGATATTTTCCTCGGAATGCCATTATTTACGTCTTATTAGGAGAAACTTGAATGAACCTGTATTTCTTGCATGTTTCGTTCAAGTGGTATACTGATATTTGGAGATCATCATGACGATAAAACCTACAAACAGAAGCACATCCACGTATTCCTCATTCACTATCTTAATTTCTTCATTTCCTTTACATTCGCATTTGCGAAAAATGTAGTCAGTTCAAATATTAAAAACGGTAGGTTTCATAATTATTTCTTTTAATTGATTTCTATCTATGTTTATTAGAGTGAGTATATTTTTGTAACGGTTTTTCATTACCTCTGTTATGTGACGTGACTTAGGCTGCACAGCGCTCGCATTGCAGCCAGGAAACTGCAAAATTACTGTGAAACTAACAAACAGTGTAGCATACAGGGCTGGTTCAACTGGAGACAAATGAGAAAATTTTAAAGGACAAATGGTTTGACATTACGGGTTATACCTCTTTGTAAACGTGGTATGTTCGAGGATTCAGCAACAAAGAGAGCGAATTAAATCAACAAAGCAAAGTACACATATAAATAATAGCATCAAGTAAAAATAAAGAAAGAAGAACTAAAGATTTTACAGGCTACTGGAGGCGTACAGTAGCGTCTCACAGAACAGTAGCCTAAAAACATATAGGTCGGGAAATAGGTTTCATGAAATCCGTTTTAAGATACGAAATGCTGGTGGAAATCGTCATATGCATTTTAATCAATGTAGAACAAGTGGATCATGTTGCGCGACGTATTCTTCCAGAATGTATTGTTCAAAAGTTTTATTCTGCTTCATGTTTATATAGCATATTCTCGGTGTTCAAACTGCGTGAAATTTCAGTGAAAACTCGGTCTTCCGGGTGTTTCCACCATGTTTATTGCCAGGTGATTACTTACTATCGGAACCTTTCTGTCCCTCTTACCTATTGGCGATGTGTCTCCCGACAGGCTAAGGAACGTCGCCTGTAGTGCGGGACTTAGTCGGTGAAACAAGGAATTCGGCAGGCAATAAAGTGGATCCCCCTGCCCCTACGGAATTCTGGAGTGGAAGTGCAACGGATGCTATACCCGATGTACAATATCGACGCGTTTGTTTTATTATTCCTATATTAAGAGTACTTACACAGTTTCATTAATGTAAAGTTTTCCATGTATAAGATCTGTCAGATTCTTGTTTTCATATTACGTGCGAAGTTGGATGACGTATTATGTGTGGCCCTAATGAAGTCTGGTGCGAAGAAGCGAGCATTAGGCTAGTTACGACATGTATAAATGCTCTGTACAGCTACATGATGGCTGAAACTGCAATCTGTCTTCGCTGATTTCGTTAAGATGGCTGGTGGCTTCATCGTTTTTTGCGAAAACATTAAACAACAGATTATTGACGTTCATAGGTGTCAAACTAGCTTAAATCCAACAGCTTTTCTGTAAAGTAAAAATAAATTTGGAACATGTCCAGGTGAGATAAATCATCATCATCATCATTTCCTATGGGCCTTTGTCCCGCTTCAACGCAGGGTCTGCCGAGTAACTAAGGATTTGGCAGTGTTCGTTGCAGAGGGTGGCCAGATGCCCTTACTGTCACCACCCCGAACCCCCCTTCCCACCCCCCCCCCCCGCCCCCCCCCCCCAGGACGAAATTAGTGCAACCCAGCTGTCTGCATCTAGTGTAAGCCATGAAACACTGCGAACTTTTTCAAATGTCTGCGAGTCGTGTAACTGAGGCGGAACGTGGGACCAGCCCGGTATTCACCCAGTGGGATGTGGAAAAGAGCCTAAAAAACCACTTCCAGGCTGGCCAGCGTACCGGCCCTCGTCGTTAATTCGCCGGGCGGATTCGATCCGGGGCCGACGCGCCTACCCGAGTCCACGAAGCAGCGCGTTGGCGCTCTCGGCTACCCTGGCGGGTGTGCAGGTGACATAAATACTTTCAGTTTATCCACAATCGCCGATCTTCAGTCATGTTTGATTGTAGAGCGATCATTTATTAAATTCAAAAGACGCACAAGGCAATTAGACGTACTATGGAACAAAATTATTGTATAGTGACTAATCATTCCTCACCGTAATTAACTAAAAAGCTACATTCTTCCGGTATTTAGAGCTCATACAGCACCTCCTCTGTAGTCAGAAATCGCATGAAGAATTTCCACAACTTAAATCACTTACGATCACAAGTTCTTTATTTCGCCTTGATACACATTTTCCTCGCGTCATTCAAATTCTTTTTTTCTTGCACTCCATGGCCAGAAAATCTCGCGCCAACCCTCTTTCTCTTTCCGTCCTTCCAGCTTCCTTCAAATATCCATTCCTACGATTGTAGACATAGAGTAATCTCTCTGGGCACAAAAAAAATGGTTCAAATGGCTCTGAGCACTATGGGACTTAACATCTGTGGTCATCAGTCCCCTAGAACTTAGAACTACTTAAACCTAACTAACCCAAGGACATCACACACATCCATGCCCGAGGCAGGATTCGAACCTGCGACCGTACCGGTCGCGCGGTTCCAGACTGTAGGGCCTAGAACCGCACGGCCAATACTGGTACAGCAATAACCTGTGTGACCGCCGAATGTTGAATGGGCACAGAACCCTTACAACAGAATATATAGGGTGTTCGTAAATTCCCTTACAAACTTCTAAGACTTGTAGAGGACAGTGAATCTATAATTTTTTGCGTAGGAACTAACGTCCGGGAAAATACCATATCCATGCTACAGCCATTAGAAAACATGTTTGCTAAATAATATGCAAATGGTGGTAATGGGTGGGATGGTTACGTGGGATAGGCTGATGTCATTGGACGTCTCCTACTTCTCTGACCTGGTTCAAGCCTTATTCGCATGTCTGTGGGTGTTAGAGCAACATGGTTGAGTACATGTTTGCAGAACACACCGAAATGGCGAAGCTCACGATAATGGAGCATATGCTCGTCGCCTTTATCATGATCGTTATGTACAATGTCCGACTCCATCTCATACCCTTTTCGTCACAATTAAGCAACGGCTTAAGAAAGGGGTACCTCCACCGTCAGCAGGCATGATTGTGGTGCTCCAACCAGACGCCACACACCAGAGTTGGAAGAGACCGTACTGTGTCAGATGAAGAGAACATGTCGATGAGTACACGAGCAATTTCTTTGGCTACTAATGAATGGAATTGTGACACAAGTTGTATTGTCTAGGAAGCCAACATACTCTGATCGCCATAGAAACTATCAAACCAGTCGTATTAATGTGTTTTATTACAAAAAGAAAATTACAATACTTAACTTTGGCAATTACACAAATGCGTCGCAGGCAAAGGGCGATATAGAAAATAATCAATCTTCTTCAGTACAGAAGATCCCAAATCTGTGCTACATAGAGAGCACAAGCCAAGTGACTAGAGCTGACGCTGCTCTCGAAGTCCCTAATCTTGAAGCTGCTATTGAACTGGGCCGTCACCAATAGGTCGCGGCGCTTACGTCCTCTCCACATAGGAGCCGCTGCTGTCGTCAGTCAGCATAGAATTGGCTGACTTCTTCTCACAGCCTTCTCTTCCCTGTCGTTCCCGACTGGCTTGCCGACACTTGACTTTACGCCGTAACACAAGTGGTATTCAGAATATTATATACTCTCTCCCCTCTACAAGTGCTAGAAGCTTATAACCGGAATTTCCGAACATCCTGTGTACATGTACGTCACTCTCCTATGAACAAATTTATTTACTTCAGATCTTAGACCATGAGGTTGGTTGACAGCAGCTCGCCATGGTTTCCAGTCTCCGGCCTTTATCTTGAGAGCGGTATCAGTGGTGCAGGTGGTATCCTCCATTAGCTGTTTGACATCTTCCAGTCTCGATCTGCCTCTTATGTTCTTCCCCTCTACTGTCCTTTTAGTCATACTTTTAATGACAACATCATGTCTCAGCAGATGGCCGATCCCTTCTGTGTTGGATAAGCTTTGAAAGACATGGCTTCTCTTCCTCCAGTTTTGTGGAGCAGAATTCGATACCTTGTCAACCCGGGCGTCTTTAGCATTTGCGATAGTACCACATCTCGAAGGCTATTATTTGTTGTCCTTCTGCTTCTCCGAATGTCTATGTTTCACTTCCATACAGCTGTACACTCCAAACAAGTGTCTTCGTGAGATCTTCCCTGAAATATTTGTCTATGCCGCTGGACGTGAAAAGGTTACTTCTCTTGTTAAAATCGGCCTTCGCCTGTTAGATTCGGCTTGCGATATCCGTCTTTGGTCTGCCAAATGATGCAGTTTACTCGCTAGGTAGGCGAAGAATTCGACAGTCTCTAGTCGCTCCCAGTTAAGTGAGCGTTGGGAAACGGTGTTTCGTCTACTCACAACTAGCGTTTTTGTTTTAGCTTCATTAATTCTCACGTTACAGAGCGACCTGAGGGTGGTTTCCATTCGGGCAAGCATCTTCACTTAACACTGCGATATCAGCGGCAGATCACAACATATCCATTTTTTTACCATTGACTTTAATTCCTCCTGTAACTCCAAGTTTTCCTCTGAGTGCTTCTGTTGCCCTCCGAATACATCCATTGAATAAGACAAGAGACACTGCGTAGTCCTCTCGGACAGCCTGCATAACAGTAGCTACTTCTTCATGTTCTCCACTTCTCCACACCCCGTCATAGCTACCTCATCTTTACACACTCTCTTTACTACATTCTGTCCTCACATTTAATGAAACTCTCTCTCAGAAACTCGAAAAGCTGTCGCCAGCCTACCCTGCCAAATGCTTCTTCTGAGTCGACGAGGTCTTTAGTCTTTTCTCAAGAATTAATCGTAAACCGAGTATTTCTTCTAGTGTGCCCACAAATTGGTCGTCGGTGATCATTGCATCTGCCCTTCAGTCCGCCTTAGAACGATAAAAGTCAAGATCTTGGAGGCATGTTTCAACAAACTGAGGGTCCAAAAGTGTTCATATCTGTTTGCAGATACTTCATTTGGTATGGGCACTGTACAACATTTTTTTAGGTTGTTGGGAGTTCCACGGTTTCCTGTACGAGCTTTTGTGAGTTGGAATACTCCAACATGTAGCTGTTGTCCAGCAGCCTTGATGAGCTCTGTTGGCATATCATCCACTCCAGCAGCTTTCCCAGGTTTTAGCTGTCTGAGTGCAAGATCGAACTCATTGTGCAAGAGTCTTCTGGAGCGCCTTCCTCAGGATCCTCGTTTCACATCGTCATTATTTCATGTATTCAGCTTTTCGAACTATTCCTTCCACCTTTCTGCGATGACTCTTATCTCATATAATACTATTTCACATTCGTTTTCGACTCCACCGCATTTCATTCAACTTTTTCCAAAGAATTGTTTAATTGATTTATAGTCATATTTCACGTTCCCTGCCTTGATCATGCCATTCATCTCTTTGCATGGTTCCTCCAAAAATTGTTTTGCAGCCTTCATTGATTCTCGGTTGATTTCATACAACACAGATAACGTTAATAAAAGAAAGAGAAAAAATTATGTAAATAAATACGCCAGGAAAATTGCATTTCAAAGCTGACTGATGTACCAAGTTATGTGCACGAATCATTTTTCATGATCTTTGTTATTTTAGAAGGAGAATTTTCATATTTGAGTCCGTATGTGATAATTTTTTCCCTTGGAAATATCAGCTCTATAGTTAAAATTTTTCATTTCTTTATTTCTTTGGCCACTGACAGTTTCGAAGTCGCGATCCCATTGGAGCGTTCATTCTCGTTCAGATCAGCCAAGCTTCAGTGTTAAAACCTGATGTCACAACTGTCCACAGTTAGACTAAAAGATTTCTTGGATCAAGCTGGACGAGAATCAGGCTGCGATCCCGGAGCAAACAGTGATCAAAGAATAAAAAATTTTAGTTCTCCAACTGTACTTTTTAGGGGAAAAAGTATCATTTGTAGACATCAACGGACAGAAGACACTTATTCAAAACAGAAGCAAAACTGCTGCTTCATTTACAGTGAAAACGGTAACGATCGTACGGCTTACAATCACTTAATGCAGTCAAAAAGTGGAAGGAAGTGTTTCCACACGTTTTTCTGCCAGTTAATGTAAAAGAATTCAGTAAGCAGATATTTAATTTATTCATATTGATTTTAAACAAAAATTATCAGTAATAAGTGCCAATGAAATAAACATGTACCCACATTTGTGTTTAAGAAATGACTACACAAGCTATATATGTTTCTGCTGCTTCCTTAAAGTCTTATTGGATAGCATAATCCAAATGAGAAAGAAGAGATGATGAATTACGATAGGATGCTGCACATTCATTCTAACAGGTTTGATGATTACAGTCACACAAAAAACTGTACGTATCCAGACGCAGTTTGTCGGACCTGTTAATTGATACATAAGATATATAATTACCGTTATTTGCAAATATTACACATTGGAATGCAAATTATGTAGCTAATATGTAACTTAATGACTGAGCTTTGACGCAGTAAGTGGCTCTGCAGCCAACTGGCATATGATTACCTAGAAGTTAACTGCCCTGATTATGACATCATTTAATACCGATGACAAACTTATTGCCTTCCTTAAATAGTGTAACCTGCCAAAGAAGTAGACCGACGCTGCTCATAAAGCTTATTACTGGTTAATATCTCAGACACTTCCATTGTTGTATGTTGAGATGACAAAGCGAGAACGACATGCATAATTAGCTCTTTATTCTCTGTCACATTCGCATGTGATTCAGATGGCGTATAAAGTTTCCTTTTTCCTCTTGTTTCTCCATCGCTACGAGCTTCGATGTAAGTACGCGAAGCGCCTTCAGACTTCCAGGATACATTGCGTTCTCGATGCAGTTGTTTCTAGTACTTCGTTCTTTTCCTGTGGCAGCGGGGGCCATTTAAGCAGATTTTTACTGAGACGCAGTGCCGAATGAAGAAGACTCGTCCTGGGTTTGGGGCTTTCTCCGTCGTGTTGTTTAGCTACAATCTAATCAACAGAAGTGGAATATTACGGCAACAGTTTGAGGGCCATCCGGCACGCAGAACTACCCAAGGGTTGTGGAATGGCACTGGCAAGTGCCACAACGCTCGAACGCTCGCAGTGCATCGTCTCTCTCATTGTGCATTAAAACACTGTTCGTTCATTACCCGTTTTCTGTCTTACTAATTCTTGAATATTCACGGCTCCCCATCAAAACTGCAACACCATAAAGGAGGAACGCAACACAAATCATATTCCCATGAAGTATACTATACGCTTGGAGATGCGTATAACTAGCCGTTCGCCGCAACCCCACCAGTTAAGGAAGAAGTAATCTCATCTACATTCTAGTATAGGGAGCGACTACGCAGTAAGTTCCTCTTTGTAAATAGTAAATGAATATTGGACCTCAAGGTTGCAATAAAGTGGACAGAAAAACGATCGATCATTTACCAAGGTTATCAGATATGTTTTATGCAATGAAACAAGAAGTTCGAAAAACTTACAGATAAAGTGCACAAAAACGACGCCCTTCTGAATACAAAACGAGTATTGGTGAACCTTTCGACAGAGGAACGCAATGAAGCTGTCGCATCACTTCTAGGCAAAGAACTGAACTTCGCAACAACACATACGCTGAAGATCAAAAGGAACTGGTACACCTACCTAATGTTTTGTAGGGTCCCCCCGCTAGCACGCAGAAGTGTCACAACACGACGTGGCATGGACTCGACTGTCAGACGTAGTGCTGGAAAGAACTGACACCATGAATCCTGCAGGGCTGTTCATGCATCCGTAAGAGTACGAGGGGGTGGAGATCTCTTCTCAACAGCACGTTGGAAGGCATCCCATACATGCTAAATAATGTTCATGCCTGGGGAGTCTGTGGCCAGCGGAAACGTTTAAATTCAGAATAGTGTTTCTGGAGCCACTGTGTAGTAATTCTGGGCGTGTGGGGTGTCGCATTGTCCTGCTGGAATTGCCCACGTCCGTCGTAATGCACAATGGACATGAATGGATGCAGGTGATCCGGCAGGATGCTTACGTACGTGTCACCTGTCAGAGTAGTATCTAGACGTATCAGGGGTCCCATATAACTCCAGCTGCACACGCCCCACACCATTACAGAGCCACCACCAGCTTGAACAGTCCCATGCTGACATGCAAGGTCCATGGGTTCATGAGGTTGTCTCCAATGTCGGTGTGACGGGCCCAGACTAGGCTTAAATCTTTGTGTCGTTCAGTCATCAAGGGTAGAAGAGTGGGCCTTGGGCTCCGAAAGCCCATATCGATGACGTTTCGTTGAATAGTTCGCACGCTGATACTTGTCGATGGCTCAGCATTGAAATCCTCAGTAATTTGCGGATGGGTTGCACTTGTGTCACATTGAACGATTCTCCTCAGTCGTCGTTGGTTCCGTTCTTGCAGGATCTTTTTCCGGCCGCAGCGATGCTCTACCGGATTCCTGATGTACACTGTACACTCGTGAAATGGTTGTACGGGAAAATCCCCACTTCATCGCTACCTCGGAGATGCAGTGTGCCATCACTCGTGAGCTGGTTATAACACCGCGTTCAGACTCACTTAAATCTTGATCACCTGCTATTCTAGCAGCAGTAACCGATCGAACAACTGCGCCAGCCGCTTGTTGTCTTACATAGGCGTTGCGGACCGCAGCGCCGTATTCTGCAATTTACATATCTCTGTATTTGAATACGCGTCCCTACATTAGTTTCTTTGGCGCTTCATTGTAAGAGAATTCCAGTTGAAGAACTTGTCAGTGCCATCGGTGCATCTTTGTTTCCTCTGGAAGGTTCATGCTGGATAAGGAAGACTAGATGCATCGATAATTCTAGGGAAAATGAAATCGTCCAAAAGCAATAAATCGTGGCAGAGGTTTTGTCATGCAGGTCAGATGTTCCCGCCTCAACATCTTTAAACTCACTCGCCCAACAACGCACAGTTCTAACATCAATACAATCACCATAAACTGCTTTCATTCTCCGATGAATCTCCTTTGCGGTGACACCTTCTGCTGTCAAGAACTCAATGACTACACGTTGATTGGAATACTTTCTTTCAAATTCTGCATGTGGCAGGGGTAAAATACAGAGAGCGAAAGGCTATTTACAATTTGTACAGAAACCAGATGGCTGTTATAAGAGTCGAGGGGTATGAAATGGAAGCAGTGGTTGGGAAGGGAGTGAGACAGGGTTGTAGCCTATTTCCGATGTTATTCAATCTGTATACTGAGCAAGCAATAAAGGAAACAAAAGAAAAGTTCGGAGTAGGTATTAAAATCCATGGAGAAGAAATAAAAACTTTGAGGTTCGCCAACAACATTGTAATTCTGTCAGAGACAGCAAAGGACTTGGAAGAGCAGTTGAACGGAATGGATAGTGTCTTGAAAGGAGGATATAAGATGAACATCAACAAAAGCAAAACGAGGATAATGGAATGTAGTCGAATTAAGTAGGATGATGCTGAGGGAATTAGATTAGGAAATGAGACACTTAAAGTAGTAAAGATGATGGTCGAAGTAGAGAGGATATAAAAAGTAGACTGGCAATGGCAAGGAAAGCGTTTCTGAAGAAGAGAAATTTGTTAACATCGAGTATAGATTTAAATGTCAGGAATTCGTTTCTGAAAGTATTTGTATAGAGTGTAGCCATGTATGGAAGTGAAACGTGGACGATAAATAGCTTAGACAAGAAGAGAATAGAAGCTTTAGAAATGTGGTCTTACAGAAGAATGCTCAAGATTAGATGGGTAGATCACATAACTAATGAGGAGGTATGGAATGGAATTGGAGAGAAGAAAAATTTGTGGCACAACTTGACTAGAAGAAGGGATCGGTTGGTAGGGGATATTCTAAGGCATCAAGGGATCACCAATTTAGTATTGGAGGGCAGCGTGGATGGTAAAAATCGTAGAGGGAGACCAAGAGATGAATACACTAAGCAGATTCAGAAGGATGTAGGCTGCAGTACGTACTGGGAGATGAAGAAGCTTGCACAGGATAGAGTAGCATGGAGAGCTGCATCAAACCAGTCTCTGGACTGAAGACTACAGCATACAAAAACAACGTTGCTTAAGCCAGTACTTGCCGCATACCAATGCTGCCAATTGTTGAAGAGTTACGAAGGTGGAGTCATTCCTTTTCAGACAACCCTCGTACAAATAAAATTAAAATTATGTTTTATTATATTAACAGCAGTGACTTAGCGTAAGACTCAGTGGCATGATTATTTCAAAAGTGGTTACAGTATTGGTATGAGACACTGTGTGACGCACTACCGTGTCATAGTTGCATGTCCAATCATTAAAACGAATGCGACTCACCAAATGTTTCACTTATTCCAGTGGTTGACGGATCAATGAATGAAAACGGTACTGTTACTGGAATCAGGATTAACGGTACCGTGGCGAAGGTACGTTCCCTCTGCAAAAACATCAATGCCCATCCGTCGCCGGTACTGACGCATACTTCCAACAATCTGCTATGGCGGTTAAGTCAGCCGTGCGTGGTCGAACGTGAAGAACAAGAATATCGCTCGTCAGCACTCGGACACGGTGAAGTTCCATCCACCGTCTGAACTCAGAGCGACATTTCACATTCCACACCCAAACCAAGAGTGTCTGTCTCTACGTGTTCCTGCTGCCGTCTCTGCTGTTTGCAATCGCCAATCGGGAAAAATGTTCCTGTTTTCCACCAATTGCGTGAAAAAAGCCACGTTTATTAAATGCCCACTACAGAATGTCTCCAGACGCAGGCCAATCAGAGTACATCTTCCCCGCCAGTTTGCTCTAGAAATTTCCGACTGACGTCAGTAGTCGATGAGCAAATCAAAAAAAATTGTTCAAATTGCTCTAAGCACTATGAGACTGAGGTCATCAGTCCCCTAGACTTAGAACTACTTAAACGTAACTAACCTAAGGACATCACACACATCCACGTCCGAGGCAGGATTCGAACCTGGGACCGTGAAAGCAGCGCGGTACCGGACTGAAGCGCCTAGAACCGCTCTGCCATAGAGGCCGGCGATGAGCAAATCAGAGCGTTGTTTGTACACTTCTGAATTTCCAGAAGCCTAACCAACCAGGACATTCCAAGACTTGTGATTTCTCACCATAAATTATTAGGTGGCAGCCACCATTTGGACTACCGCTCTCAGCCTTCTACAGAGCCGAACCGCGAACCCCATCTTAACTTGACTGACACTGGCCTCCGGTGAGCCATCTGATGTGGCTCCTGACACGCGCAAGCCGGAACAAAGCCTTCGAATGCCGCTTGGTCTCGTCTTTCAGACGTCTGTGTGGACTGAGCGGTTCTCACGCATTCTCAGAAGGAACTACAAGCCTCGGCTGACAACCGCCAGCCTTAAATAACGTCATGAGACTTTTAGCAAGATGAAACTAAAGTGACCTGCCTATGGCCAGTCGTGACTAGAGGCAGATGAATTTGGCATATAAACGGAGGGAGTCGAGCTGGACTGCTTGTACCTTGCAGTATTTCATCAAAAATCCGGCGCTGTGATAATTTGGTCAGTCCAGAAAGAAAACAGAACAACAACGTCTGCCGGAATACAACTCATTTTTAATCTTCATTCTGTAGCAAAGAACGGCTCCTGTTCGTTGTCCCCTATTCTGCACCTCCACAGCATCTGCACTAGGCTTCCGTGTAGTGTGCCCTGCGGGTTGTGATACTGCAAGGCGGCTCGTACGTTCTTTCATGCAACAGAATTTCACACAAATGATTGATAAAAGGTTTTCACAAAAATGATTAATAAAAGGTTTTTGTTTCCACATGTCGCCAGATATTTTCAACATACTATTCTGGTTTAACGTTTTGAATTAATACTTTGCCGAGAAATAAAAAGCGAATACCGGACCATGACACTAGAGATGTGTGGCAAGTCTCGAATCATCAGGATATTAAAGGAAGATCCGTGAGGATATCAGCAACAGAGTGTGGGCAGACCAGCAGCTGCAGAGACTCGCAAGGTTACCATCACCAACACCGGCCCTAAGGCATTCTTACTCTTCCGAGGCTCCAACGGACAGAGCTCTGTGTCCAAGTATTCTTCTCCAAGTCTCCAAGCTAGCAGAACTGTCTCTCAAAGGTTCTGCCCTCACTCTTCTTTCCCCACGAGTTGCAGGTTTTACATTCTCCACCCAGTGCGGTGTGGTATTTCAAACTCGTGGCTTCTCCGAAAGCCTCTTGATGCCATTTTGTTCAGCCGCCATACAGGTCTTCCCAGAAACATGTTGTGATAGGCATTTCCGTGTCTCGCTGCGACATGCTTCTGGGCACGGGAAGAGTCCTTCTGGGATCACTAGGTTCCCATCGACCACAATTTTGTTTCTGCTTCTTTGGCATAGTTGTTCCACATTGTCGCTTTTTCACAAAAATAATTGCAGCAACAAGAAACACTATTCCATTTATCATTTGCTGACGAATTGTTCCCGCAGTGTTACACGTCTAAACATTCAGCTTTCATTATGTCTGCCTCAGCGCCCACAAAACATCAAAGATGCAAATTTCTCTGCCAGACCGCACACAAGCTAATCCGGAACGAAGCTATCCCGTTGGTTCTCACTACTCTGCAATGCTGTTGGTTATTCCTGTGTGGGGCCGAAACGATAGCTGTCCGGATGCTCGCTGGCAAGTCAGCCCGTGCGTACGCCCGTTTAGCCCGTCCAGTCTGCACCTCACAATCTACGTCTGCACCTGCATTTAACGCTGGCCTCATCTACATCTTGAAGTGTCACGAAGTTTCGTGTAACCTTCCCAAGTGTGTAGGTTAAACTAAGGTTGCCAGAGTTATTTCGTTATAGCACAGGCAGTCACATGGACTTTTACATTCCCACGCAAGAAATTTAATGAAAATAATTTAAAAATACATTCATCACAAACACAGCGAACACAAATTGTCTCATCTAGTGGTAGACTTAGAAATCATGAAGCTCATGTTCCTTGAAAGCTCTTTGTCTCGGGAAGTGAGCGTCGTGAATACATTGTCTCAAACTAATTACATATTTCTGCATTTCCAGTTAGCTTTTAATACGGTTCCTCACAAGAGGTTTCTAATGAAATTGAGTGCTTTTGAAGTGTCGCCTCAGTTGTGCGACTGGAGTTGTGATTTCCTGTCACAAAGGCCACAGTTCGTAGTATTGGCGAAAATAAAAGCGAAATTGACATCTGGCGTTCCCCAAGGAAATGTATAGACCCTCCGTTGTTCCCAATCTGTATAAATGGCGTAGCAGACGATCTGATCATCTTTCTTACATTGTTTGCAGATGAACGTGTCATTTACTTCTAGTAAAGTCATCAGAAGATCAAAACCGATTGGAAATTGATTGAGACTCTATATATGTATGGTGCAAAAGTGACAACTGACTCTAAATAACGAAAAATATGAGGGCATCCACATGAGTACTAAAAGGAATCCGTTAAATTTCGGTTACACGATAAATCACACAAAGCAAAAGCCTGTCAATTCAACCAAACAGCTAATTACGAACAACTTAAATTTGAATGATCGCATAGATATTGTAGTGGGTAAGGTCGACCAAAGACTTCGTTATATTAGCAGAACGCCTAAGAAGACTGCTTACACTACGCTTGTCCGTCTTCTGGTATAGTACTGGTATGCAGTGTGGGATCCTTACCAGGTAGGGTTGGGGAATGAGATCGGAAATATTCAACAGATGACAGCTCGTTTTATATAATCGCAAAGTAATAGAGAGAATGTCACTCATATCATACACGAGTTGGGATGGTAATCATTAATATAAAGGTATATTACGTTGCGGCAAGATCTTTTCACGAAATTTCAACTCCAAGTTTCTCCTCCAAGTGCGAAAATATTTTCTTGACGGCCACCTACAGACGAAGAAATGATCGTCGAAATAAAATGAGAGAAATAAGACCTCGCACGGAGAGATTTAAGTGTTCCCTCTCCCTGCCCGTTTTCGACAATGGGACGGTGGAGAAATAGTCTGAAAGTGCCAGACACTTAAATGCGAGTTGCAGAGCAGTCATGTAGATTTAGATATCAAAGTTCTCTGCATCAGATACTTACTCAACCTGCACTTACTACATGAAAGAAACCTGTTGAATTTTACGGTAAACAATGCTAATGAGTAGCTTACTAAATAACTTGTGTTTAAGTAGACTGTCCTTCATACACTCTAAGAGAAAAAAACGACAACCACGAAAAAGTTATCCGAATGGAACGGAAATCGGTAGATGTGGAGTACACGCAGAGACAAACAAATGATTAAAATTTCAGAAAAACTGGATGATTTGTTCAAGAGAAAGAGCTCCACAAATTGAGCTTGTCAATAACGTGCTGTTACACCTCTGACCCTTATGCAAACAGTTATTCAGCTAGGCGTTGATTGATAGTGATATACCGTGCCAAGTTATGTCCAATTCGCACGTTAGATCGTCAAAACCCTGAGTTGAGTCGAGGGCCCTACCCATAATGCTCCAAACGTTTTCAGTTGGAGAGAGATCCCGCACCTTGCTGGCCAAATTAGAGTCTGGAAAGTACGGAGACAAGCAGAAGAAACTCTCGCCGTGTGCAGGCGGGCGTTATCTTGCTGAAATGTAAGCACACGATGGTTTGCCACGAAGGGCGACAAAACGGGGCCGTAGACTATCGTAGACGTACCGCCGTGATGCAAGGGTGCCGCAGATGACAACCAAAGGGGCCCTGCCATGAAAATAAATGGCACTGCAGACTATAACTCAGGACTGTCGGGCCACAAGGCTGGCGACGGTCAGATTGGTATCGCACCGCTGTCATGGGCGCCTCCAGACACTGAGTCTCAATGACCAGCTAAGAAGTGTGTGGAATCGTTCCAGGCGGCGCTGAGATACCAACCCGACTGTTGCCCGCCATGGGCCCCGACAACCGTGAGTGATGGTCAGCAGTGCCATTTATTTTCATAGCAGGTCCCCTTTACAGCACAGCGGTACGTCTACGAAATTCTACGCCCCATTTTGCTACCGTTGATAGCAAGCCATCCTGAGCTTATATTCGGCATGGTAATATTCGCCCACATACGGCCAGAGTTTCGACTGCTTGTCTTCTTACTCGCCAAATCCTACCTTGGCCACCAAGGTCACTGAAACTCTCCCCAACTGGCTTCGTTTGCAGCACTATAGCCAGGACCCTCCAAGCATTTCGGGATTCTGACAATGTAACGCGCCAATTGGACAGAATGTGGTGCGATATCCATCAGAAGGCCACCCAACAACTCTGCCGAGCAGTGCCAAGCTGAATAACATATGGGTCAGAGGTGGAGCAGTGCGTTATTGATTTGCTCAGTTTGTGAAGCTCTCTCTCTCTCCCTTGAATAAATCACCCATTTTTTCTGAAATTTTGATCATTTGTTTGTCTCCGCATGTGCATCACATCTACAATTTTTCGTCACATTCGGATAATCCTTTTGTGGACTGCCGTCTATTTTCTTTTTTTCTTAGAGAGTACTTTTAGCATGTATTGAACATTGTCTGAAACGACAACCTCTGCGCAACTGAAATTGTGTTCTCCCTAGGCGTTGGTAGTAGGAATAGCTAAAATATTGCGTGCCAGACTACAAAGGTGTGGAAAGCAATGTTGCCAAGATTTACACAAGGAAAGCAAATATGTTTGTGCTTCCTCCATCTGGCTTGCCTGTCGTTGAAGACAGCCTCATCTCCTGCCCAAAACATTCTCACATTCTCAGGTGTGACATGCTCAGAAGCACAGCCACCAATTCTCCTTTTCTTGGACGACGGACTTTTATCCTCTGACGTAGTTGTACAGCTACAAAATAACGAGATAAGTATATTTACAAGATTCGGATAAACATCCAAGTTTCCAACGATAGAGGTTACCGTAGATACCTTAGGATTTTCTGATGTAACAACTTAAGCAAGAATTTACATCCAACAATATATCTGTCTCCTGAGGTATTTCCTCGAGAATTTATTCCACTGCGCTGCAAGTGACATGTTCACGCAGTAAGACAGGAGCTCCCCACTGTTTTGTTTTACACTAGCTTCGCAACCGTTGCTTCACTCGTGTTTACATAGTATTTACAAAAACAATAATTTTGCAGACGTATATTTGGCCCTCTGGAAACTCAATGTATGTCCTATTGTTCAATGCAGTTCTGACAAAGCCGATTTGTGGTGGTGATTGTTAAATAATTTTTTTTTTTATTTAGTTCACAAATTGCAACACATTCTAAATTTCGCACTGTAATTAAAGCTATAGAAACATGACGTTTTACGAAGGTACTTCTCATCAGAAAGCGATTCTGATATCTGCACTGGGAGCTTTTTGTTAATCCTGCAATTCTGAGCTCTTTTGGTAGTATTTCCATAGAATGTTTCATCCCCTAACACACATCTTTATTTCTAACTGAGAACTCAAATATGAATTTTCATAGATTTAGCTTTAAAAACATATCAGTAAAATGAAATAATTACATAAAAAGTTTCATCGCCTATTTCACCCCTTATGGGCTAAATTTCCAAAAGCACTGAAACACGTATTTTTTATTTCCGACTGAGAAGACAAATTTCCATAGATTTTGCTTTAATTTCTAATGAAATCATAAAATTTTTCATCCCTTACTTCACCCCCTTAGAGATTGACTTTCCAAAAACACCGAAACGCGTTTTTTTTTATTATTTTTACCCGAGAAGACAAACGCCAACTTTCGTAGATATACCTTTAAAAATGCTTTAGCAGTTCTTCAATAATGATTTACTTTCTCAATACATTTCATCCACTTTACAAAATACGCTGAAAGACGTATTTTTTTTATTTCTGATTGAGAGACCAAATAACATTTTTCGAATTTATAGCTTCAAATTATCTTAATGATGACATGTTTTCAAAAAACCTTTCATCCCCTATTTAAGATGCCTACGGTATCAGATCAACACTCTCTCCAAATTTCAAATTTCTGTCCTTGGCAGTTTGGGCTGGGTGGTGATGAGTCAGTCAGTCATGACATTTCCGTTTATATCACTCGGCGAGTGCAGTAACTATTACCAGATTACTTCCACCTCAAACCAAACAAACTTGACCAATACCAGTTAAAAGAATGCAATAAATGTCGGTTTCCTTCGTTCAATGAACAGGACATACATTACGGTAATGGTGGTTGTACTTTTGTTTATCGACCAGATTCTTTATCTGTCTCTGTCCGCCTACGTAGTTGAGTGGTTTTAACAAAACGATCAGAGGCAAAATTAATTCTTGTTCGTGGGCAGAGCCTGAAGTGGTGGTAAACAGTCGTCCTAGTTAGCTTTTTAGGTGAAAGTGGCGGTGGGAGTAGTTTTGTCTTTCTATTTAGGTTAGATAGGGTTTTCGAGGTGGCATGGGCTATAGAGGCCAAGTCCTGAAATGGAAGAAGTATCGGGAAAGAAAAGAAAAGGAAAAGACGCGTAGCGATAGAAAAGAATAAAAAATTAAAGAAAAAGTGGTCGGTGCAATTGACTAGCGTGCAAGGGTCCCAGGTACGGTTCTCAGTCGTGTGGGAGCTTTTAACGACTTAGGGACTGGGTGTTGTGTTGCCCTCATCATCATTTGATCATCATCGACACGCAAGTGGCCAAAGTGGCATCAGGTAAAAAGACTTGCACTAGGTGGCAGAACAACACCAGATGGGATTTCCTGGCCAAAAATGATATACGATCATTTCATTGCATTTCATCCGACACCAATAAAAACTCTGTGGACACGATGTTTTGTGGCACAGCGCATACCATGCCCACCAGCTAGGCCGCTGGAGAATTCTGCTGCCATATTGGACTAAATAGCAGTTCCGTCTCCCACATCTCCTTTCCGTTTCTGCCACTGAAAATCGCACCGTATCTCACACCATGCAAAACATGTTTACGGCAGTAATCAGTTTATTTGTCGTAGAGCGGACCCGGCGTCAGCGGGTCTGACTGAGCCTACACATGCTCTGCGAGACAACCCGTCTGAGGTGGGCTATCAAGGGCTGACACCGCATGATGCACACATCTTATTACGAGAGGGCCTACAACGTAACGTAGAGTCTGAATCTGCGTGCAGGTTAACATGTTTTACTTACAAAGACCGCTGACTGATGTGAAAGGAACTCACGATATGTAGTCTGACACATACTGATGCAGCCGTCGTTCCACACTAGGGATTAATTGAAATTGTTAAATTACACATTGTGTAGTCTCAGAAATTTCACAGAACTGAATCGCTTCCAATATTGTGCCCATTGGGCGTAATGTATTTGTAACAAATTATCGCCCACAGATGTTTCCGATTTCAAATCTATTTCCATATTTCATATTTAAAAGCATACACTTTACTCGTGCTGCAGTCTTTTTCTGTAATTACAAAAATCACTCCGGGAAATTAAAGTTTTTTTCCAAATGTGAAAACTCATCCCATGCTACCACACGGTGATGTATCTAGGACCAAATACTCCATGAAAATTTAAGAGCGTTGCAGTCGAAAAGATCTTGTCAGTAATGTATTTCGTCACCTGTCTGTAATATTGTTACTCTAGTACACACCAATAACCAGCAAGTAAGTGAAATTAACCCGAAGTTACAATCTAAATACATTTTGAAGTAGAAGCTGTTGGAAACTAACGCAAACTAATAGTTTCAACACAGGTAAAATTATTAAGACGTTAAAGAAAGTCAGTTTATTTGCAACTATCACTTGTTCCATGGTAAAATGGCTTCTTCTCTTTCAAGGTACAAGAAGGTTTACGAGCGGCGAAGTACGGCTTAACTGTTTAGACGTTATATAAATGGTCCTAAAAATATATAGCATTTTACTCACTTAAAAATTCTTTAACTGAAGAATTAACACTATATTGCCAATAGCTTCAATATATTATGCAGCACATAATTGTGTAGAACGTGAAATATCTACAAATGCTACAAAAAACACAACCTAATGTCTAGCAACAACAAAACCCGTAGAAAATGACAGAAACTCCACAAGGGAGGTCTCTAGTGCTCATTATTTCATGTGACTCAAGTATCAGTCATTAGACTGAAGTACCGAACAAACAACATCGTGTTTCGGTAGATACACTAACTTCTTCGTACAACACTCTCCACTATAACGAAAAGTTACGGGGAACCCAACAATTTGTGTAGGGTGGGTGCTAAACCGTTTGTGTGTGTCTTTATGTGTATGGACAAACCTGATTGGCACTCAATTCGTTCTGACTGGGACATCGTTGAGGAAAAGGAGTCAATCCTTTGGTCGCCCATACCCAAGATAGTTTAAAATTACAGAGCCACAAGGAATCGTTTTAGTATGCGTAGGTAGTGATGCTGGTTAATGATGAGACCGGGGGGCGGGGGGAGGGGGGGGGAGGGGAAGTAATCCAAGGTCAGCTATCCTCATAGGGTCAGAAAAGCGAGCCAACGTTATTTTTTCGGTAGTTCTCACCTGCGTTACTTCCTTCCACCGAGCTCAACCCTTCCTCTCCGCCACTCTGGCGAAGCAGAATGACAGTTCCTGCAGTTGATTTCCCTAAACGGGAATCAGAACGTTACGACGTTGTTCTATAATAGCCAAAACTTAAAAACACGCGAACCAGCGTTTGGAAACTCAAATGGCGCTACTGTGCGGATGACGGTTGGTCATCTGATCAAAACACTGTGTCGTAGGGTCTCCTAGTGGGAAAACGCATTAGAACAACCCCAACCCTTGCATGAAAGGCATTCTCATTTCTTTTGGAGCCTGCTCCCCTCCTTCACTTATTAAAGGCAGCTGAACTCTGCTTTTTGTACAGAGCAGTTCTTATGAGTACAATGAGGCGACAAAAGTCATGGGTTCCTTCCTAAGATAGTGTCGGACATCCTTTTGCACGGTGTAGTGCAGTAGCACGACGTAGCATGGACTCACGAAGTCGTTGGAAGTCCCCTGCAAAAATATTGAGCCATACTGCCTCCACAGCCGTCCGTAATTGTGAAAGTGTTAGAGGATTTTCCGCACGAATAGACCTCTCGGTTATGTCCCATAACTGTCCGATGTCGGTCCATCTGGGTGACCAAATCATACGTTCGAATTGTTCAGATTATTTTCAAACCAGTCACGAACTAATGTGGTCCGGTGACATGGCACACTGTCATCCAAAAAAATTCCATCATTGTTTGGGAACTTAAGTCCCTGAAAGGCCGCAAATGGCCTCCAAGTAGCCGAACATAACCATTTCCAGCCCATGATCGGTTCAGTTGGACAGAAGATCCAGTTAGTTTCAAGTAAACATAACCCACACTATTATGGAGCCACCAACAGCTTACACAGTGCCTTGTTGACAATTTGGGTCAATGACTTCGTGGGGCCAGCTCCACACTCGAACCAGATCATCAACCGTTACCAACTGAAATCGGGACTCATCTGACCAGGCCATGACTTTCCAGTCGTCCAGGGTCAAACCGATATGACCATGAGCCCAGAAGAGGCGCTGCAAGATATGTCGCGCTATAGCAAAGGCAGTCGCGTCGGTCGTCTGCAGCAAAAGACTGTCGTAACGGATACGTTCGTCGTACGTCCCACATTAATATCTGCGGTTATTTCACGCATTGTTGCTTGTCTGTTAGCACTGACAACTCTACGCATGCGCCACTGCTCTCGGTCATTAATTGAAGGCCGTCGGCCACTGCATTGTCTGTGGTGCGAGGTAACGCCTGAAATTTCTCGGCACACCCTTGACACTGTGGATTTCGGATTGCTGAGTTTCTTAACGATTTCCGAAATGGAATGTCCCATGCTTCTAGCTCTAACTACCATGCCGCGGCCAAAATCAGTTAATTCCCGTCGTGCGGCCATGACACGTCGGACGCTCTTTCACACGAATCACCTGAGTACAGATGACGGCTCCGCCAGTGCCCTGTGCTTTTATACCTTGTGCACGCGATACTACCGCCATCTGTATATGTGTATATTGCCATACCATGACTTTTGTCACCTAATTCTATTTTTGTATCTGTCACTGGTTCAAATGGCTCTGAGCACTATGGGACTTAATATCTGAGGCCATCAGTCCCCTAGAACTTAGAACTACACTACTGGCCATTAAAATTGCTACACCACGAAGATGACGAGCTACAGACGCGAAATTTAACCGACAGGAAGAAGATGCCGACATACGCAAATGATTAGCTTTTCAGAGCATTCACACAAGGTTGGCGCCGGTGGCGACACCTACAACGTGCTGACATGAGGAAAGTTTCCAACCGATTTCTCATACACAAACAGCAATTAACCGGCGTTACCTGGTCAAACGTTGTTGTGATGCCTCGTGTAAGGAGAAGAAATGCGTACCATCACGTTTCCGACTTTGATAAAGGTCGGATTGTAGCCCATCGCGATTGCGGTTTATCGTATCGCGACATTGCTGCACGCGTTGGTCGAGATCAAATGACTATTAGCAGAATATGGAATCGGTGGGTTCAGGAGGGTAATACGGAACGCCGTGCTGGATCCCAACGGCCTCGTATCACTAGCAGTCGAGATGATAGGCATCTTATCCGCATGGCTGTAACGGATCGTGCAGCCACGTCTCGAACCCTGAGTCAACAGAGGAAGACATTTGCAAGACAACAACCATCTGCATGAACAGTTCGACGACCTTTGCAGCAGCATGGACTATTAGCTTGGAGACCATGGGTGCGGTTACCCTTGACGCTACATCACAGACAGGAGCGCCTGCGATGGTGTACTCAACGACGAACCTGGGTGCACGAATGGCAAAACGTCATTTTTTCGGATGAATCCAGGTTCTGTTTACAGTATCATGATGGTCACATCCTTGTTTGGCGACATCGCGGTGAACGCACATTGGAAGCGTGTATTCGTCATCGCCATACTGGCGTATCACCCGGCGTGATGGTATGGGGTGCCATTGGTTACACGTCTCGGTCACCTCTTGTTCGCATTGACGGCACTTTGAACAGTGGACGTTACATTTCAGATGTGTTACGACCCGTGGCTCTACTCTTCATTCGATCCCTGCGCAACCCTACATTTCAGCAGGATAATGCACGACCGCATGTTGCAGGTCCTGTACGCGCCTTTCTGGATACAGAAAATGTTTGACCGCTGTCCTGGCCAGCACATTCTCTAGATCTCTCACCAACTGAATACGTCTGGTCGATGGTGGCCGAGCAACTGGCCCGTCACGATACGTCAGTCACTACTCTTGATGGACTGTGGTATCGTCTTGAAGCTGCATGGGCAAGCTGTATCTGTACACGCCATCCAAGCTCTGTTTGACTCAATGCCCAGGCGTATCAAGGCTGTTATTACGGCCAGAGGTGGTTTTTCTGGGTACTGATTTCTCAGGATCTATGCACCCTAATTGCGTGAAAATGTAATCACATGTCTGTTCTAGTATAATATATTTGTCCAGTAAATACCCGTTTATTATCTGCATATGTTCTTGTTGTAGCAATTTTAATGGCCAATACTGTACTTACCTAACTAACCTTATAACATCACATACATCCATGCCCGAGGCAGGATTCGAACCTGCGACCGTAGTAGTTGCGCGGTTCCGGCATGAAGCTCCTAGAAACCGTTGGCCACCGCGGCCGGTCTATCTATCTGAACAGGTATCAACAGACGCAAGTAGCTTGTTGCATAGGAGATAAACTTTTTTTTAGTTCAGTAACGAAGATGGGCTCCGTTCTTTTGTCAGTATACGAGGCAGGAGGCAGCTAATGAAGACCGTGTGCTGCCATCCTATTCCTTAGACCGTTGTGAAAGGACCGGGAGCAGGAGACAGGCCTAACCGCCGGAAGATATTCCAATCAGGATCTGCCCGCGGAATTCGTTAGCTGGCTCTGGCTTGATGCCACGGGCCCCTTCGGTGCCGCTTGCCCATCACCGTGACAATCCTTCACGCGCCGACTGTGGGCACAGCTTGTCACGCCCAGCTGCCTGTGCGAACAGCCATAGCGCGCCCGCCGCATTCCAAACTCACACCGGATGCTCCATATCTACATAAACTGATGAGCCAAAAGGTTACGAAAGCCTTCTTTACAGCTTGTTGGCCCACATCTGAAACGCGACACAGCAGCGATTCTGCGTGGTGTGGGTTCTACAAGTCCTCGATAGGTTTCCACAAGCATCAGGCATGAGACGTACGCGCACAGGTCAAGCAGTCCCGGTAAATTGGGACTCGTCGTTTGTGGACGCCTGGTAGATGCATTCCATCGTGTTCATGTCAGATGAATTTTGGGGCCAAGACATCAACGTGACTTCTCTATCTTGCTCCTCAAACCATTCTACCACTGTTCCGGCATGGTGACACAAACAGTTATACTGCTGGAAGATGCCACCGCCATAGGGAGAAACATCAAGCATGAAAGGATTTCTGTAGTTTGCATTAGTATTCATATTGTCCACAGTCGTCTTAGGGCCTTAGATCACTACCAGTGATCTCATGGAAGACGAAGTAAATGTCCTTCATAGCGTAATACTGCCCCGACAGGTACATGTCTTCATCCTGGAATCTCCCTGACTGCAGTACAGTTGTCTTCAGAGATGAGTCCCTCGTCGAAATGACCTTCCATCACCAGCGAAGACGTGTCTGGAGACATTACTGTCGACCCCCATGTGGGCCTACGGCCAGGAATGATGGTTCGGTGTTCCATTTCTTTTCATAGCAGGACTCCCTTACTTATCATCTGCCCACCCTCACAGCGCAGGGGTGCGTCGACTATATGCCTCGTTTTGTTGTCCCTCATGGCAACCCATTCTATGCTTACATTTACATTTCAGCAAGACAACGCCCGCCCAAACGGTGAGAGTTTCTACTCCTTGTTTTCGTGCTTGCATAACCCCACCTTGGCCAGAAATGTCGCCGGATCTTTCCCCAACTGAGAACTCTTGGAGCTTTAAGGGCATGGCCCTCGAACCATCTCGGGATTTTGACAATTTAACGGGCCAGTTGGACAGAATTTGGCACGATATCCATAAGGAGGACATCCAACAACTCTTATCAGTCAGTGCTAAGCCGAATAACTGCTTACATAATGGCCAGAGGTGGAAGAACGGTCGCAGTTTCGAATCCTGCCTCGGGCATGGATGTGTGTAATGTTCTTAGGTTAGTTAGGTTTAAGTAGTTCTAAGTTCTAGGGGACTGATGACCTCAGAAGTTAAGTCCCATAGTGCTCAGAGCCATTTGAACCATTTTTTTTGTGGACGAACGTGTTATTGACTCGCTCAATTAGCGAAGCTCTTTCTCCTGAATAAACCCTCTAATAGTTCTGAAATTGTAATCATTTACTCATCTCTACAAGTACATCACATCTACCGATTTCTCCCATTCTGACAATTACTTCGTGGTGCGTCTTTTTCTGTCTTAGAGTGTGTGTCAGTTAAATTTCGGGATTTGACTTATGCTGAAACACAACTACATTACTGACCATTAAAATTGCTACACCAAGAAGAAATGCAGATGATAAACGGGTATTCATTGGACAATTATATTATACTAAAACTGACATGTGATTACATTTTCACGCAATTTGGGTGCATAGATACTGAGAAATCAGTACCGACAACAACCACCTCTGGCCGTAATAAAGGCCTTGATACGCCTGGGCATTGAGTCAAACAGAGCTTTGGTGGAGTGTACAGGTACAGCTGCCCATGCAGCTTCAAGACGATACCACAGTTCATCAAGAGTAGTGACTGGTGTACTATGACGAGCCAGTTGATCGGCCACCATTGACCAGACTTTTCAGTTGGTGAGAGATCTGGAGAATATGCTGGCCAGGGCAGCAGTCGAACATTTTCTGTATCTAGAAAGGCCCGTACAGGACCTGCAACATGCGGTCTTGCATTATCCTGCTGAAATGTAGGGTTGCGCAGGGATCGAATGAAGAGTAGAGCCACGGGTCGTAACACATCTGAAATGTAACGTCCACTGTTCAAAGTGCCGTCAATGCGAACAAGAGGTGACCGAGACGTGTAACCAATGGCACCCCATACCATCACGCCGGGTGATACGCCAGTATGGCGATGACGAATACACGCTTCCAATGTGCGTTCACCGCCATGTCAGCAAACACGGATACGACCATCATGATGCTGTAAACAGAACCTGGATTCATCCGAAAAAATGACGTTTTGCCATTCGTGCACCCAGGTTCGTCGTTGGGTACACCATCGCAGGCGCTCCTGTCTCTGATGCAGCGTCAATGGTAACCGCAGCCATGGTCTCCGAGCTGATAGTCCATGCTACTGCAAACGTCGTCGAACTGTTCGTGCAGGTGGTTGTTGTCTTGCAAACGTCCCCATCTGTTGACTCAGGGTTCGAGACGTGGCTGCACGATCCGTTACAGCCATGCGGATAAGATGCCTGTCATCTCGACCGCTAGTGATACGAGGCCGTTGGGATCCAGCACGGCGTTCCGTATTACCCTCCTGAACCCAATGATTCCATATTCTACTAACAGTCATTGGACCTCGACCAACGCGTGCAGCAGTGTCGCGATACGATAGACCGCAATCGCGGTAGGCTACATTCCACCTTCATCAAAATCGGAAACGTGATGGTACGCATTTCTCCTCCTTACACGAGGCATCACAACAACGTTTCACCAGGCAACACCGGTCAACTGCTGTTTGTGTATGAGAAATCGGTTGGAAACTTTCCTTATGTCAGCACGTTGTAGGTGTCGCCACCGGCGCCAGCCTTGTGTGAATGCTCTGAAAAGCTAATCATTTGCATATCACAGCATCTTCTTCCTGTCGGTTAAATTTCGCGTCTGTAGCTCGTCGTCTTCGTGGTGTAGCAATTTTAATGGAGTGTATTTCCAGCTGAGAAGGAGGTTAGTGTTTAATGTCCCGTCGACAACGAGGTCATTAGAGACCGAGTACGAGCTCGGATTAGGGAAGGATGGGGAAGGATATCGGCCATGCCGTTTCAAAGGAACCACCCAGGAATTTCACATGCCAGAACCTATTTATGGAAATCAGGGAAAACCTAAATCAAGATGGCTGGATGGGAGTTTGAACCGTCGTCCTTCCGACTGCGAGTCCCGTGTGCTAATCGCTGCGCCATCTCGCTCGATTATTTGCAGCTGATAACAGCTACGGTGGCGAAACTGCAATAGTGGGCCGTTGTACACTCATTCTTCCAGTCAAAAGGAACCCTGATATCATACACAAAAACTAAGAGTAACATTCTATACTGCGAAATAAGTATGTTCTCTAACATCTACTGAATCGATTTATTTTAATATCTATTAATTATTATTTACGGAAATCTAGTCACCGGTAATCGTCTTTGAATATGGTCACTTTTAGCAAATTAAATTTTCTAAATCCGCAAAATATTTATCTGAAAAACAGGTTGGGAGAAAATTTTTCTGCTATATTACCATTAAAAGTAGTTTCTGAGCGATCCCTCACAGTGGTACCAGCAATGTTGCCAGCGGGTAGCCAGCTACGATTTGCAAGGCGTCATATGTACCTACAAAACAGACAACACTGTGAACATGTGGCCCTCAAGAGAGAACTACGATTGGATGGAAGCTAGTCCCTACATCTCGACTCGTTGAAACGTCAGTCACAAAGTAATTTTAATCAGAGTATAGTGACACATGGAAAGCACACATTCTGCCTGACAAACTTATCCTTTTTTCTCCAACGAGACAATATTTTTAATTTCAATATTTATTTTTGGTACTTTCATTTATTTATTTGTCTCTTGAAAACTTTGTTCTGGACGCTTCTGGAAAACAACACACGAATTCCTACCAACAGTACTTCAGTCATTACTCTTCACAATTCTTCTTTTAGCAAATTTGAATAATCGAGGTCATATATTTACTGTTGCATCTGGAATACAGAAAACAGGAAACCAATAGCAGAAACGTTATTTTTCATAGCTACACACTTATTTATTAGACTGAAAATACAGGCATAAGTTTCAAATTAAACTTACAGTCAGCAATTTCACCAGTAAGTAGTTGAGTGTATTGTAGACATAATAATAACTGTCAGTGTGCAGATTTCCAAGTTTGTTTCTGTTTAGCTTTTTAAAAAAAAACAGTTCTGCATTCAGGTACCTTACATGAGTATTTCAGTCTCAAACTGAAATTGTTCTTTCTTCTATGATCCATCTTCTGTTCTTTAGAACGTCATTCACGCCAAAAATTTTGAAAGGAAAAAAGCATGATTTAGCCCACATGGATGATAAATTAATTTCACATTGACTATTCTTTATTAAACATTCACAAATCTATTTTACATTTGTTTAAAATCTGTGGCTGTTCCTTTTTGTTTACTATTATGAAAGGTAACTCGTTTTCGATTCTATAATTTTTACAAGTTAACCATCCTCTGTTCATACCTTCCACATACGTGTTTTCTGTACATACAAAAAAATATTTCACTGTAAAGATTTTGTGCCCATTCAGTTGGAGGAAATGGATTGCAGAGTTTTCTACGGAGAACTGATAAGATGGTGACATTTTAAGGAGATAAATTTTGGTAGCAGTGAAGGGTATTAAAGGGCAGGTAGAGGAGAAATTGGTTCTGTATTTTATCTTAATACTGAAGGACATGCTACTCTTCTGTACTGACAGATATCGGTTACTGTCGCTAAATAGGACCATCTTGGTGATGTTCTGCAGCTACAAAGTAGTATGAAAAAAATTTTTTTTCATTTGTACCACACACGTATACGTTCTGCTACTCATTACAGTGTGAGCACACATCCACTGCATTTTACGTGACTACACAGCTCGAGAACAGATGCATTATGTGACTGCATTCAGTATGCCTACTGACACAGTGGAGTGTGCAAGACTGCTGACTGTACAATTTAAGCAAATATCACTACACGTCATGTTACAGACCAAATCCAGCTTCATATTGTAATAAATAGTTGATGCTGTAAATCTAAGAGGGCGTGCTGGAAAGTAATGTCCCCGAATTTTTCTATGTGAAAACTCCTGAAGTGTTTAAATAAAACAAAAATATGTGTGAATATCGTTCTTGTTGAAGAACCTGCTTTGTTTGACTCTCCAGCAGAGGGTGTGGTTTTACTATCTGTTACACCAGAATACAACATTTCTCGGTACAGCAGCAACTAAGATTTTTTTAACTGCAAAGACGGCCATGTGTAGTGCAGAATATTTACTGTTCTAAAAAGAAACGAAGCTAAGTCCTAGGAATCACAATCACAGACTAACTTAGTGACAATATGTAACATTCAGTGGAGTGCAGGTCTCACTTCAAACTTTAGTGTAATATCAGAGCTGGTCAAGTAGAACATTTTTTCTTACAAATTCTAAAAATGTTTCAGTAGTTACGCAAATGTGTTCCTGTGTTTTTAACTAGTACTGCAGTCAATAAATTTTACCAGATATCAATGTTCTGGATCTTCCTCCCACTCCAATGAAATTTTCAAAGCAAATAGTACGCCACTCTTAAGCTTTCATAATATACTAGTCATTTCCGTATAACACATACACAGTAGCGAAAATCCAGTTACATTCAGGAGGATGGAAGTATGTTCACACTATATCATACAACCCCATACACAAATAAGTACTCTGATGTAGAACATTTCTGTTGTGAAACAGTACGCGGTACAATAACTAATTACTCTGTCACAAATATTACAAAACATACACAGTGGGAGGAAGTAACACTATTAAAAAGCAGAACTGTCTACTCTCTCCGTGCCAAGATGTAGTAGTGTTGGACAGCAGTTCTGCCAAAAACTACTCAAATGTAGTTCTCCGTTAAATACGAGAAAACACGAAGAACGGGTGCGAACGAAAATAAAATAGAACTAGGTAAATATATTAACATCGCGATTGAATTGAGCAATACACACATGGATTTTTAAGCGTGAACAAATGCATGTGAGTCCAAGAACAACATGTGACGAAACCAGATATCTTTTTATACAGAACGAACACGAACAATGGAATCATTTACATCACTCAGTACTTCAAATTAGACAAAAATCTAGCAGTAAACGAAAACCATACTTACAATGGAATTTAAATACTGCAATAGCCACATGAAGCAGTAACCGGGAATAAATTTGCATAAGTCTGTAAAATACCAGCTGCTGGTTTGTATGAAATGAAAACAAATATAGAAGAATTTACACCAAGTAATAATAAAATGATATGATATGATATAGAAATTGCAGTGATCCAAGTAGCCTGGCAGCGAACCTAGATCATATTACTTGAGGTCTCCATTCAAGTTTCACCCCATGCTGGACTCCGGCTTCGATGGCACAACAGCTTCCAAGCCGGTGCGCCCAAAATTGCGAGTAGGCCGAGGGGCGCCGATCTTACCTGCCGGTCGACGTGGAAGCGGTGGCGAACGTGGTGGAATGCTACCAGGACAGACAGTTATGCACACGCCGTGCCTGGTACATCGCCAGCTACGGGGTAGCTACTAACAAATCTTCTTTCGAAGGATTTTTGTAGCGGTTCTGTTTTTAGAATAATTATTGTTGATGAAAAGTAAAAGTGTGTTTAAGTCATCCTCGGGACATGCGGTGGACATAATATGGAACTACACTGTGTATTGAATAAGTGTTGTGGTTAAGAAATATGGTGAAATATAGTGCACATAACCAACCTTGTCCTACCACTCCCCTACTACTATAAAACAATGCCATTATGTATTGCGATGTATATATGCTTCATCGGAATTGTAGTGAACTACTTGATACATTAAATAAGTCACGAAAGTGCTCCTTGCATATGAACTGTGCCACACTAAAACACAACAGTATTAACTTTGAAACGGCGTAACTCATTGAGACGTAGCTTCTAACACGTGACTGGTCTATGCAGAAGACGGGTGCAGCTGGAAAGTATTAGCTTACTGCAAAACAAACAAATACAGTTTCTTAATCGCAAACGAGCAATTAGCAGTTGATATCGATGCAGATTTTTTGAAATCGATAAGGTGCAATAGCTGGTACGTTGCTAGGGGAATGCCCTTACTCGCAATTCCCATTTCTGGCTGCAACACTTCGCTAGAGTACTGAAAACCGGTTGCATTCAGCGTTAGAGGACTATCAGCAAGCTTACACTACGAGAACAAAAGTATCCGGACACCCCCCAAAAAACATACTTTCCATATTAGGTGCATTGTGCTGCAACGCACTGACAGGTATTCCACATCAGCAACCTCAGTAGTCATCAGACATCGTGAGAGAGCAGAATGGAGCGCTCCTCGGAACTCAACGGACTTCGAACGTGGTCAGGTGATGCGATATCACTTGTGTCATACGTCTGTACGCGACATTTTTACACTCCTAAATATCCCTAGTTCCACTGTTTCCGATGTGATTGTGAAATGGAAATGTGAAGGAAGAAGTACAGCAGAAAAGCGTACAGGCCAACCTCCTCTGTTGACTGACAGAGACTGCCGACAGTCGAAGAGGGTCGTAATGTGTAATAGGCAGACATCTATCCAGACCATCACACAGGAATTCCAAACTGTATCAGGATCCACTGCAAGTACTATAACAGTTAGGGAGGAGGTGAGAAAACTTGAATTTCATGGTCGCGCGGCTGCTCATAAGCCACACATCACGCCGGTAAACGCCAAACGACGCCTCGCTTGGTGTAAGGAGCGTAAACATTGGACGATTGAACTTTGGAGAAACGTTGTGTGGAGTGACGAATTACGGTACGCAATGTGGCGATCCGATGGCGGCAGGGTGTGGGTATGGCGAATGCCCGGTGAACGTCATCTGCCAGCGTGTGTAGTGCCAACAGTAAAATTCGGAGGCGTTGGTGGAGAGCGCTTGCACCCCCTGTTGTTTTGCGTGGCTCTATCACAGCACAGGCCTACGTTGATGTTTTAAGCACCTTCTTGCTTCCCACAGCTGAAGAGAAATTTGGGGATGGTGATTCCATCTTTCAACACGATCGAGCACCTGTTCATAGCCGGCCGGGGTGGCCGTGCGGTTCTAGGCGCTTCAGTCTGGAACCGCGTGACCACTACGGTCGCAGGTTCGAATCCTGCCTCGGGCATGGATGTGTGTTATGTCCTTAGGTTAGTTAGGTTTAAGTAGCTCTAGGTTCTAGGGGACTGGTAACCATAGATGTTAAGCCCCATAGTGCTCAGAGACATTTTGAACCTGTTCATAATGCACGGCCTTTGGCAGAGTGGTTACACGACAATAACATCCCTTTAATGGACTCGCCTGCACAGAGTCCTGACCTGGATCCCATGGAACACATTTGGGATGTTTTGGAACAACGACTTCGTGCAAGGCCTCACCAACCGACATCGATACCTCTCCTCAGTGCAGCACTCCGTGAATAATGGGCTGCCATTTCCTAAGCAACCTTTCAGCACCTGATTGAACGCATGGCTGCGAGAGTGGAAGCTGCCATCAGGGCTAAGGGTGGGCCAACACCATATTGAATTCCAACATTACCGATGGATAGCGCCACGAAATTTTAAGTCATTTTCAGCCAAGTGTCCGGATATTTTTGATCACATAGTGTATATGGAGCAAATCAGTAACCTGAATATAATATTTCATGAAAGGGTTAAAGCAGCTGAAGAACGCTGGTGCAGTTTCGCATCTTTTAAGGATGGTTATCACAGTATACACTATGTGATCAAAAATATCCGGACACCTCTGTGTAATTTGGAACTAACGACTAGATGTCACAAGAGATGGAGCCGCCGATCTAAGAAGAGATGAGGAGAATATCGTTGTGTGTAGAGAAGCAGTAACCACAGAGCGGGCCGAGCAGGAGAGCACAGTGGTAAGGAACGTGGACTAGTCACTGAATGTCACCTGAGTAACAAATACGTCAGGGACATTTCTACCACTCTAAAACTGCCCAGGTCTGTTGTCAGTGATGTGACTGTGAAGAGGAAACGCCAAGAAATAACCACACTTAAGACAAGACACGGCAGGACTCATATACTGACCAACAGGGACAGTTGAGCTTTGCAGAGAGTGGTTGCAAAGAATTGCAGCCATCAGCGAAAGGAATCACTGGTGAGTTCCAAAGTGCTGCCAGAAAGTACAGTGACTGCGCGTAGGGAGTTAAAAAGAAACGGGTGCAATGGTCAAGCAGCTGCTCATAAACAGTCACTGCTATACGACAATTGAGATGGGGTCAAGAGCGACGCCACTGTACAGTGAATGACTGGAAACGAGTGATTTTGAGTGAAGAATCAAATTATACTCTGAGGCAAACAGATAATCCGATGGATGCGCATGGGTGTGGCAGACCCCTGGAAAACGTTACCTGCCATCGTGTACAGTGCTATCACTGGAGCGGGGAGGAGCTAGTGTTGCGCTATGGGAGTGTTTTCCGTAATTAGGCGCTTAAGGAGGAGCTAAATGTGGATGGAGATGAACACATTTTACATCATTGTGTATTGTACACGGCAGAAGACGATTATTGTTTCGTTCAGCGTGATAATGAAATCTGTGATAAAGCAGCCTCTTTGAGGCAAAAGTCTGTAGACAGCAAGATTCCTAAAATGGACTGCCCTGTCCAGAGTCCCACCTAAACCCAATGGAACACTTTTGGGTTGAGTTAGAATGTCGACTTCGCTTCCGACACCAGCATGTAACATCACTACCGTCTCTGGTTTGTCTCTGGAGGAAGAACGGGTTGCCATTCCATCACACACGTTCAGATATCTCTCTGCAAGCGTCTCCAGCACAGCTCAAGTCGTCATAAAGGCGAAGGGTGGCCACGTCCCATTTTAATACCCACTAATGGCTATCCGGATACTTTTGACCAGACAGTCGGACTGTACTCAAAACCCTGAAAGAATTTTGAATAGATAATATAAGAAACACTAATCGGGCAGACGCCGTCGAGATACTATACATCATCTTGTAAGAAACGGAGGCCTTCACAGACAACAAAACAGCACCATCAAAAATAAGTAAAGAGGACGAAATATCAGAAATAGTAAAATAAAAGTGACTGAACTAAATCATCTAACCTAAGCGAGAGGGAAGTGTAGCTACCACGCAAGACGGAAACAGATGAATTTAACATTACTCAACAAAAAATGTTCGTAATAAAAACTTTCACTATATATAAATTAAAAATGCACCATTACAAGGCGGTAATACGACAACCCTTGTCACGAAGACAAATTTTAGGATAAAGTAAAATGAAGAAATCAGGACAGGGAAAGGACTACATTAGATCTGTTAGGAATGATTGCTTTTCGTGTAGCACTGCACTATGTTCTTGGAAACTGAGATTCAATCTTCGAGACCGTCGGACAGGTCTCAGAATTTCGGAAGTCAACAAGTCTCAATGAAATTGATCATAACACACAAAAAAATGCAAGAAGTATTGGAGAAGAGGAGATTTATATTATTTGGATATATTTACAGAATGCATGAGATTAGATTAAACAAAGGGATCTTCAAATATCGCTGGGAAAAATTACGACAACCACCTGAAGTCAAAAGATCAAAAAAGACTGAAAGAAACAGTAAATAGAAGAGAAATATGGGAAGACAAATATTTAAGAGAAAAGCTTTAAACATGGAATTTTTCCAAGGAAGGAAGAGAAAAAAGTGAACGAAATGAAAGAAAGTGAAAAAAGGAAAGAATATTGAAAGAAAATGAAGGAACAATGTAAGATGAAGAATTCAAACTGTAACATGTTCTCCAAAAGGCCTTTACTGAGAAAGAAGAAGAAGAATTTGTGATATATGAAAGAAAAAGTGCAGTAAAAAAAAGAAGACTAACGTTCTAATGGCATACACAAAGAAAGTCATAGCAGACTGACAAGAAAAACTGTTGAGTATATAAAAAATTAAATGACTAATACAATTAGCTAGGAAAGAGCTTGAAAAATCTGGAAGAAACTAGCATTAATAATTATGAAAATGAAGACAGAACAAAACACAAAAACAAAATTACAGCAGAAGGGAGAAATATTGGAAAAATTAATTGGGGGGGGGGGGGGGGGGGATTAAATGTAGTCACGCTTAGCAAACGTGGTGCTACAAAGGATGTGTGCACAATTTCATAATATCAAGGGTGGGACGAAGATTGTGAGCCGATAGTAAGACCAATGAACCTACGTCAGTGTAACAGGACGCGAGCGAAGCACCTCCCACCCCACACCCTCCACCCCTCTAGCCCCCGGCGTGCAGCTAGCAACAGGCGCGTAATCGCCCTGCGACCTGAGCCGATCACAACCAGCCAATCAGACGCGATTTGCCGCCAGCAGCTAATGAGCGTTCATTAGGGCACCTCTGGGATCAGTTCTCACGCTATTCGCTCGCTGAACTGCAGTACGTTCCCCGCCAAAGACCTTCCTTCCACGATATCACGGCACTGTGGGAAGATTTGAAAGTTCTGCAGTGCTGACGATTTTTGTGTTCAGCGGAGCGAAAACAGACAAGAGACTTTAAACCTCTCTCGTTTGGTATGAGAATATTTCAGATACCAACTGAAAAACATTATGCACGTATTTATCCTGAACTGCCTGTTAAATAAAATCGTACCGACAAGTTGTTTTCAAAATGCGTATAATATGAAAAAATGAGTTCTTGCATTAGCACAACGGACAAAGTTAGTTAGCGCCTCCCCCGCCCCCCCCCTGCTTCCCTCCGAACACATCAAGCCAATGGCGTGTAACATCGCAACTACCTTTGATAAAGGACGCAGAAAAGAACAATTACATCAGGACTGACATATCTTCCAGAAGCCGCCCACTGATGATTACAAACCCTAGAAGTACTAAGCTGCAGGGATGTTAATTGCTACGTTTCACATGCTGATCAACGTGGATCCGAACATTTTCTAATTTTCTATGGGCTTAAGAATCGAATGACGCCAGTCGAGGAGTATTGCAGTGTCTGAGTGTTCGTAAAATCAAGAAAACACGCTTGCAGACTGGTGAACGTGGCTGTCATCATCTTGAAAGACGATAGAGTGCCCAAACCATACCCATCATGGACATGTGCTGGGCTGGCGGACACGTTCGTACTGCTTTTCCATAAGTTTGATAAACCCAGCAGACACACGCGACAGACTTTAGTCAGGAAAAATGTACACTCCTCCACTATTTACAACAGCCTACCAATGCTGGGGCAACTTTTCGATTCCTCCACTGTAGAAATCACGAGGTTTTGAGACGAAGAACTCGTCGAGTCACGTTCGGAGCGCATTTCCATTCGGAAAGGAAGTACGTTGAAGGACGTTGGACAGAGAGCGAAAAAGGTGAAAAGCTGAGGGCGCAAGGTCAGATGAATAAGGTGGACACGGAATGACTTCCCAAACTAACTCCTGAATAGTGTTTTTCGTCAGTCTAGCAGAATGCCGGCGGGCGTTATCATGGAGTAGCATCACTTCACGCAGTCTTCCTAGTCGTTCTTGTATTGTGTCTTCAAGACATCTCAGTTGTTGACGATAAATGTTAGCACTGATGTTTATACCTTGGAGAAGCAATTTGTAGCATACTTCATTGTCATTGTTCCAGCAGAGGCATAACATTGCTGTGGAAGCGTGCATGTCTCTGTACGTGGAGTTGCTGCTTTGTTTGGCTTCAACCGTTGCTTTCTGTTCCCTATATTATCTTAGAGACACCATTTATCGTCACCAGTAACGATGCAGGTCGGTGTTGTTCAGAGTTAGCTGATGATGAGTAACTAGAGATGCACATATGGCCACCCGCTGGTTTTTGTGATTCTGGTTTACAGTATGTCGTAACCTCCCATCTGATTTTTGATCGTTCTCCGTGGCACGCAAATGTCGCACGATGGTGGAACGATCGTAGTTCATCACATCTGCCAGCTCTCGAGTACTCTGACGTAGATTATTGTGGACAATGCGTTTCAACGATCTTCATCAAACCCCAAAGGTCTACCTGAATGCGGAGAGTCACTTATGTCGAAACGGTCCTCCTTAAAACGAGAAAACCGTTTTCTTGTTATCTGCTGTCCAATGACATTATCCCCATATATGGCGCAAATGTTTCTGGCTGCCTCCGCTGCTCCCACCCCTCCACTGATCTCAAACAGGAGAATACGTCAGAAATGTTCCGATTCCTTCACTTGGCGCTCCAGATTCTAGCGTCCACAGGTGCACTCATTTTCTCCAAATGACAGAACGGTAATGTATAAACTCAAATAGCAAACTGAACTACAGATAAAAAATGACAATCGATAAACAGACCCATAGCAACGGCGGCCTGGAACTAGGTTCGCGGGCGGCCGTTTGGCGCGCGGGCCGCTCTTTCTCTCTCAGTGTACACTTCCCCCACCACGCCGCTATGTTGTCGGAGGGGGAACTGCAAACGCGCCGCTTATATAGCAGAACAGTCGCGCACGGAACACGACTGGCTTGTATGCGGCTTGGTTTCATATTACGCCGCATTAGCAAACTGGAAAAACATCAGCTACATATCATGAAGGGCGGTATTTTATCGTTACCGACTGAGTTTGCAACTGCATTACGTCAGCAATACTGTGTGAGCCACATAGTTACATACAAAATCCTTACAACGTTTACAGCGAATTTTGTTTTTTGATGATTGAGAAACTTAAAAAGTTTTTTTTCATACCTTTTCACAGGTGTTCAATCTGCCCCCCTCCCCGTTACAGCTTCCACAGCTGCTATTATGTGATGTCTCAGTTCATTTATTGTTGTTGGTAATGGAGGCACATAAACAGAGTCTTTTTTTAAACGCCCACGAGAAATAATCACATACAATCGGGTCCAGTTACCTTGGAGGCCAGTAATGTAAGGCTGAATCATTTGGTCCAGTGCCACCTATCCATCGTTCAGTAAAAAAATTGTTCAAATGGCTCTGAGCACTATGGGACTTAACATCTGAGGTCATCAGTCCCCTAGAACTTAGAACTACACAAACCTAACTAAGCTAAGGACATCACACACATTCATGCCCGAGACAGGATTCGAACCTGCAACCGTAGCAGTCGCGCAGTTCCGGACTGAAGCGCTTAGAACCGTTCGGCCACCGCGGCCGGCATTTTCAGGAATCTTTTGATTTAAAAACTCCCGAACTTCCAGATGCCATTGTGGGGGTTCCTTATCTTGTTGGTAAATCAAGTTGTTCGAATCAGTCTCCAACCGTGGAAAAAGAAAGTTCTCAAGCATATCGAGGTATGCGCTTCCTGGAGCAGTGTTGTCGGCAAAGAAAAATGGACCACACACTTTTTCCTGTAAAACTCCATAAAATTCATGAACTTTTGTAGAGTCCCTCTCACATTGTACAACTTCGTGTGGTTGTTCCGTACCCCATATTCTCACATTACGACGGTTCACCTTTCCATTTAAAAGTAGTGTTTCAGCGTCAGTAAACACTAGGCGTGGAAGAAAACTGTCATCCTCCATCTTACCAAGAACGAAATTACAGAACTCCACACGTTGTTCTCTGTCACCTTCACGAAGAGCTTGCAGTAGCTGAATTTTGTACAGTTTCATGTGTAAACGTCGACGCAACACACGCCAGACGGACATCGGGGCATGTTGAGCTGCCGATCTGCACGGCGAACGGATTTCTGCGGCCTCCTCGTGAAACTATGGCGGATGCGTTCGATGTCTGTGTCAGACATTAGGGGACGACCCCGCAATTTGCCTTTACACCAACAACCTGTTTCTCGGAGCCGCGCGATCGTTACGGTCGCAGGTTCGAATCCTGCCTAGGGCATGGATGTGTGTGTTGTCCTTAGGTTAGTTAGGTTTAAGTAGTTCTAAGTTCTAGGGGACTCATGACCTCAGCAGTTAAGTCCCATAGTGCTCAGAGCCATTTTTGTTTCTCGGAATTGTTCATTCTGTCGTCTAATGCTCTGTGCTGTAGGAGGATCCACACAATACTAGTACGAAAGTCACGCAATCGCACTGCGCAAAACGTAGAAGACAAAACGCTTTCTGTCGTCCCGATACCATTTTTACTAGAACTGAGGTGGGCGCACACTGCTGCTACCTAGCGGGAACCATGTAAAACTGAGAGTTTGCTCTTTCTAACTGGACGTTGTTCACGCACATATATCATATAACATAATAGTTATGATTTTTTTAAAATCAGGTGATTCTTTTTAATACTCTCTGTATGCTATCGTAACTACATATGAAACGAGAAAAAAATGTTACCTAGCACGTCTCTAGCGACAGTGACATGTCTACAATTCTCAAGAAAATATATAAGAAACAGAATAAAATTATTATTATTCAGTTTGAGTTACTGAAGACATAATGAATCTGATATCTGTTACAAACTTTTGGCATCCTGATAGGCGCAGGAAATATACCAGATCGTAGTTACTCAGGCTGCCACGTAATCGTGACTTATCCAGTTTCATTATCGAAGGAAAAAAATCTTTCACACTCGTAAGTTAATTCAAACATAGATATCTCTTTCGCAGCATCATTATGGAGACAGAAACTCTCCTAAGAAAAACCTTCATAGTACTCCTGGACAGTTTTAAGGTAATACAATTTGTCTTTTAATCGCGAATTACGCTGCAGATCTGCAAATGAACAGGGGCACATTCGACTGAAATGGAAAAAGGTCTTGAAAATGTCTCACAAACAGATGCGAGGTTGGTAGTGTCCTGAAAACGACTTGAAAACTCTTCCAGTACCGAAATGAATTGTTCAAAATTCGCATTTTCTTCAACACCCGACAACTTAGGAAAATGAGCGGTGTTGTTTTTCAGAAGTTGTCCCTGCATCCACGTTTCGCATTAAATCAGATATTAATTGCGTCCCAGCTTGCAATTTCTTATTGAGTGTCTTGAAGTGTGCAGTCAAGTCAGCTAAAAATGCTAGGTCTGCAGTCCATTCTGATTCTTAAAACTTTGGTTCCTGCTTGCCTTTTTCCTTCATAAATTGAACAATAGTAGATCTTAATACGAAAACTCGTTCCGGGCATATCCCTCGACTTCACCAATGTACCCGTACATCGCAGCAATAAATCTCGTCTCCATACTGCTCCTGCAGTACCATCAAAAACTGTTTAAACTAGTGATGGATAACTCATTTGACTTTAGATAAGCTGTGTTCAAGTTTAGAAGTAATCAACCAACCCAAGCTGCGCTGCAAATCCTGCAAATAGTGATCTGCTCAAATAACTAACAAGGCTAACAGGGAAATGTGAAACTTACTTAACTCAGCAAACATGCGCCCCAGCGCCCAAGTCAGCACCGAACGCAAAAGCTGAGATGGCGGCGGAGAATGGCTGCCACTGACGTGAGGACAGATCCAGGCGCCTTCCCCATGGCAAGTCCCCAAACGGAAATGTCGTCTCCACCCAACTCTCTGACTCTCGAAAAATTCAGAGTGGAGGGGAGGTCCAGGTCCTCAAGGCATTGCCACAGCGACCATCGAGAATTCCTCAAATTTCCCATTATAGGTTCACTAAATACATTTGACTAAGAAGAAGGTTGGTATTGACTCGTAGACAGGTTCCATTCATTGGTCGAGTCCTTCGCCGCAAAGTACTGCGTCAGACATGATTCACAAGATTGAATACCTGATTTTGGATGGAAGGCAACGAGTTTTCTCACGGTAGGCTAGCGACGCGATATTGTTCTCCTCTGCGTTCGCCGTACCGGAAAGTGAATTCATCACACGTGGCAATCCTGTGGGAGCTAGCTGCCAACTCCTTTCAAATGAGAAAACCGAATTCGTAGGCGAAGCGGACAGCCCGGGGCTTGCTACAGACGCTTCTGCGTAATGCGGCACCCTCGACTCCTGCCTCCCCTTTGTGACCGACCTCCTGCGGTCAAGCCAGAGTCGCTGAGTGGCCGTCCAGCCCGATCTCTTTCCACCAAAGCGAACTCTATATATAGCAGGCATGTGCTTTCCTCAAACATAATCAAAAATCAGCAAATAGAAAGATAAGCATGGCAAAGCGATATGTGACGGAAATGTTACATCACTCTAGCATGTCTCCTTTTGAAAAGAACAAAATTCCCACGATTACTATCCCCTGTGGTCACTGAGTATTAGCGCTATAAGAAAATTACCTACTTCAACCCAGAATCGGAACTATTAGAACCCGACACTCCAAACAGTCTTCCATCAGATTAAATTAAAAATATAGTAAGACATCAACGCCTGTTAAGTTAAAATGACAAACAAGAGACGAAGATAACTGTGATACCTCCAAATTAGTACAAATAAAGATGTGTCATTAACCACGAAGTAGGGAACTTTGTCACACAACGTACTCGTATTTACAAGGTCTCCTTCTTAGCGCTAGTATGAGGAGCAAATGAATTTTTGACTTATTAACTATTATTCTTTCATAAAAAGTGATGTATTACAGTTGTTGTCTATCCGTGAAGATCTTCTGAGATGAAACACTTTAAGAACTCTAACAGATATCCACAGAGACAATGGTTCATGTGTATTTACAAAAAAAAAGAAAAAATTGATTTATACTAAGAAATGTGACTGTTAGTGTGCACAAATTGTAATGAAATAATTAAAAAAAGAAATAAGTTACCAGAAAAATTATCTTATATGGCGACTGCCTCACTTAGTCACACACAGGTATCAAATGAAAATTTTACTCACTAAATCTTAAGGTGAGCATCAGTGTCTTTGTTAAAAATTATGACATAGGCCTCGAATTTATTGATTCCTCACGTTTCAAATGTTTATAATGTGTTATGTATGTCAAAAGGTTATCGTACATCAGTGAGTGCGTATGCAAGCTTACAGCATGAAGTTCCTATGAAAATCTCAGTCATTATAGTTGTCACCTAGTGGCTGCCTTCACTAAAGGGGAAAGTGTCGCAACGATACTCAGTCTACTGCCGGGCTATGCTCATTTGTCGGGCTACACAAAGCATGCACCAAACTGCAGAGAAAACTATATCGTCAATAAATCAGTCCGTGTAGTTCGTACTAGCTAGGAGGATTTGAGTCGTGCGTGGATCGGGTTCCCACCATCATGTATTTTACACCCTGTTTTTAACGTACTTCCACCTCACTACGTTAATTTAAATCACTACTGAGTTTCTGCTTTGCCTGACCGTGAGCTGCGTTAGCAGCACGTATCGATATATCCCCTCTTTTACTATCTTTGCTCGACAGCTATTACTTCCCTGTCGTTGTCTGTCGTAACCAGCTCGGGTCTGCCAATCAGTTGGAACGCGTCTGCAGCACAGTCCGGACCTGCCAGTCGGGAAGTTGCAATATGGCACTAGTAGAATCGGGTTGGAGCAGCAGTGAGGTTTGCGTCGACATGGCTCGTCCGACCATTGCCGCCATGCATCACTTGAGCCGGGCCACGGTCTTGGTGGATCGTCGGTCGGTCGTCCTACCGAACGACGCGTTTCGGCTCGCAGATCGTTCATGGCTCTGAGCACTATGGGACTCAACTGCTGAGGTCATTAGTCCCCTAGAACTTAGAACTAGTTAAACCTAACTAACCTAAGGACATCACAAACATCCATGCCCGAGGCAGGATTCGAACCTGCGACCGTAGCGGTCTTGCGGTTCCAGACTGCAGCGCCTTTAACCGCACGGCCACTTCGGCCGGCGATCGTTCATGAGTCGGCTGTGTGTGTGTGTGTGTGTGTGTGTGTGTGTGTGTGTGTGTGTGTGGGTGGGTGGGTGGGTGGGTGTATGTATGCATCGACTCCCAATTTGTCTTCGTCTGTGATTAGTTACTGTTGGGTATCGTTCACGTTTCGTGCAAGTGTGTGTCAGGTTGTGTGTGTAGTTGGCGTTATTTCAACTGACGACTATTTTGGATGTTGTCGGCATTCTGCGACGAGTCCGTCGGTTACTGCGGACCAGGGAAGTTGTCTCCGCGCGGTGCAGTCGGCTGGGTCAGCTGGCAGTCTCTGCGCAGTGTCGGAGCGTGTGTGCAGCTGTCCGATCGCTACGAGCTTCGTGGTTCACCGACCCAGGACGGCAAAGTTGAGTAGTGGTTTCAACTACCCAAGCCACGTCCATTCACGTTGTGTGGTTCGTTTCGGGGTTCGCTGTTGGGGAGGTTTTCCTGTGAGCAACACCGAGTGTTTCTATTGCTGAAATTTAGCTGCCATGTGGTGCAATTAACTATATTGGTTGACTACAATTCAAGTGCACCAGCGGAATTTTCTGCCTTGTGGCCGTTAGTGTGTTGATTACCTGCCCTGGCCACTGACGTAAAATCAGGCAGTGTTCCTTTTGGGTGCAGTTAACTATATTACTGTATTTCAAATTCAAGTGTACCAGCGGAATTTTCAACCTTGTGGCCGTTAGTGTTCTGATTACCTTCCCTAGCCATTAATGTAATTTGAGGCAGCGTCCTTTTCTTACCTGTTGTTGCTGTCCAATATAGTGTGTAGTTCTGACAGCTGAAACATATTTCATTGTAGATAATCACTTTCGTAACCTTTTGTGTTTGAGTTCTTGTGTACCGATTGGTGGCAATCAAGTCGTTTTGTCGGTCGGTCCGTGACTGTCCTCTGGTTGGGTTCCGACGGATCAAGTGTAGTTGGGCTCACCACCTGTCTCACCTAAGTGAACGAGGGCAGACCGACCTCCCTGCATGCTTCTGAGTGCCGTTTTCTTTATTGTCCGTCTCACAGGTGTTTAATTGTCTGTTTATAATCTATCAAAGCCAATGATTCAAAAAATTCTTGCTTTTACTGGATTTTATGTATTTTTTGATTTTGGAAAATCAATTGTGGGCCTTCAGCCACTTAAATCCTTATTCTAAAAAAAATTGCGGCCATGTGCCTTTGAAAGGTTATGATAATTTATTTTAAAATCTTGAAAATTTTATTGTGGGCCTTCAGCCGTTTGTATTGCATCTTGTTTATGTTCGTCTATTCACCGTTGCCTTGAGGCTCTCAGCCTGGCTGTGTCTATATATGTTAATTATTTTATTTGCAATTTTAACTGCATGTTTTTACCACTTGAGATTTATCTTGTTGCTTTAAGATTTCTTGTTTCGAGGTCTTCAGCCGTGAAATAATTGCCTTTTTGAAGCTTGTAGTTCTAAAGGTTCGTCTATGTGCCGTTTTGGTTTAAAGGTGTTATTAAATTACAATAAATTACAATTTTGAGTGAACCTGACCGACACCTTATTTGACCCTTTCCACAATCCTAATCACCTGTTCTGCCCAGCGGGTTTAGCGGGCGTATCAGATTCATCTTACAATTGGTGTCGTATGGGTGACAAAATTATAAACGTACCGCATTCAGGAATATAATCGCCTATGTGACGGAGGCAACTGATGTACATAACATCAAATTCAAAAAGCCACCGCCGAGCTCACTCAGCGCCCAAACGGCTGTAATTGGTGGCTGACGAAAGATCATGTCATCTCGGCATGTTCCACGAGGTGCAAAGCGGCGCCGGCAGAAAGCTATTATATCAACCATGTGTGTCATAACCACACAGGACGTAAAACACCAGACTCCTCCTCACATCTCAACATCAACCCAACTCTGCCGTCACGAATGCATAAATCCGCACCGCTCTAAACTCCATTTCGAGTGGTAGAGACGAAAAGCCTCCCGTTTAGAATATACACTGATCAGCCAGAACATTATGACCACCGACCAACTATCGATATAAACCAGTCCAGACGTTTCAGCGACGACACATGTAGTATAAGCGAGTGTACGGTCTGCATGTAGAATGGGGAAAGCGCACGATCTGAGTTTGACCGAGGGCAGAGTGTGACGGCCTGGAAATTGCGGAAACTACACGGCTTGTCGGGTGTTCGAGGAGTTCTGTGGTGAGTGACTTCAACACGTGGCGAAACCAAAGTGAAACAATGTCCAGACGTCGTGCAGTTGGGTGGCCACCTTTCATAACAGATCTTGGACGTCGTAGGCTGAGCAGACTGGTGTAATAGGACAGCCGGCGAACTGTGGCTGAACTTACATAAGACTTTAAGGTTAGGCAGAATATAAGCGTGGCTGAACACACAGTGCACCGAACACTCCTAACGATGGGCCTCCGCAGCCGACGACTCATGCATGTGCCAGTGTTAACACCACGGCATGGGCAGCTACGACTGAAATGGGTACGTAACCATCGGCACTGGACTTTAGCGCAATAGCAGATCATTGCATTGTCTGATGACTCCCAATATCTTCTTCATCCTGCTGAAGGGAGGACGCGAATCCGACTTCCTCCAGGGGAACTGCTCCTTGACACCTGTACTGCGGGACAGAGACAAACGGGTGGCGGCTCCATTGTGTTCCGGGGAATATTCACGTGGAAATCCATGGGTTCAGTGGAGCTCGTGCAAGGCACAATGACGGCCAACGAGTATCATACACTAGCTGCAGCCCACGTACACCCTTCATGACGATCGCGTTTCCAGATAGCGGTGGCATATTTCAACAAGATGATGCGCCATGTCACAAGACCAGAAGTGTGCTGGAGTGGTTCGAGGAACATAGTGGTGAGTTCCAGTTGATGTGTTGCGCCACCCCCCCCCCCCCCCCCCGCCCCCCCCACGCCCCCAGTTCTGAAACCGATCGAAAGCATGTGGGATGAGATCGAACATGGTGTCAGATCTTCTCTCCCCCCCACCCCCCCCCCCCCTTCCTCGGATTTTGTGGGAACTAGGTGATTTGTGTGTGCAAATGTGGTGCCAACTCTCTCCAGCGATCTACCAAGACCTCACTGCTTGCAGGCCACGACGCGTCGCCGCCATAGGTGGGCATACAGGCTATCAGGTAGGTGGTCATAACGTTTTGTGCTCTCTGACACATTGAAAGCAAAATCACTGCGAGGCACGTCTATTCCAACACTTAACGCACACAATCTATTAAATTTAATGCTGTAAAAACCACAACAGAAATCTTATGAACAAGACACTAAAGATCACAACACGCTAAATATGTATAATATTTGTAAATAAAAATAAATCACACAAAACTTGTAGACAGATACCCTACGGCTACTGTTACTCAATACATACGGAAAAAAATAGTTCAGGACCTACTGTCTCTCCTGACTGTCGTTACATTCCGTTTCCTTGGGGTCCTTTGTCGTCATACTGCCTCAGTTTCGGACTGCGCCAATTTTCTTTTGGATTACAGTCCCATCTAATGTTACCACTATCTCCCCTGTTTCCATCAGCGAACTCATTACCCCATGAGTTCCCGCGTTGGTACCTGCCGAAAGTAACGGCCGCCTCCTACTCTTCTCTCTGCCTCATCCAGATGTGTTAATATCAGTTTGAAAGCCTCCAAGCCATTTTTCTCCGCGCAAACGACGGTTCTTTTATCCTCCGTCGGTACGGTATTAAAAAACAACTGAATTAGTTCGGCTTTACTATGAGGTTGTCCCGATGTTGATTTCTCTTCATAATTTCGTGTCGAAGTACACTTCATACGACTCCTACGACTGAAACCATGTTGCTGCCAGTGGTGGACCCTTAATAATGCTCAGGTGCATCCCATTTTCGTTCAGCAGCAGACCAATATAATTTCAAAGTTTCTGATTCGAAATCTGTGATAGCTGTACAACGTTTTACTACTGGAAACACCTTCATAGTAGCTTCACCACCTAAATGGCTGCTCATGATGTCTAATTTTCTCTCTACCGGAAGAGGAAGCGTGGGAATGGGAGCGCTTGTGGTTCCGTCAGCGGCCGACCACGCTCTACGAGACATGAATTGATAGGCTCCTGTCCCAGTGGGATAAACGTCTTAAAGCATTTGGCGATTATTTTTGAGTGGAACTGTTGCATAGTCCCGGTGTGTCTGGTGTTCGGTTTTCATTTGACCGCCCCTTATCTACCATCGGTTCACTACGTCCTGAACGAGGGCTCTCTAGTTCTGGATCGACTGAAGTCGCCGGACTTCGAACGACGAGCCTTTTATGGACATCTGATATGGGGTAATAATGATCACATTGGCTGGGAAAATGACGGCCACCACGTCAGATGAACCCCTATTACCACAATAGTTTGCACCATGCATTTGCGCTAGTGGTGAAGCAGAAGTAATAGGAATCATTTACTAACGGATTTAGGCAGGGATAACTTCAAGCATGTAATGTAAAATCAGTACTCACCTTTTCCTTTTCGACTTCGAAATCATCAGTTATGCAGCGGTTCAGTAGAACTCTTAAGGGTAAACATGTTTAAATATTTCACTGTAGAAAGTTCTTTCGAGTGATTGGACATGACGCAAGACCTAGTAATTCAGAAAGAGTAGCCACTGGACAAAAAAATCACGAAACTGCTCCAATATTCGTAACATACTGATAGAATGCTAGTAACTCTCCAAAATATCGCCAGAAAATTTCAGTACAATAATCTAGCAGCCTACTGACTCGTTTGCAGACAGACGTCAAACCATACGTGTGATATCCCACACCACCTCGCTCCACCACTTTTGGCAAATTCTTTACACATACACGAAAAATAGAATTGCACTCGTAATTTGGCAACACTCACTATCTACACAGAAAATAAAAAATAAACATAACACGAGTGGAACAAGTGTCAATACAGTGATACCTCTTTTTTGAAGTCTTACAAATGTGAGATAAAGCGGAAAAGACGTAAATGCTTCGTCATAGAATGTGATTTCGAAAAAGTGCCAGAAGTGAATGTGCAACCAGGTTTCTCTCGACTTCAGACTCCATCAACCACGAAGGAAAAAGCAGTAGTTTGCATAGTATGTAAACAATAGGCTTAAACACTATGACTGTACGCTAATTTTATAAGGGAATACTGTTTCTAATCTATAAATATAAATTAAACTTGCCTTTTGAGTACGACTTCTTTCAGAACCGATATCTTGTTTTCAGTGCATTCACACACAAAGTAGCACAATATTGTGATTGAACGATTGCAACTAAAATGAGGTGAACTACAAGTTGTGGGTGATACTTCAGCGGCCGCGGATGAGGAAGGCCGCCCAACGCTTTCACTGTCTCGTGGAGTCCTCCCTGCGACTTACTGCCACTATCATCAGGCTAAAACGGGACCATGTAGAGCTGTGTAATTCAACTGTTGACGTATATAATTGAGATGCTGCGTGATATTTAATCGACACAATTCTGGTCGTGGCTCGTGCTTAGTTCGACCACAAATGTGAATATTGCTCATTGCTTTCCACGCAGTGTACACAAATGCGGAGCCAAGTCCCATTTTAGTCTTCTCATATTGCATGGAGTGGGTACCAGTGCCTGATGGTTGGCTGATGTGAGTACCTGTGTAGTGTAGTAGTGTGTCGTCCGTGTACGGTTATGGAAATGAAATGATGCCTCAGTGACAGCTTGTAGCCCACACCTCTCGAATGACAGGCCCTGCCGAGCTCAGCTGCCTCATCTGTCTTGGCATGTTTGATGATCGAATTGCCAGATGGTGTGTCCGGACCACACGGGACTTTAATTATTTACAGCCTGTCATCACCTGTCACCACGTGGCATCACCTCCGCCGCCTGTCTTCCCTGCCTGTCACCGATCACTCTCACCAACTTCCACTTTCGCCGGAGTCGCCTGCGCTGCCCACCGCATCTTCGCAGAACTGTCGCCTGTGTCTTCAGTGTGACCACGTGCACCGCAGTTCCCTTCGTCGACACAGTTGACCTTGTTCCTCTCCGTCATATCCCACCGTCTGTTTTTCCTCCCCAGCAATGAGTCATCCTAACATACCACTACTTTGATCATTACAGCCTGGAGTTCTATGCAAATGCATGTTTTGACAATTTGGTAAATGAATGAATGCATATTTCTAAGATTTCATCAATAGAACATCAAGAAATTTAGACATTTACAATGCATATTATATCATTTTTCTGGACTCAGTACACTTATTGCATTAACTCTCATGACAGCATGTTTTCCTGATATTTTTTGATGCGGATTATGACGAAAGATCACCATTTTGACCTGGCTGATGTCGGTAGAAGTCGATGCACCAGATGGTTAAAATGAAAGTGCAGCTACTCACAGAGCTCCAGTGTGGGCGTAATTATCATGTGGCAGCAAAACTTGGTAGGTATGCTGGTGTATTACTGTGGAACCGATTTATAGTGAAAAAAATTTTATTCCAGTTTTGGCCACCATGTGCAGATCTGGGACTGTGTCTACAAGAGAGACATATAGAAATGTTCCCCTATGTAATGAATTTGGAACAGGGCATGGACAGAAGCGGTCAAACAAATGAGAAAGACATAATGCTGATCTTATTACGAACCGCCAGATACACAATTTGCTCCAATTGTGCACTGGTGAAGTCGACGAAATGCTTCATCCATAAAACGACGTGACCAACAGTAGCTCGTAGCAATTCCAGTAGACTCTGAGTAACTTGTTCCTGTATACAGGCCTGAAGTGTGAAGAATTTAACGCCAAGAGCGTAGAGGTCACGCAGGCTGTATGGTTTGCCTAAAACGCACCAAGACGGCGTCCCAGTTATTAGTGCTTTCGGCCCTCCTACATACAAGCTGACAAAATATCTGACTAAACTAATGGCACCTATAATCAGTCGCTGTAGACATCATACTGAAAACTCGCAAACCTTCGTTGATATCATAAAACAGATGAGGACTGGCCCAAATGATGTCTTCCTGTTTACGAAGGTACCAATGGAAGACACATTAATATTGTAAGCTACTCATTTCTCCCCAGAAATTTTGAAACTATTTCACCACTTTCTGACTACCAGGTACTTTTTGTACGGTGGAAATGGTTACAAAATGACTTATGGAACAACCATGGATCACCACTGTTACCAGCCATGGATGACTTTTTCATGGAAGATTTTGAAGAGCGAGCGTTGACCAGAGCTCCCTTCCAACCATCTTGCTACTTCAGATGTGTTGATGATACATTTTTATGGTTGGTTCAAATGGCTCTGAGCACTATGGGACTTAACATCTATGGTCATCAGTCCCCTAGAACTTAGAACAACTTAAACCTAACTAACCTAAGGACATCACACAACACCCAGTCATCACGAGGCAGAGAAAATACATTTTTAATCTGGCTGGATGACAATGAGCCGCTGTGGCAGTTCGTTGGTCATTTGAATGGTTTACATTCCAACATACGATTTACAGTAGAGGTGGAGAAGAACAGGAAGTTAACTTTCGTAGATGTGTTGGTAGAACGGAAATCAAATGGACGACTCAGTCATTCTGTGCACAGGAAACCGACGCATACAGTTCTGTATTATATAACGGGCGTAGCTTTCACACATTCAGCTCAGAAGAAAGCAATGCCAAACACCTTAGTATATCGAGCCAGATCTATTTCCGACGTGGACTAAGCATCTCAAGACGGTGTTCGGAAGGTATGGGTATTCTGTCTGTGACGTTAGATCACCGCTTCTGAGAAAACCAAGAAGCGACTCCGTTCAAAGAAGTCAAGAGGACCAACACATAGCACTGTTTCCATTCTGCGGCGCAACAACTAGCACGGTGGGTAGAGTCCTAAACAAGTAAGGAATCAGGCCAGTCCCCCAGCCACCCACAAATTTAAAGACATATTGCGACCCGCTAAAGATAATCTCGACCTGAAAGTACCGGGAATTCATAACATTCCTTGCGAGTGTGGCAGGAATTACGTGTGCCACTCTATACGGACGATTCCCGATCGCTACGTTGAAAATCAACGTCTCCTTAAATACGAACATCTGAACAAATCATCGGTGTCACATCATAGTCTGTTAAATAAGCAAAAAGTCTTGTTTGAACATACGGGAATAATGGTTCAAGCTCCGAACTATTGTGATTCTGTGATCAGAGAAGCTGTTGAAATCAGACAACTTCAATACAGACACCGGCTATGAACTTCTCAAGGCGTGGAAGCGTCCACTTGACAATGAAGTAACACAGAGGAATACATCTCGCCGTTCACCGTCTGATGCGATGGGTGGCGCTGAAAGCAAAATCTATGGACATAGAGTGCGCCATCTCTGTACGCGCCGTCATGACGTAATCCGGCCAATCAGACGCCGTTCTGGGTTACAACAAAAAGAACCTCGCCAGCTCACTACAGTCAGTTTCAGTCCCTGACGAAAATAATCGCGGGTGTCATCGAAAGCTTGGAATATTATCCGAATTTGACGCGGCAAGTGAACGAGTAATTTTTATGTATGTCACATGCTGACTTTTTCCTGATGAGGGTATTCTTAAAAGCACTTGTCCTTGTCGCAGTATTTAGAGATGTAGAGCCAGATTTAGTTTTGCCACCACAATATACTACAATCAGACCTGGTACCTGGATAATGCTACGGTCTCTTACTGTGGTAATTTTGTCGAAGTTATCTCGGTAACAGATCGTAAATTATCGCAGATGTATTCAAGTTTTGTTTTTCGGCGTTGGGTCGTAGACACTTTCCAAGCCACTGACGCAGCTTGCATTAAAGAGATGGAAGTGGCATTTAAGAAAACAGATCAAGGAAGGCCTGATTTACATCAAATCAATTTTTTTATATTTCTCTGCAGCAACAATTAAGTTGGAAGTCACAGACAATTGGTGGAATCCCTGAAAATTATTAAAGAGGTTGAAAAATAGAAATGTGGTTGTTGCACCACAGGATAAGAAAAACGAAGTTACTGGATAAAATACTGATTTTCAGTTTATGTAGCTGACAAATAAATGCTTTGCGGCGAAAATGTAAAAAGACTGTCAACATGATTTGACTTTGTTAGAAGTTTCTTCACTTATGTATGCACATGTCACTTCCGGTGATGTAGAATGAACATTTTCTATTTACAAAAATACTTCTTGTGACGTAGAAAAGCCATTTTCTACTTACAAAAATGTTCTGTCTGATAACGCATGAGCCTAAATGAAGAAACCGGTTGTTATACAGGACGAATCACCTAAAACTTGCACCGCAAGTATTGAGGAAATGGAAAGTGCTATTGATGTACGGTTATCACAGAGTGGAATGGTAGTCAGACGCCCGTATTATTAGCCAAACAATAGATTGTAATAATACCTAGAAAGTTTATTTTTGTGCGAGTATACTCTTTTTTGAGTGGAACAACGCTTATTGATATTAACAAACTAAAATAAGGGTAAATTAGAATGTCAGAAGTGTTGACGCAGGATTCTAGCGTGAGTTGTTTACAAGATTTGGTGTTTTGAAAAGTTTCCACACCGACACTTGTTCAATACATGCAGTGTCACACATTACAGAAAAACACAACTGCATACACTAATCAGATGGACTCTGACCAGTAAAGAGACAATTGGCCATCACAGGTTGTTCTGAGCAAGCTGGTGTAATACGTCGTTGCATATCGTCGGGTGTAGTTGTTATGTCCTTGTAGATAGCGTCTTTCAGCTTTCCCCACAGAAAAATGTCTACAGACGTCAAATCCGTGGAACGGGTCGGGCAAGGTACAGGTCCCCTGAGTCGAATCCAACGATTTGGAAACAGTTCGTGAAGACAGGCTGTAGAACTTCGTGCACTGTGGACTGGACAGCCATCACATTGGTACGACAGGTTCCCCCTAGTCTGCAGAGAAAAGTCCTCTAGCGTGTGTGGAAGGTGGTCTCTTAAGGGATAGCAATACTTCGGCACGTTTAGTGTTCCATCTATGAAAAACGGTTCTATGAGCTGGTTGTTCACCACGCCATCCTTTTACACTACATGGACGCTGACGTTCCACTTGCCGGAGCCGCTGGCGATTTTCATCAGACCGACAGTACATGTTTCGGCGGATTACCTGGCGTGATTGGTAAATGTGGCTTCATCAATAAACAAGATCATGTACATCTGGAGTAACCTGTCTTAATGACCACGTATGACGTTAACACGATTCTCTTAGTCGGCGCCCCGCAGCTCTTGATGGAGAGAGATGGGATAGGGATGGAATCTATGTTGATAGAGAATACATACGACACTTGCCTGACACATGCTCGTGCGACTGTGCGGGATCTAACGTGCGTATCACCTTCAACAGCAGCAATATCATTAATTTCCCCCTATTCTGTCATCACTTATTTCCTTCTTTCACATTGTCTGGGTGTTACCCTACCATTTTCACGTAACTCGTTTAAAAGTTTGATAAATAACTGCCAAGGTGGTTGACCTTTATTGGGGTATCTCGCCGTATACACAAGAACGAACTATATTCAAGAAAAAACTATATTCTTCCTACACTCTCATACACCATGAGCATGCTGTGTTTTTCTGCACTGGTAAACCTCATCCTCCACTCACGGCCTGATACTTGGACTCTCACTCGCTAACTGACTAGAAAGTCTCATTGCACTCAATAAACACCAAGAACACTGTAAGCAAACAAAACAACATCCTACCTAGCAACTACGCAGGTTGAATGGCACAGAAAAGTGTCGGTGTGGAACTTCTCAAAATATGATATCTCGTAAACGACTCGCATTTCTTAATGTCAGTAGGCATTGTTCCAGCTAAACAAGTGTACGTTTGCACAAAAATATACATTCTACGTATTATTACAATCTGTTTATTGGCTAAAGAGCCCCTGACTACCAGTCCATTCTGTGAAAACCGCACAAATGGTTCAAATGGCTCTAAGCACTATGGGACTTAACTTCTGAGGTCATCAGACCCCTAGGCTTAAACTACTTAAACCTAACTAATCTAAGGACAGCACACACATCCATGAATGCATGCATGTTTTACTATTTGATGGAGCATAAAAATCCGGGCTTTAGTGATCATGTACACACTGCTGCATACCACTCCTAAATCCAAAATCATTCTACATACCTTGTCTATTAACTTTATTCACCTGATAATCCTGCTTTTCCTGCCAACCCGAAACTAAAGCAAATCTTTCCGTCTGGCTATGAATTTATCCGCAGTTGCCAATCTCATCTGATCCCACACGCCTCCAATTCCCACTTACGCCACCAAGCACGGCTACACGAGCCACACCAACACAATACTCAACTACCACAGCATCAGCAGCAACAACTACCCAAGCACTGCATCCAGCTCCACATCCGCTATCAGAAATGCCTCACCTACAGTGCAAGAGTGCAAAAATCGCGCTATTCTGTCCTCATTTCACATTCAATCACACTCTAAAACAGTTTATAGCTTGCAACACCCATACCAACGTAGAGAAAACAATTTATTCCATCCAACCTACTCCTACACGTATAAGCCAAAAACACCTTCTATACAACATGAAATGACTGTCTCTGCCCACCTTACACAAACACCACTCCATCCTAACCATTCTTTACATTCCTCCACAGAAGGTGTAACGTGTTTCATCACAACTGTTATCCAAAATATTCATCCCTCTGAGCAATCAATTACCGTTCATCGTATCACACTATCGGCTCAGTCTGTATTTAACATGTATGCAGCATCAGACACTGCCGGTAGTATCCCCATTTAACTCTCTCTAGCCCAGATACCCTAGCGTTAGCCACTCTACCATGTGCTGCATTTTGAGTACTTCTGAATCAAAGCCCCATCGCAAGCACAACCAGACCCTGTCCCATTACCCTAAGTTTTGTAATAAAACCTGATAAATTCCTATCTCCAACCTTTTGTATGAGCTTTGCTGCGATGTCCAACATCCATTACTTTACTTTTGGTACTATTCTATGCACCTATCTCTCCTGAGCTGGTCATCAAGCCTTCAAATCATCATCCTCCAAGCTGACATACACTATCAATATCATCTTCTCTACAAAGATGTTGCAAAGTAAACCTAGTAAATAAACATCACCGCATTAAGATTATCTGTTTTCAGGAGTATTATCCAGACACTTTTCTTCCATTTTTAATGTCTCATTTTAACTACATTGCCTTTTCAAAACTTGCTTGCAGTTAAATTTTATTAATATCCCCCCTCCCCTCTTTTGGGAGAATAAAATGACAAGAAAGAAGAAAAAAGGGATTCATGGCGGAGAGTACATTGTGTGCTGCTTACTTGTTTTCTTCTGTTCCATCCGAGAACTGGGTGCGACAAATACGACCGTTATAGGTCTTTTATAACTTATACTTTATAAAGGACTTGGATTTTTTCTGATTTTACTGTTAAGGTCACTTCGCGAGATAAATGAAGGAGATAGTAATATTTTCGAGCATATACACAAAGAAAAATTTGACAGTGAATTTTCCGTGATGCACTGGCTAAGGCACCGGATTCGCACTGGGTGGGGGTACGCTTCAAATTTCCACCAGCAATTAAATTTCCGTCTCCCAGTTTGATTTTTTTCATAGCGTGATCATTTCCAGTGATTCATTGTTGAGGGAACGTTAAAAACCAACGTACTTTTATTGATTTATCTTATAGGGTGTGTTACTGGAGTCTTCACGAAGTGCTGGAGACCTCTATCAACCTCGTTTATATTTAGTGCCTCTATGATCTTGGTGACTAATGTCACAATTGTGGTTTTCCTATGCAGACATTAATAAGCCCTAGTTACTTTGGTATTTCTAATTTTCTAATAATTTTCGCAATATAAGGAGAATAATCTCATCAGAGAAGTTGTTAATCTATATCAGTAATCGAACTGATACCTAGCGATTTCCACTTGAAATCTCGTTCGAATCCTGCCTCGGGCAAGGATGTGTGTGATGTCCTTAGGTTAGTTAGGTTTAAGTAGTTCTAAGCTCTAGGGGACTGACGACCATAGATGTTAAGTCCCATAGTGCTCAGAGCCATTTGAACCATTTGAACAACTGCATGGCCCAGTAAGCAGAGGACTAAGATGGGTGTGACTTAGTTACAACACAGACCTACCTTCTGATGCTGCGTAGTTGACATGCAGCGGCACACACTCGACCTGTTAATCTACCAGTCCTTACCTGTGATGCTACTGTTATTACACTGTGCATCCATATGTGAACCTTTGCATGAAGACAATGAATTCTGGAAGGGGATGTACACCATGAAAGAAGGAACAAACTTACCTGGTAAAATAGAATATATTATTGTGGCCCTTTGTCTTTCTTTGACGTTTGTGTTCATACGTACAGCATTTATGCAAAGTTGACAATATCACTCATCAAAAGTCAAGGAGCATGCATGACTTATACTAGTTCAAGTTGCCAGTTCTACACTTCTAAAATAGGTACTCACAAGTACCACTAAAATCACAATGCTGCTCCGCCATTTAGGACATAGACACGAACTGCCAGGATAGTATGCTGGCAGTGAGTCACGCGATTTCTGCAAGACACAAAATACGCTAATCCCACAGCCATGACCAGATGTCCGTCACCGTCAATGTTTTGCAACGCTGAGACAGTATGCAACCACATGATCAAAATCGTCCATCCTTTGGTTGAGTGATGATGTGTAACGCGCCGTACACTTCGTTCAGTTATCCTCTTTCTGTGTCATTCTGAAGATATTGCCACCATCAAAAGTATACTTTGAAGTAATATAGGGGCCCAGTCACAGACCCCTACAGTCGTCAAGAGAGAGCCGAGTAGGATGCAGTGGTGGGGACCCAGCTGTACTCGAGAGCGGCAAGAAAACATTATTGGCAATAACACATGTATTAAGCAGTACTATGGGATTGTCTCCTAACGCGCATCAGTCAGGCGGGCAGAGCGGCGGCCTTATCAGCAGGGGGAGGCCGGCATGCGATCGACTTGCAGTTCTGTCAGTTCAGCGAGGCTTCGGGTAGCGGCAGTTGTTACAGGTACTCCAAACTCAAAAATGTAATTCAAATTTTTTGAAATAAGAGGAATAACATCCCTGTCAGACACTAAAAGTTCGTCCAAGTTCTACCTTGGCAATTCGTGGAAGCTGAGCCGCATGCTTCAGTGGCCAGCAGATTGCCAGCTAGGGGGAAACGGAGAATGAGTTGCAGCACACGTGCAAGCTGTTGCTGCACAAGGGAGCGACACAGAGCGGTCGTCGACCCGTGGACGCCGGTGGCCTCCAGCTCGAAGTATGGACAGCGAAGATTTACACTCGGCAGACACGCCCCCAGCACCACCTGGAGTATTCGCTGTCACGCTGGAGTCAACCCTCAGCCTTTGTCTAGCAAACAGGAGCCAGCAGCGTCGATGTGTGCCACAGGAACGAGAAGGGCAGCAGGGGCAGCGGCCCTCCCTCGCCAAGGATAGCGGTGGACAAGAGGCAAGTCTCCAGCAGGCCTGCAGGGTGATGGCAGTCTCTGCACCCCATCAGCGGAGGTTGCCAGCAGTGGCAGAGTCCTTCCTGCAGGACTTTCTTATCCACAGACGATAACGGTGGATAGGCGTGCCGACGATCGACTCCCGTAGCCACCCTCTCATTGGATAGCTGTAAATGAGAAAAGGGGTGAGACAATGCACTGGGCAGTCAACAGCAATCAGCACTCATCAATGAGACATTTATTAACAAGGGTGGTGTATTTATCTAGGTGCTTTCCTTGCGCTCTGCAGCGGTGAGGATGACAATGACATCATGTGTCCTCGTCTTCCGTCGTTTTCTGGTGGTTCAGCTCCTGAATACTTATTGATGTACTTAGGCCTTCCATGCGGTACTCCTTTGCCACTAGTGTGAAGGTTCACTCAGTTTCCACAATGACAATACATTTCACTTCCAAATCTGGGCCCTCGGTCGCTCCCTTTTGCAGCAACAGCTTGCACGTGTGCTGCAACTCATTCACCGTTTCCCCCTAGCTGGCAATCTGCTGGGCACTGAAGCATGCTGCTCAGCTTCCAGGAATTGCCAAGGTGGAACTTGGACGAACTTTTAGTGTCTGACAGGAATATTATTCCTCTTATTTCAAAAAATTTGAATTACATTTTTGAGTTTGGAGTACCTGTAACAATCTCATCACACCTACTTTGCATTAGTAGTTACACAATGTACAATTCTAATCATTCTTTCATTACCATTCAGCTATTTACATGGTTTTCAATGATTGATACACCGAATCGATAATGTAGAGTTTTCCAGCAGAAGTCATTTCTTACACAATAATGCAGTTATTCATATACTTATAGGTTCATCTATTAGTTTAAACGTAATTCTCTTACTACATCTGAGTTTTGTTTACAGACCAATCAACGGGTATTTGGTACACACGTATACCTGAGCGTGTACTGACTTTACTTACAAACGGAAGTACATTACACTAACCGCAATCAGAACCACTACATCGCTGGTAGGTGTCACGTGTCATGCTTATAGTCGTGATACTGTGATGTTATCTGTTGTGGTATTCCTGTTCGTGCTGAAACATTTGTTCGGTCGTAATTCTCACTTTTTGCATTGCTACTAGTTCCTGTAGTGGGCGTAGAATGTCTGGATTCAGGGTGTTGTTTAGGAAGGTTGGGTAATGGTTAGGCAGCACCTCTAGCGTTTTCTGAGGCCAGTGTAACGCAGGTTGTTCCCACTTCCCTGTGGTCCTATCAGTGATCGCAGCTGTTAGGCGATATATCGCGTCTGTAAGTCACAAGTGATGCAGTTTATTGTTATTCCACCATTCCGTAATTCTACTCTATTTATGCAGGTTGGTTTCCCATGTTCATAATAGTTTACTATGACTATTCCTGGTGGAAAAACTGAGTAGACTCATGTTAATATTTCCCTTTGACGTTCACTTACTTCGGCTATTTCCAGGAATAACCGGACGTCAAACGCCAGTAGGCCAGTTTTCATCACCCTACTTGGGCAGATCGTAATATTTTCCCTCTGGCATCTCTGTAGGTCTTCCAACGACATTAGAGCGTAGCCTTCTCTTTGCTTTGAAATTATTAATACATCTTTGGTCAGTACCTGTACCCATTTCCCTTCAGTTTCCCACTTGAGTGGGTAGGGGTGTGTGATAAAACATTGATGCCGCCCATTGATGCCTGATACTGGGAAACGAATTAACACACGTAGCTATGCACCATGGGAACTCATTTCAACGATGGACACGTGATATAATAGTGCAAAATTTCCTACTGTTGTTTCTACTATGTGCCGTACTCCTGCTGTAAATTCTTTTTGCACTTTGTGTAGCTGGTGAGGAATTGCTCTGGTGGCAATAATGTAGAACTTAAGCTGTCCACGGATAACATGATGCACTGCTTCTTGCAGCGTAGTTACTGCCATCCTTGCATCATTCAATCTGTTAGTGCTCGTAGCAAACCTAGCTACGGCCACTGTCCCATCTAATGCGTTCAGTCGACTTAGCACTGTAAGTCACTGATTCAGGCTTGCACAGTATCTCATGCATTCTGCGCTAATTCCTTATGCACTATCCTGGCATTATTTAGCAAATGCTGTTCTAAGTTTTACAACTCAGTGGTATACCATTCCGCTCTGGATCGAGTAGCCTTAGCTCCCCATCGTGTCATTCAAATTCCGTATACCTTTGTGTGCATATGCTACAACATTTATGCAGAGTTGATAGTGTCTCTCATTACAAGTGAAAGATCATGTGCGACAAATACTAATTCCAATTGAGAAAAGAAATCCGCTCTTTCAAACTAGCTACTCGCACATATGATTAAAATCACTCTGCTTCTCTGCCACTTGGGACTTAGATACGAACCGCCAGCATAGTCTTGGATATACTGGCAGTAAGTCACACGATTTCTCTGACACAAAATATGCTAAGCACACACCCGCGATCAGATGGCCATAAAGCGTCAACAAATCGCAACACTGAGACAGTAATACAACTATATCGTCAACATCGTCCAACTTACCGACTTTTGGTTGGGTGATGATGTATATGACGCGCCATAAAATTTATACAATTAACCTGTTTCCGTTCCAGTCTGCAGACATTGTCACCATCAAAAATGCACTTCGAAGCACCAATTAAAAACACTGCCAGTATGAATTTACGTATTCAGACGTAGTCAGCATCAAATGAACAAATACAAAGTTTATGATGTAACTAAGGTGGACTGCCATCTGGCATAGGTCCTATCTCAGCTAAGTCTCGTCGCATTCTCCCACACATGGTGGTCTGTTATTCCTATTTAGAAATCTTTGAACTTTTATGGCACCAGAAAAGGCATTTCACTAATAACTTTCCTCTAAAAGTTTTAATGTCCTACATCAGTTCTTCCAGTTGGAACCCTTTCAGAACACTATCTGGAACAATAATTCTATTTTGGTTCTCAGTTTTATAAAATTTGCTTTTTGGATCAACTATTTTTTTCCCTAGTTGTCCATTCCTTGGAGACGTCCATCTGCTTTTTGCAGAGGGATGTCTGTCTCTGCAAACTGCGTCTCACTTTTAGTTTATGACCTTAGTATTCTAAAGCCGACTTCCTGAAAACTTCCTGACTGCACTCTAAGTCCTGCCATGACGAGTTGGTGTCCTTGGGCACTCTGCCGCCCCACCTCGCGACGATGGTTGCTATAGGTCTCCGCACACTACCTCAAATTCTGATTCCAGTATTTAATTAAAACTTAATTATCTTCTGCCTCATAAGTGTGATCACAAAATGACTTTCATCAAAGCTCTTAAATAAACAGCTGCCCCATACAACTTCTGTTCCAACCTCTTTCTACTGTTACTCAATTCTAACTATTCCAGAACGAAGCACATTGTCAGCGGGTTATGTCAGTTAGTGCACGCATCACTGCCATGTCTAAACTTCCTCTCAGTGACACTTCTGAATACTTTTGCTTAATTCGATGTATTCTGTCACATTCATCTTATAATCTGCCTTTAATTCTCGCCAGGTAGAGGTAGCATTTTCCTTGCTGCATTTGGGCTGTTTTGTGTTTTCTTCATATTTGCTACTTCCCTGCTGTTTAACGAAATACTTCTGTTAATCATATACTCTTTTGGTCATCTTGGCCTCCCGTATCAGCTCACTGAAGCATACTACAACACATATAAAAAGGTTTTGCATCACCCCAGTTCCCAGGACTCCTGAAGATAGATGTTGACTGTGGATATTGTATCACAGACACAGTCCCTTTGACTGTTCAGAGATGTTACTAAACCCGCCCAAAGATGTAAACAACCATGCATCAGCAGTGCCTATTAGACGGACGGGGTCCGACAGCCGATCAGTTCCAGTTATTCCATCAGGAAGGAGGTACACGGTTCGTGTTGTCTGTAGTTCAACAATGCCTAGACGGTCAACACCGCGGTTCGATCGCGTTCGCATTGTTACTTTGTGCCAGAAAGGACTCTCAACAAGGGAAGTGTCCAAGTGTCTCGGAGTGAACCAAAGCGATGTTGTTCGGACATGGAGGCGATACAGAGCGACAGGAACTGTCCATGACATGACTCGCTCAAGCCGCCCAAGGGCAACTGCTGCAATGGATGACTGCTACCCACGGATTATCGCTCGTAGAAACCCTGACAGCAACACCATGTTGAATAATGCTTTTCGTGTAGGCACAGGGTGTCGTGTTACGACTCAAATTGTGCGCAATAGGCTGCATAATGCGTAAATTCACTCCGGACGTCCATGGCGAGGATCATCTTTGCAACCACACCATGCAGCGCAGTACAGATGGGACCAACAACATGCCGAATGGACCGCTCACGTTTGGCATCACGTTCTCTTCACCGATGAGTGTCGCATATGCCTTCAATCAGACAGTCGTTGGAGACGTGTTTGGAGACAACCCGGTCAGGCTGAACGCCATAGACACACTGTCCAACGAGTGCAGCTAGGTGGAGGTTCCCTACTGTTTTGGGGTGGCATTATGTCGGGCCGACGTACTCCGCTGGTGGTCATGGAAGGCGCCGTAACGGCTGCACAATACGTGAATGCCATCCTCCGACCGATAGTGCAACCATGTCGGCAGCATAATGGCGAGGCATTCGTCGTCATGGACTATAATTTGCGCCCCCATCGTGCACATCTTGTGAATGACTCCCTTCAGAATAATGACATCGCTCGAGTAGAGGGGCCAGCATGTTCTCCAGACATGGACCCTATCGAATATGCCTGGGATAGATTGAAAATGGCCGTTCGTGGACGACCTGATCCACCAACCACTCAGAGGGATCTACGCCGAATCGTCGTTGAAGAGTGGGACAATTTGGACCAATAGTGAACTTGCAGATAGTATGCCACGACGAATACAGGCACGCATCAATGTAAGAGGACGTGCTGCTGGGTATTAGAGGTACCGGTGTGTACAACAATCTGGACCACCACCTCTGAAGGTCTCACTTTATGGTGGTACAACATGTAATGTACGGTTTTCATGATCAATAAAAAGGGCGGAAATGATGTTTATGTTGATCTCTATTCCAATTTTCTGTACAGGTTCCGGAACTCTCGGAACCGAGGTGATGGAAAACTGTTTTTGATGTGTGTACATGTTCTCCAAAGGCATTACTTATGACAACCTTGCAATACTTGGTTGCTATCTGCACACTGATTTGGACTTCGTTATTCCTCGCTGTTGGGACACCTCTGTTTCCCTGATGCATTGTTCTCTGTTCGACTGCATGTTGTCCCTTCCGTGTCATGACAAAAGGTATGAGCCTGAAATGAGAGAGCAGTCTGCATTAGACTACTTCCCAGTCGGGCAACTCATAATACTCTTCAGCTCTAACATTTCAGTTATTCAGTAAATCTCCAGATTACTTTAATGGCCAAGAGGTATCCACCTCACGAAGTCTTCGCTTCTGTTTCGTTGAGAAAGAGGATATATTATAGTCTCTAATTACCCTGTTATGTCTGAACTTGATAGTCCTCCTACTCTCGACGAATTATAACTCGCACTTAAAAGTCTCATATTAGGCAACAGTGCGGCCCGTGATAACCTATCACCTGACATCCTCAAACCTGGCCGTGTTCCGCTAATATTGTATCAAATACTACTGGGAAGAAGGCGCAATACCTCAAGATATGCAAGATGCAAATATAGTAACAATCTATAAGGGAAAAGGTGACACGGGTGATTGTAACGAGTGTAGAGCGATATATCTCTTGAGCATTGCCGGAAAGTTGTATGGGAGGATAATCCTGAAAAGGCTGGAAACTTTGGGTGCTCGGATCTACCCTGAGTCACTGTGCGCATTTCGAGCTGGTAGATCCACAAGTGACATGATATTCACTTTGCACTAGCTATAAGAAAACAGCCGCGAACATAGAATGCCATTAGATGTGGCTTTTCTCGAGCTCAACAAAGCCTTTGATATCGTCAGTAGAGAGGGTCTCTACAGCGTATGGAAAAAAATTAGATCTCCATTAAATTTGTTGTTGTTAGTAAGATATTTTCAAGGCAATATGCATGGCTCTGTTATCTACGATGGTGGTGCATCTAAATCATTCAACATGAACTGTGGCGTAAGACGATGATGTGAGCTGGCAACTACAATTTTATTTTTGGAATTTTCTTCTCAGCTCTGCTCCAAGTGGCTTTTGAGAATTGCAGTGTTGGAGTACACCTGCATACTAGGAAAGATGGAAGGCTTTTCAACGTCAGTCTTTTGAAGAGTAAGACAAAGAGCTACGACATAATCGCTCCCGAACTACTATATGCTGATGACGCTGCAATTGTTGCTAACTCTGCAAACGAGCTGTAAGAGCTCGTATTAAGATTTGGTCATGCATGCCACCGCTCTCGATGAATGAAAACAGCAGTAAGACCGTAATTATGGTTCAGTGTGCTTATGCACACACTATATCACATTAGATGGAATTACTCTGCAAGTTGTGAATAACTTTTGCTGTCTTCGAACCACTGCCGAATCAAACATGTCTGTGGGCAAGGAGATTGATGTTCGAATTGGGAAAGCTGCGACAACATTTGCCAAGCTCTCTGGACGTGTTTGGAAAAACAACTAACTCTCTTTGATCACCAAAATTCTTGTATATCAAACTTGCGTCCTCCTGATCTTTTTGTATGCATCGGGAACATGGACTACTTGTGCCAAGCAAGATCGTCGCCTTAATGTTTCCCGCACGCGGTGCCTGAGATCTGTCCTTGGAGCAACATGGAAGGACCGAGTGACCAATGAAGCAATACTATCTAAAACTAACTGCAACAGCAGTTCAGCTACCTTGAAGCAGAGACGACTCCACTGGCTGGCTGGAACACGTCTACAGTATGGATCCTGAGAGATTACCACGTGAGGCAATACCTGGGGGGATTTCTACTGCCGAAGGATCCATACGACGTCCTGTATTGAGGTTCAGTGACTCCTGTAAACGAGATAAGGAGAGCTTTGGCATCAACACCAACAGGTGGGAGGTACGAACTAGCATGAGGCCAGAGTGGCCTAATGATATATCATCTGAAATGTCGAAGCATGAAGAAGACTTGTTAGACAGATTAAAGCATAAACAGCTTCGCAGTGCTACCACTGATCCTGCCTCAGGAGCTAGATATACTTGCGACAAGAAATGTCGTGCTGCCATGGGCTTGATAAGCATACGAAAAAATGGAACTCGTAACCATACAGACACTGTAACAATCACCCACCAAGATGTTGAGTCAATATATATAGTCTATTTGTATTTACATGGTGTTCAATAAACTGGCGTTGTTGGAGAAGCAGACTCATGGCAGTTTAGCGCTTTCACTTGCTGTTAATTTATTTATTGTTTTGTAAAACACAGTCAAATTAGTATTTATTTCCATTTAGTACTCAGTACAGTTTTTTATGGAATAACGTGTTAAGCACAAGTGTATCGTCATTATCACCACATCCAAGTTACCTCTGTCATGTACGGCATTACATCTGAAGTATTAAAACTGAAGAATGATTTGTCAGCCTTCTCTTGCCTTTGTATTATAATCCTCCATTATAACTCGTGTGTGTGTGTGTGTGTGTGTGTGTGTGTGTGTGTGTGTGTGTTGCGCCCGCGAAATAAATCGTAATGTCTGTAAACTGAGAATTAGTATTAGGGAACTCTATCATTACCATGGACAACAACAATTTTCAGTGGCTCAGAAATATGTAAGTAGGTGTCTGCAAAAGTATATTTGTCAATTTCCCAATACCATGAAATACCTGATCATTACCAAGCTAGATTTTAATTTAAACTGAAATCGTTTGTACCAAATAATTACTCTATCAACAAATTTTTCAATAAAAACTAATAGCATATTTAGTATAAAATGTAAAGACGCATTGTTATCAAATCGTGTGTTCAGCTAGTACCATGAGTGGTGTCTAAGCCATTGTACTTTTTAGTACTCCATAAATAGAATGTAGCAATATATACAACCAGCTTGTGTATAATTAGCGAGAAAAACCGACTTGTTCTTCATTATTTCAATAGAGGTAATATAAAATTACTCCCAGAACTTGTAACTGATCTTCTCTGTAAGAACCAGAATGTGAGGTTGTAATTTACACAACAGGTGTCACACCTTTCATTTCATATTAGTTACATCTGTGTTTGCATCGAGTTATTTCTAACTGATCTTCTATTGTGAAGTTTGAGTGCCAAAAATTTGTACATCAGAGGTTTATTATTGCAAGTAGGATATGAACATTTAAAGAAGGGGAGTAGATTCTGAGAGCATATAATGACGCTGTATTTTTTTTACCTTTCTCTCTCTTTCATGTATGAGACCTAAATAAGCAGATGACGATGCATTCAAGCAGCACTGCAAAGACGCCAGATGCCAGGAAGTAAACATCAACAGGCAACAGCCACTTCATTTTAAAAAGCTAAAGAAATGAAGAAGAATCAGTAATATTAGCAATTAATTAGTTATCAATCTCTATATAGAAGCATCTGTAAAAAACAGTTTATACGATTGGACATCATACAGCTACCTCTCTCTTGTTTTCTTGGCTTGTTGCAGAGTATGATCTATTACAGGGGGAGAACATCATTTGTAGTAACTGTAATTATTGACTGAGTAAACAAATCTGCATCAATGAACATTGTAAAAAGAAAATTAATCAATTATTAGTAACCTAACTGGTATTGTGTAGTATAAGTAAATGAGGCATTTCATTATAGCTACCAAGTTTGTAAATTAAAAGATACTTTCATTTTGAAATGAGGTAGAAATTCATTTGCTCTTTGAGGTCAGTTAACTCTGCTGCAATTACTTATTTGTGCATTGACTCAACTAGATGAGACAATTATACACATATGTTACTGTTGAAATACTAAAAGACGAAAATCAGATCTAAAATCTTTTTCATCAGTTTAGATGTAAGAGTCAACACAAATAAAAATGCAAAGACTACAATTGTATGTCAGGAAACACCACCACCATATAGGAACACGATAAGGACAGCAAAACAGTGGAACATGTAAAGCACCTGGCTGGGTTGCGAATACAGACTCGAATTCTAGAGAACATGAAAATAGTAGTTTGGAACATAGCCCTAGCAATGTCCAAGTAACTCGAATCAATTAAGGATTAGAAAATAATAATCAGTTCTGGGGAGATTTGATTTTGAGTCATAAAAGGGAACCGACAATTTCCAACGTTTGGTCCAAAGGGGAAGACACATCCAGTATTATTCTTAAAGACATTCCATGGGATATTAACCAATATATGAAGTGACCAGAAATCAGTGCATATCATAGTGAATCACTTAGAGGGAAATGCACTCCAGTAGGTATTACTTAATGTAGACATATTTATAACACACAGCCAGTTCGAGAGAGACTTCTAGTCTTCAAGGCAAAACATAGTTCAAGTGTGGCACAGCAGAGGCTAAGGTTAGTTTTCAGGGCGTAGACTGTATAATGACTCATGTGGTGGATTAAGTAATTTTATGCAGTGACATCTTGACTAGGCTACAGAGAGAACTCAGCAACTGTTGGGGTTGGTAGATCAGTTTCATTATTTAAATAATTCGTAGGAATACGGTCATATTAGAGGGGAGTGTATTTATGGAAGTCAGCGGAGACAACAGTTGGAACAGAATCGAGGTAATTACGTGTAATACGTGAAACATGATACAGTGATTGGAAAGAATCATAGAGATCCTAATTTTTGTGTTAGTAATTACAGAAGTCGAATTTATGGAAGTCAAAATTATGGAGGAAACAGAATAACAAATGAAATAAGAATGGAACAGAATGTATAGGACAGTGAAAATGTTCTAATCTGATATGGATGTAAAAGCAACAAGACGAATAGTAAGACAAACTGATGCAGAAGGCTTGATTGAACAAAGTAAATTCATGTCTGTCACTAGCAAACAAGTCAGTGTGGATAATGTTGTTCGGAATCTCATTGAGCCTACAACTGGAAAGGGGGCTAGATGCACTGCGGCATTCATTAACTATTAAAATGGGGATCATTTTCGCATGCTCCCCCGCAAGAAAAAAAATAGAAAGCCTTAAACGGTTACAACCAATGGTTAAGGGCAACACAGCCAGGAGGAATTGTCCAACTGCTTACTAATACATGCAGCCAGTCAACTCTAAATAAAAAAGAACTATTGCAAGAAATACCAATAAATGGTGAGGCAGAAGTGGTATCTATCAAAGGAGTGATTGTTTAGTGGCCTCTAGATAATCAGTACAAGGAAATCTGGGAAGAAGCAATGGTTAAATTCCAAATACTCAACGACCAGAAAAGGAAGACGCAGTTGGGGGATACTTGTCAGGATACAGAATTCATTACACAAACTAACTTTCCAGAGGAAGTTCATACCGAAAACGTTTGGAATGTGAATGTAAAGACAAAAGTATCAGTGAAACAGAATTCAAACAGGGTGTCTGGCAACATTCATCGGACAGAAAGGGATAAAAGAAAGTGATTTGATTACGTTCAGACAAACTAACAGCTCAACAGCACAAACAATAGTAATAGACGATGAGTTAAGTACAAACTAGATTCCTTTTTGGAAATGATGAATAATCAGGGACTACATGCGCCAATAAAAAAATAAAATACTAGGTTTTACAAACCCACTTATCTGATACCCAAAAGGTGCCCAAATCACAAGATGAAATAGATCGCATGTTGCATTGGAACATGCGAATGTTCAAACAGTAGATACAAGAAGCCTATAGTACTTATTCAAAAAGCCAATGGTGAAGAATGTATGTCCTTAGATGACAACAGTCGATCAGGGGATTTGAAGAAATTTTGGCAGATACAATACCTTAGTACCATGGACCTTACATAGGGGAATTGGCAGGTGCCACTGGCTCCTGAATCCAGTGTGTACACTGTTTTCCTATTTGAAGGGAAGTGCTACCAGTTTTGTTTTGCCTTTTGGATAGAAGGTGCGTTAGAACTCACTAGAGCAATTAATGAGGCATTAGGCCAAGAAATAACAGAATGTGCCATATATATATACATGACTTACTCTCTGCATCTCAAACATGGGCAGAACATCTTCTCATTATAAAAGTAGTGTTGGAAAAGTTCAAGGAGGAAAATATTACTGTTAATCTGGAAAGGACCAAATTTGGCACAGGTGGATTAAAAGTCCTAGACATGTTATAAACACTGAAGCTACAAGACAATCCCACAAAGTTTGAAGCCACTCTGAAATGTCCTGGATACAGAAACAGAAAGCAACTTTAATTATTTATAGGCTTGGTAGGATCCCACTGGCACTTCTTGCTAGACCAAATACGACGTGCACATGCCAATCCTGTAAAAGAACGATGTTTCATAGCAATGGTTATCTGATTGTATAAGAGAATTCTATAGGATCAGGCAAGTACCTAATGAGCTTATAACTCTAAGCCATTCTGCCTTTGCAAAGGAGTTTTACGTTGTTTGTTGCTCTTTAGAACTGTAGATTCGAAGCACTAAGAGTCACCAAATGGCAGAAAAGGCGGAGGGAATTAGAAAAAAACACTGCCTTCTGCTAGGAGACTGCTAGCAGCCTGTGAACGAAACTACACTACAGACGAGAAAGAAAAATTAGAAATAATACGAGTTTTCTTGCAAATACCGTTATCTATTTACAGGCCAGAAAGTGACGGCATTCAGATTACAGGGCATTAGCTTTTCTAATGCAATGTAAGCTATGCAAAATAGATTGACTCATTGGGCTTTGTTTCTGCAAGAGTTCAATTCCGAGGTGCACTACATGAGAGAAGGACCAAAATTCAGAGGCTGACACTTTGTCAACACTCCCACTGAATGTGAAAGAGGGGTCAACATGTGTCACCTACGGCAATCCATTACAAGTATATTTTCTAACGAAGGCATATTGTAGCAGTCAGACGAAACATTTGCGAAAATATAAAAAAACAGGTATTTCATACACAGACTATCAGAGAAATACAGAAATTATCTGAAAACACTGGGCAAGAAGTAGTGCAGATGAAATGTATACTTCATGAGGGCATACTGTTTAGTTGTTTGGAGGAAGAAATACCGTACTGACGAGTATGCATACCTAAGGATAATGTGATACCTTTGATCAGTAATGTACCATAAGGGGTATGGCCACTCTGGGCCAAGAAGTGCCTAAATCACAAGTGGGAATATTACTTTTTAAAGCAAACGAAGTCTTAAAATCATGTGAGCTTGCGTGAAACTTACTTGCAAAATGCAAGTGTGGCTACCAAAATAAGACGTGGAATTTCAGTACATATTTGTAATTATAAAAGTGTGGTCTAAACTTATAAAGTTATATCCTACAGTCAAAGAGACAAGCAAGATAGCGATGAGGGTTATAGGCAATCAGTATTTCAACAACCTGGGAAAACCACATAAACTTTTGTCAGACAATGCGAGTATATAGGAAGAACTGATACAGCACAGTACAGTATAGGATAGTACAGAAGAGTACAGTACAGAAGGTAACAGAAAGAAAATGGAATGAGACAAACACAAATGACACTTTAATTGGAAAGTAATAATTACAACGAAGTCTCCGCAATTCGTGACGGTTCCCAGGACATTAATAAACGGCAGTACATGGTTCTTAACAAGCTTTGGAGGATCACCACAGATGACAATGCATGCTCTGCAACGTGCTCTCATGTTGGACACAAGGCTCATGAGGAGCATTCTACTCCCGAACCAGTGTGGCTGACATCTGCTTGATGGTAGCTGGTACATCTGGATGTTCTGTAATATATCGCCCAAGTATCCTAAATGTGCAAGATCAGATTTAAGTGGGAGGAACAGGCAGGCCCATCCATTCGCCAAACAAGCTCTTATTCGAACAGTTCTGCCCCCTGTGCTGTTTAATGCCATTGTCCATGAAAATATGGTCAGGGCCTTATGCATCTCTGAAAAGATGCAGATGAGGAAAGAGTAGAGTGTCACAATAATGTTGACCAGTTGATGTCCATATTCAAAGACTTGGCCATCATGTTCAACAATGATGGACATACCCTTATATCGGTGGGAACACACAATGGTCACAGGTATGTTGTTGATCATAACCATTTTGGTGGTCCAGGTGTTATGGTGTAGAGAGATATAATGTTGCATGGACATACTGAACTCCAAATCTTCAAACACAGAATCCTCAATGATCAATGATTACTCTGTACTTCTTTCCAACGTTTGTCTTTTCAGCGATGCTTTCAGCCCAGACATTCTTTCATCGATGTCAATGTGGCCCTTTACCAAACTGCGTGGGTGGACAAGCTCTTGCAATTATAGAATATCAGTGAACGGACTGCCCTGCCTGTTCCACCAACTTAAATCTCATCAAGCTAGCGTCGGGAGTGTTGGGGAGATAAGCATGTCCCCGTGCACCAGCGACCATCCAGCAGTTGTTACTGCACTGGTGGAGGAGTGGAATGCCTTACCACAGAAACTCCTTACCAACCTTGTAGCCAGCATGGGAGTATGCCGCAGAGCATGTAAAGCATGTCCCCGTGCACCAGCGACCATCCAGCAGTTGTTAACTGCACTGGTGGAGGAGTGGAATGCCTTACCACAGAAACTCCTTACCAACCTTGTAGCCAGCATGGGAGTATGCCGCAGAGCATGCATTACCATCCATTGTGATCACACACCCTATCCCACCCTTTGTACCATGTAGTGGGCCATCTTAAATTATGCTGATTTCAGTGTAATTACTGTCTTGTAATGAAAGTGTCATTTCTGTTCGTCTTGTATTCATTAGTTACCTTCTGTATCATACTGTAGCACTTCTTCTTATGTATAATCAAAGTTTCATCCAGCTATTTTACTTGGCAAAGTAACATCCCATGAAAGTTACTTTCATCCTGAAGTTTTCCACACTAGTATACATTCCTTTAGAAGGGGTATTAAATAAAATAATGCAACAGATAAGGGCAAACGCGTGAAGAAGGCTGCTGATACTAAATACAATTGCCAACAACTGGCTCAGGAGTGTTCAACAAAATATCTGGACGATGTATCTAATTAAAAACTTCAGTATCACAGTTGCTATTCAGAGTAAACAAAGTGATACATACATTGATGTATTTGATGACACTGGAAGCAATATGAGCATTTTTAGTGAAAATTTTTTGAAGTGGTTGCAAATGTAAGTGAGTAGGATTTCTAGTAACAGGAACACACATGAGATCTACAGGACTCAGATTAAAAGTAATTCTTAGAATAGATATTGGTTATTTTACATAAGAATGAGCATTTGGTTAGTGATCACATTTATAAATACTGTAATAACATAAACTTCTGGTAAAAGACAAGAAATCTAACCAGCTTTATTATGAGAAAAAGAAAATTATCTCAAGCAACAAAATAAAAACTATGTTGGATATAGTGAAAGGCAGGTGAGTACAGAAAGTAAAATGAACAGATAGCTCTAAAAATAACTGAGATATTGGTAACAACCCCCCCCCCCCCCCCACACACACACACACATGAACCATAGACCTTGCCATTGGTGGGGAGGCTTGCGTGCCTCAGCGGTATAGATAGCCGTACTGTAGATGCAACCACAACAGAGGGGTATCTGTTGAGAGGCCAGACAAACGTGTGGTTCCTGAAGAGCGGCAGCAGCCTTTCCAGTAGTTGCAGGGGCAACAGTCTGCATGATTTACTGATCTGGTCTTGTAACAATAACCCAAACGATCTTGCTGTGCTGGTACTGCGAACAGCTCAAAGCAAGGGGAAACTACAGCTGTAATTTTTCCGAGGGCATGCAGCTTTACTGTATGGTTAAATGATGATGGTGTCCTTTTGGGTAAAATATTCCGGAGGTAAAATAATCCCCATTCAGATCTCCAGGCGGGGACTACTCAGGAGGACATCGTTATCAGGAGAAAGAAAACTGGCGTTCTACGGATCGGAGTGTGGAATGTCAGATCCCTTAATCGGGCAGGTAGGTTAGGAAATTTAAAAAGGGAAATGGATAGGTTACAGTTGGATGTAGTGGGAATTAGTGAAGTTCAGTGGCAGGAGGAACAAGACTTCTGGTCAGGTGAATACAGGGTTACAATTACAAAATCAAATAGGGGTAATGCAGGAGTAGGCTTAATAATGAATAAAAAATAGGAATGTGGGTAAGCTATTACAAACAGCATAGTGAACGCATTATTGTAGCCAAGATAGATACAAAGCCCATGCTTACCACAGTAGTACAAGTTTATATGTCAACTAGCTCTACAGATGATGATGAGATTGATGAAATGTATGATGAGATAAAAGATATTATTCAGATAGTGAAGGGAGGCGAAAATTTAGTAGTCATGGGTGACTGGAATTCGGTAGTAGGAAAAGGAAGACAAGGAAACGTAGAAGGTGAATATGGAATGGGGGTAAGAAATGAAAGAGGAAGCCACCTGGTAGAATTTTGCACAGAGCATAACTTAATCATAACTAACACTTGGTTCAAGAATCATGAAAGAAGGTTGTATACATGGAGGAGGCCTGGGGATACTAGAAGGCTTCAGATAGATTATATAATGGTAAGACAGAGATTTAGGAACCAGGTTTTACATTGTAAGAGATTTCCAGGGGCAGATGAGGACTCTGACCACAATCTGTTGGTCATGAACTGCATATTAAAACTGAAGAAGCTGCAAAAAGGTGGGAATTTAAGGAGATGGGACCTGGATAAACTGACAGAACCAAAGGTTGTAGAGAGTTTCAGAGAGAGGATTAGGGAAAGATTGACAAGAATGGGGGCAAGAAATACAGTAGAAAAAGAATGGGTAGCTTTGAAAGATGAAATAGTGAAGGCAGCAGAGGATCAAGTAGCTGAAAAAACGAGGGCTAGTAGAAATCCTTGGGTAAAAGAAGATATATTGAATTTAATTGATGGAAGGAGAAAATATAAAAATATAGTAAATGAAGCAGGCAGAAAGGAATACAAACGTCTCAAAAATGAGATCGACAGAAAGTACAAAATGGCTAAGCAGGGATGGCTAGAGGAGAAATGTCAGGATGTAGAGGCTTATCTCACTAGGGGTAATATAGATACTGCCTACAGGAAAATTAAAGAGACCTTTGGAGAAAAGAGAACCAGTAGTATGAATATCAAGAGCTCAGATGGAAACCCAGTTCTAAGCAAAGAAGGGAAAGCGGAAAGGTGGAAGGAGTATATAGAGGGTCTATACAAGGGCGATGTACTTGAAGATAATAGTATGGAAATGGAAGAGAATGTAGATCAAAATGAAATAAGAGATATGATACCGCGTGAAGAGTTTGACACAGCACTGAAAGACCTAATTCGAAACAATGCCCCAGGAGTAGACAACATTCCATTAGAACTACCGATAGCCTTGCGAGAGCCAACCCTGACAAAACACTACCATATGGTGAGCAACATGTATGAGACAGGCGAAATACCGTCAGACTTCAAGAAGAATATAATAATTCCAATCCCAAAGAAAGCAGGTGTTGACAGATGTGAAAATTACAGAACTATCAGTTTAATAATTCACATCTGCCAAATACTAACACGAATTCTTTACAGACGAATGGAAAAACTGGTAGAAGCCCACCTTGGGGAAGATCAGTTTGGATTCTGTAGCAATGATGGAACACATGAGGCAATACCGACCCTACGACTTATCTTAGAAGATAGACTAAGGAAAGGCAAACCTACGTTTCTAGCATTTGTAGACTTAGAGAAAGCTTTTGACAATGTTGACTGGAAAACTCTCTTTCAAAGTCTGAAGGTGACAGGGGTCAAATACAGGGACTGAAAGGCTATTTACAATTTGTACAGAAACCATATGGCAGTTATAAGAGTCGATGGACATGAAAGGGAAGCAGTGGTTGGGAAGGGAGTGAGACATGGTTGTAGCCTATCCTCAAAGTTATTCAATCTGTATATTGAGCAAGCAGTAAAGGAAACAAAAGAAAAATTCGGAGTACCAATTAAAATCCATGGAGAAGAAATAAAAACTTTGAGGTTCGCCAACAACATTGTAATTCTGTCAGAGACAGCAAAGGACCTGGAAGAGCAGTTGAATAGAATGGACAGTGTCTTGAAGGGAGGATATAAGATGAAATCAACAAAAGCAAAACGAGGATAATGGAATGTAGTCGAGTTAACTCGGGTGATGTTGAGGGAATTAGATTAGGAAATGAGACACTGAAATTAGTAAATGAGTTCTGCTATTTGGGGAGCAAAATGACTAATGATGGTCGAAGTAGAGAGGATATAAAATGTAGACTGGCAATGGCAAGGAAAGCGTTTCTGAAGAAGAGAAATTTGTTAACATTGAGTATAGATTTAAGTGTCAGGAAGTCGTTTCTGAAAGTATTTGTATGTAGTGTAGCCATGTATGGATATGGAAGTGAAACATGGACGATAAATAGTTTGGAGAAGAAGAGAATATAATCTTTTGAAATGTGGTGCTACAGAATAATGCTGAAGATTAGATGGGTACATCACATAACTAATGAGGAGGTACTGAATAGAATTGGGGAGAAGAGAAATCTGTGGCATAACTTGACTAGATGAAGGGATTGCTTGGTAGGACATGTTCTGAGGCATCAAGGGATCACCAAATTTGTATTGGAGGGCAGTGTGGTGGGTAAAAATTGTAGAGGGAGACCAAGAGATGAATACACTAGGCAGATTCAGAAGGATGTAGGCTGCAGTAGGTACTGGGAGATGAAGAAGCTTGCACAAGATAGAGAGCATGGAAAGCTGCATCACACCATCTTGTGGACTGAAGACCATAACAACAACAACAACATTGGTAACGACTGTATGTGGCGTTGCAAACCTCCTAAACAAGCACTTTGTTTCTGTTACTGACAGCTTGGGGTTATCCGGTTCAGTAAATCGTGCAATGGGACATCTGAGACCAGTCTACAAATAACTTCAGCAAAATGAAAATGACACTCACTTCTCCCAGAGAAGTAGTATCTATTACAAAATCCTTATAATCAAAGTAGTCTGGTGGTTATGATAACATATCAATAATGTTAATCAAAGAGTGTTCATGTGGACTGAGTTCTTTCTTAAGTTATTTGTGTAATCAATCTCTTATCAGCAGGACATTTCCAGACTGGCTAAAATATGCTAAAGTTAAGCCTGTTTACAAGTAGCAGGATAAATAGATATCGTCAAACTACAGACCAATTGCACTTTCATGGCTTTTTCATAAGTGTTTGAAAAGGGTGTGGTCAAATATCTTCTTAAGCATCTGACAGCACATGATATATTATCCAAGTCAAAGTTTGCATTCCTTAAGAGTTCCAATATGGAGAATGCTATTTACACATACAGTGGGAACATACTTATATCATTAGATAATTAATTAGAGCTACTGGCATTTTCTGTGATGTGTCGAAATCCTGTGAAACACAGCATTTTTCTAAGTACATTAGAATACTATGGTGTCACTGGCAGTGCTGTAAAATGGTTTGAGTCTTAACTAAATAGGAAACCAAGGGTGTCATTTGCAAAATACCTATGGAGTAAACAAACAGTCTTTGTCTCACTGGGAATAAATTACATGTGGTGTTCCTAAAGGTTCCATCTTGGGTCCATTGCTTTTTCTTGTTTGCATTAATTACCTCTCAGCTGTCACATTGCCAGATACTCTGTTTGTTTTGTTTACAGATGATACAATCATTGCAATAAACAGCAAGTCTAACACCAGTTTAAAAATGCCTCCTAATGAAATTTTCACTGACATTAATAGTTAAAAGCTAACTATCACCAAACTACTATACGTAGTTCAGAACCATTAAGAATATATAACACATGCAGATAGAAGACACTGACCAAGTCAAACTTTTTTGATCTCAATAATAAATTCAGTTGGGAAGTGTGTACCACAGAATTACTGAAGTGCCTGAACAAATTTGTATTTGCAACACGGTTGATGTCAATATAGGAGATATAAACACAAAAAAACCTTGCATACTTCGTGTTCCTTCATTGAAATGAGTCATATAGTATCATATGTCGGTAACTCTTCAAACAGAGTAAAAGTTTTTACAACGCAGCAGTGTTTGGTGCAAATTCAAGAACATCATATACAAAACCTGTTGGAGGAAATGGATATTCTAACCAATGCTTCTTGGTATATTTATCCATAACGAAATTTGTTGCAAATAGCATGTGTCTGTTTCCAAACAATGGCTCAATACATAGTATCAATACAAGGAGTAAGAACAATCTAAATAAAGACCTAAAATCATTTACCTCAGTCCAAAAAGGATTCCAGTATCCATGAACATGTTTCCAATAAATTTCCAGCAACCATTGAAAACTTTGTTTCAGATAAAGCACAGTTTAAACAGGGTTTGAAAGACTTTTTGATAGGTAGCTCCTTCTACTCTGTAGATGAATATCTTAATAGGGACTGTTAGATCAGCTTAAGGGGTGTCTGTTAGATTTCGGTACTGACAGCACTTGGTGACAATAGTCAAGATTAGGTATTCTGTGTAAAATAAATTTATTGAAAGTGCATAACTATGTGACATTCTGACAGTGTATTAATTCTGTTAATATTAGCAGTCCCAGTTTACTGCATTGTATTCGACAATCTCCTGACATATGATCAGGGAAATGTGTATTATATTCATATGTTCTGTGTTTTTATGTTATACTTTCTGACACGTTCCACACCAACAAGAATCATCTCACTTTTGGGTATATGGAGGGAAACTTGAATTCTAATATGATCTCCAAGACCCTCAACGATGATGGCAAAAAAAGGAGAATTTCATTGAGGACATTACAAGGAAAACAACAGATAGCAGAGCAATACTAAACAACTATTATGAGGTGGATAAATAAACAGCACACTAATATTCAGAGGTAACAAAGTGATATATTGCTCCTTAACACTAGACAGAACTGAGTTTAGAATTATTTTTTGCTTTTGTTTGGTCATGAATATAGCAAATAGTGTAGTGGGAGCACACGTGTCTTTTTAAGGGTCTTAAGCAGCTACATGGAATGACTTAAAACATGCAGGAGATAATCAGTTACAGAAGTAATTTGGCGAAAAAGATTATTAATTACGTATGTGTTGATTGGTGTGAATGTATTTGAGTGAGTATAATTTATTACGGGTAAATACCATCATTATTGTTATGTAATGTTGATCATTAGAAATAGGAATATGTGCAAAAGAGTAATGAGGGATGGTACAGACGAAGTAGTAGAAAGTATTACACTAAGTGTCGGAGAAGGATATCGAAGAAGATAAAAATAAACGTGTACGAAATGGAGTAGACCACATGGGAATGACTGTTGAAGCTTAAAATGGGTGCTGTGACGTAAACGTGTGGTTTTGTAAGTAAATGTGGTGATTTTGGGCTACAACCATCTTCTTGTTGGATATACACACACCAAAAAGAGTTTTGCATCACCCCAGTTCTCAGAACTCCTGAAGATAGACGTTGACTGTGGATATTGTATCACAGACACAGTCGTGCATGGCTCGTGTTCATGCCATTTATTGTTTGTCATCTTCTATTACAGTACTGCCACCTCGTTTTATTATTCTATTTATTGGCATCACTAACTTCCTGCCTTACTTCCCCATGAGTGGCAGAAGCAGCGTGTTTCGATAGTGCACTGTTGTACCATCTCTGGAGTGACTGATAGTATTCACAGTTTCTCGTGTGTCTGGAGTTTATTTGGGAGCTTGGTTGGAGATGGAACAGTGAGGTCTGCACAGCCAGTACCAGCGGCGACGACCGTTGGTTGGTCATTCGATCAGTCGTCTCATCGACAATGTGTATTTGGGTTGATTCCTTCCTGTGCAGAGATGTTGGTTGTGTTCCCTCTGCATGGTTGGATCCGAGCTGGTGTCTCCGGGATGTAGTCTGTTCGAAGGAAGTTGGTTCCATTGGAGATGGACCAAGAGGGTGGTTGGGACGCAGCAGCACTGCAGTCGGGGACGGAGCCCCAGTGAGGGCCACACAGCCAGTACCAGCGGGGACGACAGTTTGTTGGTCATTTGGTAGGTCGTCTCATCAACGAAGTGTATTTGGGTCGGTTCCTTCCAGTGCAGAGATGTTGGTTGTGTTCTCTCTGCACTGTTGGGTCCGAGCCTGTGTCTCCAGGACGTCGTCCATCTGAAAGAAGTTAGTTCAGTTGGGGAATGTCCAGGAGTGCAGTCGGGCATGGAGCAGTGAGTCAGCAGAGTTAGATGGAAAGCAGACAGTGCGAGTACACCCTGGGACCATGGTCGATGCAGACAGAAGGCCGTTGGCCAGTTGGTCGTCACATGGCGAGGTGTGGTCTGCTGAGCACTGACACCAGTATCAGTCGGGGAAGAGTTGGCAGCCAGCAGCAATTGGGTCCGTATGGTGTTAGTATTCACCGAGACCGCAGTCGGCGAAGGTGGTCTGCTGTTGGTCGTTACCTCGGCTGGTCATCTCAATTGACGATGTCTTCGGTTCTCAGGACAAACACTATTTTCCCACTTGGGATGTGGTTGGACCTTGTTGCTTCGTTGGAACTGAGCAGTGATGCAGTCTCCACAGTGTGAAGCCAGGCTGGGTCTTTTGGCAGAGGGCACACACTGTTCCATTTGGAGGCGTTAGCTGTGCAAGCGACTTTTCGCTTTCTTCCAAAGCAGGCTCCTCAAAATGAGTAATTAGTTACCTGTTCGTAAATCTCGACTGTTACGATTTGTTCATTATTTGTGGATTGTTGTTTTCTCAACCCATGATGGGTGTGATATCAATTCGTGTGTTTTCTTGCCTAGAATCTGCAGCCTCCGGTAGTGACTTGACAGTTGTGACTTGTGTTTTCGCATTCTTTTAAACTCGTCTTGAGTGATGTTTGATGCCTTGATCTTGGTGATGCCCAGTTTGAAGTTATTGGTATCTCGGTTTACTCTTCATCAGCCGATATTTTCCATTATCTGTGCGCTTGGATCTGACAATTGGAAATCGGTCAGATTGTCGGTCGGTCGTGAACCGTTCCTTGGTTGTGCTGCCTTCCAATTAAGAGCTTGTCGGTCGGGCTGCCTGTCTCACATAAGCATGCGTTAGTGTTACTTCCCATGCCGACCCTTGGAACCCTCTGAGCGCCTCTCCTTCTGTTTTACATAGTGATTTCCTTTTATTTGTAAGTACTGAGTTTTAGCGTATTTAAATTTCAAGGCTGTTCTTTTAGGACTTAAGCTGTAAAATTGTTTTCTGCATGGTGTGTGTGGCCTTCAGCCGAGTTTTAATCTTTCTTAAATTAGAAATTCAAATCTTGGTCTTGCCCTTAAGTCATAACATTGTTATTCTTTAGTATGAGGGTTTCAGCCACGTTTGCATGAAATGTTTAAGCTAAGGCCCTCAGCCTGTTAAATTAAAAGCTCTTCTTCCTAGGCTTTAAGGCGTTAAATTGTTTGGTTGATATGTAGCCTTCAGCTGAGTTTTAGCGTATTTATAATTAACATTGAAAATCTCTGTTTTGGCCTTAAGCCGTAACACTGTTCTTGCTTACTGTGTGGCCATTGGCCTATTTCTATTGAAGTAAAAATCAAATCAGAGGAGCTCTTTCGTTAAAACCTTGAGAGTTTTTAATGCTTGCTTATGTTATTGTGTGTTTTAACAATAAAGTTTATATGTTGAGTGCAACTGACAGCAACTTATTTTGGCCGTTTTCCACAAATATAACCTCATCCGCTCTGTCCCGCTAGTCCTGGGATTTCAGTGTGGGTTTCATGAGCAATAAAAAGGACGGAAATGATGTTTATGTTGATCTCTATTCGCATTTTCTGTACAGGTTCCGGAGCTCTCGGAACCGATGTGATGCAAAACTTTTTTTGATGTGTATATATACTGCCAGCAGGGAGGTATTCTTTACTCTGCTAGAGTCAGCAGTTCTGGTTCTTCCGCCAATTTGTCAATGTACCCATAACAGCTACTTCCTTTGTTAAATGTTCTTCAACATTATGAACACTTCAGTTGTCAGTGAAGTATAATGGGATCATATAAAAAAGTTTAGTCTGCTAAGGAGTGCTTAAACTGACATCATACAGTTTATTTTTCTGGGGCTATGATGTTATATATGATTGTTAGTTCATTGTTGTAAGAGTGAAATGATACTGTATATGTTTTGTGCAGTCAGTCAGCAAAGGGAAGCAATGTATGATTTCAATCTAGTTTCTTGGTATTGCACCCTTCATTTCATCTTAGCTGCATGTGTTAGTGTTTAATGGATTCTAACTGATCTTCCATTTGTGTCATTAGAATGTGAAAGACACATACATAATAGATTTATTATAAGATGTAGGATTCACTGCTAAGACTATACACTGATGCTAAACAAACACTGGACAGCACATTCTAGCAGCACTGCAAGAAGCCAACCAAAAACTTTTTCTGATGGAAGATGTTAGGCAGTGAACATCAACGCAGCATCAACGTCATTTAAAAAGTATGATGAAATGAAGAAGAAGCAGCAGCAATATCGGCAATTGACTAGTTGTCAGTCCCTGTATAAAGGCATCTGTGACTTCGCAACTCTGGACATGGTATGACTAGCTCTCCCTGATTTTCCTGGCTTGCTATGGAGTACAACATACTAGAATGAAGAACATAATTCGTAGTAACTGTAATTATTTATTAAGTTGTGTGAGTTAACGGATCTGTGTCACTGAATATTGTGAAGAAAATTAATGAAATATAACTTGTATTGTAATGAACACTGGAATGGCACTTGTTAATGACGAATTTTATTGTAGTTAGCAAGTTTGTAACTTGTGTAAAAATTTGTTTTTAAATAAGGTAGAAATCCATTCGTTTCTTGAGATCAGTTAATCTTATTCCAGTTAAGTTTTTTATGCATTAAGTCAGCTACACAAGACAACTATACACAAATTCTTTTTACCACACCAAAAGATTTAAACAAGTTCTAATTCTTTTTCATCAGAAACTTACTGCCAACAAAGTAACATGTTGTGATGAAAGCCTGGTGTACTGGAGTTTTGTATTAATCTTCTCATGTTTTGTTTATGGTCAAGGATTAAGTTGTGGGCACTAATAGTCACCATTAGCTTTTTTTTCTATAACTTACCGGTCAGGGTGCATGAAGTGGGCCATAATTTTTTTTTAAGTCCGTGCATCGACAGAATCAGATCAGAAGTTAAATCTCTTTCCTTCTGAAGCATAATATGACAAACTCATTGCCAAACACATACTTCCCATACCAAAGACATATCAGCCAGTTATTTATGTACCGTCTGTATGCTGCAGATATTCATTTATGCATGACTCTCAGTACTGATACAATGAGTTCTTCACTGCATCGTACTGTTGTATCAAACGAAAATTATTAGGATTTAAGACAATCGTTATTCATTGCAACCATAAATTTCAAACATTATACACTTATTTTCTGTCTTTCAATCGCTGTTTATTCCAAACTGACCAGATGCGGCAGTTTTCCCTATCTTCAGATCATATGTCGTATTACACAGTAACTTATCCTTATGGACTGTCAGTTGACAGTAAGTATATAAGTATATGACAGTGAAGCAATTCCTCTGGGCCGTTATTCTGTAGCCACGACTTTTGATCTCAAGATGGGCAACATTATATAAAACTGGTAATTTTTATATAAGCAGCGTCTGTCAACCAAAAAATAAATGTATTTTGTACAAATAATGATCGTGTGTCAAAATATTTCCAGATTTGACTTCAAACATTGTTGCTACATTAGTCCACAGTGTGGCACATTACTACTTGCGTAAACTGACAACTCTGAGTGTGGTGCTTGTTATTTAATCTGTTTGGCTTCATGTGTAAATAATTACATTCAATAACATGTTCACGTATTTATAATTTATTCGTTTCTTTGAAGAACTTAGATAATACAAGCTGTATCTGGTGTCATGTAAAGCGAACAGTAGTGAAGTTTAATGCATTGTTTATGGGAAATACGATGGCCTTTTGTTGAGTAGGGAACTACTTGAGCACTCAGTTTCTTTGTTTTCTCTAGTGTCAGTTATAAAAGAAAAGTTACATTGTACATCCTTTATTTCACATTAAACTCTGCAACCCTTAAGTCATTATTTTTGCAATAGGTAACACACATCAACACACACACTCTGCTATTTCAGAGACACACATAACATTTCTGTATATATTAAAGTGTACATGTGACAGAATGTATCTTTCACATAAAAAATGGTCTATTTTAAAATGACTGTGTTCTTATTTGTGTACTTTATAGTGAGGGTTTGTTAAGCATGCTGTGTGTTAATAATGCTAACACGCACAGATCAATTCACGTTAGTTGATGTTATATTTTTTAAGGCAACTGACATTGACTGTTTCCAATAATGCAATTCAAGTAGGTTTCGAACAAAGGTGCTGTGAAAAATACTAACTTAATATTTCATTTCCTCACCCAGACAAACAACGAAAAATTCTGTGTTCAAACAACTGAGATAGTTTTCTAATTGATACTACATCATAAACAGTTTTTTATCTTACTATTACCACAAACGACTATACACTGTGTAACAAAGACCTTCATGCCCTCGACTCATGTACCATATAGCGAGGAAAAGAAGATTCACTGAGGCTGACCAATTGAACTATTCTTAAAATAGAAATAAACGCTTACCACAAGAGATATATTTAGAGTTTTGAGTGCAATTTTTGCGTAATTTCATTTGTTAAGTCTCTTGGTGTTACGTGTGTCAGTTTATGTGTCACAGAACAAATGAGTGATATATCTTACTTTTTATTGCTGAATTTTCTAAAATTTTGTAAGATTTTCATTTGCAAACTTCTCAAAAAGTCTAATCGTGGCTGTCATGACTACACACATTACATGTATGCACGTACCAGTGAAAATTGCTAATCTGTGAACGAATAATAAGACAAGCTAGCCAACATTCGAATGAAGTAACACAATGCAGTAAGTAGACATACACAGCCGCAGGACTGTTGATAACATCGTTGAAGTCATCGAGTGGTGAAGCAATCTCGAAGCAATGTCTCACAGCTACACAACGTTACAACAAAGCACACAAGCTATGACTGTGTCCCATGTAAGCCATTCCAAAGATACATCCACCCACTGTGATAGTGCAGCTGTATGAGTGTCTGCTAGCATTCACTGCAACATATGTACTACGGCTGTCCAGATGGGATACAACCACATGAACGCATTTCTGTAAGAGTATAATTTCAGGGGCTGGAATGGCTCTGAGGTTATCGAAGGTGTTTAGAATACACCCAATTCGAAATAGCATCATGAATACCAAAAAGCGCAGTGCTTCAGAACATCTGGACATGTTCTCAGGCCGTATCAAAAACGATAATGGACTCCGTGATATGACATATTTCAACATCTCATGTTCGTCCTGTTGTCACTGTGGTCAAACTGAAGGACAACTCACCAGAAAAGACGAACTGTAGCCAGTCGTCACATTAGTCAATACTGATAAGCATTTGCAGATAGAGCATTTTATGCTTTGGCCACAGTGATAACGATTTCATATATTTTTCTCGACTAATCAAACACTAGGTTAAAACTCGTAAGAAATGGTTGCAGCATCAGGTGCCATGTGCACATAATAGTGCCAATGACGATAAAGCCATCTATCGGAAACTTTAGTAACTTGCTGGAAACAGTGAATAAAGGTGCTTTCTTCAGTGTTTAAAGTGCTATTTATATTTAATACTGCACACTTTTTATTTCTCTTTATGCATCATTCAGAAAACATTACATACTACATATAAATTTTATTTAAATACTGTCAGGGAATGGCGAGTACTAGTTACTGTACGCATGAGCCATTGTTAATGTCTGGAGGCTCGTTAGCCAGCACTGTGAGGTTATCTGTACGCTGCCAACAGCTGCACTAACTGCGGAATATGAGGCCGTGCACGTTTCCGCCAGGTCTGAAAGCCAAGACTAGTTCAGTACTGTCAGCTTGGAGCTGTGCTCAAGTACTGCGCACTATTTTTCACAATCATTGTTCATTTTCTCAGTCGTTCGCCAGACATTTCTGTGATTGCAGTAAAGAGTTTATTTTAACCATTCCAAATGCCAGAAGCAGCGTTCAGTGGCATGCAGTGTTAAATATGTTCGAAATTTTCACTGACCTGCAACTAGTATCTTTTGTCACCAATCGCACTTCACCTTGGCGTCGAGTTCAATTTTAGGTTAGCAACCGCTTTGATTAATTGTTGTCACACAGCTCTTACTATCCATGCAAGATAGTGATGAACAAGTGTGCTACTGCGAAACAGTGTGTCTGAAAATTTTTTCCCGCAGTCTTCTCTATGCTTAGACGAGTTGCTAAACTCTGCACTGCAGAAATGCATACCGGGATTATTTCATACAGTACTACATACCGGATTTCACTGTCTCCATTAAACCGCGAGGCACGATCTGAATTACGGCGATCGACTGTTACACAACTTCATTACGTGCCTAGATGATGACAGAAAAATAAACGTTAACTGCAGATACGTTTCTGGGTGTTTATCGAAGTATTTCCAGTGTGACCATGACAAGAACGGTGGCCAGGTGTGCCTTCATTAGACAGCCAGTTCGTTCGCCAGCAAGGCTATACGATTTTCTGGATTAAATGACATTTAGCGTGAACCAGATCGTTCAGTGTACGTGGCAAAAGAACTGCTTCAACAGACCTATTCTATAGCACAGGATGAGATAGCACTTGCAAAAGGATAATAGCAGACACCACCAAATTTGAAAATGAGAAATTGATATACGTGCAGCAATTTACCAGCGTTGTGCCAACATTTGAGATGAATCGACACGCTGCGACACTGTCCTAATTGATGTGGCTTTTTATCCTGGAGATACATTTTGTACTGATATGCTGGCTTTAACCATATATACATACTTAGCATGTAAAAGCTAGGCTCAAACAAAGCTCTCGATATTGCTCTGTAGTTCAACCACTTACGTTCTATAATAAGCTTTGAGTATTATTACAGTTTCATATCAGTTGCATGCTTTCTTGTGGTTTCTGAAACTGTCACTAGGATCAACGTAAATGTGTACCATAGCATGAGTGTGGATAGCATTGATTGTCCATAATGGTATAGTCTTCAGTAGATCACAAAACGTTTTCCGCTGGTAGTATGAATTGCTTTCTAGGGTTTGCTTATAATTCTTGTTTAAGTGAGTTTGTGATTCACATGCGTTCTTTCCAGGATGTTCAGTTAAACAGTAAGCATGTCACAGAAACTATGAAATTCAAGACACTTACTTGATTGTCTCTGATGATACTTACCATTAGGTGAGACAAATACAAAGGACACTCCTGTAATTAAAATGTGGTGGATTCGGTGAAAGGAATAAGGGAGCAAAATGTACATTTACTGCACTGTATGCTACTTTTTATTTTTTTATTTCGTTTTGCAAGTATACCTTTTCACATACACCACTTTTTATTGTAATCTGGAATGTTATTTTGCGTAACAAGCAACCAAGCCTTCTTCTGATGGCTTAGCATAAAACCAGAACAATCATACATTTATTCCACAAACTTTCACGTACACTTTTACCAGCTTAAAAAGAACTACGAAAATTCTAGCATAATGCCTCACTTAAAATAACTATACATAAAACGTATGCAGCATATTTACAAGAATAAAGACAATACTACATAGCATAAATAAATTATAAAGATAACCAACGTAGCAAACACGATGGGAAAAAGAAATGTGCGCTCATACTGACCATTATATTACAGAGATTATTTCGAAGAAGTAGACACTGACCTGTGGTGTGCATAGCTTTTTCTTCTTGGCGATATAATCATAAAATTAATGAACGACAAAAACAAAAACAAAAAATTTGAAATATATTAAAATAAAAAAACACTGTAGTGGGAACACGGACCACCAACCTCTTTCACGCGAGAAATATGTGACAGAAGCGTCTGAGGCGCTGCATTGGCAGCAACGCCCCACATCAGAGATGGGACCTTCTGGTAACTAAGTCGGCAGGCTCGCTAGCTCAGTTGGTGGTCCGCGCCCTCCACAGCTTCCCCTCAACTCTCACTGGCCTTTCCTCTTTATCACACACAAAAACTCACACAACCACTCGAAGACAAACAGGCACTCACCCGCCCGCGTAAGCAGGCGTAGGACGGAAGTTAATAACTCGAATCGGGATGTGACCACAGAACACTGAGCCAGACATTTCTACGCGTGAGGCTAATTAAATCCTGGCGAGGCCAGTGTAGTGACTGCCCCACGACTGCGTGTGCTTTGAAAGCACGCAAAGGCAGCCGTATGGAGTGACCGTCTGAGGTAGACTGGCTCAGTATTCTGTAGTCTCACTTCTGTTTTGTTCCCTCTTATTGCTTCAGCGTATATGATTCAGCCAACATCGAATAAATTACTATCAGTTTAAATTCAAATCCCAAAACACAGTTATCCACAGCCATATCAATTATAACCAATCCCAGTCGTTTCTATTAACAAGAATCAAAGAAAAATTATTAAGATATCTCTCAGTTGATCGGCAAGAACGTTTAACAGATTCTTTTTTTTTTCGCAAGAAAGATAAAATTAAATAACAGTTTTGTACATTATCAAAACGTAATATATCTCCTAAAATATAGATTTATGTCTATATGTACAATACAGAAAACTCACGTTCTCAATCGCTGTACAATTGTATTTACAAAGGGCTGAAACATTCAATAAATTAATTTCTTAAACTAATCACTTCATAGTAGCAGTCACTGAAAGCGAAATACAAATGATGTTTTCTTTCCTCTTTGTGCCCAATTTCTCTGGCTGATAAACAAAGCATAGTGAAACCTTATCACTCACAGGTAAAAACGTCCAAATTCATTCCAGTGTACCTCCTTTTTCAAGTACGATTCAAGCCATAAAATATTAAGTGAGATGATTAAGAAAAACTAGCAACAGACTCCTCATAGTCGTTCTCCAATAGTTGTATCACTGCATTCTTCTTCTACTGTGCCGAATAAACCCCACTCCAATAGTGATAATTAACAGATACACAGTTAAAGTGTGAAAACATCCTAAGTAATTATTCAGCGACCATGAATGAAAGCTGATCTCCACTATTTCCCCCTCCCATTACAACTGTATCTGCACTCAGCATTATGTTGCAGTGAACGTATAGATTAGGCCTTTGATGCTTACAAATTGTTATATCACAGTAATGTTACGCAACAATGTACTGATTGCTTACGTCTGGCAGTCTGCCCAGATAAGATCACAGTAATTTGTAGTTAAATACTCTCTTCGAATATATTACATTTGCACAATTCTTTTTAAAGAAAAATGAAAATTTAATCGTCAAATTTGTCCAAGCCAATACGTGCAAATACTTCAAGATCGCAGATTTCATAACTGGAAGACTTTTGTAGTTGGCAGTTTCCTTAATGGAATGTGAAGCTCACGTATGAAGGCTATCCGAGGTTTTAGGACTCTAATTAAGGACAGAAACTAGTGGATCTTGTAAAGCTGCTGAAATTGATAGACGTTATGAATGGATTATTACTAGCTGCGTATAAAGGTACCTCTGTGTGTATAAAAATGGTACAACACTTCTGATAAATAAAATATTACCAAAGTATTACAAATTGACACTTTCAATGGACAAATTTGTGTTGTATTGCCGTTTATACAATATCTGTTTAGTGAATCGTGAAATGGTCTTGAGGAGACATTAAATCGAAGGATCAGCAGATTTTGTACTTTCTTCGATGCTCTCTATTTGTTTATCTCGCTCAAAAGTGACGTAGCTCTACGCGAACAGTTTTTATGCGTCTAACTGCTATCAACGTGGCCGAAAAATGAATTACCATCTTTCTCCACAGCGAAAACTGTTCTGTTCGAACGCAAATCGTGGGCACACGTGGACGCAAAAGGGGACAGCCGTTTTAATGACTGTCGTTGGACGGAAAGTACACATGCAGAGAGGTAAGTACCTGGAGTCGGCAGACAATTTGAGACGCGACGGCGGGGCAGCGACGAATTCGTTTGGACGAGAGCGGAGGCGTGCCGGAACGCTGCCGACACCGCCGGCTGCGCGCTGAGTGTGGAGGAACTGGTTCCAGCGGAACCCTAACAGGTGGCAGACGGGCGGGCTGGCCACTGCGCCCCGTGCGGTCCGACATCTGCGCTCAGCGCCAGCTGCTGGGCTGCAAAGGCAGTACGTGCAAGCTCTCGCGTCATTTGTTCGCTCTATCCGACTCTCTAGCTATTTTGGAACGACATCTCCCAATCAGCGAAGTGCTCTGGCGGGAGACACGTGGATGTTAAACTTGCGAACTGGCGGCGACTAGGACTGTTCTCTTCCAGCTGGCTGCTACACAACGAATTTACTGCTGGAAGCAATCTTGGGCACGCTCGAATGGGTATCTAAAAGCAGGCCGTTTCATACTCAACTTTGGAGTCTAAGGATGCGAGACTCGCTGGTGTAAAACTCCGGTCATCGTGCCACGCGCACCAAAAAATCTTTGGACTCTATATAGCTTTCTTGGCACCGGTATCGAGCTTGATATTGTCTGAATTCCGTAATTTGTTTTTAAACGAAGTTGCGTTTTCGCCATAGGTTAAGAAGGTGTACGTAACCACTCCACAGGCTGGCAAGGTGTTACACATATATCCAGTAAATCTAAAGAGAAAAGTAGTTCTCGGTGGGGGAAACCCTGGCAGCAGACACGAGTTTTCTGATCTCTCGACACTGGCGGGCAGAAACGAGGAGGAAGGTCAATCGTGACGAAACAGTGAGACGACGCGGAGACATCGACCGGTAGCGTCCCCGACTTTAGTGAAGGTGCCTTAGAACATTCACGTGTCTTCTTTAGTGCGGAAGGTGTTGGCAGCCGCGACGGACGCAGGCACTGTCGCAGACTCGGCAGCGGCGCGACGGCTCGTCTTCTCAGTGGCGCTTCATGTGCAGCGACAGGTGGTCGGAGCGCGAGAAGGAGCGCTGACACAGGTGGCACTTGAACGGCTTCTGGCCCGTGTGCTTGCGGAAGTGGCGCGTCAGCTCGTCCGAGCGCGCGAACTTCCACGTGCACCCGTCCCACATGCACTGGTACGGTTTCTCGCCTGAAACATAAAGAAATGGAGACAATCAGCGCTACTGAGAATCTAGGCAGGGCTATAATAATGCAGTGGGAGGACATGATGTTGTTATATGACGTTAATATACAGGGTGTAACGGGTATAAGTGCACATAATCTTAAATTTGGTACCTTAAATGCACAAACACACTGAAGCGCCAAAGAAATTGGTACAGGCATGCGTATTAAAATACTGAGATAGGTAAACAGGCGGAATACGACACTGCGGTCGACAACGCCTATGTAAGACAACAAGTGTTCGGCATAGTTGTTAGATCGGTTACTGCTGCCAAGAACGGAACCAACGATGACTTAAGACAGTCGTTCAACGTGACAGAAGTGTAACCCTTCCGCATACTGCTGCAAATTTTAATGCTAGGCCACCAACAAGCGTCAGCGTCAGAACCATTCAACGAAACATCATCGATATGGGCTTTCGGAGCCGAAGGCCCACTCGTGTACCCCTGATGACTGCACGGCACAAAACTTTAGGCCTCGCGTCGGTGTGTCAACACCGACACTGGACTATTGATGTCTGGTAACATGTTGCCTGGTCGGACGAGTCTCGTTTCAAATTGTATCGAGCAAATGGAGGACGTGTTCAAATGGTTCAAATGGCTCTGAGCACTATGGGACTTAACTTCTAAGGTCATCAGTCCCCTAGAACTTAGAACTACTTAAACCTAACTAACCGAAGGACATCACACACATCCATGCCCGAGGCAGGATTCGAACCTGCGGCCGTAGCGGTCGCGCGGTTCCAGACTGTAGCGCCTTTAACCGCTTGGCCACCACGGCCGGCGGAGGACGTGTACGTGTAAGGAGACAACCTCATGAATCCATGGACTTTGCATGTAAGCAGGGGACTATTCAGTCTGGTGGAGGCTATGTAATGCTGTGGGGCGTCTGCAGCTGGAGTGATATGGGACCCCTGATACGTCTAGATACAACTGTGACAGGTGAACACGAACGTAAGCATCCTGACTGATCACCTGCATCCATTCATGTCCACTGTGCATTCCGACATACTTGGGGAATTCCAGCAGGACAATGCGGCACCCCACATGCCCAGAAATGCTACAGAGTGGCTCCAGGAAGACTCTTCCGAGTCTAAACACTTCCGCTGGCCACCGAACTCCGCAGACATTCTGTCGTCTTTATGCATCTTGTTAGAAACCTCGTACGTATACCTTATGTCGTTTATGAGTTGGTGGTCTCTAATCTACGCGAGATACCCAAAACGCCTGTAGTGTCACTTCAAAAAGGGGGAAAAACTCCCTGTATGAGATACATAATACAATATGATCACTTTGTGCGGCCTGTCTGAATTTCTTATTGCTCTATATTCGTACAATGTAACAGCTTATTCTCAGTCATTTAACAGATTTTAAATTAACTTTGAGAAACTTTTGGGACTAACAGACTTACGGTGTAAATGACATTCATGCAGCATGAAGCGAGAATAGTAACATGATTTCCGGAACCAGGGAGCCCCAGCGTATATTAAGTAATTAGTTACAACTATGTAATTAGTTACACCGTTTGAAGTAAATTATATTAACAAATATTATGACTTTCTGAAATCAGCTACATTGACGGAGCTGATTCAATAATTAAGACATCCAGATTTATATTTTGTATGGTATTCCTGCATCACTTTAAGGTCGCGATAGATTTCCTCCTCATTCATGTCCAATTCTGAACCTGTGTTCTGTCTTTAGATGTCGTCGTCGACGGGTAGTTAAATCCCAATTTTAAATTCTTTAATTTTTTTAAAACTAGATCAAGCCATTCTTCACGAGCCAGCTTGTTATACAAGAAAAGACAAGTATGTCAGTCCCTATGTCCAATATTTTCAGAGATGTTAGTTGGAAAAATTAAGTTAAGCAGAAAGAAGCTTCTCTGTTCTTGCTGCCTCAGATTTCACGCAAACTTCGTGCTTTCGCAATTTTAGCCGTCTAATCCTGACTATTGGGCATAAAACGACAGAAAAATTTACAACTGTCAGCTGCTTGGTCCTGGCGCAGTCAATGGAGAATATCTTCGGCAGATTTAATTTTTTAGCCAAATTGTACATGGATGGAGAAACAAGAATGGTTTACCTCACGATGCTGTTCAGAAGGACCAGTCAGACCAGAAGGGTACAGAGATCGCCTTGAAGGTGTCAAGGATACTGTGTCACGAAAGATAGGATGGACAGAGAACATCGAAAGAGTTTAAAGAAGGGCAGCTCCTTTTCTGGCGAAACAGGATGGAGGGTGTTATGGATACGATGCGTGAACCTGGGTGGTAATCATTAAAACAAAGGCGTTTTTCGTTGCAGCGAGAACTTTTCATGCAATTTCAATCACCAACTTTCTCCTCAGAGAGTGAAAATATTTTGTTGCTGCATCCTATATAGGAAGAAACGATCAGCGTGATAAAATAAGGGAAATCAGAGCTTTCGCGGAAATATTTAACTGTTCGTTTTTCTCGCAAACTGTTCGAGAGTGGAACGACAGAGTTTGAAGGTGGTTCGATGAACCCTCTGCGAGTCAGTCATACTTAGATTTTGTATGGTTTTCCTAAATTACTTACGGGAAATGACATATTAGTGTTAGTTTCTCCCACGCTGTTCGAGAGTGGAAGGGCAGAGAAATAGGTTGAAGGTGGTTCGATGAACCCTCTTCCAGGCATTTAATTGTGAACTGCTAGGTAGTCATGTAGATACACATAATTAGCAGCAATTACTGGGTGAAAAAGATATGAATCGGCGGTAGAAATGATTATGTGTTTAAGCCCAGCAATCATAGCATAAGCAAATCTATGTGAGAACACAGTGCAGGGATGCGTGGCAATGACCGTAGTATGTGATGTACGACGTGCAAGTACCTGGTACCCTACTAACAGCAACGCGACAACTTTCTTGCAATTAATGATCCAGGTCCTTGCACTTTGTGTTCTCCCAATAATAACAGCCTTGTTAATGAAAAGTACAGCAGGGTGCATGTTTCCTGCGAAGCGCGTGTCAAGTGCACAAAGCTGTATAGGAGGCTTTAAGACATATAGGCAGTGCTGCGTATCGAGCACAGCAGAATGGTAAACGCCTATATCCTCCAGAGTAACAGCAGCTACAGCGACGAAGCGAGATTAATTGTCGGAAGAAAGACCAGCGTCGCTAACACGTTACATAGCGCCACATGTGGGATAGTTGGCTCGCAGCAGGTGACATGAATAATGCGTCGTTAGGTCAGACAATGGCGATTAGATGCGGGGCGCTAAGTAGCGCTGCGCCGTACACGAGTCTCCAGAGTGTCCGCGCCGCAGCTAACGACCAGTAAGTTACGTCGACAATTATTTTCCAGCCGTCGAAATTAGAAACACGCTTCGTCTCGCGGTTAATGGCGTCGTCCATTGAGGCGGCGTCGCCACGCAAATTAGTGACTGGGAAGAGCGCAGAAGAAAGGACGCGTATTTCACGGCGCGGCGCACGGGCTTGCTGCTCGCGGCCGGTAGAGCGGCTCCCGCCGGGAGAATCGATCCTAAATTAGCCATCGGCGATCTAGAGGCTGTCGCGCGCGGCGGAGTACCCTGCCAGCAGTCTTTGTACGACAGCGGCGCCCGCTGCGGGCGGACACGCGGTCCGCGTGACCAATAAAACACCGGTCCCTACCCACCACGCTCCCTTCCCGCCGAGCCACGCCTGCTCCCCACCCTACCCCCAGGCGTAAATGATACTGTCTGTTCCGATTGCGGTGGGAAATACGAAACCAATTAGGTCATATTCACCGCGCCCGCCAGCCGGCAATTCTCGGCCATTGTCGGCGGCGGCGCAGTGCACCGCGAGGCTCGTTTCCAGGCCCTGATTTACCGGTGTGCTTTGCCGGCGCCCACTTAGGGCACATAAGTCGTGCGCCGCTGCGGCCTCGCCACAAAGTAAATAAACAACCCTACTCCCCCCCCCCCCCCACCACCACCACCACCACCACCGCCACCACCACCTGCGTTTCCACCGAGCTCCTCTCCTGGCCCGCGTAGCCACATTCCCGTTCCGTCCTTCGACATATATTTATTTGGGCTAAACCGCTGTGCTCAAATCTGACGCAATTTCTTTATTTATATGAGTCTGTCTCGCGGTTCGCCACCCTCTGCCCCTCGTACGCCGCCGTCTTCCCACGCCTTTGGCTTTTATTCGTTTTTGGGGTGCGCCGGTGCTCGTGGCACGAGCAGATAGGCCACAGCGGTGTCGCGTGACGGAGTGCCGAAGCCGACCCATTGTTCTGCGCCCCGCCAGAGATGAACCCGGCCCGGGCCGGCCCGCTGCGGTCCGCCTTGCATCATCGCCGCAGACGTCCGATTTGTGCCGAGATTAACATCCCAGTTGCAGCAACCTTCCCACGTCTGACGGACGAAACCCTGACGCCAATCAACATTTCACTCCTTTCATACTGCGTTTGAATTTATCACAAAGAACATTAGCGTAAACCCCTTACGTTTTTACGATATTGCACGATAACAATGGAACATAAATTCCAACCAAGTTACACACAAAAAAGATATACATATAGAGGATGATTCAGCAGCCCTCACCTATGGGTTTTACGCAACCCGTGACGCCTTCAAAAACCACAAGCGAGATTTTCATGGTCTCTCGCTCGCTAAACGCAAACAGAAAAAATGAGCAGAACCTTTTTCTAGGTTCAAATGGTTCAAATGGCTCTGAGCACTATGGGACTCAACTGCTGAGGTCATTAGTCCCCTAGAACTTAGAACTAGTTAAACCTAACTAACCTAAGGACATCACAAATATCCATGCCCGAGGCAGGATTCGAACCGGCGACCGTAGCGGTCTTGCGGTTCCAGACTGCAGCGCCTTTAACCGCACGGCCACTTCGGCCGGCTTTTTCTAGGAAATTTAATGTAGCTAAATTTTGTAGTGAGATAAGTTTTCGCTGGAAGCCACAGTTTTCGAGCTATTCAACAAAAGCGCGTTTGAAGGTCACTTTATCCGTACGTTTTTGTTGAATAATTCGAAAACTACCACCTCCAGCGGAAACTTATCCCAGTACAAAATTCAACTACGAGGGTTGGAACTTTAATAGTGGCAACTATTTATTTACAGCTCGAACCAAATAGATGTGTGTTTCAAAGTTTTACTGAGGTTCACCAGCATTGTGCATAACCCTTTGCCAGCGATGTGAAAGTCGTAGGCTACTCTTAGCAGTACCATTTGTGTTGACAGTTCGAGCGGCTTTGTAACAGCTCTAAAACGAATTCTGTGAAGTGTTTCCTTCTGTTTAGAAATCGAATTGAACTCACGAGGGCTTAAGTCAGGGGAGTGGAGTAGGTGGTATAACACTTAGCAGCCCCAACAGTAAAACAAATCAGTAACAGCTTGCACTGTACGTGCTTGAGCATTGTCCTGCAAAATGACGGTCAGCCCCTGCAGAAAATGTTGTCATCACTTCTGTCTCAATGCTCTTCAGTTTTAGAACACAACCTACGACCGGCTTAGAGACAGAAGGGATGACACTTTCTGCAGGACCTGACAATCATTTGGCAGGACAATGCTCAAGCACGTACAGTGCAAGCTGTTACTCTTTTGTTTGACTGATGGGGCTGCTAAGTGCTATACCACCTACTCCACTCTCCTGACTTAAGCCCTCGTAAGTTCAACTCGATTTCTAAACTGAAGGAAACACTTCGCGGCATTCGCTTCAGAACTGCTACAAATTCATCGGGCAATAGACCGCGCCGCTCGAATTGTCAACCCAACTGTCACTGCTAAGAATATCCTACGACTTCCACATCGCTGGCAACGGGTTATACACAATTCTGGTGACTACTTTGAAGGTCAGTAAAACTTTGAAACACGTATCTATTTTGTACGAACTGTAAATACATAGTTGCCACTATTACAGTTCCAACCCTCGTATATTATTTCCTATAAAAATGTCCTGATGTTTTTTTTTTTTTTTTTCCTGTAGGACTAACAGTCTGCACACAGTGAGCGAGAGAATATGAAAATGTTGCACGTGGTATTTTAAGGCGTTGCGAGTTGCGTAAAACCCGTTGGTAGGAGCAGCTAAAAAAATCTTACAGACACTAGACGCTACACACGGTGATTCTGTGATGATGTTATGAAGTTTCAGGGACGACTGAAAAGAGTGAATATATTAATTTGAAGTAAGGGACCCTAGTCTGGAAAGGACAGGAGTCCATGGACATAAGCGAAAATGTACTCGAGTTGTGCCTTAGTCTCGCACTGCATTCGAACTAAGGATTCCAACTTCCCCAACTCTCATCGTGACGTGCAGAATTCCCGCTGAATTCTCCGCAACACAACAATTGTTGAAAATTGCGTCCATCAGCCTCAATGCAGGCATGGCATCGTTGCGCGAAGTTCTTTCATACCCACTGTAATCTCTCCCGTGTAGTTTTAACAGTGCCACAGGCAGCGAGAATTCTTATTAGGAATATCCTCTTCAGTGTCGACGTCTCGTACACAAGATGTTTCACTTGTCTCTCCAAGAAGAAACCAAATGGAGTAAGATCCATCGCCACGAAACATGACCTCCTCCACCGATCCACTTTTCAGGGAATGTCTGACAGACGTGTTCACGAACCATCAGTCTAAAGTGAGGTCAAGCTCTATGATGATGTAGCCACATCCGTTGACGAATAATAAGTGGGATGTTACAGGAACCTGCATACGCTGGTACATTAAGCAGGGAGGAAGAAAAAAAGAATCTGATTATGCCCGTCCACTCGTTGAATGATAATCTGTGTTGATGGCTTTCCACAGCTGTATGGTAGGGTTTCCCTCGACCCAATCATGACTGTTGCTACTATTTAGCATTCCATATCTGGTAAAACATGCTTAATGCGTGAAAATAACATAAGCAGAAAGAGAAGATCGGCTGTAAACAGCAGGAATAAGCACTGGCTGGACAGGACACGAGATCCGAAGTCAGCAGTTCAAGCATGCAGTTTCTGTGGATGTAGATGTGTAGTTGTTTTTCACGTAATACTGGCCACATAGTACTCTGCGACATATTTATTTCACGTGCAGCTGGTCGAGTGTTGATTGCAAGCGCCTCATCAACTCAAGCAAGCACTGCAGCTTCTAAGTCGGGAATCCGTGGGGTTTGTCGTCTTCGTCCTCGGTCATTGTACTGTGTTACTGCTTCAGTTAATCGTTGGAACACTCTTGGAAACATGGTATGAGCCGGACGTGTTCTATACGGATATTTGGTCCCTGGATTGTCTAAACTAGAATCTTAGCAACAACAGTACAATTAAGAAATTTCGCTCTGCAGCGGAGTGTGCGCTGATATGAAACTGTGTACCGGACCGAGACCCGAACTCGAGACCTTTGCCTTTCGCGGGCAAGTGCTCTACCAACTGAGCTACCCAAGCACGACTCACGACCCGTCCTCACAGCTTTAATTCCGCCAGTACCTCGTCTCCTACCTTCCAAACTTCAAAGAAGCTCTCCTGCACACCTTGCAGAACCAGCATTCCTGGAAGAAAGGATATAGTTCGAGTCTCGGTCCGGCATACAGTTTTAATCCGCCAGGAAGTTTCAACAGTACAATTATTCCGATGTCAGAGGTAGCAGCATAAATTTCGGTTTAGGTTTCGACTAGGTCGCTTCCGCGCCAGGGTCCCTTACATAAACCTGACACATTTACCATTTTCTATAGTCCCAGAAAGTTTGTATGTCATCACGGAGTCACTTTGCATAAAGATAAAGGTCGAAAGTTCAAAATGGTTCAAATGGCTCTGAGCTCTATGGGACTTAACTTCTGAGGTCATCAGTCCCCTAGAACTTAGAACTACTTAAACCTAACTAACCTAATGACATCACACACATCCATGCCCGAGGTAGGATTCGAACCTGCGACCGTAGCGGTCGCGCGGTTCCAGACTGCAGCGCCTAGAACCGCTCGGCCACTCCGGCCGGCAAGGTCGAAAGTGACCGAAGGCATAGTGGCACGAATGCCGACTTAAGGAAGAAGACAGCAGTAGTCTGGGGGAAATACGACATAAAGTCACATCAACAATTAAATTCGATAACATCAGTTGGCCAAAGTAATACGTACACCTGCACAATATGGTGATGAGATACGCTTTTAAACGACACCAGCTTGAGTTACTGCGAGTCGAAAAATGTATGGTGGTTAATGGGAATTTATACCATTTCCTATACTACCTTGTAAAACGAGGTGGAAGAGAGAAAGAGGCCGTTTTTACCCTTCCATACGAATTACCACTCCCGTTCGTTGTGTTCCTAGGAGCCATGATCTGACAACAGAATACACGAAAAAGGTGGTACATATTCAGGAAGTGCGGGTTTCGAACCTCATGTTGTTAGCCTTATTAAGTTTTACGGTACAAGCAGTCACATCTCTTGGAAAAAAATTTCTATCACAGAAAGTCTCGTGTGAAATTTGAGAAAACCTTAATAATCGTTCATTAGACACAACGATGTGTTCGTTCTCCTCTTACGAAATGGAGAAAGAAACAATTACATTTCCACTGTACTGACGATTATATATGTTGGCAGTAATTAAAATTATACATAGACAACGTTCAGGAGCTATAGTTTTGAAGACAGTCTAGTAGGCGCATAGGCTGACTAACGTAACTCTGGCCTGAACATTTTGCGGAAATGTCAAGAGACAGTCACGTGCGCAATCTTAAGAGCACTCGTGGAAGTTGCTGAAACTGTCACGACAAGGCGGGTGGTCTGACGAGTTGGTAGCGGCCAGAGGAGGGTCCTGCTGGGACGCAGCTCGCGGCCCTGGTAGACGCAGCGCAAGGTGGCGCGCGGCCTGCGTTGCCGTTACCGTATTTGCATGCGCGCGGCCGCGGCCACAGCCACGGCCATTACCGTAAATCAGGAGCGCCGATTGGCGGCTCGCGATGCCATCGCCGCCAACACTCGCCGGCCAGCGCGTCCTTCTCGTCTGCTCCTTTCCCTCACTTCTATTTTAGCCCACACTTTTGCAATTCCGAGAGTAGAACTTGTACCGGAGGCGCATTAGCAGACAGTGCAGCCTTCTAGTATTAGCTATATCTTAGGTACACCTGTCTATAGATATACTCCGCAAACCACTTTACGGTATGTGGGAGAGAATACTTTGTGTGCAGCTGTCATTTCCCCCAATTCCTTTTCCTGTCGCGAATGGTGCGCCGAATAAGTGACTGTTGGTAAACTTCCTGTCAGTTCGAATCTCTCTCATTTTTACCTCTATGGCCTTCTTATTAGGCGTATGTGCGAGGAAGCAATATGCGCTGAGGTGACAAGCGATATGCATACATACATACATGTAGCGGTAGTATCGCGTATACAAGGTATAAAAGGGCAGAGCATTGGTGGAGCGTCATTTGCACTCAGCTATTCTTGTGAAAAGACTTCCGGCGTGATTATGGCCGCATTACGGGATTGATAAGAGTTCGAACACGGAAAGGTAGCTAGTGCTAGATGTAGAGGACAATCCGTATCGAGAATCGTTAGGGAATTCAATATTCCGAGATCCACAGTGTCAAGAGTGTGCCAAGAATATCACATTTCAGCATTACCACTCACCCCAGACAACGCAGCAGCCGACGACCCTCACTTAACAACTGAGAGCAGCGGCGTGTAAGGCGAGTTGTGAGTGCTAAGAGACAAGCAACAATGCTTTAAATAACAGCAGAAATCAATGTGCGACGTACAACGAACGTATTCATCAGGACAGTACGGCGAAATGTGGCGGTAAAGGGCCATCACAGCAGACGACCGAAGCGAGTACCTTTGCTAACTGCACGACATCGCCTGCATAGCCTATCCTCGGCGCGTGACCTTCCCGGTTGAACACTAGACGACTGAAAACCGTGGCCTGATCAGATGAGTCCCGATTTCAGTTGGGAAGAGGTGATGCGAGGATTCGAATGCGGCGCTGACCCCACGAGGCCACGGGTCCAAGTTGTCAACAAGGCACTGTGCAAGCTGGTGGTGGCTCCATAATGGTGTGCGGTGTGTTTGGATAGAATGGACTGAGTCTTCTGGTCCAACTGGACCGATCATTGACTGGAAATAGTTATTTAGAGCTACTTGGAGACAGTTTGAAGTCATTCGTGGACTTCATGTTCCTACACAACGATGGAATTTTTATGGATGACAATGCGCCATTTCACCTGGCCACAGTTGTTCGCGAATGATTTGGCTATACATATCGCCCGATATGAATCCCACCGTACATTTACGGGACATAATCGAGTGTTCAGTTCGTGCACGAAATCCGGCGCCGGCAACACTTTTGCATTTATGGACAGCTATAGAGGCAGTATGGCTGAATATTTCTGCAGTGGACTTCCAAAGACTTGTCGAGTCCATGCCACGTCAAGTCGCTGCACTACGTTGGGCGAAAGGAGGTCCGACACGATATTACGAGGTATCCCATGACTTTTGTCACCTCAGTGTACTAGTTGACTCTTCTAGAAACGTACGGTCGCTGAACGTTGACAGTAAATTTGTCTTTGAGGTCAGCCACTGAAGGTGGATGAGAATCGCGCTACGCTTTCGCGCTTACCAAACGAACCCGTGACCCGTCACTCGCTGCTCGTGTTTGGATCTTCTCTACTAGTATATGTAATCCTCTACTTGCGTATGTACTATGCTAGTACATAACACAGGTATGCATGCAGATGCTCGAGCCTTTCGAATTTCGCAATCCTACAAATGGGAATCGCTAAAACAGCTGAGTTATATTTAATCAGCCGAGAGATCGCTTCAAATATATTTTCTCCGTGTATATTAAACATGATTACTTTCGATTATGTTGTTCAGAGCCGGCCGGTGTGGCCGAGCGGTTCTAGGCGCTACAGTCTTTCAGCAACTTCCACGAGTACTCTTTAAGATTGCGTACGTGACTGTCTCTTGACATTTCGTTCTGGTTTAAGAATTTCTAAGTTCTAGGGGACTGATGACCTCAGATGTTAAGTCCCATAGTGCTCAGAGCCGTTAGTTGTTCAGAAACGCTTTATCTGGCATAGGTTTCCTATTTACTTTAACTGCCTGTCTTTACAGTTCTTGAGCTTTGCTCGTCCCGGCCGGCCGGAGTGGCCGTGCGGTTCTAGGCGCTACAGTCTGGAACCGAGCGACCGCTACGGTCGCAGGTTCGAATCCTGCCTCGGGCATGGATGTGTGTGATGTCCTTAGGTTAGTTAGGTTTAATTAGTTCTAAGTTCTAGGCGACTGATGACCTCAGAAGTTAAGTCGCATAGTGCTCAGAGCCTTCGCTCGTCCCCTTCCAGTGCTCTGGCGGTTAGCGTCGTAGCCTCTACATCTTGGGTTTCCATTTTCGAGCTGGTTGAGGATTCTTTTCGCTTTTCGCTAGGGCATTGGGCTTTCGTGTTATCCTCATTATTTCATTTCATCTACACCGACGGGGATGTCGCCGATGTGGCGTCAAAAAGACAGACTTGCACCAGGCAGCCGAAGGACCCCCGGACACAGTCTCCTCGCCAATAATGCCATACTATGATTCGTTACATTTCAGTTCAGTTCTGCGTAGATTTCCTTCTCTTTTTCCCCAAGTTTTGTTAAGTAACTATACTTGTGTGCCAGAATTCCGACCAAGCAAGTACGTTGTTACGATCCGAGAGGTTAGAGAAGACCGAAGCAACAATGAATGATTACGGTGGCGGTTAAAAGGTTGACAAGATGTTGGTGTCCACTTCTTTAGGGAAGATACATAAACTCAGTTTATGAAGGACAAGGAAACGTGACGGTTATGGTCTTCCTTTCGCCACTCTGATACAGTAAATGTGAGTTAACGCTGAATACCTATTTCAAGAAGCTTCGTCCAGGATTTAAAGCCCACCGCTCTCGGATGCATTTCCACTGTATTAATTACCACGCCGACCTCATTTAATCGTCTGTGTGTGATAGAGTGTCGTGAGAAGAATCTCGTAACTGTATTTCAAAAGGCACAAAAGGAATAAATGAAAGGCGAAGCATAAGGCAAATGATTCAGTAATGGAAATGTGTCACTCGATATCATTGTAATTTGGAACGAGCACCCCTCGAAATTATCACTGGACTCCTTGCTGGTGACACTTAGGAAGACTATTACACGGTCGTAAATACGTCTTCGCGTTCCCATTACAACGGCGTCGTAAATCTCGTCAAGATGAAGAGGAACGTACGACGCATAAACACGGCAGAAAAAAATACGATAAATAAGAGGCAAAGAAAGGGCAATTCTGAACTGTCAGAAGACACAGAATCGGACAGGTGTCGGGAGCAGCTGTGGAAAGGTGGTTGGCCGCGCATTTGGGGTGGGCCGCCGGTCGGAAGGAATTATGTGCTCGGTAAGCCTAGGAGTCACCGTGGGTAAGGTGCGCGGGTGGGGAATAAATCACGCTGCCTCCCCTCCCCACTCCCCAAAAGAGAAGAGCGGTATGTGGGCGAAGCGTAAAAGGAACGAAAGCCGGGGAAAAGGCACGGCGCTGCCGCCGGATAGCGGCCGGGGTCCCGCCCGGCTGCGGCTATCTGCGCCCATTTATCTGCGCGCGCGCCACAACTTACATGTATGACAGCGGCGGACCCACATAAATAGCGGCGACAACGCGGCCGCGAGCCGTCCCCGCGGGTAGGACCGCGCTCTGCCTACCTGGCGACGCGGCCGCGGCAGGCCGGAGCAGAGCAGAAGCAGGGGGCGCGACGGCTCAATCCGCGCACAGCCTCCGTTCCTCATCGCCGGGACCGCGCATTCTGACCTGTCGGCGGGACGGCCTAACTAATGCCTCCAACATCTCGTCCCCCCACTCTTCGCCCGTGCCCTTTTGTAGGCGTTACCCACATTTCTGAGGTGAACGACACTGCACGTGCTTTCCCTTTGAATACTGCAAGTGTGCTTCACTTCTAAATGCCGTCTTCCGCTCCAAACGCCGTCACAGAGCGTGTAGTAGCGCATGTACATTGTGTCCCGTCCATCTTGACGCCCCAAATAATTTATGGTCTAGAACAAAATAAAAAAAATTATCACGCAAAAGATGTTCAAATACTATGAGAACATTAACCTACATGCCGCGGTGGTCTCGCGGTTAAGGCGCTCAGTCCGGAACCGCGCGACTGCTACGGTCGCAGGTTCGAATCCTGCCTCGGGCATGGATGTGTGTGATGTCCTTAGGTTAGTTAGGTTTCAGTAGTTCTAAGTTCTAGGGGACTGATGACCACAGAAGTTAAGTCCCATAGTGCTCAGAGCCATTTGAACCATTAACCTACATGGCAGAATGATACATGTTATTGCAATTAGTAAATAAATAAACAAACATTATTACAATTAATGTAGTCATTCCCATTTTCAAGAAGAGACACAAGATATATGCAAATGATTATAGACTGAGGTGACGAAAGTCTGGGGATACCTCCTAATATCGTGTCGCACCTTCTTCTGCTAGGCACAGAGGAGCAACTCGTGATGGTATGGACTCTACAATCCGTTGGAAGCCCCTGCAGAAATACTTAGCCATGCTGCCTCTAAAGCTGACCATAATTGTGTAAATGTTGCCGGTTTAGGATTTTCTATACGAACTGACCTCTCGGTTATGTGCCATAAATGCTCGATGACATTCATGACGGGCCATCTTGGTGGCCGAATCATTCGCCCTATTGTCGAGCAGGTTCTTCAAACCAATCCCGAACAACCGTGCCCCAGCGTCAAGGTGCATCATCATCCATAAAAATTCGATCAAAATGGTCTCCAAGTGGCCGAACATATCCATCTGCAGCCAACAATCTGTTCATTTGGACTAGAGGACCCAGTCTATACCATTTAAACACAGCCCACATTATTATGCAGCCACCAACAGCTTGCACAGTGTCTTGTTGACAACTTGGGTCCATGGCTTTGTGAAGTCTCCGTCACGCTCGAACCTTACCATCAGTTCTTACCAACTGAACTCGGGACTCAAGTGACCTGGACACGACTTTCCAGTCGTCTAGTACCGAACCGATATGGTCGCGAACCCAGGAAAGGCGCTACAGGCGATGCTGTGCTGTCTGCAAAGCCACTCGCGTCGGTCATCTGTTGCCATGGCCCATTAACGTCCAACTTCGCCGCAGTGTCCTAACGGATACGTTCGTCGTATGTCCCACATTCATTTCTGCGGTTATTTCACGCACTGTTGCTTGTCTGTTAGCGATGAAAACCGTACGGAAACGTCGCTTCTCACGGTCGTTAAGTGACGGGCGTTGGCCACTGCATTGTCCGTGGTGAGAGGTGATGGCTGAAATTTGGTATTCACGGCACACTCTTGACAATGTGAATCGCAGAGTAATGAATTCTCTAACGATTTCCGAAATGAAATGTCCCATGCGTCTAACTCCTACTGCCATTCCGAGTTCAAAGTCTTAATTCCCATCGTGCGGCCATAATCACGTCGGAAACCTTTACACACGAGTCACCCGAGTACAAATGACATCTCTGCCAGTGCGCTACCCGTTACACCTCACGTACGCGAATGTGCATATCGCTATCTCATGACCTTCGTCACCTCAAGTTTAGGCCTATCTCGTTAACAGCAATCTGTTGCAGAACTGTTGAACATATTTTATGATCAAGAATTATGACGTTTTTGAGATCGAAAATATGCTCTATAAAAATAAACCCAGATTCCGTAAAGAGGGGTGTTATGAAACTCAGCTCGCTCTGTTCCTCCTGACATGCACAGCGCCGTAGACAATGGGGCTGGGGTTGATATCGCGTTCCTTGACTTCCAGGAAGGCTGTTGAAATCATCCCGCACTGACGCTTAGTGAAAAAAATAATACGAGCTTACCGAGTATAGCTGGATTCTCGACTTCCCTGCAGAAAGAACTCAGAATGCTTCTCTCAACAGAACAAAATCAAGAGATGTAAAGGTAATTTCCGGTGTATCCCAAGGAAGTGTGATACGACCGTTACTGTTTACGATTATATAAACGATCGAGTGGAAAGTGTCGGAAACTTTTTAATTCTGTTCGCGGACGATGTGGTTGTTTATAAGAAACTAGCAACGCCAGAAGACAGTATTTGCAGAACGACCTGCAAAGTATTAACGAATGGTCGAGGCTCTGGCTGTTGACCCTGACGTAAATAAATGTAACTGCGAATACACAGGAAAAGAAATCCATTACTGTACAACTGCACTACTGATGACAAATTGTGGGAGACCGTATCCACCGTAATATACCTAGAAGTAACTACACTGAGCGACACTGAATGAAATTACCTCGTAAGGTAAGCGGTAGGAAAACAGATCAGAATGAGCAGAGCTTTTTTCGTTTAGTAACCTAACAAGAAAACAAATTTTTATGCATTTAAGCGTGGTATTCTGTTATTAACTTATTCGGCATCACAGAATCACACATATAAGAGCCTATTCCCATTCAAAAATTTTACATAAAGTTACTGAAATTTTAACTTGTGTGAAGCTGCAACTACATGAGACTGGTGTGAATAGTTCCGATGAGTCCAACCCTGTAACAATTGTGCCCCCCCCCCCCCCCCCGTCCTCCCCCATATACAGGGTGTTCGGGGAGGAAAGGTCAATATTTTACACTGTGACAGTATAAGTAATTCTGAACAAAAAATGTTATATGAACATGGTCCGCAAATGCTTCGTTAGGGAGGTATGGGTATTGAAAGGAACTTTAATTTTGGAAAATTTATGTGCACAACGTGAACGTATACGCAATACAACTGGACCGTAACGTGATTTTCTTGAAAACAATGTTACAGACAAATGGTTCAAATGGCTCTGAGCACTATGGGACTCAACTGCTGTGGTCATCAGTCCCCTAGAACTTAGAACTACTTAAACCTAACTAACCTAAGGACATCACACACATCCATGCCCGAGGCAGGATTCGAACCTGCGACCGTAGCATGTTACAGACAAGTATAGTTATGTTACATATTTTACATAATGTTTACTTACTTTGCATTTAGTACATAATGCATTACAACATGCATGTTGCATGTATTCAGTTGAGAAAGACGTACCACGTCTTTTACACACGGCTTTCACACTTATCGCACAGATGTTGTACAGTTCACAGAACACGTTCGAATATCCCACCATGAACGTCAATGCACTTTTGCGCTCTAGCGATAACATGTTGTGTTGCTTGTTCAATTGCCTGTGGTTGGTTCCTAATCAATTCAGCATCGTCCATGATGCGACGAAGCAGTTCATCTCGTGCATTTACCTTCACTTTGTGCACCACTGATTTCATCCAACCCCATAAACATAAATCTAAAGATGTAAGGTCAGGTGATCTTGGAGGCCAGTTAACAGCACCGCCACGGCCAATCCATCGATTGTGGTAGGTGAGGTTGAGATGGTCCCTGATACGTAAGGTAACTTGTGGAGGGGCACCGTCATGTTGAAAGTTCATTAAAGTTCGCTTGGCTAACGGAACGTCTTCCAACAGTTCCACAAATGAATTTTCCCAAACAAATGAATTTTCCAAAAATGCAGGTACCTCTCTCCCGTCAATTGCTTATTGGTAATAAATGGACCTATCAAAAGGTTACCGTTCATGTCGCACCAAATATTTATGGCAAAACGAACTTGGAAATTGCTATCCACTGAAGCGTGTATATTTTCCTGTGACCATCGATGATTAATGGGTGTATTGTTTATTCTATGTCGTGAAAACTGGGCTTCGTCAGTGAATGGTACGTATGGAAACAAATGACTATTCTCAATTACCCAGTGACAGAATTGAAGTCGTTGGGCACTGCCCCAACGTGGAGATTTTAGACACGCTGTATGTGAAATGGATACAGGTTTTCCGCATGTAATGTTTCCCATACACGTATCTGTGGAAAATTCATACGCAGGGACATTCTTCGTATGCTCGTACTGGGACTTCGCTTCACACTTGCGATAATTTCTCCCTGTTCTTGCAAAGTTTGTTGACGTGTACGCTCGGGCGAAAAATATCTATTTGGAAGAGAGCCTGTTGCACGCGTAAGTGATAAACGCTTTGGTAAACACTCTGCGATCAGGAAATCGTCGAGTCGGAAAGCGCCTGTGGTATTCTTCCCTTGCAGCGATATCACTACCGTCGCAGAAGCCATAAACATACACCATATCTGCGTATTCCTAATTACTGTAGACGTGTGGCATTGTTAGCAGCGCTTGTACGAATACAGTTAACACCACACACTACACAGCTAACCGATCCGTCGCCGGTACACTAAATAATGCGGCTTACACGGCACAACTGGGCAAACAAAGGGTGATTGTATTACGTACGTCGCACGACCATAATACGTGGTAGGCTGCACAGCGTAAGCATGGCATGTACCCGTGCATTGTTTGTAAGAAAATTACGTTACGGTCCAGTTGTACTGCGTATACGTTCACGTTGTGTATATCTATTTTGCAGAATTAAAGTTCATTTCAATACCCACACTTCCCTAATTTTTTGGTCAGAATTACTTATACTCTCACTGTTTAAAATATTGACCTTTCCTCCCCATCACTATATATATATATATATATATATATATATATATATATATATATATATATGTGTGTGTGTGTGTGTGTGTGTGTGTGTGTGTGTTTTTTGGAGGTTTCCTTTGATTATTATCAACGAATTCTGGAATGGGAAATCTCCTCCCACAGTTTCCCAATTGTCAATAAAGCACACTGACAACAAAAAGATCCTCATACTTCAGCAGTAAACTGAAATGTAGGTTGCTGCCTGGCTCAAAAGGAGTCCATTGACAGCTAGCACGACATGTCGGTCATTTATTTCCAAAACTTGGTCGTTACCAACTTCGAGTAACTCTTCTGTTAGTAACAGAGATAACGCCTCTTTATAAGCCGTGAATCTGTTGCCTACGCTCGTGCGATCTTTTTACGGTGAGCATCCAACGAGTCACCATCTAACTGGACGGTTTCAAGAAGTTCTTGGTACTGGCGCATACCTAGCAGTTGCTCCAGGAACGGTGTAATGCCGAGACACAGATCTTCATCAAGAGAATTAGACACAGCCGAGATGGAGATAGGTAATATCAGGAAGAAACCTCGGGGAAATGAACGGCGCGAGGCCTGGCGATTAATTGGGCCCGTAGGAGGCAGCGCGGGACATTAAACAGGGAGAGCCCGCTCGTTCGTCATGGCGGACCCTAGCGACGACACACAGCAGGAATTCCGGCGATTAACATCAGCTCAGTATTTCCTCTTTACGGAGAGCGGCGGGGCATCGGAAGCTCTGGCATTCGCGTTACCAAACAATCGCTCGCCTCGTCGGAGATGACCAGGCAGCCGCAAGGCCACGCTCTTGCGCTCGTCTCTGACACCTGCTGCCTCGGTCGTAAGTCCCTTCGGAAGAGGCGCACGTGCGTCTTTATCTCGGACAGGCGGAACATAAAAGGCCTCACGACTTGAAGCAGCTTGCTTTCAAACGTTTCTCTCATCCAATTGCTTGCCAACAGTTTAAAGACTACCGGCGCACTCGAAGAAACCTCTGGCAAAGCAACGACCTCTCGGAATGCAGTGGTCCAGTAAAGCAAAACTATGCAGACTCTTGCAGGCGACTAGTTACGGTTCGACAATAAGACATAACGAAAGCCTTACATGTTTATCAACCCCGCAGATGAACAGAGCCTGTGCATGTCACTCTGGTTCCATCCAAATTCTGAACAAAAGCGCCAAGCAGTTGAAGGGAGTACCGGTCTGTCACGTTTGTCCCCAGCAATCTTTAAATACATAAGATTTTTTTGCAACTTTGTTGCAAGATTTTGCTGCTGACTACGCAGAAACTCACTCTCTCACTAGGTTTTAAGATTCTTACACCAACTGGTCCCTTTTTTCGTCTACGTGACGTGGTGCTACACAGTCCAGGATGTCTCAAAGAGCGCCGAGGCTGATGTCTACGGACAATGGGACAGTACGAACTTCCCTCACCGATTTGATTTATACCGACAGGGCGTGTGCTACACGACTAGGACTTTCAACATAGAGGGTGACAATTATTGAAGTATATGAAAAAAAAAGTAAATTAGTTACAAACTACGGCATGCACACGCTTTATTCAACATGTAAACGTCATTGCAGATATTCGGATTTAGGTTATGACATGTTCGATATGCCTGCCATCACTGATGATGATACGGCGCAGGCGGATAGCGAAATTCTGCTTGACCCGCAAAAGTGTCGGAACATCGATGCTGTTGATGACCTCCTGAATGGGTGTTCCCAGCTCAGCAATGGTTTTGGGGTTCTGCACAACATGTCTTTAATACAGCTCCACAAAAGCGAGTCGCATGTGTTCAGATCCGGAGAATATAGTGGCCAATCGAGGCCCATGCCAGTAGTTTCTGGGTACCCCAGAGCCAGAATGCGGTCCCCAAAGTGCTCCTCCAGGACATCAAACACTCTCCTGCTTCGATGGGGTCGACCTCAGTCTTGCATGAATCACATCTTGTCGAAATCGGGGACACTTTGGGTAATGGGGACGAAATCATCTTCCAGTACCTACACGTACCGTTCGGTGGTCACCGTGTCATGAAGGTATATCGCACCGATTATTCCGTGACATGCACAACACACAGCAAACCAGTTGGGAGCGAAAAGACTTCTCGATCGCGAAATCCGGATTCTCAGACCCCAAAAACGCCAATTTGCTTATTGACAAACCCGTCCAAATGAAAGTGGGCTTGCCGTGCGTGATCAGCCGAGCGGTCTCAGGCGCTGCAGTCATGGACTGTGCGGCTGGTCCCGGCGGAGGTTCGAGTCCTCCCTCGGGCATGGGTGTGTGTGTTTGTCCTTAGGATAATTTAGGTTAAGTAGTGTGTACGCTTAGGGACTGATGACCTTAGCAATTAAGTCCCACAAGATTTCACACACATTTCTATTTTGAAAGTTGGCTTCGTTGCTTAAACAAACCATACAGCGTATATTAATTCCCATCACGCCCCGTGGCCAACCGTGCAATTTGCACATCGTAACATGAACCGTTCAGAAGTTATGACGATTACATTTCGTATAGTTCAATAAATGTCACCCTGTACAGGATGCCCCAACTGTCAGCCGTTTTCGAGAAAACTGTGTTTGGAAATTTTAGGCGTTCTCATTTAATTTGTATGGTTTCTAATAATCGGGGGTTCCGCAGGGTAGCGATTAAGCTTTTACTTTTGTAACGGGAGGTCAGCTGATTAAATCTCGCTGCCAGTTTGCGACGTAAGCTACAAGCTACGAAATTCAAGGATGATCGAGAACCGTTTATGGACGTAAAGACACAGCAGGGTTTTTTTTCCAACAGACGTACTGAAAAAACGAGGCATATGCAAAAATGCGGTGTTCGTTATAAACGCTGTATGTTATAATACCTTTTGTTTCCCATGTTTCTATGACCAGCATCATCCTGATTCGTGCAGTGCTTCATTAGCTACGCGTGGCATAAATGTTGATATACTAATATAAATAAAGTAACTACAGAGATTAATTTGAAAGTTCTTGTGTGTCCTTTTTTACTTCCAACCTCTCGACGAAACTTTTTTCCTCCTTATCCCAGGCCAAAGTTTACGATAATAATAAAAGAATCATTAAATACTGATAATCTGCAGAGTCGTAATAAATCTGTTGTTAGAAGCACTTGGGAATAAAAAAAGGACGTGACTGCAGGTAGATTCGATACAAAGACTTCACACTTTTGAAACTGAGCAGTTACTCGCTCACCTGCGGACTCCTTGAATACGTTCTAGGCAACCATACAAAGCATACAAATACGACTAAAATTTTCAACGTCCATTTTCTCGATAACTGTTGCAAGTTGTATCTTTCTGTTTACTTATGCTGAAGTCATATTCGTGCCCTACAGGCCTTGGACAGTATGAATCAATCCGGCGAGGGGAAGTTCCTACGGTCCACTTGTGAGCCAGCGACGCACTTAGAAGAAGTAACAGTTTCCGCCCTGATAAGCTCGCAACAAAAAATTATCTTAAAACTTTTAACGAACAGTCGCGACATCCTTTATATTTTTTTTTTTTTCTCATTTCCACGAGGAGTGCAGCCCTTCTTTCGTAGTGAGAGTGATTCAGTTTCCCGTAACTGAACATAGCTCCGGGAGGAACATATTTACATTTCACGTTTTGAACTCTGTCCACAGACCCTGTAGGCCCCTGTGGTCAGCACACCGCTCTCACGGCCGTTGCCAGTCTTCGTGACACGGAGCCGTTAACGCTCGTCCAGACAGCTCCTCAGCTGGCATCACGAGAATATGTGCACCTCGTTCCAATCCTCACACGATGGAAGAATCCCTGGCAGTACCGAAAGTATAAGTTGGGCCCTTCGCAAGACAGTCAACCACGTTAACCACTATCAGCCACGGAAATGGGCTTATGCGCAACGGCGATGCTTATTATTAATGCCACATGCGAAGAGACACTTTCTCCTAGTTGATTCTAGTGACTGCTCTGACAATTTGACTGAAAATGCGCCTCTGAACCGTACATTATGTGAATAAAATGAGTCCAGACAACACCAAAATCGGATAGAAACCAAACGCAGAAACGTCATCTGGCGATAATTCAGAAGTTCTCAAGCACACCATTTAATTACCTTGAGTTGCGTTCACTCCAAAATAAAATTCCTGTTAACATGACTGGAACTGACAGGAAACTTCGTAAAATAGTTTCTCCTGAAATTATTTTACATTGTGCCACAATTAGGTCTCTTCAGGTCTCTTCGTGAAATATTTTTACGATGCGTTCTATTTTGAGAAAACCTGGCAAACGACCGGAAATCACTAACACGTTTTACTACGAGTAGTATTCGCTAAGGTCCAAGAGGTGTAGATATCTGAAATAGCTGCGCGTAGCATGTCGGCAGCTCGATAGCGCACATCAGTTGAGAAGGTGCGCGCAGCGCTACTGTGCGAAGTATTTTCAGAAAAGTGTAAGTGTACGAGTAACACGACAGAGTCCTTGCACACTCCTTACGGAGAGTGATGCAGTGCCTCGTGAAATTAATACTCGGCACTGGATAGATCGTGAAGCGCTGTTGCACAGTCACCGGAGTTACAAGACCTTCTTCCACTGATTATCGTACACTTTGTTGATTATACACCGAAGTATAAACTAGTTAGGAATTACTAGTACGCGTTTTAAATGCTCGAGCTTCTATTAAAGTTGAATGTAGACACTATTTTTATTAGTAACATATTGTCCTCCTACATCGACATGGCGATAGCATTTTTGAACAAGTTGTAATAAAGTAGTAGAGTAATAAAGTAGTAGAGTAATAAAGTAAAAGTAATAAAATACAGCGGGTACGCTCTATTAAAATACTATAGCATAGGAAGTTTCCATTCCTGAGTGTTTCAAGTGTTACTTCTGAATCACTGAAAATATAGCTCAGCCTGACACGACAGATTCCTTCAGTACAGTCCTCTGTAAAATATGCCCGTTCCCACATGAAATGCCGTGAAGAGACGCTCGAGGAGAAAGGTGGTACATGCATAACATTGAGTGCCGCGTCGACATACAGGTAGAGTCAGACACTTAGGGCGGACCAAACGCGCCTGGGAAACGATGGGCCCAAAGGCGCAGCTTATCGAAGGAAACAGACGTGTGTGAGTTCCTAAGGGACCAAACTGCTGCGATCATCGGTCCCTAGACTTACACCCTACTGAAACTAACTTATGCTAAGAACAAGACACACACCCACGCCCGAGGGAGGACTTGGACCTCCGGCGGGAGAGGCCGCGCAATCCGTGACATGGCGCCCAAAACCACGCGGCTTACCGAAGGAACTGTGAGAGACAAGCATGAAGTAATGCAGGGCACCAAGGTTAACCCACGGCTCGATAGCTGCAAGAGGATTAACTGCTATGCTACACAATAAAGAGTCCAGAAACGTCTCACGGTCTAAACGTCTCGGGTTCGATACTCAGTCATTACTAGGATTTTTATGTGTCAGTTTTCACTTTTTCACCTCTGGTAATATCTTTTGACGTGAAAACTACTAGCTGCATCGTGGTTCGGAATTCACCTAAAACTGCAGATCCCACTGTGCCTAGCTGGGTAAGCTAGTTCAAAAAACACAGGAAGGCATCAGCATACAACCACAGGACTACGCCAAGTACAGTGTTGGCGCATTCAAACCGTTTTTCGGACTGATGACAGCTTTACAATTCTAGGGTTCCGTAACTCAATTGGTAAAACCATAACACTTGAATGATCGAGATAATTCTCATTTATTGTTCTGTCTGAGTTGAACATTTTTAATTACATTACATGTTTCGATTACTCTGGAGCATCTTCAGATGCAAGCAGTTGCGTCAGCAACCCGTCTTGCCTACTCAGAACCACGTATCAGAGTACTGTCAGACTTATACGATCGCTTTGTTGTCCCTCCGCCCGTCCGAGCGTCTGTCCGACCGACCGTCTGTCCAACTGTAAAGAAGCCTTTTTCTCAGGAGCGGGTGGATGTATCAAGTTAAAATCAAAGTCACATACTAAGGTCCACTAGTTATATAAAAATTTAGGCTTGTAAGTCACTGCAATTAAAAGACATGTCCATTTACGACACATAGTTTTGATACCCGCAATCTTACTCATCAAAACCTATAGGGTTCTTAACGTTGACCTAAAATCACGAAATTCGAAAAGAAGCAAGGTTTCACAGCACAAGTAAAGGAAAAAAATCCGAAAACTGTTAAACTGTAATTATATCATATAAAAATACCATTGTTGTCATTATAACTTACACTGCAATCATTATCCGTCAAAAGCATAAGAGAAAAATATTACTGGATGCAAACAAAAAAATGTAAATCTTTCTCTCATTTTATTATAATGATCATTTCTCTCTGTGTAGGCGGGAGGGAACAACATATTTTCACACTCTGAGGAGAAAGTTGGTGACTGAAATTTCATGAGAAGATGCTACTGCAACGAAAAACACCTTTGTTTTAAAGACTGGTACTCCAAATCGCCTATCATACCCGTGGCGTTTTCGCCCCTGCTTTGCGATAGTACAAAACTAGCTGCCCTTACTTCAACTTTTTCGATGTCGTCCGTCAATCCTTACCTGATGCGGATCCCACACCGCACAAGAATATTCCAGATGAGGACGGACAGGCGTAGTCTAGCAGTCTGTTTAGTAGACCTGTTGCATTTTCTATGTATTCTGCCAATAAATCACGGGCCTTGATTTTCTTTGCCCGTAATATTATCTACAAACTGCAATCCATAAGTATTTAGTTGAATTTACGGCCTTCAGATTTGTGTGTTTGTCCCGTAACCGAAATTTAGCGCATTCCTCTCACGAGGGGACCTTCTGGGAGGTGCATCGAGTTATGAGCTCCCACTATGTCTGCTTATAGTGTGGGTAGGCACCTATCACACCCTAAAATTGTAGGTACCAATGTGATTTCGTTTTTGAAATATTGCCTGTTAAAGTTTCGGTAGCTCTTTATATACAGAAAAGTTTCACTATTGTGCCAAGTGAGCGAGTAGCCGAGTGGCAAGCGAGCGAGACCTCCGCCCAGGCGACCCTGGTTCGAGACACATTTATGCTACTAAACGACAGCATCATCTGCAAACAATCGAAGAGGGCTGCTCAGATAGTCTCCTAAATCGTTTATGTAGATCAGGAACAGCAGAGGGTTTGTAACACTTTGTTGGGGAACGCCGGATATCACTTCTGCATCAGTCGATGATTAGGAAATCACGAATTCAGTCGCACAACTGAGGCGACACTCCGCAGGCACGCAATTTGGTTAGAAGTCGCTTGTGAAGAATGGTGTCAAAAAGCCTTCTGCAAATCTAAAGTTATGGAATCATTAACCATACTAATAAATTTAAACCATTTCAAACTCAATTACATATTACATTTCAGTGATCTTTATAACTCCGTGTGTTTCACTTGCTTTCGTTTATGGGAACGCAGACATACTGAACGTAATGTCGTCTACTAGTTGACACGTTTGAGGATGCGGTCGGTAGCGAACAGGGCCATTCGACTTCCATCGATACCGCTACTCAAGTCAGCAAACGATTGGTGCATGAAAAATGAAGGTAGATTATTGTTTAACGTCTCGTCTACAAGAGGTCATTGGAGACTGAGCAGACCAGTGAAGGATGGGGTAGGAAATCGATTGTGCACTTTGAAAGGAGTTATCCCTGCATTTGCCTTAAGCGATGTAAGGAAATCACGAAAAACCTACATTTCACTGGTCGGTAGGGGATTTAAAGCGTTGTCCTCCCGAATGACAGCCCCACCACCTCGCTCGGCATTAGCGCTTAAAAGTGGGAGAGAAGGAGTGGTGTGGTACCTGTATGCGTGCGCTTGTGCGCCTTGAGGTGGGAGCTCTTGGTGTAGACTTTGTCGCAGCCGGCGACGTCGCAGCGGTGGACCTTGCGGCGGCGGAGGCTGTCGCCGTAGTCTCCGGAGGCGATGGAGGCGGCTGCGGCGGCGGCCGGCGTCTGCTGCAGCGCGGGCGGCGACCCGGAGGCGGCGCGCCCGTTGTGCTGCCGCGACGCCGCCGACGCGGGGGAGGGCGACGGCGCCGACGAGGCGGCAATGCGCGGCGGCAGGTGGAACGCCAGCGACGACTCCTTCAGCCGCTGCGGCGCCGGGGGCGGAGGCGGGGGCGGCTGCTGCGGCCGCGGCAGCGCCGTCGTCGTCGCCGCCGACGCCACGGCGCCGTTCGCCACGCCCGCAGACTCGCTGCCGCGCGGAGGTGACGCGTCTGGAACGCAAGCAGAGTCCCTGCTCAGACGCCTGTTCTGTTGTTGCCACTACACACCCATATTCTTTAACTAATCAAACTCTCACGTACAAGACGGCTTCAAACGTCTGATCATCTTACGAATGAGTTAATGCGTTTCATATTTGACTTTACGTATGGAAGAAACATTAAGTTTAGAAAAGGTGCATGTTTAAAGTTTCTTGAAAATCGCAAAGTGCTCTCAGTATCAAACACTGGATACTAGTATAGTGTGGTTAATCTGCGCTCCGTTTTCAGGGACAGCTAGTTTCTCATGCGACTCACTGTTTATTACGTCGTATATCCTGAACTGTGTGTCGTAAAATGACATACTTTTGCAGGTGCTGTCAAAGAAGGTACATGTGGATACTATCTATAAAATGTCTTGCAAATAGAACTGGTGAAAAATACAGTGAGACCTCTCTAATCTGTCCTCTACGGGACTGCGAGTATGGTCGAAACGCAAAAAGGTCGGATTATCAGAGGAACGCTTCCGTTGACCCACAACATCACAATACAGTACAGTACAAATTTAATTTCACCTGGGAATACGGTCTAAAATATTGTTCCATGTTAAAATAGTAACAAAACGAACACATGCACACAGTACGTAATCTTACACGAAAGTGTAACGTACAGTAGCGCAAGTACTTTAAAACACCTCTGTATCGTACAGAAAACATTTTTAACTTCGTCCGAACAGGCCTCGAAACGCACGACGGTACCGACCGCCGTATCATCCTCAGACGATAGGCGTTACTAAATGCTGATTAGACGGGCATCTGGTCAGCACACCGCTCTCCCGGCCGTTGGCAGTTTTCGTGACCGGAGCCGCTACTTCTCAGTCAAGCAGCTCCCCAATTGGCGTCACCAGTCAAGCAACACCCCAATTGGCGTCACAAGGATTGAGTGCACCCCACTTGGCAACAGCGTTCGACAGTCGGACTGTCACCCTTCCAAGTACTAGCCAAGCCCGACAGCTCGTAATTTCCGCGATCTGACGGTAACTGGTGCTACCACTGCGCCAACGACGCTGGCAAAATATGTTGTTAGTGTGAGTGAAAGTTTAACATCTGTACATACGTTATTACAGCACTTCACTGACACGCAGCTGATTTGCGCTCAACTGTTTAAAACATGAGAAATCACATGGTAAAAAAAAGGTTCTGGCGTTAAGAAGGACAAAAAAATCTGTAATGTTCTTTTGCTTAGCAGACGATAATATTGATTTTGCCGCTATTTTCCGCCACTTCTTAACTTCCAGACTATTGGGGTGGACCTAGAGCTTTGTTCGATGTACTGAAGGGGTATGTCAAACGCATTTTTAGCATCTGCATGTGATACTCGAACCGCAGATTCATTGTCTTCGTTGGCGTCATCATCTTTCTCGTTCTCATCAGTTGTTCGAGTTACAGCGTAAATGAGTTGGTCGTCAGTTAATTGTGCTTCTGTTGTGCAATGAGCATCAGCTGTACTGATCTACTCACTTACGTCACTTAGCTCAGCGTCCGCTTTAAAGACAATGTCACCTGTTTACGTTAATTTGGTGCCAGAATTTAGTTTTACAAACTGTAATATGTAAGACTAACACTGAAACTACCTGGCAGATTAAAACTGTGTACTGGACCGAGACTCGAATTCGGGACCTTTGCCTTTCGCGGGCAAGTGCTCTACCAACTGAGCTACCCAAGCACGCCTCACGACGCGTCCTCACAATTTTACTTTCGCCAGTACCTCGTCTCCTACCTTCCAAACTTCACAGAAGTTCTCCTGCGAAACTTGCAGGACCAGCACTACTGGAGATGAACACTGTCACTAATTTATAAAAAAAATGTGCGAACAATAACAAGTTAAGAACAAGTTATTTCACACAAAAAATGATAGAACTATCTCACCTAGCAACGGTCTACCGTCTACTGATCCACATCTCAGACGATGAGCCATGGACAGCTCCTGCTGCCTCTGGATCACGGGTTCCCGGATTCGAGTCCCGGACGGGTTGGGGATTTTCTCTTCCAAGGGGACTGGGTGTTTCTGTTGTCCTCATCATTTCATCATCATCATATGTGAGAGTGACTAGATTGGATTGTGAAAAGAAAATGGACTGTGTAAAAATTGGGACTTTGTACGGGCGCTGATGACCGCGCAGTTGAGCGCCCCGTAAACCAAACATCACCACCATCATCATCGACAGCTCCAATCCAGACTGTAACAGCGACCTGCGTAGGTAAACAAACACCGGAAACACGTAAGCGGACGCTGAGATAAGTGACGTACGTGAGTAGATCAGTACAGCTGATGCTCACTGCACAACAGAAGTAGATTAACTGACGACCAACTCATTTACGCTGTATCTCCAACAACTGATGAGAACGAGAAAGATGATTAATATGTTCAGTGTTCTTGATAAAATAACGTCTCCACTGTTTCATTTAATCCTGTTAATCTTGTAACTGAGTCACTGATGGGAAGGTTACCTCATGTCAAGTTAGTAACTGTGATATAATTTCTCAAATTTAAAATCATTCTTTAGCCCTGGGTAGCATGTTTGGTTACGATTCTACCGTTTTTTCTCTAATTTTTTTATGACTGAAAATCACAAACAGAAAGAAACACCAACTTTGGGAAAATTTCTAGCCTCTGTTTCATTCTGAGAAAAATTGTCCTGACTATGGAATTTGTTTTAACATGTACGAAACTGACAACATTTTTCTGGGCAGTCATAATCCATTAGAATTTTAAGAAAAAATGAAGCATCAGAATTATAGCCATCAGTGGTTTATACAGACACATTACAGTGTGAATGAATGTTGTCACAGTGATAGTGTTAGAGGAGTATTGTGAATTGAAAGTACTGATCAAAGTATAACTGTTGTGCTATTCAAGACACTGGTGGGCTCCTCTTGCAAAGATATTGTAGTGTACGTTGTACACATAGGGTAGTAAGTGATGCTATGCATTCCGGACACACTGAAAGGAAAGGTCCACTGCTAAGACGCTTGTTATGCGTAATAGTAAAACATTACGCAAAATATTGATGGAACATGCACAAATATAAACAACGAGACTACTGCTACAAACCACTCTTGCCTTGTTTTGCCACATAAAAGGGGTTAACTGCTCTTCGGCGACTTCACCGAACAGTAGCATTACTCTGAGACATTATTTTCTTCTGGGCTGCATCATACTTCGTTTCTTTCCACTTCGCCACATAAATATACCAAATACGACATAATATCACGCGTGATACTACTGATATTGGCCTAATAGACGGGAATGGAAATGGAAAGAACTGTAACAATGGCAAGATGTTTTCCATTTGATCAGACGCAGATGGATTGATCACCTGGACGTATAACTCGCCACAATAAATTATTTCATCAGCGGTAGCGAGAAGTACGTTACTCACAGGAGTACGCATTCTTGTAGCGACGTTACACTCTCACGTAATGGATGCTGCACTCTGGTACCTCGCGGACATCTTCGCGCAACAGGCCTGATGATTTGTTATAAACGCCGTGAAATTTTATGATGTTGGAAGTAAAATACGAGTGACAGTGTCGAGGGAGAAGGCAGTGGAATACGCATGCAACATTCCAAAATTTTGTAAGGTCTGTGGTTTGCAAAAAAGGGAAGGAACGATACAATCTCGAGATATCCGAGATTCAGCCATCGCCGCTAAAGTGGAAATGATTGGCCTCGAATAAACAATGAACTGACGACATAGAAAAACTACTATTAGGCATTATGTTAAGCGTGAACATTAAAACTGAATTAACTCTGCGAACAAATTCATATCTGTTTTTCGACTGGATTTCAAAATTTAGCAGTGATACTACTCTGACAGCAGCGCGTGTCGGAGAATATCGACACGTACGCTGTTGCTATCTCCCTCCCTCATTGTCGGTCGAAAAACGTGACTGCGCTATCTTCTGGCAAACGGCAAAGGTGCTTTTGGCAAGTAATACAAATGTAACTTACACGGATTGCTTGTCGACTGATAGTTTGTGCTACATCTTCTTAGTTGCGTGGCATGTCCTCATAGTTATTGCACAATAAATCGTTAACTACATCGTCTTTTTACATGCGTGACATGTCCTCGTAGTTACTGCACAATAAATAATTAACTACGGCCGCGCGGGATTAGCCGAGCGGTCTGGGCGCTGCAGTCGTGGATTGTGCGGCTGGTCTCGGCGGAGGTTCGAGTCCTCCCTCGGGCATGGATGTGTGTGTTTGTCCTTAGGATAATTTAGGTTAAGTAGTGTGTAAGGTTAGGGACTGATGACCTTAGCACTTAAGTCCCATAAGATTTCACACACACAATAAGTACGTCGTCGCAAAGCCTGAATTCTAACTCAAAACAGCAAATTATGAAGCCCCTAAAGGTCCACTCATCCTGTCAGCTATGTGGTCTATCAGCGAAACAATGGAACGGAATAGGGCTAAGCTTCATCATAGTTACTAGAGGCGCACCTCAGACGACCAGACAAACTTCAGAATGATCGTCATCTGCGAGAACACAGGTGTATCATTATCGTGTGGACGAGGCCACATGGATTATGGAGAGAATGCGACGTGGTAGTGAAAGGCGAGCACGAACTATCGGTTGGCACTCTCCAGCAGCAACAGCAGCAGTTAACAACAAGAAGTCATTATCGGAGGGGCGGAGTACTTACAGTGTGGCTTCGGCGGCGAGCATGGCGAATTCTAAACCTGCAGGACTATCGATAGCGCAGGCGTTCCAAGCGCAACTGGGACGGGCTGAGATCGATAGCGTGGAGGCACACGTATAAATAATGGCCATGGGCACCGGGTGGAGGGTCTCTCTCTCTCTCTCTCTGTGAGTGTGTGTGTGTGTGTGTGTGTGTGTGTGTGTGTTGGCGCGCGCACTAACGAGAGAGAGAGAGAGAGAGAGAGAGAGAGAGCGCGGAGGTGCTCCTAGCACTGGCTCTGCCTCTGCAGACTCATGATTCATAAGTGCGACTAGCGGCAACCGTTTCAAGTTATGTACGGCGCTCCACATTTTGCGGCAAGTCGCGCGCCTGCTTCTTATCCGGCCGTGAAATTGTACCTGGCAACGCAAACTGCTATGAAATAGCTGAATATTTCTCCGACAACACTTTAGCCTCTGCAGCAAGTTGTACGCTACGCATCCTCCACCGGTATCTACATCTTTAATCTGACGTAATATATTTAGTGACATGGAAAGTTTGCTGCACTACTACATAAGCTGCGAATACAAATGTATGGCACTGAGAGTCGTTGTAGCGTCCCGAAAATTGTTAATTTTATCTTGTTACCCGTCATGAATGTCGTTGAAGGCGAGGTCAGTGGGCAACTGTTCAGTTCCAACAATGCTAGAAGATAGAAAGCCGAAACCATGTCAAGAAAACTTGTCACTCGACATTCGGAATGCACAAGCCGGTACGACAGGAGAGCGCTGTCCTGTGCAGTGTCATTTCACTGCGACTCAAGCACGAGTTCCATCACTGTATCACTATAAAGGAATGAAAAGAGGTGCGTATTAAGCAAACAGCACAAAAGGTTCGGTAAAACAAGTGCATTAAAATTATTACAAATGGCGCGTTCTTCATAAAACCAAGAACGATCTGAAAACTTGACCAGCTACTATCTAAATCAGAAGTGGAAGTTCAAGTGTTACTTTCGGGAGTGGAGGACTCGGGTATCAATAATCTTATTTCACTCAATCATTGGGACAGTTACGCATAAGAGTCTATAAATTCAACCGTCCAAGTTCTGCGCGATTCTGGCGATGAAATCAGCTATACGATGAGCTGAGCCCCTTGGAGGAAAGATGGAACAGTAAGTAAAGTGTCTCCCAGTTCATTTTACTTTCCTCTCCGAAGAAGGAAAAAGACGCACTGGATTTACTGCAAAAGAAGTTGTCCAAAAATGCAACATTCACTGTGGCACACGAAGTATATGCCGCACGAGACCCTTGTAAATGTAGTGATCACTGATATTATTTTGCAATAGTTTCTCTGTTACATAGCATGCTACTGCCAATTTCTCCAGTTCCGCGAATTTTGCATAAGTAATGTGCTTGGAGTAGATTTAGAATTGTCCAGGTTTCCTTTTGGCTTTAGAACGGAATGAAGGAATTACGCGGCATCTGGAAGAAGATGACTCTTTTTGAACTAGGATCGTCTGGGAAAGTCAGGTCCAATCTGTATGTCGAAGCTTTCCGTAGAGAGAACACTAAGAGCTTCCAAAATTGAGCTTGGTTAATGGCTCGCCAATACCGCCGATGTGTTTAGGAGTCACCTTCATATATCGAATGCCACGCTGTTGTCTTGTTCAGTCCGAAGACTGCTTTGACGCGGCTCTCCACACTACTATATACGTGCAGGCCTCTTCACCTCTGCCTAACTACTGCAACCCACATCTACCTGAACCAGCTCACAGCACTCATTTTGATTCATTGACGCCTCAGGATATATTCTGTCAAGTAATTCTTTCTTTCAGTCGTGTTATGATAAGTTTTTCTCTCCAATTACATTCAGCACCTCTTAATCAGTTATACGCTCCATTCGTCTAATTATCAGTAGCACCACATTTCAAAAGCCTCTACTCCCTTCTCAACACATTCCACTTACGCTACACAAAACTTTCAGAGAACATTTCCTCATATTTACATTTATTTTCGAATACGGTAATACGGTAACTCTTTTCGTGCTATTGCCAATCTTTGTTTTATATATATCCTCTCTACTTCAGCCGCCGGCCGGTGTGGCCGAGCGGTTCTAGGCCCTACAGTCTGGAACCGCGCGACCGCTACGGTCGCAGGTTCGAATCCTGCCTCGGGCATGGATGTGTGTGATGTCCTTAGGTTAGTTAGGTTTAAGTAGTTCTAAGTTCTAGGGGACTTATGACCACAGCAGTTGAGTCCCATAGTGCTCAGAGCCATTTGAACCATTTTTTCTTCTTCAGACATCATCCATTATTTTGCTGTGTAAATAGCAGAGTTAATCTAATACTTTCACTGTCTCATTTCCTAATATAATCCCCGCAACATTACCTGATTTGCTGCGACTACATTCCACATGCCATTTAAGTCTTACAAGAATAGTGAACTGTGATACGCTAAAAATCTTAGAGATAAGCGAACCAGTAAACCCCAGTAAGACTATCTCCTCTTGAGGGGGCAGGGATGTTCCTGACGATAGAAGGGTCAAATGGAAATTTCTGGACCGCTTCGCTAAAGACTCAATTTCGCATGTGACGTTGGCTGGGCGGATAGTGGAGAACTTTGTATTGTCAGAGCGTTACCTCGTGAGATATATGGCGCCGGCGAATTCAGCAGGAACAGATAGGACAGTCTGTTCCCGGCGTGGAGTTTATTGTAGAGAAGTTGGCATTCGCATGGCGCACGCTGCGCCAGCGCTTCGCGCATACCCAAGTAGCGGATTCCTGCTGTCAGCTGCCCGACGCAGGTTCCGTTACAACTCGCAGTAGCGCACAGTAGTATACATGGTTGCGCATACTGACTGCCGGTTCGTGTTTCTGATTCCGCTTAGGGAGATGAGAGGCAGTCGCAAGCACAGTTCACGTCTTCGTCGACGCTGACAGGGCTGGAGTTCCCACTAGCAATGCCTGGATTCAATGCGACAAAAAGAATCAAGTTGTAAGGTAGCCTTGTTGCAGATGTGCGTGCTGTTACGCCTGATTCTTCTCTGCATGACGTGTGTGGTGTAGTAATAGTCACTATAACAGCTGGAGTATTTTGTCGTTAGTTTATTGTTTGGGCTGACTGGGGTACGTAGGCGTGCTCGTACAGCTTAACGCGCTACCTAGCGAGACATGGAGATGCCCCTCACCAGAATCGAACCTGCGCTCCAGACTGTCGGCCGCTGGCTGATACACCGGCCAGCCCGAGTTATGGTTCTTAGGCGATTTTCTCCGCTCGATCAGGCAAATATAGGGCTGATTCCCAATCTCCGTCTCACAATGTACAATGCAGAACATTTAAAACACGGTAACTGACAGCATAAAGTTTATACGCGGTACTTGTTGTAACATGGACATATTAAAAACTGAAATGCACAGCACTGATGTTCCAGAATAATCTTTATTTTACAATTCGTTGTCAATCGGGTTTCGGTTTTCTATGGCATCCTCAGACAACTTAAAATTAAACAGACAATCCACACAACATCAGCGAGAGTTGATAGCTGTACAAAAGTTGTTTCCCAAAGATTTATGACCTTTTAGGACCATATATCTTCACAAATATAGAAGCATAATGAAACTCACAAAGAAGTTATGAACAATAAATTACATATTGCTTTAAATACAAAGATTAAAAGTATAACAATGTTCAGAAGAAAAATGGCATACTAACGAGTATTGGCCCACACTACTATGTAATGTGAAGAAAGTAACTTATTCTTTTCTGTCTGTTCGTCTTATTCACCAGTTATAAAATAAAGTACGCCCAAGAGTCTACTTCCCTCGGTAGCGAGGATGGCTAACGCCAATGAGGATCGGTAAAGCCTAATAAATGCCACATTTCCAATGTTGCTTTGAATGGATCATTTGTGAGATTCTATTGGTACTCACTCATAAAGCTTGTTCTGAGGGACTGATGATCTCGTAGTTTTGTCCCTTCACTCCCGAAGGCAACGAACCAAAGCTTGTTCTGGACCTCTGTACGGTGGCTACGATTGGTGATCAAGTTCTTTTAAACGTCACGATGGATCTACGGATGAGCAATAGGCCTGTATACCAGATAATGCACATTGGCAAGTACTGTAGGCCAACAGAAAGCCTGAAAGTCTCATTCAGTGCCCTGTCGAATGCCGGCCGGGGTGGCCTAGCGGTTCTAGGCGCTACAGTCTGGAACCGCGCGACCGCTACGGTCGCAGGTTCGAATCCTGCCTCGGGCATGGATGTGTGTGATGTCCTTAGATTAGTTAGGTTTAAGTAGTTCTAAGTTCTAGGGGACTGATGACCTCAGCTGTTAAGTCCCATAGTGCTCAGAGCCATTTGAACCCTGTCGTATCTTCGACATGGATAGTGCGCCTGCCACCGAATGACACAATGATGATGCCGTTACTCTTCGAGGTCGAGGATTATGGCCCCATGTGCTACCATTTTATCGAACTCAGAATGTCATTTCTGGCTTCTACTTTCATCTTTATGTTATAACACTGTTGCTTGAGTGTCAGTGTGTGGTCACGTGTGGCATCGACGTACTTTGGGTACGACTTTACAATACAACTGCATTTTTTGCCGTAAGGCACTGAGATTGCGATGTGTTTGTCTGCGCTTAAGATAGAAAGCACACAGTTGGTTGTAACAAGGCTTTTGGCGTAGTTGATTCTCGTTTCATCGTATGGAACAACAATATTTCACCTTCGATATTTCGGTCTTCATGAAGGCGAGTCGATGACTAAACTCTGAGTGTCCAAACGTGGCTATTTATATGCTGAATTGCTAAAATCACTTGACACAATGAGATACTGTGGAGTAAAATGCGCATGCATCTAAGACAGTCGCCACAGGAGCGCCAGTCATAGATAAAACCTGTGCGTCTAACAATAAAATTTAGCAAGCGCCGAGTGAGCAAATCCACAGTGCTTGGAAATTATGTGCTTAATTATTACAATGGATGCCAGGTCTCAGAATGTCAGGTACCGAAGACTGGGAGCAATAATCGCTCTGAGAGAGCGGAGGGGAAATGAGTGGTCTCCGTGAACGGTCGAATTGGAAACTCACGTCTGTATTGAGCGGGTTGTCTGCCAATTGTGTCTGAGCAGCTTGCTTGACTACTTAATCTCAATAGGATGAGGCCTTAAGGCGCACAGTAAACTACATCTCATGCAAAAGGAATCGACCGATTTGCTCCATAGCCCACGGGCTATCTAAAACACTTCACCCTACCTGCCAATCGGCAACAGGACCCGAGGTATGAGCCCCGGAAAAATCCCGATTTTATGCGCGGCGTTCTGGAAGATATTTGGCAGCGCATGCTGTCACACACCTACCGATATTCTATCCGAATCTCACAAGTTTATTCGAAGCATCTACTCCTGAGAGGACTCGGCCTGAGATTGCCACGGTTACTCATTGCAGGGAGCAGAAACAAGGTGCGGTGGTGGTGTCCATCCTTGAGGATGAACTTAGTTTCTGCCCAAGGGAGCAGGCAGCGGAAGGCGGCTGGCGGCACGCAGAGGCCCGTGGCTGCAGGCGGGCGGCCGATAGCCGCTCTCCTCTCCGCTGCGCGGCGCCCTGCTCGTCATTACAGATTGGCCACGCGCGGCCGCTACGTGATCGACATTTAGCCACACGGCCGCCGCGCCGCACGCACGCCGCGGCCGCAGCCGGAGGTGGCCCAGCATCACATCCGCAGACTTCTGCCACCCTCACTGCCTAGCGCTCTACTAAACACCTCGCAAATCACGATGCACAACCCATTTGACCAGTCACTAACGTTCGCAGCGCGGCAAATTAATCGCATACATGACGCCATTGAGGCCAATCGAGAGTAGTTTTCCAGCGTTTCATGTCCTCATCAAAAAGGCTTGACAGCAGAGAAGGAACGAATTCGGTGACGCGCTGCTACAATCGTAACAACAGAGGTGCTCGGAGAACTTCAAATATCAGTCGTGGACGAAATATGAAGTAAATCTCGCGAAATCGTGTTGGCTAAATGCAGACAACCTGTTATCGAGAACGACTGTGCAACAACTCTGTTACCACCATCGCATGTCTCACGTGTCCATCACGAGAACAGGGTAAGAGATATTAGGGCACGCACACACACACACACACACACACACACACACACACACACACACAGTCGTATCAGACAGTTACGTTTCCTTCATCCAACAGGCGGCTCTAATAGGACATAAAATCGCTAATCCCTTGCGGAGTATACACAGCGTATCCTTCCTGAGAATCGTCTGGCAATTTCTCTCGTGTTTCGGCAGATATTCACTATTTCAAATGGTTCAAATGGCTCTGAGCACTATCAGACTTAACTTCTGAGGTCATCAGTCCCCTAGAACTTAGAACTACTTAAACCTAACTAACCTAAGGACATCACACACATCTATGCGCGAGGCAGGATTCGAACCTGCGACCGTAGCGGTCGCGCGGTTCCAGACTGTAGCGCCTAGAACCGCTCGGCCACCCCGGCCGGCTTTCACTATTTCGCTTCTGAAATATGTTGCTGGAGTCGGCCCAAACAAACACTGCCTGTCAAGTCTTTCGTGCGATGCCCAGTGTTGACGGAAAGCGTCGGTTTCAAACAAAACGATTTTTACGGTGGAATCTTACGTTCAGTTCGACTGTATAGTCACATTTTAGTCCTTTGCGATGTTTTTTTTATGGATATGTATTAACAGTGACAGCAAAACATGAAGAATAACCAGTACTTCGGCAGCCGCATCAGCGTCCTGGCCCGCGCTGACTGCTACCGCCCTGCAGTAGCGCTGCTCAGTCGCTGCTGGAGTACTGGTTATCTTCGGGTTTTGCTGTCCCTCTTAACATATACAGAAAAAAAGAATATCGCACTAGACTAAACACGTAAAATTCACCTTTAAAAGTCATTTTGTTTCTAACTGGAAACAAACCACGCTTTCCACTGACACTGACCATCGCGTGAAAGACGTGATGAGCAGTATTTGGTTGGGCTGACTCGAGCTACACCTTGGAAAAACCGAAACGCAAGCATCAGAGAAAATGCACGTGACGACCCTCAGGAAGGACACCCGGTGTGTCAACGTAAACTTGGATCAGAACACCAAAGTGACTGACAGCTACTCGTTTACAGACCAGCAAACACAGCAATAACCACTCACAGACTGAGCTTGGTCACCCCATCTTGTTCGCAGTCGTAATGGCGCTCTGCTTTCCCACGCACCGATTTCCAAGTCAATTGCACACGACGCTTATGCTCAGTAACGTAAGAGTTGTAATTCGTTTTTCTGTTTACATTCTTTCCCTGCGTGAAGTGGTGTTTATTTTACGCTACTCAATGTCAGAAACAAATTGTGCAGCTGCGCATTAAAGTGATCAAGCTATTACCGTCCCGCTAAGTAAACCCAATACTGCACACTGACGTGAAGCGTGTGAATGTATTCAGAATGCGAATCCACACCTGCTGCAGCCGTAGCCATATAGCAGGCGAGGGCCAACGCGAACCGACAGCATCGCACCGTTCCAAGCTAGGCTGCTTGACACTCAGTTATTTAGCTGGTGGTGTAGAGATAAGAATGGAAGATCGGTGTCTACATCATATGTCAGTAACTGTACAGTCAGCGTGCGCTGCAGCACTCGGTACGACATATCTGAATTACTACGGGTATTATATGACACTGATGCTAAGGACTTACAAGAACCGGTATGCGCTACGTACCATGTGTTGGAATACAGTGTACCTATTTTCAGCAACCAACGGCTTCCTCAAAGGAAGCACACTCACGGCCAATATTCTCACTTCTCAGCTGTAAAAATTCAATGGAAGAGCTACATGGGAGAGACAAGTAAGGTGATGCAAGAAACAGAGTAGACGGCTTAATCAATTACAGTCTCCCTCGATGTATCACCACGTTGTGCAGAACACGTATAGCACGGCCATCAGCAATACTGTCACGCAGCTCCACTGGTCTAATGCGTACATTAATTAGTAAAATGTCTTCTGTGTCATTATACAGAATGTCCCAAACGTAGCTATGTGGTGGCGTAAAGGCAGAAATATGGTGCGGCCATTTCTTTGTACCGCTTGTCAGACATTCTTTAAGGAATTTTGTTACCGATAATTGGCAATTTTTACCTGTCTGGGCACTTTAACACCAGTAAAACACTTACCTGGACCACTGAAAGTCATTACGCCTAGAAGAAAAAGCCACAACATGATCAGAGGATTTGGATGTTGTGTGCATTAAACGGATAGAGTGTTACAGGGCCATTTTTATTCTAAAGTACGATCACTGCGAAACATTACCCCACCACCACTCAGTAGCCTGCAGCGGGCCCAAATCAAGATGCCTGATTCAGACAATACAGGCCAACCACACACATTGACCTGACATCTGTCCAGGCCTTAATGATCGTACCATCTTCAGTGACATCAGGTTCTTTCCGTGTCCATACCTGTGAGGATCACTGAACGGTGTGGTACATAAGAACCTGTCATAGGCTGCGGACAGCCGTAATCCAGTGCATCGCACAGGTAATTTTGGCAATACTCCAGTAAACGTCTCGCTATATACATAGAGAATACACAGACATTTATGCAGGCTGTAACAGGACATTTCAAATATCATTCGTAGAGAAAACTGCTCTGCCATAAGTACTATTTTAGATTCAAACGTTAAACTTTTAACAGTTCACCCGTTTCTGACAACATGTCGACAGCTTACATCAGTAGCCAAGAGATCACTGTGTCTGATGGACACAGGCGGGATCCAGGTACGATCTCAGTAGTGCCAGAAACTGAGGTTCTACGTGAAGGAGAAATAGTAGCTCCAGTTTCGAAAGCCACCACCAACGACCGGGAAAGCAATCTGCTAATACATATTCCGTCAATGCTTATTCCCGATGACGTGCTGTGTCTTCATTACGCGATATCCTCTTCTTAATCATGAAATACGTACTCTTTTTCATTACATGTATATTCGTTTAAAACTGGAGAATGTATCACTGTAATTGAAATCCATATACACTCCTGGAAATTGAAATAAGAACACCGTGAATTCATTGTCCCAGGAAGGGGAAACTTTATTGACACATTCCTGGGGTCAGATACATCACATGATCACACTGACAGAACCACAGGCACATAGACACAGGCAACAGAGCATGCACAATGTCGGCACTAGTACAGTGTATATCCACCTTTCGCAGCAATGCAGGCTGCTATTCTCCCATGGAGACGATCGTAGAGATGCTGGATGTAGTCCTGTGGAACGGCTTGCCATGCCGTTTCCACCTGGCGCCTCAGTTGGACCAGCGTTCGTGCTGGACGTGCAGACCGCGTGAGACGACGCTTCATCCAGTTCCAAACATGCTCAATGGGGGACAGATCCGGAGATCTTGCTGGCCAGGGTAGTTGACTTACACCTTCTAGAGCACGTTGGGTGGCACGGCATACATGCGGACGTGCATTGTCCTGTTGGAACAGCAAGTTCCCTTGCCGGTCTAGGAATGGTAGAACGATGGGTTCGATGACGGTTTGGATGTACCGTGCACTATTCAGTGTCCCCTCGACGATCACCAGTGGTGTACGGCCAGTGTAGGAGATCGCTCCCCACACCATGATGCCGGGTGTTGGCCCTGTGTGCCTCGGTCGTATGCAGTCCTGATTGTGGCGCTCACCTGCACGGCGCCAAACACGCATACGACCATCATTGGCACCAAGGCAGAAGCGACTCTCATCGCTGAAGACGACACGTCTCCATTCGTCCCTCCATTCACGCCTGTCGCGACACCACTGGAGGCGGGCTGCACGATGTTGGGGCGTGAGCGGAAGACGGCCTAACGGTGTGCGGGACCGTAGCCCAGCTTCATGGAGAGGGTTGCGAATGGTCCTCGCCGATACCCCAGGAGCAACAGTGTCCCTAATTTGCTGGGAAGTGGCGGTGCGGTCCCCTACGGCACTGCGTAGGATCCTACGGTCTTGGCGTGCATCCGTGCGTCGCTGCGGTCCGGTCCCAGGTCGACGGGCACGTGCACCTTCCGCCGACCACTGGCGACAACATCGATGTGCTGTGGAGACCTCACGCCCCACGTGTTGAGCAATTCGGCGGTACGTCCACCCGGCCTCCCGCATGCCCACTATACGCCCTCGCTCAAAGTCCGCCAACTGCACATACGGTTCACGTTCACGCTGTCGCGGCATGCTACCAGTGTTAAAGACTGCGATGGAGCTCCGTATGCCACGGCAAACTGGCTGACACTGACGGCGGCGGTGCACAAATGCTGCGCAGCTAGCGCCATTCGACGGCCAACACCGCGGTTCCTGGTGTGTCCGCTGTGCCGTGCGTGTGATCATTGCTTGTACAGCCCTCTCGCAGTGTCCGGAGCAAGTATGGTGGGTCTGATACACCGCTGTCAATGTGTTCTTTTTTCCATTTCCAGGAGTGTATTAAAAGTCTGCTTACGGGCAATAATGTGCCGCTTCTTGTTACTGAAGGAGAATGACTATTTTGTTTCAACGTACTTTACACTAAGCATCTGTTCTTACCCGTCTTTTAGGAACAATGTGCTATCGGTACTCGTCTAGACTTGCAGAATTCCCGGCAAAAGAAAGCAATTTTGTATGTGTAGTATTCCAAAACCTGTAATTTTTTTCAACATAAGATTGCTCAGCCAACCGGCTGCAAATAACTGGTACATTGACCTAGGTTTCGACACCTTCGTCAGAATGAAATTGTGATAAACCGTAAAATTACACTGCGAAAAAGCAACGGTCAGAAATTAGAGAAGTTGTGCTCACGTCAGAAATAAAAATAAAACATTCCAGCCTTTGTCACGTGCGACTAAATAGGAACAATATCTGATGTTTTATCTTAATTTTGATGTGAGCATAGCTGCTCTAATTTACCATTGCTTTTCCACAATGTAATTTTACGGTTTATCAAAATTTCATTCGAAGACACCTTCAGAGGGTGTCGGAACCCAGGTCAATGTACCGAGCAGTTATATGCAACCGGTCGGCTGTGTGATTCCTATGATTGAAAGAGCGCAATGATTAACAGTATATGCCGCCTGGATGAAAAATTTTTTTGGTTACAACACAGATTATTATCAGGCAATCTCATGTTCTGGTAGTCGACGAAAAGTTTTTATTCAAACAGCAGCTTATCCTCGAGACTGTGATGTTCTTTAAGCAATCATAATCGATTCAATACTTAGACGCAGCACAAAGGCACTAGAGAAATCAAAATGTATACGAAGATGGCAAGACGGCGTTTCACCTTGAACGCACAAGAAGGAAGCCCTGCACCGTGTCGCCTCTCTATTGCCCTCTGTATACCCAAGGACTATGGTTTGTGTCGCACAGAATGCTCTCGTAACGAAAATACCACTCTCCTGAGCAAAAAGTTTCAACGACAGCAGCCAACCTACCAATCAACGAGCCTTCCTCATATTCACTGCGGAACAACCCAAAGAGTACCGTTCGCGCTCGCTTCCATCTTTAATAACACTGGAATCCGGTCGCCGTGATATTTTTCCGCATTGCGGTTCACTTTGTGATACCGAGAGCGTTTTTCCTGCTCCTAGTAGCGCAGAGGCCCACGAGACGGGTCGCGAATGACAGGGCGCGTTGAAACGTAAAGATCAAGGATAAGTGAGGCGACCACGTTCCATAGTCAAGCGGGAGTCCCCAGCAGCAATACTTCTGTATCTGTAACATGTCACGTGTACCTCGTGATACAGTTATTCTGACTAAACCGCGATTTAACATCTCGTACATCGAAATTTAGTACGTGGTTTTAGGATGCAATCTGAAAAATATGATCAATGTCACAACGCTAACTAAATATTAGTACATATTCATTAAACATGAAGCAAATTATTTATCAGTCTACACTTTTCTGAAGAAATATCTCTGCACAGCAAAAATTTTCGGCTGGTCATGAGGCGATGGAACAATCAGAAACGATCAAGTACATCTGTTGCTGGTCTGTATGAACGATTCAGAAAACATTTTGAGCAGACCTCTTACGTTGTTTGCACATGTTGTCATTTACTGTCTTGAAAAGTCATTACATGACCAAAACCAATCGCAAAATGATTTAGATGCGACATCTGTATTATGGGAAAAGTGGGAAACGACTGTAAATTAAGAAAAGTATAAAGTCATTCACATGAGAACTAAAAGGAATTCGTTAAATTTCGGTTACACGATAAATTACATAAATTTAACGGCTGTGAATTCAACTAAGTACTTATGGATTAAAATTACGAATAACTTAAATTGGAACGATCACACAGAAAATGTCGTAGGGACGGAGAACCAAAGACTGAGTTTTATTGGCACGACACTTACAAGATGCAACAAATCCAATGTGAAGAGACTGCCTACACTACGCTTTTCTGTCCTCTGCTAGAGTATTGTTGTGTGGTATGGGATCCGTTTCAGATATTATTGACGGAGGATATCGAAAAAGTTCAAAAAAAGAGCAGTCCGTTTTATGTTATGGCGAAATAGGAGAGAGACTGTTACAGACTTGATACTCGAATTGGGGTGGCAATCATTAAAACAAAGGTGTTTTTCGTTGCAGCTAGATCTCGGGTATGGTCACAGCAAACAAACGGGTACCCCTGTCGTAGAGGAGAATATACGCTCTTGCAAATAAATAAGCAAATCAGTACGATAATTGAAGAGAATTGAATGCACGAATCTTTTACAGATTTTTTTGAGCTAAGGTGCAGCTAGCAGCAGACCAGACCTAACAATCATACTACAATTCCTGTCTCAACAAAATTTCCAACAAAATTTCCAAGTCACAGCTGAAGCAAAAGACATGTCTTCTTCAGCTCTGAGTTACATCACATTAACTTGACTTTAAAACCAACCTCTATAATAGAAAAAATACAAATATGCGGATAAGGAAGATGAAATTACTCACTTCGCTGCTGTTCATGAAATAGACCACTACCAGTACTCTTACACTCGCTAACGCCGCAGCCATGTAAAGACGCCACGAGAGGTCATATTAAGTACCTGGGAGTCCGGTCTAGCCTAGTGTAGTCTAGCAACGCGTGTTCCATGTTTTAAGGAAAATATATCGCGGTGACGGAGCTCTTTAGTTGTATGTTTTTTTCCTCGTACCTAGCAACTCGCTACGAGGTACCACGTAGGCGAGTGAGCATATACTCTTCGAATTACAACGTGGGGGTAATTAATTGCAATAAACAGCAACAACCGAGCTAAAGCGACAGGGAGCAAGATCCTCGTGTCACCCACACCCACGCAGACGTGCTCGAGCAAGCGCAGTAGTTACAGATGATCCAAAAGCGGCGAATACCTCCAAGACGGGTCGTTATGGCTGCGATGGACGTCCACACGGTCGGAAATGCTGCTTGGCGAGTGTGACGAAAGCCATCGCAGTTGTATCCGCTACTAGATGGCGGCACGGGTGACTAGGGCTTCGGCCTATCATCGTTATAATTCTTTGTGAGCGCTAATGGTTTTGCAGCAACATTACCACTATAAACGTTTGCCTTTCACTGCCTCCAGGCATGTCAGTTCCACAATCTGTATCAACGTCATCGATCAGGCACTTTCGTACAACCCCTCGAAAATACATTATAGAACTACACTGTCGGAAAAAAATCGCAGCACCAAAAAACAGTGAATTTAGAATAATGAAACTTCGGGAATACTTTTATCTAGGTAACACATTTAAGTGATAAACACTACAAGATCATATGTTAATTTAAGCGTGAGATAATTCATTGCAAATGTGAAATGCTGGTACATTAATAACCGGTGTAACTGCCAGGATGTTGGGTGCAAACATGCAAGCATTTTGTTGTACAGGCGCCGGATGTCAGCTTGCGGGACGGAGTTCTTGCACTTGGTTGGAGTTCCATTGCTGTTGCACTTAGTTGATCAATACAGGGCCGGTTAATGCTGGTTGTGGATGACGCTGGAGTTGTCGACCGCTGATGTCCAACACATGCTCGACTGGAGACAGATCTGGTAATCACGCAGGCCAAGGCAACATGTTGACAATCTGTAGACCATGTTGGCTTGCAAGAGCGGTATGTAGGCTAGCGTCGTACTGTTGGAAAACACCCCCTTGAAGGCTGTTCATGAATGGCAGCACAACAGATCGAATCACCAGACTGACGTACAAATCTGCAGTCAGGGTGGGTGAGATAACCAAGAGAGTTCTCCTGCTGCCACACGAAATCACACCTAGGATCATAACTCCAGGTGTAGATCTGGTGTGTCTAACACACCAGAGAGGTTGGTTGCAGGCCCTCAATCGGGTTACTTGTAACCAACACACAGCCATCACTGGGACCGAAAACACACAACAGAACTTAAAACAATGCCCTCCAATGAGCTCTCGCTCGATACAACTGTAGTCGCAAATGGCAGTGGTTTGGGGTAAGTGGAGTTGACACTGGAGGACGTCTGGCTCGGAGCTGTTCTTGAAGTAACTGATTTGAAACATTTCGTTTTGTCACTGTGGTGCCAACTGCTGCTGCAGATACAGCACGATGCGCCACAGCCATATGCCGTACGACGTACGCGAAGGTCTTCACTCTCGGCAGTGTCACGTGACCGTCCAGAGCCTGGACTTCTTGCGACTGTACATTCCCATGAGCACCGCTGCCAGCAATCATTTACAGTGACTACATTCCTGCAAGGTCTTTCTGCAATATCGCGGAAGGAACATCCAGCTTTTAGTAGCCCTATTACGACCTCATTCAAACTCAGTGACTTTTTGACAATGGCGTCTTTGTCACCTTAAAGACATTCTTGACTAACATAAACTCACCATCTCCAATCTCAAAGGTAACTAACGCTCACGATCGTTACAGCGTGTATTTAAAACGTATATGATTTGCATCCTCATGCGCGACTGACGATATAATTGAATAGACACCTTTCAGATGTAGAAACATGCCTACCAATTTTCGTTTATGTCGCACAACTCCTTCTTGATACTGCGATTTTCTCGGTCAGTATACTACGCTGATGTAGTGGTGGAAATGTGTACCAGATTGTGGTTCACGGAGTGAGTGTTAGAGGTTGCAGCTCTCTACGAAATAAGTACTTTACATGGCAATTTGTGACCACTGGTTGTTTATATTGGGTGCTTATTGTATCTAGCTAAAGAAATAAGAGCTAGATGGGTTGGTTGATCCATGGCGGCTTATTCTGGCAGGGAGAAGGACGTTAAAGAAACACTAAGAGGAATTCAATGACAGAAGATGTATGAAAAAAGTCTTCTGTTTCACTTAAGGTACCATTTTCAACGGTATATATATATATATATATGGCGACAGACCAGGAGAAGGCGCAGTGTGTCTTCTGGTAAGCAGAATCCAAATCTGTGACTACGCCAGTATAGGAGGACATCGACGGCAAGAAGCATAATGAGATGTTCCAAAAGCAGAAAAGAGATACACAGTGTCAAAGACCTTCCTCGCTGTTAACGTGTCCCTGTGTCTTAAGCACATGTTGACACAGTGCAAGCTACATTTCAACGCAGCACTCAGAAGTCTGCATAGGGGTTACACCTTTCTGTGTACAAAGTGAAAACGTCCCGAGCACTGCATTCAAACCATCGTGCTCTGCGGTATACATTTGCATGTTCCATGCTTGTCTCTACAGATTTTGTAAATTACCATCTGAAAAAGAGTCCGTTTTCACATTTTTGGACATTTTAATTGCCACAACGTAACGATTTGTGGCTCCGAAAACCCACACAACACAATGAACACGTCTGCCATAGCCCGAAGCCTAACTTCTGGTATCGCCTAATGCACGATAGAGTGATAGCTCCATTTTTGTTCACAGAGAAGCCCATAATGCGAAATGTTTATCTTGGCATGCTCGAACAGTTCACGCTACCCTATATCTAAGAGCTACAGCTGTCCATCAACTTCGAGCACGATGGTGCAGCCGTACACTGTAGTTTGCACATGTGATGTGCTGAATGACACTTTTCCTCAGAGGTGGATGGGCTGTGATGGTCCCGTTGTATGGCCCCGTGCTCTCCCGATGTTACGAAATTAATTATGTATGTGCCGTCACGTGAAAAATCGCGTGTACACAACAGTAGTCAATGACGTGCTATCCTTCGTGCACGAACCAATGAAGCAATCAGAACTGTTGCTGCTGATTCGTACTTGAGCAGGACTCGAATACTGCTACCAGCGAAGTGGGCATGCACTGAAATTCTGGCATAACAGAAAAAAACTATGAGAGCCGATAAAAGTTTTAAAACAAACCACAGTGCTCTATCTTTTAGTTGGTGCGTTACATTTTTTTAACGATAGCTGGACTTTTATGGACCTGCAGCGATCACATCTCCCAAATAGGGTAACAAGGACTTACAGAGAAGGCAGTGAAAAGAAGATCTTTAATGTCCAATCGACACCGATGTCACAAGAGACGAAGAGAAGCTTAGATGGACAGGGATGGTGACGATATGGATTGTATTTTATTGTGTTTGTAACTATCCAAGCATTCACTGGACTGTTTCAGGGAAGTGTTCTGAGCGTAGTACGGATAACAGAGACTAGAGTGTAGCGGTGTGCACAGAGCTAATTGCCGCAACACGTCAGCAGCATAAACCAAGATCGCACGACGACTGTCTTCAGTAATCGAGCTCGCAAAGGATTGAAGAATACTGTCACAGGGACCTGTAAATCAACAGCTTGCACGACAATTTCACTGTCATAAGAAAAAGAAGATAGAAACAACGTACACGTGAAGAAAGAAACACAAGTGCTAAATTTGGACCAAGTACTGAGAAGAGCACCACCAATGGAGCATTTTGGCTAGGAAGTACGAATGTTACAGGGGGCTAATGGTTTCTGGGAGAACGTAAATGAGAGATGCGAATCATTTGCAGCTATCATTTGCAGCTCGTACCATTGCATCTGGGCTTGGCAACTACAGTACTTTCAATGCTAACACCGTTTCTTCGCGCGACAGAAAGGCGTCGTTTGGTGGATGATTAATTTACAGGGCGCTTCCCAGCCGCAGTCAGTGCACGATTTAGAGTCAGTGGAAGGTAGGAATAACATCGACAATAGCGACCGTCCCATTCAGTGGGAGATACTAACCGAGATTGGCTAATATTATGCTCGTCGGCGGCAGAGCGGTGTATCGTATAAATCAAGATTAACCTGTTCGGGCAACAAAAGTGGGCAGTGAGACAGCGGGGCGGCGGTAGCGGCGGCGGCCACGCTGAAAGAGAGCAGTCACGGAGACGCGGCCGCATTCACGATAGCGTGGCGGTTCGCGTCCGGCGACCCCAGAGTAATGGCCGTCATTAAAGTGCTGCTGCCGCCCCCGCCCTAAGTGGATTATTAGGCGCTGTTGCAGCCGCCGCCACCAGATCGCTCGTCCATCTACTACTTTCTTTCTTAGTCCCCTCCCAACAGATATGCAACTAAAGTAGCGAGGCGGAGAGCAAAGCCACTTTATTCATCAGTCCGTTGCTCTACTGCGTACGCCACAAAGATTCGCTGTAGAACTTCGTCACATCTATAATACCAGAACCGATCTGCTAGTATAGACAAAAAAAAGTGTACCTCAAGGACTCTCTCTCTCTCTCTCTCTCTCTCTCTCTCTATCTCTCTCACACACACACACACACACACACACACACACACACACACACACACACACACACTTACTCACTGAGCCAAGCGATTTTAGGATTTCCTCGAAGAATTCTGTCCACATATATTTTAAGCAATTCATGAATGATGTATTTAAATATTCACAATGGTGCTACAGAGCACAGGTGGCCAAATGCATTATGTGTTGTACTCAGATTACAAAAGTCTTGGGACAGCGACATGCACTTACACAAATGGCGGCAGTACGGCCTCCGCAAGGTATGAAAGGGGTGGTGCATTGGCGGAGCTGTCATTTGTACTCGGGTGATTCATGTGGAAAGTTTTCCGACAGTGTTATGGCCGCACGGCAGGAATTAACAGAGTTTGAACGCGGCATGGTAACTGAAGCGAGACGCGTAGGACATTCCATTGCTGAAACTGATAGGCATTTCAATATTCCAAGATTGACATTGTCAAGAGTGCGCCGCGAACGAAATTTAAGGCAATACCTCTCACCAAGGACAACGCAGTGACTAACGGCTTCACTTAACGACCTAGAGCAGTGGCGATTGCGTAGAGTTGTCAGTGCTAAGAGACGAGCAACTCTGCATGAAATAACCACAGAACTCAGTCTGGGACGAGCGACGAACGTACCCCTTAGGGCACCGCAGCGAAATTTGGCGTTAACGAGCTATGGCAACAGAAGACCGACGCGAGTGTCTTTGGTAACAGAACAACACAGGCCGCAGTGCCTCTCCTGGACTCATGATCATATCAGTTGGACACTAGACGACTGGAAAACCGCGGCCTGGTCAAATAAGTACCGGTTTTAATTGGTAAGAGCTGATGGTAGGGTTTAAGTGTGGCGCAGAAGCTGGGGACCCAAGATGTCAACGAGGCAATGTGCAAGCTGGTGGTGGCTCCATAATGTTGTTGCAATGAACTGCGTCCTATGGCCCAACTGAACCGGTCACTAACTGGGTATGGTTATGTTCGGCTATTTGGAACCATTTACATTCATCAAATTCATGTTCCCGAACAAGGATGCGCCAAGTGACCGGGCCACAATTGTTCGTGATTGGTTTGAAGGACAGTCTGGACAATTCCAGCAAATGATTTGGTGAGTCAGATCGCCCACCATGAATCGCATCGAACGTTTATGGGACGTAATCGAGAGGTCGGCTCGTGCACAAAATCCTTCAATGGCAACACTTCCCTCTAGGAGCCTTCCAACGATTTTTTGAATCCGTGTCACGTCGAGTTGCTGCACTTCGCCGGGCAAAAGATGGACCGACACAATATTAGGAGGTATGAAATGATATGTTACCTCACTGTATACACTCTCACTTGCAGATTACAATCTGTTGACGAAGTGGTACCTCCATAACGATCTGAAACTTAATAAAGGATGCTTGGCATGGGAAATCGGACGCCAACAAATTGCACTGTGAAACTGAGATCCTGTGCTACATAAGCGCTCCGCGCAAAAAAATCAGAAAGTTCCCATCCGAAACTACGAATCCTCTGGATAGTGTTGGGGTGCGTAGTTAAGCATCTGTACTCACAGATACCAGCCTTCCACAAGGCTGGAATGGCACGTCTCATTTTTGAAATAAAGCGACTGTTTTCCTCAGATGCTATCGATATTCGCTAACAACATTACTAAGACTGCAGCTACTAGCGCACAGAGGAATTGTACTTGCTGCTGTCGAAGATGAAACCGGTAACTACAGTCACATATTGTGGCCATTTTCGGCCTCAATTCTGAGAGGTCACTGTACGTACACGCAACTAACAACAAAAGGGACTTAATAGAAGCTCTTTGCTTCCTTCTCGAAATGTACAGTTTTCTAGGGTTTATATGTAAATAAAATAAGAGTTAGAAGGTTCAAATCAGTATGTGTTACAAATACGACAGGATGGTTTCAGGTTTTGTAGCTAATATGTGGCTCATATGGCAGATTGCATTTAATTATGAAAAATACAGTGAAGTGAATGTCGTCTAAATAAAATATATAAATATTTTTCTGTTTTATTTCATCTTAGTGATGGACAGTGTGAGATTCCCATTAATTAGGGATGAAAACACAAGCACTGGAAAGGACTATTCAGAAAGTAAAGTTCGACAGGACGTGAATTGCAAACTGCAGTGAAAATCAAAAAAGTTTTATTTGTAACAGTTAGCTACAGCTTCCATAGTCTACATAGTCGCCGCTCCCACTGAAACATCTTTCGTAGCGTTGTACTAATGCTCCAATAACCTCGTCATAGAAGGCAGCCGCTTATGCTTTCCGTCAATTCTCTACGCTGATCTGCAGCCTGTTGTCCGTGCCAGAATGTTGTGTTCATAGCCAGCGGTTTATGTGAGCAGAGTCGAAAATCAGAGGGAACGAAGTGCGGATTGTATTGTGGGTGATCAAACACTTCCCACTGAAAACGCTGCAGGAGAGTCCTCGTTGCCCCTGCCGTGTGCGGCCGAGAACTGTGCTGAAGAAGGAAATGCTCACCAGGCCCTCATACTTGGCGGGAGACACTACTTTCGAGGCACCTGTACGTGCTCACTGCGCGATCAGAACTGAAAGAGCGACGTAATGCGATAGACGGGCATACTAGAAACACTGTCCAACACATTTATGCAAAGTTCCATCTGATTTTCACTGTGGTTTCCATTTCGCAATCGATCGGATCTTACATTCCGAACAGCCCTCGAACTGTCTAGGACTTACCACGTCAAATGAAAAGCTACTATTAAAAACTGAGAGAAGACTTCCTCATCTACAGCTGCGTGGTTTCGCTAAATCAATCTTTTAGCTGTCGAAATGAACTAGATGTGGAGATGTTAAAAGTTAACACCAACCTCAGACTACGTATTATGTCTGTGAAGCTCTCGGAAACGACGCACTTAGACCTTCACCGTCTCTACAGGAACTAAGTCCGGAAAGAGTTTGATAGCTTGGCAATAAACGAACTGCAATGTAAGGCCATTTAAAAGAAACCTTGTACGACAATAAGCTCTTTCGACAATAAGCCTTTCTTACTTTCAACCGCCAACTGAAAGGACAACGGCCTTCGGAAACAAGTTGTGTCCCTTTCAGTCGCACCACCAGGTCCCAATTTCGCGTTCAGACGCAGAGTACGTGCGTAGCCTGGCCGCACGACTGTCAAAAGTCGACGATCCCGCCTGTCGCGACGGCCCTATCTTTTAACATTCGGGCCGCACAGCGCGTGGCTCGCGGCAGTCACGGCAAAATCTCTGATCGGTGAAACAAGTGGAGTAGCCGCGGGCACTTTCGAAATCCAGACGGCCGAATTACTACGCGGGATGGAGGCTACTTGTCGCCTCGCCATGCTCCACCTGTAGCCCTTCCTGCTTTTTAGTCGCATTCGACTGTAAAGTGGCGCAATTTATCCCAGCGCAGTAACACTACGCTATGTCCGAAAATTGGAGAGTATATTACGTGACGAAGATCACCGCATGTAACGGGCTGCTCACGAAATTCTGCTCACCTATAGACAAGCATGGAGTCACACGTGCACACGCAGACAAATTCATATACAACACAAACGCAACCACGTGTACAGATGAAGAGCCGATTTATCTTCTACACTGTTACTACCATCGTATTTGAATGAGCTGACCTGGAGTCAGTGAGGTAAATCAGTGAACCACAGATTCCTTAAAGAATCCAACTCTCGTGTATAAAGCAGCTTCAAACGTCTGATTCCTTTACAAATGAGCAAATGTGTTAAATATTTGGCGTTAAGCATGTAAGCGAGAAGAAGTTTAGAAAAAATTTGAAAGTGTGATTAACGTTTCTTGAAAGTCACTCCTCTCATTATCAAACAATGGATGAGTATAGTCTGGTCCTACATAAAATCGCTAAGCGGGTCGAAGACTTCTATCTAGTCATTCATTGAGCAATCTGGTGTGGCAGTAGCAGGTACCAATAGGAAATCCAACTTTTTAAATTTCGCGTTTACGAAATAGTTCTCGTAGGAGAATCGTCCAGAAATACCGTGGTTTCACTATCGCACAGACTCCCGTAAGGACGACACAGTAAAATGCATCCGTGACGTAAAGAAACAACAGAAAGGGTTGAGAACAAATAAGTCGCCAGGAGCAGATGGAATCCCAAAACACGACTCTACGTCAATGGCTCTTATCTCCCTTGTATTCATCGCGAATTTCTTGCCCAGAGCAGCTAACGTCTGTAGATAAGAAAGGTAAAAGATTGGGCCCACAAAATTACAGTCTAATGTCCTTAATATTGGTTAGCTGCAAAATTCTTGAACATATTCTCAATTCGAATACAATAAATTTTTTTGAGACAGAAAAACTTCTATCAATGAATCAGCACGGTTTTAGAAAGCATCCCTCGTTCGAAACTCAGTTTGCCCTTTTCTCACATGATATACTGCGAACTATGAATAGAGGGAACCAGGCAGTTTCCACATTTTCAGATTTCTGAAATGCATTTCACACGGTGCCCCAATGGAGTCTGTTAACGAAGGTACGAGCATATCGAAAAGTTCCCAAATGTGTGAGTGGCTCAAGACTTCTTCAGTAACGGAATCCAGTATGTTGTCCACGACCGTACGTGTTCATCAGGGTCAAGGGTATCGTCAGGAGTGCCCCAGGAAAGTCTATATCTAAATGAAGGTGAGCAACAAACTGTTGCTGTTCGCTGATGATGCGGAGGTGCACGGAAAGATGTCGTCGATGGGTGACTGAAAGAGGATACAAGATGACTTTGACAAAATCTCTAGTTGGTATGATGAATGGTAACTAGCTCTAAATGCAGAAAAATGTAAGTAATGCACATGAGCAGAAAAAACAAACCCGTAATGTTCGAATACAGGATTAGCAGTGTGCTACTTGGCACAGTCACGCCGTTTAAATATCTGGTGTAACGTTACCACAGCGATATGAAACAGAACGAGCATTCTGTAGGAGGGAAGGCAAATGGTCCACTTTACTGGGAGAATTTTGGAAAAGTGTGGTTCATCTGTAAAGGAGACCGCATATAAGACGCTGGTGCGACCCATTCTTGAGTACTCCTGGAGTGTTTGGGATCCGTACCAGGTCGGATTGAAGGAAGATATCGACACAATTCAGAGGCGGGCTGCTAGATTTGTTACCGGGGAGTACAAACAGCACGTAAGTGCTAAGGAGATCTTTCGGGAATTCAGATAGGAGTCCCTAGATGGAAGGCGACGTTCTTTTCGAGGAACATTACGGAGAAAATTTAGAGAACCGGCATTTGACACTGACTGTAGAATAGATCTACTGCCGCCAACGTACATTTCACGTAAGGACCACGCTTGTAAGACAAGAGAAATTCGGGCTCATACGGAGGCATAAAGATAGTTGTTTTTACCTAGCTATATTTGCGAGTGGAACCGGAAAGGAAATGACTAGTAGTGGTACAGGGTTCCCTCCTCCACACACCGTACGGTGGCCTGCGGAGTATGTATGTATGTATGTATGTATGTATGTATGCAGGTGTAGATGTAGATGATGACGTAGCTAGTCTAAATAACTTGCACTCTGTTGTAAGCTAAAGCTAGTTTCCACGCATTTCGACGCTGATGATGTTATACCTTCTGAACTACGTGACGTACAATGATATCATTTTGCTCGGACATTCAATATTATCTGTAGATACTGTCTGAAAATGTGTTGCGAATACAGTTCCTGATGCTGTGGTTTTACTGCAAGAACAGCGACAGTACAGTATCTGATCAACTTTTTTCACCATTTTGCGGGGAGTATCAGCGAGAAAAAGTTTCGTAAACTTTTGTTTGAAGTCGCTAAGTGTTCTCATTCCAAAAACTGGATGAATGTAGTCTGGGTGACTGGCGCCCGGGGAGATACGCTGCCTGAAGGCATGTACACAACTTCCTACTGCAATACTTGCCTTATAGTGTTAAATCTTTAACGGAAGATTGTACCTCTTTATGAGTAAGTTATACAGCATTTTAAATTTAAATTCAGTCAATAATGACATCAAATAATTAAAATCAAATTTTTGCTGCCCTTCGAATCCGTTAGATACGCAATATCCAACTAGCATAGTGCAACGTGAACCAAGAACCGGCTTAGCCGTTTAGCAATACAGACGCGGCCGGATGAAACACAGTCCTCATAAGCCGACGCCCTCCTGCGTCCATTCTATTTCGAAAGATCACAATTATGTTCCGGAGTTTACACTTCGGTGTTCAAAATTTTCTGATTTGTACACGTTATGCTTCGACAGCGAAATCCTTAGTCGAGTCATAGAAAGACTATAGAAAGGTCAAATGCAGATAACGGTTCCCCCTGTTGCGCTTCGCAAAAGGAAAACGCATGCTACTCCTCTCTCCCCGAGTTAATATCACACTGCGATCTTTCTTGCATTGTTCTTTCCTTCCTCTTGATTATCACTCTCCAGACTTTTCAACTAACCAGTACCACAATTTTCTGAAGTTTCCCTTCATCCCTTGATCTTTTGCGCTTGGCGGGAATAGTTGTTGTAGAAAAGACATGTTTTGTGCAGACTTAAAAATAGTTACAATTTTGTAGCTCACGTCAGCAGATATATTAATGTGGAAGTTGTATATTATTTGTGAACCAGACGACTGACAGTTCTAAAATGCAGAAGGGTAAAGGAGCAAATAATTATCATTTCGTAGGTCAAATGAACCAACAAATGTTTATAATCCCGAAAAATTATAGATTTGTTCGTAGAGGAACAACTCGAGACCATCATACCCCCGAGAAGAGACGATGCCAGCTGCACACGAATCAGCTAAGTAACGAAACTTTAACCCTTTAACTGCTCTGGACGTGTTAACGCGCGCGCCTTTGTACCTGTCCCTATGTGCTCTGAACATAGCGTAGACACATTCAGAGTACCAGGTAGAAGGACTGGTGGCGCGCGTAAGCACGTTCAGAGCACATAGGGACAGGTACAAAGGCGCGCGCGTTAACACGTCCAGAGCAGTTAAAGGGTTAATTTATAGAAGTGCGGACGCCTTTGAAATTCACTCAAACATGAAAATCATCTGTGCAGTGGATACTTCATGAGACAGATATTCATTCACGACAACGGCATTTTACAACGTCTCAGATTTTTACCATCTCCTTGAATCTATCCAAAAACTTCCTCGTTCCATCTGCTATCCATTCGCTTGACTACATGTCCCGCGCACCTTTTCATTTCATTACAGTCATAATTACATCTTCCAATCCAACCTGTTCCTTGATCTACTTCTTTATTTTTCTGTCTCTCCTAATAATTCTCAACAGGCATCTCTCGCTCAGCAGCCTCCAGTTTCTGAATAGTTTTCGCATTACGAGATAACCCTTAGCGCATACTTCTCGAAACTGGTAGGGTTCAATGACTGTAAACTCTCTTTTTCAGACATATCGGAAAATTAAGTTTCAAACTAACGTATTTAGTTTACCAAAAGCTTTTAAAGTCTTTTTTCTTTATTTACTTTTCAGTGTCTACTGCTGTCTGAAATACGAAAACTCCTTAACTTTTCTATGATTCTGGGCTGGGATTATTTCGATGACAGTTAATGACGCTACGGTCGCAGGTTCGAATTCTCCCTCGGGCATGGATGTGTGTGATGCTAGTTAGGTTTAAGTAGTTCAAGGTTCTAGGGGACTGATGACCTCTGATGTTGAGTCCCATAGTTCTCACAGCCATTTGAACCATCTATAGTATTGTTGATACGTGATCGCTATCCTACTGCGTCATCGTTACCTATATTTGCCAATATTTTGCACGAAAAATCATACAGAACCTGTACTTATCCATTCCGAGATGACTGGAAACTGTTTTGAATGTCAACAGTTTTCCTGCATCATATTAGGCACAGTAAAGTATTGTGTTTTTGGTACTCCCGTATTTTTGTCCATCCCCTGAATGTGCAGATACATAATTTTTGTGGAATATAGCCACTCACATAAATTTGTAACTTGTATGTATTTTTATATAACATTCACTTACATTTTACGAGATTAAAGCGAAACTCACCACCGATGGTGTAACATCACCGCAACACATGTGAATGAATCGACAAAAACAAGGGTTTGGTGAAAAAGGTGTCCTAACAATATTTTTGCAAATTCTACAGTGCTAGGCGCTGTGCAGTCAGAGAATCGCCAGCTGTATCGGTTTCCAGCTGCACACTAGGTCGTGGCACTGGCGCATTAGTTTCCGGCAACGCCTTCACTCGCGTAAAGTGTTTAACATAGGGTGACAGGTGTCTATTAAAAGCCGAGCACGAGCGCGTAGCCTCGAGGAAAAGAATGCCACGGCAGCAGTCGCGAGGTGGCAGGGTGCTAAGTTACGAGGGGGACAGCGGCCCCGCGTCATGACGGCCTTCTACTGGACGTGAGGCGCCGGTCACGCAAAGCCGTGCGGAGGCCGGGCGTATCTCGCGTGCCGCCGCAGCCGAGGTGGCCGCCAATGGCGGGCGTAGAGGCGACGAGTCACTACAGCTCGCGAAGAGGTGCCGCGAGCGTTGTGGAAGAAAGCGGGGGCCACTGAGGAGGAGAGGCAGCGAGCAAGTATTTTTGCAGCATTACTGCCATTCCTTATATTTTCAACGTAGTCTTTCTCAAGAGGTATCAAAATGCAAATAGTTCACGTACCAGCAGTGACGTTCTTTGACTGTTTTTAATTTCTACACGAAGTCTAGTCAGTAACACTACTTTACGCCTTGACATCGCCTTAAATTCCTGTTACTGGCATGCCAGTGTAGCATCGCTATGGAGCTTCCTAAGAAGAACTATCCCGTACAAGTGAAGTCGAAAAACGCTTTCGCCACATAATTCGTTCGTCCTTCGGCCCCTCAGTATTCAACAGGCATTTCTATGGAAACAGCATTCACGAGACTGTCGATCATCACATTCCGTATTTCCTTCAGACCTACCTCCCCACAACATACACATGGCCTTAACTTCTCAGTTGCTACGGGATACCTGAAACACAAAATTTGCCCATTTTCATAAATCAATCCCAGCGTGGGACCTCGTTGCACAGCACATATTGCCGTCCGTGGTGGCCTTTTGTAATGTCCAGGGACTGTCACGAATCACGTGGTGACATTATTGCGATTGTTATCTTAGAATAGATATGCCATGACTGGAAATTCTGTAGGTGGCAGGGGTAAAATACAGGGAGCGAAAGGCTATTTACAATTTGTACAGAAACCAGATGGCAGTTAGAAGAGTCGAGGGGCTGAAATGGAAGCAGTGGTTGGGAAGGGAGTGAAACAGGGTGGTAACCTATCCCCAATGTTATTCAATCTGTATACTGAGCAAGCAGTAGAGGAAACAAAAGAAAAATTCAGAGTAGGAATTAAAATCCATGGAGAAGAAATAAAAACTTTGATGTTCGCCGATGACACTGTAATTCTGTCAGAGACAGCAAAGGACCTGGAAGAGCAGCTGAACGGAATGGAAAGTGTCTTGAAAGGAGGATATAAGATGAACATCAACAAAAGCAAAACGAGGATAATGGAATGTAGTCCAATTAAATCGGGTGATGCTGAGGGAAATTAGATTAGGAAATGAGAGGCTTAAAGTAGTAAAGGAGTTTTGCTACTTGGGGAGCAAAATAACTGATGATGGTCGAAGTAGAGAGGATATAAAATGTAGACTGGCAAAGTCTAGAAAGTGTTTCTGAAGAAGAGAAATTTGTTAACATCGAGTATAGATTTACATGTCAAGAAGTTGTTTCTGAAAGTATTTGTATGGAGTGTAGCCATATATGGAAGTGAAACATGGACGATAAATAGTTTGGACAAGAAGAGAATAGAAGCTTTCGAAATGTGGTGCTACAGAAGAATGCTGAAGATTAGATGGGTAGATCACATGACTAATGAGGAGTTATTGAATAGAATTGGGGACAAGAGAAATTTGTGGCACAACTTGACTAGAAGAAGGGATCGGTTGGTAGGACATGTTCTGAGACATCAAGGGATCACCAACTTAGTATTGGAGGGCAGCGTGGAAGGTAAAAATCGTAGAGGGAGACCAAGAGATGAATACACTAAGCAGATTCAGAAGGATGTAGGTTGCAGTAGGTACTGGGATATGAAGAAGCTTGCACAGGATAGAGTAGCATCGAGAGCTGCATCAAACCAGTCTCTGGACTGAACCCACAACAACAACTTCTGAATCTTGATTGACTGATGCAATGACTAGCGGCGAAAAAGGGCGGCATCTATTGAGGTACGTAGTGTACCGGTGGCTGTTTGGCCGCCTACAATTTCCAAGTTCTGTTGTGCCCGGATCAGGTTCCTGACCATGTGATGCTCTTCAGCTCATTGTTTCAGACATCTACAATAGCACAGAGGTTTTCGGTATCAGTGCTGAGTATTTTGTGGAATAGACGACGTTTTTTTACCGTTGAGGGAAAAAGAACACAATGCTCCAACTATCAGACTTTAGTATTGGAGGCTTTCGGAGCGGATAAAAAACACTGGAAGATTCTACTACAAAAATTGGTTCACTGATAGATAAATTTGATGTACTCCATATACAGAGTGACCAGCCGACCAATTTTCAAATTTTAATCTTGACCATCAGCTGAGAATTTTTATATCAGATACCCTCGTTCTTCAGCGACTCTTTACAGAGTAATTCATTCATCTTTGTATCCAAAAGCTATTGGGAACGTACTACAGTTGGAATGCCACATATCAGTTCAAAAACGTTTGACATAAGATGTGCGTGTTGTTTGTAAGGTGGAAGGGTGCACTGATTCGCGATAATTGCTGCTAAATCTCTTGCATTTTAGTCCTCAGGCTTCAAATGCATACTGACTCGTAACTCCACGGTGTGTCGCTGTACACGCTGTCGTGATCACGACTGAAGAAGTTTTGAACAACGCCTTTATGTAAACTATTTCGTATTATTTTGTACTGAACAGGCTTCTGCATTACTATATGTTTTATAATTTTTTTTCTATGTTGCTGCACACATGGTAGCATCTTTTCTCTTTAAGAGTTCGTACTCAACCTGTGTAAATCACTTTCCTCTCTTCTTCTATTCGATCTGAGTAACTCTTGTTTACAGTAATATGAGGTGAAACTGCGCTCAAGGCCAAGTCCCTTCTACAAACTGCGAATATGATTTGAGTAGCACTAAACAGCCTTAACATAAATCGAGCTTTACAACATGGAAATACTGCCAAATATGAACTAGCATGTAAGTAGTTCTCAAGAAATAATTCCGATGTTTCGAAATTATTCTAAAATATCAATTCCATGATATTAATTTGGTGCAAAGTTCGTAGCGTTTTTCCATAAGTTTAAGAAACACAACAGATACACATAACAGAGACTTCAGTCATCAATAAATTATCCTTCCTCACTATTTACAACAGTCGACCAACGCTGAACTTTTCGATTCAGCCACTGTAGAAATCACGTGGTTTTGCAGTCAAGAACTCGTCGAGCCATGTTCAGACCTCATTTTCATCCGGAAACGAAGTTCCTTGAACGTTGTTCGTTAAGAGAGCAGAAGAAAAAGAAAATCTGAGGCGCAAGGCCAGCTGAATAAGGTGAGCGCGGAATGACTTCCTAACCCAACTCCCGTGTAATGTTTTTGTCAGCCGGCCAGAGTGGCCGAGCGGTTCTAGGCGCTACAGTCTGGAACCGCGCGACCGCTACGGTCGAAGGTTCGAATCCTGCCTCGGGCATGGATGTGTGCGATGTCCTTAGGTTAGTTAGGTTTAAGTAGTTCTAAGTTCTAGGGGACTGATGACCACAGAAGTTAAGTCCCATAGTGCTCAGAGCCATTTGAACCATTTTTTTGTTTTTGTCAGTCTAACAGGGTGCGGGCAGGTGTTACCGTGGAGTAGTATCAATCCACGCAGTCTTCCTGGTCGTCGTTCTTGAATTGCACCTGCAAGACGTCTCACTTTTTGGCAATAAAAGTCAACAGTGGTAGTTACTCCTCGAGGAAGTAATTCGAAGTACACCCAACCGTCGCTGTTCCAACAGATGCATTACATTATCTTTCGTGGATACGCGCAGGGCTTTGTACGGGGAGCTGCTGCTTTATTTGGCCTCAACCATTCCTTTCGCTTCCTTGTGTTAGCATAAAGCACGATTTCTCGTCACCAGTGACGGTGCAGGATAGGAATGGTCGGAGCGTTCACAAGCCAAATGTTGACGAGCAAGCAGAGGTGCACATATGGCCACCCGATGATTTTTGTGTTTTGGCTTAGAGGGTACAGTACTCATACACCCGATTTTTGAGCCTTCGCTACTGTATGCAATTGTCGCACGATGGTGGGATCATCACATTTGTCAGTTCTCGAGTACAATGACGCTGAGCATTGTGGATTAATGCATTTAAACGATCTTCACCAAACCCCGAACGTCTTCCTAAACGTGGAGAGTGGCTGATCCTCTTCAACATGAGAAAATAACTATGTCTCCGTCCTTTGTCCATTGGAATTATTCCCGTATATGGCTGCCTCCGCTGCTATCTGTCACCCCTCTACTGAACTCAAACCGGAAATGTTCCGATTTCTCCACTTTCTAGCGCCCATAGCTTCACTCACTGTCTCCGAATGACAACACATAAACTCAAATAGGAACAGTGAACTGCAAATAAAAAATGACAGTCGATTAATAAACTCATAACAGCCGGAATACCAACATGCAAAACAAAAACGCTGCGGAGTTATGCACCAATCTAATGTAATACTGAAATAAGTTCGTACGCCTTCGCTGTTCGTTCCAAATCCTGCAAAATTCTGCAGTGTTGCAGACCGTGTCATGTTGTAAAATTATGTATCAACGTTCCGGCTATTGCAGCAACTGGTCTTCATTAGAGTACCTAACAATATTGGTGCAAAGCGGCATTACTAAACGTTTTAGCAATTGCGTTTCAGCCCATGCTGTCTTGTTCACGTCTACAGGTTAAGCGTGTGTGTTGAGAATAGTGTGGTGTAAATGCTAACAGCGAGCCGCTAAACAAATGCGTTACACTGGATGGAGAACGCCGGTGTCGTGTCGCGGTGCGCACACCGCTACCCACGCTCGCGAGAGAGAGATTGGCGTGAAGCGTAGGTGACGGCTGCCGAGGTGCCCACGGTCAGACTGCAGGCTCGCGTTTTCTCATTAGGGGCACTACAGCAGCAGCAGCAGCAACGGTGAGGCGGCCTTGGGGAACGGCAAGCGCGGCTGCGCTTGCAGCGGTCCGCAACCGACACTATCGCAGTCGAGCTGACAGCCACCACGCTAATTAAACCGTCCTCCTTTTTTGCGCTTCATTCGCACACGTGAAATTGAACTCTGATTTACTAATTAATTTTGTCCCGCTTGGCGGTAGGTACGGTAATCAATTTCCTGCCTCTTCGCTGCCTCGTTTTTTACCGTTCCTCCCGCGTACAGACGTATCTTCAGTTACCGACAGTGTGCCCTTTCCGTGTATGAAGCGCTGCGTGTAACGACGAGCAAGAAACCGAGTTATGTCAGCGCTCCCGAGATACGCGAGCTGACAGTGCCCTAACGGCGGAGTCCTACGATGACGCACCGCGTAAAATGTGTGACGCGCCATCTTATATGTCTACAGATGCGTCGGCGCTCATTTCAATAAGCCGTGTAACTTGTTCTCTCCAACAAGCAAACACAAACAGGTGTAAATTATATGAGCTGTTTCGGTATTAGGGCCAAAGATATCGCCACCATATTTCAAACGGAGTCACATAAGCTCGTCGATGCGAACGGCGGCACTCAATGACAGCGCAAGTGAACGACTGCGATCGGCGATAGGACTACAGCAACGCGAAGCGAGCCTTCTTCTGCACGCACAAAGCTAACAGGACAGCCCGCCTTTGTACCTGTTGTGTCTGAAATAAGTCGCTTCGATACTATCTCGGGCCAGTATCGAGTTCTGGACTCCTACAAAAGCACTGCACAGTAAGTGGTGAACTATTATGGATGTTATGACGCGGCAAGTACTTTCAGGGCGGAGTCAGTCGATAGAATGGTACGCGCTGACGTAACATTGTGGTCATATATAGAGCCGAGCGAGATGGTGCAGTGCTAAGGATGTGTATTCACGAGGACGTCACTTCTAATTTCCCCCCCCCCTTCCCCTCTCTCAGCCATCCACATTTTCAGATTTAAGTTTTCCTTGGTTTTCCCCACATCCACTTCCATAACGAGGTATGCCACGTGGGTTCCTTAGCAAAGAACACTGTGATTCCCTTCCATAATCCACGCTTGTGCACCATCTCTCTTATCGCAGTCGACAGGATGGGAAGTTTAAGTCCAAATTTTCCTTCCATACATGCAGTGGTCGCATTTCTTCAATATTGGCGAAAATTTGGAGAACTAATTCGCCAATAATTACTAGATAGTTTAAAACCACACATCACTTTTATGAACAACATTTCTTACTTGCCAGCAGGTCGGCCGCTGTAGCCGAGCAGTTCTAGGCGCTTCAGTCCGGAACCATGCGGTTGCTACGGCCGCAGGTTCGAATCCTGCCTCGGGCATGGATGTGTGTGATGTCCTTAGGCTACTTAGATTTAAGTAGTTCTAAGTCTAGGGGAATGATGACTTCAGATGTTAAGTCCCATAGTTCTTAGAGCCATTTGAACTTGCGAGCAGGTAAATAAATCACTCGTCAGAGGAAGGGCAATTGTCTCGGTGATATACCAGTACGGTTCTGGGAAAGAACTTGCCGCTCTTCTAGCAGTAGTTTATCTTAAGTCGCTCGCGCTACGAAGTGTTTGAAGCGCTTGGAAAAAGGCGCTCGTCATACCTGATTTCACAAAAGATAGTTGGTAGGTTGTGTGGTTTAAAAGAGGGGAGAGACCACTGCTATGTCATCACGAAAGATAGTCGGAGAGATGCTCGTAACAACAGACCTACACTGATGAGCCAAAATATTGTCACCCTAGATTGTGGGGCCACACATAGAAGGCAACACTGCAGCGCTTCAGTGTGACATGGATCTAAGGGGTGCTTGGTAGGGTTCTGGATGTATGTTGCACCATATGTCTTCGCGCAAATCGGGCAATTCCCGTAAATTAATGGCCGTTGATGTATGGACGCGGTGCTGGAGCCCGATAGCGTTCCAGCTGAGTTCCAACGGGTTTAGAATACATTTATTGGGTGGCGAAGACATCAACACGAGTTCGCAATCATGCTCCTCAAACTATTGTAGCATGATCCTGGTCTCGTGACATCGCTAAGTATCCTGCTAGAGGACCCCATATTCCTAGGAAAGTCAAGACGTCAAACAATTTGTAGCGAATTGTAGGAATACCTACATACGAGTGGCGCTTCGTACAGGGACTGGCATTTGCGCCTTGGCATAAATAATGTACAGGGCGTTTATAAACTAAGAAGTTACACAAAAGTAACCTTTAATTGTGAAAAAGGTAAATAACTTACATACCTTCCAGTTTCATTTACGAATGTTTGTTGTGACTACTTTTTGTAACACAACAAATGTCCCATCTATCACCAATTTCCTGCCAAATTCTACGAAGCAAGTCTTGATGTATGGTGGCAACTGCTTGTGTTATCCGTTTTCACAGCTCGTCGACAGCGCCCGGAAGAGAAGAAACCCCACACTCAGTAGTTAGTTAGGGTTAAATCGGGTGATCCTGGTGGTCAGGAGATTGTTCCACAAAGTCGACACATTCCTATGGAAATGGAAAAAATGGAAATGGACATCAGCGTATGGTGTCAATGGCCGGGTGTTCCCAGTCGGGAAGTTCGGCCACCATGTGCAGGTCTTACTGAGTGCAACGCCACATTGGGCGACCTGCGGGTCGACAGTGGGGATGAAATGATGAGGACAGCATTACACCTAGTCGCTGAAGGGAGGAAAATCTCCTTCACCAGCCGGGAATCGAACCCGGGCCCCCGTGTGTGGCAATCCAAGGCGCTGACCGTTCAGCTAATGGGGCGGACATTCCTAAGAGGATACGCTACAACTTCATGATTATACTGTGGCGCGGCTCTATCTTGCTGTGAAATGAATTCTGTGCCCATATTCTGTCGCAAATGAGGCATTAAATAACGTTAAATCACGTCCAGGTACGAGACGCCACCTACAGCTGACTCGGCAAAAAAGGACCGCAAGTCTTGTTACAGCTTACAGCGCAAAAAACATTTACCTTAGACGAATCCCGTACATACTCGATTACGTGAGGTGGTTTCTGCTCACCCCATATTCAAACTTGACTGCAGGTATGGAATGCGGCATTGTTACGGAACACAATTTCATGAAGAAAAATCATCTTCCGTCGGAATTTCGTTCAACATTTCTGCTCACAACTCAGCTGTTTCTCACTTCTCTTAAAGTTAGCAACACTTCCAGTATGCAGTGTTTGAATGACAGGCGTTTCCATAATACCTTCCACTTTGCAGCACTAGGTATATCCATTTCTAAACTGGCTAGTCTTGTTGATTAACGCGGACTACGAATGTAAGACTCCCGAACTTGTTCAACTGCTGCGTCGGAGACTGCTACCAGATCTTGGCCCGGCATCCTATGTGATACACAGCCAGTTTCGGTGAAAAGGTTATACCCATGATTACCGTTTGTCTTTGAGGTGGTGGCTTACGATATTGAGTCCTTAATTGTGTCTGAACTGTAGTGACGGATATGAATTCATGAAACCATAAACATCACTGTGTATGCTTTCACCGTTGTACGAATATACGATGACTGTTGGATTAACTCATTCGCGCATGCGACCTAGCGGGAACGTCAGGAACTAACAGCGTAAGGTGGGCATTGAACTTGAAGATATGTTACATTCGGTGCTGCGTCATATATTTCAGTTTATTATGTACCCTTTTCAGAATTAAAAGTAACTTAATTGTATAGCCAATTCATAAACATCCTCTACTATTGTGCATAAAATCTACTATTATTTGTTTACACGATTGGCGATTCATCATTGGAAGCAGTAACAGCTGTAAAATATCAAGAAGACTGTTTCCAGAAGAACATGAAGTGGAAAGAACACACAAAAGTAGTGACGGTAGAAGTTGCCAGACTCAAGACTCCCTGAAAGGAATCTAACGAAATGTAATTCATCCGTAAAAGAGGTGGCTGATAACACCCTCGATAGATCGACTCTCGAGTACTGTTGTAAATCTGCGACCGCTGCCAGGTTAGATTAACAGAGGAGATAGAGAAGATCAAAACAAGTGCGCTGTGTTTCGTTACTCGCTTGTTTAGTAATTGCGAGTACGGAAATGCTCACGAAGGCCCCGGGAATGACAGCAGGAGTGTGATGTTACGCCTCTTTACTTTTAAACCCCCAGAGTGTTCATTACTACAAGAATCCGCCAACATCTTCCCACATTATTTTCGATGATCATGTGGGTAAAAATCAGAGAAACTGGAGGTCGCACCGGTTCTTAACGACAGCCTTTCTTCCACCGCATAATCCGTGACTGTAACAGGAAGGAATATGGTGGGAAGGGGGATACACTAGGGGGAGGGGGGAAGGAGGTGTGGAGCGAAATCATGTTGGTGTCACAAGTACCTTCCGATACCTTGGTAGATATGGAGGTGGTTATCGGCGCCTCTTGTCGATTGTTACCTACAACAACACAGTTAAGAATTAAAATAAGTTAATACCACCGGATGGAGCAAAGGGCTGAAGCATCAAACTAGCAAGTAAATACTAAATCGGAAACACGGCGCTAAGGAAGGCTGTCAATCATAATTTGTCTTCCTTGTACAACGAGGAATACGTTTAAGAATAGCAACACATACTCCATAATGACTACGGATATGAAAGCACTAACTTAAATACGGGTGTAACTGGCAAAAACTAAAAATGTATCGGAAACACGAATGTAAAGTGAGATATCAGAAATTACTGACTCTGAGCAGGAAGAGAATTCTGCGGGTTGACTATTCAATAGCAATTCACAAAATAATGTGCATAGGTTGTGAAGCGCAGTAAATAGCCTTCATCGAGTGTTATTGCTCTGCTTGTCTCTTTTCATCTGATTCACAGCGGCGTTCAGACCCGGACAATGCTGACCGTATCATCAAGAGCCGTCCTAAGCCGCGTCATTACAGGCAGTTTTGTAAATAAGAGAGCCGAAGAATGTCCCGGCGCGTGTTCTGAGGCCGCATTTAACGCCAAAATCACAGCGAGCGGCAGGCAGGAAGCAGAAAATTACTCGTGGGGCCTGGAAGGGCGTCGCCGTCGCGAGAGGAAGATCAAAAAATAAACGACGGCTAATGTGACGCGTACGGCAGCAATTTGGCCGTCCAGTACCCAGGCCTACGGCGTAACGCGAGACACTAATTATCATCGAGTCGCTGCGAGGTACAGGTGCCGTGGCTGAAAAAGCGTACGGAATTAAGTGTTCCACCCAAGCGTATCACTTAACGAATATCTCGTCGTCGTCATTATCAGCGGCAGAGGCTGCGCCATTCCGGAGGTCGGCTCGTATATAATTTATCTATTTATTAAATCTGTTAAGTGATCCCGGAATGGCGGCAGTATGTTTATGTTAATAGACACCGCGCCCCCGACCACCTGGCCTCTTCCTGGAGCGCGACTTGACACATTTCTTTTTACAGTGCCGACTATGTCACTGGACGGACCGAGAGGTGGTCATCAAAACAAGACCCCCCAGCTGCCGACATCTTCATTTGCGTTACACTCTCTCATTGCCCCACACATGTCGTGCATGCTCTGAAACTCTCTTAACTTCTGCACGCAACAGAACGTGTTGCACGGGAGGAAACGTTCGCACAAGAACGATCTTTTCAGCTTCTGTCGCAGAGACGCTGCAATGTCTTCCTCGTCAATGCACAGAAAACGCTCACTCATTACATGAGGCTACGATCTGAGAAATAGTATAGTTACTGTGATGAGGAACATTGAGGACATCCATATATTTACTTCAAAAGCCCCCCCCCCCCCCCCCCCAAATCACTACGTGTCGGTGGGTACATCGTACCGATATTATCGATTTTCTTTCCTGTAGCATTCGCGTATCGAGCGAGGGAAAAACGTCTGTCTACGTGCATCTATGCTTGCCGTAATGTCGAATCACACGACCCCATGCGAAATATACAATGGTGGCAGCAAAGTCATCGCACAGTGTTCTTCGAATACAGATTGTCTAAATTTTTCCTAAGGGACTTTGTGAAATATACGTCGTCTTTCCTCAAAGGATTCCCTTTTAAGCACCCCGAGAATCTCTGTACAGCTTTGTATGGGCTATACCGACCTGTTACAATCCTGGCAGGCGTCTCTGGTTTCGTTCGAGTCTGTTATCACGCCTACCTGATAACGAATCCACTCTACAACTAGACGCACTAATATCTCGTATGCGATTCCCTTTACAAATACATTAGCATTTTCCGAGAACGCTTCCAACAAAGTTAAGTCTTCTGTTCGCCCTCTCTGATGCCGATTTTGCGCAATGTCCCATTTCATATCGCTACACACCTCCAAATATTTCTACTATGTAACAGCTCGACATGCTTAATCCGGTAATCAGATAGGATCAGGTAGTTTCTTTATGTAACAGTCATTCGTTTCTAAGCACAAATTTGTTGATCGACACGTCTGTGTTCGCTACTTCATTCATGAGCTCGAATTTCAGTGATGTTCCTGTCATGACCATTCAGCTCATATTTTGTACTTGAAAAGGCAGATAGGGACTTTATCTAATGCCTCGCAGAAGACGAGTAACTAACCATTAACTCGGGCGCCTTTTTTTACTGCCCTCTGAATCTCATAGGTGAAGTGAGCGAGTTTCATATGATGGCTGAAATATACCGGTAAAAAAAATGTTTCGGTTCGTCCATGTAATAGCAGCGAATGATTAAGTCTGAGAATTTGTTTGGGCTAGGTCCCCTCTTTTGTGGTACGTATCAACGAAAGAATCGAAGACGCAAACAGCAACTAAAGTTTCAGTTTTAGTTTCACTTTGAAACGTCCCCTTAGAAAAATTAATGAATTACTGTGCTGATAGGTAAGTAAGCTGTTTAGGTTTTTATATTGGTAACGTCACGTAGCGCACTGTATGAAAATCACTGGCTGTGCTGTGTTTGTCTCTGATTTTGTTGCATTGTGTCTAACTTTTGAAGCTTTTGCTGTGTTTCTCTCTGATTTTGTTCCATTTGTTGCATTAATTGCGATAATAATGTATTAGTATCTGGAATCTGTTTCTCTATGCTTTTTGGCAGTGCATTTTCACCGGCAACATTCACATTTTGACAAGCAGAAAATGTGTCTTGACTCATTTGAGAAAACGGTGAGGACCCAAAACCTGACTCTACAGTATTTGCAATATTGTGTTCTGTCATTTCGGATTCATGAGGCGAGCTATTGCCGACCGATCGATCGATAGTGCTTCCCTGTGCACTACTTGTTTCACTGTCTACACCACTATTTGCCGCCCACTCCATTTCCCTATGCACTATTACCAAATTACTATTTTGAATGTCTGTTAATTAATTACACAGTGGTGCTGATAAGCTACGCTCGTCGTCACTATTATTTCTCAGTTTACTTTGGAGCCTAGTGTTACGTTTTTCACACGCCATTATTGTCACAATATTTCACACGATAACACAGAAAAGCACAATTTGAAGAGCAAAATAAGAAAACACATAAACATAGCACTGAAAATAATATCTAGTTAATTGCAAGCGCAGCTTGGAAATACCTGGTGCAAATCTACATGCATGCCACAACTGTTTTACTGTACAACAATGAAAAACTACAAAGGAAATTCTCTCCATGATTACGCGCAAGCAATGAACAACAGCTACACTAATTACACAAACTACAAGAAAAAAATCAGAAGATTCCAGTGAGGTATCCTGGCAGGGTCGCCATACGAAACGTCCCCTTAGAAAAATTAATGAATTACTGTGCTAATAAACCTCTTACATTATTTGATTTTCAAACAGCTGAGCAGAACTGGATGTACTCAGACATTTCGCTCTGTACCTATTCTGATCAACACTAAACTGACACACAATATTTTTTAGCGCAACACAATCTGCCTTTCAATAATCCCTACAAAAGAATGGCCCTGACTAACATTAACCTATACCTTTCACAAATCACTTACCTCACAAAAATCTTCGTTACTCAAGCTACTGCAATACAGCGAGCGCCAATACTGCTAGCTAAATAAAAGAGTCAAACTACCGAAGGCATTAACTACTGATAGGCACAGTTAGCAAATGAAAGATTTTAATAGAGAACAAACAATGTATTTACCTTAATAGTGTTCAAAGGTCATAATGTATATAGCAGTTCATGACATACAATAATACAAATTTACTCTTTCTGATGGACACACGTCCAGATCGTCCACTCTCAAAATTCTGCCATCTCTCTCCCCATATCCACCACTGCTGGCGGCTCTTCTCCAACTGCGCAACGCTAAGCGCTGTTAACAGCGAACTGCCCAACACTACAATAGCGAATATTACAACAATGCCACCCAGCCACAGACTGCACACAGCACAGCCAGTGATTTTCATACAGTGCGCTACGTGGCGTTACCAATATAAAAACCTAAACAGCCTACTTACAACTTGAAATCACGTACAAAGCAGGTGAGTTTTCTGAAATGTCCGCTTGCATCTGTAATTTTGTTGTATGGTTAACATCAAATCACCACAAAGCAAAATACACTGATGGTTTATAATTTCACTTGTCTACTACTTATTTTCGAACCAAGTCCGATTCGTACTCTAGATCCAAAAGCCTTTCTGCGTCGGATATTTTAAACGCTATGTTGACAAATACTCATGGTGCAACTTCTCTCTCTCCAGCAAAGAACCTGAGCTATTCAGCACTTCCGAAGAAATTGGGCGAAGCGTTTGCAGAAAAATTTAAGTCCTACTGTCCCCAGAAAAAAGCTACCTCCAACAGAATATTTTTGTTTTCGCTTTGCACCTATTAGTGGTGCAAAGAACACGGGATAATTCATACCTTAATGACACCTTGTTATTTTTGAAAACTTCCGACTGCTGTCACTCATAAGGTACTGCAATAACGTCAGAAAAAGAAAATCCATAGATAACAGCATCAACAGTTATTCATTTTCTACAGCAGCGTATGTATTACGCATACTTATGAGAGAATGAGTGGTCATTTCTGGTGGCGAATTGTAAGTCTGACTCTGCCTCTCTCTCTCTCTCTCTCTCTCTCTCTCTCTCTCTCTCTCTCATTCATTGGACTAGCGGGGAACGCAGCTGTTTCCTTTCCATTTCAAGTTCTTATTTTTTATTCTCCTCTTATTGCGCAGAGCGCTTTCCTGACGAGCCGACAGACGTTACAGCTATTTCCATCCGACGACCATTTATCTCCAAGGTTCTTGCGATCATATATGTGTAATTGGTCTTAAAGCTGGGTGTGGTTCCTAATTATCTGTCTTCGACGGAAACGTGCAGTTTAGACGGCCGCCGTCGATAAGGACTGTGGCTCCTCTCGGCGGAAGGAATTACACAGTGGAGGCCGGACCGGCTGAATTCGTATCCTCAATTGACTATTAAGGCGGCGTTGCGCCACGAGTGCAGCTCTGCTACTGGCTCGACTGGATTAGACCATTGCCACCTTTTACGGAGCACTGCCGTTAATGGCGTTAATACGTTTGCGTTCTACGCCCAAAGGCAGAGAAAAATGACAGGTTGCTTACATTGCGCTATAAAAATTGTCTTTCGCCAACACGAATTTCAGTCGTAATAAGTGGGTTAATACGAAATTAATGCCACTTCACCCACCGAGAGGGTTTTTTCACTTCGTCGGAGGGCGGCTAGAAATGCCGTCCATTACAATCTTGAAGAACGGCTGGTCTTTGAGAACTGGATCTCAATCTACGATTTCTCAACCGTAATACTGTCAATGAACGTTATCTTAATTCCAATATTTAGGATTACATGAACAAGATAACATTCTTAACAATCGACATATGAACAGCTGTTCGTTAAGCTGTGGTACTATTTACTAAAAAAAGGGCTATGAAAATTCAGAAAAGTCAGCTTTTCTGTGTATAATGAAGAGGAATATTGTCAAAATGCTAATTTTTTTATTTCTTTTTTTAAAATAACTGCGTTCACGGTATGCCTGATGGGAGGCTACACCATCGCTGCTGTTACTGTGTTCATGTACTTGCTCTTGTCTGTGTGATTATCATGGAAACTGGAGCGCCTTCCACATACAGCCAACTGCTATCAGATATGGCCCAGGCAGCTATGCACAGTGTTAGCTAGGCATTTTGAAAGAAGGGCCATATTGAGGAGTATTGCAAAAGTAACAATTTGTTAATATTTAGGACCACAGATTCTGTGCTTGCGGCGCCCTCTTCATTTATTTAGCTCTACAATACTTCGTGCAATTTGTCCCGTCATTGAGCGCTGCCTTGAGTTTCCTCCCCTTCCTAGAGTGTTACGCAGGAGTTCTAAACAGCCCCGAAACCCTCAGAATACTGTTATGGATTGCCGTGTGGTATTCTGTTACAGTTTCTAGTCAATTTTCTCGAAAGTTTTTCCTTTCTTGCCCTGAAACTCTCTACTCAACTGTGTATCAGGTTTTCCTTCGCCTGATTTCCAATTACTGGACAAATATATTTTATGCATGTGAAAGTTCCACAACACTATCAGTTGTACTTTATGTTACCGTCAGAGATGAGAATTCCTGACAAAGACGAGGAACACTGCTTAGGTCATGTCACTGTGTCAGACACTAAGAGAAACCGATTTTCATGAAGTGCTGGGTCCCACCCAAGTATGAGATGTCGACAACGAGGAAAACGGGCCGGCCATTGTGGCCGAGCGGTTCTAGGCGCTTCAGTCCGGAATCGCGCAGCTGCTACGGTCGCAGGTTCGAATCCTGCCTCGGGCATGGATGTGTGTGATGTCCTTAGGTTAGTTAGGTTTAAGTAGTTCTAAGTCTAGGGGAATGATGACCACAGATTTGAGGAAATCTGCTGCTGTCAGCAAACGATGAAGACTTGAGGAAATATTCGGAAAAACCCACGAACCGAACAGCTAACGATTTTGCGAACCGAAGTAACAAGTTCAGAGAGAAAACGTGACCAACATCATAATTAGAGATCTCCACTTCCCTGAGTCCATGGTCCGAAGGTTAAGTGAAAAGTGGAGGCAGTGATAGATGAGGTTGTCGCGTTAGGAAAGACGCGTCAGGTAGTGAGACGGGGGCTGCCGAATACGGAGGTGTCTCTCCGTAATTGGCAAGTGCTTTTGTTGAGTTCTTTACCTGCCATTAATTAATATCTTTATTTGCTTCTACTTTTAATTTATAACACTGAGCTGTGTGCTTCGGATGCCTGTAAGCAAACAAAAACTACTCCTTTTCATAAACAAACTATGCACTAAGTCGATCAGTCATTTAGTTACTCCCCTTTACAGTCGCCTATAATTTTTTTATTATTTAAATCCTGCGAGGTTTTGATGTACACACACACAAAGTAGGAAAGATTTATATCAGGGACGTCGGGGGAGTCTCGAGGCGTTATACGTCTGCTACACGTCTGCCAGTAACTAGCCATTTCCAAAAACTTCACTTCCTCAAAAAATTTATGTTTGGCATGAAATATAACGCACGTCTTAATGTATTAATCTGAATTTGTTCGTGCTCCCACCTATACCGAACGCTGATTTCATATCTGGGAAAGCTATGAGTGTCATCTGATATAGAACTGAAATACATTAGTCGATACAAGGCACCTGGAGTTGATGACATTTCCTCGTAATGATTAAGATCACTGGAGAAGTCAGTCTTGAGATAACTGTTCTCTGTGGTGTGCGACGTGCATCAGGTATGAGGTAGGCAAAGTACTTCCATATTTCAAGGAGAATGTATAAATTTCATTTCCAAAGAAGACACGTGTTGACAAGTGCGAATGTTACCGAAGTGGTTGGAAAAAAACCGACACGGTTTATTTACAGAAGAATGAAAAAATTGGTACAATTCTCCTCAGGAAATTTCAGTTAGTATTTCTGAGTGACCCTACCTCTGAAGAGAAGTTGAAAAAACTGAAATTTGCGTTTAGGTAGCTTATAGATTTAGAGAAATCTTGTGGCTTAACTGGAATTTCCTTCTCGAAATTTGGAAGACAGCAGAGATATAATACAGGGAGTAACAAGGTTATCTGCAACTTGTGCAGAAACCGGACTGCAGTTCTATCTGTCGAAGAATGTAAAAAGGAAACTGTGGTTGAAAAGGAAGTCAGAGATGGTTGCAGTCTATCCCCGATGATATTAAGTCTGGATATTGTGCAAGCAGTAAAGGAAACAAAGAAGATATTGAATGAAAGGAGGCGTCACTGAGGGAATTAGATTACAAAATCGACACTGGACGTAGCAGATGAGATTTGCTCTCTGGACAGGAAAATAAGTAAAGATGGACGAAATAGGGAGGAAATAAAATAGTCTGGTAATGGCAAGAAAAACTTTTTTGCAAAAGGGGTGTTTTTAACATTTAATGTATATTTAAGTGCTTGAAGTATTCTCTGAAGTTATTTGGCTAAAGTGCGGCCTTGCACGGAGGTGAAGCGTGGACGAGAAACAGTTGAGACAGAAAGAAAGTGGAAGTTTTTGAAATATTATTCTACAGGATAATGCTGTCAATTAGACGAGTAAATCGAATAGCTCATGAAGAGGTACGTAATCGAAGGAGGGATAAAAGAAATTTAGGTATAACTCAACTACCAAAAGGGCTCGTTTGACAGGACACACCATGAGGCAATGGGAATCAATTTGTAGAGGGATCAAATAATATAAGCAGTTTCAAAATGGATGTAGGTTGGAATATCAGGTCTCCAACTTTGCTTCCGCCGTTTTGCAATAGATGGCAGTAGCAAGAAGTGGAGGTGCAGGCGGTACGCCGAAAGTGTCGTACAACACGCTTAGGCATACGTAAACAAAACGCCATCAAAATATTAGTCGATGGGTATATCCATCATAAAGCTATTCTCGATTGAATATGTTAACTTACGAGCTCGATTCTCATCAGCTGCGGTGAGTTTTGATCTTCTGATTTATAATGATAAAATCTACGCCTGATGCTCATAAAATGCTGGATAACACCCATGGCCAGAAGCCTATTAGTGAAAGAACGTGCAGAGAATTGTTTCAGCGCTTCAAGAACGGCGATTTTCACGTCGAAGACGTACATAGCGGGGAAAGACAGAAGCTTTGAGAACCTGCTGAAACTGACGGAAATCCCCGAAGATTGTTATCGAATGCAACTGACGCGTTTGAGCCGAGCACTGAAAGTCAAACGTCCACAATACAGCGACAGACATAGAAGTATGATTTTGTAGCGAGACCACGTTCAGTCCACGTCGCAAAACTTGTCAAAACATACCATTTTTAAATTTATTGGCTTTAGGTACGTGCCCAGCCAGCCATATCAAAAGTGGAATGTCAATAATGACGATGCGAATGTAAGGACCACACAACACCCACTCACCCAGCTGAGAAATTCTCTAACCGGACCGGGAACAGAACCTGGGCGCCTTCAGCTAGGAATCTGCCGCGCCGACCGCTGCAGCTACCGAGGCGGACGACAAAATACTTGGAAGCGTTGCTGTGGGAAGTCCTACGCCACCCGTCGTGTTCTCCAGACATTGTGCCTTCTGGCTACCGCCTTTTTCGATCCACTGACACACGGCCTGGCTGACCGGCACTTCCGGTCATGATCAAGAGCAAAACCGAATCGATTCATCGATCGCCCAGTTCTTCCTCCATGGGATTCGTATGCTGCCCAACAGATGGGAGAAAGCTGTGGCAACGGTGACCAGTTCTCTGAATCTTAAACTTTTTGTGAGTTTTTCACAATAAAACAGCGAAGTTCGAGAAAAAAAAGGGTGAACTCGAAGTCGTAGACCTAATAGTTAGACAGAGATGAAAAGATATGCACAGGACACGCAAGTGTGACAAGCTGCATCAAATCAGTAACGACAGTAGCAGTCGTGTGCGAGATAGTAGGGCTACCCAGAGAGTAACAGACATTTTGTTCTATCGCGGCGGTGGACGGGGCTACAGCCGCCATCTCGGTGCCATAACGTTCCTACACTCAGCATGCATCCAGCGGTAATAGCGTGTGTATCTCTGAAATTTGCTTTCTGTGACTTGTTAAAATGTGCGCTGCAATAGAAAATCCCGCCACTTGTGAGGTCCGTTCTGTGATTACGTTTTATGGCAGAAAACTGCGGACCAACGGCCAAACAATGACAAAATTTAGGCGGGCGTCGGAAAAACGTTACCGCAGAAGTTTTGTTTTTTCACGACGCCGCACGTCCACACACGGCGAATCGTACGCGAGAGCTCCGACAGCGTTTCGGGTGGGAGGTGTTCCATCACCCACCATACAGCCTCGGATTTGGCGCCGGGAGACACCCGCCTCTTGCCGACAGTGAAGACGTGGCTCGCTACACAGCGGTTTGATACTGGCGCCGAACTGCATATTAGTACAATTAAGTGACTGCAATCGCAGGCAGCAGATTACTATAGACATGGTACCGAAAAATTTGTGCCACGGTGTGATAAGTGCCTATGTTAAATGGCGATTATTTAGACAAACAATACATTTCAAATGTACATAATAAAATTTGGTTTTTCATTAATAATAATTTTTTATTTTTTCAAAACGTCTGATACGCCCTGATAACTCTCGTATTTTCGTATTTTAAGTTGCAGCGATGTGTAACTTAAAAATTGCCCATAACGACTGGGCGAGCTAGAGGTCGAACTGTTACAAGGGAGCGGACGGTGCCCATCGAGGAAGCCAACCGCTTGGTGGCTGTGCTTGCTTGCCTCGCCTCGCCTCGCCTTACGCCCTCACGCACAAAGAAAGCTGGGCCGTCTGTAGGCCTACAACCCCCGCGCGGCCGGCGATAAATGGCGGCGGCGTAATGAGAAGCGGTGCGCGCATTTACAATTCCATTACACGTGCGCAGACCAGGAGCACGGCTGAGCAGCGCGCAGCGCCTGCCCCGCGGTAATTAACTTGTCTCCCGCCGTTACGAGCGAATAAGTGGCAGAAAAAGGGGGAGAGAAATGAATCGTTTCTATTAGTCAATTTGCAGTTGCACTCGCTCTACTTAGGTCGCGCCGTTTCGTGTTTTGTCGTTCGGCCGCGGAGAAATGTATCGGCCGCGCGTGCACTACAGGTTTGTGCGGTGGGACGTAATGCCCTCTGAATCAATTTAGCGCAATTGAATTGCGACTGCGGCCAGCCGCTCGATGCCCGCGCATGAAAAACAGCGCGGCCTCGGCGCAACGTAAACCTGATCCCCGTGATCCGCCGGCATCGGCTACATTTGTATTCAGTTATCCGAACAAGAACTAGGCGGATACCGGTTTAATATTGCATCCTGATGTGTTTCTAATGGCCAATGTTCCGAGCGCCGAGTCCCACACAGTCAAAGATCTTATTACTCATGTTTCTTCCTCACAAAAAGACAATTAGCTTGTTCGAGACGATAAATCTCCTTGTACGGCAAGTGGAGAGAGGTCTTGTTAATCCGATTTTGAGTACTCGGAATTTACAATGTGATGTATTTTATTAATAGCATCCCTGTAATGCCATGTTCTATGTTCGTGCTGATGTTACAGTTCTCTGTTTTTACGTTCTTTTGCGTGGATTCTGGTTTCCTGTATAACTTATTTGCAGGTATATCTGGTATTAGTGGGGTTACAAATGTGTACTTGCTGTAGTTGTGAAGTGGTGCCCGATTTCATACTGTGAGCACACATACGTAGTCGTTTCACACCCCGTGACTTGTCGGGATAACACAGTCTCGATCCTGCCTCTGATTCACAAGTCTATGATGTATCCGCACTACCATATTCGAGTCTGGCGATATGTCATTTAGATGCGTCTTGTCATTTTAGCCTGTTTCATAGCGTCGTTCATACACTGAAGCGCCAAAGAAACTGGTACAGGCCGGCCGGAGTGGCCGAGCGGTTAAAGGCGCTACAGTCTGGAACCGCACGACCGCTACGGTCGCGGGTTCGAATCCTGCCTCGGGCATGGATGTGTGTGATGTCCTTAGGTTAGTTAGGTTTAAGTAGTTCTAAGTTCTAGGGGACTTATAACCACAGCAGTTGAGTCCCATAGTGCTCAGAGCCATTTGAACCATTTTTTGAAACTGGTACAGGCATGCGTATTCAAATACAGAGATATGTAAACAAGGAGAATACTGTACTGTGGTCGGCAACGCCTATCTGTGACAAGTGTCCGGCGCAGTTGTTAGATCGCTTACTGCTGCTACAATGGCAGGTTATCAAGATTTTAGTGAGTTTGAACGTGGTGCTATAGTTAGCGCACGAGCGATGGGACACAGCCTGATCTCCGAGGTAGCGATGAAGTGGGGATTTTTCCTTACGACCATTTCACGAATCTTCCGTGAATATCAGAATCCGGCAAAACATCAAATCTCCTACATCGCTGCGACCCGAAAAATATCCTGCAAGAACCGGAACAGCTACGACTGAAGAGAATCGTCAGCGTGACAGAAGTGTAACTATTCCGCAAATTGCTGCACATTTCAATGCTGGGCCATCAACAAGTGTCAGAGTGCGAACCATTCAACGAAACACCAGCGGTATGGGCTTTCGGAGGCGGAGGCCCACTCGTCTACCCTTGATGGCTGCACGGCACAAGGCTGTAGGTCTCGCCTAGACGTGTCAACACCGACATTGGACTGTTGATGACTGGAAACATGTTGCCTAGCCGGTAGAGACTCGTTTCAAATTGTATCGAGCGGATGGACGTGTACGAGTATGGAGACAACATCATGACTACATGGACCCTGCACGTCAACAGGGGACAGTTCACGATAATGGAGGCTCGTGGACTCGTTTCAAATTGTATCGAGCGGATGGACGTGTACGAGTATGGAGACAACATCATGACTACATGGACCCTGCACGTCAACAGGGGACAGTTCACGATAATGGAGGCTCTGTATTGGATTGAGGCCGAAAGCAGTTAGAGTGATATGGGGCCACTGATACGTCTAGATACGAATCTGACAGGTGATACGTACGTAAGCATCCTGTCTGATCATCTGCATCCATTCATGTCTATTATGCATCCCGACAGACTTGGGCAATCCCAGCACGACAATGCGACATCCCACACGTCCAGAATAGCTACTGACTGGCTCCAGGAACACCCTTCTGAGTTTAAACACTTCAACTGGCTGCCAAACTCCCCAGACACGAACATTATTGAGCGTATCTGGGACGCCTTGCAACGTGCTGTTGAGAAGAGATCTCCACCCCCTCGTACTCTTACGGATTTATGGACAGCCCTGCAGGATCCATGACGTCAATTCCCTCCAGTACTACTTCAGACATTAGTCGAGTCCATGCCATGTCGTGTTGCGGCACTTCGGCGTGCTCGCGGGGACCCTACACGTTATTAGGCATGTGTGCCCGTTTCTTTGGCTCTTTAGTGTACAATTGACGAGAGTTAATGATAGACAATAATTTAAGGCTGGTTCAAGACAATACAACAATCAGTTTTGTAGATTTTTTAACGTAGTGCAGTCATTAATCAGAATTGGAACTGCATCTGGAAAAGCGCGAAGGTTAATGGTCTTGGGTTATTATTCTTTTCTACTAATATTGATTACTGGAAGTGCTGCTTACAGCGCAGAGCTGCTAGCGTTTCTAGGAATCAAAGCAGTAGCGTGGAAGAGGTCTTCACACTTGAAATACTCAATCTCACGTAAGCTCTTTCACAAATTTAGAAACTCACCTTCCTTCGGTAAAAATTACGTAGTTTATGCATGATATAAGCAAATAATATGCATCAAAATACTCGCCGGACACTTATCCATAATGTAATATAGTTTCTTTTTTGTAATTTACTTTGCTCCTATAGTTTTTATGAGGAAATACGTGTTCAGTATGGTGAAATGCGTTAAATATGACACGAATGTAAATATTTTACTACCACAATGTTTATTTGGCATTCACATTCGCTGGCTTCGCCAACTCGCAAATTATTATCTCCCAACCTAAGCTAGACGTCGGGCTAGAGATCAGTCTATCACTCAGTAAAAAGAGGAGGCTGGGTGGAAGCGGCCACTCAGACAGAAATTCAGTTTCCACCAAACCGTGGTTGTTAATATAAGCTTACCACTTACGAGTTTTGAATCTACATACTATAAGGTATCACAACAAATATTATAAGTAATGAAGAAACTAATATACTGGAACTACATACACTTTTCAGAAGGCTTACATAGTGACCAATTTCCCGTACCGAAACGAGTACTGTGGCCTGTACCATCACAATAGCAGCCCACATTTCTTTTTCTGATTTTCGTACACATTTTCTAGGCATCTTCACGTCCTCGTGTCTGAAACAATGCGAAGAGATTGCAGCAGACCGTTTTCAGTAGGACTTTTGTATTGGGTCAGATAGAACAGATACAGTTTTAGATAATATAAATTAATTAATTCAAATTTGTCACAAAGGGATAGAAGGTTGGATGATAGCTATATATATGAAAGGGTATAGAAGTCAGTTTTATCTGTTGTATTGTGCATTTTTTTTTTAAATAACTAGCTCTTATAAGGGTGAATGCCTTACTCACTTTTCTCGACGTGAAGTATGGCAACTTTTCCCGATCGAACGCCATGGTGGCGTTCATACCACTCTGCCCCTGATGTGAGAAGCAAAATTTACTTAGCTCACGGTCGAATTCATCAAAGTCAATTAAAATTTAACATATCTTAAAATATTACTGACCCTATAACTATTTTTGTTTGTTACTGAGCTCTTAACATTATTTAACATTTTTGGATTCTAATTGCTAGAAGCATATTATTACAAAATACAGCTGAGGACGAAGGGCCGCACGAACGTTTGATTCGGGCTGCAGTTTAACAATCACTGCTCTAGCCCTTTCTTCAGACGAAGGAGGTTTACAGAAGCAGTGAAAACATCACCGGTCAATGACATTTTTAATTGAAAGCCTCTGATAGTACCAAGAGTAAGGGACAGTCGATGAGAAACATAGTTATTGCGTATAAAACTCGGTACTTGATGTACTTTATTCATACTAGTTGATAGGTTCACGATAAACTGAGAGATGGCAGCGCTTTCCCCAACTTCAGTTTCTCACTATCGTTCCCTTTGTCACGATGTGTGCATGTACGTGCCAAAAACCCGACTGCCGGTAGTAGTAACCTGCGCGCTGTTCGTGCCAGGAAAGTGATTTACAGGGACGATATGTACAAATCCAATGACGATGTGGATAACTATGACTCGGCTAAAGACCTGAATTTGTTTTTTAATGCAAATGCACTTCAAAAGTTGTTGCTAACAATGTAAATGTGAATAATTAAGTAAGGAAGTAAACAATGTTGTGTCCCTTATCACGGTTCACGGAAATTTACGTGATTGTATGATGGCAGAAGTGTCCATCCTTAACATCGTTTACGTGTTGCAGTAAGGCGACAATAAAATTAATTTTATGCTATGCTGACTCATACACTAATTTTTGAGCTTTATTTACTTGAATACTGCAAAAAATTGTAATGAAACTCTTAATGTCATGAAATGAAACTTTTCAGCCCTTTTAAATTTGTATTTCTAAGAGATTTCACAGTAATGTTTCGTTAATTTGCCCATCACCTGAACATTGATAAACACATGCCAAGCCACGGTAAGTATACTTAGTTTGTAAGTAAACAATGCTAAGAACTCACTAAAATACTTTTTAGAATAAAATTTTGTATAGAATTTACAATTTTAAAAGTATGTCGTTCCTCTAGAAATATTAGAAAACAATGATTTATCTGAATAAAAAAAATGAAATGGACGTACTTAAACTTATTTATGAGATTTTATTGAAATTTTATTGAGCAATCCCTCAACACAACTAATTCGTCCCTTATCATTGTTTACAGTTTTCAAGTATCTGTAAATCGAGTGACTGAAATGTCGACGAATTGCCTGTTGGTTTCTGTTTCGAGTTCTTCGGACGACGTTTGTTTGATGATTTTTCTCACGTTTCGCCAGCACGAGTAGTTGGCGTTGTCGAAGCTTCTTCCTCCATTGCTGGTAGTGGACTGAAGTCCAGCTCGCGGCCGAAGATCATATGTGCGTGCAAAGGCTATTCCGTAGTCATTTTTGGTGCCGCTGGGCGTTGAGGCGTCAAATAGATATAACCTACGGCCACAAGCTCGACTACAGTCCTCCATCACCAATGGAGGTTGAAGCTTTGATAATGCCGGCCATTCGTGCTGGCGAAGCGTCAGAAAAATCATCAAACAAATGTCGGCCGAGGAACCCGAGACAGAAGTCAACAGGCAGTTTGTCACCAAGTGGCCACTAAAGCATTTTCAATTTTGGACTGAAATGTAGTTTAGACATCTGTGAATATAACGAAGTGCTTAGAAACCGTATTCTAAACAAGAACTCTTACTATACTGTTTCGTAATTTATGATACTCAACATCGCACTATTAATATTTTCACAACTGTTACATTATTACAAACGTTAAAGCGAAAGGAAGAACAAAAGTAGTCCTAAACCATACTGCAGACTGTTTTTTTGGGATAAAATTATTTCTGTGCACAAATGTGTCCACTCTTCACGTAGCTGTTGTTTATCACTTAACCACTGAGGAAGGATAGCTGCAAATATTAACAACTGCTGCCTCTGAATCACGGGGTCCCGGGTTCGATTCCCGGCTGGGTTGGGGATTTTCTCTGCCCGGGGACTGGGTGTTTGTGTTGTCCTCATCATTTCATCATCATCATCATCATCATCATCTGTGAGATTGACTAGATACGACTGTGAAAAGAAAATGAACCGTGTAAAAATTGGGACTTTGTACGGGCGCTGATGACCCCGCAGTTGAGCGCCCCCACAAACCAGACATCATCATCAAATATTAACAACATCACCTGACGTAACATTTTGTCGGTTGGATTACAGAAGACGCAAATCTTACGTCCTGACAAGTAATTGCTTTTAACAGGCGAAAACATAATTCCGTTGCTCAGTGGTCACCTGGCCAAATATACCAGATATCAGATATCTGTGGCAAAAGTCCTGGGCTAGTGATAGGCACATATACAGATGGCGGAAGTATCGTGTACGCAAGGTATAAAAGGTCAGTACACTGGCAGACCTGTCATTTGTACTGAGGTGTTTCATGTGAGAAGACCTCCGACGTCAATATGGCCGCACGACGGGAATTAACAAATCTTTAACGCGGAATGGTAGTTGGACTAGACGCAGGGGGCACTCCATTTCGGAAATCGTTTGGGCATGCAATATCATAAGCTCCACAGTGTCAAGAGTGTGCCCAGAATACCAAATTTCGGGAATTACCTCTCACCACGGACAACGCAATGGCCGACGACCTGCACTGAACGACTGAGAGCAGCGGTGTTTATGTAGAGTTGTCAGTGCTAACAAAAAGCAACACTGCTTGAAATAGCCGCTGAAGTCAATGTGGGACGTTCGACAAACGTATCCGTTAGGACAATGCGGCGAAATGTGGCGTTAATGGGCTGTGGCAGCGGACGACCGACACGAGTGTCTATGCTAATAACGCTACATTGCCTGCAGCCCCCCTCCTGGGCTGGTGACCATATCGGTTGAACACTGGACGACTGAAAACCGTGGTCTGATCAAATGAGTCCCGATTTCAGTTGGCACGAGATGACGCGAGGATTCGAGTGTGACGGAGTTCCCACGAAGCCACGGACGCAAGTTGTAAACAGGGCAGTGTGCAAGCTGGTGGTGGGCTACCTAATGGTGTGCGGTGTGTTTACACGGAATTGACTGGGTCATCTGGTCCAACCGAAAATATCATTGACTGGAAATGGCTATGTTCGGCTACTTGGAGCCCATTTGCATCCATTGATGGATTTCATGTTCCCAAACGTGTCACCGGGCTACAATTGTTCGCGATTGGTTTGATGAACATTCTAGACAATTCGAGCGAATGGTTTGGCCAATCACATGGCCCAACATGAATCCCATCTGACGTTTGTGAGACATAATCGAGAGGTCACTTCGTGCACAAAATCCTGCACCGGCAACACTTACGCAATTTTGGATAGCTATAGAATCATCAGCATGGCTCGATATTGCTCCAGGGGACTTTCAACGACGTGTCGAGTCCACGTTACGTTACGTCGAGTTGCTATGCCGGACAAAAGGAGGTCCGACACGATAGTAAGAGGTATCCCACGACTTTCGTCACGCTGCACTGACAGAGTTCGCCTGGCAATATATGCCATTTAGCAGATATACTTGCCATTGCCTGTTAATTGTTATCTTTAATGGTCGCTGTGTTACAGTTGCGATTATACGTAACAGATGAACCATTTTAACGGTCGGAGAGTTCGAAAGGATACTACAGGTTGCGAATTCGTAACATGTGATTTAGAACGACAATAAATCGCAACTAAAAACAACAGTTACCGAAAAGTAGCATACACAGAAATCACTGTTTTCGCCAAGTCACAGTTTAGCCCGTTGCTAGAAAGCTCCGTCACAAACCCAGAAGAGGTATCCGAAAACACTGCATGAAATGGGACTCACAAGTGACAGCACGGGCTGTCGAGGTGCGCGCCTAGAGTGGTAAGGAGATTAGAAGCGGGCGAGTGGGCGCGGTACGGAGGACGCGTAATGACCGGGGCTGGGGCCGGGGGCCGGCGCGTCATTAGGGCGTGTTTTGCGGCGCGGCGGCCATTAGGCGCCGGCCGGATGGGCGACATTCGTCGCGGTCGCCTCGCCTGGGACGCTGCCGCGCCGCGGAAGGACGCGCCAGGGGTCGGTCGTCCACCTCAGTTGCCGCTGCGTCCATTAGCGGGACGCAGCCGCCCGGCCACTGCCGCAACTGTCCCTTACAGCCTCGTCTGCTTCTTTGTCTTCTCCCTGCCGCTCGCAACCCGGCCGCTACGTGACGTACTCGCTTTTGTCTGCCGAATTTGACTGTCACGTCCAGCTACGGTAATGTTCAGTCACTTCTGAACACACCTCAAATTCCATCACATTTCGCAAACTATGTCACATTTAAGGTTCTGTGTTAGTTTTACTAGGGGAAGTCACAAAGATTTACGAAACTGGTGTTCTGTTTGGTACACATCTGCAGTCCTGGCACACATTAAAATCCCCACGACACAGTACCGTAGCAAGCCGCCAGAGAAACGAAAACAAAGTGGCATAGTCCGTTATGAAGATGCACTACGCATTTTGCTTTGTCTTCCCTAGCGGTACGCTACGGTACTTGGCGTGGGGATTTTTGTGTGTGTCAGAATTGCAGACATGTACCTGCAATTAATTACATTTTGCATGGATGATTAATACTTATGACTAACCCTCGTAGAAGACACAACGAGAAATAGGGTACTGCGTGCTATCACGATGAAGCAGCTGCAAGGGTATGGAGGACGTAGTGTACTACGGAAATCAAAACACTGTTCAACAGTCACTATATTTCGTGAACCTGTACGCAGTTGGAGCCAAGTTGTTTCCGCTAAATCGCTATACAGGGTGATTCTTATTAAAGTTTAAAAAACGCTTAGCGACGAAGTTGACACTGATATAATTTAATACAAGATACATGGGGCCGCAAATATCGGGAAATATCCCAAGAGTGGATGACAAACACTGAACATGTAGCGTCACCAGATAACGCCCCTCGCCGCTCGTGCAGCGGTGCACTCCATCGGACTGTCGCTCTTGATCATCCCCCAAGTTAAGTATTCACGTCGGTGTGGCTCCGGCCCTAAGTGCACGATTTTAGCGCTTGTGGCTCAGTGTTCGAGTCTTACGTGTGGCTGGCAGTCTTTTTTTTCATTGGGTTTGACATTCATATGATTACAATGGGATAATATTTATTATATCATTTACCAGTCTCGCTGTCACGCTGGTTTATTCCAAAGTATAACAAAGTACACGTACAACAAATACTTAGCGTAGTGCGTCATGAGTACAAGCTTCCGAACTGCATCGCTACAAGTAAATGACCTACATGTTCTTTGCTAAAGTCTGTAAACAAAAAAAGGAGGGACTGAAAGTAAAGAAACACAAAATTAGAACAGCTTTCACTCGGTTAAAGCGAGGCCAATAATTTTGTAACTTCTACGTTCACGACAGATCACATTTACAAAAGGTGATCGAAAACAGAGTAGCCTAATGGAGCGATATTTGGCAATGTCCCCTACCGGCGAGCCGGCCGCCGTGACCGAGCGGTTCTAGGCGCTGCGGTCCGGAACCGCGCTGCTGCTACGGTCGCAGATTCGAATCCTGCCTCGGGCATGGTTGTGTGTGTGATGTCCTTAGGTTAATTAGTACTAAGTGTAGGGGACTGGTGATCTTAGATGTTAAGTCCCATAGTGCTTAGAGCCATTTGAACCCTACCGGAGAGGGTAGGATCACCAAGCCCGATCTCTGCACGTGCGGAGAGGTAGGTTATCTGGGGAGTCACATGTTCATCAATTGTCCTCCACTTTTGCGTATTTTCCAACATCTGCGGCCCCTTGAACTGATTTCTCTAAATCACAAAATATATAAACTTGGTATGATGGTCCGACAGGTATCTGAACCCTACTCCTGCCATATCAATGCGCCACGCTGCTCAGTGTGGTATTCTCAAGAACAGCATGTATTGCAAGTCATCATTAGTTCTTTAGTTTCCACTAACGGCGAAAAGCTGGCTCATGCGACGACCTTCAAGTACTTCGGAAGTCGACACAGCTGACGATAGATGTACAATGGATTTGCAAGTTAGAACAGCCCACGCTAAAGATTCACTAATCCAGAAAAGAACACTACTAATGTCGAACAATGTCTGCTTGGCTACCACGAAACCTCTCTTCAGGAACTAAATTTAAGACACACGCCTGTACGACTCGAAAACTTGGAACTTCAGAAAGGAGGAAAAATAAACAAATTGCACGCTTACTAAACGCGGTGTTGGACGAGAACGTGAAGATACCATGGACTGACAGTGCATCAAATGAAGAAATACTGAGAAGGAGAGACAAGGAATCTCCCCCCTAAAACAGTCATTTCTAGGAGAAACAACATCGTTAATCACCTGATTTCGTCATTCATTCTAGCTCACTATTCCGACTGAAAAAATGACCGAGGGAAGAAGACAGAGAAGACGACTGGGACAAGTGTTCGTGGATGAAATTAGAACTGGCAGAAGATATGAGAGCATTAAGAGACTAGCATCAAGAAAGGAGAAAATGGCAGCGATCCCTTCAACTTTGAAGCTGAAAAAAGGGATTGTAGTATACTGAGAGAATCACAGATTATAAGACGCCTTCATTACATAGTAGTTTGTCAGTCTCACTCGTCGAACGAACGTACATCCGGCAATGTTCTTTAAACTTCGCTGCTAAAGTAACCATGAATTCTTTTATCTAAACCAGACCAAATGGCAATCGGAAGCTGCGAAAGGGTGTCAGAGTCATTCCGCCGAGCGAAAATACATTATCTGGTTAAAAGTATCCCGTAACCCTTATGTGATGCGTAACTGACAACTAGATATCACGAGAGACGCACCCGCCAGTATAAAAGGAGGCTACGAGAATTGTGTCGTCAGTAGAGAACCAGTAACGGTAGAGTGGGTCGGTCAGGAGAGAGGGCACTAACCTGGAACGTGTAAACAGGCATTGGATGTCACCTGAGGAACAAATCCCCCAACCACTTTGCCACAGTGGTAACATCGATCCCCGTCAGATCACCGATGTTAAGTGCTGTCGAAACCAGCTAGCACTTGGATGGGTCACTCTCCGGGTCTGCCAACTGCTGTTGGCAAGTAGGGTGAACTCAGCCCTTGTGAGGCTAATTGAGCAGCTGCTTGACTGAGAAGTAGCGACACCAGTCACGAATATTGACAACGGGCGGGAGAGCAGTGTGCTGACCACATGCCCCCCCTCCCCCGCCCCACCCATATCCACATCCAGTGACGCCTACGGGCTGAGGATGACATGGCGGCCGGTCGGTAACGTAGGGCCTTCAAGACCTATCCGGACGGCGTTTTTTATAGTAATAAATCCATCAAGGAGATTTCAACCCTACTGAATCTGCCCAAGAAGTAACCACTGCAGCTAAACAAAGACCAAGCAGATCACATGCACTGACAAATAGGCACAGTAGAACAATGCGGATGGTAGTAGTAAAACTCACAGGTTAGGGCGTGGTCTCCCTATCGCGTTTCAGAAAAAATGTGGAACGATATGAACACCTTTTACAGGACTGCGTACAGTAGAGGAACAGTTCGAAGGCGACGACTGTAGGTATAACCAGGTCAACGCACTCTGTCATTAAGCAGCATCTCAAAGGCAATGGTGTGTGGACATTAACATTCCTTAAACGAGCTGGTTTTCCCAAAGTCCCTACCTGAACTGCAATGAAATACCTTAGGGACGAGTTAGAAAAACATCTTCGCTCCAGAGTCCTGCGCGCATCACAACTACCTTTTCTCGTTTCGACTCTTGAAGAAGGAAGTGTGCTACCATTCGTCCACAGACATTCAGATACCTCACTGAAAGCGTCTCCGGCAAAGTTCGAGCCGTCATACAGGTAAGAGTGACCACACACCTTACTGATCCTGCTAGTTAGCTGTCCGAGTACTCTTAATCAGATTACATATTACTTGGGACAGCGCCGTTCTTCCCGACTCGATCAGAGATTCACAAGGGCCTCCTTAAAGGGCGCTGCGAGCAGCAGCTAGGCGGCTGCTTCTCAGGAGACGGCAGGGTGCACGCGGCACGGGGTCGTCCACCTGTGCTGGCCGGCCAGATTACGGTAATTCGGCCGCTACCTGGCGCTGTCCCTCTGTCCAGCACAAATTGCCGCTTCCCGCGACGCCGCATTCTCTACGCTCTGCCGCAGCGCCGCCTCAAAGGCTTCTCTGCAGGGGCCGCCAGACCACTACGGCAGAGCGCCCCACTCTTGCCTGGCACATCCCATCCTCCAGTCGCACGACTAGTTCGAGAAAATGTTGTCTTACAATCGTGTTCCACAGAAGGGATTCCACGCAATATTTTAGCGGGTAACGTTAGTTGCAAGGACTCTTATGAAATGTATAGTCGAAGAGAACTGGACTACGTAAGTTGGTTGGCCGTCTACAAGTATTTTGTCAGGTTCTTACGTCCACAGCGAATGCAGTGGTTAACGCTGGTGGTCTTTACTCCCCGTGACAAGATAAAGTTAAGCAGTGAAAACGAGTGTTCGCATTTGGTCTGAACGATAGTAATGGTGCCAGCGAACATTTTTTGCGGCTTTGCTAGAAAAGGAAGAGATGGAATTATCTGGAGGGATTGCTACTTTAAATACCAAAAAATAGTCTTTGGTTGAAAAGAATAACATACTCCACAGAGCTGGAACACACATGTAACAGTTTTAAACAAATAGCCTATGAAGTGAGTAGTATACAAGAATCACCTCATTATCACTATTTTTTCAAGGACTACGCTATTCGCCTGTTTTTCTCATAGGCAAAGCTGTTGCTGATTTCCTTCGGCTGCCAATATATTATTTACTAATAGGTTTACATCATACAAATTCTTTTGTTATTCTTCTTCTTTGCATTCTGTTGACATATGAGATCCATGTTTCCTCATTTTCCTCCATTGTCTCTTCCACTGTGGAAATATTCCGTTCTCTCGGCACGTCGTCGTTTATGAATCTGTCCAGTTTTATGCAATCTTTGACGGATTTCAGGAATATCATTTCCGATCTCTGTATCTTACTAAGGCGTTCAGCGTTCGTCAGCGCGATGTGTCTCAGCTTTTAGCGACCGCCTTGCAAAATTTCATTCTGGTTTATTTCCTAGTTTGCCTAGATAACGTCACTCGGATCGTTTCGCATAAGGCCTGGTACTTTTCACTATATGATCGATATCAAGACCGTCATAAGCTATTGTAATGGAAGTGAGGCACTTGCTCAAAAAATTAACTTCTCACGGTCAGGCTTCACAATCATCTAGCATTTTTTTAAAGGCGTCACATTCGCTGGTCGTGTTAGAACACTAATTTGTAGTGATTTACGTCAAGAGTGTTAACACTGGTAACATTTAGCGTGTAATTTACATCACTTCACCATGTACACAGCTTCGCACTCGTCTGATGTTGCTGTATTTCTACAGTTTAAAGGCTTATTTTTTATGCTAAAACGTAGGAGGTTTTTGAAGTCTGACATGTGCTGAAGCAAAACCTCTTGCAGTACCGCTTAAGAATGGCCCAAAGGTCAAAACTGCAACTATAAAATAAATAATTTTTTACAGTCAACGGTGAACATTATGTCTTTTAAAAAATTTGTTGAATAGTCCTGATACGAAAGATTATTTTTGTTCAAACTGTATATTTTCCTCTAAAAGCCATAGACTTCGCCTTTTGCGCACTGATTTTCAGGCTGTACCCGAGGAGATCTTTTGAAGATAGTACACATATCTCTTAAAGTTGAACAGTCACGTGATGAACAGTTAAGTGTATTTAACGTGCAACTTTCACTCGACCGTACCTGCAGGCTCAGGGTCTTGTAGAAACATGCACGAATGACGCGCAGAGGCCTTCCACAGGCCGCCACCCTCGCGCTGCGGCCGAGCGCACGCACCGACGCTGAGGAAAAACTGTCCGTCATGGCTCTAATCTGGCTGACCACAGGCCATTACCGCCGCTCCTCAATTTTTGCACCGCAGCGCAGCGCAGCCCAGCGCGCAGCATTAAATCCACGCAGCCGTGCCGTGCCGTGCCGCGCGCAATTTCGCTAACTGCATATTGCGCGGCGGCCTCCCCCGCAGGTCATTAGCCACTTTGCGCTGTTTGTTTCCCGGGGACGCAGATGTGACCGCCACCAGCCACCAGCCGCCAGAATGTATGTCGTCACGGCGTCTTTTTTTCCCTCCTGTGCTCGTTCTTCACGCGTAAGGACAGCTACGAAGCTGACTCGAGGATATAATTTAAAAGTCTCGAAGACCTGACTTCTATATAAAAAAAAGAGTCCCTGAAGACAGAATGAGATCTCGGTGGCTTTTGAAATGACATTCTGCCGCTGCGGACTGCAATTTCCCGTGGTAGCGCAGCTGGCACAGGGCACGCGAGCTTCAGACTGCCCTCCTGTCTAATACGTAGCTACGCCGGTGTTCTGCGTGGCGGACGGACTTTTTTTATGTCTCTCTACTGACCTTACATTTCCTTTACGGCAAATGGCGACGTGTGTGGCCAGATCACTGCAAGAGCAAGTAGCATACACACAGAGTGAACAATTGCTTTCCTACGATTTTCTGCACACTGAATTCCATCTCGCGAAGCTTTAATCCGCAGTTGTTGTGCCTATACCTCCGACAGAACAAATTTTGCATTATTATCTTTCCACCCTCCACTCCCACCTCTCTCATGCAAATGACGCCATATGGCACCGCTGGTCTTCTGGGCGTGCTCACGGGGTTCAGCTTTTGATCTTCATTTCTGCGTTTCATTACGACCGTTTAAGAGTTCAATTGTAGATATTTTTATTGGTGACTCAGGATGGTGTGCTGAATCACATTGTGTCAGTATTTACTTTATTTGCAGACTAATAATTATAGCTATTAGGGGTAGTATATTTTTAGGTTGTTAATACTTCCAAGTACATCTGGAAAGAGCAAGCCATTAATGCTTATTTTCGCCTGGGCACCGATCAGCTGTTGAAGTGTGGACGTTTGGAAGAAAAACGGTTAGTCTATACTGACAGGCGTAGTCCACTAGTGCAGTTTGAAGTGTTTGCCAAGGCTAGATCGTGTTTGACGTGTCTGTGGGAGATTTTGTATGACGGGGAGGTTGATAAGAATGCGGACGTTGTTTGTGTCGATGTTTCGCCGCATATGTTTGGTGAAAAATAATATTATTACAATTTGTCTCACTGCATCGTGATCTTCCGCGACTGTGGAAACTACGATCGAGGATAAAAACCAAATGGCACTAGCAATTACCAAAGTAGTAGAGGTAGCACATTTTTCACAGCCATGTATTACGCAGGAAGAGGTTATCAACAAAAATCAATATTATATGCGTAACATTCAAGCAGGAGTGCAATGAAATAAAAGAATAGAAATTGCAGGTTCTTCCACGGACAATATGAGCTTCATGTTCCCACGTTGTGGTATTTTAATGAACTGTCATTACAGAACCATGGAGAAGAGAATATATTACCGCCTACTTGTGTCTTATTTTTCAGTGTGAGGGCGAAGTAACTCTAAATAAATTACAAAAAGTTTCGCTACCTATTCGCAGAAAGTTGATGTGATCTTCAGGTTCGGACTGTAGCATTTCCATGAACGGGTTTTCGTATGTATGCTTCTCTCGCGTTTTAAACCACTCCTGGACCAGCGTCTTGCTTTCTTCTTCTTCTTCTTTAAACATAGTGCCAGAGTCAGTGTTAGAAATGCTTTATCTGTATTTGTGTCAAAATATAGCGTAAACGAAAAGTGTCTGCTTCAACAGTAATGTTAAACTGACAATCTTTGGTGGTAGGAGTACGGGCTTGTTAGACACATCCCTGGCCAAATACGAACGAATTTGACAGACAAGTTTGCTCTTTTATGAGGGTCTTAACAAGTTATTAAAACTTTCATTGTCCACTCGAAGAAAGTTGATGTAATCATCGGGTTCTGGAAGTAATATTTCACTTAGCATATTTTCATGGGTAAATCTTTCTCTCCCCCCCCCCCCCCCCCCCTCTCTCTCTCTCTCTCTCTCTCTCTCTCTCACACACACACACACACACACACACACACACACACACACACACACACACACACACACACTCATTTTAAGGTATTCCTATAACAACGTCTTGTTTTCTCCTTCTTCTTTAAACACAGTGCCAGATTCGGTGCGTCATAAATGACGTTTTTCACTGCTGCTGTCAACATGCTCATTAACACGACCAGGGTCAGCTCTAAAGTGATGTTAAACTGACAGACTTTGTGTGTAAAGTACGGGCATGTTTGAAAGATGCGCAGGTTGCTCGTTAAGAGGGACTTTGGACACAGAGAAAAAACAACTAATCTACTGAAATGGATACATATTAAGACCAATGATACCAATCTCTGCATGCCTAACACCCTGTACATTGGGAAAAAATTAGGCATCTGGTTACGCTATTCCGCGTGTACAAGCCGGAACGCGCTGTACGCGCCCACGACCCTGAGAGTACCTGCAGTTCCAGAGCGCTGCAGGCGCAGCAGCTGTGGCATGGATTCGCGCTGCCCTGTACATAATGGAAGCTGAGAGCCGAGCGGCGACCCGGGGTCGCGGCTGTGAGGTAGGGCGGCCGCTTTGCGGTGCATCTGCCGCTGACCCTAATAGCCGGCCGGGATCGAGGACGGCGAGCGTCGAGGTGGACGTGGACGCGAGATGAGGGCCGACCGTATCGCACGGCTGGCGCGCCTGCCCTACTTCTACAACATTCGAGTCACGCCACCGACTTCATGGTCTAGACGATGTATCACCTGACATTTGTACTCCGTTTATTTCGCGCACGATTCATTTTATCAAAACGAAGTTTTCCGCAAGTCGTCGAACTTTCTTTTGTGAAAAAATACCATCATATTTGAATCGCTAATAACTACGAGATTAATAATGCATAAACAATGACTGAGCCCATAACGGATAGATCTCGTCTATACGTGATTGTCGGGCAGTATTTGTTTTGCTTCTGACGTCATCGTACCAGTATTGTTACGATCTAGCTTTGAGTAAAGTTCAACATTTGTGCAGTGTACAAACGCGTTTAGTTAGCATACTGATTCGGGTGTCACTTTGAAAAGCTCACGGAGCATTACTAGGATACAATGTGAGACAATAAATATTCGCCAAATCAAAATTAAAAAATAGTGAACGATATCTTCTAACGTGAGTCGGAATTACAGAAAACGCAAATCAAAGGAAATTTCGCACCGAAAAGAATCCAAAAAGCCTAAAAATTGGAGCGCCGAACGAATGCGAGAGCTACAGCAGCGTCGAAAAGCAAATGAAAAAAACAGCGCAAAGCGATTGCGTAGATAGCCATCGAGCTTATATCGGAGAATGACAGTCCGAACTTGTGACTTATCTCTTCTGTAGCCAATATACTACTCCGTGTAACCACTGTACTTCAAAGACTGACAACTGAATTATACATTACAGTGAAAAACTTATGGCCGGCCGGAGTGGCCATGCGGTTCTAGGCGCTACAGTATGGAGCCGAGCGTCCGCTACGTCGCAGGTTCGAATCCTGCCTCGGGTTCTGCCCGTGAGTCGTGCACGGATAGCCAAATGTTACGGCGACCGCTCGCGATAAGCAGGAAATCCGGGCTGGAGCCCCGGTCCGGCACAAATTTTCGTTGTCTGATGGTAGTCATTATTCGCAATTGCGACTTCATCTGATGAGTCTTAGGAAGCAGTCATATCCGTTAAATACATGCAAATGTGAATATGCGTACACAGCTATTTAAAGAGTAACGACAAGGTAAAACTAACGGAAGGTAAGGCAGATGCCAGACTGAGATTCAAGGATGCTTACTCCCTCACGAAACAGGAAGCTTACAAAAGACACGTTCATTCGATGCTTGACTGCTACTCGTCATTTTGGGACCCTTACCAGACGTAATTGATAGAAGAAATAGAGACGATCGTAAGAAAAGCAGCGCACTTCGTCAGACGTTAGTTCAATAAGCACGAAGGCGTCACGGAAATGCTCGTCCAACACCAGCGGCAAATGCAATAAGAGAGGCTATGTGCACCGCGACGTAGATCACCATTAAAATTTCCAAAGGGTACGTTCCTTGAACAGTTATCCGATCTATTGTTTACTCCTACGTATATTTTGTGAACAGACCGTGATGGGAAGATTAGAGAGATTAGACACCACACGGAGGTTCACCAAAAATCATTCTAACGCGCACCATTCGGGACTGGACGAGGAAAGGAGGGACATAACAGTGCCACACCAACTACTGTTCGGCACATACCGTATGGTAGCCAGCAGAGTATAAACATAGATTCTGACGTAATATTCGGGTAGTTTCGGGCAGTACTGACCTTTCCAATAATGACATCAAAATACACTACGTACCTTTCACTTTATATTTCAAAAAATAATGTTCAGTTTATTCTATTACACTCTCCATCTTGTGGAACCAGTTTCCAAGGCAGGCGGACAGGGCACATGCACCGTCGCATACTGCACACGTTTTTCAGCCGTAGAAAATCTCAGTTCTCTCAGTCAAGTAATTACCAATCCTATGTGATACTGCCTTGTTTCCACAAGATTAGCGCTTTTCACTTTCTCATCTATGCACTGCAGCAAAAACCAACGGTCATGTTCGGATCTTGGATAGATGGTTTAAGGCACCCTAATAACTGCTGGAAGCGGACATTAAAACGAGTTTTACCTTCTTACTCATTTACAGATGACTTCTTGTTTTCCTACATTTCTGCTATCGCCGTGCAACAAGATGCCCTGAACTAGAGCAATGCTATTCGCGTAGCGCTGTTAACACTTTCAGAATGCTTGGAGATCTGCAAATACGAATGGTCGCTGGTTTGTTTTACCTCTAGGAAATGCTGAGATGGAAGATTCCAGAGGCTAACTATCCCGCGTAACTGTACTTACAAAGTTTCAGACCAATATTATACGAGAAGTACAACACAACGCCCTATGTGTCGCAGTAGTGTGTACGAAGAAGATACGATTACAGTATTACAAAGCGTACATCATCATTTAAACTATCATTCTTCCCCCGCTCCATAAACGAATGGAACGGTAGGACCCCCCCTACATGTGGTACAATGGGAAGTAGCCTTTGTCACACAAAGCACAGCGGTTTAGCACGGTTTAGATATACAGTTAGAAGTTAAGACGTAACAGCCCATCTGTTCTCATGCCAATAAAGCGGTACACCCAAAGAAAAAGACCCCTCCAAATTTCTTTGTCAAATTGGATGGACTGCTATAGTTGGCGGCAGCAGTGTACGACTGCAGCACAGTTCTGCGAGAAACGAAAGAGATTTTCGCATGCAGGAAGAGTTCTTCACACTAAAGTTTACCTTCGGACTCTTTCTCAACCATCTAAATAGAACACCGAGCACTAGAGAAAAACTATACCGCTGAAATAATGTAGTTGTTGCTATGAACTGTAAAATCCGCAGCCGCCCGGTGTGGCCGTGCGGTTCTAAGCGCTTCAGTTTGGAACCGCGTGACCGCTACGATCGCAGGTTCGAATCCCGCCTCGGGCAAGGATGTGAGTGATGTCCTTAGGTTAGTTAGGTTTAAGTAGTTCTAAGTTCTAGGGGACTGATGACCTCAGATGTTAAGTCCCATAGCGCTCAGAGCCATTTTGTAAAATCCGCTCTCTAGTAGATTGATGAAACTTGCAACAATGTAAACAGCTTATTCATGAGTAGGAAAATCCAACGATTTTCAACAAGGATATGCAGTGGGACTTTCAAGTTTAATATTGTGCTCTTTGTTGAACAGTAGCAGAATTCTTAAAAATTTTCTATCATTTACTCAATGTTCACGACAGCAGAGAGTCTGAAACGGGATTTACGCCGTATGGAGCTGTGTGCTATTACGGCTCATGAACTATATGTGACGGACCACGCACACAGAACGTTAAGACGGCAGCTGCGGCTCCGGCACATCACGTCTCCCGGGAAACAGCGCGCGGACTGCGCTGAATTATGGACAGGAAGTATTCAGCTCACACGAGCGGTGCGGCAACTGTGGAGAAAGGGGCAGACGATATGAGGCACTACTACGCTCTCTGTTCTTACGGTCGAAAAAGTTATGGTCAGAAGTAATTGCAGATGCAAAGCCGAAATACTGATGAGTGCTATTAGGCAGAAGAATTATATTCGTGTCAGAAGGACAGAAAATCTTTATTCTTCCTGCAATCGCATTCTTTGAAGGTGACAGCTCTCTCAGTGTCAGGATTTCTTGTTCTTGGCGGTCTCCTACCAGTTTCTGTATGATACTGACTTCGGGTAAAGTTAAAGTTCCATTTGTTTGAATTTATTAAATACTTACCTCAAAACTAACATTTTTAATTTCGTAACACATGTAAATTCATTTATGCCTCTTTTAGAGTTACACGTCCGATTACGTTTCACAGTGATATATTCCGAACTGATGATATATTTTCGGGTTTGACGTCGAACAACCGAATCCTTGAAATCGTCATATCACTAGAAACCAGAAAAACATATCGTAAATGTTTCACGCGGAGAAAATCTCAAACTACGTGTGTTTGTTACTGTCTATCTTTCAAGACGGTTGTATCATAAACGTCTTACCTAAGGATCAGGATGATGAATTGGATACGGAGCATATACAGTGAATTTCACAAGTCATGTTACACACTTCAGCATGTTGTAGAGGGGGTGTAATAAATTAGGTTTTACATAGGAACCCATGTCTAGAAACGTCACCCAGCGACGCTTCAGGGTGTTAAAGTTAGAGGCGCCAGCGCCTCTAAGTGTTTGTATGCACACAGTGATTCCGTTATGATGTTGCGAAATTTCTAGGATGATGGAGAAGGATAAATGTAGTAATTTGAGGTATGGGTCGCCGTACTGGAAACGAACGACATGGAAGTTATGATCGACTTCCTCTGACTGTGGAATACATATACTGGTACGATTATTTCTATGACTGTAGGGTAGTATACTTTCAGAGGTGGTAGTATGGTTCAAAACAAGCAAAAATGCCTGGTACACATGAGCTCTAAAATGCATACCTTAGGAGCTGTGAGAAGTCCAATAGACGAGATGTGTGTCACAGTAGCGAAATGAACACAAGGGCTCATAGCTCCCTGTTTACTGGACTTTTTGTCTTGTTTTGGCCCATAAAAGCACCTCTGAAATCTGACTGCCCTACAGTCTCAGAAACAATAGTACCATTATATGTATTCTGCTGTCAGATATATCAGAACGGTTTTCACCTGTTACTTTCGACTCATTTCTTACCGGTACAGGGACCTTTATCTCCAATTGATATATTTACCCTTCTCCACCAGACTAGAAAGTTTGTAACATTATCACAGAGTAACTGTATATATTCATACATATACAGGTGCCGGCGCCTACAGCTTTGAGGCTCTGTAGAGTTGGTGCATGACGGTTCCGGACATTGGTTCCTATGTCAAACATTATCTACTAAGTCCCCTTTACAACCTCTAGAAGTGTGTAAAATGAATTGTGAAACACCCTGCAGACAAGGTGGCCCGTGTCCCCCTAGATTCACGTCTATACTCCGTAAGATATCTTAACTGTGCATTGTAGAGATTACTTCTGGTTTCCATCGTTGGTTGATACCATCCAGCTTCTTTCTTTCGGTCAAATATGGCAACTACTTACGATCACGCCTGACGGTTTCTTACCTGTCCCGTATTTTCTGCCGTTCACACGAAAATCTGTTCATTTTTCACGATTATCAATTTTCTGGTCTTTTCCGAATTTTGTCGCTACTGGAGTTTCACTTGGTTGCTGGTGCCATTCTGTAGACACCAGAGACGCTTGTCTGGACTCAATTTTACTACCTTTTCGGGGTATGCAAAAGCATAACTTAGCACAGTGTTCGCCAACGTAGCTTAGTGGTCTGCTTGTCTGGCTGCCATGCAGAGGGCCCCGGTTCGATTTCGTGAACAGCCACGGATTTTTCCATAGCGGGTGGGCTGGAATGGGGTTCACTCTGCCTCGTGATGCCAAATGAGGAACTACTTGAGTGAGAAGCAGCTGTTCCAAAGTCTAGAAAGCCGACAACGGCCGGGTGAGCAGTGTCTGACGCCACGGCCCTGCACACCACTTCTGAGTGACACCACGTGGCAGAGGACGACACGACGCTCGGTAGGTCCCAATCAGCCCACAGCGCACAGCTTTGCCTTGCTTACCGCAGTATGCACCCAAGCCCTGCAACTTAATAATGAGACCATTGTTAGTCCCATTTCTCATCAACACAGTGACGCATTTCGCTTCGGGAAAGGTTTACCTGTAAACTGGTGGAATAAGTGATCTTTCCCCGAAGAACGCTACAGCTGCTGCACACGGACACTGGAACTCAATTTCCTCTCTACCAGGGGAACGCAGAGTGCAATAATATTGTCCAGCCCGTTTCTGCACGTATCTTTGTATCAGTTACTAATTTCTGTACTCCGTGTGGTGTTAACGCGTTAGTGAAGAATAAACACTCTCCGGACGTATCTGTGTACTACATAGCCACTAGTTTAAAAGACGCGCTGTGGAAGACACTGGTAAACAGTCTCTATCTGCTTCTTTCGACGTATTTGGACAGATTGGAGACTCGCCAGTTGTTTCTTCAGTTTGCAGATAAACCAGAATATGGACATGAGGTTCCTGCTTTTTTGCGTCAAGGTACACGTTCTCGATAGTTCATTTACATAGCTCTGTCCTCCTTGCATTAATTTCAGGGAAACTTCCGTAGAGGCAAACTCTCATCTGCCACAGTTACTTTTACCACAGAGTTTCAAAGCATACTAAGTTACGGTCTGAAACCAACGTGCACGATGACGACTGATTAATTTACTTAGCAGGGTTACGGGTAGAAGAATGTAACAACAGCACCGCAGAGTAAAAACCTCGTGGGCAGTAGCGCGGCTGCCGCCCCATCTAGTTTCCTGCGGGTCTTTCCCGCAGCAGCGACAGAGAAAGGAAGTGCAGCAAGAAGTCTGTACGGCTAGCGAGCGGAGCGAATGTGATCGGCAAGACCGCCGGCTGCTATGATGGATGTTTCCAGGGAATTTCGCATTCGTGACGTGCTGGAAAAACTTGACTTGGCGCCACATTGCCACGGCTGCCTTATCGAATTGTCGCCTCGACTTCAGCAGCTGATCCCTTTCTTTTCAACTGACTCTGTTTTTTTAAGTGCCCATCAGTCCTCCTCCACAGCTTGTTCGTTCGCGCCGTAAGTAGTAGAATGAATTTACTCAACGTCTCCGGGCAACCTCCCGAAGTTTCATACCATGGTATAATGTGCCAATCTACACTGAAGAGCCAAATAAACTGGTACACCGGCCGGCCGATGCGGCCGTGCGGTTCTAGGCGCTTCAGTCTGGAACCGCCTGACCGCTACGGTCGCAGGTTCGAATCCAGCCTCGGGCATGGCTGTGTGTGATGTCCTTAGGTTAGTTAGGTTTAAGTAGTTCTAAGTTCTAGGGGGCTGATGACCACAGATGCTAAGTCCCATAGTGCTCAGAGCCATTTAAGCCAAACTGGTACACCTGCCTAATATCGTGTACGGTCCACGCGAGCAAGCAGAGGTGACGTAACACGATGTGGCAGGGACTCGACTACTGTCTGAAGTAGTGCTGCAGAGAATTGACACCACGAATCCTGCAGGACTGTCCATAAATCCGTAAGAGTACGACGGGGTGGAGATCTCTTCTGAATAGCACGTTGTAAGGCATCCCAGGTATGCTCAATAATTTTCATGTCTGGGGAGTTTGGTAGCCACCGGGAGTGTTTAAACTCAGAAGAGTGATCCTGGAGCCAATCTGTAGCAATTCTGGACTGCGGTAGCGTCGCACTATTCTGCTGTAATTGCCCAAGTCCGTCGGAGTGCACAATAGACATGAATGTATGCAGGTGATCAGACAGGATGCTTACGTAAGTGACACCTGTCAGACTCGTATACAGACGTATCGGAGATCCCATATCACACCAGCTGCATCCGCCCCACACCATTACAGAGGATCCATTAGTGTGAACAGTCCCCTGCTGACATGCAGGGCCCATGGATTCATGAGGTTGTCTCCATACCCTCATACGTCCATCCGCTGGATACAACTTGAAACAAGACTCGTCTGACGAGGCAGCATGCTTCCAGTCATCAACAGTCCAATGTCGGTGTTGACGCGTCCAGGTGAGGCATAAAGCTTGTGTCGTGTAGCCATCATGGGTACGTGAGTGGGCCTCCGCCTCCGAAAGTTTCGTTGAATGGTTCGCACGCTGACACTTGTTGATTACCCAGCATTGATATCTGCAGCAATTTCCGGAAGGGCTGCACTTCTGTCACGTTGAACGATTCTCCTCAGTCGTCGTTGGTACCGTTCTTGGAGGAGCTTTTTCCGGTCGCAGCGATGTCGGAGATTTGATGTTTTGCCGCATTCCTGATATTCACGGAACATTCGTGAAATGGTCGTACGGTAAAATCCCCACTTCATGGCTACCTCGGAGATGCTGTGTCCCATCGCTCGTGCGCCGACTATAACACCACGTTTAAACTCACGTAAATCTTGATAACCTGCCATTATAGCAGCAGTAGCCGATCTAACAACTGTGCCGGACACTTTTTGGCTTATATAGGCGTTGCCGACCACAGCGCCATATTCTGCTTGTTTACATGTCTCTGTATTTGAATATGCATGCCAATAACAGTTTCTTTGGCGCTTCAGTGTGTCTGATTAAGAAACTATGTTGGACTAAACACATTCAGTTACTCGTTTAATACAAATCGTTGATGAAGGTTTCTATAGACTGAAATGAACTCGCACAGTCGTTTACGGCTTTGAAAGAATTTACTAGTTGTTATGTGAAAAGACAGAATTTAGGATATTAGGTAAATTATTTTTCAAGTAACATCCGATAGGGAAATCGTCAAGAGTATTCGAAGAATAATTTTTAAAAGCAGGAGAAAGAAGTGCTTCTGTAACACATTATTAGACTCACTGAAGAAGAAATCCGAACGTCAAAGGACAATGCGTCGTTCAATGGTGCAGCAGAATGAATTATTCTCGCCTCACTGGACTACAGGGTGACAAACAGCAGTCTAGTCGCTTTCTCCGATCGGCCCGTGTGATCTTCCACTCCCAGCCTCCTTTGCTCCCGAACAAGAAAGGGCATACCAACTCCAATAGCATTACGTCAAGTACAGCATTATGATGCTTAAAGGATTCACCAGATTGACGACAGCTTTTTTTTTTTCTTTAATATACAGGGTGTTTGAAAAAGAATGACCCGATTTCAAAACTCCATATTTATTGATAAAAACATGTTACAAATATGGATGAATAGTAAAACATTCACAAAATCTTGAAGTTTTAGCTACGCTGCTATAGATTCTCTGTGTGGCCACCAACAGCATGACAAACAACATCTAGTGACTGCTTAATTCCTTACAAACTTTACACACTGTACCTGTTTTTACAGAAATTACGGCAGCTGTTACTCTGTTCTTCACTTCTTCTGTTTTTACAGAAATTATGGCAGCTGTTACTCTGTTCTTCACTTCTTCTGTGTCACGAGGCAAAGGGGAAATGAACACACTTCCCTTCATATATCCCTACAAGAAAAAGTCTCATGGGGTCATGTCTGACGATCTTGGAGGCCAAGAATGCAAGGCATTGTCTCGGGGTCCAGTGCGCCCTTTCCAGAGTTGAGTCAGAGAGCCACTGCGTACGTTGTTGAGTCCAGTGCGGTGGAGCTTCATCCTGCTTCAAAATGAAGTCATCGGAGTCCTCCTGAAATTGTGGAGAAAGCCAATTTCGGCAGCACTTGAAAACAGCTCGACGCCGGATAGAGGGCACGGGACCCCGAGAGACACTGGCCTCCAAGGTCAGCACACATGAGCCCATGCGACTTTCTTTGTGGGGATGTGTGAAGAAAAGTGTGTTCTTCTCCCCTTTACCTCGTGACAAAGAAGAAGTGAAGAACAGAATAACAGCCGCCGCAACTTTTGTAAAAGCAGATACACTGTGTAAAGTTTATGACGAATTCAGCTATCGTCTAGATGCTATTCGTGCTGCTGCTGGTGGACACATAGAGCATTTTTAATAATATGGCTAAAACTTTTAACATTTTGTATTGTGCAATTTATCCCATGTTGGTAGTGTGTTTTATCAATAAATACGAAGTTTTAAAATTAGGTCATTTTTTTAAAATACTCTGTGTATGATATTTGTAAATTCTTGCAGTTACAATATGCTTTTGAACACTAAAACGGGTATCTTACATAAAGTACAACAATATTAAATTACGTAATATTCACGGATTTAACTCGTTTACGTCTGGACTGGGTGTCCACTTATCAGGTATCACTTCTCTTATGACAAACATTTTACGTGTGGTACGCACATGCCGACGACCTCGTATGTGTTAACTCACTTGCTTACTTGACTGGGAGGCGAGTTAGACGGGACCGAATCGTCAGGATAATCGTATGTCAGATACACTGGCTGGCCTACGTCTACTTTTTGAACGGTTTCTCACACTGCATTATAGTACAGAAAATATCGTAAAATTTAAATGAGCAGTATGGTTGGCCAGTATCGTCCTCCGGAGGGTGATAGCTTTGCCTTAGCCACTCTGCAACCCCACTCGGTCTCCACGGTTTGTTACTATAAACTAGCCCGTTGACTCCGCAGCTCGTGATAAGCGTGTAAGATCCACCGGTTACAGATGCGGAGCCCGAGTAGAAGTTGCGTGCGGCGGAGGCAGCGAGGTACGGCGGCCTTGCAGTGCGACGCGGTACGGGAGGGGCCCGGCGCGCGCCGGCAAACCGGTTCGGCTTCCAGTAGCGGTGGCCGCGAGGCGCTGCAGACAATTGGACGGCCGTAATTACGGCCGCCCGCGCCTCGGCCGCGGCTGCGGCAGCGCCTGCGACAGTACCGGGTCGCGTTATTAATGCGGGGTCACCCGGCTACCTGCCGGCTGCCGGCTTCCGCCTTAAGGCCGGTTCCCACTAGAGCGCGGCAGCGCGGCGTGCGGCAACGGCAGCGGCAAGCGTTTTCCGCGTTGACGCGGCGGCTCGCGGAATTGGCGTTCCCATCTGGAAGCGGCAGACGTTAGCGGTAGCCAATGACGGACAGCCACTGAGGTACGGGGTGGGACCCACCGAAACGCGCGGTGCGTTTGATTAACTATATCTTACACCTACATGAAGGAAAGACGAAGTTGGGTGAAGACATACCAATTTTTCATTTTCTGTACAATGTACTCTTTCACATATTTCATTATTCATGTTTTCTCATTTCACCATGAACAGATTTCATGACTACCGTTCACGATTGTTCACTATCTCCTAACACATTGAAACAATGTACGACAAAAGAAATTATTCAGATAGTTAAGCGAGACAAAAATTTAAAATGTGATACGGTAGCAGGTACACGAAACAGTAAGAACACAAAGGCGGGGGGGAAGGGATGAAAGTGGAAGCCACCTGATAGAATTTCCCACAGAGCATAATGTAATCATCGCCAGCACCTTGCTTAAGAATCACGAAAGAATAATATATATTTCGAACAGTTTTCGAAACCAGATTTTAAATTGTAAGGCATTTCCTGATGCAGACGCAAACCTGACTGAAGACTGTCAATAGCAAGAAAAGCGTTCTGAAAAAGAAAATTTGTTCATGCCGAATATAAATTCTAATGGTTGGATACTATTTTACAAAGGTATTTGTGTGGAGTGCAGCCTTGTACGTAAGTGAAACGTGGATGATGGACAGTTCTGTCAAAAAGACAATAGACGCTTTCAAAACGTGGTGATTCATAAGAATGCTGAACATTAGATACGAGGATCGTGTGACTAAAGAAGAGGTACGGAATTAAATAGAGGAGGAAGAGGAAATTATGGCACAACTTTGACAACAATAGGGGTTAGTTGACAGGACGTATTATGGGGCGTCAAAGAGTGAGGACAAAGGGGTTGGTTGATACTATTCTGATAATAATCATCTGTTGAAATACTATTCTACTATTTTATCTGTTAATGTAAGCAGTGAATTTACTCTTCCATGCACTCCTCCACAAAACATTTAAACCAAAACTGAAATCAGCTGAACACCAAATCTTTCAATCACTGTCTGACAACTACTGGATTCACTTTCAACTTTCTATAACTATCACCGGCTAGCCACACACACATACAGATATAAGGAGAACGAAAATAAACAAACATTAGTTTTCAGCATATAATTCTGCAGTTTGGCAACATGTACATAAACAAACCAGACAGGAAGGGACATGAGGTGAACACACTGTAGTTACGACGTCAAATCAGAGTTTTCAGTAAAACGTCTACTGCTAGTGACAGAAGAAAAAAGAGCGAACATGAAAATGTGCTTATGTTCCATAATCTAAGTTTTAGTTCAACCTCCAGCATGTGACCAGGTGAGGGGAAACGTATATGTCCGCCAAAAATTCGATTCACTGAAAGTAATCAGTCATTCACGTAAAAAAAGATGTGAACTGTTTTATAATCTCCAAGTATCACATATCAAAACAAAACTGAATCATTCTAGATTCCACCGAAGATGCCTTAAAGTAAAAGGCGAAACGCGTCTTGAATCAGTAAAGTACACTGGATAAAGAAAAAAGAAAGGAAATAATCAATAGCTCTACATATTTAGTAAATTACATCTTATGACATACCAGCAAATTAGTTTCGGTTTAACTTCTCATTCGACATACTATTAATGCCGTTTAAAAAAATTCATCTATCCCTTCTGAAAAACTGTAGTTACTCTCTTATCTTGGTAGATAAACAGATTTAGGATATTTATCATGCGACGAAATGCATGACTTTTCACAAGTTATCGTTTGCAAAAAAAAAAAAAAAAAAAAGCATTTCGATTTCTTGAACCGTTTACGAAATTTGCGGTTGATACAACCACATGGTTTACGACGAGCAGGACGAAGTACCGGTCGCTTCGCCGAGCAACCCGCGCGCGGTCACGGCATAGCCCGTCCGCCGACATATCAGACAATATCTCGAGAACGGTGATAGCTATCGATCTGCTCTCAGCTTTAAAAACAATTTCGATATGTTGACTAAATTTCATACGCAATAATGTATTACCTAAAATGAACTGTACGCAAAGTCCACGCAATGCCTTTTTACCTCTGCACACTCATTAAAATTTCGTGCAAAGGTTTACGTAAATGCGATACAGCAAGTAACCACGACGAATAACGAAAATAAATTCGGTCCTTTATCGAGAGAAGATATCAGGCTGTAACATGCCCAAGAATCAAATTTTTCTACCGAATAGTTTCCTTGGAATCGGATGATAAGTATTTCATAGCTGCCGCCGCGTCCGCGCCAGCGGTTCGGCGAAAGTTCGTGTGGCCCGGGAGTCCGTACCTGACGTCACGCTCAGCGCGTTCTGTGATTGGCGGCGCGCACCTGGAGCGCGGCACGCGGCAGCGGAAGCGGTTCGACATGGTCAAACCGCGACGCAGAGCCCGCCGCGCCTTGCCGCTGACGCCATTTCCATGGCAACCACGCCGCTGACGCGCCGTTTTGACGCGCGGCAGCCCTAGTGGGAACCGGCCTTTACCCCGCACGCCCGCCAGTAACGCTCCCCGCGCTGCGCTCGCCGAATCTGTGGGTCCTATAGTAGCTTTGCTCCGTTCTTTTAAATATATGGCGCACCTTAAACTACTCCGATCGCTATACAGACCCGCTCATACGGCATTTTATTCGAACGTAGTTCTGTACGTACACTCTTAGCAGATGGAGCGACGGATGGTCCCTCTTCACATTTGTTGGCTTTTATTCTCCTTCTACGACTTCTTCGTACATACTCGGAAGCCATTGGGCAGGTGGTATATCATGCCGATATCGTCGATTCTCTTTTCTACTCACTTCTTGCATTGAGCAGGTGCCGATCCCTACGCTTGATATACATCGGCGACAATTTAATGATCGCAGTCTTCTTCGAATACCAGACAGACTTTCGTGTGGCGTACATCGTGTTTCTTTCAAGGGTTCCCATTTATGTTCCCCACACATTGCTGTTATACTTCATTGTGAACTGGACAGGCCTGTACAATCCTACTACCATGTCCTTGTTATCGTGCATACTAGATAATGACTCCAAACAATGGAACAATATTCTACAACTGATGGCACTACCGTTTCCGTTTACAAAAAAAAAAAAATGGTTCAAATGGTTCTGAGCACTATGGGACTCAACTGCTGAGGTCATTAGCCCCTAGAACTTAGAACTAGTTAAACCTAACTAACCTAAGGACATCACAAACATCCATGCCCCAGGCAGGATTCGAACCTGCGACCGTAGCGGTCTTGCGGTTCCAGACTGCAGCGCCTTTAACCGCACGGCCACTTCGGCCGGCTTTCCGTTTACACATTCACTGCATTTCCCCAAGAACCCTTCCAACAATTTTAAGTGTAGCAGTCGCCTTTCTTAATACTCATTTTACGCGATCGTCCTATTTCATACCGCTTCTTAGTGATACCCCAAAATATTTATACGATGTGAGGTGCCCAAGATGATGCTAACTAATCTTGTTACGGGACACCCGGTTCTATATCTTTCTTTGCAGACATTGTCTTATACTTATCTATATTTAAATGCAGCTGCCACTCACCACACCATGTGAACATTCTATACAAATCGTTCTGATGTTCCTAATAATCGTGCGACGCCGACATTTTCGTGCGGTCAACAACACTGTCAGCGAACAATCTTATACTTCTGCCGATTACATTACACAAACAGTTTATGTATACTGAGAATACTAGAGGTTCTGCTAAGCTTCCTGGCAATACATCCGATGTTACTTTCGCATCTGTAGAAAATTTGACGTATGTATAACGTACTGGGGAACCGCGCGACCGCTACGGTAGCAGGTTCGAATCCTGCCTCGGGCATGGATGTGTGTGATGTCCTTAGGTTAGTTAGGTTTAAGTAGTTCTAAGTTCTAGGGGACTGATGACCACAGCAGTTAAGTCCCATAGTGCTCAGAGCCATTTGAACGTACTGGGTTCTGTAAGTAAAATGTCCTTCGAGCCAAGAACATATTTAAGAAAGATTTTCCACATGATCACATCTAGTTTACTAATTGCAGATACGTTGGCAATATTTTCTTATTTTTGTTGCTTCTTTTAAGTCTGTATTTTTTTCCGGATCCATGTCTATTACCAGTGGAACGTGTTAGACATCAATAATTTATTTCACTCGTCGTCTCGTGTTGCTGTATAATGCGATTCCTGAAATTTTAATTCCTCCTCCCCCCCCCCCCCTCGCCCCTTAAACTTTCCAATCCCAACCAGTGTTCTGGGTTCGTAAAAACTACCCATCAGTGGTTTTTTTCTCCCTTTGTCACAATATTTCACTTCTCACAGTGCACATTCAGTCTATTATCTCTTGATGGTCCACAATACAGTAGCAATTCTGCGTTGCATGTATTCGACAAGTCATTGATAGGTTTCCGGAGGTATGTGGCATCACATGTCTACGCACAGATCACGCTATTTCCGCAAGTTACTGGTTGGTGGTTTATTGGTGCGTTCTAGATGTATTCTGCCGGAGTGAAATCAAGCGAAATTGGTGGCCAATACAGCAGCGTGAGTTCACTATGTGCCCCTCGAACCACTGTACCGCTATTCTGGCCTTGCCAGACGGACAGATGCCATCTTCGTTGTGAAAACATCATCCATGAAGGGAATTAGGTCGTCCGCAATAACGTTCACGTAGTACTTAGCTGTCATGATGCCTTCGATTACTACGACAGGCTCCATGGAAGCCAGGCTGAATATTCCCTACAGTATAGCACTGCCCCACCAGCCTGCGTGCGAAGCGCCAGGCACCTTTGGAGCAGCAGTTCCCCTTGTTGACTTTGTATCCAGACACGCAGACTGATCTGAAATGTAGTTCATGCAACCAAGCGAAACGTTTCCATTGATCCATGTCCCAGTATCGATGATCCCATGTCCACTGCCATCGTGACTGAGGATGTCGTTGCTACTGCGGAGCACTGTTTCCAACAACGTGCTCTGAACGGTGCGCTCCGAAGCACTTGTGCTGCAACAGCATTGTACGCCGAGGTCATATATGGGACAGACAGCAGCCTAGCCTGCTTTAACAAGGCGGACAAGCCTTCCAGCCTCCACTTGCTGCGATGAGGCATGGACATCTAACTTCATGTAACAGACCAAGACCTTCAGTCGTTTTCCACAGATCCTCCAAGTCAATAGCAAGCCAACAGCCGGCCAACTTCGCTGTTTCCGATGTTCGTTTCCGGGCTCCGGAACATAACAGCCTGCCACTTGTTGAAGTCATTTATGTCAGTGCATTAGCCCATTTACAGCTCATACTATCATCGCTGACATACTTTCCTCACGGCGTCACCTGCTCACAACTTCAGTAGGCGGCATTCAGTCTAGCAGAGTGCAGTGGTCATAATGTTTTGACTCATCAATGTATATGTATCTGATCTGTTAATCCTCAGTTGGCATTAATACTACATTAATGATTTTTAGGTTACTATCGTCTGTAGGTAGCTGAATAAAGTCGCTTGAACAAGAAACTATGTTCTAGAAGGCGAACTTTAAAAACCTAAATATATCAGAAATAATTTGCGAAAGCAACAGTTGGCGGTTTCAGACTTATATCCTAAATGCACATTTTTTTCCAGGTGAAAAGAAAATTCTTCCTAAACGATATCCGTTTAAACGCATTTGTTGTCGAAAGAGGAGGGAAGGTGAAGGTGGGAATATTTTGTTGACAGAGTCTACCTTATCTGTTCAGGTGTATATCAAGTAACAAACATCGGCCAGTGAACTGATGCCACCATCAGCGGCAATTTTATTGGGTCGGTATGACAAATTCGTACCACCTCGAATTCCGTAAGTAAAAATTTGGAAATTTGTGGTAAGGTCTTATGGGACCAAACTACTTAGGTCATCGGTCCCTAAGCCTACACACTACGTAATCCAACGTAAATTAACTTACGCTATGGACAACACACACACACACACACACACACACACACACACACACACACACACACACACACACCCATGTCCGAGGGAGGACTCGAACCACCGACGGGGGGGAGCCGCACGGACCGTGACAAGGCGCCTCAGACCACGCGGCTACCCCGCGCGACCGAATTCCATTAGTCGTGTAACACACACATACACACTTCGTTTTCAAAAAACATTTGTTAATGTGGCTGGATAAATGATTGTTCTAGATGAAGTACGAAAACAAGAGCAGAAAGGAAATGCATATTAACGAATACTGTGCTGTAAATGCTAGCAACACGATCACATCATGCCTTAGCCGTGCCTTGCTCCTTGCACGGGCTTGGCTAGCGTGTGCACAGCATGTTGCCTAAGGAGCAGGCGACTCCAGTTAAACAGACAGTGGTGGCACTTCTCGAGCATGACGTCTTCAACGTTTGCTATCGTACTCCAACACGCAGGCGTAGCACGTAATGTAACGGCCAGAATGCATCTAACAACACAAATATACACTGTGTAGGCGTCTCGGAAATAATATACGTATAAAATTGTTACACATCGCTCACTATGTATAAATCTTGTAATGGAATAGCGTTTAATGTCTATGTATAATGGTTGTCCACTCCCTTAGAACTAGCGATCGACAAACGCACAGGAAAGTGCTTGATATAAAAAAACCATGAAGTGCACCTGTTGGTCAACTAATACGTTGTACTTCACACCTAATAATACTTCAGAGCAGAAATGAAAAAATAACTTCAACTGGAGTGAGACGATGCTGCAAGAAGCAGTAAAATAACTCGTAACTAGTAGGAGAAACACGTATTTATCTGGTCAGAGCGTACGAAATTAAGTCGCTGAAGGCCTGTAACTCCCAATGCAAACACATGGAATCATGTCATCGAATATTTTAACATTTACTGTACCCTGTCCAGAAAACAAACGTCATCCTGACAACAGATGACTGGTTATATTGGCCAATGGCAATGACGTGGCGTGGGAAATAGCATAGGTATCCTTTTATCGCAAATAAAGGTCTTTCGGTTAGAAACTGCGGATTCACGAGGTGGCTTCTTTTTTTCCCCCGATCGGTTGCGAGCAGTGAGTTCCTGCAACACTGCCATACTTTGCTGTCATGCATGACATTTACGTTATGTGGGCTGCATGAAATCAGGCGGAAAACCTCAGCAAAGGGCAGCACGCACTTCATACTTGGCGAAAGACTATTTTTCTAGGCGTCTTTATTTGTTCGCAATGCACTCAGATCTGAAAAGTGCTGCGTGACGCAATCGACGGACATATTAGAGACGCTGCGCAACACATTTCCGCAAAGCTCCATCGGATTTTCAATGTGCTTTTAATTTTGCGACCGACTAGAAGTTGAATAAAAAAAATGGTCCTCGTAATTTCCATTATTTCCTGAGAAAATCTATTACAAGTTACCCTGCTAACTGTTACAAATCAAAGTCAAGGAAAATATGCCCATATGAAATACGAGCAATGAGTCTATTACGTCGAAATGTTTTCCATACGTTTCTGATCACATCAGAAATTTTGGTTACAAAGCAAGGTCACTTGTATCTATTGAAAGCTGTGCCTCCTGGCCGTGTTTTCTATGAAAACCCTGACGCTGAGAAGCACTGTTCCCTTTTTCCTAGCCATTCCACTCGTGACTGGCGTCACACGAGACTTTGTAGCCCGGCTCCGCTGCCAGGCGATTTCCCGGGCTCCTGCCTTGCTATGCACAACGCTACTATTTCTGACGCAACGGCAGGGAGTTCCCACAACGCCACGGCACCAGGTCAGAGGCAATTACTCTCCTCGTCGCGGTATTTTCCAGAGTATTCACCGTGCATAACACTCAGGAAACGATGACATTAACTCTAGTCAGATTATACGAATTCTCTGTGGTTTCAAATTCAGTATCGTTACGCTGAAAAAGTCACATCTCGCCCCAGTGTGGCATACGGCAGCAGATACAAAGACGTATCATACAGTTTGTATTACCAACCAAAACGTAAAGTATGACATAAATAAGGATAGAAATTCATGACGATTTTCTTGGGATCAAGTACAGAACAGAGGCCTCTATAAACCCTTCTCTCCCAATATCTATTTTAGATCTTTGACATGAGATGTTCAGTAGAGGTTGACTGTGTGTAGTTCGACCATTACTGTTGGGTCAGCCTGGGACAGGATGAGTCTGGTAGTGCTGGGCCATTAGGAAGACAATTCGTGTGGTTGACAGACGAGGCATTGCTAGAGTTGCCAAAGAAACTGCCGTTTGGACATGAGGACACAGATGTGGATTATACACGACGGGCCACCAACTGATTGCCTTCACAGTCTGAGATGATTTTTAGGTAATGTTCACCATCACATAGGATCGGCTGCGAGGGGTCTGCGACATAACCACCCTGCTCACCAACATCGACCCACTCAATTATTTTTTTCATTTTTTGAGATGACGTACGAGTGCGATTTATGTCGCCCCATGAAACTATGTGGACGAACTACGAGAGTATTAATAGAACGATGTGAACGAAGTGCCGTTACGAAGCTTATATTGAAGCTAGCGAAAGGCACAGGTAGAGGACCAAGCTATTCACTTGAAACTTAGGATGGCAGAACGGGGATTTCATCTCGCTCTCTTCAAAATGAGACGAGCAACACATTAACTGCTCCACCTATCTTTCGACTCGGATTATTTGCTACATTCCATTCTGGATTTTGTGTTCACCGTGACAATACTAATGTTAAATTATTTGGAACTCAAACAAATACGAACTTACGTACATTCTGCAGAATTCTACCTTACCTGATACACAATGTCTTGTATTTCTCTCCTTTCCCATACAAGTTACGGTGCTGTTACGCAATCATTAGCGGTAAAATGTACAAAACAAAATGGTCGGTGTGACAACGTGAAAATCACCACCACAACAACAAAAATAAGTTTAATCATATTCATCGATATAATCGTACAAACTTTGCAAGCCACTATATAGTACGTGGCGAAGGTACCTTGTACCGCTAGTAATCATTACCTTCGCTGTTCCACTCGAAAATGCAGACGGAAAAACCACTGTCTATACGCCTCTGCACGAGCTCTAATCTCTTTGATCTTCATCTTCGTGGTCTCTATACGCGAGGTATGTTGGCGGCTGTAGGATCGTTCTGCAGTCAGCTTCAAGTGCAGGTTCTCTAAATTTTTTCGATAGTGTTCCTCGAAACGAACGCCGGCTTCCATCTAGAGATACCCATTAGAGTTTCTGAAGCATCTCCGTAATATTTGAGTGTTGTTCGAACCGACTGGTAACAAATGTAGCAGCCCGCCTCTGCATTGCTTGGATGTCTTCCTTTAATCCGGTCTGGTGAAGATCCCATACACTCGAGCAGTACTCAACTATATGCCGCACTAACATCCTACATGTGGTCTCCTTTCGAGATAAACCACAACTCTGTAAAATTCTCCCAATACACCGAAGTCGCCATCCGCCTTTCCTACTACAATCCTTACATGCTCGTACCACTTACTATCGGTTTGGGACGTTACACTCACATATTTAAGAGACTTGACTGTGTCATGCAGGACTGTACTAATGCTGTATCCGAAGATTACGGCTTTGATTTTCTTGCCCATCCGCATTAAATTACATTTTTCTTTAAATCGTCCTACAGCCACTCAACGACGACATCTTCTCGTACAGCACAGCATTATCAGCGAACTGCTGCAACTTGTTGCCCCCCCTCCCCTTATCCGCCAGATCATTTATGTGTACAGAAAATAACAGTGGTCCTCTATCACTTCCCTGAAGCATTCCCGGCGGTACCCTCTTGTCTCTGATGAACATTCGCCGTCGGGGACAACATACTGAACTGTTAGTTAAGAAGTCTTCGAGCCAGTCACTTATCTTACAAGCGCTCTCTCGCATTCACTAATTTTACGCGGCCAAACACGACTAGCATGTAGCTCAACTAACAAGATGGGGCACATTTTTGCGCTATAAGTTGAACAAAGCTTGGAATAAAGGAGAAAAATAATAAAAGCTCAAATATTGCCTGTAAAAATTAAAAATACAATAGGAGTTCGTTAAGTAACAATACCGAAGTAGAAAAGTAGACCAAACACCAGGAGTGTAATTCTAAAAATACAGGGTGAACATTAATAAAATTCAACTGTAGGGACGGATTGTAACTGGAAATGCAGAAAAGGTCCTACAGACGTGTGTCTGGAAATGCATCGTTCCCAGGGCTGATGGCGCTGACGAATGATAGTTCCTCTGACCATGTGCTGCGCGTTCCTTGTGTGCTGCAGGTGACAGGGATAGTAGCGGTTGTCGTGCATGATACACGTAATCGTACTTCGGCTTACACCATGTGGGCGGCCACTTTTCTGGAGCTTGTACTAGGGCTCGTCTCAATATCCGTACAACCCGGTTCTACAAATCTGGTGTAAGTACATTCCGCCGCCGCCGCCGCCTCCCTGCACGTTCGTCTCTCGGAAAGGATTTATGAGCACACAAATGCGCAATAAGGACTTGAAATATTGTGTGATTTGTTATGATTCTGTGAGGGTACTTGTTTTCGTATAGACGTGTTGCCTCTCGACCATTTCCATCTGCTTGGCTGTATTCAAAACACCATCTCGGCTTGTTCCCGACATGAATACGAAATCATCCTGCTGCTTACAGTAAGCGATGTCAATCACACAGCCTGCAACAAACAAAGAACGCCCGGCACGTGGTCAGAGCTGCTGTCACTCGTCAGCGCCATCTACAGTGCTAACGTTGCATTTCCGGACATAAATTCACAAGACCTTTTTTCCTCCATTTCCAGTTAGGAATCGTCCCTGCTGTTTGCCGAGTTTACTTAATGTTCACCCTGTACATTAAAATACAGGCAAATAGCTAACATTCGTACACACAGTACTGAAACATGGAGAGTTGAGAGTAATCCCGACACGGGCGCCAGAGCAGAGGGAATGCGGCCACGGAGTGACCTGCAGCCTCCCGCTGCTCTGCCCGCGCACTGCTGCGGCATCGGCATCGGCGTCCCCGGCTCGGCGGAGATCTCGCGGCCGATCGGGCCCTTTGCGGCGCTCTGAAGATTCAATTGTGCCCGTCACGCTTTCATTGCGGCGCGGCGCGAGGCGCGGCATATCGATTTCACGGCGGTAATGGGGCGGCGTTTTCCCACAGCCAGAGCCAGAGCACAGGGCGCGCGGCCGTGTCATTGGACGACGCCCTGGGCGGAGCGCCGGCTAACCTGCGGAACCGAAGCGCGCCCGCAGACGCTCACGAACGCGGAAGGGCACTCGCTGGGAACATCCCGCGCTGCACGCACCCGCCGTCTCCCTGCACTGCCCGCATTCGTCTCCCCTTTCCTTTTACAGAGTGCAGGAATGCAGGCTTCCTATTCTGCGGTACGCAGGAGTGAGCTGAGTTACAGGTATGGTTCTGTTCTCTATTATCATCAGTTCCAACACAGGCGCCCGTACCCGGGATCCCGTAGTATCGACACAAGTTAATCGCAAAAAATGGTTCAAATGGCTCTGAGCACTATGGGACTTAACAGCTGTGGTCATCAGTCCCCTAGAACTTAGAACTACTTAAACCTAACTAACCTAAGGACATCACACACATCCATGCCCGAGGCAGGATTCGAACCTGCGACCGTAGCAGTCGCGCGGTTCCTGACTGCGCGCCTAGAACCGCGAGACCAGTTAATCGCAAAGGACCTAACAGGTGATAATGAATTTACTTTCTGAAATACGATGTGTATTCAAAGTTGTATTTATCCTCTTGTAAAAAATAAATTAATTAATTTTTCGATTGTTTGCAAGTACACAGTTCGGTCACATCAACGTGACCACCGCCTACGTTCCACGTCCGTGTGCATTAACCACTCAAGACGACAAATGGCAGCGTTAACAGTGGAGGGTCAGAAACAGTCTCGAAAGCTTCTACGACGGAAGAGGAAGCATTATGGTCTGTGGAATGTTTTTGTGGCATTCCCAGGGTGATATCGGTATTCTAAAGGGCACAATGGATCAAAACAAGTATGCCTCTATCGTTGGTGACCATGTCCACCCCTACATGCACTTTGTTTTTCCTCGGCACGACGGCACCTACCAGCAGGGCAATGCAACACACCTAGCAGTGCACGTGCGTGGTTCGAAGAGCACCGGAATGAGTTTACCGTACTCCGATGGCCATTCAACACCCCGGATTTAAACCCAATTGAAAGTACGTGGGACCACCTCGATCGTGCTGTTTTCGCCATGAATCCTCAAATCTAGAAACTTAGCGCAGCTGGCCACAGCACTGGAATCGGCATAACTCCACATTCCTATCGGAACCTTCCAAACCTCGTTCACCCTGTTCCTGCAAGTCCCACGCGGCAGAAGGTCTTATTCAAGCTAATGGCAGGTGGTGAAAATGTGACCGGACAATGTATATGTCCGTACGGCTGGTACATATTCCCGCGCCAGAGCCTAGAAGCCCTGTAGTGAAGAAGAGTATCGCAAGGTAAATCTTTTTCTGTATTTGAAGGGCAACAACGCTGCAACAGTCCATTCCGAGTCGCTGGAGGCGTACAGCAATAATGCAAAATAATATGACACGCTTGTTAGGCGGCGCAAATGGTTCCACGTTGGTCAAATACACGGAGTAGATAGAAATATAGAAACAAGACAAACACAACACATTACCATGCGTAATACGGTGTAGGTTAACTGTTGGAATGCAAAATAATTTCCAGTAGTCTCGAAATGGATAAATATAGGTCCTGTATAGTTATCAAGGGAATCTTTTACCATTCTTCTAGCAAAATAGGTAACAATGATAGACCAAATCTCAATAATACTAAGATCTAGTGACTGGGATGGTGAGAAGTTCATTCTCGCGCTCACAAAACGAGTCCTGGACGATGCGAGCTGGGTCAACAGGAGGCCCGGTCCTCTTGGAATAAGGACGACGGTTCAATCCCGCGTCCGGCCATCCTGATTTAGATTTTCCGTGATTTCCCTAAATCGCTCCATGCAAATGCCGGGATGGTTCCTCTGAAAGGGCACGGCCGGCTTCCTTCCCCGTCCTTCTCTAATTCGATGAGACCGATGACCTCAATGTTTGGTCTCTTCCTCCAAACAACCGAACCCTCTTGGAATACACGTCACCACCGAGGAACAAACATTGTACCACGGGAAGAACCAGATCGGCCCAAATGGGCACATAATCCTTGGCGGTAATGTGATCTTGCAGAGTAACCATGGAGCACATGGAATACCACTGCATGCGTGCCCAAATCATCACCGAACCCCCGAAATGTTTCACGCTTGGAACGTAAACTCGGCCAGAAGTTCGAAACTCTGAAACAATACTCATCCGACCAAATGACTTTCCTCCACTGCTCCATAGTCCACATTTTATGGCTTCGATACCGCGTTTTTCTGTTACTGGCATTTGCATCAATGACGTGCAATATTGGAATTCCAACTCGCTCTGCATTTCCCAGGTTATGGAGCTCCCTTCGTGTTGTTTTGCAGCTGACACAAAAATCAAATGGCTCCGACCACTATGGGACTTAACTTCTGAGGTCATCAATCCCCTAGAACTTAGAACTACTTAAACCTAACCAACCTAAGGACATCACACACATCCATGCCCGAGGCAGGATTCTAACCTGCGATCGTAGCGGTAGCGCGGTTCCAGACTGTAGCGCCTAGAACCGCTCGGCCACTCCGGCCGGCGCAGCTGACACAGTTCACGAGTGCGCGCTCTCTGACGACAGCTGATCAGGCAACGTCATACGCGAACCGCGTCTAGCCCGCAGCTAAACGCCAATAAGCGGAAATCTCTGTTCAAAACCTTGAGCCTTCTTTGTTTTCCCATTGTATTTTCCGAAGGGATACCGACTATTGAAGTAGTAACATTTAACTGTGTGACGTGTCCCAGGACACTGCGATATAACCAAGGATAGACGGAGTTTTAAGCAACTAGCTGGGCCCAATGAGGCCAGCGCCACGGAGTTACAGAGACGGTGAGTTTAGTCGCAAGATGTTGAGAGGAAAAAGACGGCGAATTTGGTTGCAAAGTTAGTAGCAAGATGTTGAGAGGATAAAGAAGGCGAATTTGGTCGCACAGTAAAGGTTGTTTTTTATGTGAGAGATGTAGAGTTTGAGGAAGAAGTATGAAGCAGCTACCTTGGAGTCGCAGAATTGTCATTTACACAGTTAAGTAGGCGACAACGTCGTGTCAACGATGCGCCATGCACTATACCTTCATAAAGGGAAAGTCCTTCAGAAATTACGCTCAACTTAGTCTTTTCTAATCCAATTCCTTATACTCTCTCTGTCCACTATGGACATCGTCGTGTTTTGTTTCTCTCCTTTCGTTAGCAACAGCGTTGACATCCTACGACACAATCTATGTCCCACCTGCACCAAACTGGTGTCACTTTTCTTTGTCACTCTCACTTTATGGTGTTTTGCAAATATATTGATGCATGAGAAACTTCCTCTCACAATGTGAATGTTATTGCATTTGGATGGTTAGCTCAAAGAGGCATTTAACCTTGTTTGTTTAGTGATATGGAATATGCAGTAAATTTAATGTGATATTTGAGTGCTTCGTTTTTATATTTTCATGTTTTTATAACAATTATGTCTGGACTAAAATGGATTTCATAGAACCTGTATTACGGGGTTGTGACGTATCTGTCACTTATGAACCAATTTACTATGGCATAATGTAATTTTTAACAGAACCCACTGTAACAAATCATCTAGCTTGATGTCACGAGTAATCCCGCTTCTATTTTGTTGGTCATCGGTGAATAAACTATATCAATTACGCATATCTATTCCCCTTTATTCAGTAATGCTATACCCCTTTTTGTGCCATTAATATTCGTCACTTTGAAGCACATAAATACGCTCATCTGGCGCAGGAGCCCAAGAACATGTGGAGAGAGCGTAAAATACAGACAGCGCAGTGAACAGCGTCGGTAAGCTTCATTGCTCTCACTCGCTCTTACACCTGACGCTTGCTTCTTGCACGTAGCCGCCTCAACTTCGCTCCTCAGCTGCCGCGTGCTGCTCTGACGCGGCGCTGCCTTTGGAAGTTATCTGCCGCGCGCCTTTCTGACTTAGCGCGAGATTCGGCCTTGCAGTCAGCTGCCACTCTGACGTAGGCTCCACGCAGATCTTCCGCAAACGGTTCCTGTTGGAACACCACATAACCTTTTATGCCTCTACGGCTTATTCACTTAGTATTCGCGCCACTTATGTTTTTTATACCTGGCAGCTTTTTCGTGATTGCCTGCTTTATCTAAGAAATCAAATAATCACCTCCTATCGTCAATTGATGACTTGCTAAAACATTGGAAAAGGACAAATTTTTTACGTTCGCCTGTTGGCACACTTAAATGAATGGCAAAAAAAGAGAGAAAACAATAACCCTATCAGGCATGTACCCTCCCTTAGTTTTAAGAGTGCAATTCTAATATCACCTAATGTGGAAAAACTAATGTAGTGTAGTGAAGTGTTCCCTTAGTGATAACTCCCTTTTCAACTGTGTTTTGAAACATGTGGACCTCTCCTCATACCCTCCCTGCGCAGAGTTCCAGTGCACAGACCTGGCCACGGCCACCCCCCTTCCCGCCGGCAGCCTGCGCGCTGCCCGCTGAGGACAACACACCACGCCGCCTCGCGCCAGGCGCCCCCGCAGTGATTCACCAGTGGTGATATGTTTATATTTTCAACTTATTCAAACAAAAACAAAAAAAAGACATTTTTATCTCATCTTAGCAACAAGAACACTTAGCATGTTTACCTAATTCACACTGTTATGTTTTGTTCTAATTTTGTTTTGATATTCTATGATATTTTATGATGTTCTGATGTTTTACGATGTTTTGATGTTTTATGATGATTCTTGTATACACACAATATTGTTGACATGTGTAAGTCCCCTTGCGACCCTTAGGAGGTCTTTAGAGTCTCTATATCCTCCCGTAGGTTAAGACCCCTGCCGTCTTCCGTGAGGGCCATTCTTAATCAAGTGATGTTTACTTTGGTTTTCAAGCTAAATCTGTTTACATTTAAATGCTAATTACATTGAGCGAATTCACATACGTTCTCCGCTCCCACGGAAGGGGGAGGAATGTAAAGGATGAGCTAGACAGTAGGAGCTTTTACTTTATTGTATGAGCCTCCAACCGGTAACTTCATTTTTCCATTGCGGTCAAGCCACGGCCGGCAGTGTTAGCTGCCTGTAGATTCTTTCGTCCCACGGTCTACTAACAGGAAGTCAGCACCGAGGAAGGGCACCTTGATCACGCGCCTCTCTCATGTGCTTACGAGGTAACGCCACCCCAGGCGTCGCTTAGCAAGCAACGCTCTGGGAAGTTCCATGCCGCCCGCACGGTTTGCTCGGTCCTGAACAATCAGGGCGGAGGAAGCCGCGTGGTGCGTCGAACATACCCGGCCGCCCGTCGCCGGGCTCGCTCTCTTGTATTCTTGCTCACCCGCGAGTCGGATGCGCGCCCTGTAGCATTGAACATCTCCCGCTTCTCCCGGTGCTGCGGCACTGTGGACTTAGTTTTGGCAGACAACCACTTTCGGTAGCTTCGCGAACAATGTTCGCCAAATTGTAAGCTCTGGCTCACCCTCACCTCCCTAGGCCTATGTAGCCCCGTTCAACATGCTTTAGCCAATAAATGGCCTCTCTCTAAAAATTACCCTATTATTCCACAACGCCCACCGCCTGCCCATACCCGCCATCCCGTACAGGACTGACGCCATCGTCAAGTTTGATTGTCTCAGCTTGATTTTTTCGGGTGATAATTAAAACTTTATGACTAATCCTCGTATGTTTCAGTGCAACGTGAGTACGGGAGCATAGCCCGCACACAAGTTCTGGGAGCTGGTGTGAGATAATCGATTAGACGATAACTGTTCTGTGACTAGAGCCGACTTCTATCAATCAGTTGGGAATGTGACGGATAATCAATCAAGGCCGTTTAAATCGATTACACAACGACAAATACATAAATATGTGTTCATTTCTGCAGAAAGCTTACACATATCCTTGCGTTCAAAAAGGTCAAAACGCTTTTACGTAAATCAGTAAGCGCTGTGCTGGATGAAAGAAGGTATGCAGTATGGCAAAACTATGCCCAAGAAGCGTCGGACGTCGCAGAATTTTTCTTGATAACGGTGGCGTCTTACTGTCGCACACGTTTCACTCCGCTGTGGTGCATAACTGCAGCCGGAACTCATATGGGAATTTGAGGGGAACTAACCACCTCCGATAGGACCTTGCCTAGTCGGCGGTGCGGGTCTCCCGCATCGTCCCCTACGCTCCTCTGAGTATGGGACATCATCATCATCATCATCATCATCATCATCATCATCAATAGCACGCAGTAAAATGAATAAAGTTAAATAATAACTGAATTTACTCGTTCTACGAGTGTATCCTCTATTAAACTCGGTTGTTCACTTCTGGATATGTCTCAGAGTATGGTTACGATGATGCAAGTAGGCGTAGGCTACTCACAGCGTACGTGTACCTTAATAGTTTACAAATTATATACCCGAGGTGGATATGAAGGTACAAGCCAGCACTCGTTTAATCAGGTGACGAAAACCATCTACAAAACAAACTGAAGTTGTTCAAAGAGTTACGGCCAACGGTAGATAATCTTTTTTCGGATCATCTCCGTCCCTTAATTAAAAATTAGCGCCTCTTAAGTTGATACCACGAACTAAGTCCTTACCTACTAAAATAGTTATTTCAAGTGAATTTACTGAAAATAAGAGAGAGTAAAAATGAAAGTGCACAAATTCGAGAAGGGTGTGAAGCAGAATGGCAGGTTGTCGCGACTGTAGCTTAATTTATACACTGAAGCGAAATTATACTTCAACACAGGAACAAAAATGGAAGACGAACTGGTACAATTTCTAAGGTAAGTAGGTGGAGTAGCTGTTTTTGTCTAAAGGAAAAGAGAACTGTTCGAAGCAACAGTGACACAACCTAATGCGGAATTTGGGTTCAAAATAAACAAATCGAAGATGTAAATTAAATAGATACTGTCCACAGGAGACTGGCGATCTGTGAAACTTCAAAACTAAGGGATAAATAAGCAGATTGTCTCAGACCAAGAAATTATAAAAAACTGAGGTGAATTTGAAAAACCCAGGTATTTAGGAGTGCCTCGAGCAAAGTTGGATGCGGAAGTGAAACGAGAACCATGAATGAACGGAAAATGAAGGAGTTACAGTGTTACAGAAATGTGGTATTATGGTATGATACTGAAAGCATACAGATCAAACACGGAACGAAGAGAGAATAACTCTATTTAAAGACACGAAAGATGAGAAGATTATTGGAACGCCTGTTATGGATGGCATCGAGGAACAGATAACTTCGCACTGGGAGGGAACAGAAGAAGAAGAAACCGTGAAAGGTACAGGCAAGTTCTTATGTGTAAAACATATTATCGCAGATGTTTACTATAGCAGACAATTCGGATACGAAAGTATTGGGTAAAACTGAAAGCGATGGAGGACGCCTTCACGGTAGCTGAGAGACTGATTACTCGATTTGCTGCAGCGGAAAGTCTGTGGCGCGGAGGAGCTATCCTTTTACAGCCACAGCTACTTGGCTGCGAACAGTGAAGAAACTGAACGCGGCGAGGGCGCCTGTGGAACAGCACGAGGGCAGAGACAGCAGTACAAATGATCGGTTTAGCACTACTAAGTAAGGAGCAACGCTGCACCTGACGTCTGCGGTTGTCGTGGACTTTCCGACCGTGAACTTTGCGACTCGTGCCGTCAATATGCTGTTGTCTCCGATCACAAATACACTGATGGAAAAAATCTGCAACACCAAGCAATAAATCATATACAGTAATGAAATTTCGGAAATACATCTCCTAGAATGTTGTTCATCAACGGAAGCTCGAAAGGTCGAATCGCGACTAGCGTACAAATTTGTAAATAAGGCGCGTGGGATAACAACGAGTGTTTCCTGCAGCCATACGATTCGCACCTCAGACAATAACTCCAAGTGTAGATCCATTATGTCCAGCACGCAGACAGGTTGGTTGAAGCCTCTCAATTGGGCTCCTCCTAAATAGCACACGGCAATTACTGCCACCGGGAGAGAACCTGCTTTCATCACAACAGACATCCAACAAGCTCTCCAACGAGCTCTCGCTTGACACTACTGAAGTCGCAAACGGCGGTTGTTTCAGATCAGCAGAATGCACGCTACAGATTGTCTGGCTCGGAGCTGTCCTTGAAGTAACCAATTTGTAACAGTTCATTGTGTCACTGTGGTGCCAGATGCTGGTGAAATTACTGCTGCAGATGCAGTACGGTGCACCAGAGCCGTACGCCAACGCGACGGTCCTCCCTCTCGTTAGTGTCTTGTGGCCGTCCGGAGCCCGGTCTTCTTGCGACCGTACATTCTCGTGACCACCAGTGAAAGGAATCATGTACAGTGGCTACATTCCTGCAAAGTCTTTCTCCAATATAGCAGAAGGAACATCCAGCTTCTCGTGGCCTTATTACGACCTGCTTCACACTGAGTGATGTGTTGAAAATGGCGGCTTTGTCGCCTTAAAGGCGTTCTTGACTAACATCAATTCACCACGCCCAGTCTCAAAGGTGATTTACGCTCACGCCCGTTGCAGCGTGAATTTAAAGCAAACACGGTTCGCATCCTGGTAGTGGAACTACTGCCGCCACTTTTATGCGATTTTTTTTCCGAGAGTGTATGTTAGGCGCGGCTTTTCCGACTGTCAAAGAAGGCCACAACAGTGCGGGAGGGTCTGGTAGAAGACACAACGGAAACTGGAGGGTGTTAGCCGTGGATTTTGCGACCGTTATGTAATAAGAACATCCCCTTAAATTTTATGTAAGTTCACATAGCACACATGTATGCTTAATTTTTTTAAATTTTAGTCCGATTAAAAATTAAAAGATTAAACTATTGCGAATGAAACGAAGAGCAATGATATTTGCATAATTTGTGGACACGAATATCAGGCTGTTCACTTCCTAACACACCGAGTCGACAAAGTCATGGGATAGCGATATGCTCTACACAAATGGCACTAGTATCGCGTAGGAATGGCAGAGAAGGACAGTGCACTGGCGGAGCTTTAATCTGGACTCAGGTGAGCCACGTGGAAATGTTTGCGATGTGATTACGGCAGCACGGCGGGAATATACAAATTTTGATCGTGCGACCGTAGTTGGAATTAGATGCATGAGACATTCCATTTCTGAAATCGGTAGGGAATTCAATTTCCCACGACCCACAGTGTCAAGAGTTGCCGGGAATACCAAATTTCGGACATTACCTCTCACCACGGACAACGTAGTGGCCGATGGCTTGCACTTAACGACCGAGAACAGCGGCGTTCGCGTAGATGTGTCAGTGCTAATAGACAAGCAACACTTCTTGAAACAACTGTAGAAATGAATGTTGGACATATGACGATCGTATGCATTAGGACAGTTCGGCGAAATGTTGCGTTAATGGCCTATGGCAGCAGACGACCAACGCGAGTGCCTTTGCTAACAGCACGACATTGTCTACAGCGACTCTCCTGGGCTCGTGACCGTATCGGTTGGACCCTAGGCTACTGGACTACCATGGCCTCGTCAGATTAGTCCCGATTTCAGCTGCTAAGAGCTGACGGTAGGGTTTGAATGTAGTGCAGACTTCATGAAGCCATGGACCCAAATTATCAGCAAGGTACTGTGGCTCCATATTGGTGTGAACTGTGTTTATATACAATGGGCCGGGTCCTCTGGATGTTCTGCTACTTGGAGACCATTTGCAGCCATTCACGGAGTTTATGTTCCCAATCAACGAAGGAATGACAATGCGTCACGTCGTCATTTTGAAGAACATTCTGGACAATTCGAAACGATGGTTTGGCCAACGGACCGCCCGATATCAATCGCATCGAACATTTATTGAACATAATCGAGAGGTCAGTTCGTGCACAAATTCCTGCACCGGCAAAGTTTTCGCAATTGTGGACGGCTTTAGAAGCAGCACGGCTAAATATTTGTGCAGAAGACTTCCAACGACTTGTTAAGTCCATGCCACGTCAAGTTGCCGCACAACGCCGGTGAAAAGGAGGTCCGACACGATACTGGGAGGTGTCCGAGGACATTTGTCACCTCAGCGTATGTCAGGATTTCAGATGGTGTGATTAGGAAGGAACATAAAGAGTACAGCTTGAATTGCTGTTCGTGAATATTGAGCTAGTTGGGTGGCCTCGGCACGGCACCTGCGGCACCCACAAAACGGTCGGAAACGCCAAGGTGGCCGTCGCGGTCGCAGGCCGGGGCGGGCGGGCAGACGGCGGCCCGCGGTCGCGCTCGTTTGCACGCGGCGTGACCCGGTTCGTCCCCTGGGCCCGCCAACGGGTGCGCGCACAATTGCCGCTGATGAGCATTTCCGGCGCGGCTCTTCTCCGCTCTCCACCTACGGCCGCGGCCTGGCCGGCCCGACGCAATTACACGGCGGCCGCCGCACAGCGCCGCATCCGGCGGGGGCCACGCCGGGGGCGCAGGCGCACGCGTAAACGCTGCCGCTGCGAGTGGCCGCAGGTGCCGCTCGGCCTAACACTTTCCGGAGAAGGACGAATGCTACGTCTTACTCTGCAAACAGTTCCCTGATTCGCCTAAGACATGTAGCAGCTACGAATCCCATACTCTAATTCTTCTTCTTCCACTCTTTACGACACAAACACAGGAGCGTTACACAACGCCGTAACCGGTTTCGACGAGAAATTTGTCATGTTCAGACCGTCCGGCAATAGTCATAAAGAAACAAGAGGCGATGAATTAGTGCAGAATGCATAAATTTACTTATTTTTTGTACTTTATTACGTACCTTTAGTATGGTTAATTATTACTCCTGTCCATCATCATGTGTCTATGAACCACTTCCCAGAAAGTTTACATCCCTCTTCCCGACTTTCTAAATGTTAAAAATTAAAAACTGTCTGAATTTTTTATATTAACAAATCACATCATTTTACTTCTATGAATTAATTAATTCTCGGTAACACGCAGCATTTTCTCTACACGCATGATCTTTCTGAAACGAACACACTTCGTACGCCGCGATCGCAATGTTTACACTTCTATTGTTCCGGCTGTCTTATGTTCCTATCACCTGATCTTGTGGAACTTGTTATAAAATTGCCATGTTACAATATATGACGTCAAAACTTGAAAGGCCATTCACTTAGTGTAATGCAACAAGGCAATTAAAGAATAAGTTCCATCAGATCAGACGATGGCAGCGTAAGACTGATGAAACTGGTCTTCTTGGAACAAGTGATCGCGGCGTACGAAGCGTGTTCATTTTTAACCATACCGATCGCCCCCACAGCGCAGCATGTGTACCTTACAAGATGGTCTCTCTCTCGCTACACAGTGTAAAATTTTGAGCGTGTTCATGACAAAATGAACAGGTGCATATCTAATACGTCAACGTATTACAAAAAAATTGCTTTGATGTCAAGTCCTTTTAAAACACAAGTATGTGCGTTTCACTTACGATGTAGACCGACAAGACAAAAACTCAAAATAAATTATATTGACAGACCAGCAGCTCAAAAATGCACACACACACACACACACACACACACACACACACACACACTCTCTCTCTCTCTCTCTCTCTCCTAAATATCTAAGAGTATTCCTTGGCGGGTGTCTGATCTATAAAAACCACTACATCCACACTGCTAACTAATTAGTAACGCCAAGCAACATTTTGAAGAAACAGCCTTGCAATAAGTGGAGAGGAAATCCTACTGTCGTCAGAGGAACTGGTAACGCCCTGTCCTTTTCCACTGCAGAGTACGCCTGCCAAGTCTGGACTAGATTTACCCGTGCGCGAAAATCGGATGTCATCATGAATGAAACATGCCGTTTAACAACAGGCTGTACAAAAACTACAAACATGGATAAACTGTACAGCGCAGCTGGTTTCTCTGCTCCATGTATTCGACGATCAGCAATAGAACACGCGGATAAGTTCAAGTAGACCTTCGATGAAAAACATGTGAATTACCGCGTGCAAAGAACAAGTTTGCAGTAAGATTAAAATCCAGTAGAAGCTTCATGAACGATGTAGACAGAGATCCTCCAAACTGGTACCGACCACAAGAAATTGAGCCAACAGATATTCAGCTGGTGTGGGATACTAGGATGACCCTCAACAGACTAGAACACGTATGGCACCAGTAAAGACAGACCTACCAAGGTCAAGGTTACAAGGTGACAGTTACATTTTCTGTGATTGTGCTGAGCTTCAAAGAATCGCACACGTATCTGATCGCCCAGTCAGTCTTTACAAGTGGGCCCTCGGAGATCTATGCATGGGAAAAGAAAGTACCGATCAACGTCGCCCAATATTGGGCCGAAAATTTTAGCAGAAAGACAAGGATGCGACAAGGGCTGAAAACTCGCCCATATACAAAATGTAAAAAAGTAAGTAATGTAACTACAAACTCTGACGAAGCAGCCACACTATCCCTTTCGCAAATATAGATTTGTATGAGTAGATAACGAAAAGATCTCATTCTGTCTACAAAACTTAAACCCCTATTTACCGCTGCCTTTAGTTTGTCGATATAGTAACGTGAACGTCCAATCACAGTTCTTAGCATATTCTTTCATATACAGTTTTGTTCTTGCTTTAATATTATATACATTAAGTGGCAGATGTTCTCTGTAATGATTCTTTGTCTCATCTTTTTACATCAACTGACAGTCTGACGATAACCACTGCTGGTTGAAACTGGTTACGACATAGCAAAATTCTTTCGTTATTATATCGAAAAATATAAAATAACACAATCAATTATTTAGTCTGTATGAAGTGTATTACGAAGCTCATCAATCAAGACTATTGACGAATTGTTTTTAGTATCAGGGCAGCATATCATACAGCACGCAAAGGCCTTTGCCGCTTCTAGACGACCTGTAGGTGAATAAAACCCACTCGTATCTCATATCCCCCCCCCCCCCCCCCCCAGATCGGAATTATTATGCTGCAGATAAATTAGTAGTACCTATTGTATGAGAACGCAGGTTGTCCAGACGAAGTTCTTGGATAAAATCTTCGTATTCAAACTTGACGCGAGAACGGCGAGAACATTGTGTCCAGAAGTCATGGACGAAGGGTAGGCACATCGCTTACACGTTGGGCCCAGCCTCTACCGTGTGAACGGAAGTTCTCTATTCGATGACGAGCTGTCAAAGTGGAAACGTAAAATCAAGTGCAGGTAAACCTCTTTCACATCTGAAAGCGCAATTCCAGTGTGTGTTTGAGTGGGTTTGACCGGGGCAGAATGATCGGCTTCCGAGAAATTGTTTTAGCGTATCATGACTTTCGCTTCGTGCTGGACATGATGTGACGGCAGAACAATGAGTGTGAAGCTAATGGATAGAAGAGCATCGCACTGCAGCAACGAGCAAACACTGGATCACGCAATGTGCTCACAGAACGAGACGGTCGCCATCGTTTTAGCATGGCCACCGTGTTGACTCAGAGTTGGAGCACGGCAGAAGGGGAGACACCGTGTGCTGCTAGCTACACTGCTGAGAGGAAGTCATTTCATCGGATTCCACTCTCAACAAACACTTTACACGACTCGTGGACTCTTATAAAAAATCGCGTGAAGGAATGTATACATGCCCACTTTCTTATATATCAGGTTTCAAGCCTCCGATTGCAGCGTGTGGGGGCTTTACACACGACTTAACTTCTTTAGTCTCAAAGGACGTACAGTGCATTAACAGTCTATCATTCATACATTGAGATACAGCCGAAATAAAGCTCATTCCAGTCACGCGTATCCGCCTCGACATTTCGATCTGGCCAAAAGGTTAGTGTACCTTTTTCATAAGCGGCTTAGGAATACTTATAATCATGACAAGTATTCATGTACCTCTTTCCATCTAAGAGAAACATTTCTGGACGTGCTGGGTACGTGAATGTGCGGTCTGCAGTGAAGGGCATGAGTAAGTACATTATATGATTACGGGGTACAACACAAAAAAGAGTAATGGGCGTGAGAAATGAGTATAGACTTAACTGTGGTGTTTTATGCAGTTCCCACCAAGCAAAATGTTAACTGAGCTAAGTATTGATTATGACGATTTTACCCTGTGTTCAAATCAACACTCCTTCCCCACATTAATTCTTCCTTCGCTTACCCTCCTACGTTTTACCACGAGTAACATATGATTCCATCTGTACTGGAAATGCAAGATATGCAACGCGTATTGCCGCTTCAGGGTAGACCACAGAGATTCTGTTACACTTCAGCCGGCCGCGGTGGTCTCGCGGTTCTAGGCGCTCAGTCCGGAGCTGTGCGACTGCTACGGTCGCAGGTTCGAATCCTGCCTCAGGCATGGATGTGTGTGATGTCCTTAGGTTAGTTAGGTTTAAGCAGTTCTAAGTTCTAGGGGACTGATGACCACTGATGTTAAGTCCCATAGTGCTCAGAGCCATTATTTTGTTACACTTCACTAACCTGGTACCCTGTATGGATGTTGTCGTCTCAGTGCAGTCATCGCACTCCGGTCGCGAGTTCGTTGAGCTTGAAGTACGCTGTAAAATAACTGGTGAGGTGGCTAAGGATCTCGATTCTACTAAATGATAGTTACACGCTTCACAGTTCATATTAGGATCAATTACAATTCTATTACTTCTTGTACTACAAAACATGTTCACAGAAATTATATACTGCGTTACTGTGTCCTTCTCTGCTTTGCACACAGAGTCATGTTATTTGGATACAGTCTTGTGTGGGCGCATCCGAGATCTTATGTGTGCGGCCAGCATCCCGTAAATTCCGTTCAACCCCTCGCCCCAGACTGACAAAGACAGTTCGAATCAGTCCGCTTCGTAGCACGAAGTGCTCCATCTGAACATCGTTACTCTAATGCTAACGAATATGGTTACAAAAATGAGATCTGAAATAAGTGGATTAGAGCTTGCTATTGAGTGTGCATTCAACATGACTGACAATAAATTCTGAATTATACTTTATCAAATATTAATAAGTGGGTCTAACAAATATGGCACAGTGGACCCTGTGTGGTAAGTAAATCAGATTATGTTCCTACTAAACCTCGCGGAACTGGTACTACTGTACCACCTGTTGTCCTTCGCTCACCCAGTCTCTTACGTCATGCCTCATCTGCTATAATCTCATAATCAGCCAAACTATGAAGTGAATCTTGGGAAGGAATTTTATGGCTCGAATGTCAGAAAAATCTCATGATCAAAAGAATCCCGACACTCCAAAAAAAATGGCTCTGAGCACTATGGGACTTAACATCTGTGGTCATCAGTCCCCTAGAACTTACAACTACTTACACCTAACTAACCAAAGGACAGCACACACATCCATGCTCGAGGCAGGAGCCGAACCTGCGACCGTAGCGGTCACGCGGTTCCAGACTGTAGCGCCTAGAACCGCACGGCCACAACGGCCGCCCCAGACACTCCAGTGTAGTGCGGAACTTAGGATTACATATCACGAGAGGCGAATCTGCCATTATAAAAGGAGGTGGGGAGCTCTGTGGTATCGTTAGAGAAGCAGTATCAGCAGAATATATCTGTCAGGAGAGCTCACTGACTTCGAACGTGGACGACTTACTGGGTGTCACCTGAGTAACAAATCCATTTGCGACATTTAAACTCTCCCAAAGACGCCCAGGTCGCCTGTTTGTGATGTGACTGTGAAGTAGAAACACGAACGAACAACCACAGCTAGACCAAAACCAGGCGTATCTCATGTACCGACAGAGAACGACCGTCAAGCATTGCGGATTGTGGTTGTAAAATATACTACGCGGTCAGGGGAAAGAATCTCTCACGACTTCCAGCTACTAGCAGCAGCCGAGCCAATGCTCGACTGTGTGTTGGAAGTTAAAAGGAATGGACTACAGTGGTCTAGCAGCTTATCACAAGTCATATATTTTTGTAGTAAATGCTAAGGGCGACGCCACTGGACAGTCGATGCCTCGATGTGATGGATCACGCCGTATCCTGTAGCATTCCGATGGAAGGATTTGGGTTTGATAAATACCTGGAGAACCTTACCTGCCATCATGTTTAGTGGAAACAGTGAAGTACGGAGGAGATGGTGTTACGGCATTAGAGTGTTTTTCGTGGTTAGGGTGCGGTGCCCATGTTGCGCTTAATGAAACGCTAAACGCGTAGACCTCATTAACACATTTTACAGAACTGTGCACTGCGTACAGTAGAGATACAACTCGGAGAGGAGACTGATTGTATCAGTATGACAAAGCAGCCTGTCGGAAAGCTGCATTCGTGAGACAACGGTTTGCGAACAATAACTTAAATAGACTGGCCTGCCGAGAGCATCAATATGAACCCAATAAAAGACTTTTAGGAGAAGTCAGAACGTCGACATGTCTCCAGACACCAGCGTCCAATATCACTACCTCCTTTGCTTTCGGCTTTTCAAAAAGAATGGACTGCCATTCCTTAACACACACATACAGACGCCTCACTGTATAAGCCCCCAGCAGATTTCAAGGCGTCATGAGGGCGAAGGATGGACACACTCAGTATTAATGTCCACTAACGCGTGTCCAGCCAACAGTCTTGCCGCAGTGGTAACAACAATTTCCGTCAGATCACCGAAGTTAAGCGCTGTCGGGATTGGCTAACACTTGGAAGGGTAACCGTCCAGGTCTGCCAAGCGCTACAGGCAAGCGGGTTGCACCCAGCCCTTGTGAGACTAGTTGAGGGGATACTTGGTTGAGAAGTACCGGCTCCGGCCACGGAAACTGAAAACGGACCGGAGAACGGTAAGCTGGCCACATGCCTCTCCATAACCGCATCCAGTGCCACCTATCGGCTGAGGATGATACGACGGTACCACTGGGCCCTCCGAGGCCTTTACGGATAGAGAGACAGAGAGACAAAGAGACAAAGAGGGAGGGAGAGAGAGAGAGAGAGAGAGAGAGAGAGGGAGAGAGAATACGAATTCTTTTGATCAGATAGTGTATTTTCAGTGCCTAGACTTAACCTCTCGTCAGCACCGATGTCGCTGGAAATGGATAAAAAGTTTTTACTGTTTATTTCAGGGCGTCTGTTTTACTTGGAAACTTAAGTGGTGTTACTTCAACAGCATTATCGGGTGAATATCCGATCCGAGAAGACATCATCGACAGAGGAATGCGAAAGGCAACACCTCGACACATTCACGAGCTACTGGATGCTTGACGACCACTGCCATCTAGAGATGGGTCGTTCACGAACTAACAGGTCCAAAGGAACGGTTCATCAAGATGAATGGAACGAGGGATGAACGAATTCTAAGGAACGGTCTTCCATAGTTCACTTCGATCGCGGCTTTCTACTTACAGTTCCCTGGAACGGAAAACGGTCGGTCTCGTTCCAGCCTCAGTCCCGTTCCCATCTGTTTCAGTCAGGCTCAGCCGGACTCGTCCTTCATCGCGCGGCCACCCGTCGCAGTTCAGCATAGAGCTGTTCGTTTCGTTCGTTGCGGACGCCCGTTCTAGATCTGTTTCATACCTTTTTTTGAACTCTGAACTTTTGGGTCTTTTCGTATTCTATTCAGCGTCCATGACTGGTAATTAAAATTTATTTTATAATTACGTAAATTACATAAAATTACGTGATATGTAATACATACATCTTTTCAGGTAACAAAACGGCATTTCAGCTTACTTCACTATTTCGATAAACAACAGAAGAAATACTTGTAAAAAGGCAAGATTTTTTTATTACACATGCAAAGGAAGTCGGCACGGCACACACTGGTGGCCATTTTCCGTCTTTTTTTATCCCAGGTAAAAGAGCATGTTCATTGTTATGGAAGGCAGACCGACTTACAACCGAATGAAGTCCGTGTTCCATAATCGAGATTCTGGTGTCACATTTTGTAAAGAGAATATGATAATTTCTACAATATTATTTCAGTGGTAGAGGGTGGCGCACGAGAAATCGGCCCCGAGTACTAGACAGCTCATTGTCACCTCCAATCGTCATCTATTGTTTCGAAGTTGTTTGCATTAGCTTATTTGTTATTTCTTCAGCCGGCCGAAGTGGCCGTGCGGTAAAGGCGCTGCAGTCTGGAACCGCAAGACCGCTACGGTCGCAGGTTCGAATCCTGCCTCGGGCATGGATGTTTGTGTTGTCATTAGGTTAGTTAGGTTTAACTAGTTCTAAGTTCTAGGGGACTAAAGACCTCAGCAGTTGAGTCCCATAGTGCTCAGAGCCATTTGAACCATTTTCGTTATTTCGTCACTGCCTAATTATTACATGTTTATCCATTCTCCTGGTAGCAGTCCATAAATCGTGCGTAACTGGCGAGCAGTCTGTACTGGGGGCCGGTTTTTCGTGCGCCACCTTATATTATTTCACTGCTATCAGCCACATGACGCTACAGTTGGCCAAACGAGAGGTTTTGCAGAATCACGAAAATTCTGTTATGAGGCCAAGCGCCCCCTCTAGGCGCCTTCAAATGGTTCACATGGCTCTAAGCACTGTGGGACTGAACATCTGAGGTCATCAGTCCTCTAGACTTAGAACTACTTAGACCAAACTAACCTAAGGACATCACACACATCCCTGCCCGAGGCAGGATTCGAACTTGCAACCGTAGGAGGAGCGCGGTTACGGACTGAAGCGCCCAGAACCGCTCGGTCACTACGGCCGGCTTGGCGCCTTCCATATGCTACGAATTTTCAGTTTTGCATAAGAACCCTATACCAAGCACAAATGAACGGTGAACGAGTAAAAATAAACGGTGAACGAGTAAAAATGAACGGTGAACGAGTAAAAATGAACGGTGAAGGAGTAAAAATGAACGGTTCCCAAAGAAGAGCAATCACCAGTGAACTAATTCCCGAGGATGAACGAGTTTGCCCATCTCTGCTACCATCCACTCGCTGACGCAGAATGGCGCATTTATAGTTCTACTCAGTATACGACGCACGCTTTGTTCAAAGCAGCTATTTAAATAAAAGAGCCTCGCTTCGCTAGTGTGTGGCTGGAACGGAAGCAGACGCGGAGGGACCGGGGGGCCGGTAAGCGTGACTACACGGTGCTCGTACGCCGACGCCACGAAAGTCGGGCCTGCTATTACGCAGCCGTTCCGAAAATCGATATCCACCTAATGATCGTAATAAGCACGCGATGATAGTGAAATATCGGTAAGGTATCCGCTGCCTGTCTTACTTTGGAAGCGTGATGGCGCTCTCAGTGCAGCGAGCAGGCCGCTTCCCACGCCGCCTGAGAGAGCCGCCACGCCGTAACAACACGGCCGGCCAAAACGGTTTCCATTTGAAGAAGCGGCCAAAGGTGAGAGGTCGCACGGAGCCGCAGAGCCAATGTTACCGAATTCCTGTATAACACTATACAAAGAAGACCGACACAAGATAACACACATTATCTCTAGGGAAATCCAGTGAACAGACTTCGAGTGTGGCTGTTGCTGGCACAGAAGGTGAAAACTGAAACGTTTACAACAAACTGTCAAGAATGAGCAAACATGACGACACGACCATACTAACGGCGACTTGACCAAACTCACACTTGGCAGACGCCCTAATTTGGGTACATCATAGAAAAATCATGAATTTCTGAACATAAGAGAACGCTATATTTCGACCACATAAAAAATAAATATTAGAAATAAAAAATTCTTGCATGGGCATTGTACCCGGAAAGGAATCTTATAAGTGTACACTAGAATAATTAGGATAAGATCGTGACCAGTTGTTGTATACCGGAAGGACAAGTAAAACGTACATAACTTATGAACAGGCGTGGAAGAAAGACTTCAGTATTTCGAAGACACTAGTTGCGCAGCATGAGGTACTTTAATGGTCTAAGTCAACACACAGCGACGAGAATGCGGGATCAACAGGACCGTGTAGCTGGCGGAGAGTTGCACAACTTCTCCATCTGCTGTCTTCTTTATTTATTTTTTAAATCAAACATCACTGTTAAAATTTGGGCACCACACAAAATAACAGCTTTATGATACGATAATTCTAAAACAAACAATGCATCAGTACGTGCTTCACAATATGATTTCTATAAATACACTCCTGTAAATGGAAAAAAGAACACATTGACACCGGTGTGTCAGACTCACCATACTTGCTCCGGACACTGCGAGAGGGCTGTACAAGCAATGATCACACGCACGGCACAGCGGACACACCAGGAACCGCGGTGTTGGCCGTCGAATGGCGCTAGCTGCGCAGCATTTGTGCACCGCCGCCGTCAGTGTCAGCCAGTTTGCCGTAGCATACGGAGCTCCATCGCAGTCTTTAACACTGGTAGCATGCCGCGACAGCGTGGACGTGAACCGTATGTGCAGTTGACGGACTTTGAGCGAGGGCGTATAGTGGGCATGCGGGAGGCCGGGTGGACGTACCGCCGAATTGCTCAACACGTGGGGCGTGAGGTCTCCACAGTACATCGATGTTGTCGCCAGTGGTCGGCGGAAGGTGCACGTGCCCGTCGACCTGGGACCGGACCGCAGCGACGCACGGATGCACGCCAAGACCGTAGGATCCTACGCAGTGCCGTAGGGGACCGCACCGCCACTTCCCAGCAAATTAGGGACACTGTTGCTCCTGGGGTATCGGCGAGGACCATTCGCAACCGTCTCCATGAAGCTGGGCTACGGTCCCGCACACCGTTAGGCCGTCTTCCGCTCACGCCCCAACATCGTGCAGCCCGCCTCCAGTGGTGTCACGACAGGCGTGAATGGAGGGACGAATGGAGACGTGTCGTCTTCAGCGATGAGAGTCGCTTCTGCCTTGGTGCCAATGATGGTCGTATGCGTGTTTGGCGCCGTGCAGGTGAGCGCCACAATCAGGACTGCATACGACCGAGGCACACAGGGCCAACACCCGGCATCATGGTGTGGGGAGCGATTTCCTACACTGGCCTTACACCACTGGTGATCGTCGAGGGGACACTGAATAGTGCACGGTACATCCAAACCGTCATCGAACCCATCGTTCTACCATTCCTAGACCGGCAAGGGAACTTGCTGTTCCAACAGGACAATGCACGTCCGCATGCTCTAGAAGGTGTAAGTCAACTACCCTGGCCAGCAAGATCTCCGGATCTGTCCCCCATTGAGCATGTTTGGGACTGGATGAAGCGTCGTCTCACGCGGTCTGCACGTCCAGCACGAACGCTGGTCCAACTGAGGCGCCAGGTGGAAATGGCATGGCAAGCCGTTCCACAGGACTACATCCAGCATCTCTACGATCGTCTCCATGGGAGAATAGCAGCCTGCATTGCTGCGAAAGGTGGATATACACCGTACTAGTGCCGACATTGTGCATGCTCTGTTGCCTGTGTCTATGTGCCTGTGGTTCTGTCAGTGTGATCATGTGATGTATCTGACCCCAGGAATGTGTCAATAAAGTTTCCCCTTCCTGGGACAATGAATTCACGGTGTTCTTATTTCAATTTCCAGGAGTGTATACCAGTTCTAGTGTTTATCAAAAAAGTTTATGACAATAATTAAGTATTACTTCGGGCAATATAAAATTAAGCCTGACAGACAGCTCACAATCGCTAGGCAAGTAGCAGCACTTAAAATGAATGGATTAGTAGGATCAGCAAATCAATGCTTCCTGGTAAACACAGGCTCTGAAATGGATGGCGTTACGAATGGCAACAGAAAGCTGATTTAATATTTCATCGAGATAATGGGCGTCCCAGTCACGGCCTGTGCCCTAACTTACGGTAGCCCTGTGGATTTTCTTGGTAACGAAGCATATCCATTGTTTTCAAAAACTGTACTTCATTAATAGTCGCTGCTCATTCCGAAGCACAGGTTCGTTACCGGGTTATGACCTTGTTACTGTGGGACCTGCATTGGAAAGTAACGGCAATGTCTGTGAATGGTACTACGTACAACGGTTATGTAACAGAATTTGTCTCATCGAGAACTGCTATGAAATAAAAACCACAGCATTGCTTCATTCTATACAGGGCAGTACACAGAATTTGTCTCATCGAGAACTGCTATGAAATAAAATAACAGCAACAATTTCCAAGGGATGCTGCACGTTCTGGAGACGGTAGTGTTACGACATTTCTTCCGGTCAAGATCGATGGTATTCTCTCTTGGTAAAGAAATGCAGTACGCTACTTTTGTTCCGGCACTAGATCACCGAAAATTGTAACGTGTGTTGGACACTGTTGGCTACAGAATATCTTGGAAATTTCCTCGAGACAGTTTCATGAGCGCAGTAGCGCACCAAGAACCATCAAATTGAATGGCAAACAAAATCTTCAGTATGGCAAGAAATATCACAAAATCCTCTACCTATTTGTTGACTCGATTCTACGCCGAGCAAGCACAAAGACACACCACGGACGATGTACCTACACCCACAACGTCCATCCCGCCACTGTCGACATGAAAATGTGGAAGCTACAAAAATGACACGAGAGTTTTACCTTCCGTTTATCCTCGGGGTGAAACAATTCAATTACGCGACATACTATTACACAGATATCAACAGAAACGGTTACTGGCGGACACGGATTAATCTCATGCACAACTGTTGTTAAGTACTTCCAGTCACTTCTGCTTCTTCTAATGGCATCTAGCAGTGCACTTTGCAACTAACTACACACTTCAACCTGGGAACTCCGCAACTGAATTTGTGCGAGCCTACTTGTCCCTTTGTGCTGGGCGGCACATAAACAGACGGAAAAACGTCGCTACACCAAAAAACGATTAATGTAGAATGATAAAATTTCGGGAATAAATTTCGCGAGGTGACATGTACGTGATTAACATTGCAAGAGCACAGATTAATGTAAGCGGGAGATAAGCGATTGTAATGTGAAACGCTGGAGCCGGCCGGTGTGGCCGAGCGGTTCTAGGCGCTTCAGTCTGGAACCGCGCGACCACTACGGTCGCAGGTTCGAATCCTGCTTTGGGCATGGAGGTGTGTGATGTCCTTAGGTTAGTTAGGTTTAAGTAGTTCTAAGTTCTAGGGGACTGATGACCTCAGATGTTAAGTCCCATAGTGCTCAGATCCTTTTGAACCATTTGAAACGCTGGTACATTAATGTCATCTGTAACCGCCAGAATGTTGAATGATGTCATTTATGTGCTTGTCTGGATACAGATCTGGAGATCGAACAGGCCAAGGGACGTGTCCACACTCTGTAGACATATTGGGTTACAACTGCGGTATGTGGGCGAACGGTATCCTGTTGGAAAACACCCCCTGGAACCCTGGAATGCTGTTCATGAACAGCAGGACAGCAGGACGAATCACCAGACTGACGTAAAAATTTGCAGTTAGGGTGCGTAGGATAACCATGAGAGTTCTCCTGCTATCACACGAAAGCGCAACCCAGACCATAATACTTGGTGTAGGTGTGTAGCAAGCTGACAGGTTGGCTGCAGGCCCTCAACAGGCCTCCTCCTAACCAACACACGGCGATCACTGGCACCGAGGCAGAACTAGATTTCATCAGAAAACACAGAAAGCCTCAACCCTACCATCCAATCAACTCCCGCTCGACACCACTGATGTCGCAAATGGCGGTGGTTTGGGGTCAGTGGAATGCGTGAAACAGGGTATATGGCTCTGAGCTGTCCTTTAAGTAACCTATTTGTAACAGTTCATTGTGTCACTATGGTGCCAACTGTTGTTCAAATTTTTGCGGCAGATGCAGTACGATGCACCAAAGCCTTAATCTGAACACGATGGTCTTTCCTCTCGATAGTGTCGCGTGGCCGTCCGGAGCCGGGTATTCGTGCGACCGTACATTAGCAGCTCTGTAACACGCCCTCGTCCAAACTGAGTGAGGTATTGATAATGCCGTCGTTGTCGCCTTAAAGGCATTCTTCGCTAAATTATCTGCTGGCGCCACTCTTATGCGACTGCCGCGAAACTTGAATAGGCATCATCTTGCAGATGTAGAAAGACGCCTACCAACTTTCGTTTATATCGCACAACTCTTCTTGGTATTACGATCTTTCTCCTTCAGTGTAGTTCCCGAAGGCTGCGGCGAGTTTAAGCTTATCTCAGCCAAGCAAGTGCCGCAGCCCGGCATGCTACTCAGTCATCCATTTGTAAAAATGAAGGCGATTTATGGGTCGAATACCTTATTTTCTGTTTTATCATTTGAGTGGAAATAAGAGGAGGGCAGTGAATCTTCTCGCACTGTTCACTCAGAATGTAAAGTGTACGAACGTAGGAGCCAGAGACCTGCACATGACCAGTTGCGTACAGCTACACTATTAAGACTAAAAAAAGGGTCACCAGCTTCATTTTGAACGTTGGATAGGGAAACCTTTTCACAGCTCCAAAACTAATGATTAATGACCGGTATTTATCTGAATCCATTCAGCATGATTCCTAGATGCGACTACTGGACTGAGGAGCATAAAAAAACAACACTCCATTAACAGTCTATTCACTGGTTCGTAACAGCTTCCACGAATAATCGTCTCAAAGAGAGAACAGTATAGGCCTAACTGTTTAAAGTCAACATGCAAAAGGTCATCCCAAAAACATAGCACTTCATGTTCCCACAGAAACATACTGTACATAATTTTTGTTAAGAACTTCATGCAATACACAGCTGAACATTTCATTAGAGGATCGAATTCGGTCCAGGATCGGAACATTATTGAGTCCAAAAAAACATCTCAGCTCTGCATTTGCGCAATTGCAATAATAGTTATTGGATGTATATTGTTCCATCACCAATAGTACCTGTATGTGCGTAACATGTATGTCCATTTAAGCTGACACGTTTTTGTGTGGTATTCTCACGCACGTATTGGAGTGCATGAGAGTGTCACACAAAATACGTCTATGAGGTTAAATCGACATCTATGTTAGGTACACGGCTATTACTAGTGATGGGGTAATATACACCCGACAACTGTTATTCCAATTATGCAAATGCATAGCCGAGATTTTTCTGGACCCGACAATGGTCTGATCCAAGACCGAATTCGATCATCTCTAATGAAACATACTGATACAGCTGGTGTACTGATGTATTGCATAATGCCGTTCTTAACATCCTTTAAAGCTGTACAACACCACCTGCATAAAATATTTCTGATATATAATTTTATTAAGCACCACCTCGAGCTAGGTAATGGCTCCACACTCTCGTTTGAGGAATCTTTCTACGAAATACGGCTCACTAAACTGCAATTCTCACCGCGTAAACAGGAGACGCTCTTTCGAACTCTTGTGGAGACTCCATTTTTGAAGAATAATTTGCTTGATCGGTAAGGATCACTAACTACTAACTCCAGAAATACACTTCCAAATACGATCTCCGACCCAGAGGGCAGAAGACTTGCTTGTTACAGCCCATGAATTCTGTAAGGCGACCGCCTTTCAATACCAAAATTATTTTTAACGATTATTAGCCCTTCCAGTCAATCAGCGCAGAAAGAGAATTCAGGCATTTCACCAGCCATTTCTTGCTGCTTTTAATAACACTCTTCAGCAAAGAGATGCTTCCTGTCAGGACCATTCGAAGTTTATTTCCATGAGCAGCCGGAAAAAAGTGTCACGACGAGAAAATCACTCTGAATCAAGAGAGCATAGTAGGTCTAAGCACAATCCACTGAGAGGGAGAGCAGGAGAATCATCTCCTGGCTGCACAAAGCCTTCTTCCCCCGAACACCAGCTGTGTGGTATATTGCAGAGAGATGGGGTAGGATGAAATGGTTCAAATGAGATTTTCGCTCTGCAGCGGAGTGTGCGCTGATATGAAACTTCCTGGCAGATTAAAACTGTGTGCCGGACCGAGACCCGAACTCGGGACCTTTGGAAGGTAGGAGACGAGATACTGGCAGAAGTAAAGGTGTGAGGACGGGGCGTGAGTCGTGCTTGGGTAGCTCAGTTGGTAGAGCACTTGCCCGCGGAAGGCAAAGGTCCCGAGCTCGAGTCTCGGTCCGGCACACAGTTTTAAACTGCCAGGAAGTTTCATGGTTCAAATGGCTCTGAGCACCATGGGACTTAACTTATGAGGTCATCAGTCCCCTAGAACTTAGAACTACTTAAACCTAACTAAACCAAGGACATCACACACATCCATGCCCGAAGCAGGATTCGAGCCTGCGACCGTAGCAGTCGCGCGGTTACGGACTGAAGCAACTAGAACAGCTCGCCCACCGCGGCCGGCGGTTAGGATGAGTCAACAGCTGCAACATTACAGCAGAATCTCTTTATTATTTTCAAGTAGCTCGTATTAGTACCTCAGGTCCAGATCCGGCCGTCGTTCGAAGTTAGGGATCGACCCACGGACCTCGGTGGAGAAGCATTGTAATGAAGACGCCTGCAGCTGCTACTACCAGTGCAGCCCACGCGTGAGCGAAATTGCGTAGTCAACATTCCTAGCCGGTGGCCAAGTTACATCAGTTGCTGACGCAGCAGTCTGGCTTGGCCAGGCCTACCGTAAGTGACAGGGGTACGGCCGTCCGGAGAGCGAACCCCGTCTAGTGTCTGGCTGGCGGCATCTACCGCTGGTAGACACACATTGGCTCAGTGGCTAGGAGGGCCTAAGTTTGACCCACAGGCCATCAATGCTGCGGCTGTACCTCTCGCGGACAGTCCTGTCACCACGACAATGGGGCGGTAGCGACCTCATGGCGTAGGCCGACACTGTGACGGACGCCGACTCTATGGCCTGCCTGCTTGGACGACCAGTATTTATACGCGCCAGAGTGGGTGTGTTGTGGTGGTGGTGCTGCTGCAACACACGTACGCTGATGTGTCTAAGTGTCCCCGGTTTCAGTATCTAACAAGGTGCTGGCAAGAAGACGGGCTGTGGCGCCCATCTGGTGCCACGCTGTAGTGCTGCGTCAGCGTATTGTGCCAAGTGTCCTTTTTATGGCATCGAGTCCTCTTGCCTAGGCTCACGCCGTTACAACACAGTAACAGAGCGCGCAGTCCACTGACGCTACCAGTAAAAGATTAGTTACAGTGTGTCGCAGAGTAAAAAGAATAGAAATACCGGCAAAGATAGGAGACGCAGTTTGCCTAATGATGCTAGGTGGGCGAAACGCGAGTGAGAGACAGGAAGGAGCTCGGTCTCGCGAGCCTGGTGTCGGGGCGCGGCCGTCGATTTGTCGCAGCGCTGCTTTAAGAGACGAGACGAGACGAGACGAGACGGGCTGCAGTGGCAGGCGGCAGCCGGCTGTCGTCCGCTTACCTTTACGGAGAGCCCTAGCTCGCGCGGGGTCAGCCACCTGCCGGCAGCGGGCAGCCTTTCCCGGAACGCCACAGTCACTCCCAACGCCAACTACCTGTCATGACTGGCCAGCGGAAGGCATTCCCTGTGCCGCCGCGACAGCTGCGCGCCCGTTTCGCAGACAGCGTTAATCACACGCGTCACTGTAGCGTGAATACAGCAGGAGGGATGCGGCACTCCTACAGGATGTCGTGGCGAACAAGATACAGGTAGTGAACTACACAAGGTAGCCCTATTGGTAGCCTTCTGCAGACGCTACAGTAGTGCCCACGTAAGAATCCAGCTGGCGGGGCGACGTGCACTGCCACGGAGCAGCGCACTACGTGATGCGTCAGCCAATAGTATCATTCCGTCGTCTCTGTCCGTAGTGTGTGCTCCGCGAAGACAGTTTAGCGTTGATTTTCGTTTCATTTTAGACACGTTGAAGGTACTTCGCCAAATGCAGCGTTCATCATGGGCAGCATAAAGCTAACATGAAAAATATTTCTTCTAGAAGCTACAGCGATATTTTTCAGAGCATATGTTTCTTTCTATGAAGAGTCAGGAATAGAAATAGTGGCCCTGTATGGAGCCAGGCAGTTACCAGGGAAGGCAACGACTGGAGCGTGTGTTACGCAACAAAGAGATCACTCGAGATGCCGTAAGTTTTTTCTGTCTCTCTCTACATATAACACACCCTGCACCCAGCTTCTTATACGACCACCGATATAAGCGTGACTGACAAAGCTTCCAGGTGAACGCGATCCTTTATCCACGCGTTCTACCAAACCGGCCTAAAGAATAAATAAGAAGGCCACATAGGCATCTGCTCGGGATTTCGCTCGGCTTTCTTTTCCAGCGCTTTTCCACTACACCATGAGATCTGTGACTACTCTGAAACGGATGGCTCTCCTCCACAGGGGACAGTCAGTCATCCAAGTTTCTCATACGTCAGTAACGACGTTATGGTGTTCTGAATCTGTCTTCGAACCTCTTCCTCTAAGCTCTGACGTGGTGACCACCCTCAATAGTGGAAAGTGCGCACTTTGGAATACTACAACAGAGCTCACGAAGTGCACGTCCAACTGACACTGGACATGCAAAGCATCTTTGCCCGTGCTATTAACATTCTCAAGAACTCTGGCGTGGCGTGGCTTCTGCCGAATTTTTTGGCAAACCATTTTTCATAGTAACTTTTCTCTGAAAACGCTATGTATGATTCAATGCCGCAAAAAGTGTGACTGACTTGCGTCGATACAAGAAATGTTGTTTTGATTCGGCTTCTCTGAAGAAGCGAACAACAGCCATCTGCCCAGTTTACCAGGAACAAATCAGACATTTATCCGGCATTTATCTCATAACTTCTAGCTTCGCTAGGAGCTATAGCTCTTGCCTTAACTGAAGACGTTATATGAAACAATACAGCACGACTTCGAACGTCTATTACAACGCAATCTGTAGCAATGCATGGGTTTTTCTGCAGAATGACCACCGAAAAGGTTCATGCAAATCACAACAATCATTTTCAGATCTAAACTGAGATCATTCCTCACGGTACGCTTCTGCTTTCAACAGAAATTTTTCATGAAACTTTATGTCTTTCATTTCACCTAAAATCACAAGACTAGCTCCTCTAGATAGTTTTTTTGTTTAAACCCATTATATAGCGTGTCTTCAAAATGTTGTTGCGACAAACAAACCGAGAAATATTGGAGATTTTAGAGGGTTCCAGGAGAAAAATAAACTGTGGATGGAAACCCGTGTCCGAAAGCGTCATCCACCGAAGCAACAGAGCATCGCATTCATTGGGGACAAGGCCTTTCTACGCAGCAGCTAGCTCAATCTTTTTCACTGGCGGTTGTGGCAATCATTCGCGATCACTGTTGCGAGACTGCGAGAAGGTCCGCCTACGGTCCCTCAGCGTACAATATCATGTTTGTTGCCGAAGGGGTGGCCTAACAGCAGGCGCCGGCGCCTTTGACTTCGACGCCCTGTAGCGGCGTTGGATGACATTTCCGTACACGAGTTCCTATCCTAGATTTTTTTCCTCCTGACACCTCCTGCAATCTCTCGAATTTTGTCTCAATATTTCTTGGGCACCCTGCATATTTTATGTATACTAAATCGGATCAAACTCGCCCTCATTCTTACTTTCTCCAATGCTAGCTAGCATATCGGGCAACTAGTTTCCTCCTGCGAAATCGATCAGCTCCCAGATTCTCAGCTTACTCACAGTTCACGTCCATATATTGAGTATCCATTACGAAACTTCATGTCCAGTTGTTACTAGGTCTTCCTCTAACTTCTGTATCCACCCACTGCTTCGCACAACAGTGCTGATTTGGGAACCTTCCATGTCATGCACAGAACATCCCCCGCAAGTTTCAGTCTTCTTTCAGCATCGATTTTGTGCTGGTTGCGTAGACACATTTTCTGAAATGTGGTCCCGATAACTGATATTCAAAATTCGTCTCAAGCTTTGTTGTATAAAAACATTGAGCCTGTGTGCTGATATTTTCGAGGTCTCAATCGACATCGGCTGCATGATAGAGCGGTACAGTGTTTTGTGGACCAACTTACGAAGTCTTTAATTGCCGTACGGATCACATTATTTGGAAGACTTCAGAATGTGTAGAAACGCAATCAAAATTCAGAATATGTTAGTCTCGTATAAAGCAAACAAAAATATAACGTACATTTGAAGAGATCTAACTCGTTCCAGTGACGTTTGCAAACTCTGCTGCCTCTCTCAGCTAGAATTACAGTCCCAAACCTCACCTTTTATGTAGGCTGGCTGAAGAGAGCTGCTTGGCTAAAGGATACACAACTAGTGAAACGGTGCGTATGTGGCACAAGCGGACGGCCGTAATGTGGTTACCACGTTTGGGTGCACAGTGGACAAGATTCTGTAGTATTAATAGGCAGAAGCGCGAAGCAAGTACCCGTCCAACCACTCTGCATTTAGTTTTTTCCGTATCCAGTAGCGCGAAGCAAGTACCCGTCCAACCACTCTGCATTTAGTTTTTTCCGTATCCAGTTAAAGAATTCTGGTAAAAACTATACAAATCTAAAACGTAAGTTCGTGGAGGGATAAGAAATGAACACCTCTGGACACCAACATCGTGTTCTACTATTATGACGTCTTAATCCTAAATTACAAAGATGGTAGATGGCACTGCTGAACGTTTCATGGATCTCCCGTCCAGCCAAATAAATAACACTGCGGAAGTCACTTACTGATATATGTACGCGTCAAGAGAATAAAGATGATTTCACGTATACAGACTGACGATGATAAGGCCCCATACTCCGAGGAACGTAGGAGACGATGCGGGAGACCCGCACCGCTGTACTAGGCAAGGTCCTGGCGGAGGTGGTTTGCCTTGCCTTCCTCCGAATACAGACTGAAGGGGAGAGTGAAAATTTGTACCACGGCCGGGAACCGAACCCGTGCCTCCTGCTCACTAGGCACGTGCGCTAGCCACTAAGCCACCTTGGCACAGCGGTTCACACGACTGCACTGATTACCTTGGCACGCCTCCCTCCTCGATCCAAATTCTCACCCCCCCCCCCTCATCCCCCCCCCCCCCCGGAGTGGCCGAGCGGTTCTAGGCGCTACAGTCTGGAAGCGCGCGACCGCTACGGTCGCAGGTTCGAATCCTGCCTCGGGCATGGATGTGTGTGATGTCAGTTAGGTTTAAGTAGTTCTAAGTTCTAGGGGGCTGATGACCTCAGAAGTTAAGTCCCATAGTGCTCAGAGTCATTTGACTCATTTTGTCCCCCCCCCCCCCCCCCCAGTCTACGTTAAATTTCTCCTTACACACGGACAGTCTATATTAATGAAATCATATCTGTATGAGACAAGTAAAGGCGCTGAAATTGTATTATTTCATTTGTAAAGATGATTTCAACAGAATTTTTAACATTTTATTTTTAAGTGCGATACTTATTTATAGACTTGTTAATTAAGTTACCTGTATAAAGAAACAATAACCATTACATTCCGAAGTCTAGTTACACTCGCACAAACGTCGGCTTCTCCCAGAGTAAAAGTGACCTCGACACTCATTTGGAACATAAGGGTGCATTAAGATTCAACCATTCTGCAATCACCATACGGTAAAGTTTTACTTACCCATCGTGTCCGCACCTATGATAGAGCCATTTTTTTGCATTTTCCAATGCTTTGCAACCAGGTTTCGCGAGATCTCAAAGAGTGTCGAACTCTGTCGCCCGTCAAGGTCTGCCTAAAAGTCTTTATCTATTGACACCACCAGCGCATTCAAGATAATCTAGATCAGAACTCCTTAAGTGTATTGCTTACCAATGAAGAGAGAAGTACTATGTCGGTCGCCATAGATCATGTTTGAGAATGATTTACAATTCAAGACAAATTTTAGCAAATAACCGGCGAGGAAGGAAGATAGCAGGAATGAAATGATGAACGATTTACTAACGAGGTAGAATGAGCTTGCTGCAGTTATTTGATTTACAGATTGGAACTACATTTTGTAAAAAAAAGTCGAAAGCACCAATCTCTCGTGCTGTAATGGACATTAATGGCGAAAAATGACGATCAATAACTTTACCGTAACATTTTTTTACGCGCTACTGATGTGTGATCTGCACAGCAACAGCCATTACAATTACATGGATGACTGAAATCGGTCGACCAGTTCAGGGAACTGCTCTTCAAGGAGAACAAGCACTTATTTCAGAGTTATTGCTCAATCTGTTCCACGCCTTTTGTTGGGTGCCGATGGAATCGCACCCGAAATCACATGCCTAGTGCACTTGTTCCTGCTTGTGCATATATGTAAATCATATTTAAGTGCCAGCTGGTTAAACGCTCAAAGATAATTACGTCTCATCCCATTCGGTCGTCAATTAGTCTCTCTAATTCTAAGAACTCACTTTTATTGTATTTTCATGATGCGAAAGTCTGTAAATTTTCTTTCTTTTAGTTTTACCGCTTGAAAGAGATTTCGCAGACGTTAAAAAGGCTATAGTCATAATATGAGTTATCTGTATCGTCAGGCAGTTCAGTAAAATGCAATCGCCAGTGAATTTCTGTATGTGGTATTCGTGACGGGCATTTCCATAATAAGGGTAATTCCGCCAGGTAAACACTCTTCCTCCACATATAAGTGCAGTCAAATGGAATCGAGAGAAATGACAAAATAATAAGTAAATCGTATTTTATTGCAAAAGTAATCACCGTAGTTATTCAATAATTTACCTCACAAGGAGACGAGATGGTCAATGCCTTGATGAAAAAATATCTGCGGTTGTCAACGGCATCATAATAGTACACAGGCGATCACCTCTTCGCCTGATGCAAAAGGACGGCCACGAATATCATTCTTTAGGGCAGAAATATTGTTTGGACTACGCTGTAGAAGTTTAGGTGAGAAGCACATACACATTCTCCATAAAGTCTCGATCTCTCCCCATTTGATTTCCAAATTTTTGGAGCCCTGAAGAAAAATAATCGTGGCTGTCGATTTGCTTCGGACAAAGAGGTGCATTCCTTGATACAATCATGTTTCCGTAGGCAGCCGCAAATGTTTTTCCATGAAGGCACTGACCATCTTTTCTCATAGTGGGGTTAATGTGTTAACAGTTATAGCGATTACTTAAGAACAACGAACATTTACTAATTTTTTTCGATCTGTCTGGTTTTCATTTGACCGCGCCTTATAAAACAACCATTATGCGACACAAATCCGCTGGTTTTCATCGTGAAGCTGCAGAAAGCTACACAGACACCTTTCACTTCTGCTACGCATATTGAGTATGTATTTTCTAGAAACAAGCTTAATTATAAACCACTGCTTTCGCCAAATAGCGAGGCAATGCAAAAGACGAACAATATTTGTTTTCTAACGGAAGTGCTGGGAGAAATTTAACACTGAAGACATGTCTTCCACAGTAATATTTTCCCCTGCCCTCTCAGCCATCTTAATGACAAACGAAAGAAAGTACTAGCAAAATTCTCTATTGTTCCGTAATATTTTCCACTGCCCTCTCAGCCACTTTATTCACAAGCGAAAGTAAGCTATTAGCAAAATTCTGTATTGTTTCTTTCAAGACAGCAACGAAAAAGACACAGTTCGAATGCCCCTTGGATCGTCCTGATGTAGACTTACGTCAGCTCCTCTTAGCAACTACTTTAGAGGAATTCGTGAATGATTCCTTGAAGCGGTTCATGGGTACCGATATCGACTTCACAGATATTTAAAACAACATCCTCTCTTTTCTCTTCATTAAGTGACAACATCGGTATTGTCTTTCTCCATATTTAAAAGTTGAACGGTAACGAAACACACGGTTTCGGGAATGAAAGCTAGTACGTAAACAGAAATCTATATTTACCTATTTACCGGAACGGCGATAAACAGTGCAATACAAAAACTAGTTCACCTAAGAATCGCAAAAATAAAAAGTAATAAATATATTGCCTAACAGGTGATAAATATAGATTGTTCCCGTCAACAGAATCGACATCTTCCGTGAAGTAAAACATCTGTCTGCATCAAGAGTATGTCGTCCGCATAAGAAGTTTCTGACTTGGCATCCGACGGTTGGCCGATATTCCAAGCGCTAACAGTGCGGCGCATGTATACGGTGTAGCTTAAGCAGCTACCTAGCTTAAGAATAAAGCAACTGTTTCGTGAGCCGTAGCTGTTTACACTGTAACAGTGATTTATCGGCACAAAAATTTAATCAAGTGCTTTTCATAAATTTTAATGTAGGCCTACTGTAAATACATTAAGCATGAGATATTGTTGCCTTTTAGTGCCGGCACTGCGGAAGTTCAAAAATGTTCAACTGTTTGTGAAACCTTTTCAGTCCCTAAGCTTACACACTACTCAACCTAAATTATCCTAAGGACAAACACACACACCCATGCCCGAGGGAGGACTCGAATCTCCGCAGGGACCAGCCGCGCTGCAGAAGTCAGAAGGCACATGGAGGACCTACTGTTAAAATCGTCTGATGTGTCTGGATACCGCGATCCAGCTAAGGTCGTGGTGGGAGCTATGCCTATTCTCAGCCACTGCATAACAGCAACGGTTTCGTTTGAACAATTCCTGAAACAGCAAGAATATTCTTTCAAGGAGGACCACGACTACGCCGCAAAACGGAAGGGAAACTAACTCACTCCGAATTGTTCCAGAACTGTAGTTGATCGCTCATTTCATTCAAAAACACGTTTTGTCAGTAACAAATTGTTTTAGTTATAACAAATTTGTTGTATTATTTATCTCGATGACCACATGAAAATATTTAACAACGCACTGCTGAAGTGCTTTCAGTAAAGGAAAAAAATGGGCTTTCGCACGAACTTGTAGTTCCCTTAGCTGAATACTTTTAACTAACTTTATTTGCCGGCCGGAGTGGCCGAGCGGTTCTAGGCGCTTCAGTCTGGAACCGCGCGACCGCTAAGGTTGCAGGTTCGAATCCTGCTTCAGGCATGGATGTGTGTGATGTCCTTAGGTTAGTTAGGTTTAAGTAGTTCTAAGTTCTAGGGGACTGATGACCTCAGATGTTAAGTCCCATAGTGCTCAGAGCCATTTTTGAACTTTATTTGTTGCGTTGCGCAACCGCAGTATAATTAATTTTAAAAGCGATTTACTACATTACCGGTGCAGTACGAGTTATGACTCATCGCTCTGCCCAATGAGACTGCACATTTTACTTCTTTTCAAAGCGTATTTTCTTGCTGAGAGTGTTTGTACTATAAGAAGTGTTGCTGCGGTTGCATGTGGTTTCCATTTTGAACTTGTCTTACTTCTGTTCCCGTTTGCGGTCTTTGTACGAAGGTGTGTTGGGAACAGAGTCGTTTATTGTCTCGCATGGTTTATTTTCAGCCGAAGGTTATTGAAGTGCCCTCTATTTAACTGCTGGTAGAGAAATTACGCATGTAACTAACTAACGGAAGTGGGGATTTTTATCTATTTTTTGTTCCACCATTTTAAGCGCAACTCAGATTTCGCAACTGCTTCGGTAAATATGTTTGTGTGTTGTACAGGGCTATTACAAATGATTGAAGCGATTTCATAAATTCACTGTAGCTCCATTCACTGACATATGGTCACGACACACTACAGATACGTAGAAAAACTCATAAAGTTTTGGTCGGCTGAAGCCGCACTTCAGGTTTCTGCCGTCAGAGCGCTCGAGAGCGCAGTGAGACAAAATGGCGACAGGAGCCGAGAAAGCGTATGTCGTGCTTGAAATGCACTCACATCAGTCAGTCATAACAGTGCAACGACACTTCAGGACGAAGTTCAACAAAGATCCACCAACTGCTAACTCCATTCGGCGATGGTATGCGCAGTTTAAAGCTTCTGGATGCCTCTGTAAGGGGAAATCAACGGGTCGGCCTGCAGTGAGCGAAGAAACGGTTGAACGCGTGCGGGCAAGTTTCACGAGTAGCCCGTGGAAAATTGGCTCATGCCACAACTGGAGACCGACAGCGCGGACTTCATCTTTCAACAGGATGGTGCCCCACCGCACTTCCATCATGATGTTCGACATTTCTTAAACAGGAGATTGGAAAACCGATATATTGGTCGTGGTGGAGATCATGATCAGCAATTCATGTCATGGTCTCCACACTCTCCCGACTTAACCCCATGCGATTTCTTTCTGTGGGGTTATGTGAAAGATTCAGTGTTTAAACCTCCTCTACCAAGAAACGTGCCAGAACTGCGATCTCGCATCAACGATGCTTTCGAACTCATTGATGGGGACATGCTGCGCCGAGTGTGGGAGGAACTTGATTATCGGCTTGATGTCTGCCGAATCACTAAAGGGGCACATATCGAACATTTGTGAATGCCTAAAAAACTTTTTGAGTTTTTGTATGTGTGTGCAAAGCATTGTGAAAATATCTCAAATAATAAAGTTATTGTAGAGCTGTGAAATTGCTTCAATCATTTGTAATAACCCTGTATAACTGTTGAACGGTTTCAACTATTTGCTGCAATTGTTTGTCTGAAAGTCGGAGACTGTACAATGAAGCAATGAAACGAAAACCTTTACAGTATTTATTTTTTAAATCCAGTAAAAGACCCCTCACCTTGGCATAACCTATGCGCAAAAAATGAGAAATCATAACGCGTGCGTCACACTTCATTTCCGTATTTTGAGGCAGACAGATATTTAGCTCCATCATGAACAAACAGTGCTAAAGTCAGTGCTTGCCTCGCATCTTGGAAACTGGGTCCAGTATGCATGACAAATATGTGGAGGAAACATTACGTCATATATCGAAATATGTTAACTATTTCCTGACTGTTAGACCAGCTGTTATTATATTTTGCTCTAGTTCCGCTCAGAATTACTCAAAGCTTTAGAAAAAGGAAATGCATTGCTGTTCGCTGCAAAATTACGAAGGCATCGACCCTCATTTCCGATTAAGGTTACATACCCAACGATTGGCACAGTTGTACTGTTCTCATAAAACAGCTTCGACACGCACGATGGTAGCTTCGTATATCTGGACATGGAATTGATTGCCTCTTCGCTGCCTCACAGATGCAAACTACCAGTGTATCCTGTAAGAGCAACTGCGGAGAATAGAAAACACTGTACAGCGCCTGGAAATCAAAGGGGCAGCACACAGGATGCAACGGCAAATTGCTATTCCGCACAGAAAATTATATTTTCCATTTACCGTAGCGGTTGTTTTCTACGAATCGAATAGGCTGCAAGACAGCCAAGCCCTGTAAATGAGTCAATCATGTTTCGTGAAGAGAACTAGAAGTCTGCCGCTGTACATTAATTGAGTATTAACCATTATCTTCGGCTGTTTTGTTACATTCATTATTGGTTTAAATGTCTCAATTCAGGTAACAATGTCTAGAATGAGATACGTGCATCGAACGAGGTTAGAATAATTTCAGTTTCTTGAATAATCTCAAACTTTATTCTACGGTACAAGACATTTCTTACGCACGATGCATTAGTTTACATGAGAGGCTGTTACAAGGAAGGAAGCAAATTTTCTTCAAAAACTAAGTGATTTTGAAGAAAGTTGAAGTTAATGCACATCGATGTATAAAAATATCGTTGCATAGAAATGTTTAAGGAGCGGTATGGGCTAAATAACGTCACTGATGAGGTGCGTAAACGCAAACAATACATAGTTAAGTGTCGAACAACACTGGGAGAAATCTTCGTCCGTCTGAAAAATTTTGACCATCTTCGGCAATTTCTCATCGCAGTAATATTGATTTTGGAATCAAATGATGAAACATCTGGTGGAATACTTCATGGCACTTCAACAAAGTCTGTACTAGTAGCTCTTGAGAAATAATTCAGTCCTTTTGTACACTAATAATGAAGTAAATTCTTACCGACTCCAGATCTGAACGGTCAGTATCTAAAAAGTGCTTTACACTAACGGGTCGGCGAGATATTCTGGTGCACAATGTGGGCAGGATGAGCTTTTGGAACGATGCAGAGTGCTCTCTGTAAGAGAGGGAAAGCTTCCTACGACAGATGCTCTCTTTTGCGGAATCAAACGGTACTCCCCGCCCGTTTGCGTGTACCAACAAAGCCGCGCCATTAGACACAGCTATCACACGTTAAATGCGCAAATCATTCTGAGCAAGAACAGTGGTTTCAACACTGCAGCAGTCCATGGCATCATGGTTCACTGTTTTTTACCGCAGTACAAATGCCAGCGGGTACACCTATGGTGCAGGCCCAGTGTCCTCGGTGCTTCCGCCTACATCCTGTGGCAGACGCGCGTGTGTGACCCAGTTTGTTGTTATTTATAGAGGCATTGTTACTGTGCGGTGAATGAGGAGTGCGGCCGGCAATTGTTAGCGGGACAATACGACCGCGAATCAGAATGGCCACTGGCAACGTGGCTGTGGCCGGACCTCCCCTCGTCAATGGAGCCACGTACCGTGCACACCGACGATTTACGACTCAGGCGCTATTTCCTTAAAACAGCTCACACCGAAGCAAAGCTATTACACTTGGTGTCAGAGTGGAACGACAATACAGGAATGCCTAATGAACGTGACCTACCACTGTCCTCCTCCGATCAAATGCATTGTTTCGTATGTTTAAAGTGCCGGCCGCGGTGGCCGAGCGGTTCTAGGCAGCTTCGAATCCTGCCTCGGGTGTGGATGTGTGTGATGTCCTTAGGTTAGGTTTAAGTAGTTCTAAGTCTACGGGACTGATGACCTCAAGTTCCATAGTGCTTAGAGCCATTTGAACCATTCGTATGTGTGAAGTGCGACAGGACATTGTGAGAGCTTTCGAACGTACGCTGTGTTTGTGACGCTATCTATGAATATGCTAATGTATGGAATAGCAACGGTGACCGCAGAGATTCCTCTCTGACTTATGTTCCCATACTGCTAATAACGCAAAATCAATATCAGTACACAACAGGTTTGCGATTAGGCCTACAAAACAAGACACTGACACAATCTGCTGATTATAATCAATAGAATTTATTTAATAAATTTCAATGCCATGCAATGACTCGAAGGGGGAAGGGGGAATAAATAAGTATTAAATTAAAAATAGCTCCTCGTCTGGCGTAAATTTTCATTAGACACGTCATACTCGCAATATGTTTACCATGAACTGCCTGGCAGCATGCCCGCGCTCCTACGGTACCAAACTTCAGGCAGTGAAATATTTTATATAAATTGAAGAGGGAGGGGGAGAAATGAAATGGAGGGGAAGGAACAATTAGTATCAGGCGCATCTGGTCTTTGTCGGAATCACCAGCTACGAGTGAAAATGTGTGCAGGACAGAGATTCGAACCCGGGTCTCCTACTTTGCTTTAGCCACTGTGCCACCCAGAAACAGTGCTTACCGCAAATGTGTTGACCATCTCTGCGCGCACCCCGGCCGACTAACATTCCCATCTTGCGCTACCTCTCCCCGGTCTCCGTCCATGTCCTCCATGTTCGTTAATTTCTGATTCCATTGGAAGTCGAAAGTAAATGTGCATCTCCGTGGTGTCTGTTCCTTCTGACATATCCGAAAGAACAGACACCACACAGTCATACAGTAGATGAGATTCGAAGCACCTACATCCAGATCGAGTACCACCGCATTTATGGCCTCGCTAGTGCAAGCGGGTAACAATAACACGGGGAAACACAACACAGTGCTCCCATACCGTCTTTTTTTTTTTAAATTTTTTTTCAACAGCCTAAGAACAGAAATGTGTTTTTGTAGCGTTACATGTGAAAAAATTGTTGACGAAATACACTCTGGAGGTGCAGATCACGCGAGAACAGGACGTTTACGTGAAGGCTTAGTCCGATATTTGGACGATTTGTAAACATAAACAGCGCTAGCAGTTACCTGCGCTCTGTTGATCTATACATCAGTTACTGTGATTTATGGTAAGGATGTAACCATTGGCAACAGTTCACGTAGTTTATAACGCTTCACGATGTACGGAATTCGCGCTCGTTCAATGTTGCTGTATTTCTACAGTGAAGAGCTCAGTTCTGGGGTATGAATTAAAAAACGCCTGCGGTCACAACTTTTCGTGTTTTATTACGGACACGATGCATTTCGGACCACTGGGTCCATCAACAGGTGTAATTTGTCTTAATACATGCCTACTTTTTCTCTTGAATGAGGTGAAAGGCATACTCCTGTCACATCAAACCTTTTCCTGACAAGAATATGCATTTCACCTCATTCTAGAGCAAAACTTAGGCATGTATTTAGACAAATTACACCGGAGGATGGACCCACATGCATCGTGTACTTAATAAAACACGAAAAGTTGTGACTGCAGGCGTTTTTTAATTCATGCCTCCAGTGTACTGAATTTAATGACGTTTGAAGCTGCGAAATATGGATAAAATTAAAAAGCTCAGTCCTAGTGATAACATGTACACATGTCGGAGGATTTTGTGAATGCATTGAAGCAAAATCTTTTGCAGCACAACTTGATAATGGCCTTAAACCCGAAACTGCAATTGTAAAATGAATAATCTCTACAGTCAGCGACGAGTATGACGTCTTAAAAAAAATTCTATTGACTGTGAACCGCAACTACGAGAAGTTCATCAATAATGATTTTTTTTATGTTCACGTAACTGTCCATAAAGAATTTCTTCCATGTGATCAGACAGTGGCAGGGTAGTTCTACTGCGATGTTTTGGGGAGACTTACGGAAGATTTTATATGCGTACGGCCGGACAGATGGGAGAACAAAACTGGTTGCTGCAACGTGACAGTACACCTCGCTCATTATAAGGTATTCCTGGCAAAAGGCAACATTACGGCTGTTTTCCATCCAACCTACTCCCTTTATCTACCTCTTGAGGGTAATGGCACTCAAATTCAGTGATCCGCTGCCTTGCTTCTAAATAGAAACAGAATTTTACTTTGGCATCCTCTAATATACTAAAATGAACGAGATTATTGGACTTTATGTTGTTGACCATTGAGCTCCCGATCAAAGTAAAGCGAAACTTTCTATCCTTTCGGAGTATAAATAAAACTATCCGATACTTTGATGTTTAAAACGTAAAAAAATCTTGAGTGTCGACAGCTTCGAAAGGCAAACAGCGGCTAATGCTGAGTATCAAAAGCAGACTATCTCTGGCTTACTTGACAGGTCGATTCTCGCTTCACATACACAAGCTCGGAGTGACTGTACATTTCATTATAAATTCATAAATATCAATTTTCTGTATCACTCACGTGTCCAGCTTCGAAGGTAACCAACAGTGTCAGACTTCCTTACCTGGAAAGAGCAGAAAACACAGTTAACAAAATGTCAATTATTTAGGTTTTTTACATGATTTACTCATTCTTTAGTGACAAAAACACTTGCATCACCAGTATGAACTCACAAAGTACACTTCGGAACACAGAAAGATATAATAAGAGGAAAAGATATAAAAAGAGGAACATTCGAGCTCCCACCGCTCTCCTCATAACCACATTCAGTCGAAATGGGACTACTCGCGATTCACTCCCGCGCAAACATGGTAGAACTCGGCAGTACTGGTCCCGATCACAATCTCTCCAGTTAAGTCTAAAACTTCATTCGTCGTCGGATACCGTACACTATTCCACGCATGCGCGGCCAGCGAGGAGATTGCGAAGGAAGCAGCGAATTGTGCCGTGGTTAGCCTTTGGTCTACTGGCTTGAAAGGTCCCATTCATAAATCGATGCAGATCACAGTAATTTATTACACGTATGGTGGCACCCACAAAAAGATGACGCAAGTGTAATGCAATATGAATCACGTAAGTCTTCCCATGTGGCTTTTGTCCTCCTGCACTCTGTAGGAAATCATAACAAGCCCTCCACTTCACACTGATGGACTTCCCTGAAAGCTGCTGTGGCCCTGCACTACGTATACAAACTAAATTTCTCGCATTTAATGCTCTGCTGTATAATGGCTATTGCAACGCATTCTTTTTAACACATCACATTAAAAAAATGAATTAATATATAGTGAACTTGTATCTGCGTGTATTTAATTCTTGTTCTTCTTCTAATGTATTATTCGGCGAGAAATGAGGGTTCAGTGTATCTTACTCGTAGATTTGCAACTCATATCCGGCAGAGACGCGTGGGTTTTTCAGGACTATCAGTTCGCTTCACGCTGCGGAACACCACAATTACGAGTTACCACAGAATGTTACAGCATCTCTTCTACCCTTCGTCCATTACAGGCAGTAGCAAACATCGAAATGACTATATTAGAAACGGGTTAAATGGAAAACGCCTTCTTACAGCTAGTATGAACTATGAATATATAATAATAATGATAATAATAATAACACTGATAATAATATTCCGAAATTCCACAACTGAAATATATCGGTGCAACCATTCAGGAAAATGGAAATGAAAGAAAAGCAAACGGAATGAGATGTCAAAAGGTGGAAACTCCATACCGACTTATCTAAAATATCTACAACAAGAAGTGTCGCTCTATGCACACAAAATTAAGACATTACAATGCAGTAATTAAACCACAATGTCTTTCTGGATGAGAAATACTAATTCTGAACGAACAGTGAGAAAAAGGAATGCAAAAACGTAAGAAAAACATCTTCAGCCAAAACTTGTAGACGTACAATAACGACTCAGAAGCAGTCACGAAATGAAACAGAACACAAATATCCACAGTGATATTATAAGACACAAGACAAGATTCTACGCATACATTCAAAGAATGAACCCAGACAGACTTCTAAAACAAATAGCCGATTATTTTTACAACAAGAGAAAACCCAAAATGGATACGATGAAATGAGTTTTGACGAGATTAAAAAGGATTTGCAATTAGCAGGAGTAACTCCATAAGATGACCAAAACTTTCATGTCTAAAACTCACAAATGGCAAGTTGACCCAGAGGAAAATCCGAAGAAAAAGACTGAAACAACAGAGCCTGAAGAGAGAAAAGAAGCTCATAGGAAGACAATGAAAGGGATACGGACACAAAGCAATGCCAATGCCAACCTCTCAGCACTTTGCGTGGTCCCAATGAGCTTATTTGCAAACAATAATAATAATAATAATAATAATAACGAGTGAATGAGCTGCACTGACACTGAATTTCGAGCATGAAGAGAAAATCTTTTATGCCTTGATATCTGTTGCCATATTTTAAATGCAAAACCTTTCAAATGAGTACTAAAAAGGGAAAGTGACAAAATATTCATCCACACATTATCTGAAGAATGAACAACCCCAAGGCGCGCGTTGGCCACCGGCGCGACAATTCGTGACAGACTACGCCTAAGTTACAGGGAAAAGTATCAATAAATGCAGGGTCTTTCACGATAGGTTACAGTGACAATAACCATGTCAAGTTCAACTCACACCGCACAGGCTCTCTGGAGAGTACGAAAAGTGGACTTCCCAGATGAATTCTGTAAAACGATGCAACAACTGGAATCACTGGGAAAAACTTGAGAACTAGGATTCAGACTAATTTTTCCTTATAGTTGTCAAAACTTTATACAATACCTCTAGCTTCTGGCTCTAAACTACACCACTCTATGAGCGATAATGAAGGAAAATAGTGTCATGTGCCACAACCGAAGCCTATTTTTTGTTTTCGCCAATTCGTTACGCAAAGAAAGGCCACATTGTTGTGAAAGACACTGGACTTCCGTTCGCAAGGTGCGTTCTATAAATCCCTGCACGATCATCATGGGTTTTTCACGGGTTTATGCTTCTACGGGAAGAATGCAATGGATGTAACATTATAACAGCTATTGACAAAATGCTATGCTCAACAAGATTTCTCTTCGTATCACGATTCGTTTGTGGTAAACAGTCTGAAAGTACGTGCTTGTCTAGCGTCTGCTTAACAGTTTAAAAACTAAAGCAAACTATACGGTTAACGGCTTGTCCAATTTCAAAATTTAAAAAAAAGTTGTAACTTTAAACGCTTGTTTTTTCAAAACAATATTTTTCAAGTTGGCGGAAGCTGTAAGACATTGGCACACATTATATGACTTAATCTCAAAAATCGGTTCTATATGTAACATTTTAAGCCAATAAAAATTAGGCTAACAAACGTTTCTACCCTGGTCTACGCCCTTAAAATATAAGGCGAATGTCTCAATGATTCGTTGAAAATGCCACGGCCAATTTCCTTGCCCATCCTTTCCCTATCCGAGTCAGTACTCCGTTTTAAATTACGTGTGTCACTGTCGTTGGTACGTTCAACTCTGATCTCGGTTCTTCCTTCAACAGAATTTCTGCACCCGACCAAGATAAAAGTTCATTTCACAAAGTATTATCGTCAGCCAGCTTTTATGGCGCACTCTGGGAAAGAATGTTAGTGACTAATGTCGCGACATCGGGATACGAAATATTAGTTCAGATGTTGTTGCTCCTGAACACGGGTCCAGTGTCTTAGCTACTGTGTAACACAGCATCTCCTGGCGGCGCCTCGTAGAAACTGCGTACGCAACAGCAGGTATCTGCGAGAGTAAGGACTCGTCCAACAGCTTGGAGACGAGGGGGCAGTCAGACAGGCCTCTGGAGCTGGCTCAAGGGCGAATGATTCTCTCAGGACGGCAGGTATATCCGAACACCTGTTTCGAAAAATATTTCTGGCAGTTCTGGCACGAAAGATCAACTTGCAGGAATGCTCTTAGCGTTAGCGGGAAACTGCCAATGGAAACGGCTAAATACTGTTGCTGAATCTGATCGGCTGAAGTGGTTAATGTTACAGAATTTCGTGGAGAGGTTTGTAGTTGGCCGGAAGCCCTTGCGGGGTTATAGCGGCAAGTCGTGCGCCCCTGCAGGGAGGAGATGATGTTTCAAAGACCCCAAGAACCCGAAGTACATTCTCGTGTGTGAGCGCGTAATTCCCTTTTGTTGGTTTATGGTTTCCTAGGAGACTGTTGCCTTTTAATGAGCGTGCTAGTGTTCGATAAGAAGAGGCATCTTCTGAGCGTGGAGCCTAGAGATAATAATTTACCGAAAGAGGCGGACTTGGCAAGGCTTGAAGTCAGATAACAATTATGCTCTCCTGCGCACCAAGACGCACTGTCAGAGTGGAGTACGGGAGAGTGTTGCACCTAGAGTCTCCGTACACAATGTTGCTTCGTCGGTACTTCAGCCTAGACTTTAGACTCACACGAAGGAAAGCGCACTAGAGACCACCATAAGCAGTTTCCCCTATTTGCTACAGTTTTCGTTGTTATTAAACATGAGAACATCTTTTGCGCAGTATTTGAAAATATTTCGCGTTCTACACATTTAACTGCTACATAATATGTGAAAGCTACATGAAACGTATTATTAATTCTTCAGGTAGAGAATTTCATGATGGAAGGTCTTTTACCATGTAATGTATAGTACTTGCAAATGAACTGAGTTTCTTTAATGTCTTAACAATTTTAACTGTCTTGAAACTGGAAAATTGTTTTAGTTTCCTGCAGCTTCTCTTTCAAAATATGTCTAACTTTCAAGAACTTTTTCACAATATTCCTGCTTACTTTGATTTCACTTAAGCCTACTGATTACTGGTGTGTAGTAGAGTAAAAATGTAACAGACTACTACACGCTGTACTGACAAAATTTTCTGGATTTCAACGCTTTTAAATTAGAATCTAATCTTTTTTCCTAGTTACATATACATTGAAATATGTTTTAACATATAGAATAAATCTTTGTTTTCCGGAGTGATTTTTGTAATTTCAGAAAAAGCCTGCAGCACGTAAACAGTGAATGTCATCATTTAAAAATGGAATAAGAAAACATACTAAAGTTCTGTCGGAGGGCTAGAGGCGAAAGTCTGAAAAGTGTACGAATGTACAACACTCTCCCCTCTATGGCTCGGATTTCTAGCAGAGACGGTTCTGATACGGCACGGGTAACAGATGCTTCACACAGTGAGTGTAGAACGATTCTCGAGCTGGAAACTTTCTTCAGAGTCGGAGTATGTCTGACAGTACGATTCTAGGGCGCAAAACGACGGCTAAATTGCCCACAAATCCACTGTAAAATTCGGGTGAAATATGTACCAAATACAATGTCGCATCCAGCCTTAGTGACATGGTGCCAACAGTTTCACCAAGCCCACACAGACGTCGATGATGCTGACAGAGAGCCCAAATCGGGTACCATTCTCTTTCCGACAAACTGGCTTTGAAATTATTTCTGTTCTGTTGTTGGGGAGATAATCGGCCGAACCTTCTAGCAGACAGCTTCAGGCGCTGTATGAACTACGTGGCAGTGGTGCATTTTCCAGTCCACAGATTGTTTCTCGCAATATTTCTGAAAGCAGATGGCGAAAGGACTTTAATGTAGATGATTGTACGCGAATTTTGTGGTGTACTGAGTGTCACACAAAAAGAGTTTGCCGCAGCTGATACCACAAGTACCGTGGACGTGCTTCAGCAGTAGGTACATCGCTGCGCGCAAACCGATCACGCTGCCGCGTGAATCACGCCCGCTGGAGCGGTAGCGCCACCAGGAGAGAGATGCGCGCTAAGTGACCGTGCACGAGCAGAGGTTGTGAGTCTCAAGTTGTAAGTCAGTACGAGTCGTACTAGGCAGTTCCTGCAGAACTTTCGTCGTGTCTTCAAGTCGTCGTATGGTATAGAAACAGTGGCCAATAGATACATAGTGGTTAGTCTTCAGTAGAAACAGAACTGAATAAAATTTTCGCGTATGGGCAGAGACCGCATGTCTAGAGATTCCACTGAGTACTATTAGTTTGGAACTGCTCTTCAAATAGTACACCAAGAAAGGAGATTAGTTTTCTTCCGACTTAAGTTCAGAGGATTATTTACACTGATAAGCCAAAACATTATGACCACTGCCCACCGCAACGCTGGATGGCACCTGGCGGTGTTGCGGGCAGGTGACGCGGTAACGAAAGTATGTAATCGGAGAAGACCCGGACGGGGGATCACCCTAGCAAAGATATGGGCTGGAAATGTTCCCAAATCCATTGAGATAAGCGACTTTGACAAAGGGCAGATTTATTATTACGCAAAGCCTGTGAACGAGTATTTCGTAAACAGCGACCATGGTCGAATGTCCACGCGCTACTGTCGTGAGCGTCTACGGGAAGGGATAGAATGACAGTGAAACTACTACTAGGCGCTAAATGGTTGGGCGTCCACAACTCTTTACAGAACGTGGGGTTCGAAGGCTTGTCTACTTTGTTAAGTAGGATAGATGGTGATCTGTGGCATCTCTACCGAAAGAGCACACAGCTGGTGCTTGCGCAAGTGCTTCGGAGCACCCTGTTCATCAACATTGTTGAACATGGAGCTCCGTAGCAGGTTGTCCCTACGTGTACACATGTTGATCCAAAGGCACGAGATTGCAGTAGGCACGAGACCATCGATCAATGGAAACCTCTCGGCTCTTCTGGTGAATCATATTTTTGCTACACTAAGTCGACGATGGTCTGTACAAACGTTGTCACTGAGGTGGATGGCGACTCGAAACGTAAAGCGCGCCACGGACGCATGCTGGTGGGAGCATTATTATGCTATGGGAGACATTCTCCTGCGCTAGCAAGGGATCTGTGGTAATAATCGAAGACACGCTGACAGCTGCGAAACACCTGCATCCCTCCATGCTTCATGCCTTCCCCGGCGGCATATCATCTTTCAGCACTACAGGGTGTCCGAAAAGTCTTTCCCTGATTACATAAATTGTTAACTCTGGATAGAAGTAAGATACAAATATGAAACCGGTGTCTAATTGTTTACAGACTATCAAAGTTTTTTTCACACATCAGTAACTTCCACATGAGCACCCTTGGTAGCACGTCCAAAGGTGAATATTTGGAGCGCGCTATTGCACGATCGAATTATCGGGCCATTCTTCTTCGTTGAGGCTACCATCACATCTGCAGTGTATCTGGACATGTTGCAACTGTATGCTGTCCCTCAGCTGCTTCAGTATCACCCCGATGTCTTGTTTCAGCAAGACGGTGCACCGCTTCATTGGGGTTTGTACGTCCGTGCCTATCTCGATGTGACCTTTCCTGGGCGATGCATTGGTCGTGATGGGCCAACGGTTAGGCCTCCACGCTCTCCTGACATAACCCCATTTGACTTCTTTTTATGGGGTTATGTCGAGGATGAGGTCTACCGAACACGTGTACCAGATCTTGAAACCCTGCGGCAACGGATAACCACAGTCGTTGAGTCGATCCCTCCAGTGATGTTGGCTAATGTGTGGACAGAAATTAAATATCGCCTAGATGTGCTACGTACTACCAAGGGTGCTCATGTGGAAGTTTACTAATGTGTGAAAAAAACTTTGATAGTTTGTAAACAATTAGACACCAGTCTCATATTTGTATCTTACTTCTAGCCTGAGTTATCAATTTATGTAATCAGGGAAAGACTTTTCGGACACCCTGTATAATTGTCCGTGTCTCGGAGCCAGAACCGTGCTACAGTAGTTTGAGGAGCGTTATAGTAAACTCACGTTGATGTCTCGGCGACCAAATTCGCCTAATGTAAATCTTATGGCACCCATCTGGGTCGTTATCGGGCCCCAACCACCGCGTACGCAAATCAGCTGCCCGCTATTTACGCGAATTACATAACCTGTGCGTAGATATCTAATGCCACATATATCCACAAAGGTGCCAACAAACTGTTGGATCCCAGATACGCAGAATCTTTCTTTCGAAAGACGGACGAACAATCTATTAAGCCGATGGGCATAATGTTTTGGTTTGTCGCCTGCGTTACCAAATATTTTAATATTCACTATCCTGTGTGACTTTCGTTGTGTGTGTGTGTGTGTGTGTGTGTGTGTGTGTGTGTGCGCGCGCGCTGCCCTAGAACCCACCCATCTGTGCTACTAGGACAACTTTATTCGTCTTTTTCAAAGGCAGCGAGATTTCCATCAAAGCGGGCGCGTCGAGTCTACAACAGATTTTGGCGTGGCCGCGTGTAGCACTTCTCAAATCCGCGGACGCATGAAAGGAACGTTCCATCGACTGCATAACCAGGCCTGGTCGAGAATTTGGAAACAGCGGACCGGTCACCCGTCGATCACTGCCAGTGACTGTTACACGTCACCGTCATTACTGTGATTGCCACCGACCAAACAGTTAGGCAAAAGAAGGCGGCGGCGGAAAAGCGAGTGCGTTTAAGAGACGGCAGGAGGGAGGAAGGAAGAGCTGTTGGCCTCCCGCACCTGAGCGCGGCGGCGACATCCGGCCAGCGAGATCGACAGTAACTGATACATAAAATGAATAACAACTCGGCCGGGTCTCCCTCCCGCGGGCGGGACACACTGATACCGATCTGGAGGAAAAACAGTCGACCGAATACGATTAAGCGGACGGGAGCGGTCCGCAACGGCGGAGACGCTGACCTCCGGCTCCGAGCTGCAAATGAACAGAGTGATTGCGTACGGCGCGCCATAAATCAAGGCGCTGGCTGCAGCAGCGCTCTCGCAAAAAACCGCCGGCCGCGCGCGTCCTTGCGGAGCGTGTGAAGGCCTCCGGCGAGGCGGCGCCTGCCAATACTCGGCTGAATCTCTCGTTGCCGCGATTTATTCTGGTGGAGGCTGAGAAAACCGTAGTCTCGTAAAGACTAAACCGATACACACCTTGCGAAAGACGCCTATACGTTGAAAGAAAATCGCCGTTCAGCGTCAAAACTATGCATCAGTACGCAAAGGCAGACGCAATTACGGCTTCGTCAGCTTCATCACGAAGAGACTGAAGCAGTCCGTTGAGTACACACATTAAATTCTTAATCAAGTACACAATACACGTTTCCACTCAGAGTCAGAGAGTAAGAATGAGCGATATGAAATTGCTGCCGAAGAGCTCCTAAAGGTGGTAGTCGCCAAATTGGAAAAGTTCTTCTTCCCTCGCGCACAACAACCACTTTAATCGTAGCATGTGAGAGCTTAGTCTGAAGTATACCAGCAGAGCACTAGGTGGCTGTAACAGAAATGTATACAGTGAGTTATCATGTTAGTGTTGTTGCGATGACGAGACTGCGCAGAAGTGTGGAATTCAACCCTGAACAATAGAGCAAAATGGGATGTTCAAAAACTCTACGCCACCACCTTTCTGCGCAAATACTGGCAGTGAAAATTTTTTCCAACATCAAGATTCAAACCGGATCTTCTCAAAATGCTCTACAGATTCTTACACATTATCTGAACATAAAAACGCAGATTTTTTCATTTTAATAAAGCTTACCACTTTTTTTTACCGTGGATGGAAAAAGCGGTCCCGTTGTGCATTGTCCTTTGTCTCTTGGATGGGCCTCCCACTTATAAAGATTCTGCTGCAACGCGACCAACAGTTGGTTAACATTTTCTATCCCAAAAGCGCTTTCGCACGTCTGAGAGGGGAAAAAAATACAGCATACGGAATCAAACGCTATCTGTGGTACGGACGATAAGTTGGACACGAGTGACCATTTCATTTAACAAGTGAAGTCTGAGAATTGTGTGAGTCTGTAGAACTCCACTGTGGCAAATGACCACAATTATTTGGACACATGTTGCCCACGCGAAGACGTGTTTTTGTTGATTATTTTTATGTTTTTTAAGCAGTGACATGATTCCCTTTGCCACTACCACAGGACTGTTAGAACGGAGCTAACATAGCAGGGTGTGGCTGCAATCCCTGCCCTGCTAAGTGAGACCCAGCGTGACGAAATTCTTTCCAGCAGTCGTACTGTGGCACGGAGCGTGACGGGGGAAAGGCGACACCGGCGACAAGAAACGCCTCCTACAGCTGCAATCCCGTGTCGTTACACGCGCCAGAAGAAGCGGCCGGCGGACAGCGGCCAACCCAGACGGAGCGAGCCGGCAAGAAGTCCCTCCGACAGCGGCACATTACGGTAGCACGAAAACTGATGTCGCAACGCTCCACTCCCCCCAGTCCGTCTCGGTACTTTTCACTAATTAGCTGCACAGTCCGTCTTGTGTTGCTTTTCTGTTTCTGGCTTTGGTTAGGTAAATGAAACGGTCGCCTGAAGCCCTCCGCCAACACAGAGCTGCTCCCGAAGCAGCTTCCTCGTCACAGTCTCCGGCCACAATGTCACCGTATCTTCGCAAGTTTTCTGTTACGTACACAAACGGAAACGCCATTTAGCCATTCTATCCGCACAAACGGCTCAGCTTGTTTATTTCTTCATCGCACCAAGACAAGGCGTGTAGAGAGGAAAGGACATATCTTAGGTCTTAGGAGTTGATGGTAGGGTGTTAAAGTCAAAGTCAATTAGATTCTTCATATCGAATTTCCTTCCCCGTCTCTTCTCGTGTATCGCCTTAATCATACAAAATACTTTTCAGCAATAACACGACAAAAAATTAAGAGGTGAGCAGTAGTAGATGCTGAACGTGACGGTATTCTGATGGCGCCAACCAATCTTAATGTGCTTTTATGTTCACGAAACTGAACTCCAGACTCTGACTAGGTGAAGCCTGTATTATAGAATAGATGCCATATGCTTTACCATTTTCACGCCTACCCGAAAAGTTTTAACTGTCGATAGTTTTCGTATTTATAATATTATATATGGATTTAAATATCAATAGATACGTTCATTACACGCTTCACAAGGTAATTATCTTTCTTCACTTCGCCGATGCCGAGGGTATTAGAAAGTAAAGGCAGGAATTTAACGTCTCACCGACAACGGGGACTTAACAAGAGCGATGAAAGATCAGCATTTAACGTACCGTCAACAAAGGAACCATTCGAAACGGTGCGCGCGGGATTAGCCAAGCGATCTATGGCGCTGCAGTCATGGACTGTGCGGCTGGTCCCGGCGGAGGTTCGAGTCCTCCCTCGGGCATGGGTGTGTGTGTGTGTGTTTGTCCTTGGGATAGTTTAGGTTAAGTAGTGTGTAAGCTTAGGGACTGATGACCTTAGCAGTTAAGTCCCATAAGATTTCACACACATTTCAACATTTTGAAACGGTGCCGAGTCTCGGATTAGGCAAGGGTGTTGGAATAATCCATGCCCTCGCCTTGACCGACTTACAGCATCTATGTATGCAAAAGCCAAATCGGCACGGCCGAACGGGGTTCTGGAAGCCGCGCCTCCCGAATGCTAGTCCAATGAGTTTAACGTTTCACCTTGCTCCGTCGAATGTCAACAGAGTCGAAGAAGTAGCTTCACTGGACGCTAATGGGTGTAATCAGCCTTGGGCTTCATGGAACTGTTCATCTCAGGATTCAGGAGGTTTCGAAACAATGAAGAAAGAAAAGAAGCTTTTCGGGTTTCGAAGCATAGAAGAAAATAAGGGATGTCAGATTTTAACGAGCAGTCGACCTCGAATTCTTTTAATATGGGTCACTTGTCATGATGGACACGAGTATGGCAAAAAATGATCGGAGGCGTCATGAAGGAATTCTCTCAGCAGTCAACTGAAGTGATTTTAACGAAACAATGGGGAATTTAAATGAGGATAGTTCAATGTATACTCGAAGGCCACTTTTCCCAATAAAAGTTTAATATCTGGAATAATAACCGCTACCAGTCAGAGTAGAAGGTGGTTCCATTTAATGCACGACCAGTTTCGAATATGGCCCTATCTTCAGGAGGTTTTATATTCAATTACGTGTTTCCCTGCTCTATGTTAGAGATCACAGTTTAAACAAATAAAAAAACTTATTTGATGACGACCAAACAGATCCATCTGAAACAACTGGAAGTCGCGAAGGGGCATATGTTGTAAAGTTTTATAGTACCTGCATACAGCTGGAGTACCAAAAATGTACAAATGTGTGTGAATTCCTAAGGGACCAACCTGCTGAGGCCATCGGTCCCTAGACTTACACACTATTTAAACTAACTTACACTAAGAACAACACACACACCCATGCCCGACGGAGGACTCGAATCTCAGGCGGGAGGGGCAGCGCAGTGCGTGACATAGCGCATCAAACCGCGCGGCTGCTGGAGTATCTATGTCGTTTCCACATTACATCAATTACACTTTATTTTAAAAAATATCGATTTTTTTACACATCAAGTGTGTATTACACATCACTTTCGATGTATTTAGTCGTCATCACGTTATTTGTTTTTTATTTAAACAATGATCCCCAATACTGAACACTGAAACATGCAACTGAATGTAAAACCCCATGAAGATGGAAGAGAATCCGAAACCGGTCGTGCATTAAGTAAAACCACCTTTTATTGCGGCTGATACCGGTTATTATTCAGCTCCCTATAAAGGAAGAGTCACGGAGTTCAACTACATCTAATATTGATAAAATTGCTGTCCTACTTCCTTTTTTATGTTATTTCGTGAAAATATGGACACCCGAATTAGAGAGCAAACTGAACTTGGCTTCCTCCTAGAACGAGCGCAGCAAGCTGCTACTGTGCCAGGCTGTTTGACATTCAGTTACTGGACTCGGACATATCTTATTTCAAGAGCGACAGAGGAATTCGCCACCGTTTCGCATCAAACCTCCATCTGGAACGGCTGTGCGCCACTGCGTTAACAAAGCCCAGCGAGCACGTAAGTCTTCCAAATGCTACGCCTGCCGGAGATCAGCTAACAGCTTTCAGCAACAGTGTTGGCAGACGCCGTGGCGCGCCGGCCGGCGCGCCGCTCTCGCGGCGGAACCTCCGCTCGTATCGCTAAGATATCGGCCGCGGCCGCTATCTATACATCGGGAGCCGCCCGCGGCTTGATTTACGACTAAATAACTGCAGCCGGCCGATCGTGTGCGATAACGCCTGGCGGCCGAGCCACGCCGCGGAATATTTTAAAACGGCCGTCCGCAACACTCTCCGCCCGGGGAATTGTGTACACAGTGATTTACATCTCGCTATCTGCCGCGTTCACCTGCAGCCGGCTGCAGGCGTAAAACCAACTGGCCGCCGCCTGTTTGCGGGTCTCCGCTGCGCGCATTAAAATACACTGCCCTTTATTGAGTCCAGATCCTGACGCAGCGCCAGCTCCGACAAGCGTGTCTCCAAATTATATTCGCGTTACATTATGTTATGAGCTAGGCCGCGCCGGCACCGAGCGAGGACAACGCGGTGATACGGAAATAAGACGGCGAAGGCGGGCCAGCGCCGTGACGACCTGAAATGTCTTCGTCAACTTCGTCTGGACGACCCGGCGCCACTGCGCCTGCGCCGCCCGGCCTTGAAGAATTATATTTCTGCCCGTCGTTCGCACGCAGATTTGAGACTACCCGTCGTACAAAACGCAGCACAGCTGTGAGCCACAGAGATTAACAACTGGTCTGGCCTTACTAGGGGACGCCATTCTAATTTACTACAGCTAATCAAGAGCGAGTACTTGGCAACTGCTGTTGCTGTAGGTGGAGAAATGAAGCTTCGGCTAGCATCGCTAACTTCCTGCTGAGCTGTCAAAACATTTCTGAAATCGCCCCATCATCATCAGCGCCATCAACAAGAACAGCAAAATATCTTTGCCGGCCTAACTTCTCCTTTTCTTCATATTCGTGTAACTCGCACATACAGGGTGTTTCAAAAAAGTACGGCCAAACTTTCAGGAAACATTCCTCACACACAAATAAAGAAAAGATGTTATGTGGACATGTGTCCGGAAACGCTTAATTTCCATGTTAGAGCTCATTTTAGTTTCTTCCACATACGCTCAATGGAGCACGTTATCATGATTTCATACGCGATACTCTACCTGTGCTGCTACAGCATGTGCCTGTACAAGTACGACACAACATGTGGTTCATGCACGATGGAGCTCCTGCACTTTTCAGTCGAACTGTTCGTACGCTCTCAACAACAGATTCGGTGACCGATGGATTGGTAGAGGCGGACCAATTCCATGGCCTCCACGCTCTCCTGACCTCAACCCTCTTGACTTTCATTTATGGGGGCATTTGAAAGCTCTTGTCTACGCAACCCCGGTACCAAATGTAGAGACTGTTCGTGCTCGTATTGTGGACGGCAGTGATACAATACGCCATTCTGCAGGGCTGCATCAGCGTATCAGGGATTCCATGCGACGGAGGGTGGATACATGTATCCTCGCTAACGGAGGACATTTTGAACATTTCCTGTAACAAAGTGTTTGAAGTCACGCTGGTACGTTCTGTTGCTGTGTGTTTCCATTCCATGATTAATGTGATTTGGACAGAAGTAATAAAATGAGCTCTAACAAGGAAAGTATGCGTTTCTGGACACATGTACACATAACATATTTTCTTTCTTTGTGTGTGAGGAATGTTTCCTGAAAGTTTGGCCATACCTTTTTGTAACACCCTGTATACACATTATGTACACCAAAGATGTCTTAGCAGTATTTTAATAAAACCTCAGCGTGTCCATTAACAGCCACTTACAATATGTTTGATACACAAAGAATTAGGACATGTTCGGTATATTAAGAATTAGATACTTCAAAAATTGATTCTTATCTGCATAATGTAGCCGGCCGGGTGGCCGAGCGGTTCTAGGCGCTACAGTCTGGAACCGCGCGACCGCTACGGTCGCAGGTTCGAATCCTGCCTCGGGCATGGATGTGTGTGATGTCCTTAGTTTAGTTAGGTTTAAGTAGTTTTAAGTTCTAGGGGACTGATGATCTTAGAAGTTAAGTCCCATAGTGCTCAGAGCCATTTTTTGCATAATGTAACCGAGTAATACCCCGATATGTTCAATCTACAAACGAAACAAATTGTGGTTTGCCAGCATACAATCTGCACGGTACTATACCACTCGCGGTACACGAAGATCTTCATCAAGAACAAATTCCCTTCTCATTTTTGCATATTGGTGTCGTCAAGATGCTGCTAATTAAATGTTCTTTCACAAAATTCATGATAAAGATCAGCTTAAAAGAATTCTATTCATCTTCACTCCCGCTATTTTGGTATGAATATCTGACGATCAAAGACTTTTCTTTCAGTGTTGGGTGCCGGTATATGTAATAACATTTCTTGGTTTTATCGGCCAGGAAGCTTGGAACGCTGTTCACAGAGTGTTTTCAGGTGCTTGAAGAAAATAAGTAGAGCCATTGACATCCAAGACGCCGATAACGTATAAAATGAAAATTACTGCTCTCGGTTGCGACCAACGCAACAATTATTTCTTTATTTATATCCCTATTTCAATAGATACGGCGTATCACTATTTAACGGCTATTTTACATTGGACAAAACCGGAAATATTCATCACTTGCTGCAGCAAAAAACTCCTACAATCAAGCACATACACAAAGTTTCTTTTTATGATTTTTTATTACGTATTTCATAAATAAATGGCATCTACATCTTTATTGTATGTCGATTAACACAAGGTGGAACTACACTCCTGGAAATTGAAATAAGAACACCGTGAATTCATTGTCCCAGGAAGGGGAAACTTTATTGACACATTCCTGGGGTCAGATACATCACATGATCACACTGACAGAACCACAGGCACATAGACACAGGCAACAGAGCATGCACAATGTCGGCACTAGTACAGTGTATATCCACCTTTCGCAGCAATGCAGGCTGCTATTCTCCCATGGAGACGATCGTAGAGATGCTGGATGTAGTCCTGTGGAACGGCTTGCCATGCCATTTCCACCTGGCGCCTCAGTTGGACCAGCGTTCGTGCTGGACGTGCAGACCGCGTGAGACGACGCTTCATCCAGTCCCAAACATGCTCAATGGGGGACAGATCCGGAGATCTTGCTGGCCAGGGTAGTTGACTTACACCTTCTAGAGCACGTTGGGTGGCACGGGATACATGCGGACGTGCATTGTCCTGTTGGAACAGCAAGTTCCCTTGCCGGTCTAGGAATGGTAGAACGATAGGTTCGATGACGGTTTGGATGTACCGTGCACTATTCAGTGTCCCCTCGACGATCACCAGTGGTGTACGGCCAGTGTAGGAGATCGCTCCCCACACCATGATGCCGGGTGTTGGCCCTGTGTGCCTCGGTCGTATGCAGTCCTGATTGTGGCGCTCACCTGCACGGCACCAAACACGCATACGACCATCATTGGCACCAAGGCAGAAGCGACTCTCATCGCTGAAGACGACATGTCTCCATTCGTCCCTCCATTCACGCCTGTCGCGACACCACTGGAGGCGGGCTGCACGATGTTGGGGCGTGAGCGGAAGACGGCCTAACGGTGTGCGGGACCGTAGCCCAGCTTCATGGAGACGGTTGCGAATGGTCCTCGCCGATACCCCAGGAGCAACAATGTCCCTAATTTGCTGGGAAGTGGCGGTGCGGTCCCCTACGGCACTGCGTACGATCCTACGGTCTTGGCGTGCATCCGTGCGTCGCTGCGGTCCGGTCCCAGGTCGACGGGCATGTGCACCTTCCGCCGACCACTGGCGACAACATCGATGTACTGTGGAGACCTCACGCCCCACGTGTTGAGCAATTCGGCGGTACGTCCACCCGGCCTCCCGCATGCCCACTATACGCCCTCGCTCAAAGTCCGTCAACTGCACATACGGTTCACGTCCACGCTGTCGCGGCATGCTACCAGTGTTAAAGACTGCGATGGAGCTCCGTATGCCACGGCAAACTGGCTGACACTGATGGCGGCGGTGCACAAATGCTGCGCAGCTAGCGCCATTCGACGGCCAACACCGCGGTTCCTGGTGTGTCCGCTGTGCCGTGCGTGTGATCATTGCTTGTACAGCTCTCTCGCAGTGTCCGGAGCAAGTATGGTGGGTCTGACACCCCGGTGTCAATGTGTTCTTTTTTCCATTTCCAGGAGTGTATATCACAACGTATTATTCTTCAAATTCTTCATGGATACGATAAAATTGAACTGGTATACGCACACCGTTACGAAACTAAACCTCGTAGATCTAAGTACAATTTTATTTCTATCTAGAAACACTCAGGGTTTCACAGCAGTCTCATAAGAAGACAAGTCTAGCTAGTTCCTGGTCGTGCATCCTAGCGTAAGACTGAACGAAGTGGTTAGCTCACTGGATTCAGATCCCCATCCGGCGAACCAGATTTACAAATTTCGTGATTTCCCAAAATCGCTTAAAGCAAATGCCGGAGTAGTTCCTTCGAAAAGAAAGGGCAGATTTTCCTTCTCATCCTTCTCTAATAAGACGTGTGCTCCGTTTCTGATCACCTCGTTGTGGACGGGACGTTGAACGCTTGTCTTCCTTCCTTCCTAACCTAAGTAACTACACTAGAGTTAACCTACGGGGACCCTCCAACTGCTACGTTTCCCGGCATTATTCTGATTCCAACATTCAATTCTGCACATTACTTACAACGTGGAGATGTTCATTTATTACAATAAGATATAAATTAACCTGCATCAGTGACGAGAGGTTTGGTAAGAACATTACGAAGCCCTGTTTTCGAAACATTGTGCTACTGTGTCCACTGAGTACCGAATTTCGAGGACTCTTGTGATGTTATAAACACTTTCCGAAGAAACTTGCTCCCTAATAGCTGTCAGTAAACGAAATAAACCTACTCGTACGTGCCTGAGTGTCGACATCTGTACAGCCACATATTTCGGAGTGCCATTTCCGAAATTTGAGACAAATTTTGGAGAGTAGGAACTATAGCATTTAACAGTTTCCCAACTGACCAATGAGCCTGTGGCAGTAGGCGCTTTAGAAGCACCTCGCCTGCGATGGATAAAAGTCTGCGTGGTATTCTCAATAATAATTGTTTTAAAGTTAAAAGTTTAAAGACAGTGTTAGACTTTCGTCTATTTCGTTACATGTCATCGATAATAATTACTGTTGAAACTTTCTGGCAGATTAAAACTGTGTGCCGGACCGAGACTCGAAATCGGGACCTTTGCCTTTCGCGGGCAAGTGCTCTACAAACTTTTTTTTTTCCAAGGGAACCACTTTTTTATTTTTTTTATTTTTTTTAACCAATGTCAGGCTTACCACCTTTGCTGACATACATTTTGTTGTACTATCGCATAAATAGTGTCTACAAAGTCCATATGTTAACAAATAGTGGCTAATTAGAAAATTAATTAATTAAGGAAATGAATAAAACTGAAAATGTCCAAATGAAAGACATGAAGACATTGCGGATAGTACAAATACAAAAGAAACATGGTCCTGTAGCAATGAAATGAAATTCGTGTCGGGGGCGACACCTGCTCACGACCCGACGTTCGATAGAGCAAGAGAGCCATCTATCGACTCCTTCTCCAGACGTTGGTGTAAGACTGGATCGTCTTCTCGAAATTAACTAAGGATCCGTAAGTGTGATCGATGTCTATCTCGGCTTCTTCGTCTATCTGATCTCTCACCCGTCACACCCCATCTGGCCGGCGGGTCGGTAAATGTAAGTCGCAAGTAATTAGCGAAGTCTTGCCTATATTTCTTATGCTGTTGCAGCTTCGTGTGTCCACCCAGGAGAAAATGCCAAAAATCAATTTTGTCCTTTTCCGATTCGTTATACACGTAGCCCACCACCAATCCCCGCACCCATGTCACTGCATTGGTTTTTTGGACCGGGAAATAAGATTCTTGGGGGAAAAAATGTGTGTCTGATGAAATTGTGTGAGGGGCGGAGCGTAACAGGAACGCCAATATCTGTTGTGCCAAGTGCCACACTGGAGCCGTCCCACTACATGCTAAACGATGTTCATCAGTGTCCACTGTTGCGCAGCCTAAACATAGTGGAGTGTCTGCCAAATGAATCGCGTGCCGCCGTTGATTCGTTGCGAACTTCCTATTTATCACCACATACCATGTTGAGCGTACAGACGTTGGGAGGTAAACGTTCCGTATAACGCGCCATATCTGTCGCCAGTTCTTGTCTGGGTACTTCTTTTCCAGGGTATTCCTGGGGCACCGGCGCAGTAAGAGTTGGTACACGTCTCGCGTCGTCGGTAGTCGTGTTGTTGGGAAGGAATCTCTGACATAGCTAAGCACCAAAAAAAAGACTTGAAATGTGACAGCTTCGGTGAAATATGGCCCACATTGACTGGGGGCAGCATTGAAGTGGGCGCTAGTACATCGGCCAACGCACCCGAGATATTGCGAAATTGACCGCGCCACTGTCGGAAAATCGTACTGACGAATAACGCCCGTGCCTTTTCATATACGTTCACTAGACCAAGTCCACCCTCTCCAGCCGGTAGCGTAAGCGTTGTGTATCGGATCTTAAACAGGTGTCCCACACTCACGTAGGTTCCGAAAGTTGCTTGTATCCGTGATGCCATTGTGCGCGTTAAAGGCAGGACATGCGCTACGTGAGTGAGTCTCGGTGCTAGGTATACGTTAACATAGGTCACCCTCTGAATCATATCCAACGCTCTTAATTTCTGTAACACCGACTGAGCTACCCAAGCACGACTCACGCCCCGTCCTCACAGCTTTAATTCCGCCAGTACCTCGTCAGCTTTCATTCTAATAATTATTGTTGTTTTAAGTCTCTATTACCACCAAGTCGGGCAGCCGTGACACTATATTGGCTCCAATGCACAGATTCCTGGAGACGTAGATGAGTTGTTGACATCTGCAAGAGCTAAAGATGGCTAATAGCCCTTCTTCCTAGTTTTCTGTAACTTTTACACGTTTATCCTACTTCCATCGTACCAGTGCAAGCCTTACGTCATTCCTGTTTCGTTTGTAGTAACCGAGGTGGGTCACGGAACTACCGAAAGCTGCCGAAAATCTACATGAAGTCCTTTCTAGGATACTCGATCCATTGGAACTTCTCTTCGTCTATCACAAACGACACAAATAATGTTCAGCACAAAATCAATGAGTCTATCACCGTTCCTCTTATATTTACAAGTACACACTGTAATGCTTATTATACCGATAAATGTAACAAGCTCTCTTAATTTAAGGTTATGGAGAATTAACGTACGTTTGATGAAAAAACTATACGACTGTCAACAGTTTGCAAAAAGTGTCATCAACACGAAACACGAGTTCATGTGCCTATCCAATGTTCGCAGAAAGTTCACAAAATTCATTTCAGTAATTAGAATAAAAATTTGTAACTTATGGCCAGTATTGAGAATATGATGTATTACAGTGGCGCCTACGTTCTTAAATGTACAATACGAGGTCCTCTTTCGGCAGAAGAAATTTCAGGCCTGGTGCAATCCCACCATCAGCGTTCCGACTTAGCGAACGGATAAAATACCTTACAAATTTTTAATATCGGCAGGCAAGTGCGGATGCGGCTCTCACTCCACTTACCCGCGAAGACGCCTACCGAAGGATGTGGGACGTTTCACATAGCCGTCTCCGGCCGCGACGGATCCTCGTTTTACGAGGTGGTGCGCGCCGCCCCGAGCGGCTGACATCAAACTAATGAGTGGCGGCAGCCGGGGTCAGGGGTTCGAACCTCTGGTCGTGGCCGTAAAAGACGCCTTTAACGGCCTGTCGACCCGTCGTCCCCTGTGGCGAGAGCTCGCCGCGCCGGCTCCCACCAGCGTAAGCCTGCCTCCTCCGCAGGGAGTCCCCGCTACGCCCTGCCATTCGCCTCATCACTGCAGTTTCCGTAAGATAGCGTGATCAGGCTTCCTCTACGAATACTCAAATTGCGACACTGTTTCAAAAACTTTTATATTTTCTACCGCGATGTACACTTTGAAATTCTGAATGCATCTTTGCGTAGAGTCCTGGCGTGAAAACGTCTTTCTGCAGCACTTATTTGTTATGACTGTCTGCGTATTTAGTTATGAAATGTCCTATCAGATTGTAACTGTACGATGGGCCGAAAATCGAACCTGGACCCTTAGCTGTCTATTACCAACTGAGCAATCCGGACAAGAAACCACGGCTCCCACTCACAGCTTTATTTCTGCCAACAGCCCTGTCTTCCCTTCAACACTTCACAAAGGTCTCCTGCATACCAAACAGGACTAGCTGTCCTGGAACAAAGGATATTACGGATATGTGGCTCAGTCACAGCCTACGCGATTGTCTGCACAAAAAAAGAGTTCTAATGGCTCTGAGCACTATGGGACTTAACTTCTGAGGTCATCAGTCCCCTAGAACTTAGAACTACTTAAACCTAACTAACCTAAGCACATCACACACATCCATGCCCGAGGCAGGATTCGAACCTGCGACCGTAGCGGTTCCAGACTGTAGCGCCTAGAACCGCTCGATCACTCCGGCCGGCGATTGTGTGCACAACGAATCTTTTCACCCTAGCTTAAATCTGTGCTGTACCGGGACCCGGACCTACAACGTTGCATTTTTTTAGACGAGTGCTAGCAGGAGACATTTGGGTAGTTTGGAAGGAGGAAGAGAGGTACTGGCGCAAGTTATGCTAAAACGTGCCCTAATTGCTCAGTCGTTAAGACCACTGCCCGCCAAAGGTAACGTTCCGGGTTCGAGCCCCGGTCCGGTATACAGTTTTAATTTGCAAGGAAGTTTCAAGACAGCGCACGAAATAACACTTTTCCTTCTACAACCATGAAAATACAAAAAAAACTTACTACGTATAACTCAATTACGTAGTGTAAGAAAAATGCAATGGCAGAGATTAGTTTCTGCATGCATCTATCTTTTAAAACAAAGAAATGTTACCTACTTTCGTTTGCCAAAACAAGATTTGTATAACTGATTCTCTGTCCTCAGCTTAGTTGGTAAACTGCTGAAAGTGTCACTCCTGCGGAGTAAAAAGCCGTGGGTCAACCTAGTACGGCCGATACAAAGACGGCAGTGGATGATAGATTACCGTCGGGAGAGGCGGAGGGAAAACGCCACTTGGCGGAAGTCTCCTTGTCTACCTGAAGCTTTTTTAGACAAGGGGATTGCCCGCCAAGAGTTGGTCCACGACTGAACAAAACGGGATTTGATGTAAATCCTCAAATCTGTAGGTATGACCACTACAAATATCAACTGAAGCTTTAAATTAGTGCAACCATTTACTATCCTTTCCACTACGAGTTTTGGAGGAATTGTTTAGTTTATAGAAGTTGTACATGATATAAATACAACTAGAAAAATAGCCCGTGATCACTGAAACACAGCGCCACACGATCCTTTTAAATGACATCACACTACATCATTGCAAGTCTAATCCTCCTATAAGCCTTGTGTAAATAATAATAAGTGTGGTTACAATAACTTGTTGTCTCAACTAAAGTTCTGGAAGTGCTTTCGGAATTCATTCATAAGTTTTATGTGGCACTGCCATTTATAAGTGTCGTTTACCATAGCTAGAAAAACAATGTTCAACCAGCCGCACCTACCGGCTAGCACGCTGCCGCACTGGTGAGAGTTCTGGACCCGCATTCGGCAGGAACAAGGCTAGAATCCCCTCCAGCCACTCACATCTGAGGTTTGCTGATTCCTCTAATCTGAATCCAAAGATGGTTCCTTACAGAAGAACACGGCCGTTTTCCTTCCTCATCCTCATCCATTTGAAGCTGTGGCTCCATCTGTAACGACCTCGTCGACAGAACGATAGACCGTAATCTCCCTTCCGCCAGAGAGTACAGTAGTTTACAGCTTTACTGTAGTTGAATAGGCGTCACCTCCGGAGAGCTACGGGATCAGGAGTTAAGGGCTTTTCGCGAAGCACTGAGCCACAATATAGCTTCAGACTCCACAAAGCGCCATTATCTCTATAACGTGGCTGTAACCAAGTGCAGCTAAGGATCCCGCAAACAGTGTAGTTGCAGCGATATGTTCGTGTGATAGCCGCTTAGGAACGCCATGAAATGAGAAACTGCAGCTACAGGAAAGCACTTTACTAGTGCTAATTGTCCTCTATGACGCGTGTTGCAGTATGAAAACAAACCATAGCTACACACGCAAAGCACATCTCTGGGATCCATACTCCCTGTTAAACACTGCTTTAAAAGCCGGCAAGTTGGTATCCTCCATCGTATACGACCATATACCTCCGTTATCGTATGTTTTCCTTTCACGTATCCCTTTACGGAGCTCCAGGCGCTTGTTAAGGCAATAAAATGGCAATATACGCGTCTAGCAGTAACACGAGACTGGTTCCGGAATTACAAGACTGACGCAGTGCGTAATGAATCAACAGCGTCCCTATTAGCGTTAATAAACCTACGTTAGCTACTTATTCTGGGGAAGTTAAAATTCTTTAAATAATGCTAACACAGAGTTAACGAGTAATAATTTCTCGAAAGCATGTAGCGAGTAAACTTTGCCAATTGACACCAATATACTCTTCCTTCATTTCCGCTTCTTTCCCCTGCAACGTGAATACTCATGCCTATAGATACGGACCGCCAACTCAATTTAGAATAGGAAGAAGGGTTATCGGCTCCCGTTCAAGCGATAGAGGTAGCCTGGAGTTGACAGTGAGAGACGTAGCATCTTGGTAAACACAGGTCACTTATTCAAAACGAGTGGGGGTTCAATTCCCAGTCCAGAAATTTAGATTCGTATTCTTAACTGTAGATTACTAAATCCTCGTAAAATTTATGGCTGCAGCTGGTCTCTCTTGGTGGTCTCCGACAATCTGGGACACGTGCACTTGATTACCTACATGGAAAACATAGTTGAATTATTTATTGCCTAACTCCAGCGGTTTGCTAGCATTGGTGCCCTTGTCGCAAATATTACGAATGTTTTACAAGGGTGTGCCCGTTTTCTAATGGCCGACATACTTGTTTCATCGGTTAGATTTACCTCAGTGTGCCATTGTATGTGAAATATCAAGCAGACATCACAATTGACGGTCTTCAGTGCTACTCGCCTCTTCTGTTAGAGAAATTACCACAATACGGGTGGTGCTGAGTTTGATTTTGACGCTAACATACTGGGTGCTTTGCTTCAAGGCTGGTAAAGACACACACAACGGGGAATTTAGTGAAGAGGAAGATTTTCTTCGAGAAGATAATTTTGTGTGCACGGATGACAGTGATGTAGACCCAGACGTTGAAGCAGCAAATGAGGAATCTGATGAAGAATCCCCAGATGACCGTGGAAGAATGCAGAAGATTACTCATTTTGAGTGTCAAATACTCTTGGAGTCACAATAATTCTAATAATTTGTAACTAGTGAATAGCATAAATTATGACTTCTTTCCCCTTAACATTTTGAGCAATGAATTTGTCATCATAGGGTATGAAAACATGACATTTTGCACTTATTTTGAATGTCATGTACCACTGGAGATCTAATAATTGTAATTAATTAGTGCATAACCTATGAATTATGATCGAATTTTCTCCTTTTGAGAGAACTGAAAGGCGATATGTTTAATTGTTAACAATTCAACAGCCAAGATCGCATAAAACATTTTTTTTTATTTCAGACAACTAGTTTCAACAGATTTTGCTGTCATCTTCAGGTTTTAAAATCTTTTGTTGTAAAATGAACATGTTTTACAACACAAGACTTTAACACATGAAGATGACAGCAGTCTAATAAAACCGGTTGTCTTAAATTTAAAAAAAAAAATTATGGGATCTTTGCTGTTGAATGGTTTTTATGAATTATGACTTCTTTTGAATAAAATTTGGAGTATCAAAATTTATGATGGTTTACTAGTAACGTAACATTTTTCCCTCCTTCAATGCTCTGGCATCTGCGCTAGGGAGAACAGCGACACCTGGACTGCGTTCACTCAGCCACAGAGTGCTGCGAGGTGTGTAATCTTAAAATGACGCACAAGACCAGTACAGCGGCGCCAATGTCCAAGTTTCTAAATGCGCGCAGTACGGTGAGGTATAAGAAAACCTTATGAACACTGAAAGACGCCTCTGTTTCCACAAGAATATGGATAACGCGCTCGCCAGGAATCTGATCAGAATGAGACTTATCTTATACTGATCAGCCAGAACATTAACCTCCTTACAGCAAAGAAACGCCGGGACTGGCGCCAGACATGCACACGCCTCAACTCCACCCTCCCTGTCAACTCCTACAAGTACTGGTAAGCCTTCCGCCGCCTTACTGGTAGCCATCCCACGCCGCATTACCCTATTCTCCACGACAATGGCCCCTTCCCTGACAACCTACCCATTTTGCTCCCCACATCCGAAGTCTTCTCCATTCCTGACGATCCTCATTCTGATAACTCACTCTTCCCCACAGTCCTTGACCGCACTGATACCTCTGTTCCATCGCTCGCCCCTAGTTTCCAGTACTTGGATGAGATACCGCCCTCAGATATCAACAATCCCTTCACCACACACGACATCACACTCGTCCTCCGCTCCAAACGCAAAACCGCCCCTGGTCACGACAGCGTCAACTACCGCCACCTCAAGAAATCCCCACTGGCTGACCTTGCTACCCTGTACAAAGTCCTCCTCTCCACTGGCTTTTACCCCAACCTGTGGAAGACTTCCCATGTCCTGCTGTTCCCTAAACCCAATAAATCCCTCCTGTGATACGTCTTCCTATCGTCCCCTCTGCCTCACCTCTGTGTTCAGTAAGGTCTTCGAGACCATCCTCTCACGTCGTATTCACCGCCACCTTAACCAGCACCACCTCCTTCCCCTTACCCAGTGTGGCTTCCAGCCCTCCTTCCCAGCCAACGACCAGCTCCTTAACCTTAACGATCTTCTTTCCCCCCAACTTAGCTCCCGTCACTCCGCTACCTATGTTTCCCTTGACCTCCAGAACGCCTATGACCGTGTCTGGCATCCTGTGCTCACCTTCAAACTCCAGACCTATGCTCTCCCTATCAATTTCGTCCATCTCGTTGCTTCCTTCCTCTCCCGTCGTCCCTCCTATGTCACTACCCACAATTCCAACTCCCGTGCCTTCCATCCCTCCACTGGCGTGCCCCAAGGCTTCGTCCTTTCCCCTCTCCTCTATCTCCTGTATACTGCTGATATGACCAAACCTCCCCCGACTGTTAATCTTCTCCAATTTGTTGATGACACCGCCTTCCTGGACCTTTATCCTAACCTTCAACAGTCCCGACGTACCCTCCAAACCTACCTTGACCAGTTCACCATCTGGTGCAACCAATGGTTCGTTCATATCAACCCCTCCAAGACCCAGGGGATTATCATTGGCCGCACCACGCACTCCTTCTATCTCCATGATTTCGACCTAACCATTTATGGTCGTCCTATCCACCTCACTCCTACCCTAACATACCTTGGCCTCACCCTTGACTGCCACCTCACCTCAACTCCCCATCTGCTTACAATCCAACACAAAGCCCACAACAGAATCTGCCTCCTGAAACTCCTGTCCGGGCTGACATGGGGACTGCATCCTTCCACCATCCTTCACACCTACAAATCCTTGATCTGCCCCATCCTTTGTTACGCCAGCGTCGCTTGGAATTCCGCCCCTCCCAGATTCTATAAAACCCTCCACGTCCTAGAACACCATGCACTCTGTCTCGCCTTCTGTATCCGCCTTCCATTCCTCACACACATCCTCTACGATCTCATCCGCATCCCCCACCTTCTCCTTTACCTTGAACACATCCACACCCTGTATATCATCTGCCCATTCGATCCCACCCACCCCTGGTGTCCACCTTTCTCTCGACCCTCATCCTGCTGCTGCACCTTTACTGTTGTGTACCACACCCTTCCATCCGCACACCCTCCACCTCCTTTCCCAACGTATCTTCCAGCACCTCTACCCCTCCTACCAACTCTAACCCCACCTTCCTCCCCCTACTCCTCAGGGCTCCCTCTCCCCTCCCCTTCCCTTCCCCTGAGCGGTTTTCCCCCTCCCCACCACCTCCCTCTCCCATGCCCCCCCCTTCTGTGTCTCTGTGCTCCCTCCTGCCTTGTCTTCCCTATTCATCTCCTGCCCAACCCATCTCCTGCCTCTTGGTGCGCCTCCTACCCCTCTTTTTCCTCTTCCTACCGCCCCCACTGCACCTTCCTCCCCTCTGTTTCCTTCCTCTCCAGCCTCCAGTCCCTTGGCAGGAACCCTACCAGCGGTTTTTATTCTTCATGAGTGCTCTGTCGCTCTGTGTGATTTTTATACTGTGGCCGACTTTTAACTTGTGTTTGCCTCCAGTGCTTTTTTAAGTGCACTGTCCCCGTATTAGTGTATATTTTAACTCCCATCATCTCCATTTACTATGTTTTCTAAACCCCTTTTCGTCCCCCTTTTTATGTAAGAATCCCCCTTTCTGTGTTTTTGTAAAACCATTTGGCTGAAGAGCGGTGTACTGTGCCACTGCCAGCCCTCCCCTGCCCATGTGGGACAGGGGAATGAAATTACAATAAAAGAAAAAAAAACTTACTATCGATATAAACCCGTCAAGCAACAGCAGCATCACCTGGCTAGGAATGACTGCAAGTCAGACACACGCACAGGGCATGTGGTATCAGTGAGCCATGCGCTAACCGTGTGTAGGATGGGGAAAGCGCGCGATCTATCTGACTTTGACCACTCAGCACGAGCATTTCGGAAACTGCGCGACTTGTCGGCTGTTCGGGAAATGCTGTGGTGATTGTCTTCTAGACGTGGCGAAACCAAGGTCCAGATGCCGAAGAGTTGGGTGGCCATCCCTCATTACAAATGTTGGACGTCGTAGGCTGGGCAGACTGGCAAACCAGGACAGTCGGCGAGCTGTGGCGGAACTAACAACACACTTTTATACTGGGCAGAGTACATGTGTGTCTGAACACACAGAGCACCGACCACTCCTTATGATGGGCCTCTGCCGACGAGGACCCCATTCCTGTGCCAATGTTAACACCACAACATCGGCAACTACAACTGAAATGTGCACGTGATAATCGGCACGGAGCGTTGGTGCAGTGGCAGAGCGTTGCATGGTCTGATGAATTCCGGTACCTTCCTCATCACACCGATGGGTGGGCGCGAAACCGTCGTCTTCCAGGAAAACAGCTCCTTGTCATCTATATTGTGGGATGGAGACAAGCTGACGGCGGCTCAATTATGCGTCCAGTGGAGTTCGTGCAAGGCACCATGACGGCCAATGAGTATCGTACACTGGTTGCAGATCACGTCACCTCTTCATGACGGTCATGTTTCCCGACGGCATGGCATTTTTCGACAAGATACTGCGCCATGTCACAAGGCCAGGAGTGTAATGGAGTGTTTCGAGGAACACAATGGCAAGTTCCAACTGATGTGCTACCCCCCGCCCCTACTGACCAGATTGAACCCGATCGAACACATCTGGGATGTGCTTAAATGTGGTGTCAGAGCCCGTCGCCCCCCTTCCCGAAATTTACGGGAACAAGGTGATTTGTGTGTGCAGATGTGGTGGCAGCTCCCTACAGAAACCTACCAAGGCCTCAATGCTTCAATGCCACGACGAGGCGCCGCTGTTATCTACGCTAAAGGTGGACTTACGGGCTATTAGGTAGGTGGGCATAATGTTCTGGCTGACCAGTGTATACACATATACGATAATCGTTGAATCCATCCTTGGGATTCGAGCTCGGATATAAGAAGCTGTACGCTGCCAACATTCTGGTTATAAAGACAGTAACTCGCTCTTGGCCAACACGGTTAGGTTATTTGTTAAGAATCATGGAGGAGAATGCTTAATTACCCGTGATACGAGGATTTCGACTGTTCAAGTCACAATTTGTAAGTACAGTCACAGGAGGGAAGTCCGCACTCTCAATGCAGTGCCTTGACCTACAGATACTAGAATACACAGTAGGAGTCACGCACAGGCGGGCTGTGATCTGTGACGTGACTGCACTGAAGCTTACAGGCACCCGAAGCTTACAGGTACACGATGCACACTTGTTTAACTCATATGCTGGTCTGAAAGTAATCGAGATTTTCTATGTTTTTTATTATTATTAAGCTATATATTAGACTATTTATTCTGTGGTCGGCGAAATGCTAGTGTAAAGCACACTAAGGACGTCGATTTCTTTCACCATCTCGGAGGGCACTGCCTTCTTTCTGGGGGAAGAGGAACACACAGGATTAGACCACATACCCCTACAGTGCGGGAGAAACCACCTGCAATGTCATTTTAAACTCTTTTAGGTTTTGTTTTTATATTCTGGAAAGTTATATTACACCTAGAATGAGATTTTCACTCTGCAGCGGACTGTGCGCTGCAGAGTGAAAAATCTCATTCTGGAAACATCCCCCAGGTTGTGGTTAAGCCATGTCTCCGCAATATCCTTTCTCCCAGGAGTGCTAGTTTTGCTAGGTACGCAGAAGAGCTTCTGTGAAGTTTGCAAAGTAGGAGACGAGGTACTGGCGGAAGTAAAGCTGTGAGGACGGATCGTGAGTCGTGCTTGGGTAGCTCGGATGGTAGAGCACTTGCCCGCGAAAGGCAAAGGTCCCGAGTTCAAGTCTCGGTCCGGTACACAGTTTTAATCTGCCATGAAGTTTCAGCACAATGGGTATCCTGTTGTCGCATTCACAGCAGCATTTGTTTTCATGCTTTGCGTTTTGCCTAGTAGTAATTTGTTCGTTAATTGGTGGTATATTTACCTGCGGTAGCTTCGTTTTTGTGCTGGAATGTTTCTCTCATTATTAGGCTCATTACTACCCTAAATCAGAATAGGAGGATGGTAGACTGAAGAATGTTCAACAGTTTTTGTCAAATCCCTTTCGTAATCTAAAGCAGTAACCGTATTGAGCAGACTCGAGCATTTTCAACTGAAAACCAATCTGCAACTTAACAAGTATTTATCCATTTTCTTTTCGTCTAACTGTTTCTAAGGCGCGCGTCAAACTATTTTTTTTTCACTTAAATACTTATTCTAAGACTCCCTCAACACACCGATAATTATGGTGGAAGCCTGTGTTCAATCATCAGTCAGTAATAAAAATTCACACTGCCGTTAGTAACCTTGTTTTCGCAGCTTCAACACACTACATTATGGCAATTCCGGGCTACTGTCCGCTGGTTGTGTACACTCTTACATCAGCGGTGCTAGCTTCCCTGCCTAGACTTAATGACGTGCCCAGCCAAAGCGAGCTGGGTAGAGCACGAGATCACCTGCTGCCCGATTAGTCGTTCGGCGGCGATGTCACATAAAATTAGAGCCTCATGCCGGAAAAGAAGCGGACGCGGCTGCTCAGTAAATACACTCCTGGAAATGGAAAAAAGAACACATTGACACCGGTGTGTCAGACCCACCATACTTGCTCCGGACACTGCGAGAGGGCTGTACAAGCAATGATCACACGCACGGCACAGCGGACACACCAGGAACCGCGGTGTTGGCCGTCGAATGGCGCTAGCTGCGCAGCATTTGTGCACCGCCGCCGTCAGTGTCAGCCAGTTTGCCGTGGCATACGGAGCTCCATCGCAGTCTTTAACACTGGTAGCATGCCGCGACAGCGTGGACGTGAACCGTATGTGCAGTTGACGGACTTTGAGCGAGGGCGTATAGTGGGCATGCGGGAGGCCGGGTGGACGTACCGCCGAATTGCTCAACACGTGGGGCGTGAGGTCTCCACAGTACATCGATGTTGTCGCCAGTGGTCGGCGGAAGGTGCACGTGCCCGTCGACCTGGGACCGGACCGCAGCGACGCACGGATGCACGCCAAGACCGTAGGATCCTACGCAGTGCCGTAGGGGACCGCATCGCCACTTCCCAGCAAATTAGGGACACTGTTGCTCCTGGGGTATCGGCGAGGACCATTCGCAACCGTCTCCATGAAGCTGGGCTACGGTCCCGCACACCGTTAGGCCGTCTTCCGCTCACGCCCCAACATCGTGCAGCCCGCCTCCAGTGGTGTCGCGACAGGCGTGAATGGAGGGACGAATGGAGACGTGTCGTCTTCAGCGATGAGAGTCGCTTCTGCCTTGGTGCCAATGATGGTCGTATGCGTGTTTGGCGCCGTGCAGGTGAGCGCCACAATCAGGACTGCATACGACCGAGGCACACAGGGCCAACACCCGGCATCATGGTGTGGGGAGCGATCTCCTGCACTGGCCGTACACCACTGGTGATCGTCGAGGGGACACTGAATAGTGCACGGTACATCCAAACCGTCATCGAACCCATCGTTCTACCATTCCTAGACCGGCAAGGGAACTTGCTGTTCCAACAGGACAATGCACGTCCGCATGTATCCCGTGCCACCCAACGTGCTCTAGAAGGTGTAAGTCAACTACCCTGGCCAGCAAGATCTCCGGATCTGTCCCCCATTGAGCATGTTTGGGACTGGATGAAGCGTCGTCTCACGCGGTCTGCACGTCCAGCACGAACGCTGGTCCAACTGAGGCGCCAGGTGGAAATGGCATGGCAAGCCGTTCCACAGGACTACATCCAGCATCTCTACGATCGTCTCCATGGGAGAATAGCAGCCTGCATTGCTGCGAAAGGTGGATATACACTGTACTAGTGCCGACATTGTGCATGCTCTGTTGCCTGTGTCTATGTGCCTGTGGTTCTGTCAGTGTGATCATGTGATGTATCTGACCCCAGGAATGTGTCAATAAAGTTTCCCCTTCCTGGGACAATGAATTCACGGTGTTCTTATTTCAATTTCCAGGAGTGTAGCTATTACCGTGGAGCAGCGAGTGGTGCTCCCACGCCCGGCTGGCTTACGTAATGGACACATCTGCGTGATGCAGACTGGGAGAGGGGAACTGGTCTGCGGGCAGTGGACAGCGGCTACCGCGCGCCTGCGCTCTCCACCCGTCACGTCCCGCTTAATGCGGGCGTTTAACGTGACGGATGCGCGGCGCTGTCCTCGCGAGGTGTACGGCTCCGCTGACGCGCCCGCAACACGATTTATGGAGCCGGCAGTGAGTGGCGATTTCCCCGAGGACGGGCAGCGCATATATATCGCGTGACACGTGCGCCAAGTGTCTCCGCCGAAGGCGCAGAGGAGTGGTGCGGCGCGGAGTGACCGCGGCTTCCGTTTTGAAGGAAGGCCCGCCGGCACCGGCCGGTCAGTGATGGGTTGGCTCGGCCCGTCGCGGACGACACTGAGCGATGCGAGGGACCTGCTGCCGGGCGCATTCCCCCGGGACCCGGGACCCCGCCACTGGCATTCCGGCTGCCGATTGGGGGAAAAACCACCTCCTACGGGGCCAACGCTCCACTCTTCAGCGCCTCCTCACTACGACCAGGAATCGAATGCAGAGCGCACGCGTTCCACATCTTGTTCTTCCTGGAGCAGCAGGCGGAGGACACCTTGCTGTGTCATTTGGCTGCCTCTATGGTGGAATTAAATCAAAAAATTGTAGCCACGCACGCCATTATTTACATTACTAAACGGCTCACCTAGTGGGCGGATCCAGTTGCAGGATGCCTATTAACGGCTTCCAGGGCAACAAAATTTATGTTTGAAACAACGAATCTGGCAACGCTTCACAGTATACATCCTAAATTCTTTGCCCCCCTCTCTCTGCCCGTCTTTTCATTCCCCCCGCTCTCTCTTCTCTCTCCGTACATGTCCTCCTCCTCCCATCTCTATGTGCATAACCACCTCCCCTCTGTCTTCGTCCATCTACTCCTCCTCCCTCTCTATGTCATTTCCGTCTAAATGTTCAGTAGAGTATCATGTAGCAATCTTAAGAAAATCTGTTAAGATTTTTGGGAACAACGTTTCCCGTTTGTATAACACCCATCTATTTATATGCGCAATATACTTCAAAAATATACAGCCTATCCGAACTTCATTAGAGTGTCGTGTAAAATTGTAGTTTACCGATCAAGAACTTTTCGTTTCGATAACAATATATATATATATAAAACTGTTCAATTTTTTTTCCTATGAAAACACGTGACAGCAAAACTGTGAAACCGAACGCATTTTCAAATTTTTTTCACATCAAAAATACCTTTGCCGTCCACAATTACGAACAAACAAACCAAAAAAAGTCAACCAAATACGTATAGCCGTTCTCAAGTGATGATCTTTCACAATTTATTTTAATTCTCGATTTTTCAAGACTTTGCTTTCATGCAAACGTTGTCCTAACAATTACAAACACAACAAAGTCAAAAATTAACCAAGTCTGACGAGAAATATAATTAATTAAGAAAGACGAAGCCATTATATATAAGATATTCTGTATAACTACTAAGAGAATTTAAAAAGTAAAATGCTGTCACAAAGTTACAAAAGTACTACAGTTTGAAACTGTATGTCATGGGGGGGGGGGGGGGGCAGAGTACCTCATCTCCTCAAATTATCCAGACTATATCCATGCACTAGTCGAGAAAGAGAGCACTTAGCTACTTCCGACTCACATATGTGACAACCCCCACAAAATGATGAAAGGAAGAAGTTTGTCCTTTGATTTATGCCATTATAAATGGTTTGCGACTTTGAAAACAATAGGTCTGTTTATGCATAATTTTTCTGCTACCAGTCATGATTTTCCTTTATTTATATTTTATTTAAGTATAAGAGAACTAAATAATTAAATATAAGAAAACTGAAAGTACAAGTTCTTCAAAAATTTGCACGAATTACATACAAAAATCGATAACCAACTAAAAAATGCGCGTTCTTTATATGTTGCAGTAAAGTCAACAGAAGAATCTCATACACCAAAAACGTTACGCAAAAATGGCACAGTGCACAGAGAAAGATGCACTTGAAAATGGGAATCATTTCGCGAAACGCGTCGTGTAAAATACAACATAAATAAAAAAATCGTGACTGGTTGCAGAAAAATTATTTATAAACAAACCCACAGTTTATCGTTTACTACATTTTCGCTTTTCATGCAGGAAAACTGTCGCATCAGGCATGACGTTTTAATTTATTTTTTCTTTAATACTAACTGTATCAGAAATACATTTTGCAAACAGTTATCCACACATACCACCGAGCGTATCTGCAAAATTATATCATTATGCGACACACACTTCAGCAGATTTGATGTCATAAACTGCGAACAGCGTAAAAAAAAATGGCTCTGAGCACTATGGGACTCAACTGCTGAGGTCATTAGTCCCCTAGAACTTAGAACTAATTAAACCTAACTAACGTAAGGACATCACAAACATCCATGCCCGAGGCAGGATTCGAACCTGCGACCGTAGCGGTCTTGCGGTTCCAGACTGCAGCGCCTTTAACCGCACGGCCACTTCGGCCGGCTGAACAGCGTCAAAAAACAGCTTTTGCTTAAAGCAGAGAACAAATTACCCACACTATAATCATCCAATGTTTGATAATGAGACCACTTGGCAACTTCCAACAGACTTCCAAAGTAAACCTTTTGCAAATATTCTCCTTCTCACATTTTTAACGTTACATATTTAGCACTTAGCCAATTTGTAAGGTACTCAGGCGTTTGAAGATACTTTACACATGGAAGATGGATTCTTTAAATAATCAGGGGTGGCGGTATACTGGTGCACTCTAATATATGACATTCGCCTTCTACTGTCTCTCGGTTTATCTCAGCAAGTTCAGCTTCTCTTTTCCTGAACAAGCAGCATGTTTGTTTACAATACCCACACTTTATTGTTCCCTGTCATCAAACGGTCACGTCAACTCAAAGTTGTTGGCAGAGGTATTCTTTAATATTGGTATTGCTCTTGAGCCGAGAAATACGTTGGCCATGAAGTATGAATTTAAACAAGCTCCCACTACAAACATCACCCAATATGCAAATCTTCGTTATGTTTCACAAATATTTTATACTTCCTACCGCGCAGACTGAAATTCTGAGCGTGTCTCTTGCGGGGCTTGATTCCTGACGCCAAAAGATGTTCTGAAGCACCCATTTCTCTTCTTGTAAATGTTTCCGTAGTTTATTACGTAGTTGGTTACTTAATCTGCACTATTTATAATTGTAGAAAAAAATGTCGACACCTGAAGAAGTTTCTTTTTGCATTTGTAATTTAATGAATTATAATCACGTAACTGAGTGGCGGAAAAAGAATGTGGAGTTTGGACGTACCCATGACCAAAGCGTGAATAAAGACATCATCATATTTCTTGGTGTAGTACAGTGGACTGTCCAATGTTTCTACTAGGAACAACGTCGTGCACACAGCCATGTAACACGGTCTAAAAACAGTGGTACTCAAAAGATCCGACCGGAGACGAGTGTCAGGTCTTGTCAGTGATAATCGGTTTTAAACCCGACAGGAACTGCTTCTGTCATTAATGCACGTTCATCTCAACGAGTTCCGAGAGAATATTGCGAAGGGAACTGCATACTAAGGACACTTCGAGTCGGGTACCTCGCAATATGGTTATTGTCCCCACTGGTAAAGAGCTACACGTCTTCAATGGGTCGAACAGCACAGAAACGGAATGATAGGTGAATGGGGGCGTGTAGGATGGTCCGACGAGTGACGGCTTTGCCTCTTTTCAAATCATGCAAGGCGTCGAAACCACGGATGGCCCAATGAGCCGTTTAACTCACAGTGCATGGAGGGTGTAATTTCGGCCGGATGTGGTTCGTGATCTTTTGGGGATGTATTTCCCACGATTTAGGTCCATTTATTCAGGTTACCGTGAACATAAACCAGGATGTTTATTTCAACATTCTCTTCATCAGGATAGTGACTATGTTGTATACAGTCCCGTCTTTCGAGATGACAACATCCGTTTGACGAACACTGAAGCCCTCCCCGCATCTCGATTGGCCGCTGAATCATCCGATATTAATCTCATAAAGCGTGTCTGTACCTGTCTGGAACAGTGAATGATACATAGCTATCAATATCCCCGCTGTTTCGTAGCTGTACTGCATCTACACTATGGTGGAAAAAGTCACGGGAAAGTGATATGGACTTATACATATGACGGTAGTATCGCATACGCAAGGTATAAAACGGCACCGCATTGGTGGAGCTGTCATTATTACTCATGTGATTCATGCGAAAACGTTTCCGACGTGATTATGGCCGCAAGACGCGAATTAACAGACTCTGAACGGGAAATGATGGATATAGAGGCATGGGACATTTCATTTCAAAAATCTCGAGGGAGGTCAATATTCCGGGATTCAGAGTATCAAAAGTGTGCCAAGAATACCACATTTCAGCCATTACCTCTCACCACGGACAACACATGGGCCGATGGTCTTGACTTAACGACCGAGAGAAACGGCGTTTGCGTGGAGTTGTCAGACAAGCAGAAATCAATGTGGGACGTGCGACTAATGTATCTGTTGGGGCAGTGCGGCGAAATTTGGCGTTGACAATCTATGGCAGGAGGCGACCGACGCGAGTGCCTTTGCTAACAACACGACGTCGCCTGCAGCGCCTCTTCTGGGTTTGCGGCCGTATCGATTGGATCCTAAACAACTGGAAAACCGTGGTCCAGTCAGACGAGTCCCGATTTCAGTTGGTAAGAGCTGATGATAGGGTTCGATTGTTGCGCAGACCACAAGAAACCATGGGCCCAAGATGTTGATGGCTGGTTGATTTGGAGAAGGGAACAAAACAGCGAGGTCATCGGTTCTATCGGAGTAGGGATGGATGGGGAAGGAAGCTGGCCGTGCCCTTTCAAAGCAATCATCCCGGCATTTGCCTGGAGCGATTTAGGGAAACCACGGATAAAATAAATCGGGATGGGCGGGCGCGGGTTTGAACCGTCGCCCTCCCGAATGTGAGTCCAGTTGCTAACCACTGCGCCACCTCACTCGGTGAGCCACGCTGTCAGCAAGGCACTGTGCAAGTTGGTGGTGGCTCCAAAATATTGTGGGATGGACTGGTTCCTCTGGTCCAAACGAACCGATCATTGACTGAGTGTGGTTACGTTCGGCTACTTGGAGGCCATTTGCTTTCATCAACTTCATGTTTCCAAACAACGATGCGCCATGTCACCGGGTCACAATTGTTTGCGATTGGTTTGAAGGGCATTCCGGACAGTTCGAGCGAATGATTTGGTCATTCAGATCGCCTGACATGAATACCATCGAACATTTATGGTACATATTCGAGAAGTAGGTTCGTTCACAAAATCCTGCACCGGCAACATTTTTGCAATTACGGACTGCTATGGAGGCAGCATGGCTCAATATTTTTGCAGGTGACTTCCAACTACTTGTTGACCTCATGCCACATCGCACTGCTGCACAAAGCCAGGCGTAAGGAGGTCCGACACGATACTAAGATGTATCCCATGACTTTTTTCATCTTAGTGTAATCATCAATGAATGGCTTCAACTATGTATTTCATACTACTTCTGGGTATTTCATAGTTCTTGCTGAAATCAGGCCATTACGAAGGCCAGAGAAAGTGTGACACAGTATTATCGCGGATTCTCCAGGGCGTGGCAGACTGTGTATCCCACGTGTCTATATACCTTTGATATACACCGGGAACCAATAATTCCTTTAAATATTCTTCAATTTGTGTCTTTGATTTTTCTTCTTCTTCTTCTTCTTTTTCTTTAGCGTTTGTACAGCCTAGTGGCAGGGTCCAGTGAGTGAATTACGGTCTTCATTTTGTTCAGCCGTGCACCATTTCAGAATGAAGATTTCTGGTCTTCCGGTCGTTGTGACGAGTGTTGGTCCATCGCAGTCTTGGTCGTCCCTCGGGTCTCTTTTCGATGACTTCCACTGTGAATTCTGCCTCTGCAGCGGTGTCATCCTCTGTGCGTAGCACCCATCGACTCCAAAACGCTTCGTGACAGTGTCGTTCGAAACGTGATCTAGTCGAGTGATGTCACCTATCCATCCAAGCATCTTAGGCTCTGTGACCCCCATCGTCTTTCTGCCTCTTTTGCAGCTGGCAACTCTCTGTGCCGTAAAGAACAATTTTGATACTCTCGGTAGATCTTCTCCGTCAACGTCGATAATTGCGATTTTTCACTATCCTCTGTCCCTTTACTCATTATGTGCTGTTTTATATCCAATATGTATGGACGATAACAGAGAAAAGGGATACCATGTTGCCTGATTTTAGGCTCGAGGTGGAAATCACTGTTTGCCGCCTACTAATTCAAGACGTATTAACCGGTAACGCTGCTTTTGTCAGTGCCGACAAGTGAAACGGAGCACCGGAGACGGGTGGATAGCTCCGCAACAAGGTCGGAGTGCCAATCGCCGACGGACTTCAGCAGCCACACCCAGACACGCGGCGCGAGGAGTGGCTGCGATGGATGGCGGCAGTCCTTCGAGTTGGCCGCCAGTGTCAGCCGGCCACTAATGGCGGTGCTCAGCGCGACGTGCCAGCCAGTTTATTGCCAGCGCTAATCCGGGCTCCCGGGACCAATAAAGCCAACTGTAAAGGACGACCAAACCACTGGGTTCGACTGCGGCTGCGGCTGTGGCCAAGGATATGATTACCGGCAGCAGTGGCGAGCCGTTGAATTAATGCAGAGCGCGCTAAGGCAGGGCGGGGGCGGGAGCGACCTCTCCAGTGGCCAGCCGTTAACAGCTGACGCCCCCCCTCCCCCCCCCCCCCACCCCAAGGACAACAGCGTAGCGGACGCCAGCTACTGAAGCGCTGCCATCTAGAGTCCTAGACAGTACAGTTGCTCCTCAATGTCTAAAGGGAACCTTAATGTATTATGAGGTCTTCCTGAGAGCTATCCGCGAATGGAGCAAGACGGGAAACAGTGAATGGGGTGGGATAAGGCAATGGTATTGGTATCCTATGTATTCTTCACAATATATTGCACGATGACTGTTTGGAACCTTCTAACTGTTGCCACACAGAGTTATAACTATCATGATCTGTCAAACTGCCTACTGGCTTCTGTCTAGGGTTCTTCGGCCGACGTTCATCTAATGATTTTTCTGACGTTTCGCCAGCACGAGTGGCTGGCATTGTCAAAGCTTCACCCTCCATTGCCGGTGGTGAACTGGAGCCGAGCTCCCGGCCGCCACTCGTGCTGGCGAAACGTCAGAAAAATCATTAGATGAACGTCGGCCGAAGAACCCGAGACAGAAGCCAATAGGCAGTTTGTCAACAAGTGGCCACGAAAGCCTTAACAATTTTGTATCATGATCTGTCTACGTAACCTACGCTGCAACACATACAAGTGCCAGCAGATCTCAACTAGGAGGTAAGAGGTTTCAATGAGAGCGGGGCAATAAATTGTTCTCATTACAATTTGTTCGGAAAGCAGATGCGGAAGGACGGGGCAGCGTGCCGTTTCATGACAGTAGGACTGAGTCAAATTTCAAATCAGTCTAAATTGTCTGCTGGGGTGATGGCATACGGAGTTGAGGTTGGCGAGCAGCGCAATATACCGAATGAAGCCATTAACCCCAGCGGCGTCTCAGCTGAATACATGTGGATCAGGTCATGTATTATTTCAGGCTCTTCTAAGAACTAGTTTTCACAGCAATGAATTATCCGACAAGGATTTTAATTCTGAGAATGATTTTACATGTAATATTTTACATAGCACGGTTAAAAACAACCTGTTAAATGGTAGATTAGGTTAGAGGGCATCAAATGCTGTAAGATCTTCCGGATAACCGCAAGTCGCAAAAACAGCGTTCTACAGCAGTGGCCATAAAACGATAGCCAATGGACCGAAAGCGCGCAGGTTCTTCCAAGTAAGGGAATGTGTGGAAGTCTCCAGTAATACGGTTTTGCCCTACAAAGTCGCCGCAGTGTTAAATTCGTAGCATTACAGTACGTTTAGCGTAGCTGATACAATAGCAAAGGTTCACCCACAAACGACCACATAAAATTCCCGTCTAACGTAACCAGCCATGAACAGGAATTTAAAGATTGCCTCGCTTTGACTCTTCAGCTGAAACCGTTACCTTCAGCTAATCTATTTAATAATTGCGCTCTTCGGCATAATAGGCAGTAGGTGCGGCAAGTTCGTTTGTATGCACACACTTCCGCGCGCCCTTCACAGACTGTCAGTCGTTTTATCGCCTTAGCTCAACAACAGTGCGTATCCGACATCTGGTTAACTGGGAAATTTTGCCCTATTCGAAGTCCCCTACCCTGATCTCACTTTATTATTAGATTATTTTCCTCCAGCCTGTGTGTATTATTTATATTTGCCATTGAATGACCAGAGCTACCGCGTTCCTCACGCGATAAATCCACTGACGGAAAAAAATCGCAACACCAAAAAGTAATTCATGTAGAGTAATGAAATTCCGGGAATACATTTATCAAGCTTACATATTTAAATGATTAATACTGCAAGATCACAGGCTAATGTAAGCGCGAGATAGCCATTGCATACGGGAAATGTTGGTGCATTTGGAATTTCGAAATTTGTGTTAAGGTTCTATGGGACCAAACTGCTAAGGTCATCGGTCCCGTGGCTTACACACTAATTAAATTAACTTACGCTGACAACACATATACCAATGCCCGAGGGAGGACTCGAACCTCCGACGGGGGGAACCGCGCGAACTGTGACAAGGCGCCCCAGACCGCACGGGCTCCCCCGCGCGGCGCTGGTGCATTAATAACCGGTAATCACCTGAATTAATGTTGTTTGCGGACGACGCTGGAGTTGTCGTCCGATGATGTCTCATATGTGCTCAACTGGAGACAGATCTGGTGATCTAACAGGCCAAGGAACACGTCGACACTCTGTAAAGTATGTTGGGTTAGAACAGCGGTATGTGGGCGAGCATTATCTTGCTGGAAAATACCTCCAGGAACGCTGTTCATGAATGGCAGCGTAACAGGTCGAATCTCCAGACTGATATATAAATTTGCAGTTAGGGTGTATTGGGTAGCCACGAGAGCGCTCCTGCTGTCATATGAAAGCGTACCCCAGACCCTAAGTCCAAGTGTAGGTCCAGTGCGTCTAGCATGCAGACAGGTTAGTTGCAGGCCCTCAATTGGCTCCCTCTAATCCATATACGGACATCACTCGACCTAGGCAGGACCAGCTTTCATCAGAAAATACAACAGACCTACACCCTGTCCTCCAATGACCTCTCGCTAGACACCACAGAAATCGATAATGGGGGTGGTTTGGAGTCAGTGGAATGCAAGCCACACGGCGTCCAGCTCGGAGCTATCCATGAAGTAAGAGATTTGTAACGGTTCGTTGTGTTACTATGATACCAACAGTTGCTCAAATTACTGCCACAGATGCAATAGGATGCGCCGGAACAGTTCAAACTCAGATAGGTGTTGATAACGGCGTCTTTGTGGCCTTAAATACATTCTTGAGTAGCATCAACTCACCACTTTCAATTTAGAACGACCGTTACAGCGTGAATTTAAAGCACACTTGATTTGCATTCTCATAGTGGCGCTGCTAGCGCCACTCTTATGTGCCTGGCGTGAAATCTGGAGAGACATCATCTTTCAGATATAGATATACGCCTATCAGCTATTTCCGTCGGTGTATACTGTCTTTTAGTTATTAGTCACAAACACATATTTCTGTTAACGCTGTCAGAAGCGATTTGGCTAATTACTGTCAGCATCAGCTGGGCATCTGGCGGATCTCCCAGCTCGACCTAGCTTGCCATCTGGATGGAAACCGAGTGGTGATGGCACAGAAGCCCGCCGCCACAGGCCGTGGCGGTGCTTCTCCTAGATCCTCTGCCGCCAGCTGCAGCAAAGACAGGCGGTGTCGACTCAAAAGGAAGCGGCCACTAGCAGAGGTACACGTGTGGTATCCCTCCAAGGACGATGCCTGCCATTCCGTCAGGTAATTAAACGGCGACAGCTGCCGACCCGTCGTGCTGAATCAGCCGCCATAAGGCACAGCCCATGAATGCGTCAACTCCAGGAATCTGACCGCCTGCGCCGCCTGGCGTTATTTTACGGACCTCCGTATTGCTCCTACACATCGACAACTATCACACGGGACTGCTGTAGGATCTAATTATCGACTAGTTAAAGTCAGGTATGTACTAAAAATGTCAAAGAACTAAGCTGGGAACGCTTTAAAATTTTAAAAATAACAACAGACGATCATACCAAATAGGTTTTGTCTGATGTAATAAATGCAGGGCTAGTTCCAGAATGTGTTTACAGTAATGAAATATCAGTTTACCGTTTTAAAATAGCAGGAAATTATGAAATGGCGAGGCAACTGGTCTTCTTGGATATTTGCTTAAGTCATTAAATAATAGGAAATGAAATTTTATTATGCGAAAAATTAGTTTTCCTCGGGCGGCACTTTCTTGGTGATGATTAGTCATACAACATATATAATCGATTTCAGAATACAAATTCCATCATCATATGTATCCGAGAAGCCAACCAGAGCTTCGGGATGGTTAAAATTAAAGCGCATCAACACCGTGGGGCCGCCCGGGGTAGCCGCGCGGTCCAGGCGCCTTGCCACCGTTCGCGCGTCTCCCCCCGTCGGAGGTTCGAGTCCTCCCTCGGGCATGGGTGTATATGTTGCCCTTAGCGTAAGTTAGTTTAAGTTAGAATAAGTAGTGTTTAAACCTAGGTACCGATGACCTCAGCAATTTGGTCCCGTAGGAACTTACCACAAATTTCCTTATTTCCAGCATGGACTGTAATTATTTGTTTGGTAACGAAACTTAGTAGAGATTCTAATGCGTTAATTTAGAACCGATTTATACTGAAACAATGCTAGTTCCAATTTTGGCCACCAGGTGCAAATCTGGCGCTGTGAATGCAAGAAAGACGTACAGTATGTTTCCTTGTATAATGGTTTAGGAATAGGACGTGGGCAGAAAAAGTCAAACAAAAAAGAAAGGCATGATGTTGTTGTTATTACCGGCCGATAACACAATTTGTTCAATATGAGCACCGGAGACGTCGACAAGATGCTGTACATGGCCAAATATGCACATGGTGCCCAAAACTGGAATTATTTTTTTCCAGCGTACATCGGTTCTGCATTAACGGATTAGAATACCTACAACGTTTCGCTTCGAAATGATAGTTACAGCCAAAATTGGACGTCTGTGAGTAGCTGCTCTTTAATTATAACCATCCTTATATCGATTCAGTGGATTATGTCCGTACATACTGGGGTGTTTCGTTTCGTTGGAGGTGATGCAAGTAATGAAGATTTGATATTGTTTCTTCGTTGCCTTTCAGTCGCTCGACCCTGGCCTTGTATGCGGCTATGAATGTTTTTCTCTCCTCATTGCGAAGTTTTTGCTGTACTTAAATTCAATACTAGTACCCCAATTTCTCTTGAATAACATACAAAGACCTCTCATATTTCTAATCGCATGTCATCCATAAACAATACCACATCAAGAGGATAATATCGAACTTCTGCCAATTCATAACGTCCAACACGAAACATCTAAACAGATGTCTATAAAAAAATTAAAAAAATGTATTAACGTGAATGTCACATATCATTTGTCAGATCAGCATCATGGCTATTGTCAAAAATAGATATTTGCCGAGAAATTCGCGCTTCTTCAAAGTAGGCTGACGATGCTAGGAGCTTCTATATTCGTCTTGGCGCACAATGGGCCGACTCGCAACAAAACCTGGACAGAATAGACATACAAAAAGGTGCGCGTTCTTAGGCCTGCGAAATCTTGTGTCGATTGCAGTGGTGCACACTTCTCCAACGCTGCGGTGGTATTCCGTTCACAAGCCGATATGATACTTGCCTTGACCGTCATCGGTAAACAGTGAATCAAACGACACACTCTTCAGATATTGTGCGGCCACTATAATATACAACACGGATCCCGCCCAGCTGAGAGGGTACAATAAGATGGGTAGCACTCCAGATGTGTTTATGATATTTTTAACCGGTGTAATGATGTAAATCAACTCAAAACTTAACTACTACCGATATTATCCGAAATTACAGCTATAAAAGTTACTCTGCGTGGCTCCAATTTCGTAAGTAGCTGTGCCACACGGTAGACAATTTTTGTGCAAATAATACAAAATATTCTGCAGTAATACCCGATGTCGGCATCAGCCCTCATAGTTTTGACGTACGGACATGCCATAATCGAAGCTGTTCCTTTGCAGATTGGTCGACTATCTGAAGGTGCACAGAAATCCCGGAATAAGGACATGCGGCGTCACTTACGAGCAAATACTCCCGTAAGAAAACAATGCATCACGTATTGGCTTCTGGCATCTTCGGATCCACTCATCTCGAGATTCCACAAAAGAACAGTTAAAGAAGATAAACAGATGCCATCTGAATTAACAGACCTGCTTTTCAAACTATCTCCCAGTGCAAAACCCCGCAGCGAGCCTTCTCATAGCGACAATAACGCAAGCGACAATTATGAATACGATTTCGATTGAATAATGTAAAATATCGAATAAAATATTTACGTAAGGCTATTTCGACTTATAATTCGTTATCAGCGACCTTAAAATATTTTATACGCGAAGATTTACTCGAGTACACTGTATTTATAATCGTTGATCTGCCATTTTTAATTCTGTAATTCCGACATCGGTTTCGTAACCAGTGACCACAAAAATATAAAAAGAACAAAATTTCTATTACGTCTTCGAAGCGAGCTGGCCCACCGTGCGGAGCAAGTATTTTCATTTTACGGGATCACTTTCCCATTTCAAGAGACGCTTCGTCTCTCGGCATGGCTCTCCAGATTTAAACACAATTAAAGATCCGCACAACATATGGGCTCCCGTCTACGACAGCTTTTTTCACGGTTTTCCGGGGCAAGAATCAGTCGTCGGTAAGAATACGTAGGGATATCACTCCTCTCGAGTCGTATCCAAAACCACTATGGATACCAGAATGAAATTTTCATTGTGCAATGGAGTGTGCGCTGATGTGAAACTTCTTGGAGGATTAAAATTGTATGTTGGACAGAGACCCGAATTCGGGACCTTTGTCTTTCGCAGGCAAGTGCTCTACCACCTGAGCTACCCAAGCACGACTCACGAGTCGACACACAGTTTTAATCTGCCACGAAGTTTCACATCAGCGCACGTTCCGCTGCAGAGTGAAAATTTCATTCTGGAAACATCCCCACGGCTGTGGCGAAGCCATATCTCCGCAATATCCTTTCTCCCAGGAGTGCTAGTTCTTCAAGTTTGATAGGAGAGCTTCTGTAGAGTTTGGAAGGTAGGAGACGAGGTACTGGCGGAAGTAAAGCTGTGAGGACGGGTCGTTAGTCGTGCTTGGGTAGCTCAGATGGTAGAGCACTTGCCCGTGAAAGACAAAGGTCCCGAGTTCGAGTCTCGGTCCGGCACACAGCCAGGAAGTTTCATCAAAATGGGTACCCTGTAACCAGCGGCCTGCTTCCGTACTACTTCAACACGTAGGTAAAATCATGTGAAGTTATGGGGAAACTTTAAGTAGCTTTAGGATATTTAGGATAATAAGGTATTAAAAGTTCAACGAACGGCACCTTGACAGTTGATTCATATCCGAGTGGCAGCCATTGAAAGAAGCTACGAGCTCGGTGGCATCTTATAATGCACTGAGATGGCGGAAGTCATGGGATACCTCCTAATATCCCGTCGGACCTCGTTTCGCCCGGCGTAGTGCAGCAACTCGACGCAGCACGGCCTCACCAAGTCGTTGAAAGTCCACTGCAGAAATACTGAACCATGCTGCCTCTATAGCCGTCTACAACTGCGTAAGTGTGGCCTTTGCAGCACGTTGTGCACGTACTGACCCCCCGCCCCCCCCCCCCCCCCCCACCATTATGTCGCATAAACCTTCGGTGGCATTCATGTCGAGCGATCTGGATGGCTAAATCATTCACTTGAACTGTCCAGAATGTTCTTCAAACCAGTTGCATATAGTTATGGTCCGGTGACATAGCGTACTGTCAGCCATAAAAACGAAGCCCATGAATGGCTGCAAATGGTCTTCAAGTAGCCGAACGTAATCATTTCCAGTCAATGATGGGTTCTGTTGGACCAGAGGACCCCGTTCATTCCGTAAAAAGACAGTTCATACTATTATGGAGCCACTGCGTCGTGCCTTCTTGACAGCTTGGGTTGCATGGCTTCGTTGGGTCAGCGCCACATTCGATCGCTGCCATCAGCTCTTACCAACTGAAAGCGCGGTACTACCGCCGTCTGTGTATGTGCATATCGCTATCCCAGACTTCAGTCACGTCAGTGTATAAAATTTGATTGTAAGCTTTTAATGAATTTAATTAGTATATAAAATTTAACAATATGACTACCTTGCTTTAATTATTACCGATTAAATGATAGGTTTATTTAGGGGAAGCTACAATCTAGTTTCTATCGTAGTTCTTAAATAGATTACACGACATATTTCTCAGAATTGCTTTCTCTTGGAAATTGTGGTAAACCAATTACTAAGCAATTATGCAAACAAATATTATATTAATTTTTGTATATTCTATTACTATTAGTAACATCCTTGAAATCTGTGGCATGTTAAATCTGGGAGACAAGAAGCTCTATTTCTGTTGGGGAAGGGGGCGGGGGGGGGGGGGGGAGAGAGCAGGGAAAGCCCTAAGTAACTATGACCCTCTTTTTCTTCCCTGCACCGAGCTTTGGGTCTACGCCTGCTAAAAGAAATCACGATTCAGGAACGACATTGTAATTTTATTTCTTTTCTTTCAGTTGGTACGCAAAATAGAACGTAGCATCATGGGCGGTGTTTTAGAGAAAGTGTCCAGAATATAAGTGCGGAGAAGGAAAAGGCGACATTTTCGAGGCTGGTCGCAGGTGTTTAACGAGTAAGGCCTATGGGCGAGGCGCACCTGCGGCGTGGACACAGGCCGCCCGCGGGAACAGGTTCTGTCCAGCATTCCTTTCCCCTCCGCTGCGAGGCTTCTCCTGGCCCGAGGCACAGTGGTGACGGCCGCGTGTGTCGCAACGCGGCGCCTAGCTTCGCCTTATGCGCTGCTCCAGCCAGCTGGTCCAACGTGCTCCGCTCCGCCGCGTCATCGCAGCGTTTTCCTTCCCGCACAAATCGCCCAAAATTTTGTTCTCAGATAGACGCAACCATAATTTAAACTGCTGGAGAGAAAACTAGCATTACAGAAAAGATTCTACCATAGGCCTAAACAGGTTTCCATAAATTACAGAAAATATAAAGCAATTCGCACGAAAGTTATAATGTGACCCTGCAAAAAACTGCACACGCAAACCAGTGACGCAGCGATTCGCTTGTGTTGTCTGCACGCAGGAGACCACTACGAGAGAAAACAGTGGGCATAACCTACTTGCCGAATCGCGACGAGGTGTCAGTTGCAGTGTAAATTAATGTTGGAAAGTCACTGACAAGTTGGAGGCTGGTCAAAGTCAGATAAATGTTACCAGGTGTTCACATGGTTCGGTGGCCATTTATAGCCATAGGTTTGGCATCACGGGATTCATTCAGGGGTGGACAAAGGCCATCTGGAAGATCTGTTATTCCTTCGTTTCATCATCATCATCATCATCTTCTTCTTCTTCTTCTTCTTCTTCTTGTTCTTCTTCTTCTTCTCCCTCTTGTCTACGGGATAATATGTTATATGGAGTAATTTGGATTTTGGCAATCCTGGTAGCAGTTGGTCGGTGGATGTCCTTCGTGACGACGCCACTGCTCCGGGGAATATTCTGTGTACCCTGTCTGTCAGTAACTACAGTAAATCATAAGTTTAATTGTGAAAACGTTTTTCTAAAACTTTACGTAGCGTGTATCTGAGGCGGGACGTGGGTACCAGCGCGGTATTTACCTACAGGTAATTTGATGCGGGAAACCGCCTAAAACCCACATACAGGTTGGCCAGGTCACCAGGCCTCTTCGTTAATCGAAGAGACGAATTAGATCCGGGACTGACTGGCCTTGCCGAATGCCGAAACGGCGCGTTAACATTCTCCCCTACACGGCCAGGTCCAAGACGACCAACATTTGCTCGAAGGAATGAATGAGAAACTCCATCCAAATTACATTCCGCCCTTATGATTCTGACATACTATCAGAACTGTTCGCCGAAAGGTTCATCGAAGTGTTAGCGAGTGTAATGCTAGCTACAAGAAGCAACATTACGTACACTATGTGATCAAAAGAATCCGGACACCCCCAAAATCATACGTTTTTCATATTAGCTGCATTGTGCTGCCACCTACTGCCAGCATTACCGATGAAGGGCGCCACGAACTTGTAAGTCATTTTCAGCCAGGCATCCGGATACTTTTGATCACATAGTTCATCTCGCACGTATATTATGTACATTACACCGGAGGTGAATGCCTTCTTCAGTGATTAATCCCGGACTAGGTAGTGAAGTGATGTCATTATGTTTCAATACATTCTGATACTGACGAAAACTACGATTTCATGCAAGAATATGTCACAGATTGCTATCTTCAAAAGTAAACTTATCACTGCGTTGTCCTAACAGCCGACAATGAACATGATTCACGGTATAGAGACCGCAAGAAGTAAGCTTGACAGGCGTACTGCTGCTCATAACCCTCATTTCAAGTTCCTTGCAGCGCTCTGACCAGCTCTGCCAAAATAATAGATTTCATTTGATATGGGACTCATAGACATCATCACAAAAGCACCGGAAGATCACTCTATATGCTGGCTTAATGTTCGAGGTTCTGGAACACAGATTATTTGCTGGAAATGTGTTTTCATGCTTTTGTAATGTCATGTATAATTTTCATACTTTGCCTTAGTTTATTTCTACATACATACTCCGCAATCCACCATACGGTGTGTCACATAACGCTTCCAGCTGTAACTATCTTCGTGATTTTTTTTTTTATTTATGAAAATCAGTAAACATCTGTTTATTAAATTGACAGTGCACAACAAATTTCATGCTTTATTACTGTTGTGTCATAAGCTTCCCACATATATATTCTCTACGCAACACATGTACAGTTTGAACACCACTTTTGATTGTACGCCAGCAGTCATCGTGGAACACGGCGGTCACAATGTGCTCGATTCGCAAACAGCTTCATCACAACGGTACTCCTACTCTTCTGTATACCAAGCGCTTGTAACAGTACACATCCTCTGCCGTGTATGTCAGCTTAGATTCATGCTGCACTGTATTCTTAGTTTCTCGACTTGTTTAGGGTGTGTGTTCAACTGGTGTATTCCTTAATATGGAAAAATCATGAATGAACCTTATTTTACGTAGTCGACACAGAAACAAAATAGCATCTACAGGAATTTAAAAAAAATGAAAACATGGTGGTTTTTCTTGAAATACAGAATAAAGTATACAGGGGAGAGGCCCTCTAGTTCACATAATAAGAATAATCTATCAAAATATACTTATCCAGAATGAAACCAAAATAGTACAAAAGAAAGACTGAATGACCAGACTGCCTTGTTTAAACAACACAACAACACGTATCCCTCTGTTGGAGTAAAGGGCGCAGGAGGAAGAACAACGATTGTAAGTGAAGATCCTCTCGACACTGAAGTCATCAGAGACAAATCAGTACCTCAAATGCACGAAACTTGAGGCAGGCACTTTTGAAGAAACTGGTGTACCAGACGCACAACCAAGATTGAACAGCGTCGCCACCTGAGCTAACGGGAACGCTAGCCTCCCTGAGGTTCCCAGTTCACAGCAGCGTCACTTTTTGTGCTGGATACCCCGTTTTCGTCGAAAGCATAGATGGACAAAATTTTTTTGACAGTTGCTTCATCTACATCTATATCATATTGCGCAAGCCACCTTATGGTGCGTGGCGGAGGGTACTTCTGGTACCACTCACTGATTCCCCCCACCCTGTTCACATCTCAATTTCTCGAACTTTCGCGTCGTGTTTATTACGCGTCATCTATGTGGGAGTAAGTAATATGTTGTCCGACGTTTCTCGGAAAGTGCTCTCTCGAAATTTCAATAATCAACCTCCTCATTATACACAATGCCTATCTTGCAACATCTGTCAATGAAGTTTTGTCGAGCATCTTGGTAATGCTCTCGCGCCGACTAAGCGATCTCGTGACGAAACGCGCCGCTTTTCGTTAGATCTCCTTTCTCTCTGTCTCTCTCTCTCTCTCTCTCTCTCTCTCTCTCTCTATTCTAACAGTCCTACCTGATAACGACGCCATATTGATGAACAATACTCAAGTATTGCACGAAAGAGCGCCTTATAAGCCACTTTCTTCGTGGATGAGTTACATTTCCTTAAGATTCTTCCTATGAATCTCAGTCTGGCATCTGCTTTTCCTACTGTTTGTCTAATGTGGTCATTCCACTTAAGGTAGGTCTGGATAATTACTCTTTCATATTTTTCGGTAGATACTGTTTCCATCAGTTTCTCATCAATAATGTAGTTGTATAGTAATGGTTTTCTTTTCGTACATGTGCGCAATATGTTACATTTATTTACGTTCAGGATCAACTGCCGGAGCCTTCACCATTGAGCAATCCTTTGCAGGTCGTTCTACAAATCGATACTATTTTCTGGTGTTGCTACTTTGCTATAAACAACCGCAACATCTGCGAAGAGCATCCGTACGCTTTCTACTAAATCATTTATAAACACTGTAAATAATAAAGGCCCTATCGCACTTCCTATAGTTACTCCGGAAACTACGTGGACATCTGTCGATTTTGTTCCGTGAAGGGTGACGTGGTGAGTTTTATATGCAAAGAAATCTTGAATTCAATCGCAAATCTCGTCAGATACACAATAATCTGTTTTTTTTTTCATTAAATGGCAGTGCGGGATGATGCCAAACGCTTTTCTGAAGTCAAGGAATCCGCCATCTATCGGAGGGCCGTTCTCTACAGAGCTACGGATTTCTCAGAGGAACAAAGCGAGCGGAGATTAGCAAGATTTCTGTTCGCGGAATCCATGCTGACTTTTACAGACTTCATTTTATTTCTTCAAAAATGTCACAGTTCTCGACCATAAAACATGTTCCGTAATTCTACAACAGATCGATGTCAACGATATAGGTCTCCGTGAAAATGAGAATGACCTGCGCTTTTTTCCAGTCGTTAGCTACGTTTCGTTGCTCCAGCAATCTAAGACAAACTGATGTTAGAAGGAGAACAAGTTCTTTCGCATAATCTTTGTAGGATTTAACAGGTATCTTCTTCAATAGTGAAGTAGTCAGCTTTTCTGAAGGAGAAAAATTATTTTGGATGTTATTTGGCAGTAAGAAAGGTAATAAAGCACAAATTGGTAAAGTAAAATGGCGTTACGTACTTTTTTAAATTTTAATTTATTTGCTTTTGTTTATGTAAATCCTCAATAAAACAAATAAATGTTCATGTTTTCACGTGCGTGGAGGACTCTTTATCCTCTTCTTTCATTCCTCAGGTTGTGGAGGGTTAATCACATGACCTCCATTATGAATTTTCTTTAATCGATAACAAACTCTACTATTACTGCCAGTTCTTTAATTCTATACTCCGAGTTTTTGTAAGAATAACGGTCCGCCATGATTGCACTTTCGCCATTCATAGGCCACCTCCATAGCAAACAGTTCCACAACAAACTCAGATTTGATGCTGACGTGCAAACAAAAACGACCAATCGTGACGGGCGATTCTCGTTACAAAACCAGCGGCGCTGCAGTAGACGCACTTGCCACGAACAGTCGAGTGAGACGAGAAAATCGCTCCCGCGAAAGAGGCTTCAGTATGAAGTACGTGACATCAGTAACAAAATATTGCACTCCTATACAATGCCAGCAAAGAGCAGCTTTCGTCAGCGCGAAGGGGGGTTTGAAAACCAGAGTTCTTTTCCAGATATGGTTCCTGAGGATTGGTACGCCCCCTCCTTCCTCCGTCCTATGAACCGACTGGCCCAGTCAGTCACAGGTGGGAGCTACAGTTTAATGTGAGCTCCAAACCACACCGCAGATCAAAAGTTTTTGCACAACCAAATAATTCCTCTTTTTTTATGCTAAGTGCTTCGTCTCCAAGAACACTGGAGATCAAAAGGATGATATGTTGTTTGTCCATGGCTTTTCTGACAGCGATTCTGTCGCAATCCAAACCACTGGCTGAAGTTCTTCAGCCAGGAAAATGTTCTACGTCCTGGACAACGTCTGCCATCAGTCTGTCCTTGAAGTATTAGCTGCAACAGGTTGTATCTCTTGTTGACCACTATAAGGCCAAAACATTTCCGTGTTACTTTCTCTTTATGATACTGTAAATTTCTAAGTCTTGTTCACACGCCGCTCTATCAGTCCACGGTATCATTAACATCCTTCGATACGCCCACATCTCAAATTCTTCTAATTTCGTACCTAATACTGCGATAAGTATCCATGACTCAACCCCGTATGGGATACTCAACACGTGGCATCGAAGTAACGAGTGCGAAGTGTAACGCTTATCCCACGGCTAGTAAGAACGTCCTTCATTTCCTGGAAAGAACTTTTCGCCTATTCAAATCCGCAGCGTAGTTCTTGAGAAGAGCGCCAGTTATCGTTGATTTGGCATCCCACATATTTATATGATGGTACACTGTCGATCTTATTATTATCGAGCGCAACAGTGCCCTGAAGGTCACCTCGGTTTCTGTTGATAACCATCCATTTTGTCTTCTTGATGTTCATGTGTTACCCCAAGACATTCCCCTGTTTAGTAACAGTGTTTAGTAGTTTTTGCAGATCTTTTAGCTGGTTGTAAGTAAGACAGTGCCACCAGAATATTTGATATTAACGGTAATTTCATTAACCACCATTCCATGATACTTACTATCACGACTACCTTGGCGAATCTTCTCAGAATAGATGTTAAAAGGTAATGGGGAGAGAATACAGTGCAGGCGAACACTTTTTATAACCATTCAGCTCCGGATCAACAAAAATGTGAAGCAATTTCTCGTGCTAAACAGTGTCAAAAGCTTTTTTATAATCGATAAAACGGGCATAAACATCACGATATCGCTGAATGTATACATGAAGACCGAGCGCCGCCCGAGTCGCGGAACCACTTCTGAATACAAATAATTAATCGCCTGAGGTTTAATAAAGCGATAACTGATAGATAAAACCTTAGGAGATACAGAAGTTTTAATGTCCGAACTTTAGATCTGTAGTTTGACACTTTCCTAGTTAGCCACCGTGTTCAAATTATGCTAGGAAAGGGCTCAGTGAGGACGATACAAAATGAACCAGTTCATGTACTCATATACATCTACAAACATACTCCGCTAGCCACCGTACGGTGTTTGGCGGAGGGTACACTGTACCACTAACAGTCATTTCCTTCCGTGCTGCACTCGCAGACAGAGCGAGGAGAAAAAAAAAGAAAAACTATCTATATGCCTCCGTACGAGCCATAATCTCTCTGATCTGATCTTTACATTCCTTAATCGACAAGTGCGTTGGCGGCAGTAAAACCGTTCTGCAGACAGTCTCAAATGCCGTTTCTCGAATTCTGTCAACAGTGCTCCTCGAAAGGAACGTCGCCTTCTGTCCAGTGATTTCCCTTCGAGTTTCCGAAGCATCTCCGTAATACGTGCGTGTTGTTCGAACTTACAAATCTAGCAGCCCGCCTCTGAATTGCTTCGGCGCCTCCCTTAATCCGATCTGGCACGGGCCCCAAACACTTTAATAGTACTCAACAACGGGTCGGACCAGTATCATATATGCAGTTTTCTTTACCAAACTCGACCATTCACCTTTCCTACTGCAATCCTTACATCCTCATTCCACTTAACAGTGTTTTCAACGTTACGCTTAGCTGCTTAATCGAAGTGACCATATCAATCAGCACACTACTAATGCTGTACTCGAACATTATGAGTTTGTTTCTCTTACTCGTCCGCATTTACTTACATTTTTGTACATTTCGGGCTACCTGCTATTCGCCACACGAACCAGAAATTTTGCCTAAGCCATTTTGTATCCTCCGACAGTCACTGAACGACGACAGTTTCACAAATACCACAGCATCATCAGTAAGCAGCCACAGATTACTGCTTACCTAGTAGGCTAGATCATTTATGTACACAGACAATAACAGCGGTTTTATCACTTTAATTGAGGAGAGGAAACCCCCTTAAACGTAAAAACGAATGACCGGTGACGAATCTTAAACCCGTACCTTCTAAATACGGACGCAAGCCCTTACATACATTAGGACTAACTCCATCAACCCACTGGAGTTACGTGTACGAGTCCTAATAGGTCGCAGAAGAAAGACCGAGCTCTAGCAACTGGCATATGTAATATCACTGGTACATCAGTGAGGTTCAACGCTCGTTGAGGAGACGTCGTTACCCAGCGTAATGCCAAGCAAGAAACGAATGTGCTTAGTGGCGAGGAGTGGGCGGGAACTGGAAGTTTGCGCGCACGCTGAGAGCCAGCGAAGCTGAGAGAGAGGACGCTGGTGCTGGTGAGCGGCGGGACGGGCGTCGCCCATTCTGCTCTCGTCTTCCTGGAAGCTGAGCTCGGACACGGGTGCCAGCTTGTTTTGTACGGTGCGGGTGAAAGCTTGCGGGATGCTCCGGGTCGACGTAATTGCGCCCGTTGCGACACCGCGACAGCTGCCGCCGCCGCCGTGTGCCGGGCCGTGCCCGCCTCGTCCTTGGTCAGCCCGGACCTTACCGGAAGCCATCGGCCCACTCTGACGTAACTCACCCCGATTCCAGCGCTCCTTCTGGCTCGAGCACACCTACTCTATCTATACACAGCGTGTTGGGAAAGTATCATCCGATTTCATAAATGTACAACGTCCACATGAATGAAGATAGAAACTTTAGAAGAGAGAAATTTTAAATTACCCACATGACTGAAACATTATCTTTAAAAGAAACATTCGATTTTACAAGGCTGTATCTTTGAACGCACATACTTCCTTGAGGAACTTTTTACAGTTACACTTAGTGTCCAAGTTTCCATTTATCTTCCACAAATGTTTAACGTGCCCTCCACTGGACGGTCGACAGATATCGAGACGATAGTCAAACTCATCCTATTCTTTAAACAGCATGTGTGGACTTACTGGAATCACTGCTGTTGCTGTGCAGCGTCGCAGTTAACCCAATGTTGTTAGAAGAGAAGGCAGATAGACGTAATCTTTCACCAATTCCATAAAAAAGACACATACCGTGAGATTGGTCAAAATCATTACGGCTCTCACATCCTAGGAGGTGCTCTCGACGAAAACTACGTCACAGAGTTATAACTGAAACGCACCCGCTGAAACAAACGACGTTCAGGCGCGGAAATTCAGAAGAAGTATCATAGTAAGTTCTCAATCTACGTATATAAAGCAGGTGTATGTGTGTACGAATAGGATCTCCTCACAAACCCCTGGAACAACTCCAACCAAATTTGGCACACAAACAGAAGGCCTCACAAGTATCAGAACTGCGGAGGTTTAGAAACTCCTACCTACCACAGGACCGGAGATACAGGGAAAACATGTTTTTCCCGCTCCTGGCATACAGGTTGGCCTGCACAACACGCAGATTATATGGGAACAGCAGGGCAGTCTATGTATCAGGGATAAGAAAAGATTTTCCAGCCCCTGAAAAGTAGGCTTCAGAGCAGTGAAGTATTGACATAGTATTGGCCTTTTTTATCAACTTGATTTGCAGTGCAGCCTATATTTTGAGAGCATAAAAATGGTTTTAAGTGCTTGGTGTGTAATCTGTCTTGCAGAACAAGCATGTTGTGGGTGTAGAATCGAGCCTGCTCCATCTTCCTACTGTGCGCAGACTACACATGCTGATCAGCACAGCTGAACACAGATGGGGAAGGCGATAGATAGTGAGGATGGGGAGAGGACAAGATAGACAGAGAAAGGGGGAGGAGGAGATGGACAGACAGAGGTGGGGAAGGAAATGATGGACTGACCAATGTGGGAGGAAGAGATGTGTGCAATATATATATGCCATATGCGTATGTTAGGGGATCCATAGGGAAAAGGTTACTTACTTCAATAAGTGCCATACCCGCCACAAAACCAGGTACCTATCCATCGTATATAGTCAATACTGACAGTGGAGAGATGAAGCAGCAGTTTAAGTGGCTTGCCGCCAGTCTCTCCTTGCGAAGAACTAAGAGATTGGAACGAAAGAATTCACTGAACTCATTTGGCACTGCACTCACTTCTCTGAGAGAAGTGTATATGAAAGATGACGTGTCGACAGTTTAGGTGGCCAATAAAAAGCATCTACGAAAAGGTAACACATTATTAAGTTTATTTACAATATTTGCACTTAATGCAAGTTTATCTACAATATGTGAACTTAACAAGTGAAATATGCATAACTTTGAAGTGGTGTATGTCCTTCTGTGGTGCTGAGCTAAATACAATAAAAATTGGTTGGTTGCTTGGTTGGTTTGGGGGGAGGGGACCAAACAGCGATGTCATCGGTCCCATCGTATTAGTAAATAATGGGGAAGGGAGTCGACCGCGCCCTTTCAAAGGAGCCATCCCGGCATTTGCCTGAAGCGTTTTAGGGAAATCACGGAAAACCTTAATCAGGATGGGCGGACGCGGGTTAGGACAGTCGTCCTCCCGAATGTGAGAGTCCAGTGACAATAAAAGTACCATACCTGACAGAGACAAATAATCTCGAATGCTGTTACACTCAAATAAGACACCGACATGTAATAAAGTTTAGCAGAGTTGAGCGAAGTCGACGTATTGTCCCCATAGCAGTCTTCCATACTAGGGTTGATATCAGTCTGTAAGTTTACTGTGTCTGGGCGGAAAAGTTCAAAGTGCAGCAACTTAAAATGACGCGCCGGCCAATCAGAGTCAAACAGTCAGGTCATGTGACTTTAGCATCCTCTGGCGACGTGTATGCGTGGCGCCCTCCATCGCAGACAGCAAGTGATGAAGAGCGAACTCGCTTGCCAGCGTGCTGGCGGGAGGTTCACATGCGCCGTCTCCCGTGTAGCTGTGAGCGGCGCGAAATACGCCTGGTGCAGTCGATGAAGATGATGTCGATACCGCAAAGGAAAAGTCAAAATATATAAAAGGCTGGGATTTCACATAGTTCTTCTGTTCTGGAAGCAACATTTACATAAAAATTAATTTTCTGTTAGTGCAGAGACGATGAGTTCCCGCTACCATTTGGTGGCTACGGGCTACTGTCGTACACAGCGTTTCTCACCACGTCTCTCTCAGGGTGGATTAGCAGATTAGAGAGAATGAACTCACTTCAGCATGCCGGTCACCTTCAGAAATACGTGTAGCACAACGTCACGTAATGTTAATTTAGGCGAAGGTTGCTATCAGTGGGCCACCTAAACAAAGTGTGTAATAAAATCCTTGGATATTGTAATAAATATTATATTTTCAGTGTAACTTGAACATTATCTTTTGCATTTCTCTATAGTAGGTATAGAATTCATAAATATTCACTGTCAATGAAATATTTGAAACATAAAAACGGTTTTCCAGAATGGGCTATAATGTAATAGCTATTATTAAATATTACACACATCTAAATAAGTGTCAATATATTTAATATTTTTTTTGTTTTTTGGAGTTGGCATCTGGAACCGAATGACATGTATTCCAAACAAAGAAGGCTAAAAGTAATGTCGTCTTCGAAAGTAAAAAAATCACCCACACATTTGGCGGAGTATCAAAAGGCAAACTATTAAGAAACATATAATGAAAACCATTACACGAATTTTGTTCAAAATGGCCTACTTAAGCCTAGGATCAGATGAAATTCGTGACGGTTCATTCAAGGCAAGTCGTTCTACATCGCTTAAAACAACACCTAGTCTGCGTCCGCAGCCGATAACTTAATATTGTGAATATCACAAGATGGTGTCAATTACGCTTGCTTTCTAGTGATGGCTGCAGAAATTTTAGTCACTATTACCATATCACTACGACGTTTCACTCATTAATACTAGTCAATTACAAGAACATAGTGCAAATTATACCTTTTTTCACTGTTACTTTGTGTCTTCGTGAGACAACTAACCACTAAGCTGTAAGATGGTGAATCTTTTCAACACGGGGGACACGTAACGACCACCGGAACGCGCCTACTGTCGATATCCACAGAGAAATCGAGCAAGCCCTTCGATAGCAGCCTTACCCTACATCAAATACAAATATCGTTCATCACATGATATTAATTTGGCATCCGTTACAGTGTAATAACTAAGTGACAATTATCAACCTTAAAATGCTTCTAATATAAACTTAGCCTCTCACTTGTCAACAGAGCCTGAACTCTGCTTCCCAGTAAATGGGAAAATGTATATGGCGCTGTAAACGAAGCACTGGAAGATAACTATTCCACTAACTCTTCCAAGTGAGGAATAGCAAATTCGGCGAAACGATTTGTCTTGTTAGTGCTCTGGGAACCCATTTACGAAGAAGACGAAACTATTTCAGAGCCAGAAATGACTCGAGCGTTGCGAGCGGCATGTCCTCGATTCCGCTGGTCTGGCATTCTCCGTCCCAAACGATCAAACGCTAGAGAACCGCAGTTTCTGCTACAGGTTACCTACATATAACGTGCTTTCGAAGAAACTACGTCAGAAGAAAACTGAATGCCGAGAGTCATCGGATTGTCACTGCTCAACGTTGCTCAAACAAATTTCGGGCTTGCAGCCGGTCGTCGTTTAATTCATTGCACGGATATTTGGACTGGGCACCTGCTGGTCACCTTCGGGTGAATCTCCGAAGACTAACGAAGACTTCCTCCGTTCCGCCCTATGGGCACGTTGCGAGTAGCCCTCGTATGCGTCAAAATTCCAGGTTGACAGACAGACCACACTTCCGGGCAGCAGCGCCCTCGCTGGTGGAACTGCAGAACTCAGCTGTCCTCTCTGTGTTACCGCTCGCCGTGGCCGTTGGTGCACTCTGTCGTCTTCGATTACAACAAATCGTGGAGATGACGGGAGTTCCACGCACTGTCCAATTGGTAGCCGCTATCCCGGTTCATCAGATTTTCCGCCAAGGGGAATTTTTTAAGGATAGAGTCCCAAAAGTTCAGCAACAGCGGACTTGCTTCGTTGCAAAAGCGAGTGAAATGTTGATCCTCGGTGCACCGTTCTTTGATAGCGCGTGTGGTCATTCATATGTAATCCACACGACACTGACAAGGTGTTTTGTAAGTTCCTGCATTCCACAATAATAGGTCGTCCTTCACCTATCCCAAAAGGACTGTAATCTTAGATGGTGGACAGAAAATCAGTTTCAGTTGAAACAAAGCAGTGTGTCCGCCTCAAACTTTCTACCGATTATTGACAAAGAATCTGCGAGAGCACCTTTGTAAAAATTGATTCCACATCAAAGCTAACCAAACAGCCAGAGCTGCTCACACTGAGAGCCCCCAGTCTTTTCACAAAGTCAGCTGAGCTACGACGTGATTGACGCTGTCAACGTTACTATCGTAAAAACTTTGACACGCACCGTGTTGCTTGTCTGTAACTACCTCTATTTTAATACCTGTACGACGTTGTGCCGCTTCTGGCGTGGTCATACTCACTATCGAAGTTACTAGTTTACTGTTTCCCGTTTCTTATGTGGCTGGTGTACATCTACATCTACATTGATACTCCGCAAGCCACCCAACGGTGTGTGGCGGAGGGCACTTTACGTGCCACTGTCATTACCTCCCTTTCCTGTTCCAGTCGCGTATGGTTCGCGGGAAGAACGACTGTCTGAAAGCCTCCGTGCGCGCTCTAATCTCTCTAATTTTACATTCGTGATCTCCTCGGGAGGTATAAGTAGGGGGAAGCAATATATTCGATACCTCATCCAGAAACGCACCCTCTCGAAACCTGGACAGCAAGCTACACCGCGATGCAGAGCGCCTCTCTTGCAGAGTCTGCCACTTGAGTTTATTAAACATCTCCGTAACGCTATCACGGTTACCAAATAACCCTGTGACGAAACGCGCCGCTCTTCTTTGGATCTTCTCTATCTCCTCCGTCAGACCGATCTGGTACGGATCCCACACTGATGAGCAATACTCAAGTATAGGTCGAACGAGTGTTTTGTAAGCCACCTCCTTTGTTGATGGACTACATATTCTAAGCACTCTCCCAATGAATCTCAACCTGGTACCCGCCTTACCAACAATTAATTTTATATGATCATTCCACTTCAAATCGTTCCGCACGCATACTCCCAAATATTTTACAGAAGTAACTGCTACCAGTGTTTGTTCCGCTATCATATAATCATACAATAAAGGAGCCTTCTTTCTATGTATTCGCAATACATTACATTTGTCTATGTTAAGGGTCAGTTGCCACTCCCTGCACCAAGTGCCTATCCGCTGCAGATCTTCCTGCATTTCGCTACAATTTTCTAATGCTGCAACTTCTCTGTATACTACAGCATCATCCGCGAAAAGCCGCATGGAACTTCCGACACTATCTACTAAGTCATTTATATATATTGTGAAAAGCAATGGTCCCATAACATTCCCCTGTGGCACGCCAGAGGTTACTTTAACGTCTGTAGACGTCTCTCCATTGATAACAACATGCTGTGTTCTGTTTGCTAAAACTCTTCAATCCAGCCACACAGCTGGTCTGATATTCCGTAGGCTCTTACTTTGTTTATCAGGCGACAGTGCGGAACTGTATCCAACGCCTTCCGGAAGTCAAGAAAAATAGCATCTACCTGGGAGCCTGTATCTAATATTTTCTGGGTCTCATGAACAAATAAGGCGAGTTGGGTCTCACACGATCGCTGTTTCCGGAATCCATGTTGATTCCTACATAGTAGATTCTGGGTTTCCAGAAATGACATGATACGCGAGCAAAAAACATGTTCTAAAATTCTACAAGAGATCGACGTAAGAGATATAGGTCTATAGTTTTGCGCATCTGCTCGACGACCCTTCTTGAAGACTGGGACTATCTGTGCTCTTTTCCAATCATTTGGAACCCTCCGTTCCTCTAGAGACTTGCGGTACACGGCTGTTAGAAGGTGGGCAAGTTCTTTCGCGTACTCTGTGTAGAATCGAATTGGTATCCCGTCAGGTCCAGTGGACTTTCCTCTATTGAGTGATTCCAGTTGCTTTTCTATTCCTTGGACACTTATTTCGATGTCAGCCATTTTTTCGTTTGTGCGAGAATTTAGAGAAGGAACTGCAGTGCGGTCTTCCTCTGTGAAACAGCTTTGGAAAAAGGTGTTTAGAATTTCAGCTTTACGCGTGTCATCCTCTGTTTCAATGCCATCATCATCCCGTAGTGTCTGGATATGCTGTTTCGAGCCACTTACTGATTTAACGTAAGACCAGAACTTCCTAGGATTTTCTGTCAAGTCGGTACATAGAATTTCACTTTCGAATTCAATGAACGCTTCACGCATAGCCCTCCTTACGCTAACTTTGACATCGTTTAGCTTCTGTTTGTCTGAGAGGTTTTCGCTGCGTTTAAACTTGGAGTGGAGCTCTCTTTGCTTTCGCAGTAGTTTCCTAACTTTGTTGTTGTACCACGGTGGGTTTTTCCCGTCCCTCACAGTTTTACTCGGCACGTACCTGTCTAAAACGCATTTTACGATTGCCTTGAACTTTTTCCATAAACACTCAACATTGTCAGTGTCGGAACAGAAATTTTCGTTTTGATCTGTTAGGTAGTCTGAAATCTGCCTTCTATTACTCTTGCTAAACAGATAAACCTTCCTCCCTTTTTTTTTATATTCCTATTAACTTCCATATTCAGGGATGCTGCAACGGCCTTATGATCACTGATTCCCTGTTCTGTACATACAGAGTCGAAAAGTTCGGGTCTGTTTGTTATCAGTAGGTCCAAGATGTTATCTCCACGAGTCGGTTCTCTGTTTAATTGCTCGAGGTAATTTTCGGATAGTGCACTCAGTATAATGTCACTCGATGCTCTGTCCCTACCACCCGTCCTAAACATCTTAGTGTCCCAGTCTATATCTGGTAAATTGAAATCTCCACCTAAGACTATAACATGCTGAGAAAATTTATGTGAAATGTATTCCAAATTTTCTCTCAGTTGTTCTGCCACTAATGCTGCTGAGTCGGGAGGTCGGTAAAAGGAGCCAATTATTAACCTAGTTCGGTTGTTTAGTGTAACCTCCACCCATAATAATTCACAGGAACTATCCACTTCTACTTCACTACAGGATAAACTACTACTAACAGCGACGAACACTCCACCACCGGTTGCATGCAATCTATCCTTTCTAAACACCGTCTGTACCTTTGTAAAAATTTCGGCAGAATTTATCTCTGCCTTAAGCCAGCTTTCTGTACCTATAACGATTTCAGCTTCGGTGCTTTCTATCAGCGCTTGAAGTTCCGGTACTTTACCAACGCAGCTTCGACAGTTGACAATTACAATACCGATTGCTGCTTGGTCCCCGCATGTCCTGACTTTGCCCCGCACCCGTTGAGGCTGTTGCCCTTTCTGTACTTGCCCAAGGCCATCTAACCTAAAAAACCGCCCAGCCCACGCCACACAACCCCTGCTACCCGTGTAGCCGCATGTTGCGTGTAGTGGACTCCTGACCTATCCAGCGGAACCCGAAACCCCACCACCCTATGGCACAAGTCGAGGAATCTGCAGCCCACACGGTCGCAGAACCGTCTCAGCCTCTGATTCAGACCCTCCACTCGGCTCTGTACCAAAGGTCCGCAGTCAGTCCTGTCGACGATGCTGCAGATGGTGAGCTCTGCTTTCATCCCGCTAGCGAGACTGGCAGTCTTCACCAAATCAGATAGCCGCCGGAAGCCAGAGAGGATTTCCTCCGATCCATAGCGACACATATCATTGGTGCCGACATGAGCGACCACCTGCAGATGGGTGCACCCTGTACCCTTCATGGCATCCGGAAGGACCCTTTCCACATCTGGAATGACTCCCCCCGGTATGCACACGGAGTGCACATTGGTTTTATTCCCCTCTCTTGCTGCCATTTCCCTAAGGGGCCCCATTACGCGCCTGACGTTGGAGCTCCCAACTACCAGTCAGCCCACCCTCTGCAACTGCCCGGATCTTGCAGACTGAGGGGCAACCTCTGGAACAGGACAAGCAGCCATGTCAGGCCGAAGATCAGTATCAGCCTGAGACAGAGCCTGAAACCGGTTCGTCAGACAAACTGGAGAGGCTTTCCGTTCAGCCCTCCGGAATGTCTTTCGGCCCCTGCCACACCTTGAAACGACCTCCCACTCTACCACAGGTGAGGGATCAGCCTCAATGCGGGCAGTATCCCGGGCAACCACAGTCGTAGTCCGATCAGGGGATGCGTGGGACGAGCTGGACGTCCCCGACAAACCCCCATCCGGACCCCCACAGTGATGCCCATTGGCAACAGCCTCAAGCTGTGTGACCGAAGCCAACACTGCCTGAAGCTGGGAGCGAAGGGATGCCAACTCAGCCTGCATCCGAACACAGCAGTTGCAGTGTAAGGGAAGAACAATCGCTGGCGTACTTTGGATGTTTTCGACAGGCGTACATGTATCCGGACTATCGCCAGCGTTTGCTCTAGACCAGTGCATAATGTCTGCTAGACCCAAATGCACACAGAATCTTCGCTACCAATGGGAACTTACCTCGCTGACGCTTATTCAAAAAGAATAGTTCACGACTTCCCTAGTGGCACCTTTGAAAAATTGCTAAAACAATGAAGAAGACTTTTGCAATCGAGTAGAAGTTGGGCGAATGTTTGGCCAAACACATGAATTCAAGTTGGATGAAAGACATTGGACAACGGAAAAACTTGGGCGAAGAGGGCAAATATGCATTCATCGTTCGAGAAGCTGCTGCTATACATCTTTGTTATAAATCTCGCTTTGTTAGTTTCAGAAAACGTGCAAATAATAAACAGAACATTACACACTGCTTTTCAGGAATGTCAGAGCGAACTTCCAAGACAATGTCGACGTTACACCTTATGTCTGTCTGTTCTATTTTTCGATGCTAGGCTACGAGATCCTATCCCCTCTGTTTCATTCGTCATCTAACTACTTTCTTCCTCTTGCATCGTTTGAATGTACTATTTCGTTGACAGCGACATAACTTGGTTTATTTTTCTGGGAAAATTAGTGTGATTGGACGGACCTAATATAAGTAAATAATTATATGCAGCTACAGTTTTCGCTACTTTTGTCTGTCCGCGCAAAGGTACTATTTCAATCAATGTCACTCGCAGCAGTTATCAAAAAGTACACACGTAAGAGAAGGCCTAATCGGAACAGTGAACAGGTGTGTGTGTAGAGGACTATGCCGTATACTAACGTTGGATGAACAGTGAAGTACAATCAATACAAAAATCACCTGGCCGAGCGGTTCTAGGCGCTACAGTCTGGAACCGCGCAGCCGTTACGGTCGCAGGTTCGAATCCTGCCTCGGGCATGGATATGTGTGATGTCCTTAGGTTAGTTAGGTGTAAGTAGTTCTAAGTTCTAGGGGACTGATGACCTCAGAAGTTAAGTCCCATAGTGCTCAGAGCCATTTGAACCATTTTTAACAAAAATCACCAAGAACAATTACCGAAGAGACCGACAGGAACTACTTATTTACAAAACATTGTAGGAAGTGATGGGAAATTAAATTTCTTAGTTATCAAATCATTGTATAATGCAAGTACGTAATGTGTTAAAACGGCCACCGTAATGGCACAAAATTACAATCTTCCAATTCCCGCTACCATTTTTTACAAGATCCAAATAAGCGCATCTATAATCTCATTTAGGTGGAACTACTTCTGGTACGAGAGGGATGTTGATGTCTGATTTAGAAAACATACTAAGTTATCGAGCGGACACCTTAACTGCCAGTTTTAGGTGGGCGTATCTTAGACTATGGTTGCCTAAGATAATGGTACAGATCGAACCAGTAGTACCTCGTTCACCATGCTGCCACTCCCAACAAATAATGCCAGCGGCCAGTGAAGAATATTTATTCCGCTTTGCGTTGCGTAGTGCGCTGCTTGTTGTTATATTATTTTGAAATAAGTGAAAAGGCTACTCGATTTCGATCAAAGTAAGACCCCCCTGACCTCAAAAAGGATCGGTGATCGCTATCCCTGTGTGTCAGTTGTGCTCTCACAGAAACACAAATTACGGGCGTAGGATAACAACTCTGTGAGAGACAGGCAGGACTATTTCTCCCCCCCCCCCCCCCTTCCCACTGTTTCAAATGGCTATCAGCACTATGGGACTTAACATCTGAGGTCATCAGTCCCCTAGACTTGAACAACTTAAACCTAACTAACCTAAGGACAGCACAAACATCCATGCCCGAGGCAGGATTCGAACTTGCGACCGCGGCCGGCAATAACTGCACAAATCACTGTGGGACGTACGAGGAACGTATCTGTTAGGACAGTGCGGGGAAATCTGGCGTTAATGGGCTATGGCAGCAGACGATCGACGTGAGTGCCTTTGGTAACAGCTCATCGTCTGCGGCGCCTCTCCTGGGCTCGTGACCACGCAGGTTGGACTCTAGACGACTGGAAAACCGGGGCCTGGTCAGATGGGTCACGATTTCAGTTGGTAAGAGCTTATGTTAGGGTTACAGTGTGGCGCGGATCCCACGTAGCCATGGACTCAAGTTGTCAACAATCGTCTACTTGGACACCATTTTCAGCCGTTCCCGAACAACGATGGAATTTTTATGGATCAGAATGAGCCATGTCACCGAGCCAAAATTGCTCGCGACTGGTTTGAAGAACTTTCTGGACAATTCGAGTGAATGATTTGGACGCCTGACATGTAGCCCATCTAAAATATTATGAGACATAATCGGGAGATCAGTTTGTGCACAAAATCGTGAAGTGGCAGTGCCTTCGCAGTAGAGGCAGCATGGCTCAGTATTCCTGCAGCGGACTTCCAACGAGCTGTGGAGTGCATGCCATGTCGAGTTCCTGCACTACGCCGGCCAAGAGAATGTCCGATACAATGTTAGGAGGTATCCCATGACTTTTGTCACCTAAGTGTATGTATCCATAATCACTTTTTGCAGCGTGCGCTGTTTTGAATCTTCCTAGCAGGTTTCATTGTTACGTGTACCAAGAGCGAAGCTGAGGGCGGGCAGGGGCAGTGTGGTAGGCCTACGAGACGAGTGGGATGCGCCGTGCCGCGTCGGGACGCCTCCGGGAACACAGGCGGCGACGCAGGTTCCGGGAAGACGCCTGGCCGGGCTAGCGCGGCGCGCATACACACGACGCCCATTAGGCGGCCGTGGGCTTCCGGCGGACGCTCCTTGCTCCGTTCCCCGACACTCCTCGGAGGGCGTGATATAGTGTGAAACAGCGGGAAAGAGGTCCGAAAATCATATGAAATTTACGTGTCGACATTTTTGCGTTCCAACACAGTAGCTTTAAAGAAACGTAATTCTGTAGATTGGTTCTAAACTGTGTGTGTATGTGTAAATATCCTCTGCATTGCATATAAGGTGCTGCTCAGCGTTCTGTTTATATGATGTTATGGTGCTGCTTCTTTAACTGTCTCAGTTCAACTGCTTGAATCATATAACACTTTCCGTCTCAATTCGACTAATTTTGCTATCGGGAATACACGCAATGTTAACTGCATTTATCCTTTCAGAGGAGAATTATGTGCTCGCATTTATTTTTGTGGAGCAAGCCACTTTCGCCACTGACGAAGGGGGGGGGGGGGGGGGGGGGGAGGTAAGAAGCGGGAAAGATTAGGCGTTTAACGTCCCGTCGACGATGAGGTCATCAGCGAAGAATAAAAAGTTCAGATTAGCGAAGGAAGAACGAAAAATGGACTGTGATCTCTTCCAAGATCACAATAAATGTCACCTCGACGTGATCTTCAAAGAGAAAAGTAGATAAAGAAAACTAAAGGAAACTCAAATGTAGATCGCTGAATGGGTAATCAGCACATCATCAAAATGAGTCAGTTGCGAAAATCATTACACTGTCTCGCTAGGTACTGATCGTTTGCTATACGTCAGGATATAGGTTCAAACAGGCTTGGAAACTGTGTGGAAGTCACCCACAAATTCTTGTAAAGTGAAAATCAAGATGCTTCTCTGACCAGCAGTTGGAATTTTTTATTCCCATACACGAATACTGCAGAAACAAATTGGCCAAATTTATATACGAGTAGGACTTGGAAGAGCAGTTGAACGGAATGGAATGGACAGTGTCTTGAAAGGAGGATATAAGATGAACATCAACCAAAGCAAAACGAGGATAATGGAATGTAGTCGAATTAAGTCGGGTGATGCTGAGGGAATTAGATTACTTAAAGTAGTAAAGGAGTTTTGCTATTTAGGGAGTAAAATAACTGATGATGGTCGAAGTAGAGAGGATATAAAATGTAGACTGGCAATGGCATGGAAAGCGTTTCTGAAGAAGGGAAATTTGTTGACATCGAGTATAGATTTAAGTGTCAGGAAGTCATTTCTGAAAGTATTTGTATGGAGTGTAGCCATGTATGGAAGTGAAACGTGGACGATAAATAGTTTAGACAAGAAGAGAATAGAAGCTTTTGAAATGTGGTGTTACAGAAGAATGCTGAAGATTAGATGGGTAGATCACATAACTAATGAGGAGGTATTGAATAGAACTGGGGAGGAGTTTGTGGCACAACTTGACTAGAAGAAGGGATCGGTTGGTAGGACATGTTCTGAGGCACCAAGGGATCACCAATTTAGTGTTAGAGGGCAGCGTGGAAGGTAAAAATCGTAGAGGGAGACCTACAGATGAATACACTAAGCAGATTCAGAAGGATGTAGGTTGCAGTAGGTACTGGGAGATGAAGGAGCTTGCACAGGATAGAGTAGCATGGAGAGCTGCATCAAACCAGTCTCAGGATTAAAGATCACAACAACAACAACAGGTTTACTTTATATTTTATATACGAGTAGGTTACCCTCATCACGTTTCGTATGACGCATTGGCGTCTGAGGCAACCGAAAACATGCAGGAAACTACTTTATATTTGATGACTGGAACACCAGCCAGTATTGTGCGACAGAGCGACCCCACAGTTACAAGAGGCAGCGCAGCGTGAAGTGCAATATCTTAATCCACAAAAGACTGAATTTCAACAACAGACAAAAGCATGTAAACTGATCGTACCAACTTAACATCAATTACCGAACGGGGTAGCGCAGTGGTACGACAATGGACTTGCGTTCAGAGCCGGCCGGTGCGGCCGAGCGGTTCTAGGCGCTACAGTCTGGAACCGCGCAACCGCTACGTCGCAGGTTCGAATCCTGCCTCGGGCATGGATGTGTGTGATGTCGTTAGGTTAGTTAGGTTTAAGTAGTTCTAAGTTCTAGGGGACTGATGACTCAGAAGTTAAGTCCCATAGTGCTCAGAGCCATTTGAACAATTTTTTTGCGGTCAGAGGGACGGTGGTTCAAATACCGGCAAGGGCATCCATATTTAGGTTTTCCTTTATCGCTTTACGGCAAATGCTAGGCTGTTGCTCTTCCAAAACTAAAATTATGCTAGTTCCAAAGTACGAATGCAAGTAATTCACAGGGCCTCTCAGTTTCTACTGACCCCGTCTCATTATTTGACATAATGTCACTACAAAAGTAACTTTCGCATGATGTGTCACTGCCAAGTTACATTGCTCGATGCAACCTCCTCAGTACGTGTAAAGAGTTGCTTTGGGGTAGTACTGAAGGCTATTTAAAGAAATACGGAACGAGACAAACAAAAATGACACTTTTATCCAAAAACAATAACTGCATTGGAGTCGCCGCGATTTATGATGGACATCACAAAAGGCAGGCCATAGTTCTTAATAATATCACCACCGACGGCAATGCGTGCTCTGCAATTTGCTCCCATGCTAGTCACGAGGTTGGTAAGGATTTCCATCCCTCCACCAGCGCGGTTGACAACTGCTGGATGGTCGTTGCTGCATATGGAGGTGCTGTAATACCTCTCACCAATCCATCCCACGCGTTCTCGTTGGGATTTAAGTTGGGGGAATGGACAGGCGAATCCATTCCGCGAATATGCCCCCGTTCCAGGAGCTTCTCCATCTGCGCAGTTCGATGCAGTCACGCATTTGTCATCCCTAAAATGAAGACAGGGCCGAATGCACCCCTGAAAAGACGCACTTGGGGAAGGAGTACAGCGTTACAATAACGTTGACCAGTGAGTGTACCGTGTTCCAAGATTTGCAGGTCTGCACGCCCATGCAAAATCATGCCTCCACACACCACAACAGACCACTAAAACGATTATGTTCGACGATGTTCCTGGATAAGTGGCGTGTTACCACCTCTCGCCATATGAGGGTACGATCAGCATCTTGACCGTTTTGGTGATCCAGATGTTACGATGTGCGGAAGCGTGATGTTGCTTGTGTGTACTAACCTAATTTTTGAACACGGTACACTATCAGGTCAATGTTATTGTGACACTGTACTCCTCCCTCTCGCGTCTTTTCAGGGGTGCTTTCGTCCGTAACTTCATTTTTATGAATGACAATGCGCGATCGCATCGAACTGCTTAGGTGAAACGAGAGGATATTCACCGAATGGACTGGCCTGCCCGTTCCGCCGACTTATCCAGCAGTTCTCAAACGCGCTGGTGGAAGAATGAAAAACCACACCACAAGGACTTCTTATGAGCCTTGAGGCCAGCATGAAAGCTCATTGCAGAGCATGCACTGCCGTCGGTGGATATCACAAACCTTATTAAGAGCCATGTCCCGCCTTTTGTAATGTCAAGGGGAGTGACATAAATCGCGGTGACTTCATCGTAATTATTGTCTTTCAGTTAGTGTGTCATTTTTGTTCGTCTGCCTACTTCTTTCAGTTATCCTCTGTACTATGCTGTAGTAGTTCTTTCTATGTATCGTTGTATATGTGCTTGAAGTTTCATCTAGGTATGTTATACTCGGCCGCAGAACATCCTGCGAATGTTAATTTCGTCCGTAAGATTTGCACCACTTCTCACAACTGTGACAGGGTGACCAAGTAAAAGAATACTTAATATTTTGCAAACAGCTGATTTATGAAAACCAATATTCATCAATATGGACGGCGGAAAAGAGGCTGGAACACTTGTGCCCAGTGTCACTTCAATGGAGAGAGGTCGAATTACGAGTTGCATTTAAGTTCTAAGGCCTTCGATTTTTTTTTCTCCGGACCGGAAAGAGATACAAACATGAACATTGTTTTAAAATGAGGCCGTGTTCATTGTCAATACGTCCCAGAGATGGCAGCACCGTACGACAGATGGAATTTTACCGCCAGCGGCGAGAATGAGAACTGTTTTAAATACTTAAAATGGCGACGTTTTCCTTACTTGAACAGCGTGCAATCATTCGTTTTCTGAATTTGCGTGGTATGAAACCAATTGAAATTCATCGACATTTGAAGGAGACATGTGGTGATGGAGTTATGGATGTGTCGAAAGTACGTTCGTGGGTGCGACAGTTTAATGAAGGCAGAACATCGTGTGACAACAAACCGAAACAACCTCGGGCTCGCACAAGCCGGTCTGACAACATGATCGAGAAAGTGGAGAGAATTGTTTTGGGGGATCGCCGAATGACTGTTGAACAGATCGCCTCCAGAGTTGGCATTTCTGTGCACACAATCCTGCATGACGACCTGAAAATGCGAAAAGTGTCATCCAGGTGGGTGCCACGAATGCTGACGGACGACCACATGGCTGCCCGTGTGGCATGTTGCCAAGCAATGTTGACGCGCAACGACAGCATGAATGGGACTTTCTTTTCATCGGTTGTGACAATGGATGAGACGTGGATGGCATTTTTCAATCTAGAAACAAAGCGCCAGTCAGCTCAATGGAAGCACACAGATTCACCGCCACCAAAAAAATTTCGGGTAACCGCCAGTGCTGAAAAAATGATGGTGTCCATGTTCTGGGACAGCGAGGGCGTAATCCTTAACCCATTGCGTTCCTAAGGGCACTACGGTAACAGGTGCATCCTACGAAAATGTTTTGAAGAACAAATTCCTTCCTGCACTGCAACAAAAACGTCCGGGAAGGGCTGCGCGTGTGCTGCTTCACCAAGACAACGCACCCGCACATCGAGCTAACGTTACGCAACAGTTTCTTCGTGATAACAACTTTGAAGTGATTCCTCATGCTCCCTACTCACCTGACCTGGCTCCTAGTGACTTTTGGCTTTTTCCAACAATGAAAGACACTGTCCGTGGCCGCACATTCACCAGCCGTGCTGCTATTGCCTCAGCGATTTTCCAGTGGTCAAAACAGACTCCTAAAGAAGCCTTCGCCGCTGCCATGGAATCATGGCGTCAGCGTTGTGAAAAATGTGTACGTCTGCAGGGTGATTACGTCGAGAAGTAACGCCAGTTTCATCGATTTCGGGTGCGTAGTTAATTAGAAAAAAATCGGAGGCCTTAGAACTTGAATGCACCTCGTAGATGGTTCGGTTCCGAGTTTGCGAAGCAAAAACTACTTGAACAGCACTGGCCTCTGCAGAAATGTCAACGAATTTCATGTTCGCACAAATGTCTCTCCGCACAAGCGTTGCAAACTCGGCGATGAGTACCAGCTGGTAGTGGGTACGGACGGCTGGGCGGACAAGATGAGGAGCGCGTGACCTTGCTGGGGCGGGGACAGGGGCAGAGGGGCAGCGGCTCCGGGACCCGTCCCGCATTTGTCAGCCCCGTTTCGTGACTCGAGTTATTGGCCATAACGTGAGCGGACGAGCCGCGCTGCCTTGCTTAATGCCCGCCGGGGAGATTAACTGCGCACGTCGGCAGCGCACAGGAGGGCGATGACAGGCCGAGCATCCGCGAAGACGCACAGCGGCTCACCGTTAAACCACGCCCGGGACCCCTGCCAGCCGCTACCAGCCGTCCTCACCGCATCCGCCTCGACAGGCAGGCGGGAGAGCTGCTGGCGCCACATCACGGCAGCCGCAGACCCTGCCCACTTCAGCACGTAGGTCTGCCTGTAATGGTCTGCACGGGCAAGAGAAATGCTGCCTACACCCACAATTCCGTTATCTGCTTCCGCAAGTCTTATATACTTATTCGCAGACAGTAAATCAGTTTCGTCCAATCGGTACGCCTGAGCCCGACGGTAGACTTGCGCTTATGCTGATTTTTCGTCTGCTGAAGTCGGACCTCGTAATTTCCACTCCACTAACTAACAAGGAGCGCACGGCAAGCGCCATAACCTGATTTTCCAGAGATTTCGCTCAATTGAAGAGGGGGCAAAATAAAGCGAACACTTGTCTCGGCTTATCTGTAGAAACTCAACAGTTTCTTAGAAAAAGACGGCCGAAGTTTTCGAAGCAGATTGGATGCGTTTTATAGCGCGGCGAGTTTAAATGACGCCTTCCCAGAGTAATTAGTGTCGTGACTTCACACTTTCGTGCCCCGTATTCGAAATCCGATTATTGCTTTTTGTCCCAGTTTTCATTTATTTACTCATGTCTGTAGAAGGTTAAGAGGACAAAACCAGCTGGGCAGGTCAGAATCGATTGAATACAAGACCCTCCTTGCTCGCTGCAGGAATACACGAGTATACTTGCTGGCTAGCCGAAACCCACCACTCGGGAACAAGTATGCATCACAAATATTACTGACAAGACACGAAACAGGAATTTCACTGAAAGAATTTCAAATTTTTTCATTAATTTTTTTTTGTTTTGTTTTACACATTCATGTAACAATATCCTAAGGACATGGGTAGATAAACAAATTTTCTGTTTTTCTTTGTTGTTGTTAAGTTGCCCCTGGACTGGAAAGGGAACTACAAAAGAAAAGATCTACTTGCCATCCCCATTTGTGCTCTACGAAAAAAGAAGAACAACAGCATCCTTTCAAGTGTTGGCGCCTATCTATGCCTATCCCAAAACGACTAACCTATTATTAAAAGGGCATAGGAAAGGAAAGAAGTAGGGGTAGAGAACGCGCAGAGGAGCGATGTTATTTTCTTTGTAATTTTTTTCATTCTTTTTTCTTTTATATGTTATTTTTATTTGTTTTACGTGCCAGAATTCCAGCAGTCGCTTGCGCCTTCCGATGATGGAACATCCAAGAGTATCTTCTCGAAGTTTTAAAGGAGATTCCTTTCGTGGTTCGTTCAGAGCATCAAGTCGGCAAAACAAGCGTCAGCATCACATCAGTTGAACATTTCATCTGGAGGCGGGTTAGGAAAGGCTCAAATGGCTCTGAGCACTATGGGACTTAAAATCTGAGGTCATCAGTCCCCTAAAACTTAGAACTACTTAAACCTAACTAACCTAAGGACATCACACACATCCATGCCCGGGGCAGGATTCGAACCTGCGACCGTAGCTGTCGCGCGGTTCCAGACTGAAGTGCCTAGAACCGTTCGGCCACTCCGGCCGGCGGTTAGGAAAGGGGCTCCACAGAAAACTGAAAAAGAACTGTTTGTATCTGGGGTTGCGAGCAAGTGCACAGTGTCGATCATTAACGTACGTCCAAAAAATGTTATGGGCCGCTTATCCAATTCACAGCGTTAGGTTTCGTTGCAGGGTAAAAGTACCACATCCGGCAATAACAGTGTCTGGAAGGTGAACTGAGCGCGTGTCTGTCGGGTCGAGACTTCCGATGACGGACCACATGAGAATCAGTGGGCGTCTGTATTGTCGACACCACAGTGAACACACAACGGTGTGTCAGCGAGGCGCACGCGGTGAAAACGAAACTGGTTGACCTGCTTGCCACTACCGGTGATATACTATGCGGATTGGACGGTGGTATCATGGAACCCTACATACACCGCTTTCCACCCATGACGCCATACGACCTGCGGAAACTTGTGTTCGATGGTATTGGTGGCTCGATCCATCTGTAAAGCGTCGTGTACAGCCTTTGTAAGGAGTATTCGTAGACGTGGTAAGTAGTGGAGGACATAACTTAATTCCAGAAAGAGATGACAAAACTGATGAAAACGGGTGTGTGTGTGTGTGTGTGTGTGTGTGTGTGTGTGTGTGTGTGCGGGGGGGGGGGGGGGTGGAATGTCTGATAACACGACTGGGGCTGACATGAAGACCGATACATATTCAAGTAAAAGCAGTTCGGTGACGATCGTCGGGCAACTGCGCTAGACTTTCAGTTGGAGCCAAGAAAAAGTGCCATAACTCTGTCTGTCTTGTGGAAGAAGCCAAATCCACCACGCCCTCGTGGGAGGACAAGGAAGGAATATTGAACTTTAAATAACATCCCGGTACAGACAAAGGACCCCATCGCCATCAACATACGACGGACGAGGTTAATCGGGACCGGAAACACTTGTGTCACATGCGGTATGCGAGATGCGCGATAAACATTCACATGTTGTGCACGCTATACAATGTCGAGGGGTTTACGCTGGTGGTCCACGGGGCCAGCCCTGATTGTTTGAAGACGACGCCTACTGTTTGTTGCCACCGAACGACGGAGATCATTCATAAAATCAAAGCCCAAACAGCGGACGCTAGTGGCAACACTTAAGAGGAGAGCCGTCACTTGGCGGTCCAAGCCACAGGCTAAAACACACTTACAGTACCTCGAGAAGTTTGAGTGTCGCTTCCTCAGAAACGGTCGAGAATCTACGGATAAATCGAGACACAAGTTAGCTTATTTAACCCGTCTTCCATCGAGCGAAATTTCTGGGTAATCGGGTTCTTGCACTACCCGTGTTCTTCTCGTACGAACGTCAAGTCCAATCGATCATGACCACATTTTCATTTTCATACAACATAGCCTGTATATACATAATACGTTCCATAATTTTTACCTTTCTGGCTTAATTAAAGTTATTCTGTGAATTTTTTTCTGCGAAACATTTGTTCAACACTGGAAAGTCAAATGAGGTTGTTACTAGTTATCAACACTTGCTTGTATAGAGTAACGCATAACGTGCTTACTTTTGACACCAAGAGGTGAGCACAGACCCGGTTCGTGGGTTGGTACACCGCCCAATCAGAGCATGTTTTTATGCTGCTTTCCACTCTCATTTATAAAAATGCTGGGTTCGGTCGCCAAATTCCGCCTCAGAGAACACGATACGCCAAGAGGTAAAATATTGTAACACAAAAAACACAGTTCACACGTTTCAAAGACAGATGGCATACACGACTCCCCTCCCTGTCTCTGGCGGCAGTAAAGACGTCGACCAAAAAGTTAAATAGAAAAATATAAAATTTGCCAAGTCGTAAAAAGGTGGATTTCGTACTAGACGACATAAACGCTAGGGATAGGAAGAAGTTTAAGTCATATTAACAAGCTACACTCTTCAATGTGATTACCTTTGCAATATGTAATTGCAAATACATTTACAAGAAATTCGAGACTCCTTGCTTTCATACCGTTCGTATTTATGTCGTATGTGAAATATAAACAGGAGTCAGAACACAGAGGGAACATTCTGGAAAGTTGGACGTCCTAGAATAACGTGCATGTCGCTTTCCGGCAGGTTTCGGTAACAGAATAAGTGACAGCTGTTAACGCAAGCGGAAAAGGAATGATCCAGAAATGAGTCAACCGCTGGCACGACGGAAATAACATGACGTAATTATGCAGAAAAGCAGGAATAAGGGCATGTAACCATATTTAGCTCCAGCAGATTTAAAAAATGTAGCTTACCCTCTCCGGGATATTGTGCATTGCAGCCAACATTATGGCTCTCTGTCCCGAACTGTATTAACAGTGAATCAAAAACCATAACAATTATTAATGTTGGTAGTAACTAATTCACACAAAGCAGAACCGTAATACCACCACTATTCCTTACCTTTCAACCACAAACCAATTATTATTACTGCCAACATTTGCAGATACATCCTGGTATAGATCATATCATTTCGGGGGTCTGTTTAGTAACAGCCACCTTTTAGCTGCCTCTACATTTGATGGCCGTGTCAGCGTTCCAAACTCTCTTACCTTATTCTCCAGATCTTTGCCGGCCGGAGTGGCCGTGCGGTTCTAGGCGCTACAGTCTGGAACCGAGCGACCGCTACAGTCGCAGGTTCGAATCCTGCCTCGGGCATGGATGTGTGTGATGTCCTTAGGTTAGTTAGGTTTAATTAGTTCTAAGTTCTAGGCGACTGATGACCTCAGAAGTTAAGTCGCATAGTGCTCAGACCCATTTGAACCATTTTGAAACGGATCTTTAAGCAAAATATGTAATGGCGCTGTAGAGCTGATGCATATGTTCTCGAAATTTATCCACTATGGTTTTGTCATAGCGACATCATCGTTTTTCCAATGATTCCCATCTACAGTCTACATCGTCCGATTAAGATACCTGCCGAACGTTGTGACCGAGCAGTTCTAGGCGCTTCAGTCCGGAACCGCGCTGCTGCTACGGTAGCAGTTTCGAATCCCGCCTCGGGCATGGATGTGTGTGATGTCCTTAGGTTAGTTAAGTTTAAGTAGTTCTAAGTCTAGGGTACTGATGACCTCAGATGTTAAGTCCCATAGCACTTAGAGTCATTTGAACAATTTGATTAAGATACTTAACTGAACGTCGTGTTATAGTAGGCGCACGAGCGATGGGACACAGTAACTCCGAGGTAGCGACGAAGTGGGGTTTTCCCCGTACGACCATTTCACGAGTGTACCGTGAATATCAGGAACCCAGTAAAGCATCGAATCTCAGACATCGCTGCGGCTGGAAAAAGATCCTGCAAGAACGGGATAGACGACGACTGAAGAGAATCGTTCCACGTCACAGAAGTGTCACCCTTCCGCAAATTGCTGCAGATTTCGGTGCTGGGCCATCAACAAGTGTTAGCGTGTGAACCATTCAACGAAACATCATCGATATGGGTTTTCGGAGCCAAAGGCCCACTTGTGTACCCTCGATAACTGCACGACGCCTCGCCTGGGCCCATCAACACCGACATTGGACTGTTTCTGACAGGAAACATGTTGCCTGGTCGGAAGAATCTCGTTTCAAACTCCATCGAGCGGATGGACGCGTCAGGGTATGGAGACAACCTCATGAGTCCATGGACCCTGCATGTCAGCAGGGGGCTGTTGAAGCTGGTGGAGGGTCTGTAATGGTGTGGGGCGTGTGCAGGTGGAGTGATATGCGACCCTTGATACGTCTAGATACGACTCTGGCGGGTGACACGAACGTAAGCATCCTGTCTGATCACCTGTATACATTCATCTCCACTGTGAATTCCGACGGATTTGAGAAATTACAGCAGGAAAATTCGATACCGCCCACATCCAGAATTGCTACAGATTAGCTCCAGGAACATTCTTACGAGGTTAAACCGTTCCTCTGACCACCAAACTCCCCAGACATGAACATTATTGAGCATATCTGTGATGCCTGGCAACGTGCTGTTCAGAACAGACCTCTACTCCATCGTACTCTTACGGATTTATGGGCAGCCCGGCACGATTCATGGTGTCAATTCCCTCCAGCTCTACTACAAACATTAGTCGAGCCTATGCCACGTCGTGCTGCGTTACTTCTGCGTGCTCGCGTGAGCCCTACACGATAGTAGTCAGGTGTGCCAATTTCTTTGGCTCTTCAGTGTATATTGTGTTATTTTCGCCGGCTAAATGTAATCACTGCGTTGTTGTGCAGCAGCCAGACTGCCTGCTTTCTTCTGCCTACATCCATACCGGTTACTTTCGAATCCAACACTACTCCCCAATTAGTGCTGTGATATCGAGCAGTTTAACTTCTGATGCTGTGAACACGTGCGACTGTTACTCATTCGCATATATCGAGTCTGAAACGCAATTCTAATGGAGCAGAGTTTGGGACACACTTTCTGGAAAACTGCACCCATAACAAGCATTGATGGGCGTATCAGTACAACTTCATGCCTATCAGAATACAAATATGCACAATGGGAGGATGCACCACACCATATAATGCATCTAACTGGTGGCAGAGCCTGTGTAGTGATTAGGTAAAGCTCTATTTACAATTATTGCCTTTTGTTAAAGATTAAATATACGACCGGTTTATTGTGCTTGCGGAAACAAAACTCAACAACATGAAAGGCATTTGTCGCAGGAATAAAATAGTGCCACAACAAACAAGAACTCATTACTGAGGAAGTATAGAGATCGGAAGTGGGGGGAGTACCTCTTGTCTGAAACGTTGTAGTTGGTGCAGTCTTTAGTCCGAAGACTGGTTTGATGCAGCTCTCCACGGTACTTTATCCTCTGCAACGCTCTTCATCTGGAACTACCGGAATTTACATCGTTCTGAATCTGCTTACTGTATTCATCTCTTGGTCTCCCACTACGATTTTTACTCCCCACACCCCCCTCCAATACTAAAATGGAGATCCCTAGGCGTCTTAGAATGTGTCTTAGAATGTGTCCTATCTACTGATCGTTTCTTGTAGTAGGTTGTGTCACAAATTTCTTTTCTCCTCAATTCTCTTCACTGGTTCATCATTAGTTACGTAATCTACTCAGCTAATCTTCAGCATTTGTCTGTAGCGCTTCTATTCTTCTCCTGTCTAAACTGTTTACAGTCCATGGATCACTTCCATAAATGCCTACACTGTACACAAATACTTTCATGAAAGAATTCCTGATACTTAAATTTATATTCGATGTAAATCAATTTCTCTTCTTCAGAAACGCTTTTCTTACCATTTCCGCTCTAAACTCAGTCATCGCCAGTTATTTTGCTGCCCAAACAGCCAAATAGCAAAATTTTCCTACTATTCCAAGTGTCTCGTTTCCTAATCTAATAGCCTCAGCATCAACTGATATAAAGTGACTACCCTGTTTTGTTTTTATTGATGTTCATGGTGTATCCTCCTTTCAAGACACTGTCTGAAGTGTCTGAAATGTTACGGAAACGTATTCCGTAAAAGAACGTCACGTGGGTTGCAGCCACACACTGATGTGTCAATATTTACATCGAGAGATAATATTGGTCATATGTTGATTCGATTCCAGCGAAAATTGACCATGCGCATGCACGCACCGGTCGTTCTCAGCCCCCAGCAAATGCAGAACATTACGTACAACTATTCATAGTCAGTAAGAATTTTTCGGTCTGAACGAAAGATAGGCAATTCTGAAACAAGGCATCCCATATCAGACAAACATCCTGTGCCCTTGACGGTAAGAAAGGGATGAATCGCTCCTGAACAGCCGGTCGGAGTGGCCGAGCGGTTCTAGGCGCTACAGTCTCGAACCGCGCGACCGCTACGGTCGCAGGTTCGAATCCTGCCTCGGGCATCGATGTGTGTGATGTCCTTAGGTTAGTTAGGTTTAAGTAGTTCTAAGTTCTAGGGGACTGATGACCTCAGAAGTTAAGTCGCATAGTGCTCAGAGCCATTTGAACCATTTTTTTGTCACAAACAGAAATATACGAGACGAGATAACGACGGAAACCTTCAAAGAAAACTCAACAATGCACAACTTATGCATCCCACTCGCAAGGACCTACAAACAGAAAGCCACAAAGTAGCTGTGTCTTCGTAGCACGATCGGGACGAAGCAGTTCACGTTACGTCAGATCACAAAATGAAAAATCTGTGTCATAAGTTTGTATGTAAACGGACAGTGAACAAAATAACGTCGGGAGGAAGGCGCCAGAAACAGGTGTGCTAGCAACCTTAATACCAAGTTCGTTGTTACATATTTTCCTATTTAGTTCAGTCCCTATTGCAGTCTGGAACACATCTTCCGTCATAACTCGGCCTGCTACGCTGCCGCCACTGACTGAGGAATTCGTAGCCGCTGCAGTGTCCGTGCGCGCGTGTCGCTAAGGGCGGGCAGGCCCGGTAGCGCGCGGCAAGGGCGTGTCCCGCGCCTGCGGCACGGCAACAGCGCCCTACCCGCGGCCGCCGGGCTGTCCTTGCGCATCACCGCTGCCAGCATCCGGGATGAGCACCCGCCGCCAAAGGCCCGCCGCAGCCGGCGCCAGCTAACTGGTCTCGGTCTCGAGGTGCACAGGGAGCAGATCACCTCCCTGGTCCTACCGATAGCTTCCACTTTCATTAAAACTGATTTGAGGAAATCGCGAGCAGTCAGATGAGTTTCGTCCTTGGAAGTTCCTGTGTCACTATTGTTTTTATGCATCGCACGTTGGCGCCAGCATCCAGTGTGGTGGTGGTGTTGTTGCTGTTGTTATTGTCTTCAGTCCGAACACTGGTTTGAAGCAGCTTGTAATGGAGTTGATGAATAGCTCATTCTTCCCTACACATAGGACATGTCTATACAGTTAATGAAATGGACTATTTGATGTAATTCATACATTCCCTATACGATACTAACAAGATCAAAATTGTAATTTCACATTTAGAATAGTTTTAAGGGCATCAGTAAAATAGCTTTGTACACTTACATATTAAATACGGTATGTATCCAAACGATTATCTGACATAAATAATATTAATTTTAATTATTTTCAAAAATACTTTATTATTTTTCCATACAGGATGATCGGAAATCCCCGGGGCAAACTCCTATGACTTTTAGAAGGGACTGAGTAGATACTATTTTTAAATGGAACCCATGTCCGGAAACGCAACAATTCAAAATACTATGTACTCAGTCCCCTGTAGAAGTCTAAGGGGTTTGTAACGAGAATTTCCGAGAACACTGTATTGCTGCCCCTGTTCTGATCACAAGCGAGGTAGATTATTCCTACGCCTGAGGACGGCACAGTAAAACGCCGAAACTGGTTGCCAAATAAAATAAGGTTGAAAACCGACTGCTGAAAGGTGTTTAATTTGACATCCTCTATCGAACAGCCGAGTCCCGCAACCACTGCTAAAAAGATGGACATACGGTGATTGAGTGCATGTTTACAGAATACAACGAACTAATCCTTCTGCGTGGCGAAGCTCACGGAATGGACGAGCTGCTTGTTGCCTTTATCAAGATCGCGTCCCAGAACGTCCGAATCCATCGCATACCTCTTTCGCCACAATTACGCAACAGCTTCGAGAAATGGGTACCTTCACCGTCAACAGCCACGACTGTGGTGCTCCAAGGAAAGGCCGCACACCCGGATTGGAAGTTTAACTGTAAACAACAGTATTTAACACGGGAACAGTAAGTTTCCGGACATGGGCTCCAAATCAAAATAGTATCTACTCAATCCCCTCTAAAAGTCATAGGAGTTTGTAACGAGAATTTCCGAACACTCTGTATATTGGATTCATTTCGAAATTTCCTTATTCAATTTTATTTCTATTTGAAGTCATCGACATTAAAACTGTTAATTATAAACTCTTGAAATAACTTCAAAGAAAATATTAGCGATTAATAACGAATTTGTCATGCAAAATACTTTCTTTGACGTATACATCATATTTGTAGTTCTCAGGTACTAGCTGGAATCGTATGTTGTTGGCAGAAGTGAGATAAAGTAGTTTGCGCATACAGCTTGTACAGTTCTTATTTCATGATTTTATACTTGCAAGTTAATTCGAATGATTCTGTACGCTGAAAATTCTGAGTGTATTTGCCCGTCGATGTATGTTTTAATTAAGTAACCTTTTTTTGAAAACACAGTATAATTTTTAATTTGTGTAAACACTGTGACAGACTTTAATGAAAAAGTTCCAAGTTTTAAGAGTGTGTGGAAACATGAAAACTACTAAATGTGAAATGAAGGCAACAAAGCAACAGATGAATTTTTTTAGCCAGTGTTCTTATCTGAAAATCAAAACCTTGAACAAACTACTTACACGATCTTTATTCTTTCGGTGAGACACGTTTTCGTCGGGCACTCACATGAAACAAACGAGTAATAAAATTTTAACTGTGCGGCCTTCTTTCTTGGACATTTTGTCTGGACTACACTGGCTACAAAAGTGTTCTGGATTTAAACAACAATTATAAACATTTCTCAAGTTCGTAGATTTAATTGTTTTGTGCATTAATAGGCCGGAAGGTCGTCGCAAGCTCTTCACGTTGCTCTATCCTGTGCAAGCATCTTCATCCCAGAATAACTATTGTAACCAACTTCCATTTGAGGCAGTATCCAAATAGCACCACTTATTTGTGGAAGACAGTAAATCTGAAATGTCCCTATCTCCCGCTACAGTTCGCTCTGCAACGCCTTGGGCGAAAGCAAAATTATATTGTACTCAGATTGCTACTCAAAAAATTCCACTGAGCCACGACTAAAGCGGAGAAGAAAGCACCACGCGCCGTCTTCAATCAGTCTGCAGCTACTGTCACACAAGTGACAATTAATGGGCATCGCAAAAAAAACCATTGGGCCAGATGCAAGAAACACTTCAGTTTCCTTAGGAGAATACAATTCATTCTTTTAACACAACCTCGCCAAGTTCGTTCTTTGGGAGCAAGTATAAATTGACCGGCCCCTCTGGACCACGTCGACCACTTAACTAAAACTGCCGAATCACCATCGAGCCTTCTCCCAGCTCTGCACGAAGCCCAACTAAAACTCACAACTTCACTATACCGAACATGCACTCTGCTTCTCCCCCCCCCCCCCTCCCCTCCCGCTATCTTTACCCGATCGACTTGTGGGATATTTAGGCCTTCCAGCCAACGAGTACGTTACGCATGATTTCTCTGGCATCCCCACTGGATCTGCACAGTCTTTTACTATACCTTAACGCTTCACTGTAGAGTGTTGCCTTCTGGCAGGAGCACCGATACCATAAGTGACCGCTGCAAAATCGGGAACATCCCACCCAGACTTTTTCTCGCCACATCTTCCGGAAATCCAGCTGATGTCCACGCTAATCTTATTGATAAGACAATCTGCCTTCATGCGACAGCTGTCTTTAGCGTCGCCCTTATTATGCGCGCCCTCACAAGGTTCGTAAATAGTACATTGTGTTACAAACTGTCCATATAATCCGTTTTTATTGAATACATTAGTACTTCGAGCGATGCTCTTTATTTTCACTGCTCACTATGGTTCCTGAAGTGATTTATACAGACTTTACTATCTGAGTATGCAAAACAAACGTATTTTTGAAAACATTAATTGGAATGTTTCACAATTATCACCATTACTTTTATTTGCTTTATAATGAGCTTACTTGTGATTAATATTCACTGGACAAACCAAAGTACTTGAAATCCTCTCATGCTACACATGAACGTGGTCGTACACACTGCTAAAGAAATAGAGGCATACTGGTGAACGAGCGGTGGTGTGATGGGCCGAAACAGTGAAAGAGAGGTTGAAAATTTTAAAAACCTTAGACGATGACATTCTCCAGGTAACTTCACTTTATGGCTGCTACTTGAAAAATTCAAGTACTTACGAACGATAATTCAAACACAAACAGCGAGTTGGTGAGAGCGTGACTTTCAAAATACGCATTTATGTGTTAAAAATTATGTACTTTGAGTCGTATGCTAAATGAACGCAATTGCTTTAACAACCTCTATCTCTGCGACGTACATCAAGCTTACTTACAGTGAACAGGTTTATGTTTATGCTGATGCAGGTTGTAATAAACAGGAAGAGGCGTGCTGAGTATTAACGTATGTGAATAAATGCGTTGAATCAGGTTTCGAACTGAAGAACACAAGAACATTATTTTCTATTCTAATTCGTGGAGGCAAATGCCTCCATACTGTTTCATGAATAATGTATCTGCCTCATCTGATTATCATCCACAGAATAACTTTGTTGTGAATTCAGTTAATTTAAATAAAACTAGTAGTCACCTCTCACAACAATTTGCTACATACTGCATACTGTCGGAATGTGCATAAAAGGAAAATTACTAGCAGCTGTAGATGACAAGAAGTAAAGGGTATATTCCCTGTCATACTGACAACCGCTAATAACGATTTTAGTGTACGTTTACCTTTCTAATTCTGTTATTTCTGACAATAGTTATCTAGCCATTTTTGTAACACATTTTAAGTCAACCATTGTTATTCTGTAGGAAAGGAATTAGCTACATGCCTATGACTACAAGCGAATTATACATATTATTCCCAGTTTTATGAAAATACACCGACGAAAACAATCGCAGTGCCAAGGAGGAGTTGTGTGCCATAAACGAAAGATTAGGTGTGTTTCTATATATGACAAATGATGTATATTCAAATTTCGCAACAGTCGGATAAGAGTGGCACTAGTAGCGGCGCTATGAGGATGCAAAGAATGAATGTGATGAATTGAGATTGGACGTGGTCAGTTGATGTTAGTCAAGAAAGGCTTTAAGGCGACTGACTGGGTTCTGGACGCCCACGTGGCTCTACCGACAGGGAAGACAAATCGTGTTCGAAGTACGGCTCTTGCGCGTGGTACTGAAACTGCGGCAGCAATTTGAGCTGCAGTTGTCAAAACAGTGACACAAAGATCTGTAGAAATCTGTTACTTCAAGGGCAGCTCCAAGCCAGATGCCTTGTAGCGTGCATTCTACTGACCCCAAACCTCCATTTGCTACTTCAGTGGTCACACACGAGAGATCACCGGAGAACAGGGTGGCGGTCTGCTGTGTTTTCTGATGAAAGCTGGTTCTGCCTCGATGCCAGTGGTGGACGTGGGTTCGTTACGAGACTAGCTGACGAACTGCAACCAACCTGTCTGCGTGCTAGACGAACTGAACCTACACCTGGAGCGTTCACGTGAGTATCCCACGCACCATGACTGCAATTTGTGCGTCGATCTGGTGATTCGACGTGTTGTGCTGCCATTCATGAACAGCATTTCAGGGGGTGTTTTCCAACAGGATAAAGCCCGCACATATACTGCTGTTGTAACCTAATGTGTTCTACAGAGTGTCGACATGTTGCCTCGGCCATCTCGGGCACCAGATCTGTCTCCAATTGAGCACACATGGGACCTCATCGGACGACAACTCCAGCGTCATCCACAACCAGCATTAACCGTTCCTGTATTGAGCAAGTGCAACACGCATGGAACTCCAGCCCACAAACTGACATCTGGCACCTGCACAGCTCAATCCATGCACGTCTGCATGCGTGCATTAAACATTCTGCCAGTTACACCGGTTATTGACGTCCCAACAGCTCACATTTGCAATTGCTTATCTCGTACTTACATTAACCTCTGATCTTGCAATGTTAATCGCTTAAATATGTTACCTAGACAAATGTATTCCCAAAATTTCATTACTGTACGTTAATTATTTTTTGGTGCTGTCAGTTTAGTTAACGGCCTAGCTCTAGTAATATTAAAATCTTTTACATTTTGTTACATTTTTCAGGTAGTACGATCCATTAAACTCAGCACAGAAAACGCTGAAACAGACTGGTGAAACAAAAATTAATAGCACGTTTCACAAATTTGTGTAAATTTGCAATTTCACGGTACAAATACACTGTCACGAGAAAAAAAAAGTATGACGGCGGAAGCGACCAAGATACCGAAGTGAGAATCAGGGTGGAACAGGCTGAAATGGTCAGAAGCACAGTTGCAGTGGAGCTGACACCAACGAAATGCTTCGTCAGCTCAAAGGGGCTGGGACGGGCAAGGAGCGATAAAGGCAGCCGGCGTGGCGAGCGTGTGTGGTCCCCGCGCGCCGCTCTCGTTATGCAAATGGCCCGGCGTGTGAACGCGCGCCTCGTTTGCAGAGCGCCGGCAAGTAATAGAGTTATTACTGCGGCACCGACGTCAGCTGCCGGCAGGCGCCGGGCAGATGGATCTCGTCGCGCAACACGGACTGCCACAAGACGATAAATGGCCCGAGCCACAGTCCTAAGCATGTACGGCGTCGGGAAAGCTATATCGCACGCAGAGAACAAGGTAGCTGAAAGCGTATATTGCGACACCACTAACTGCAACTTGACTATAATACCTCCCCTGACGATATTGGTTCTTTTTCTCCTTTCTGTTGCGTTTTTGCACTCTAGCAATGTTTCCTCCTTCGCGTCTTGTGCGCTACTTTCCGCGAAGAAATTTTTTGTTCTGTCAGACAACCAACGATCTTCATGTCCAAAGGCGCCAACATAGTCGTTGCCGCTGTTTACGAGGTTGTCTGTAGTTGTTGCCACAGAATAAGATGTTGCTATCACGTCGGGTCCGTGCCAACAAACGAACTTTAACGACTCTGTAATGACAGACATAACAATTTTCTGCTGGACACTGCAGTTGAAGGCGTGGTACGTTTCCGCAGGGTGACCACTCGTCTTGCCCAGCAGGCAGTGTGATAGTAGTGTGACTAGATTCGTGATTTTCTGTCAGAAAGGTCACAGTTCGTAGTAACTGACGGGAAGTCATCGAGTAAAACAGAAGCAAAATCTGGCTTTTCCCGAGGAAATGTTATAGGCCCTCTGTCGTTCCTCATCTACATGAACGATTTAGGAGACAATCTAAGCACACCTCTCAGATTGTTTCCAGATGATGCTGTCACTTACCGTCTTGTAGAGTCATCAGATGATCAAAAAGAATTGCAAAATGATTTAGACACGATACCTGTTTGGTGCAAGAAGTGGTAAGTGGCTCTAAATAATGGAATGTGTGAAGTCATCCACATGAGTATTAAAAGGAATCCGCTAAATTTCAGTTACACCACAAATCACACAAACCTAGAACCTGTAAACTGAACTAAATACTTTGGGATTACAATTACGAATAATGTAATCTGGAACGATTACAAAGATAATGTTGAAACTGAAATCGGAGCGATCATATAGATAATGTTGTGGGGAAAGCAAACCAAAGAATGCGATTTATTTACAATGCGATTTATTGGCAGAAGACTGACAAATTGTAACAGGTCTACTAAAGACTGACTGCTTACACTACGCCTGTCTGCCCTCTTTTGGAATACTGACGTACGATGTGCGATCCGCATTACTTATGACTGATGCTAGACAGCAAAAAAGGTCAATAAAGGACAGCTCGTTTTGTATTATCGCGAAATAAGGTAGAGGGTGCCGCGGATGTGATACACGAATTTGGGTTGGCAGTCATTAAATCGGAGACCTTTTTTGCTGAGGCAGGACCTTCTCATGAAAAAGTATCAAGTGTTCGTTTTCCCCGCACGACGTTTGAGAATGGAACGGTAGACAAGTAGCCTTAAGGGGGTTCGATGAACCCTCAGCCATGCACTTAATTGTGATTTGCACACTAATCATGTGATGTAGAATAAGGCGGATAAAAGTTTGGTACACCAGGCCATGGGATATAGAGGCATTTCTTGATCAGACAGGTGTCTGATGTGCTCCTGACATCACACGCAACCTGTTTTCATTGGAGTCAGTTTATCAGTCCTGGTACTGCCAATGCTTCGCATATGTGGCCCTAAGGTGTCAGAACACTTGTTCGTCCACGCCCTGAAGATTTTGTCCGTTGTTTTCTGAGTATATAATGGAGAGGAAAAATTTTATCCGATATTACACGCCACTACCATACTAAACTTTTTTCTGATGCCGGAAATAGCTATAGTCTATAAATGTAACAAGTTTTCAGATTAGTATTTAGGAAAACTGCGAGTAGGATGTCTGCGCAATACAAACGGAAGAGTCCTCTAACAGGACGAAGCGGCCATCACAGTTCATTTTTTGACCTGAGTTGATCTTTTTATGTGTATGTGGAAATGATTCGTTGGCAATGACAGCATTATCGCGAGCTTACTAAGAACAACGATCATCTACCGTAGCTTCCACCAAATTTGTTGACTGGCCCCAATTATTGCAAATTTCACGTCGACGACGTCGTTTCTTAACGCAGACAAATGGTTCAAATGGCTCTGAGCACTATGGGACTTAACTTCTGAATTCATCAGTCCCCTAGAACTTAGAACTACTTAAACCTAACTAACCTAAGGACATCACCCACATCCATGCCCGAGGCAGGATTCGAACCTGCGACCGTAGCAGCAGCGCGGTTCCAGACTGAAAAGCCTACAACCGCTCTGCCACAGCGGCCGGCCCAATACAGTTCCAGCCACATAGCAACGGCAGATTCCTTTTCAAAATAAGTTAATAATCGCTCTTGACTAAAGCCACAGCTCGTGGGACTAACACGGTATATAAAATAACTTTTACTTTTTAAGGATAAACATAAAAAAAATTAATAAAAGTGAGACTATACTGGAGTTAAACATTCCTTGAACACGTTGATACGCCCGTAGATTATTTCAATAAAGTAAACGATAATACTCGTTTATATGCAGAAGTGGCACGTGTTGAGATGGTGTTTCAGTTACGAATATGAGCTGTTTACAAAGGTTACGTAGAAGCTTCCCAGACAAGACAAGTGACTTACGTAACGGCAGACGTCGCCGCTCACTGCTGGCAATACACTTCTGAGACCGCAGCTGTATCTTCGCTCCAAGGCGCTGTCGTTACCTGGCTGTCCAGTATCACACAGCCCACTTCGACGAATTACACAACCCGAGGACACTTTTAGACATACGCGAAAAAGTGCATACTTATCACACAGCCCCGACCACAGCAAACTGTTCTCAGTTCTGACAAGGCAAAGGTCGTTTCTTCTGCGTGGTGTCGGAGTATCTGGCAACAACAGTAAACAGATCCAAAATAATTTTCGGTGATCGCATTATTCCGTCAACATGCGTTCCAAGTGGACATTATTTGCATGAAGTGAAAAAAAGACTGGAAGTAATATCACGCAATACAGTCCAATACACCGCAACAGTAATTATCAATAAGACATAAAATTTTCGCTAAAAAAGAATAAAGGCCAATTCCCGAAATTGCAGAACGACCTAATTCAGGAGGTTTATCAGGCCGCATTTGGATTTCTTTGATTGTTATTTACAATCTAACAATTGTTCTGGACCTTCAAAAGAAGATTCAAACGAGATAAAACCAACTGTAATTTGCAGCCAAACATAGCACTGGCCGTATTGATGAAGTGCCTTTATCCCAGCTACACAGGCTCGGCGTGTTAATTATTGGAATTGACAACGGTAATGACATACGCGGGCGGGATACCCGTCCATTCGCCACCTCTTTACCCTCTGGGAAGTTGTTTGTGCACCCCAAATACCTGCGGTTTTTTTTTCTTTTTTTGTGAATGTTTGCGAATCGTGTAAGTGATGCGGATGACGACACCAACTTGTTATTCACCTTGTCGGGTGTGGGAAGCCGCCTAAAACCCACGTCCAGGTTGGCCGACACACCGGCCTTTCGTCGTTATCCACCTTTCCGAATTCCAGAAGCGGCGTGCTAACACGCGCGGCTTTCCGGGCGGGTTATACGGGGCACGACCTATTTGTGCACACAAGAAGATATTTATTTTAGAGTTCAAGGTTCGGGCACGGCAACAGTGTACCATCTCGAATAAGAACATAAATTCCAGAGTTCTTCCGTGTTCAAACCCAATTTCGAGTTACGGTCAGCTTTAGTTTGTATTGTATTGTATTGTATGTTAACCAGGGACCTAGAAACGACGGAGAGGCTCCGTCCCTGCCGCAGCCGCAGTGGTCCAGAACCCCACGACGACTACCGCAGTTCACTTCACCCTCCGACGCCCCACACTGAACCCAGGGCTATTGTGCGGTTCGGCCCCCGGTAGACCCCCTAGGGAACGTCTCAGACCAGACGAGTGTAACCCCTATGTTTGCGTGGTAGAGAAATGGTGGTGTACGTGCACGTGGAGAACTTGTTTGCGCTGCAATCGCCGACATAGTGTAACTGAGGCGGAATAAGGGGAACTAGCCCGCATTCGCCGAGGCAGGTGGAAAACCGCCTAAAAACCATCCACAGACTGGCCGGCTCACCGAACCTCGACACAAATACGCCGGGCGGATTCGTGCCGGGGAGCGGCGTTCCTTCCCGCCCGAAAAGCCGTGCCTTAGACCGCACGGCCAACCGGGCGGGCTCCAGCTTTAGTTTACTTACCTTTGCCACGTAATTAGGCGTGGCAATGTCATTTAAAATTTGGGAAACGTGAAGCATCTTAGGAAAACACAGTTAAGGGTCACATTTATCGGGCCGAAATGAAGTAAACAAATAGTTTTACGTCGGACATTATCCACATTTGAGTACAGTACAAGAAGATCCACAGACAATAAAAGGCGACATACAGATGACAGTCCCTTACAAAGGTGCAACACTGTCGGTGGGCACTGTGCGCTGGGTCTCGGCAACATCACTCGGTGGAATGTAGCGCGGGAACAAGGACGGCAGCGCCCACGTCTCGTCTGAACGACGTCACAGTAGCAAAATTCTGAAAGACCGCTGCGTCCATTCAAGAAGGCATTCAGGGCACGGAAGAAAGGTCCCATTCACAGCATACGCTCGCTCGCGCCCTCGCCCCCAGAATTCCAATGAAAAGCAGAGTGGCCGCCCGCAGACTGCGGGGCACACGCAGCGCGGCTCCAGAGGAAGGCCTCGGCGCCTGTGTTTGGAATGCCTGCAGCGAGCGCGTTTACGGAGAAACGGGAGAAGGCGCGGCGCGGCGTGGCGTGGCGGGGCGGGGCGGCCGCCATCAGTATTCGCGGCGCGGCAGTGCGTGAGTGCGTGCGGTGCGCCTGTGCCGTGCTGCGCCTGCGCCTACCCGTGTAGGAGGAGCGCCGCGCCGCGCTGCGAGCGGGCCCGGCCGCGGTATGTGGGAACAGCGCGCCACTTTCCCCGGCGAGGAGCTGACCCCTGACCTACACGGCGCATCCTCGCCCCACCCACCTCAGGGCTGGCCAAGCGAGCGCCGCCAGGCTCGCGCCTCGCCTCGCAGCCTCCTCCGCACGTCGGCAGGTGCCAGCAGCTTTCTCTCCTATTATCCAGCTTTGGGACAAACGGTCAATTTTGAAAAGTTCTCCAAAATTCTCATTCCGAAGCAAGTGCAGCCAAAATCGCTATTACACTCCAAGACAAAAAAAAAGAGGTACCATGAAGGGGAATTATCCGAACAGAGAGGATATCGGCTCATGTGATGTATTTTTACTGACAAGTTGGATGATTTATTCAAGAGAAAGAGCTTCACAAACTGAGCAATTCAATGACGCGATGGTCCACCTCTAGCCCTTTTTACAAGCAATATTTGGCTTGGCATTGACTGACAGAGTTGCTGAATGTCCTCCCGAGGGATAACGTGCCAAATACTGTCCACTTGGCGCGTTTGATCGTCAAAATCCCCAGTTGGTTCGGGAACCCTAACATAATCTCAATTAGGGAGACATTTGGCGACCTTTCTGGCCAAGGTGGGGTTTGGCAAGCGCGAAGAAAAACAGTAGAAAATCTCGCCGTGTGTGGGCGGACATTATCTTGCTTAAATACAAACCCTGGATGGCTTGCCATTAAAGGCAGCAAAACAGGGCGTAGAATATCGTCGACGTACCGCTGTGCTGTAAGGGTGCAGCGGATGAAAACTAAATGTGTCTTGCTATGAAAAGAAATGGCATTCTACACCACCACTCCTGGTAGTCGGTCCGTACGGCGGGAGACAGTCAACTTGATACCCCACCACTTAGCTCTGAGCACTATGGGACTTAACATCTGAGGTCACCAGTGCCCTAGAACTTAGAACTACTTAAACCTAACTAACCTAAGGACATCACACACATCCATGCCCGAGGCAGGATTCGAACCTGCGACCGTAGCGGTCGCGCGGTTCCGGACTGAAGCACCTAGAACCGCTCGGCCATTCCGGCCGGCTACCCCACCACTGTCCAGGGCCTCTTCAGACACGTAGTCACATTATCCCTTGAGTAGGAAAAAGTGGCCACTAAGCAAGTTTTCAGTAAAATTTATATACTTGCTATGTATTATTTTCTTTTTCAATTAAAAATATTCGCTATAATACTACACTGTGAGTAGATTCAAAATATGTAAGCGGAAATCTTCTATCAATAATTCTGGTTTGGTGAAAATTCAATTGCCCTTAGATTGACCACTTTATCCCATTTTCCCATACTTAAATTGTCCGCCATTTCTTGCACTATTTTCATTATCAATTTTTTTTTTTCCAAGCTGAACACTCCTGCTTCTCATCACTTTCTCTGGATTTCTCAGAAGTACAATCTGAGGTATGCAGCACCCAGACGTGTCACATGACTCACAGCTCACGACAAGTGATACGTCAAGAGCACTGGAAAAGTGAAGTAGTGCTGCGGGAATGACCGTATGTTTGCAGCATATCCCTTGTACATCTACGAAAATACTATACCACCCATAACCGCGGAGATCAAAAGCCTGTTGTCTTCCACATATGATCCAACCCTGGCATTCCAAACCTTTTGCATTAAAATGTCCGCCCCGGTAGCTGAGTGGTCAGCGCGACAGAATGTTAATCCTAATGGCCTGGGTTCGATTCCCGGCTGGGTCGGAGATTTTCTCCGATCAAGGACTGGGTGTTGTGTTGTCCTAATCATCATCATTTCATCCCCATCGACGAGCAGGTCGCCGAAGTGCCTTCAACTCGACAGACCTGCACCCGGTAAACGGTCTACCCGTCGGGAGGTCCTAGCCACACGACATCACATAAAAATATACTTCTCTCACTCCACCCCCATTTCTGATGAAATGTGGTTCAGTCGCGGTGCCAGAGATGGTCATGTGTTGGTTAGAAGGAGGCCAGTTAAGGCCTGCAGCCAACTTGTCTGCGTGCTAGGCACAGTGGACCTATACCAGGGATTATGGTCTGGGGTGGGGTTTCGTCTGACAGCAGGAGCACTCTCATGGTTATCCGAAGCACCCGACTGCAAAATTTTACATTAATCCAGTGGTTCGACCTCTTGCGCTGCCATTCATGAATAGCATTCCACGGTGTGTCTTCCAACAGGTTAAAGCTCACCCACATACCGCTGCTGTAATCCAACATGCTCTACAGAGTGTCGACATGTTGCCTTGGCCTGCTAGATTACCAGATTTGTCTCGAGCACATATGGGACCTCGTCGGACGACAACTCCAGCGTCATCCACGACCAGCATTAATTGCCAGGCCAAGCGCAACAGGCATTGAACTCCATCCCACAAATCGACATCTAGCACATGTACAACACAAGCACGTTTGTATACTTGCAACCAACATTCTGGACGTTACACCGGTTATTAATACACCAAAATTTTACATTTCCAATGGCTTACCTCTCGCTCAGATTGACCTGTGGTCTTGCGATATTAACCACTTAAATGTGTTACTAACATGAATGTATTCCCGAAATTTCATTACTCTACATTAATTAACTTTTGGTGCTGCGTTTTTTTTCGTTAGTGTATTAATGACACATTAAATCGTTTGTTTAAGGGCTGTGTAGTACATCATATTCTCTACTTTGTGACTTAGACATTATAAGGAGTCGAATGGAATTACGTCTATATACAGCAGCTGAATGTGGGTAATATGATTTTCGCGTTTTAACAGGCTTCCTCTAGAAAACAAAACACGGTTTTATCGACTACTGGACCAAATTTGTGACTCAATTCAGAATTTCTCCTCCTCAACGTGCAGTTCTCAACGGTACTAAACGAACAGATGTAAAGTTCATTTCCTATATACCTCAGCGAGATTTTCTAGAGCCGTAGTACTCCTTACAATAAACAACATGTTACAAAGTCTTCGCAACTGACGTCTAGGGGGGATAGTTCATCTTACGGGAATCAACTTTCTTTAGAGACAGAGTGTTAGATGACGCTTCCAAGCAATACTACGTCTAGTTATGCCCCTGAGAAGCGGCTGCGTGTAGGCACTCTGTGGCGTGTGTGTGCAATTTGTGTTGCCTATCATCCAGCCATCTGCTGGGCCTGAAAGACGGTCGGCAGAGCAGAGTCCTTCAGAGTCACTTCTAAAACATCCGTCTCTGTTAAGAGACACTCATTTATATGGTTTTCGTTTTGAAAAACGATCTATCAGTTTACTGGGGTAGTTAGTATGCTGAATTCCTGGATAGTACACGCTGCTAGTCCGGTGAAATCTTGTCGTCGCAGGGCCAGCGAAAAATAAAGGACACCAGCAACGCTGGGAAGCGACAGGGAACGTACTGTTTCTTACAAAAGTTGTTTCTATGAGGTGTCCTATCGTCGTTAAACGTTTGTTACTCACACTTTCGAACCCTATTTATAAATGACGTAATGTATAACGTCGGAAACTCCGTAACGATTTTCGCGGACGATACTGTTTCTACAGAAAGGTCGCAACGATGGAAGCCCGTAGCGAAATGCAGGAATAGCGGCACAGGCTCTACTATTGGTGCTAAAGGTTAAAAAAGCAATTACTGTGAATGAATAGGCGAAGAGAGCCATATCTGTACTATTACACTGTTGTTGTTGTTGTTGTTGTGGTCTTCAGTCCTGAGACTGGTTTGATGCAGCTCTCCATGCTACTCTATCCTGTGTAAGCTTCTTCATCTCCCAGTACCTACTACAACCTACATCCTTCTGAATCTGCTTAGTGTACTCATCTCTTGGTCTCCCCCTATGATTTTTACCCTCCACGCTGCCCTCCAATACTAAATTGGTGATCCCTTGATGCCTCAGAACATGTCCTACCAACCGATCCCTTCTTCTGGTCAAGTTGTGCCACAAACTTCTCTTCTCCCCAATCCTATTCAATACTTCCTCATTAGTTATGTGATCTACCCATCTAATCTTCAGCATTCTTCTGTAGCACCACATTTCAAAAGCTTCTATTCTCTTCTTGTCCAAACTATTTACCGTCTATGTTTCACTTCCATACATGGCTATACTCCATACAAATACTTTCAGAAATAACTTCCTGACACTTAAATCTATACTCGATGTTAACAAATTTCTCTTCTTCAGAAACGCTTTCCTTTCCATTGCCAGCCTACATTATATATCCTCTCTACTTCGTCCATCATCAGTTATCTTGCTCCCCAAATAGCAAAACTCCTTTACTACTTTAAGTGTCTCATTTCCTAATCTAATACCCTCAGCATCACCCGACTTAATTCGACTACATTCCATTATCCTCGTTTTGCTTTTGTTGATGTTCATCTTATATCCTCCCTTCAAGACACCATCCATTCCGTTCAACTGCTCTTCCAAGTCCTTTGCTGTCTCTGCCAGAATTACAATGTCATCGGCGAACCTCAAAGTTTTTATTTCTTCTCCATGGATTTTAATACCTACTCCAAATTTTTCTTTTGTTTCCTTTACTGCTTGCTCAATATAGAGATTGAATAACATCGGGGAGAGGCTACAACCCTGTCTTACTCCCTTCCCAACCACTGCTTCCCTTTCATGTCCCTCAACTCTTATAACTGCCATCTGGTTTCTGTGCAAGTTGTAAATAGCCTTTCGCTCCCTGTATTTTACCCCTGCCACCTTTAGAATTTGAAAGAGAGTATTCCAGTCAACATTGTCAAAAGCTTTCTCTAAGTCTACAAATGCTAGAAACGTAGGTTTGCCTTTTCTTAATCTTTCTTCTAAGATAAGTCGTAAGGTCAGTATTGCCTCACGTGTTCCAGTATTTCTACGGAATCCAAACCGATCTTCCCCGAGGTCGGCTTCTACTAGTTTTTCCATTCGTCTGTAAAGAATTCGTGTTAGTACTTTGCAGCTGTGGCTTATTAAACTGATAGTTCGGTAATTTTCACATCTGTCAACACCTGCTTTCTTTGGGATTGGAATTATTATATTCTTCTTGAAGTCTGAGGGTATTTCGCCTGTTTCATACATCTTGCTCACCAGATGGTAGAGTTTTGTCAGGACTGGCTCTCCCAAGGCCGTCAGTAGTTCCAATGGAATGTTGTCTGCTCCGGGGGCCTTGTTTCGACTCAGGTCCTTCAGTGCTCTGTCAAACTCTTCACGCAGTATCGTATCTCCCATTTCATCTTCATCTACATCCTCTTCCATTTCCATAATATTGTCCTCAAGTACATCGCCCTTGTATAGACCCTCTATATACTCCTTCCACCTTTCTGCTTTCCCTTCTTTGCTTAGAACTGGGTTTCCATCTGAGCTCTTGATGTTCATACATGTGGTTCTCTTATCTCCAAAGGTCTCTTTAATTTTCCTGTAGGCAGTATCTGTCTTACCCCTAGTGAGATAAGCCACTACATCCTTACATTTGTCCTCTAGCCATCCCTGCTTAGCCATTTTGCACTTCCTGTCCATCTCATTTTTGAGACGTTTGTATTCCTTTTTGCCTGCTTCATTTACTGCATTTTTATATTTTCTCCTTTCATTAATTAAATTCAATATTTCTTCTGTTACCCAAGGATTTCTACTAACCCTCTTCTTTTTACCTACTTGATCGTCTGCTGCCTTCACTACTTCGTCCCTCAGAGCTACCCATTCTTCTTCTACTGTATTTCTTTCCCCCATTCCTATCAATTGTTCCCTTATGCTCTCCCTGAAACTCTGTACAACCTCTGGTTCTTTCAGTTTATCCAGGTCCCATCTCCTTAAATTCCCACCTTTTTGCAGTTTCTTCAGTTTTAATCTACAGGTCATAACCAATAGATTGTGGTCAGAGTCCACAACTGCCCCTGGAAACGTCTTACAATTTAAAACCTGGTTCCTAAATCTCTGTCTTACCATTATATAATCTATCTGATACCTTTTAGTATCTCCAGGGTTCTTCCATGTATACAACCTTCTATCATGATTCTTAAACCAAGTGTTAGCTATGATTAAGTTGTGCTCTGTGCAAAATTCTATCAGGCGGCTTCCTGTTTCATTTCTTAGCCCCAATCCATATTCACCTACTACGTTTCCTTCTCTCCCTTTTCCTACACTCGAATTCCAGTCACCCATGACTATTAAATTTTCGTCTCCCTTCACTATCTGAATAATTTCTTTTATTTCATCATACATTTCTTCGATTTCTTCGTCATCTGCAGAGCTAGTTGGCATATAAACTTGTACTACTGTAGTAGGTGTGGGCTTCGTATCTATCTTGGCCACAATAATGCGTTCACTATGCTGTTTGTAGTAGCTTACCCGCATTCCTATTTTCCTATTCATTATTAAACCTACTCCTGCATTACCCCTATTGGACTTTGTGTTTATAACCCTGTAGTCACCTGACCAGAAGTCTTGTTCCTCCTGCCACCGAACTTCACTAATTCCCACTATATCTAACTTTAACCTATCCATTTCCCTTTTTAAATTTTCTAACCTACCTGCCCGATTAAGGGATCTGACATTCCACGCTCCGATCCGTAGAACGCCAGTTTTCTTTCTCCTGATAACGACATCCTCTTGAGTAGTCCCCGCCCGGAGATCCGAATGGGGGACTATTTTACCTCCGGAATATTTTACCCAAGAGGACGCCATCATCATTTAATCATACAGTAAAGCCGCATGCCCTCGGGAAAAATTACGGCCGTAGTTTCCCCTTGCTTTCAGCCGTTCGCAGTACCAGCACAGCAAAGCCGTTTTGGTTATTGTTACAAGGCCAGATCAGTCAATCATCCAGACTGTTGCCCTTGCAACTACTGAAAAGGCTGCTGCCCCTCTTCAGGAACCACACGTTTGTCTGGCCTCTCAACAGATACCCCTCCGTTGTGGTTGTACCTACGGTGCGGCTATCTGTATCGCTGAGGCACGCAAGCCTCCCCACCAACGGCAAGGTCCATGGTTCATGGGGGGGGGGAGGACTATTACACTAGTGTTGTCATATCACTGGAGACAGGAACAGCCATAAAATATCTAGGAGAAACCTTTCAGAAATATGTGAATTGTAATAATCGTATAAAACTACACTGTCCAATCACATCAATGTAACCACCTGTCAAAAGCCTGAATAACAACCTTCTGCAGCGTAATGTGCAGAAAGAGTGTCAATGAGTTTCCGGAAGGTACCGCCTGTCGGGTTGGTCCCACAGAATCTCGACTGGTCGCCAAGGGAGCATGTTAAACTCATCCTGCTGCTCTTCAAACAACGGACGTACACTGCAAGCTGTGTGGCACGTCGCATTGCCCTGCTGATAGATGCCACCCTGCCGAGGAAAAATTGACTGCATGTAGGGGTGGGCATGGTTCTCAAGGGTAGATGCAGATTTGTGTTGATCCACTAAGCCTTCCAGAATGACGAGATCACCCATGCAATGTGACGAAAACATTCCCCAGACCATAACGTTCCTCCTCCGGCCCGAACCCCCTTATGACGATTGTCGTTAGGGCCACACACACCAACGGCTGTCTGTCCGACGGCGCATAAAACGTGATTCATCCGAAAAGGCTACATGTCGCTAATCAGAGGACGTGCAGTTGCGGTACAGGCGAGCAAATTCCTGCTTTCGTCGCCGATGAACAACAGTCAACATGGATGCATTAACCAGGCGGCTGCTGCAGAAGCCCATATGCAGCAACGTTCGCTGAACGGTCGTCGAGGAGGCACTGTTGGTAGCGTTTGCTTCATCTGGGTGGTTGGTTGCTCAGCAGTTGCATGTCTATTCGCCTCCACAGCTGCCTTTCATCCCTGTCATCTACGGCCCGTAGCACAGTACAGTTGTCTCGGTGCCAGTTTTGGACAGCGTCGTTTTGCCATGCATGATGTACTTTAACCACGGCGGCACGCCAAAAGTTCACAAACTTAGCCGTTTCGGAAATGCTTCCACCCTTACCCCGAATGTCAATGGTCATGCCCTTTTCGAGATCAGATAAATCACCCCTTTTCCCCATTACTGCAACAAGTGCACTGTTTCCCGCGTGCCGGCAGAAGTGGCCGTGCGGTTAAAGGCGCTGCAGTCTGGAACCGCAAGACTGCTACGGTCGCAGGTTCGAATCCTGCCTCGGGCATGGATGTTTGTGATGTCCTTAGGTTAGTTAAGTTTAACTAGTTCTAAGTTCTAGGGGACTAATGACCTCAGCAGTTGAGTCCCATAGTGCTCAGAGCCATTTGAATTTGTTTCCCGCGTCCCCCCGAGACGCTGCAAGTGCTGCGAACTGTCGTTTAAGAGTGGTTACTGCATGTTGACGTCGAAAACAGGTGGTGGTCACATTAATGTGACTGGACCGCGTAGTTGTAGGATAAGCAGATGACCGGCAGAGCTTCAATGGTAGAATCTTAAGGAAATCTACGAAGTGACATAGGAAACGCTCGTTCGGCCCATTCTTGAGTGATGATCGTCAGTCTGCCATTCTGTGGAAAAATAGACGACAGCGTGTTGCGTTTTGTCAGTGGTTCGTTTATGAAGGCGGGAGCGTTACAGATATGCTCATCAAACTACAGTGGCAGATGCTAGAAGACAGGCGTTGTGCATCGTAGAAAAGTTCACTGTAAAAATTCCGTGGGCGTATGTTCTAAGAAGAGTCGTGTAATATAACGTCCTGCCACACCATATCGCAAAACGACCACGGCAGCAAAATCGTGGTAAGCAAGAGCTCATGAGGAACTTACTGACAATCGTTCTTCGCAAGGAACATTCGCAAAAGTAACAGGATAAAAAAAGGTTGTCCGAGAAGCAAGAAGTAACCTTCGCCACACACCTTAAGGTGGCTTGCGGAGTATGGACGTAAATGTGTATGTAGAAACATTGCTTCATCAGTCAAGAGACGACTCGTACTCCGTGTTTTCCACAAATAACACGATCAAATCCCAAGAAAGCACTCCCTGTGCTCTCTGCAAAGATGAACCGCTGACGCGCACCTCGCACCGCTCACGGCAGACACAGCGAGAGCAAAGGAGGCGGCGACTGCTCCAGATGCAGTGCGGGAGGGAACCTCTCACGCCCGCTGGCTCGGCAGAGGGCGCGCGACGACACTCGAAGCGCGCCCCCGAGCAGCAGATGCTATCTGGCCTGCCCGGCGCATCGGCTGCGCGCTGCTCTGTCGGTGGTCTGGCGCGGCGCGGCGCAGCGTGGGAGAGCAGTACACGCACCGCGCCTCTGGCTGTGCCTCTGCCTGTTCCTAATGGCAGCCGCCACGCCCTCGAGGCGCGCCGTGTGACGCATGCGCGTCGCAGTCTCCGGCGTCTCGCGGCCGCCGCCGTGCCGTGTTCAGATCGCTATCGGCCTTGCGCCGTGAGCCACATGCCCGATGAGCTCCTCCTCCCTGTGCCATTACCGGTGCCTATGCTGATGCTCCTCCACTGGATTTCACAAGCGGCTGCTCCACGAAAGCTGCTCAACTCTTTATTTACGATAGCACTCCTCGAGCACTCAGTCGAATATCAGCCCAATTAGCAAGCAGAAAAACAATAAATTAGCAAAAATTACACATTAATTCAAACAAATAAATTAGGAAACGCATAGCAACTTTTTCGTGCTCGAACGCCGTGATTTAGTGAAAATGGATGTTGGATCCTCTCTCCGTTTCACAGACAAAAAGAGTTAAATTAACTGAGCTAAGTGAGTAAGTTCGTAAGATTTATTAGAAAGCTTACATAGTGTTTTCGAAGCAGTATAGATATATCCTGCTGTGTCATACCCAAAAATAATACGAGAGTATTGTGCCGACCCTTATTGAAACACCAATCCTAATCATCACGTTAAGATGAGAACAGTTGCATTATATTTTTACACTTCTGAAAGCTACAGACTCCTCGAAATTATGCTGAAGAACAAGTTACGCGAATATACATAGTGAGTCACTAACTATTGCCACCAAAAATAACTCCCAAAGTATGATGGGAGCCGAAAGGCTTAGCCGCGCGGAGTGGCCGCGCTGTTTGAGGCGTCATGTCACGGACGGCGCGGCCCCTCCTGCCGGAGGTTCGAGTCCTCCCTCGGGCATGGATGTGTGTGTTGTTCTTAGCGTAAGTTAGTTTAAGTAGTATGTAAGTCTAGGGACCAATGACCTACGCGGTTTGGTCCCTTAGGAAGTCACACACATTTGAACATTTGCTGAATGGTTTGTGGGACAAAAGTTGCATGGTACAACGGAGGCCATTATATGACGTTGGTTTTGTTGCTGGGTGCGGTCGCTTCAGAGATATGAAGGTCAACTTCGTTTTTTTTTTTTTTTTTTTTTTTGTAATGGGATGCTATAGTTTGGTACTTATTTTCTGATAGCGGCTATCGAGACGAATCCGATGTTGTGTAACAGTAAGGTCTTCGAAGGTCAACGAAGATCATCAAGGTGGCATGAACGTCCATTTACAGCAGGTGTTCGAAGTGATGACCATTAGTATCAATGCATTGCTGCACTCTTCTTATCATGGATTGATTGGTATTCCTTATCACATGGGCACTTATCGAAGTACGTGCTCTGACAACTCTCTCCCGTATATTGTGCAAATAGTAAATATTCGCCGAATACGACGTATCCATTTAACGTGCCATTCACATGTTAACACCATTCGACGGCTTTGCAATACAACACTAATAGGAACGGTAAGACTAGTATCGTCGAATCAAGCGAATGTGGATGATGTATTCTTTCGAAGAACAAGTCGATATGCTTCTCATTTACGGAGAATGCCAACGAAATTCAGTGACAGCTAGAGACTTACACGCTGAAATATATCTTCAACGTACTCACCTTACACGTCGTACATTTAAATATGTGTATGATAAATTGAGAACAGCTGGATCTTTAACGCATCGGAAACATGATCTCTGACGCGACCCGACCTATCAACAAAAAATCAACGTCATATTATGGCTCCCGCTGCCGCATGCAGCGTTTGTTCCACAAAGTTTTCAGCTACTATCATACTTTCGGAGTTATTCTAGGTGGCAATAGTTAGTGACTCACCCTGTATATCTACGATTTGTCGGCGGATCTCTGTAGGTATCTTGGCTGACCATCTGACGGTTGTGCGCTTTGTACACAAAGCTCGAAAGTAACTGTCATCTGATGAAAGGAATACTTCGAAGTCAGAAGTGGAAGTACTACAAGCTAAGCGCAAGCATAGTGGTTCCATGTCTTTGCTTGTTTTTCCACGGCTCTCTTTAAAAAAGAGATCCTGGTACCATCTGTTACGATTACTTGTTCTCACTGGCTCTTAGAATTGAACAGAACGCCGAGATTTAATAAAGAATCTTTTCGTGGGTACATTCTCCCTGCCGTGATCTTACTGCTACCTGTGCTAATGCAGTATAGATGAGTACCGTTTTCTTTCAGAAATGGAATGATATCTGCCGTAGTAGCGTACATCGTACCCAGTTGTCACTAAAGTGTAGAAAAGAACGAAGTTCAAGATCCTGTAAATCCTGCTCTTCGCTTCGCGGACCCTCAATTGCCATCCTATGGAGCTAAGTGCACTGATGTAAGCTGTAGTAGTACCATGACTTCTAGGAAGTTTTATCTGACAAATCGAATTTTATTTTTCAGTATAATGGGCGGCACTCCGTTTTTTGGCAGTTGAGGAGCCTACAAGCTCTGTATGCATTCCTAAAAAGCCTCTTTCTTTAACGTCCATGTGTGATAGCCAGATGCAGCGGGATAATAATTTACTCGCGCTATATCCCGCTGGACGCCTGCCAACTCTGAACCCAAAACCGAAAAATGACAAAAAAGTAGCTACTGAAGTTGACAAGCAGGTGAACGAAGGACCAAGCAAGTATTCCAAAAATGTTAGTAAAAAAGGGATGTACTTAGGTTTAGACGAATTTAGGTACTCAAGGGGGGAAACCACATTAGGAGGATTTTTTTCTACTGCTTAAATCGTTAGCTTAACTATCCGTAAATACGCTGTCAAAATTTCAAAGCGAAAATCGCATTCGTTTAGATTTTATAAGCACAGACATACAAAATAGTGTGCAAGACATGACAAAAGCAATTATGTCGACATATTATCAAATGATTTCCACGGATGAAAATCCTCGAGACGAATATTGCCCAAATGGAGAAGACAGCTGGTGTGAGTGGCAGAAACGAGCAGCCCTTGGAATGGAACATGGATCGCACCATACTACATTCCACCTCGACGTACAGGGGGAAATTCTTTCAATATATGAAGATTTAACAAGGGTGATTTACTGGAGAGATGTTTAGGTGGCTACACACAAAATGCAAATGAAAGTTTTAATTCCACTATTTCGTAGTTAGCTCCTAAACACTTGCACTCCGGACTAAAAGTCGTTGAATTGGCATCTTATTTAGCAGCGGGCTTATTCAATGAAGGAAATTCGTCCCCATTGATGGTCATGAACGAGGCAGGAATTGAAGTAGGCGCACAAAGCTTCAATTATGCCGAACAAATGGATAACCAGCGCGTGAGCCGGCAGAATGGACGTAGTTCATTGGAATCGAAGGAAGGTCGGAAAGCTCGGAAAGCACTGCTGCAAGCGCAAAACGAAGCGTATGAGGAAGAAGAAAGATTACTATATGATGCTGGAATCGCAAATTAATCGATTAGCATTTTACATTACTATTAACTTCCTTGAATTTCTAGTTTCCGAGAACTTATTTTTCAAACGCGTTAATCTCGAAATGACTTTTTTCACACTTTCGTGCAGTCTAACTCAAACAGTATAAAAGCGATCACTATGAAAATTGATAGTATGACTTATAAAATTACTAATTACATGAACCAACTCGTGAGATGATGATATGATTTTAAGGGTATTTTGCTTTGCACAATTAGAGAAAAAAATCGTGAAAATCGATGTAAATTTTTCCAACGCCTGCAAAATTTTTAATTTTCATTATTTTCACCTGCACTGAGGTTCTTATTCTTAGAAAATATGTTGATGATGTAAAATCAATACCTTTTTGATTTGTGGTGAAAATCGGAATGGCCACACAGAGCGCAATTGCAGAACTACACTCAAACCTTCAGCTGACATCACACAGTGAATTTGTTATTTTTGGCTGAAATTATTCAAAAAATTAAAAAAAAAACGTTCGAAATATGAATGAAATGACGTCAAAATTTGATTAAATACTAATTAATTCTTCCCACCTAAAAAATCCCAAAAAATCTGTGTCAAACAATCTCCTAACGTCCTTTCCCCCTTTTTTAAGATCAGCGGTAGATGAACCTACTGACACACAAGTAGTTACAATCATATCTGTCTGTTATTCACTGCCGGCCGAAGTGGCCGTGCGGTTAAAGGCGCTGCAGTCTGGAACCGCAAGACCGCTACGGTCGCAGGTTCGAATCCTGCCTCGGGCATGGATGTTTGTGATGTCCTTAGGTTAGTTAGGTTTAACTAGTTCTAAGTTCTAGGGGACTAATGACCTCAGCAGTTGAGTCCCATAGTGCTCAGAGCCATTTGAACCATTTTTTTGTTATTCACTGCGTCACTCAAATGTCACATTACTCTTATGTTTCATTATGAATATATAAAGATCTAAATTATTTTGAAACGCCGGTTTTATCTATATCAGACATCGAAACAATGGTTAAATTGCTTCACACAAAGGGCAAATAATATAATAAGATTCACTGATGACATAGGTCGCATGATTTGTTTCGAGAGCCGCATACTGCGTGAGGATTACGCAGCGCCACAGGGTGAATAGATAGCGTACCACGCTGCTCGTTCTGAAACTACAGTAGTGTGACTTACTATACAGTTGCATGACGTTCATGAACATGAAGTCCGTCATTGTGACACTATGTCACACAGGCGTTTAAGTTATTTTCGTTTCGAATTTTCGTCAGTGGTCTGCGATGAAAAGACTGAAATTAATACGTAAACACAGCTGTTATACCAGAGCTGGATTGCGGTATCCAGAGGAAGGAAACTTTGTCCAGTGCGGCCATGCGGGTTGGTCTTTTCCCCAATCCTCCTACATCGGTAGTGGTGGACTCAAAGGCGCGCGATGTTCCTAGGATGTCAAGTGTCGGAACTAAGGTTTGAAGAACCCTGACACGAAGCAGCACTTCACAAAGAGTGCAATTAGCGTTAGGATTTTGGAGCGGAGGGTTATTAGCAGGAGCAGGAATTCACCAACGAAATTAACTGCACGCGATAACTCAGCCGAGCCATAAGCCTGAATGAAGAAACGATTACACGGAGCAGTTTGTACCTAGCGAAGTCGGCCAGACAGCCCTCGTGATGTTGACGATGCAAGTCGCACATCCTGTAGGGCGAAGCTTGTGTTTTAAAGTGTTAAGCCGGCCGGTGTGGCCGTGCGGTTAAAGGCGCTTCAGTCTGGAACCGCGTGACCGCTACGGTCGCAGGTTCGAATCATGCCTCGGGCATGGATGTGTGTGATGTCCTTAGGTTAGTTAGGTTTAATTAGTTCTAAGTTCTAGGCGACTGATGACCTCAGAAGTTAAGTCACATAGTGCTCAGAGCCATTTGAACCATTTGAACCAAAGTGTTAAACTGAAGTAGGGATTTAGTGATACTTCGAGATCAAAAGAAGTTACTTTTCAAATACGGACACACTAGAAGATTCGGCAATACTTCCCCGAGTGTTGGCGTGGGATTCTGTTTAGTCTTTTGTTTTATTTTGCAGGCGAATATCGACGTTCAGTGAGAATGTATTCCATTTCTTTACGTGGAATTTATAAGAGCTGTGTTTTGTGTTCTTGCTGAGCCACTGACGTTGAACCGTTTTGCTGTTCTGGAGGTTATAGACAGGAATTCCTAGGATCCACTTGGAAGCGGTGTAGAAACTGTTAGCCGTGTACATTTTCGCTAAAGTGGTCGGATCTCGAAGTCTCCCTGGGAGTAGTTAGGTAGCTATAGCGTCTTCACTTATTGATTTTTTAGCGGTAAGAAGTTATCCCTGCTACGCGGGTCATAGCAAGGTTGACGCGCCTTGTTTGGATTGATCTGACAGTGCAGCACTGCAGAGGGTTAATTCGGGTTCACCAACACACACTTCCGACTGTGTGCGTGAAACAATAAGTCGCGTACTTTGTCTCTTTTCCTGCGTCGGCCGCGAGTGGAGCTTCGCCCGACGCCAAGGAAGCTCCGAGAACGAACGAAAGGAACAACGTTACAGTACGAATGCATGTAATACTTTCATCCGAGCTAGTGGCTAGTGAGGGGACACGGTACGCTAGACGTCAACAACTCGACTACCGGAGAAGCAGAAGAATAAGCGCAACACGTGGCAGAGCGCCAGAGCGCTGCGGCGCCGGCGAGGAGCGGCTGATCGCAGAGTCGGCGCAGGTGCCCCCGCGGGACGGACACACCTAGGAAGATCCGCGTGCGTGACGCAAGCGCCAATGACATCACGCGCCGCGCGCCTGGTGGGCGTAACGGCTCGCAGCGCAGCGCCGCGCCCGCCGCGGCCTTCTGAATGCCGCAGCCGCGCCGCCGCTGATTCTGGCGCCGTCTGGGGGCCGCCGGGGGCGCCCGGCTTACGAAATCGACACCTGCTGCGTACACAGTGTGGGACCCAAGTCCCCACAACCCTACGTCAAAACAGTATACTTTACCCTGGATCACTGACATAAAAAAACTATGTATCCAGCGGATCTGCATGCGCCCTACACAAATATCTCTGAGTTGCCATATCTTTGAGTTCCCATATCTGTGAGTTCCCACATCCATATTGATATCTCGTGGGGCATCTCAGGAGTTATGCTCTAGAATGCTTGCACAACACTTTTGCCTACGGTCGCAGGTTCGAATCCCGCCTCGGGCATGGATGTGTGTGATGTCCTCAGGTTAGTTAGGTTTAAGTAGTTCTAAGTTCTAGGGGGACTGATGACCACAGATGTTAAGTCCCACAGTGCTCAGAACCATTTGAACCATTTAACACTTTTGCTCGATTTGTCATATGCCTTGTACGTCTTTGAGACACGTAAGACTCGATTATACCCAATAACGAGTTGTCTGGCCTACATCACAAAATGAGACGGGTTCCTTTCCGACTCTTCCACATAATGAGAATTCTCCTTAGACCAGCAAACCACAGTCCTCATGTGTGAGCTGCGCTACATCGCCCATTCCTTTCAGACTCTTACACATAATGAGGATTTTCCTTAGACCACCAAACAACAGTCCTCGTTTGAGCGGCGATATATCGCCTATTCATCAGAAAATAAAGTTATTTGGAATTTGGATACTGTCACAACAAAGCACGGCAATCTGTAGCTCGCTCCTCCATGTCACTATCAGATAATTTAGTCGCAAACAATGCTCTGAAATACTTCAACTGTGAAAACCTTTTTTAATGTAGTCATGCACTGTTGATTGTAGTATTTGAAATTCAGAGGCTTTTTTTTCGAATGGATTTCGTTGGTGACCGGCCATTTGATTGAGTGACGGCGGCACACGTTTTCTCTCGATTTGCCTTACGGGGTACGGAGACATCGCGAAGCCGTTACAAACCACTGACTACTGTGAGCATGCCGAATGAATAGGATTGAGTAGTTTATGCGCCGGCAGTGAACAGTAGTGGAAAATATGTATTTTTACTTCTTGCAAGCGTTTTGAACACTTTAGCTGTGGTGCAAGAGACCATTACAGCATAGACGTATCATTGAGAACGCCGTAGGCGTTTCCCTCCAACAGTAACTGCTGGAGAAAACGGCTTCGGTCCAAGTCGGCGCTGAGTCACCACACTGACAAGAGGGAATTCCAAAACGTAAGTTACACATTATTATGGTAGCCAAAGTAATTTCACTTATTGCTGCACTACGCTTCAAAGTAACACGGATATATGTTACTAAGTCTGTAAATGACAGCAAGAAGGTTCTACCAATCGTTCAGTTTCCTGATGACAGAAATCCGCTCCTGGCCCACAAAAACAATACTGCCCGCGTACTTTAACTTTGGTGTGCTTTTCCACGTGCCGTGCCATTTCACTGTCGCACTGTGACGCACCTGATACCCACACGCCAGCAGTGCTGTGTCTGCAGGAAGTCGGGAACAGGTACTCTCTTCTGACAATGCACCGCTCTTGTTGCGCAATGTTGTTGGAGTGGGATGTGTGTGACTTAACTTTCTGAAGTAGCTACGTACGCTCCTCTTTTCGAGTTTCTAACTTAAGACAAAACTGCTATTTACTTGCTCATCGTACATTTTCATATCCATTTCCTAGGTTTCCATGATGATTTTACGAGTAGACACGGTTGTGGTATTCTTATTAAAGTTATTGCTTTTATAAACAGGAAATGATCACAACATTCGTTCAAAGAACATATGAAACCTAAAGCATGGAAAAGCCCACATTTTCACATACAATACTCTTGGTTTTTACTTACCGACGCACTACCTCCAAGGTCTTGAAAATGCAGCTTACCTGAAACGAAAAGAGATTCCAGTGAGTACGCTTAAAAGCCATGTAATAATTTATGTAAGGAACAAAACAAATATATTCGCATTCGTCTGAATAATTGCACAATGCAACAGTATTTGAGGGCCCAAGAACCTCGTCTTCAGCGCTCGTGTGTGTGTGTGTGTGTGTGTGTGTGTGTGTGTGTGTGTGTGTGTGTGTGTGTGAGCGCGCGCCCTAGCCTTTTATCAACAGGAAAGAAGAGACTAGGAGTGTTAGTGTGTTTGTCCTCTCTAATATACAACAGAGACATAATACCATAACAAAAAAAGAGTCATCCTTTTAAGCGTACTATCAATACTGCAGCCAATCACAGATCGTACAATGTTTAATACTTTCTTTTTCTGTGGCCTCAAGTGATATAAAAATAGCTTCTTCTTTTCGTTGTATAAACGTCTGTAAAAACAGTAATGTTTTTCAAAAACAGGAGTACTTGTTAAAGTTACGTAAATTAACGAGGTTGAACCATTAGGTTGAGACTTAATGTACATAAAATCCTGTGTGTCCTATAGTAAAAATGGCTCTGAGCACTATGGGACTTAACTGCTGAGGTCATCAGTCCCCTAGAACTTAGAACTACTTAAACCTAACTAACCTAAGGACATCACACACATCCATGCCCGAGGCAGGATTCGAACCTGCGACCGTAGCGGTCGCACGGTTCCAGACTGTAGCGCCTAGAACCGCTCGGCCACACCGGCCGGCGTCCTTTAGTAAAGAACCGGTTACTGTTTCCTCGGCGACAGTCGTATGAAAGATAAAAGAAATATTTGTAGGCATCAGGAATTGTGAAAAACTTAAAAGTGAAATATAAACTGCTTAAAATGGAAGCAGAAAAGGAAGTATCGGAACTTTGTGACATGTTACCTTCGGATTAAATAACAGTGGACCTAACCCACGTGAATTAACAACACACGTGAGACAAAATCGAAGATCTACCAATTACAGACATCCACGTTCTACGTATGCTATTTACACCCAGGAATAGAAAAATTTTAAGTTCAGGACTGAATGACAAAACTGAGTGCATAATACTTCCGATGGAATAACTACCAAACGATCCAGTAACCAGCTTTCAACTTAAGCAAAACATAAGAACCATGAAAATTCCAGGACCGTGAACGTATGTAGCACCTCACGCATGATTATCTGTTTAGTATTTAGTTTAATTCATTACCAGTCTACTACCAGAAATAACAGCGAAGCAAACCGTGCGACACGAATTGAGTGACTCAATGCCCTGCTTATTCGGAGTCACTGCAGATAACTGCAGCGGTCTCATCAGATCTCTAGTCTCCTGCCTTCTCCTCTGAACTGCCTCAACTTCTCGTTACATGACAAGGAAAAAGTGTGATTTCACGTCACTCGAATGCAAGAAGTCAGTAAAATGCATGCACGCTACCTGGCAGTGCTTCAGAGACAGACACCATTCAAAGAGTCTGTGTTATCAATACCGGCTACTGAAAGTCTCCCAAAAAGTCTGCAAAGATCAAATTGCGAATTAAAGAAAGAAAACTGTAGGAAAATCGAAAGGGCCGTTTAACGCGCAACTTTAAAACAGTCATACTTCTAAAATAGTTTTCGTTGCTGTCTTAAGTACGTAAAGAATGCTGCAAAAGACCAAAAAAAAGTTACAAAACATTCACCAATCGCTCACCGGAAAAACCCAAGACCGAATTAAAAAGTAATTAACAACATTTTCGAATACATACTCAAACGATCCATGTCGATAACTTAACACAAGAGTGCACGTGATATCTGAGGGCACTAAATTTCAGACTGTGCCTTTTGAAGGGAAGAAAAGAGAGAGAGAGAGAGAGAGAGAGAGAGAGAGAGAACTCTGTTAGAATTAAACTGATCACGTTAATGAATGTGCAAAGTTAGACACTGTTGTATTTGTTGTTGTGTTGTTCAGTCCGAAGACTGGTTTGATGCGGCTATCCACGCTACTCTATCCTGTGCGAGCCTCCATCTCCGAATAACTGCTGCAACCTGCATCCATTTGAAACGGCTTATTGCATTCCTCTCTAGGTCTTCCTCTACGCTTTTTACCTCCCCCCCCCCCCCCACCCCCCACCCACACGCACACACACACTTCTCTCCAATAGTAAACAGGTGATCCGTTGCTGTGTCAGAATTTATCCTATCAACCGATCCCTTCTTTTGGTCAAGTCCTGCCACGTATTTCTTGTCTCCCCAGTTCTGTTCAGTACTCTCTCATTAGTTACATGATCTGTCCCATACGATCTTCAGCATTTTTGTTTAATACCATAATTCCAAAACTTCTATTCTCTTCTTATCTGAACTGATTACCATCCACGTTTCACTTCCATACATGGCTACACTCCACACAAACACTTTCAGAAAAGACTTCCTACCACTTACACCTATATTCGATGCTAAGAAATTTCTTTTACTTCAGAAATGCTTTACTTGCTATAGCCAGTAAAAACTCACCTACTACTTTAATAAGAGTCTCGTTTCCTACTCCAATTCCCTAGGTATCACCTGATTGAATTCGACTACATTCCATTATCCTTGTTTTGCTTTCGTTTGTGTTCATCTTATATGCTCCTTTCAAGACACTGCCCATTCTGTTCAACTGCTCTTTTGCTCCTTTGCTGTTTCTGACAGAATTACAAAGTTAGCGGCAAACCTCAAAGTTTTTATTTCTTCTCCCTGAACCTTAATTCCTACACCAAATATTTCTTTCGTTTCCTATACTGCTTGTTCAACGCACATATTGGATACCGGGGATAGACTACAATCCCGTCTCACTCCCTTTTCAACCACTGCCTCCCTTTCATGCTCACCGACTGTCGTCTGATTTCTGTACAACTTGTAAACAACCTTTCGCTTCCTGTATTTTACCCCAGTTACCTTTAGAATTTCAGAGTATTTTAGTCAATCTTGTCAAAAGGTATCTCTAAGGGTACAAACACTATAAATGTAAGTTTGTCTTTCCTTCACGTAACCTCGAAGATAAGTTGTAGGGTCAATACTGCCTCGCGTGCTCCTACAGTTCTCCGGAAAATAAACTGCTCTTCCCTGACGTCGGTTTCTACCAGTTTTTCCATTCTTCTGTAAAGAAATCGGGTTAGTATTTGCAATCATGACTTATTAAACTGATAAATCGGTATTTTCACACCCGTCAAAAACTGCATTCTTTAGAACTGGAACTAATGCATTCTTCTTGAAGTCCGAAGTATTTTGCCTCTCTCATATACTTTGCACACCAGATGGAAGGCTATCAGCAGATCTGAATGTATATCGTCTACCCCCGGGGCCGTGTTTCGACTTAAATCTTTCAGAGCTTTGTCATATTCTTCTCGCACTATCGTGTCTCCAATCTCCTCTTCATCTACGTTCGCTTCCCATTGTATAATACTGGTTTCAAGTTCATCTTCCTTGTGTAGACCCTCTATATGCTCCTTACACCTTTCAGCTTTCCCCTCTTTGCTTAGGACTGGTTTACGATCTGAACTCTTGATATTCATACAGAAGATGGACACTATAGCACGTGATGTGTTTCCCACGCAGAGAGTAAACGAAGAAGAACCGGAGACTGGTGGGTGAACGTGACAATGCGCACCAGCAGAGGTGCAGCTGCTACCCGGAACTAGAAGCATGTTCTCTGATCGGACCCCGCCCCGGCGTGCGTGGGAACCGCGGGAACATCCGCCACGGCCCGGCGCGCCCATTACGATGATTGCCGCCCATTACCAGAGCGTCTTATATCACGCGCTTTTACTAATCAGCTGTAATTGTGAGAAGCGAGTGGGTTCGAATGGCTCTGAAATCCAAGGCAGCCACGCGGTAGCGACAAGGCGTGCAAGGCTACAGATCTCTCTGCATCCAAGGCAACGGCTCCAAATTAATTTCACGCTACGCCCAGTCAACATCCTGCCCCTTCCTCAACCCATCTTAAGGAAAACCGTCTAAGCTACAGAACGCAACGTGTCACATTTTCCAACCCTCCACAGCGTGGTCATTTTGACACTGAATAAATTCCATTAGGAGTGTGGTCAGCCAAAAAATAGTTTGTCACTTGTTATATGAAATCCTTACACGAAAACCGTGGACAGTGTTCTATGTACGGTTTTCTATGCCAATAGCAGTATGCATTTCCCCCGATCTGGATCTTAACAGCACAATATTTCATACATATAGTGAATGCAAGTTAGAGGAATAATTTGTAACACAGTATCTTTAGAGTATTTAACACAAATACGGTACCGACCACTATACGCAAGTGGAAATCTGAATTTTCTACACGAAATGCGTTGGATACGATTCCACAGAATAATATGGCAGTCACGTCACGGGAAACCACCTCAAGCAGGTCTGATGCGAAGGTCTCGAAGGCTGTGGTAATGCTTCTTCTCAACTCTGGTGACGGCGATGGAGGTGAAGCGAATTACAGCAGGTTCTGGAGTGAGCTCGCAGCAAGAAACCTCACACATTAAATCATCCGGCTCGCATATTGGTTTTATCGTAGAAAATATTGTTTGCGGCAGATGCGCAACCAGTACGTCGGTCCGGCACGTATCGATTAAAGTTTTCCTCGAGGTTTACATCTAGTTTGACCGGTCTTGCTTGCTAAAAAAAACACTGTTTCTCTTATTCCTCTAGCGTATCGGATTTTAAACGACTTCCTAAAAACGGCAGAAAATGCGTATACCTCTCAGTTACAGCATGTGACAGCGCAAGGTTTCCCTGCTCCTTATAATATCTATTGGCATTTCCCTGTAAAAGATATGTCTCCCAATTATTCTTTATAAAACCGTTCCCATTAACTCCATCATTATCAATAATTTACGGCAATGAAATTTTCGCAAAGCTCTTGGCTTTTACTCAATAACGTGACTGCAATTTACGGACTAATTATAGTATGCATCGAACTTGCTCTAAAAGCTACCGTGAAATCTTCGCTGTTGACATTGCTGTAACTTGAGTTGTTGTTTGACTTACCGCTTAGATTTCTGAGAGTTCCATAAGATATCCTGCGATCTCCTGCGAGTTACTTCCCCTGATGACAGACATTCGTGCCGCCAAAATGTTCGTACTACCAACAGATTTGCGCCGCATGAAGAGCACACCGTCCAGTCTACCGTGTAGACAAATGTAAATTAACAGCACTGTCTTTATCTACTCTTATATTTAAGCACGCCCGAGTACCCGTCCTTCCCTACTTTCACCAAGAACAACATACAGTGTTCACGTTAGATGACATGCGCGAACAACTAAATTTCAATTGTTAGGTCATTTATGATGTGGTATGACTAACTGACCACGAATTTATGTTCAGTATTGGTAACAATTTCGTCTCCATAATTTCTTTAATGACCTGTATTAGTGCATTACGTAATGCTGCAGTCTGGTCACTATTTGCAATAAAATGAAATATCTAAAAAGGGGATACAGCATTTCCGGCGAAACGCCTTCAGCCACGAATCGACTAGACAATGCTGCTCATATCCAAGCGGGGTCACGTGGAACTGACGCGTGTACAGGACCGTATCTGCATGAAACCAGCGCTCTTCCACGATCTTGTCTCTTTCACCATCCGTCTTAGTAAAAGCTTCTTCTGCAGCCGAGATGATCTTGTCATCTGAAAACAAGAATGCTCTCTCTGATCGCCCCTACATTAAATCAACAGACCCTGTTTCATATGGGATCTCTTAGTCATCGACGGTGTTTTCAGACATCTACAAGAATTCGCTAACTACAATCTAACAGATTGGGCCAGCAGCTATCGCAATAATACACAAATTTATAAAACCAACCTGTAGGGGGGTCAAAGTAAGCGAAAATGTGTCAGGGCTGGTTCGTAAATATTCGACCATTTCTGCGAAAACGATGGTCAAACTTTTAGTGGAACTTCATGTGCCTTTCAGCAAGTATATGGTTCAATCGAAGCGGCTGGACAGCGGATGACGTCGTGGTTTCACACGTTTGCGCCCCCCGTTCATCTATCCATGTCCGCAGAAGATTGCTACACGTTGTTTTTCAATGTAGATTGAAATAACGTTGTTCTTATTCGTGTACGAATAGTATGTCTGGTGAATGAATTAAAATGAAACTAATAACTGAATGAAAAAGTTATTTAAAATTGTTTTCGGTGAAATTCCTGTAATATATCTTTATTCTTAATTACGAGCGCCAGATTTCGGATAAAAGATTCGTTACCCGTGGTTTGATGACAAATAATTGCCAACACGTGAAATCTTCATCAATGTTAACGTTTCTTCTCCGAATGAGATTCCTACGGGTAAACGTCCACTAGCAAACCTGCCTTCGCGCCATGCTCGTGGTTCTATGTTTAGAATGTTTCTACGATCGGTACAATCCAAGGAAAAGCACAAAGTTTTCCTGAAGAAGAAACATAAGAATATAATATAAGAATTAAGAACTCTTATAAGAATCAAATACGATAATATGACAATTTAGAAAGATTTTAACCTCTGAGAACATCACACACACACATATTATATTGTAAATGTATGACACTTACTGTGAAATCCAGTTGTAATTGTACAATTAATGTAACGCCCCCCATGAACCATAGTGCCTGCTGTTGGTGGGGAGCCTTGCGTGCCTCAGCGATACCATGGGTACAACCACAACTGAGGGTATCTGTGTGGTTCCTGAAGAAGGGCAGCAGTCTTTTCGGTAGTTGCAGGGGAACAGTCTGCATGACTGACTTGTAACATTAACCAAAACGGCTTTGCTGTGCTGGTACTGTGAACCCCTGAAAGGAAGGGAAACTACAGCCGTGATTTTTCTCGAGGGCTTACAGCTCTACTGTATGGCTAAATGACGATGGCATCCTCTTGGGTAAAATATTCCGGAGGTAAAATAGTCCCACCCCCATTTGGATCTCGTGGAGGGGACTACTCAGGAGGATGTAGTTATCAGGAGAAACAAAACTGGCGTTCTACGTGTCTGAGCGTGGAATGTCGGATCCCTTAAAAGGGCAGGCATGTTAGGAAATTTAACAGGACCTCTGTTCACGTGAATACAGGATTATAAAAACAAAATCAAATACATGTAACGCAAGAGTAGGTTTAATAATAAATACAAAAATAGCAACGCGGGTAAACTATTATGAACAGCATAACGAACACATTATTTTAACCAAGACACACGAAGTCCACACCCACAGTAGCAGTTCAATGGCTCTGAGCACTATGGGACTTAACATCTGAGGTCATCAGTCCCCTAGAACTTAGAACTACTTAAACCTAACTAACCTAAGGACATTACACACATCCACGCCCGAGGCAGGATTCGAACCTGCGACCGTAGCGGCCACGCGGTTCCAGACTGAAGCGCCTAGAAACGCACGGCCACACCGGCCGGCCACAGTAGCAGTACAAGTCTATATTCCAGCTAGTTCTGCAGATGATGAAGAGATTGCAGAAACGTATGATGAGACAAAAAAAATTATTCAGATAGTTAACAGAAACGAAAATTTAATAGTCACGGGGAACTGTAGCCGGCCGCTGTGGCCGAGTGGTTCTAGGCGCTTCTGTCCGGAAACGCGGTTGCTGTTACGGTCGCAGGTTCGAATCCTGACTCGGGCATGGATGTGTGTGATGTCTTTAGGTTAGTTAGGTTTAAGTAGTTCTAAGTCTAGCGGACTGATGACCTCAGATGTTAAGTCCCATAGTGCTTACAGCCTTTTGAACCATTTGGGGAACTGGAATTCGCCAGCAGGAAAAGGAAGGGAAAGGAAAGCAGTAGGTGAATATGAGCTGGCGGAATGGAATGAAAGACTAAGGCCGCTTGGTAGAACTCCGCACAGAGCATAATTCGATCGTAGCTAACACTTCGTCAAAGAATGATGAAAGAAATTTGTATACGTGGAAGAGATCTACAGTCACCTGAAGGTCTGAGATTGATTATGTAATGGCAAGACAGAGATTTAGGAACCAGATTTTGAAACATAGGACATTCCAGAGGCAGATGTGGACTCTGAGCACTATTTATCGGTTATGAACTGTAGGTTAAAACTGAAGAGTCTGCAAAAAGGTGGGCATTTAAGGACATGGGACCTGGGCAAACTGTAAGAGCGTTTCAGAAGAAGCATTAACGAACGATTAACGAGAACAGGAGAAAGGGATACAGTAGAAGAAGAAAGGATAGCGCTGAGAGATGAAACAGTGGAGGCAGCAGAGGATCAAGTAAGTAAAAACACGAGGTCTAGTAAAAATCTTTGGGTAACACAAGAGATACTGACAGGAAGTGCAAAATGGCTACGCTGGAGTAGCTAGAGGACAAATGTAAGGACTTAGGAGCATATATTACTAGGGAAAAGATAGATGCCGCCTACGTGAAAATTAAAGAGACCTTTGGAGAAAAGAAAACCACTTTTAAGAATATCAAAAGCTCGGATAGAAAACCAGTCCTAAGCAAACAAGGGAAGACAGAAAGGTGGAAGGAGTAAGGTCTACACAAGGGATGTGTACTTGGGAGCAATATTATGAAAATAGAAGAGGATATAGATGAAGATGAGATGTGAGATACGATACTGCTGAAGAATCTGATAGAGCACTGAAAGACTTAAGTTGAAACAAGGGCCATGGAGTAGACAATACTCCGTTAGAACTACTGATGTCCTCGGGAGAACCAGTCCTGACAAAACTCTTCCATCTGGTGAGCAAGATGTATGTTGAGCAAGCAGTAAAAGGAAACAAAAAAATTTGGAGTAGGAATTAAAGTCCAGGGGTAAGAAATAAAAAAAAAATGAGGTTTGCCGATGACATTGTAATTCTGTCAGAGACAGCACAGGACTTGGGCAATTGAACAGAATGGGCTGTGTCTTGAAAGGAGGATATAAGATGAACATCAACAAGACCAAAACGAGGATATTGGAATGTAGTCGAATTAAATCAAGTGATGCTGAGGGAAATAGATTAGGAAATGATACACTTAAGGTAGTAGATGAGGTTTGCTGTTTGGGCATCAAAATAACTGGTGATGGTCGAAGTAGAGAGGATAAAAAATGTACACTGTCAATGGCAAGAAAAGTGTTTCTGATGAAGAGAAATTTGTTTTTTCTGAAAGTGTTTCTAAGGAGCGTATCCATTTGCGGAAGTGAAACATGGACGATAAATAGTTTGGACGAGAGGAGAATAGAAGCTTTCGAAATGTGGTGCTACACGAGAATGTTGAGGATTAAATGGGTAGATCACGTAACTAATGAGAAGGTACTGAAAGGGATTGGGAAGAAAAGCAATTTGTGTCACAACCTGACTAGAAGAAGGGATAGGTTGACAGGAAACATTCTGAGACATCAAGGGATCACCAATTTAGTACTGGGGTGAAGCGTGTGGGGAGAGGGAGGGGGGGGGGGAAGTGGGCGCAAAAATCGTAGAGGACGACCAAGAGATGAATGCAGAAGCAGATTCAGAACGATGCAGATTGCAGTAGTAACCTGGAGATGATGAGGCTTGCACAGGATAGGGCAGCATGGAGAGCTGCACCAAACCAATCTTCGGACTGAAGACCACAACAACAACATAACGCCCCTGTATCTCCTAACGTGATACGAAACATTCGTGCAATAATCTTCTACGGACACGAGTAGATAAATGAAAATAAAATAAATAAAAACAATTATCTGGTTTCCAACAGGGGACGCAGACGTGACAGGCCGCCACCAGTTGGGCTGAGTTTACCGACCGCCAATAGACGTCTAAAGTACCTCGAAAACTGTGATGGTCGTGTTCTCAAAAACGGTCGAGTATCTACAGATATCCCGAGATGCGTGTTCGTTTATTTTGATTCCTCTTCCACTGAAGCGAAGTTTCTGAGAAATGGGTTATGGCACCTGCCGTGTTCTTCTCGTCAAATGAAGACACCGGGAAATCAGCTATAGATCAACAATTTTGAGCTCATCTCTCTTATGTTGCAGTCCATCATATAGTAACAGTCTGAGATTCATTCGATACCAGATGTTTTATCCGATATTGACATTTCAGAGTACCAACTGCAGACGGATAATACAGCTATGGAAAGAGACACATTAAAACGCGGCATTTTCATTATGAGGTGAACGATAATTAACTCGTGCTACAGCTTCGTGTGAAAATGGTGTTGCCCGTCTTTTCCCAGCCTGTAAGGCCTCAGATGGTGCGTAGTTCGGGAAGTCCCGCGCAGGACAGGGTGTAATTGCGGCACTGTGGTCGGAGCAGACAAAGGAGCGCCGGCGGCGGGTGTGGGGGCGGGGTCGGCCACAGGAAGGCGCGGTGCCGCCCACCAGCCGCTGCTTCCGCAGGAAGCCGCCCGTGGCCGCACCGCGCGACCGTCCTTGGCATACGCACTCGCTGGAACCGCCGCCGCATCCTTCGGCAGCAGGTCCACAGTTTCGGCGTTCCCCGCACTGCATCGCCTAACAGGCTGCGCGCAGGTGAACAAAGCACGGAAGCATCTCACTTCGAGGCTGGATGCCACAGCTGTGCTGCAAGAAACCACACTGACTTCCACCCATTAAGGAAAAATTTCCAAACTAACGGTAATTTCCTCGGCTGTCGAACGGGGCGAAACTTTACTCAAGTGGCGAAAGTATGCTATGGTAGAACTGAAACGTGCATATCAGATCTACTTTCTGAATGTTCGTTCAGATTAAGAAAATCTTTGAAATTTATTAAATGGCGTTTGGAGAAGCCCAAATAAAATCGATACGGAATACGACCAGTGTGGGCAGCGACACAAACGTTTGATGCTGTTAGCGATTGTGTGCACGCCTCCCGTAGTGAGAAAGTCCAATATGTAAACAACAGTTTTCGTTTCAACCCAGTAATTACAGTCTTCAAAATAACGTTCTGAGAAGATTGGGCAGACGTTCCAAGCCACGCAAACAGTCACTGGGAAAGTCCTGAGTCTGAGTTTCAATGCGTTGCAAAATTCTGGAGAAGAACGCCGAATACAGAGCACTGAAGAGCAAGAAATTTAAGCTCTCAGCTCGTATAAAAATTTTCGTGGCAGCTATTTGAGAAACACTGCAAACCAGAATGTATGTGTGTGTAAATAGACCGAGGTATTTATAGTTCAGAGTCGAAAGGTGTACTGTCGTATAGAACACAGGTATGCCGTTAAAGAGGTAAAAATGCAGAGGGTGGCTAAAAATGGAAACACTGCAAACACAACACATTATCACGTCTAGCGAAAACCGTTGGCATTCAAACAGCTTGCATTCATCCAGGAAGAGATACATGCAGTGTCTTCATGGTTTTCAAGGGAATCTTATAACATCAGCGATCATGTACCCTTCGCTCCAAAGTAGAACACGAAGGCTCAATAATACTGACATCTGCTGCCTGTGCTGAGCGGGGGAGATGCGACAATTTATCCGCGTGTTCATAAAACTGTCCCTGGACGATACGAGCTTTGTCAACAGGGGTCACGTCCTCTTGGAACACAGCACCGCCATTGGGGAACAAACACTGTGCCATGGGATGGATCTGATCAGTCAAAATGGTCACATATTTCTTCCCAGTAATGTGACCTTGCAGAATAACTGTGCGGCCTATGGAACACCACGATGTGGCTGGCCAAATCATCACCGAATCCGCACCACGTTTCGCTCTTGGGACGTAAACTCAACCATAAGTTCGAAGCGGTGTTAAACAAAACTCATCGGACCAAATGACTTTCTTCCATTGCTCCATAGCCCAGTTTATTTTGGCTTCGGCACCACGCTTTCCTCTTACGGGCTCTTGCATCGCTGATGAACCCATTTTGGAATTCCAACTCGCCCTGCAATCCCCAGCTTCTGGACCTCTCTTCGTGTTGTCCTGGTACCGACAGGGTTCGCGAGTGCGACGTACAGTTCTGTAATGACCTCTGCAGCTGTCAGCTCTTTAGTTTTCGCCACAATCATCTTCCATGACCGTCTGTCAAGATTACTCAACACACAATTTCGTTGGTGTTGTGACTTAGCAGATGATGTTTCTCTGCTTTCCCTGTATGTGGAATAAATCTTCGATACGGCACCTCTTGATACACCTAGCTATTCGACTACCTTGGTTCTGCTAGCACCAACTATACGAACACCGACAATTTGCCCAAATTCGAATGCTCTAAGCTCCGACAAGACGCATACACATCTACAAACAAGAGTGTTCTGATCACGACTGACTCTTGCAACGTGCTGAGGACACCGCACAGGTACCGTTCGTTGTCAAATACAACAGTCCATCCTGCGGAGTGACTACCATCCACCACTATGTTCAAGCATGCATTTCTCGCGTTATTTTCATATTGGTCTCCAACACTGTACTTAAATTTTACGCAGCTGGAAGGAACTCTTGCCATAAGCGACGGAAGTGGAATTTCCACCAAATCATACTTAGAAACATATAATGCACACACCATAGCAAGCAAGACCACATCACATTATTTCTAAATTTCCACATGCTTGCTTATTATTAAAAACGTACATATTTTTGTGTCTTAGATTAGGAATAGAATATATATGTTAACGTAGCATTTTATGGGAAGCTATTCATTTTAAATACACATTGTTTGATATTTTGGTCTGCATTTGAGCGTGGTTTATTATGAAAATCTTTTTATTAATGCTAGACAATTGGTCCACAAGTAGTAGAAAAATGTAATGCAAAGCACGTCACTATAGCGGAGTGACGTGGTAACGAAGAGCAGCCAACGGGAGGACACTAAATAAGTAGTGGGGTTAATACATAGTGAGATAGTCTTGGGTGTCAAGTCTGAACGCTAGCTTCTTTTTTGTACTCTAAATGATGAAGAACTCTGTTTCCCAGTTGCGACTTCGTAAATTTTCCTGGGCAGAAAGCGGCCACATAGTGGAAATAGTTGATTAATGTTAAAATGTCGGCTCAACCATCTATGGGTTCAAATGGCTCTGAGCACTATGGGACTTAACATCTATGGTCATCAGTCCCCTAGAACTTAGAACTACTTAAATCTAACTAACCTAAGGACATCACACAACACCCAGTCATCACGAGGCAGAGAAAATCCCTGACCCCGCCGGGAATCGAACCCGGGAACCCGGGCGCGGGAAGCGAGAACGCTACCGCACGACCACGAGCTGCGGACAAACCATCTACGAACAGCGTAAACAACAATAGTATTTACACACTTCAAAAGCCAAGCTTATATTTTCAGAATAAATGAACAAAAAATCTCTAGAAGTGACCAATATAAAAAACAAGAAGAGAAACAATAATAAAATAACGCGGCCATTTTCCTTGCAGCCGCATGCTGCTCTAGGTACTCCCAGCGTCACAATAACGGCAGATACCTGTTTGCCTGCAGGATGTGGCTTTCAGGAACGTACATGGGCCGTGTATTCATGTAGCTGTTATTGTGATGCTCGCCTCACTCCGGTCAATTCCATTTCAACCTATTTTATCAGTTGACGGTGATGTGGAGAGTTCACAGCTGCAAGGAAAGTAGCCACGTTATTTTATTGTTAGTTTTGTTCTTGTTTATGTTTTATATTGGTCACTTTTAGACGTTCTTGGGCGGTTATTCTGAAGACAAAGGCTTGACCTTAGACACGCGTAAAATGTAATGTTTTTAACACTGTAAGTAGTTAGTTTGAGCCCACATTTTAACACAGGCTTTTACAACCGCAGCCGGCCGGGGTGGCCGAGCGGTTCTAGGCGCTCAGTCTGGAACCGCGCGACCGCTACGGTCGCAGGTTAGAATCCTGCCTTGGGCATGGATGTTTGTGATGTCCTTAGGTTAGTTAGGTTTAAGTAGTTCTAAGATCTAGGGGACTGATGACCTCAGAAGTTAAGTCCCATAGTGCTCAGAGCCATTTGAACCATGTTTTTTTACAACCGCAACCTCATATCCATTATGGATACAACCAAAGTATCTGATTATTTCGCGAGTCCAGTTTATATCGCGACTTTGAATCTTTCCGCGAGTGAGACCACAGAGGTACTTCAAAGTTTTCATTGTAAAAGCGTTGATTCACATTGTAGAATAAACAGTTTGATTAGTTATTTGTGGACTGCGAGGGACTCTTTGTGTTTACTTTCTGCGAGCCTCTAGAGTTGCTGAGACAATTAGTGCCATTATAACAGAATTACGTTTTAATAAACTACTGAATTTCAGAGGTTAATCAACTGCCAGGTACATTCATCTATTTACACTGCATTCAACAAGTCTGCAAAGAAATCACGAAAAAGGGAGCTGTTTTACATCGGTCTGCTATCGGTAAAACTGTTGGACCAAAATCAATTCAGGTAAATTCTTCCGATCATTTGTTTCCTTATCAATATACGTTAATGAGACTGTCTGATAGCAATAAGAAGTGAATGTCACTTTTCTCCAAAATCTGCTCAATGAAAATGAAAGGTTCCATTGCTCGTCCCAAAAATGGTCTATGGATCTAAGTTGACAGCATTATCTGTCCGTTTCGTACACTGAACTGTCGCCTGTTGCAGATGAAAAGAAACGAACCGTGTATAGTGGAGTACCTTCATATCATAAAACGAAATCATCATTAACTGTGTCAGTATAAGGGAGTCTCATAGATATCTGCACTTCTAAAATTATACGTCACATCAAAAAAATGTGCTGGCACTATATTTAACAAGAATGGTCTTCCGATGATTATTTGCCCGCCATAAATGATGGCATGCCCACTGTAAATGTCTCCTCCTGTAACGTGTGGGGATATATGCACATGGAACTGGTCGCCAAGTAAACATCCCATTTTCATCAATCCTGCCTAGAATGTTCAATTGCACTTTCAATGTGGTGGCTGGACGCAGGTTAGATCCATTTCCTCCTCATCCGCTGAAAATTTGGATGCCAGACTTCTGAGCACAGATATCACAGTCGTTGTCAATATGGCTTTAAATTATTAATCTTACGTCCGCCTCTTAGCTCGACCAATAGTTTACCTACAATGGTGTTGTAACAACGTACCCAAGTTTCGTATAAATTGCTTCACGATTCGCCAAGCTACTATTGCTTATGATCTTTTTCCTAAATTTACGAAAACTGCAATACATATTGAAAATAAATATACTTCGTGTTCTTCCGACGGATTATTACCCTAGTTTCGCTAATTGGTAAGCAATAAATTAATTTGCTGTTTCATTTTACTGTTTAAGCTGCTTTTCTTGCAAGAAGAATTGTTGCGTTCGTTGTATTCCAGTCAAAGGAAAGGAAACCATTCCACCCAAATTCACGGTCTAAGACTGCAAAATTATGACACAACGCAGCTTTTCATAAAACTCATACAAACAACAGCTCGAAGCCGGCTGATCTCTGAAGATTCGAAAATACAGTTCGCGAATCCTCTGCTTGTTTAAAAAGCACAGGGTATAAGCGAAAAATTATTCTGTTGTTAAACACGTTACAAAGAAAAAGCATGTCTGCATGTAAATCGCAAATGGTTAAACGCATGCTACTCCACTGTGTTCGAAATTGGTGTTTTTGTCTACGAAAGTACATAAGAACTATCTATTCCAGGTATGTCTGTACCGTGTGACAAACGAACTCTGTATGACAACGGAAGAATCCAAGAAGCAAACCTATTTTAACATCAGTCATGATTATGAAAGTGTGTGCACGCAGGTAATAAATGTGCAATGTAGACTGCACTGTTTTGCAGCGTAACTGCAACTGATCTATGTCGATTGAGACACGTTCTCATCATACTGAAATGAAGGAGCGATCACAACACAAAGACAGTTCTGGAGAGTTATACTAACTCTTCGCCATATATAAGTTGAGGTAGTGCCAAGAGGAAGCGACGAACGACTAGCAGTCACCGCCGTGTACAGCAGTCTGAGCTTCTCATCCGTAAAACGCTAGCGAAGTTGTAACACCTGTCCACATTTGTTACGGAAAAGCGATCCTTCGAAGTCTACAGACTGCCGCGTAGGAGTGAACCTTGGCCTCGTGTCCGGGCGACGGTAAGGTTAACTGGCGAGGAGGTGGCTCGGTTTGGCACGGATGCTGATGGACGACGTGCTGTAATCTGTAGACAAGCGAGGAGGACGACAGGTGCGAAGAGGACCTAACTGCTCAGCTGGCGGGCCGAGGCCGGATTCGGCCCACTAGCGGCGCCGCGCCGGTCGCCCCGCTACCCGTTCTCAACTTGCCTTTTGCGAGTGCTAGGACAGCCACCGAACGTCTGCCAAACATACACGCATTACTCCGCAATCTACCAGCCGTAATTATAATAAAAATTTTAAAACGCAGAACTTCCGTGTAGATTATTAAAATATTAGGCATATTGCAAATTTTATTTTTATTAATTTTTTTTCCAAAAATGACTTTTAGCGTTCAAAGTGGAGACTGCTCATCACTGTACTAACTGATCTGTTTTCAGCCCTCATCTTGAAGTTAAAGCTCAATTTGTTTGCTTTCAAATAAGTATGTTCTAGAAAAGTATTCCGTCTTGAGCAAACGTAATTTTCTTCTTTTGTCATCCAAAATGTTTTAGTGCAGTTTCATCATCATCACTGGGTTCCCTTGTTCATGTATCAGTCTGTCTTCAACAGTATGGTAAAAAGTGCAAATGTCATATAACACTGTTGGTTGCGATATCCCATGGGTGCATCGGAATGTGTGTCGTTCCTCTTAGCACAATGGCTCCTTTCCTTGTCAATATGTGATAGTTAAGTCGCATGCGTATTTTTGGAGTGTAAGCGAGCGTAATGGATGCGTTTGTAGTGCAGCGCGTCATATACGTATCGTATAATAAAGACGATGAAAGAAGGAAGTGTGTGAAATCCGGTGCCAGTACGTAGCCTACTCCTCTGGCAAAGCCCCAAGGGCGTCGTCAAACGTAACGTCCCCATTCCGATAGACGTATCACCATCAACACTGTCACATTCCCCCACTGTAGTGAGGCACTGCGGAGGGGTCTGGAATTATCTAGGACTCTGGCACAACGAGTTGTGATCGGGAACTATACGCTACCGCTCCTTACCGTCCAAATACCGGCAGCGAAAATGTCATCCACCAGCAGGATTCCCTCGTATCTCAGAGTCGACTGCCACCGCATAGGCATGTGTTAGCGCCCTCGGCTACGAAGGATGCAGTAGAGATGATATTTTGTTATAGTTCGTCACACGCGATTTTTGTAGTTTCTATGTTGCGATGACTGTGAACTTGTACTCGCAAACCCACAATGTCTCGGGTTGTGAAGTTGCTCATCACGACAACCAAAAGACAGGAACCTTCGTCATCTGAGGCAGAAATCCGTTGTAGGAAGAGCGCCGCGGGATTACGACATATGTGTCTTATCATCAAGAGGCCCGACAGAACGAAAATCTGTCCGGCGATTCAGCTGGTGATTCCCTGCAGATATACGAAGACGGAGAAGATATCTGGGAATAATAGGAATATCGCTGATTCCAGATCCTCTCTGATACTCTCTCTCTTTTGCTGTGGCATTCCTTGCAGTTAATAACAAAATACTATTCCTTGTGTGCGCTAAATGTTGTTTTTTATTGATCTCTCACATGTGTGTACATCTTCTGTCTCAAAATAATGTTCACTTAATAGGCTTACAGACTCAGCCGTCACCTCCAGACCACAAGATCCATGCGTAGATGTAAAGTGTGACACCACCCTTTCAGCACAGCATCAGGCTCATTGGGATCATTCCGTCTACACTTATACTATAGCAAATCACATTACTGTGTATGGCGGAGGATCTTCTGGTAACACCCTGGCCCGATATAAGAGATGGCCTGATGGCCCTTGTCAAGGCAGGTTAAATAAATAAATATAGTTTCTTCCCTCGCCTGTTCCACGCACGAGTGGAGCATTGGATGAGCTATTGTCGATAAACGTCCGTGTCAGCTCTAATTGAGATTCTAGTCGTGGTCATTTCGCGAGACGTATATGGGAGGAAGTAGTAAGTTGTTAGATTCCTTGAACGTAAGCTGACGAAATTTCGATAGTAAAACTCTGTGTGATGCACAACATTTTTTCTATAGCGTCTGCAACTTTTAGTTTGTTGAACTACTCCGTTTGTTTTGTTTTGCTGTAGGGCGCAAAAAACAACTGGGGTATTACGCGCCCAAGTCAAAACTGTAGAACATGAACACAGAGAGGAGAAACGACTACACGTCAGTCCCAATGGACAGAATGAGAGCCAGCTAAAAACTGGCACGTGGAAAAAGAGCTAAAAAATACATAAATGGGGGTCCAAAACTAAAAATTAAATGCCCTTCGCCATATTGCTTCGGCGGATAAAAAGTAAAACGCGATCGACAGCCCGCGCGTCATACGCTAAAACGGATGATAAATCAGACGGCAAACCCAAGCTGGAACGTAAATTGTTAAAAAAAAGGGCATTCCAGCAGGAAGTGGCAGACAGTTAAAATTTGTACGCAATGTCTACAGAGTGGTGGAGTAGCGCCACTTAGCAAATGACGATGGCTAAAAAGGCAGTGCCCAATACGCAGCCGAGTTAAATAATCCCCTACCGGCGGGAGAGCCGAGAGGAGGTCGTCCTGGGCGCTGGGAGAGGCTTAATAAGCCGAAGATTATTCCCATGAAGGGAGGACCATTGCCAATTCCAAAGGAACACCACAGACGGCAACACAGAGATCATCGTAGGGAATATCGATACTCGCGTGCTGGGGTACGAGGACTGCAGCCTTGGCAGCAGCGTCAGCAGCCTCGTTTCCTGGCAAAACGACATGCATGATCGGGTGACCACAGAAACACGCCACTAGCTCCACGAAGAGTGAGCAGGTCACAGTATTGGTTCAAATGGCTCTGAGCACTATGGGACTTAACTTCTGAGGTCATCAGTCCCCTAGAACTTAGAACTACTTAAACCTAACTAACCTAAGGACATCACACACATCCATGCCCGAGGCAGGATTCGAACCTGCGACCGTAGCGGTCCCGCGGTTCCAGACTGTAGTGCCTAGAACCGGTCACAGTATTCCTGGACCCGCTGCACTAAGGGATGAGCAGCGTACAGCGCACATAGACTTTGGAAGGCACTGAGTGAGTCTGAGCATAGGACACAATTGGAAAGGCTGTGTCCCCGGATGTACTTCGTGGCCTAATACAAGGCGAAGAGCTCGGCTGTAAATACTGATGAGTGTGCCGGAAGCCGATATCGAAAGACACGGGTGCCAATGACGAAGGCACACTTGACCCCACGGACAGTCCGAGAGCCATCAGTGTAGACAAAGGTACTATCGCGGAGTTCCATGCGAAGGTCGTGAAACTAGAGGCGATAGACCGAGACTGGTCTAGTGGCCTTACGAAGCGAACGAACATGGGCCGCTTCACGAAGCCAAGGTGGTGAAGGGTTCACACCCACTGGGAGTGTTGCTGGTAGTGTGAAGTTATGGCGCCGTATCAAGTGGCGAAAGCGGATTCCAGGAGGTAACAGAGAAGAGGGACGAGCCCCACACTGACAATCAAAAGAATCATCAAAGAAGGACGCATAGGAGGGGTGGCCACGCACGGCAGACAAACGGCACGCGTACCTGCTGAGGAGCAAGTCACTCCAGTACACGCTCACGGTGAATATGGGATTCCGCGAATAAAGGCGACGCTCTTCGTTGGATGTTTCTATCCCTACTATTAATGCAGCCCTGCTATCGTCACAGACTGACGAATCACTTTTTCTGGCTTGATTTACAGTTCCATAACATTCCCCCCAATTAATCTCAGCCTACTACCTATTCGTTTTATGCAGTCATTTCACTTTACTCCTAGGTATTTTACGGTAGTTACTGTTTCAAGTGACTTCTCACAAACTGTTCAATGGTCAAAATAGTTTTGTTTCAAGGATAAGGGGAGAAGACGCTGTTGTGGAGAACCGTCAAGTCTGCTCAGTCTCAGCTTTTCGCTAGAGCCGAACTGGGGCGGCGCGAAGCTCGATCCGAAGCGAGCGCTCTCTTTCAAAACGAGCGGCGCGGGTAATTGGATCGGTTACAAACGCCACCAAACTCTTCCTGGTTACCTATCCTCGGCGCGGTGGCATTTCACGCTCCGGACGGTCCCGTTTTTGCCCGGCAGTGTTTCCGCGGGCCTTTGTTGACAGGATCTGGCCGTGTCACGGCGCCAGCGCTACCGGGCTCGGCCACTGAGGCGGTCCGCTGGCCGCCCCCGCCTCCTTAGCGAGGTGATTTATCGCCCATCTGGGGCCGCGCGGACGGTAGCGCCGGCATCACCTTTCCGCTCCAGCGGGCGCGGGCAAGCCCGCCAGATGTCACGCGCGCCAGATAACGCCGCCCGTGCTACGCGCTCCCCGGCACCTCCGCCGCTGCTGCTGCTGCTGCTGCGGCTGCTGCCTCGATCGTTATCGGCAGATTGCAGGTGGGAGAATGAAAACGTCTCGATTAGCGGCCGGCCGCGCCGGCAGGCCATTAGTCTGCGCCGCTCCGTGCGCGGGAGCTGTGTTTCTGCACGGGCGAGCTACAGCCCGCCCCTGGCGCTGGCTCCTGCTACCAGTCTGTTCCAACTCACTTCACAGGGCATCTCTTGTTCCTACACTTTCTGTGCCTGCGGAGAAAAATGGACCCCACAAGAAACACACAGTGCGATAAGTAGTATTTGGACATCTGTTAGTGGACACTGACATGTGTCCACCTTCATGAGGACTTTAACTCTGGTAGTGGCACGTCTTTCAATGACATGCCCATGTAGGAATGGCGGCCCATCCTTCCTCAAGAGACGAAACCAGAGAAGCAAGTGATACTGGTCGTTGGGGTTTGGAGCGAAGCCGACTTCTAACTTATCCCAAGCCGTTCCATTACGTTCATTTTGGGACTCTGTGCAGGCCAGGTCACTTCAGGAATGTTATTGCGCACAAAGCAGACGCTGCTTTATGACAGGGAGTATTGTTATGCTGATAAATCATCGTCTCCGAACTGTTCCTCTACTGTGCACAATACAGTAAAATGTTTTCGCATCCTTCCGCATTTAGCGTTTTCTTAACCACAGTAAGGGGGACACACCCTAACGACGAGAAACAACCCATATCGTAACAACACTTCCTCTATACGTCAATGCTGGCACTACACATGGTGTCAGATAACGCTCTCCAGGCTTTGGCCAAGCTCAAATCCTTTCGTCGCACTGCCAGACGCTACAGTGTGATTCATCACTGCGAATCAATGATTTCCAGTCATCCACAGTCCAGTGACGTCGCTTGGTACTCCACCTCAACCGTCGGTTAGGTCTGACTACAAGAACGTGTGGCTCAGGAGGAGATGCTCGACCACTGGACTCCATTCTGTGTAGCTCCCTAGGCACAATCAGTGTGCTGGGTGTACTGCTTCCAGCACTTCGGAACTCACGAGTCCTTCCTCTGATTTCGTGCGATTTTTTACAACCACCCTCCGCAATGCTCGGCGGTCCCCGACCGTCGGAACAAGAGGTCCGGGTGGTCTTGGTTTAGTTGTGGTCGTTCCTTCGCATTTCCACTTCACAATCACATCACCAACAGTCGACGGCGACACCTGTAGAAGGGTTCAAACGTTACTGTTACTCGGGTGACATCGAATGACTAGGACACATTTTACTCACTTAGTTCTCCCGATTGCTCTTTTTATTGTTACTGCTTCTCTACTAGCAGCAAACACTGCCCGCCTCCTTTTATAATTCCGCATTACACCTTCTACCTTCATGTAAAATCCACTTCTATATTGTGATCTTGGCCGCAGGAAAGACGACTAGTACACACAAGAGACACAACCGCTTGGAGACCAGACCCTGTGGACCGATTTCAATGACTGTGCAGACAGGATATCTACAACGCTGCATAAAAACAATACAGGTGGCAACGAAACCCGGCGCTGAATGACTCCACAGACAAAGCTACTAGCGAGGCAGATAACAGTAGTTATGGTAAGATATCAGACGACATCGGCACAAGCGAAGACGGACCAACATGGAATAAGAACTAAATGTTAAGTAACATTAACATAGACTAGGTAATACATTAAAATTGCTAGCCACCAATACAGTTGAAAATTATACCCCTAGGCATGGAAAAATACCGACCACTCCATTATACAACACAAAGTACAGTCGTACATGGTAGAAGTCAACAGAACCCGGACTAGTAAAACCATAAATAGAATCATAATAAAATGTGACTGGTGACAGTCATCAGAGTGTCACGAAAACAAAAATGCACTACAAAGTATTATGAAATTGGAAGACAAATGTAGGAATAGAGGACACGCTGCCGTGTAGAGTTGAGAAACATAACGTAACCTAGACGTAGAATCACGCCATCTGAAGGAGAGATGCTCGAAGTATTGCCCTCGGATGGAGAGTAACGCCACATTGGACAGTGGCTGTCTAGGAGGGAGAAGCTCAATAGCTTTCTAACGTACTCCCTCCCGACAAACATCGGTGGTGGCATTCTATAAATCAAAACTCTTTCCAGCGTTCCTATTTTCCTATCTTGTTAATAAATAAAATGTTTAATATTAGACTTTTTCGTTTCCTAATTAGTTTCAAACTTCTAAGTATATAATGATGGAACTTTGTTAAAATACTAATAAACCAAATAAGCTTCATGTTACGTACATGTACACTGCTATGAAAACACGACCTGCCTTAGTCACTAGATAGCAAATAAAACGAAAATAATAACAGAAATAAACTTTCTGTGAAACTCTCCAGTTGCTGCATTACCGCTAAACCCACAGAAGTAAGGTTGAATCCAAATTCCACCGACAGAATTTTGGACGGGTATTTCCTGATTATTATTATTATTATTATTATTATTAGCATATTATACACGGAAAGTTAGTTACAAAAAAATGGCTCTGAGCACTATGGGACTTAACTTATGTGGTCATCAGTCCCCTAGAACTTAGAACTACTTAAACCTAACTAACCTAAGGACATCACACACATCCATGCCCGAGGCAGGATTCGAACCTGCGACCGTAACAGTCCCGCGGTTCCAGACTGCGCGCCTAGAACCACTAGACCACCGCGGCCGGCAAAGTTAGTTACAGAGTAGCTGCATTTCGGATGTGTTTACTGATGAAGAGTTCCAATATGCGCCGTATATAGGTTCACTGACTTCAACGGAAAAGCGCCACAATGACAGACATTACGATGAGCTGTTGCCTCAGCGATGGCAACCTACATCACAGCACTTTTGCATCTGTACATAAGCGCCTACGAGGAACCAGATCATCTGTTCTGTGATGTATGCTTTGATGGCTGCATATTACATGTTTGGACTGTTTTGAAGCTATTTTCGCTTAAAAAAAGTTAACTGTCCGCCTATTCTTTAACGCCTTATACCAAAATACTCAAACTATCCCTGAACAACCTCCAAATTTTTGGAGCTGGAGTTCCCGTTCACCCTGTATATGCACAAGTATGAATAAACGCAAGATGACATCTATAACAGAAAGAAAGAACCCAATAGTAGCCGATCGCCTAATTAGTGGCGAACTTCGGGAGTGTGTCACATAGTCTGAATATGTAGCGGTAATATGAGGAAGCGAAATGAAATGCGACGAACACACAGATATGGTAGTAGGGTATCTGAATGGGTGACTTAGATTTGTTTTAAAGGTTCTGCGATCTTTAAAGGAAATCACATACAAGAAGGCGACTGCGACCTATTATAATAGTGTTTTGTTCCAGCGTTTGGGATCATCATCAAGCAGATGTGGTTGCAGATATCACACGAATTCGACGCTGTCAGAAGCCTGAAAGGCAGATACAACCCATAGGAAGGGTAACATGGGAAATGCACTGGTGTGCCCCTCACTGCTGAAATACAAGTGAGAACAAGAAACACATAGTCTTTTATGCTGACTCATAATATCTGATTATGTTTCATCCTCGACTGACTTAATGTACAGTGTGCATCACAACTACTTCGTGCACCTGATAAAATTTCGTTCTGGATGTTTGGGGGTGCCGTTTTAAATATATTTGCCTGTAGTTTAACAAAGGAATCGGAGAAATAGTTTATGTGGCTCCATTATCACACACACTGAGCTTAAGGCCAAAAGTGCATAAAATTTGTACTGGCTACCATGTAATAAGGACAAAGTATTCCATAAGTAGTTGAAACGAGGCTTTTTAGCAAATACTATTACACGAAGCGATGAAATTTTTGCGGAATGCTCAATATTAGTGCGGCTACATTTATTAAGCGTTCCCCATAGCTCTTAAATGAGAGGGATAACGACATAATATTTGCAGTTAAAGTTTCGCAGTAATTGGGCGTAAATGTGTTATATGTTGGGGCAAAATTGGTCATCAAAGCGTCTGAGGTTTCGGTATCATATTTAGCACATGCGTTATTAACACTGCTGTTTGATATATGAATGCGCATCTGTTTTAATCAGCTGTCAAATGCCGTTGAAATAAATATGTCGCTACAATTTTTAAAAAAAATCGCTTCTTTTCAATAATTTGGTGGATAAAGTTACAATTATTAACCATAAAATGAAATAAAGCTACTTAGTGTACTATCATTTGTCCAGAAATGTCTTCAGCAAGAACTGTTTATGGGGTACGTATCTAATTTGGGTCACTCTTAATATTTAGGAATGATTATCAAATTATTGGGAGTAATTATCAATTATTAACAGATTCCGCAACCTCACGCGTTTTATACTGATTTCCGATGCAGGTGTGTACACCGGCACTAGCACACCTGTCTTTAACGAACAGACAGAGAATAAATCTAAAAGAAACAGTCTGAAAGGTATGAGGGGTCTGATGTTACTCAGAGTCAGCACGTAACTGCAGTAGTCTGGAATTCTCTTATTGTGGACGCTGCTTCTGGCGTCAGGTTGCGCTGATAGGACGGACTCGCAGCGCTTAGTCATCGCAAAAAGGAGAGTAGTCCTGTCTAGGAAGCGTTCGTGCTCGCCTCAGGGCCAGTTCCTCTCCAAACCAAAGACGTCAGCACGCGCTCTTTACCTACAGAACCGAGACACCTACGTACGCTATATCCTTCGACTTGCTTCCCATGCCACTGCCTGCCAGTTCACTTTGCATGAAGTTTATGCACAGGTTACATTAACAGAGAGCCGTTGCACAAATTTTACTTGCTGGAAGGTTCTTGCGACAGTTTTCATCACTACCGCTAAAGTCACAATCGCCACTCTCGTCGCCATTCTTAGAAGGCTGCAATACCGTCCAAATCGCTCAACATGTGGACACACTGCTTCATGTCAACTGAATTGCACTCCCAGCGCTACGGGACGCTAATCTACACAGAAATTATTGTAAAAACTGGAACATCATTAGTTCATCGTCTCGTAGACAACACATTCGAAAGGGATGTGCAATGATGAGCGATGCAAAATCAACCTGTAGGCCCATTAAGGTCCGCAATTAGTATGACAACTATCGACTCACATTATTACTGTTTTTCAACTACGAAACGAGGCAACATTCGTTTTTAATAAACTCAGTAATGATATGAGATTCACATAGAAAATGCTACGGTCGAAGTGTCGCCACAGACACTGAAAACTAATTAAGTTCATTCAAGTCTCAATTATGCTCTCTAGAGTCGTTTTCGGGCGCTTATTCTGAATCAGCAAGTCACATTATATTGCCATAAAAAATATGAGTTCATCCTTAGAAAATACAACCATAAGGTATGTCGACCACTAAACACCTGGGAGTGAGGATGCTAGTATATGCACAACTGACCTGAAAGGACTGACAGTGTGATGCGTTTTCCTTAAAATGGTTCAAATGGCTCTGAGCACTATGAGACTTAAATCTGAGGTCATCAGTCCCCTACAACCTACAACTACTTAAACCTAACTGACCTAAGGACATCACACACATCCATGCCCGAAGCAGGATTCGACGGATTCGACCTGCGACCGTAGCGGTCGCGCGGTTCAAGACTGAAGCGCCCAGAATCGCTCGGCCAGCACTGAAGTTGTTTACTGTAGCGTCACCACGTGTTTCCGGGAACGGCCATGTTCTGTCATATCGTGGTACAGTATTAACGGTAAATATGATCGATGGAGCATATACTGGTACCTAAACCGGTTATGAACAATATGACATTTTTAAAGCTGATGTACAACCGTTAGCACAAATAACATTTGCCTCGACAGTGAATGCACTCGGAATGATGAGATTAGTTCATTCAAAATGTGCTTTTACCCAGACGCTAGATAACAGAATTATCATTTCAAAATCCTTCACACTCTCTCATCCCTACCTCGGCGCATAAACTGGTGATCCATCACTCTAAATCATGCGTTTCCAGTCATCCACTCGTCAGTGGCGTCGTTCTGTACACCACGGCAAGTGGTGCAGCACCGCCAACAGAAATGTGTGGCTGAATACTGAATGCCATTCCTCTTAACTCCCTACGTACACTCACTGTGCTAGATGAGCTGCTGGTAGCACTTTGGAACTCACGAGTCATTCCGCTAATTTCACGCAATTTTTTACAACCATTATCCGAAATGCTCGAAGGTCCCTTCCGTCAGTACACGAGGTCTGCGTGGTCCTGTTTTTAGTTGCGGTTATTGCTTCGCGTTTTCACATCACCGACAATCTATTTGGGCAGCTTTAGAAGGGCTGCAGTATAGCAATAACGTCGTGTGACGACGGCTTCCCGGCGGGTAGACCGTTCGCCTGGTGCAAGGCTCTCGAGTTCACGCCACTTCAGCGGCTTGCGCGTCGATGGGGGTGAAATGATGATGATTAAGACAACACAACACCCCGTCCCTGAGCGGAGAAAATCACCGACCCAGCCCGGAATCGAACCCGGGCCCTTAGGATTGACAGACTGTCGCGATGACCACTCAGCTACCGGGGGCGGACAGGGCTGCAGTGTCCGTGATGGATTTCCCCAGGTGACAAGCAATGGCTAGTTCATGTTCAGAGTCACTGATCTCTCATGACCGACCTAAGAGTGTATTGCTTCTCCGCTGACAATATAACACTCTCTTCCTTCTTTTATTATGAGACGTCCGCCTCTCGTGACACCTGGTGATCGAGTCCACATCACATAGGTGTGTCTGGATATTTTTGAACACATGGTGTGTGTATAGAAAAGGTTGCGGAAGCGCGTCTTCGCTTCATCCGTTCGTCGAGATCGCTTGGCATCTTAAGAGATCGAGGCCAATTTTGTTCTCGAACAGTATGTGAGAGAAACCAAAGCCATTGATCAAACTGCGCCGGCGGAGCATTATTACGGGCTGCTCGAGATGCCTGGCGTAAAGGGCGGGCGTTTCGCCACTGACGACAGACAGAGCAGAGCTGCCGGGGCGTTCCCGAGGTCGGCCGGCACCGAGCGGCGACTGGTAGCGGCCGAGACTGGCGGCGGAGGCGCGCGCGGTAGCTGCGACCCATTTCCCAGGCGCGCATTTCGTAAGGCACGGCCCGTGCCCATATATCAGCCAATTAGAAGGCGCGCGAGCGCGGGTGGCGCGCGGGGCCGCGGCCGGCACGCCCAGAGCGCGCGGCGATTAGCCCGCCACAGCCTCGAAACGCTGCCACTCGCCGCTCTCCGGCAACCTGCCCCGGACTGTCCTTCCCGGCGCACAGCTCCTGCTGACGGACGTGCTACACTTGCCGCGCTCTTTTATTTCCTCGCGCGTCAGCGAGCGCGCCTGCTTCGAAATGCCTCTCCTGGCAAGGTCGCCAGTCTATTCCCGCCGAGACTATCCGGTCTTCAAAGTTTTTTTAATGGCAACGGAAAAAGAGGGGAACCTCGAGTAGACTTGAACGTTGTAACATTACTACATTTCTCTCTTTCGCTATATTTAGTTGTTGCGAATTTAACCAAGCTCATCGGAAATCATGTAGTTGGCGCTGACGAAGTTACAAACAGGTGAACAAGTGGAGGTTAGGGCTCTGACTGTGTACCTGTCACCAGCCCCGTTCCCGCATTTCCATACTATTCTTCGAGTAATTCATTATAACTTAATACATAATACAATGTCGTGGGTTGATAATGATTAACCCAAGTTCTTCTAATCAAAGTCATCGCTTACTACGGAGCAATGTCAACCTAACATTACTTCAGACCACATATGAACTCGTCATCGTCTTTACCCCATAACTATTTTACTCTGCTTATTATAACTCTGAATATTCCCTATGAACGTTAATAAATCTTAAATCAAACAGGGTTCAGAACAACTGGTATTTCTTAGAATGTCATAGTGATCGTTACTGTTAAACGTTTGAAACATTGAATCTAATTCAACTTACTTCCTAACATTCGTTATCTTCCCCTGAGAGCTTTAATTAGCATGTTTCTTTTTGTCACCCTTCCACTTCCTACATGCCATCACGTTCCTCTCACTTTAATGTTCACTATATTTAATAAACTTCATTTCACTCGCGATTCTCTCTACTTCCTCTCTCATCGCTATTCCGTACTCAACCGTTGGCTTCTCCTCTACCTCTTTGAAAGCGCACGCACAATTAGCTCGAAAAACTCGCACTGCCGACACCACAATACTGGACAATGTTCGTCTCCCAAAAAGCCTTGAACAACGACCGGTATGGTGCCCTTACAACTTCTCATCGGCAACATAGTTACTAGAGACAGTGTATAAACTCTTATTTTGAAAGGCTACGGAATGAAATAGGCCGCACCTTTTACGTATGAGCTTCTGAAAGTAAGTTAGACACTTCTGTGCAGAACAGATAACAGGTGCATGGCAGTATGCGACTGAAGGCAGACACTACAATTTTTGTGGGTAAAACGTCCAAATTGCACACAGATTCACCGTCACATTCTCCCGGTATATGGACCGAATCAATGTCCAGACCAACGGTAGTGAAATAATGCCAACCATTTGAACAGACCGCACAGAAGCGGGTGATACTCATCGGGAAGGCTCAGATCTTGCAACATTGCAAGATGTGATTTCCATTTTTCCTGCAAGCTGAAGAAACATGGGGACGGGGGGCTAAGAAATTTGTCAACTCTGAAAAAGGTCACACATCGGTCCTCGTATGGTTCCGTGGCCAAGGAGCGGACTTGAGCTTTCGAGGAACTAAAAGATTGGTAGAACGTTCCAAGCGTTGTTTGCAGGGACTTCCTGACTATGTTAAAAATAGTGACAAGTATCTGTGTCATCTTGAAGTGTAGCGCAATACTCAATAAACATTACAGGGCCTGCTATATTGATGAGTGGCTTACTTTCTGAATCTCTTCGTACAAAGCAACAACCTCGGTATTAAGCTATTTCGGAAAACTCAAAATTTGGGTGGTCAGACGTGTATTTGAACAGCTGTACATCCGAATGCGAGTCCCCAAGCACGTCCGTTGTGTTAATCACTGCGACGTATCGCTCGGCAATGCTTCTGGGCAAAGCAGCCCAACTGGAAAGAAAGATTTGGGTTCAATATACAGTCGACGAAGGGGTTATTAGGGACAAAGCACAAACTCAAATTGGTGAAAGATGTGGGAACGAGATCTGCCGTACCGTTTCAAAGGAGCAATCTCTGAATTCACCTAAAGCTATTTACGGAAATCAAGGACAACCTAAATGCGAATCGTCGGACGAGGATTCGTACCGGTGTCCTAAACAATACGTTTTACGCCTACATCACCTTGGTCGACTCCCCAATTGATAACACACAAAAGGGCAGCTTCTCTCCACCAAATGTACGTGATCGCGCTGACTGTTTCTAGGCTACTATCCGGTTTGATAGCGTTGACATAATACGAAGATAAAACACTACGGCAGCAAAATGGCTCCTGTTCTTGAAAAGCAACGAGGACGCCGCAGACATTAACGTTCGTCAGAAGGATGGATCATCACTGACAATGTTACATTTTTTCAATCCATAATACACCGTGCAAAGATACAGAATTCAATCAAGATCACTGAAATACTAGTATCTCTTACACCTCTGCTGCCAGATTCTAATGTAAAAATTTCTTCCCCTACTAGGAGTCGAATCGACTAACCAAGATACGTGGAGCACAGATTATAGCTCTGAACTCGCAATAGCGAAGAGAGGAATTTGATTTCCCGTCCAGCCACCCACTTTTTAAGGTGTCCTATGACAATCACAGAGTGAAGACTTTTCCCTTCCATCTCCAACGGAGCGACATTCAGTCTCTACGACCTTGCGGTCGATGTCAGCTTCGAGCGGAGCACCTCGAGGCCCATTGCCACCATAGTCGTGAACTCTGCGAAGGATATTGGTTCAAATGTGTGTGAAATCATATGGGAATTAACTGCTAAGGTCATCAGTCCCTAGGCTTACACATTACTTAACCTAAATTATCCTAAGGACAAACACACACACCCATGCCCGAGGGAGGACTCGAACCTCCGCCGGGACCAGCCGCACAGTGGATGTTGGTAGTCTTCATCGGAGATAAGTGCGATTCTAGAAACAGGAAGCACATAAGTACTGCGTATGGATACATAGTATTGCAAGTCTGATGACACAGTTACGTTGGTGTTGTAGAATTACCACTGTCAAATTCTACAGGGATCCCCCACCGTAGAACAATATTATAGAAATTCGTGCTGCGAGTGCTGCTCTACTTTAAGGAATAGCAACAGGTATATGTAACTTTACCTGCCCGATACGATTTTGTGGTTCATTCCATTTTCTAAACGGTTGAATTTTGAGGGAGGCAAAGAGAAACTTCACGTACGATCTGTCAGGGTGCATCGTTCTGTAAACATAGCTCATACTGAGGCTATAAAAACCGGAAGGTAGCTTACTTGAGAATAAGAGTGTCACGATTATAAAGCGTGAGTGATTGCTGTTTCTGTATCAACCACTTTTTTTTTTAATTACAACGAAGTCGTAATGAACAACAGCGCCTAGATTAAAAGAGATTTTTTAAAAATCGACAGTGTTCAGACACGACAAATCATCCAACACAATTTTCCCACGGCATACACAGTGGTATTCTGTAGGAATATCATACTTACAGTCTCCGATCTGTATCACACGGTGTGGTTTCTAATAGGTGCAGATCCACGAAACCTCACTCTTTGATGACATTTGTATCGCCGTCTTCAGCACCGTGAGCCACGTGTCTAACAGCAGCACGGTCAGTCTGTACAAATACAAAATATTAAAACAGTGTCCGACGCAGTTTTTAAAAAACTTCTCAGCAGTTCAGTGGCAAAATCGACAGCTTATGTTTATCCGAGGGAACACCCACTGACTGAAAAAGCGTTAAAGGCGTGCGCTGCTTGTTCTGTGAGTACGTGTGAGAAACGCGGGAGCAGCGAAGTGTGCAATGGCGAGACCCGGCCGTCAGCTGGCGGCTAAGTGGTCGCTTTTGGGTGGCTGCTGAGAAGTGGGCGCGGTTCTCGGAAGATGCGCGTCCGCGGAGGCCGGCCAGCGGGGCGTGAGTAAGCGCCCGCTTTGCTAAGCGTGACTCTGGGCGGACGCCGCCGCCAGTCCCACAATGAGCCAATCAGATTCAATTGATTCTAATTGACGCGAGCCAACAGGACGAGCGCCAGGAGGGCAAAAAGAGGCGTGAAAAAGTTTCGACAAGTCGATAAGTAAGGAAAAAAAAAAGGGCAAGGCCGGAGACGTTCATAAATCATCGGCTGTCGCAGAGATAAGATCGACGGCGAGCTGCGATCGTTCTTGTCGGGTCTCGTCCCGCTTAAGCACCCGGGAAGTGTGGGAGAACCTTCACTTTCATAAATTAGCGCCCTCGAAAATAAAGCGAGAGCCTGGGAGCACAAACCGCTTTTGCAAGCCGTCGCCGCCGTGGGAGGAGAGGCGCGTTGAGCAAGCGCATGCGCGCATGCGGCCGCGGCGGCGCGCGCTGCCAGGGCATGAATCAGTGGTGGACACCGCCGCACGCGGCCGCGCTTCAGAGCTGCTGACTCACGCGCCGTGGCACGGACGGGCTCTCCCAACTGACGAACGCAAGGACGCACGCTGCGGCGGATTCTCACCGCATTTTGCTAAGCTATAAAGCGCTACCACTATGCGTACGTACACCAGTCAAATAGAATCATAGTTCGGCTGTAAGCTTCTACTCCCTCTCGCCACACATCTGAATGAATATTAGCGATCGGAAATTTAAGTAAAGGCAATCGGAAATTATTTATTTGGGAAAGTGATGAACACACACAATCAAAATTGGACAAAGACATAATATGTACTGCCGGCCAGAGTGGCCGAGCGATTCGAGGCGCTACAGTCTGGAACCGCGCGACCGCTACGGTCGCAGGTTCGAATCCTGCCTCGGGCATGGATGTGTGTGATGTCCTTAAGTTAGTTAGGTTTAAGTAGTTCTAAGTTCTAGGGGACTGATGATCTTAGAAGTTAAGTTCCATAGAGCTCAGAGCCATTTGAACCATAATATGTACTGTCTCGGCGCGTTTCCTACAGTTTCTTACGGGGAGAACCGAAGAAAATACTGTAAATCCTTTGGCAGACGGTGTGCTGAGACATCTCAACAGAGCAAAGAATTTGCTTCAGCGTCATCGACAATGGCTGGGGTTGTTTTGGGGAAGGAGACCAGACGGCGAGGTCATCGGTCTCATCGGATTAGGGAATCGACAATGGTTTCTGGGGCATGTGGTATTATGGGCAACAAACTCGCAGATGAATTGACGTAAGTAGTGCGGCAACTACTTTGCGCCGACATACACTAACCATATAGAGAATTTCATAGTTAGTGGAGGAAGAATAACTGCGTGTGTCTCACAGTTAGGGAGCAATACTTTCAACTAGACGTCGCGTCGTCGCCTTGAGTATACCTAAAATACCCAGTTATTCAGTATGTCTTGTATCGATACCTACACACTAACCTCATACTTAACTATCGAAGCAGGTCCTGAAGTTTGCTAAAAAGGTGCCACCCAACGAGGACGAAAACGACTCCGAGAAAATCAACGCAATCGGCAACACATCCACGTACCTGCTGACGTGCGACCTGAGAACTCCGACAGTTTCCTCAGATTCGTGGCGCCTCTATCTAACGACCTTGAGACACGGTATGTGATAATGTGCAGAAACAAAGTTGCCCCGCGACCATTTATTTCTGTAGCAGAAGCTCAAACCCGTTAGCCTTGGCTCTTCTAAAAGGCTTTAAAAGGCAGAATGCTGGAGTTGGACAGACAAAACTCCAGTGAATTTTTTCAGTTTCTGTACTGTTAAAGAAAAAGCCAATTTAGTTTGAGATCAATGATATTTCTAAACAACAGCTGTACGCCACGTAAACTGATACTCCTGAAACAATAATTTCGAAATTCTGAGTAGTCGGGATGATGATCTTACTACATCAACAGGTAATTTACTAACAGTTTTATTTACACCACTCCAGAATGTGGAATAAATTTTAAATTCATCTATTAAAAAAATTCATATTATATAAGAAACACCACAACTCCGTTACTTTCAGGACCAAAAGCAAGACTCGATCGCTATAAAATGATGCTGCATGTAAAATGGAATGTCTTGACTAATTTTACGTTGGTCAGTCAGAGAGAGGGGTAGAAACGATATTCGCCAAATATAAGCACAGCTAGAGATTGCAGAATTCACATCCTACATTTACTTACAAGTAGGAAGTGAAGATGACAGCTGCCAGACATGGTCCCATATACTCCGCATGTGGCAAACAAGGAACAAAAGCTAGGTATGCTGGAACCTCTGCTATTTTACCAACTGTCCATCTCATCCGCAGTTACGCCCAGATCTTTGTAGTATTTATTTAGCTACATCTGCTTGCTATTCATGCACTTTGTATACGAGTAAGTAATTCGTTAAACACAATGAATAAATTGTTGCACCATCTTCAGCAATAATCTGGTTTGACGCGCTTGTGAGTCTCCTCCCTCTCCCTTTATTTTTATTCAATGTTTAAATGATTTCCGCAATGAAAGGAATGCAATTTGAAAGTTCTGTCTTACTGTACGAATTCAGAAGCACCTTTCCAAAGCTGGACATCAGAGTGCCACTGTCTTTGAGGACGGTAGCCTTCTATAGTCCGACAATGACTTTGTAAATGGAAGTCGGGTAATCCAAATAAATAATTGCTACAGAACATGTAAAAGTTCAACGAACACGTCGCAGCTTCAAAATACAACGTGGCACAAAATGACGAGAAACAAAGCTCCTAGTGAAGAAAGAGAACCGTACGTGATCTAGTCAGTGTCGTGATGCAATATTCACCAGGCGTTACTGCCTCAACGGATCCGCTCCCTATCTTGTAACTGCCAATGAAAAAAATCTCGACATAAGACAAGCTGCACTTCAACAACTGCCGTTCCAGAAACTGCGAATGTATTTCATCGACTGCGCATAGATTCGTTTGTTTTGTAGCGGAGGACTGATGGAATTTCCTTAGCAACCAAACAGGTAATACTGATAGGACGAACGGACATTATCTCAACTATCGCGGACAGATGTGGCCCGACTGCACAAAGATACCCATTTAAACACAAACGCAGCTCTTTGGATGGTCGGGTAAATGGCATTCCACTTTATCGGAAACCGCTATGCTATATATTCTCGGAATACGACATTGTCGAACAGCAGATGACAATGTACGAAAATTAATGTCAACATGTTGCACATCACACTCAGTGAATCCCCGTTAGTGCGTCCTATGACGCCAGTTCTTAGGTAGCCGACGCAGTGAGAAAGAACGCGCGGCAAAAGCGGTTTTGCGTCTACAGTATCAATTTACTGTATGTTAGTAAAATGATAGTAGAGAATTAGAACACAGCAACAAAGAAAAAAATATTTACTTTTAAGAACATATGAACTCGTTATTTTATATTGTCCTTTGCTGGGCTGTGCTCAAATTGTCCATGAAACAAGATTTATTTGATAAAAATTAAAAAATATGAAAACAGGGTTGTGCGATGGCTACAACAAAACTTTGTGTTATTCTTTCTTTGGAAAGAGTCGCTACATATTTTACAAAATACTGATTACAAAATCTATAAGGAAAATAATTAAAAACATGAAAAAAATTGTGAGTAGACGAATAAATACCACATTACAGAGAAAAGTTCTCAGTTACTGCGAAGGAGTTCCATATAGAACAGGATTGGGTCACAAGGGAACATTTCAACTTTGGTTCGAATCCTGATGGCGAATAGTGCACGCCTTTTGGTATAATGCTGAAGAAAGTGTTGTCCCAGTGCATATTGCTTATCCATCTAACGTTCACTGAATGACAGCTGCAGGTTCTCCCGAATGAGACAATAGTGTAAACAAAAAATCCCATGATGGAATACTATCGTGAATTTAGAACCTCGTGGAAGTTCTGTAGAGAACTGACATACAAACAAGTGATTACAATTTCAGAAAACGTGTATCATTTATTCAAGAGAACGAGCTTCACAAATCCAGCAGGTCGATAAGGCGCTGCTCCACCTCTGGTCCTTATGCGAGCAGGTATTCGACTTGGCATTGATTTACAGAGTTGTTGGATGTCCTTCTGGGGGACATCGTGTCAAATTCTGTCCAATTGGCGCGTTAGGTAGTCAAAACCCCAAGCTGGTTGGAGGTCCTTGACAATAATGCTCCAAACGTTCTCAATTGGGGAGAAATCCGGCGAAGGTAATGTTTGGCAAGCACAAAAACAAGCAGTAGAAACTCTCGCTGTGTGCGAGCGGGCATTATCTTGCTGAAATGGAAGCCTAGGATGGCTTGCCATGAAGGGCAACAAAACGGACCGTAGAATATCGGCGACGCACCGCTGTGCTGTAAGGGTGCTGCAGATGACAGCCAAAGGAGTCCTGCTATGAAATGGCACCCCAGACCTGTTCGTCGGGCCATAAGGCGGGCGACAGTCTGGTTGGGAACCCACCGCTGTCTAGGACACCTCGGGACACGTCTTCTCTGGTCATCGGAGCTCAGTTCGAAGCGGAACTTATAACTGAAGACAGCCGGACGGGGTGGCCGAGCGGTTCTAGGCGCTACAGTTCGAATCCTGCCTCGGAAATGGATGTGTGTGATGTCCTTGGGTTAGTTAGGTTTAAGTAGTTCTAAGTTCTAGGGGACTGATGACCTCAGAAGTTAAGTCCCATAGTGCTCAGAGACATTTGAACCATAACTGAAGACAAATCTATGCCAGTCAATGAGACTCCAGGTCGAAGACGTCTCTGAATATGGCTGACAGCGGTGGGATACCAACCCGACTGCCACCCGTCATACGGCCCGACAACCACGAGTGATGGTCTGGCGCGCCGTTTCATTTCATAGCAGTACTCCTTTGGCTGTCATCCACGGCACCCTTACAGAACAACGGTACGTCGACGATATTCTACGCCACGTTTTGTTGCCCTTCATGGCAAACCATACTGGCCTTACATTTCAGCAAGATACTACCCGCATGAACACGGCAATAGTTTCTCCTGCTTGTCTTCGTGCACAGCAAACGCTAGCTTGGCCAGCAAGGTTGCCGGATCTTTCCCCAACTGAGAACGTTTGGAGCATTACTGGCAGGGCCCTCCAATCTCCTCTGGATTTTGACGATCTAACGTGCCAAGTGGACACAATTTGGCTCGATATACCTCTGAAGGACATTCAACAACTCTGTCAATCAAGGTTAAGTCCAATAAATGCATAGGGCCAGAAGTGGAACAACGTGTTATTGACGTGCTCAATTTCTGAAGCTCTTTCTCTTGAATATATCAACCAATTTTTCTGAAAATGCGACTATTTCTTTTTTCTGTACATGTACATCAATCTACCGATTTCCGCCCCTTTCGGGTAACTTCTTCGTAGTTCGTCTTTTTTTCTGTCTTCAAGTGTAACTAAACAATATCTCTGCCTTCTCTGGGATACAACGCCATCACTGTGTAAATGCTAAGTGTTCCTAGCACGCAACGCCAGGAGAGTCCACAGTTTGTCCAGACACCACGCTGTGTAGATAACCCGCCAGCCTGCAGCATTACCATAAGTAGGCCGGCCACAAACTGGCGGCGACAGGGCGCCGGCAGCCGGCAGAGCCGGAAGCGCGCGCGTGCCCGCCGTCGTGCCGGCGACGCCTGCGTTTGGGCCGGCCCGTTTTTGCGGCGGCGCGCGCACGCGCTCACACGCCAGCTGGCGGCTACCGCGCGCTGCACCAGTCAGCCTTGGGCGACGCGCAGATCCGGGTTCAGCAGATGCGCCCCCGGGAAATGGCTGCCCGCTCGCCCGCCTACAACCTCGCTTTCAGCCGCCGGTGCCCGTCTCCCCTCGTCCTGTTAAAGCCGATTCTGCACTCCTGAACTTCCTGAAAGCGTTCCACACTGTACCGCACCGCAGACTACCAACAAACAGGCGACCGTGCGGAATGGATTTTCAAATATGTCATTCGCTCATTTCTGAGACTTTTGGGTTAACAGAGGACAGATGTGTTTTTGACAGACAAAGGTAACATCACGTTTACTCTGGAAATATCTGACAGGACCGCTCCTGTTCTCCACGAATATAAACCGTTTGCCAGATAGGACAGCCAGTCGTCTGAGACTATTCTTCAATGTATCATAAGGTGTCAGACAGGGTTGTGTTCTATCCCCTCAACTTAACAACATCTACGTCAAAAGTATCATTAGAAAAGGTCTTGATGATTTGTCTAAAGGCATCTCATCTCAGCTGTGGAAGAACCATCAACAACTTGCAGCTTTCTGATGACATTGTCTGTTTAGCCAGCAGCAAAGATGAACTTAATTATGTTAATGCATGGTGTCTGTTCTTACAAACATGTCAGAAAGAACAGACACCACACATTCATGTAACTGATTCGTCTCGTTGGGCAACGAATCTATATCCTTCAGTGCGGATACGGATTCACTTTCGACTTCCAGCGGTAATCTAAATTAGCGCGCATAAGGAACATAGACGGGGATTGAGGAAGGGTGGCGCTAGGCGAGAGATGGGCCGGCGGTGAGCGCGTCGAGACAGTCCGCGCATTTGAGATAAACACTGTGTCCGGGTGTCGCACTTACCATTTTCGAGAAGATGAACTTGCCAAGCTAATAACAAAAGTAGAGAAGAATGGTCTGTCATATGGATTAGACATCAATCTCAAAATGTCTAAAATCATGATAACTGATCGAGGAGCACAGTTCCAACTCGCAGGTCGATTAAAGGGATTCTTACATCTTGGGTCAATCACCTGCAATCTGGAAGTTGCGAAGGTAACATAACACGAGTGGCTATGAAATAGTTCACCACGATCTAGTGGAACAGAGCGATAACAAGCCTTGGCTTGTTGAAACACTAGTTTTCAGTCTTTTTTTACGGTTGCGGAACATGGGCCCCTAATGCCACATATAATAGCGTTTTGATGCATTTGAGCTTTGGTGCTAGTGCAGGTTGCTCAGTATAATATGCGTCGAAAGAAGAACTAAAACCTCCGTATCTCCACGTGACTGTCTGTTTCGTGTATCCAAATTATTCTCCAGTTCTTTGGTTATATTGTGAGTAGGACGGAAACAAATTTGGGGAAAATAATCATGGAAGCAAAATGATCGAGGGCACGAGACCGAGGGAGAGAGCAGTGAGTAGGTGGATGGATCAGATCAAGAAGATTTCCAGTCTCCCTCTTCAGCAGGCTCTGAGAGACGGTGGTAAATATACCGGAGGGAGAGGCTTGGTTCAAGGGGTTACGACACTCAGCAATGAGCGCAACGACTTGTGATGATCATGACTGGGTGATTGTTGCGGGCGGCGCTCAGTATGTCCTGGACACAGTTTCTGTTCGCTGCAATGAATGGCACCGAAGTTTAACGTCTCGAAGCCTTGAATGAGCCTGTTTGTTTCAGTTTTTCAGCCACAATCATAATGCCACGGTTCTACTGTCAATCGTTTCCCTGTGAAGCGTAATACAAGAACTAGCACCGCAGCCTCACTTCAGTCTGTTTAGAAATCCTCTTACGAACGGACCGTCAGTTCATAAGAACAGCGGGCCACGCTGAAGGCACGCTAGAGGCCTGTCGCTAAGCAACGGGACCCCTTAAGCCTCTTGAGTACCGCCACGCGGTGGGAACAGAGCAGAAGAGCTCTCATGCAACGGCAGCTGACCCTTAAAACAGCACTGTTGGTCTGGATAGGAGGCGACAACCTGCGAGAAATAACGTTAAGGCCTTCGGTGGCGAGGAAGCCATTAAAGACAGAGTACGAGTTCGGATGAGGATAGGACGGGGAAGGAGATGGGCTGTGTCCTAGCATATGCGACGGGGAAACGTAAATCTGGATTGTCGGTGAAATAGTCAACTACATATTCCCGACATACTGTCGGTTGCGACAGCGACAAAAACAACTAGAAAATAAATTCCGCTAGTCTATTGTACGACATTTATACTTCTAATAACTACCGGTTTCGCTGGCAAAAATCATCAAGTCATCCTATGATCAAAAACATTCCGAGCATAGTTAAAATATTACTTAAGAAACATTTACAAAATGCTTTTCTCTATAACATCCCAGACACGGTACAAAATTCAACATTAAATAGGCTGCCTCTTACCCCTGGGGCGCAGTCACCAAGCGCTCTTACCCAAGCAGGTGTATCTTACACTAAAAGTAAAGGTTAGTCTTTCTTAAGTATAAAAAAAATCATATATGTACACACGAGTCACTCTTATCACTTCCGGCCGCATTTTGTGTCTACTTAGTGGATAGTACTGACCTTCAAAAATTTTGTATGTAACACACAGACGTGTAAGCAAGCATGACAGGGCGGGTCAGGCGTGAGGGATAGCCTATATTTGAAAGTTGCACTTTGCAGCATAATTAGTTATCATGAGAAAAATACTTTGCAAATGTTTCGCAAAGAATATTTTAACCATGCACTGTGATGTTTTCGATCACAGGGTGGTCTGATGATGGTACTCGGTACCGAAACAAAATATACGTGTGGCTCTAGACTAGAGCAGATTAATTAATATAGAACTGCAGTCACAGTGAATTCGAGTCCAGTGCGTCAACTACTGCAACATCTCGATCGTTGCGAGACATGGAGGATGCAGCTAGCCAATTCTGTGCGAACCTTGATGTTGGCGGCATAAAGAAAAAGTACTAAAATAGTACACTCATAAGACAGCTACGTGTTAGATGATTGTGTGGCCGCGCATAATTCCTATTTACATGAAGTAGTAATAGCGACATAAACACACATACATGTGCAGAACTTTGGAAAATTCCACTGTAATTAACTTTTTACATAAAAATTGTCTAGCTGTTTCCGGCACGACTTGTCCCAGTACCGCAGGGCTGAGAGTTAGCATATTCACTGAACCACAACAGACATGTTCATAAACGTATGGCACGTTATTATTAACAGAGTATCCTTCTTCTCTGGTCCTGCAACCAATGAACCAGTCGACTAACATCATCGTGGGGCAAAAGTGAAGTTACTAGGACAGAGCAATTAACGAGTCTATCGAAGCAAATACGTCATAAAACCTAATAAACAGGGTAGTAACTGTATAAACCAACAGTTCTGAATCTTTGGATACCGTATTCGGAATGTCTCAAAAAAATAAAGACCAGAGAAACGGAGCCCCGGCGCCTGGCGGAAGGTCCCGGACGGGTCGCCAGCGGGTCCCGCACCTGCGGCTGGGTCGCGGGGTCGCGTCGGGCCGTGACGCGAGGTGGTGGCCCGCCACGCCCGCCGTGGGAAAAAACCCGCGCCTCGACGCGCCGCAGAGAAGGGGTTCCGCCGAGTTACGCAAAAGTCGCGCGCCGGCCTTGGGCCCCTCCTGCCGCGGTGGCTGCGCCTGGCGCCGCGGAGGCCGAGGCCGTGCGTGAAACTGCCGAGGAGGCACGTCCCGAGTCGGGCGCCCCGAAAACAGCACTAAAAATTTGTGTCTGTGTCTATATAACGTCGAAACAAAAGTGTACTGCTGCTAGTTGAAACTTCAACACCAGGGGGATTCAGTTAATGAAATTTTATTTGTTGCCCTTACGCAGCATAATACGAAAAGTACACCATTAAATCTGTAAGCTACTAGGGTATGTACAGAGTTTGAAATTTAGAACTAAGAGCTGACACACCTCTAGCAACTCGGCTGGGCATCGAGTCGAACTGAGCTTGGACGACAGAAACAGGTAAAACATTCCACTGTCCTTCAACTCTTTGCCAGAATCCACCAACTGAAGAATGGCAATGGAAATCATTCCGAGCTCCATTTTTTGTCAAAAACAAGTTTTCATCATTGATGTGTTCTCGGTACTCTGCCGGACGTCTAATCGTGTTCCAAGTGTTAAATCGCGGGGCAAATTGTTTCAAACATTCCTTACTGCGAGGTGAATGGTCTTTGTGTCAAGCTGTAGTTCCCTCAGGAGTTCCAGTTGCATACAATTAGCTTAGAGAAATAACCATATCAATTAATAGCACCGTGCGTTTCCATACATTATCGACAATCCTGTCAACATAACCACAGAGTCACTTATCTGATACGACTACTGTTAAAGCACTGCGTAGCATAGTATATCACTTGTTACCACTTGCAACACAAACAATAAATGTTCATTAATTAACCAAAATACACATGTGGGGAAAGTGTGTACAATAATTTATTGTAGCTTTGAAGCACACAGTGACAACTGACGAAACGACAAGACTTTTGATTCTGTAGTGCACCAGACTACTAACGATAACGATACCTGATACCTTGATCGTCTGAAAACTTTCGAACTGTTCTGGCCCTACTGTCGACACTGTACAAGCTTCGTTATGTTCCCCAGTAATAACGATTTCTCCCGTCTTACTCCATAACGCTATTGAGGTATCAACCTTATGTTCGAGAACATTTTATGTGGCATATAGCTAATCTTGGTCTTCTGCTGGAAACTAGTGTTAATTTTAGAGAAAGTAGTTTCAGATGATCTACCGAAAAACTATTTACTGTTCCAAGAAGCGTAATTGAATCATCGAGATAATCAAACATAAAACAATGACTATTACCTTTTGGTGCACCTTTTACTTTATTACGATACGTTTCTTAGAATAGAAACAGGATATAAGAATGTACGTAAATTACCAAGGAGACCAGTCACATCATGTAAATCGTGAAAATTGTCCCACGACCATTGTTTGAAAAGAAGTCTGAAATTAAGAAGACTCTGCGTATTTCCTATTTGCCGCTTCCAGGAAGGAAGGAAAAAACTGCTACACACTATGACTTTGTAGCGAGATGAGATGCTCATACGTATTGGTGTATATCTCTGTTTCCTGTTTTGTGCCGGCATCTGCCAACATTAAACCTGATCTGAAGAGTTAAAGGAACATTTAAACGCCTCAAGTAACAACGCTGTGCTGTAACTCTTTTTAAATGGATGCCTCTTCGGCGAATTTAGGTCCCTACCGTACCCCTGTAATCCTACCGGAGAAAGCTATCTGCAGTTTAATGTGAAATACAAACCACCTGTCGTACCTGACGAATGTTCACATCGTTGACAGGTGAAGGCTAGATTAAAGGAAGAATGAAAATTGTTGCCGTTCTCTCCTACTCAGAACTTGCCAGCTGAGCACCTGCCTTTACGCCGATGTGTTTCCAATACACCTCCTGACGTCGAACTGCATGTCACGTACATAAAACACCAGTCACTGACTGCGTGTGCACCTATGTCAACTACATAAGTGGTAAAATGTCTGTCAGTAAACATAAATAACATACACTGTGAGACTTTTGCTGAGCAACAACTAAGGTTGTGTCTGGGAAAATATCACGTTTGCCTACATATCAGATGCTTGCTGAGGGCGACAAAACTTGTGACGCTGCAATGATACGATGGTTGTTCAGAAAGTAAGTCCCGATCGGTCGCGAAATGCAAACCAAAGGGAAAATCCGGTAAAGGTTTGCAAAGATGTGTTGCGCAGTGTCTCCAGTATGCCCGTCGATCGTATCGCGTCACTCTTTTCAGATTTTAGTGAATAGTGAGCACGTAAAGATGCGTAGGAAATAGTGTCTTCCGCCGAGTATGTGGGCCACGTTAGAGATTTCGCCTGTGTCATGCAGCCCACATAACACAACTGTCGAGCAGTTCCTTCTTCACGCCAATTCTCGGCCGCACACTGCAGGGGCAATGAAGACGCTCCTGCAGCGTTTCCGATGAAAAGTGTTTGATCACCCACAATACAGTCCGTAATTGGCTCCCCCTGAGTCTCATCTCTGCACACAAGAACCGCTGGCTATGAAGACAAAATTTTTCCACAGACAACGAGCTGCAGACCAGTGCAGATAACTGGACGAAAGCACAGGTGGCTGCTTTCTATGACGAGGGTACTGGAAAGTTGATACAACATTACGACAAAACTCGAAGTTGGAGCGGCGACTATGTAGAGAAGTAGGTGGAAGGTGTACCTAACTGTTGCAAATAAAGCGTTTCTGGTTTTCACTGTGGTTTCCATTTCGCGAACGATCGGAACTTTCTTGCTGGACAACCCTCGTAGCTTAGCTCGTGCAGTTAACAAAGAAAATATTGGGAAGCTTTTTGAATTGTGGCTTTAAGCAGCGCATGTTTACGGACATATTCTTACAACCCTTCAAACGGGCTGTCACAAAATCTGTAATACTTTTCGTGAGTTTCATAAAAATATAAATAAAAGGCTAAACATCTTAAAGCGAGAACCCAATAGGCAAGAGCATTAGTTGAAATTATTACTTCGGTAAAGCTCCCAGAGAGTTAATTGCCGCGGTCTTCATATTTGCGGCGTGTATAACGGTTGGTTCAGAACGTTAAGTTACGTAGCAGAGAGTGCTTTCACCAAAGAAATATGTCAGGAACGTAACACTTCAAGTTCAACACGAAGTGTATATTCCCATATCGTGTGTATGAATACCTGGACTAGCTAATTCTAAAAGTTCTGCCAGGCTTCATGGTTCTTTTACACATTCCGTATTGTTTACCGACATCCTCCAATCAGTATCTAGACATCATCACTGCCATGATGATGGCGTCAGTGACAAGTTCCATTGTTCATTGTGCAGGTTAGGTTGCCAAGGATAGAGTTGCAAGCGGTTAACGCAAGGGTAAATTTTATTTTAAGCTCAATCTTACGTGCGGCAACCATCGTTGTAAATGTCTTCTGTGGATAATCGACAAAGATAACTCTAATAGAAGTACCGAAATATTTTATTTCTCTTGTACAGGAATCAAGATCAACAAGAGAGACATTGGAAGATGAAGAAAACATTCTCCAACAAAACAGGATAAACTGGTACCGAATATTGAGAATGAACAGAGGAGCATCATTCTGCAACGGTGCGTGTGTGTGGAGAAAAAAAAAACAGGAATTTGTCTGCAATATATGGATCTTACAGACTAAATGGATAAAAAGTACGAAATGAAGGCGCAGACATTAAGGATTATTTCCTATAATGTAAAACAAGACGGGGAAGTAGAGGAGAAAAACTGTAGCTGTGTGCCCATATTAAAAGAGACTGAAGATGATGTCGGGTACACCTCACCATACCCGTGCCTTGTCACGAGGAATTTTCATAGTAGTGAGAAATCCGACTCAGATTTTGATTTCCTAGTTTATTCTCAACCTGAAGGTTGTGTTGTTCATTGTCCCTCCCGACATTTAGTTTTTATACTGAATAGCCAATATGGAAGCTGTTTTCAGCATTTGCACAAGGTAAGATCACATGGATAATGGAATCATTATGCCTCCTCACCCTGGGGAGTCAGCAACTGCTTGGCACCCTCGCATAAACAACTAACCAATGTGCTTTTGTTATACCTAACGTCCTGCAACCACGCTACAGCCACGAGCCTGCGATGATGATGATGCGGAGGTTTCAGCTGTGTTAAGTCGGTGAAACTGGAATTGGGAGGAATTTACGAGTGCTGCTGACAGGCGTACTCGGCAGCCCAGAGCGAAAGCGCCGAGCCGCCGGGGACAGGAGCGGCGGGCGTTTTTGCCGCACCGCGTCGCGGGGCCGAGTGAAAGCCGCGCTGATGCAGCAGTTTGCCGCGAGCGCCTGCCCAGACACTCCAAAAAGTGCTCTTTCCGTCAGGTGGCCAAAATAAACGGGCCTTCCTGTGGGTGTGACGCGGCCCAGCCAACAGGAAACAGGTCCGGCAGCGAACGCTGCCGCGGTAGCGCCGCAGCAATCGCGCCCGCGGCGCTCAGCTGTCACCGAGGTGCTTGCGGGACTGCTCACCAACAGCAGATGAGAGGCGTGGTCTCTTCTAAGTACTTGCAGCTGCCCCAGGAATTCTATTTTTTTATAGAATAGGACTACCTAGGCCTACGTATCTGCCGGTACGCTCTCGAGAAAAGATAGCGGGATGCAAAAATTACTGTTACAAGATCCTGCAAAATGTAGGGTGTTCAAAAAGATTCATTCGATCAGTTGGCGGTAACTGTTTTGCTGAAGAGCCTATATACACTGTGGGGCGGCTCTGCGGACTGCGTATATGCGGATCTTATTATTAATTGGTAACCAATATAAATCTACGCTCATAGGCAGCACACCGTGCCTGGTAAATGCTGCGCTCGGGGACCACAGCACAGCTACGACACCTGAGGATGGGCTTGTAACAGTCCGAAACCGGTCGTGTGAAAATAAAGTAACTTACAACTGAAGCGGTATTTTCAATCTCTGCTATAATGCTCAGCTGTGGATGTTCTGCCAGCAGGATTGTTTGTAATAAATCAGTGTGTTATGAACGCCTAACAGACTAGCCATAGTGACGGCACAATAAGTGGGACGCGATCCCCACGTAGTGTCTGGTAAAAGTCGACATCATTCGGAGCACCCTCAGCTACACCCAAGTTGTGACACTGTAACTGCCTCATGAAGTGTTGTTGTCTTGCACGTCTGAGCGGATGATTATCTAATGGATAACACTAACTGTACTTATATTTAAATGCATTATGCAATATGAACATTCTCACAAATATTTATTAAATGTCCTAAATCCTACTTTTCTTCTACTCACTGCCTTATATTACGACAGGTTTAATTACTTTCATACTCCTTGCTGCAAATATGTACCCGTTTGATGTGACCGTACTTATAACGCGCATTTAAGAATCCTTGGTACTTCAATTTGAAAGATATACCACAGCAACTGATCGGTACGAGTCGTGTACGGTCATCATTTGTTGGCACTCGAAGACAAGCAACAAACATTCCCCCTCTCACAGCCTCGAAACCCTTAGTGGCCGCGCTGCTTACCCCTCTGCCCCTGAGCTAAGCGGTCAATTTTACTTAGTTCACATTCACATATTTCAATTAAAATGAGGCAGATCTTAAACAATTACTGACTCTGTATGTATTTTTGTATGTTACTGTAGAGTAAAAATACATTCTTGAGAAGCTCTTAACGTAAGTTAACGTTTTCTGGTTCAAATGGCTCTGAGCACTAAGGGACTTAACATCTGAGGTCATCAGTCCCCTAGTCTTAGAACTACTTAAACCTAACTAACCTAAGGACATCACACACGTCCATGCCCGAGGCAGGATTCGAACCTGCGATCGTAGCGGTCGCGCGGTTCAAGACTGAAGCGACTAGAACCGCTCGGCCACAGCGGCCGGCTAACGTTTTCTGGATTGGGCTGTTAGTTGCTAGATGCATGTTATTCAATACGGCTGAGGATCGCGAGGAGCACGAATATTTGATTCAGAACGCATGCGGCCCGAGGGTCGCAGTATGACGTCCACTGCGCTACATGAATATGAAGACAAAAACTTAGTGTGAAATTTAACTTTAAGCACCGACAAAAGATGTTTACCTTGGGACCAGTTGTACTCGTAAGCTGCTGGTTCATGCGGCTGCCGGTAGGGGTCCACCTGGTAGTTATCTCGCTCACTTCCTCGTTCATTACCCTAAGTTCGTAGCGACTAAATCATACACTCCTGGAAATGGAAAAAAGAACACATTGACACCGGTGTGTCAGACCCACCATACTTGCTCCGGACACTGCGAGAGGGCTGTACAAGCAATGATCACACGCACGGCACAGCGGACACAACAGGAACCGCGGTGTTGGCCGTCGAATGGCGCTAGCTGCGCAGCATTTGTGCACCGCCGCCGTCAGTGTCAGCCAGTTTGCCGTGGCATACGGAGCTCCATCGCAGTCTTTAACACTGGTAGCATGCCGCGACAGCGTGGACGTGAACCGTATGTGCAGTTGACGGACTTTGAGCGAGGGCGTATAGTGGGCATGCGGGAGGCCGGGTGGACGTACCGCCGAATTGCTCAACACGTGGGGCGTAAGGTCTCCAGAGCACATCGATGTTGTCGCCAGTGGTCGGCGGAAGGTGCACGTGCCCGTCGACCTGGGACCGGACCGCAGCGACGCACGGATGCACGCCAAGACCGTAGGATCCTACGCAGTGCCGTAGAGGACCGCACCGCCACTTCCCAGAAAATTAGGGACACTGTTGCTCCTGGGGTATCAGCGAGGACCTTTCGCAACCGTCTCCATGAAGCTGGGCTACGGTCCCGCACACCGATAGGCCGTCTTCCGCTCACGCCCCAACATCGTGCAGCCCGCCTCCAGTGGTGTCGCGACAGGCGTGAATGGAGGGACGAATGGAGACGTGTCGTCTTCAGCAATGAGAGTCGCTTCTCCCTTGGTGCCAATGATGGTCGTATGCGTGTTTGGCGCCGTGCAGGTGAGCGCCACAATCAGGATTGCATACGACCGAGGCACACAGGGCCAACACCCGGCATCATGGTGTGGGGAGCGATCTCCTACACTGGCCGTACACCACTGGTGATCGTCGAGGGGACACTGAATAGTGCACGGTACATCCAAACCGTCATCGAACCCATCGTTCTACCATTCCTAGACTGGCAAGGGAACTTGCTGTTCCAACAGGACAATGCACGTCCGCATGTATCCCGTGCCACCCAACGTGCTCTACAAGGTGTAAGTCAACTACCCTGGCCAGCAAGATCTCCGGATCTGTCCCCCATTGAGCATGTTTGGGACTGGATGAAGCGTCGTCTCACGCGGTCTGCACGTCCAGCACGAACGCTGGTCCAACTGAGGCGCCAGGTGGAAATGGCATGGCAAGCCGTTCCACAGGACTACATCCAGCATCTCTACGATCGTCTCCATGGGAGAATAGCAGCCTGCATTGCTGCGAAAGGTGGATATACACTGTACTAGTGCCGACATTGTGCATGCTCTGTTGCCTGTGTCTATGTGCCTGTGGTTCTGTCAGTGTGATCATGTGATGTATCTGACCCCAGGAATGTGTCAATAAAGTTTCCCCTTCCTGGGACAATGAATTCACGGTGTTCTTATTTCAATTTCCAGGAGTGTAGCAAGTGCAATTCAACTAAAGCCATGCGGCGTGATTTTTGTAGAGAGTACGGCACCGTATCCCAAACGCCGAAAAACAATGGACGATGGCATCAACAGTTTCAAGGTACTGGTTGTTTATGTAACGGGAAATCCACAGGTCACCCCAACGTACTCGTACAAGGAGTACAGCACATTCAACAGTGTTTTGCACGTAGTCCACGCAGAATTCTACTCCTCGTGTCAGCCAAGAGTTTGCTTATCACCTTATGTCTCTCTAGCATGTTTTTCGGGTACGTGTTCGCTTCAAATCATACGGATTCAATTGTTATAAGACCTTCATGATGGCGATAATACAGCAACAAAAACCTCTCCACGTCGTTATATGGTGATCGCGGGTTAAAATTCACCCAAATTTCTGTCTTCAATTACATAGGTCAATAGGATACGGTCTTCTGAAAGCGGATGAATCTTTTTTAAAGACCCTGGATACAAGATAATTTCTTTTCGCACTTAAGTGTTCAGTGATGAACACAGCAGCAGTATATCATAGGGGAGCACAAGAGAGTTTCGTGTGTTTTGCGCCGTTTCCCAAGAAACATTTTACGGCTCTTTCTTTTTTTTCTAAAACACGGTTAAAATAATTGCGTACCTTAAAATGTTCACTGGGACCTGCATGGAAGAGTATTTCTTAACAACGCCCCAACGATGGATGGCTTAGGAGTGTGGGGATCCCACACTGCACGGTTAGCCTCAAAGCTAGTCTGATCTCACAGTACATGATTTTTTGTGCGGAGATGGAGGGAAGGGGACTGTGAAACACTCTGTCTATGTACCTTCTCTTCCAAAAGTATGGGTGAACTGCGACGCCATATAGCAACGGCAGTGAATGCAGTATCTCCAGATATGGTCGTGTAAGTATGGGACGAGTCCGACAATTGTGTGGGTGTTTGTCTTCCGGCTTGTGGAGCATTCAGTAATGCTCCACATTCTTGAAAAGTAAATGAAGCCTTTGATTCTAAACGTCATTTTAGAAACGTCTCAAAGTGTTATGTTCATGCACGTAAAAGATATATACCTGTAAAATCTGACGTTATCTGACGCTATCGAAAACAACACTTTTTGTTCCTTTGGCACTTTAAGACAAATCTCAAGCTTCTATCTTCATTTGCGTAGAAGAAACTGTCTTGTGACCAACATAATATTACGTAACTACACAATGGCGATAAGACGAATCCCGGCGGAGGTTCGAGTCCTCCCTCGGGCATGGGGGTGTGTGTTTGTCCTTAGGATAATTTAGGTTAGTAGTGTGTAAGCTTAGGGATTGATGACCTTAGCAGTTAAGTACCATAAGATTTCACACACATTTGAACAGCTGATAAGACGAATCCGGAACTCCATGCGGCTAGTAATGACATGGTAGAGTACGCTAAAAACAACTATGTTCCAGCACATAAGAAGTAAACCACAGCACAGTTAACTAATCTCACTAATAGGCCGGCTGCGGTGGTCTCGCGGTTAAGGCGCTCAGTCCGGAACCACGCGACTGCTACGGTCGCAGGTTCGAATCCTGCCTCTGGCATGGATGTGTGTGATGTCCTTAGGTTAGTTCGGTTTAAGTAGTTCTAAGTTCTAAGGGACTGATGACCACAGATGTTAAGTCCCATAGTGCTCAGAGCCATTTGAACCATTTTAATCTCACTAATCAACAAGCGCAGAAGGCTTGAAATGAAAGATTACACAGCTAAATGACAAATATAAGACCAACTGTAACAGTGTAACATTACAAACGCAAACAAAAATAAACAGGAAATACTGTACAGTTACCATTCATACAACATTATTCTTGGAATAAGAAATGGTTGTAAGAAACTGTATGAGAAAGTGTGAAGTGATGTTGCTGTATCTGTTCTTGTGCTCTGTGTACCAGATAACGAAATATTCCCGCGACACGAGTCACAATATTTCGGGACATAATCTCACTGGTACATCCTGCAAAAAATGTTTTCGCGCTTCACAGTAATCTTTAATTAGCAACTGATACCCAAATAACAGGCACCTGTGCCCGGGCCGATAACTATTGGAAAACAGACGGGAGTGAAGATGAAAAAGTGCTATTTTATAAATTTCCAAATACAGTTGCAGACTTCAATCAATTTCATGAAACATGAACACATTAGCGTAAGCAATGATTCTTTTTTTCTGATATGACTCAGCAGTACGTTTTTTTTTCCTACAAACGAGTACGTACAGCACGCGTTGTACTCTCAACGCGAGGCTACTGCAGCTTCTCCGCAGTTCTACCCACATATTTGCATAGTAGATTCGTCATACACTAAGAATTATTTTCTCCTCGTCGGGTGTTACAGTGCACCCAATACGAGGTACTGTAGGAGTAGTCTCGCTCTGTGCATCGAGTTGTCTCTTCGTTCCAAAATCGAGAACAAATTACTTGCCTATCGGCTACAGGCGGAGCTCTCGGACAACTTGCATTGCATGCACTTCGCCTCAGGTGTCTTCAGGTTTTCAGAGCAAGATGGATATTAGATTTTACCGTTAAATGGAGCAAGATCAACATAAATTTTATTATGAATTAACGTTCTCTTATGTATACGGTATGCATTATAGTGTTTCTGGAACGTATCAACTTTACTCTGGACAAGGAGGTCAGGTATTTCATAGTGGGAATTTTATAGTTTCTCTACATCATTAGACACACTAACACAAGCTGAGTGAACTCTGGTGGCACAGTCAACACAGTAATGAAAGGATTTCGTTTGCCGAAATAAAAAAGTGCAATGAAATCTGAGGAAACTGTTGGCACAGTTTCTCTGCTTCGTGATGACTGGGTGTTGTGTGATGTCCTTAGGTTAGTTAGGTTTAAGTAGTTCTAAGTTCTAGGGGACTGATGACCATAGATGTTAAGTCCCATAGTGCTCAGAGCCATTTGAAGCATTTTTTGTTGGCACAGAGCGAAAAAGAGTACGCAAAGGAAGCGTACACTAGGAAGCACAGACAGTAGCAGAGGTGGAAGGAAGCAAGTGGCTGCGTGCAGCAGGTGGCGGAGCCGGTGGTGGAGCGCCGGCAGCCGCACGTAACGAAGACTCCGCTCCCCTCCCAGAGCTCGAGTTCCTCTTCCTCTTCCCGGACCACCGACGGCCGGCCGGCCAGAGCGAAGGCTCCTCTCCGCCAACATTAATCGGCCACGATTTTCTTTTATAATTACATCACGACCGGGCGAGCGGCGGCGCAAGGGCAGCGGTTTCCCACGGCTGCAGCCCGCAGCGGGCGCGCGCTCGGTGCCGATAGCCGGGTCCGCATAAATCATGGCACCGCGGCCGCTGACTCCGGCAGTAACTGTGGCTGCCGCCTTCCGGAAGACACCCCCACGTGTATATCCCCTTCTTCTTTGGCCTAAGACAGTACTCGTCAGACGAGTCGCAAACTTAGCAACGTCCTCACGTGCAAGTCCTCTTGATCCCTGCAGTAAGCCAGCAGCACTCTCCTCTAACTTCACAGCTCTGTTCATAACTGTACCATTAACTCCATAGCTGCAGTTAGGAGAGGCAGACTGCGCACCATCGTTTGAATTTATACCATCTGCATCGCTCGTAAGGGAATACCTGTTTACATGGGGAGATGGTTCATAATAAAACGAAACAAACACCGTCCGAACAGGTCTTGAAGGTCCAACGACACCGACTGGCCGACGTGTCATCCTTAGCCCGTAGGCGTCACCGGATGCGGATACGGAGGGGCATGTGGTAAGCACATCGCTCTCCCGCCGCTGTCAGTTTTCGTGACCTGTGCCACTACTTCTCAATCAAGTAGCTCCTCAATTGCGCACACAAAGGCTCAGTTCGCCCCGCTTGCCAACAGCACTTGGCAGACTCGGACAGTGACCCATTCAAATACTAGCCAAGCCCGACAGCGCTTAATTTCGGCGACCTGACGGGAACCAGTGTTACCACTGCGGCACGGCCGTTGGCTCTCACTAACAACAACTTCGTTATAAAGTGGCTACTGCCAGACGGGTTGCACAGGACAACCGCAGGACTAACAGTTGTTAATACCAGGGTGAACCTGAATTTCACCAACAAAAATTCGGAGGTTCTTCATACATATTTTCTGAATAATTTGGTACAACGGGCTCGTCACAGATTAATTGCATCTGGCTTAGTTTCTTGCCCCATTTATCACTGTATCTAAAATGTAAATCTAAAATATCTGCACAACAGTGCAAATGTCAAAGGTACGCGCTGAGTGTTGTTTGAAACATTCTTTTTCCATTCACTCGCGATACTTGCGGTTGGTGACAGTAATGCCCCTTACTCTTCGTCTCCGATCTTGCATTCAGTACTGCTCGCATCTGTATCGTATTTGTCCTTTGGTTGTGGTAGTTGTGCGTTAACCGTGATAAATAGCGTTATGGATAATTTTACTGATGAAAAGTGGACTACCATGCATCTCTATATGGATTCACTAAACGCAGTGCGGTTTGTAATTGAAAATGTGTCCATTGCCAAAAGGTTCGGGATCAGTCCCCCAATGGGATGTCACGGAGGGGACTGCCAAAGGGAAGGTGACTATGAGGAAAAGATCGAATAATCAACGAAAGGATAACGTCCTACGAGTAGGAGCATGGAGTGTCAGAATTTTGAACGTGGTAAGGAAACTGCAAAATCTGAAAAGGAAAACGCAAAGCCTCCGTCTCGCTATAGAGAGGGTCAGTCAAGAAAAATGGAAAGACCATAGAGATTTCTGGTCAACGAATATAGGGTAATATCGACAGCAGCAGAATATGATAGGACTTATCAAATGGCTCTGAGCACTATGGGACTCAACTGCTGTGGTCATAAGTCCCCTAGAACTTAGAACTACTTAAACCTAACTAACCTAAGGACATCACACACATCCATGCCCGAGGCAGGATTCGAACCTGCGACCGCAGCGGTCGTGCGGTTCCAGAGTGTAGCGCCTTTAACCGCTCGGCCACTCCGGCCGGCACTTGTTATACCAGGACAAAGAGTGAGTTACTGTGTACGGCTGAGTGAGAGGGTTGTTCTCATTAGAAACGATAGATAACCAACGCCAACAAGCGTAGTACAGGTATACATGCTGACCTCGCATACAGAGGATGAAGAGATGGAGAAAGTATATGAGGATATTGAACGGGTAATTCTATACGTAAAGGGAGATGAAAATGTAATTGCCATAGGAGATTGGAGTGCGGTTGTAGTGGAGGGAGTAGAAGAAAGGGTTATAGGAATAATGTGGGCTTGGTAGTAGGAATGACAGAAGAGGACGACTAATTGAATTCTGCAATATATGTCAGCTAGTTATAGCGAATACCCTGTTCGAAATCACAAAAGGAGGACACGAAAGTTATCTACAAAGGAACTTTCTGTAATAGAAGACATAACTTAAATCGATTGACGAAAGAAGAAAATATAAGTACACATTAAAGCAATGCAAAAATGTAAGTCACTTAGTAGAGAAATAAACAGGAAATACGGAGAAGTCAGGACGAAATGGCTGCACAAAAAACGTGAAGAAATCAGAAAAGAAAGGATCATCGGAAGAAGTCGGCGAATAGATATGGCAAAACAATCTTTGGTGGCAAAACAATCTTTGGTAAAATTAAAAGCGAAGGCGTCAGCATCAAAAGCGCAAGTGGAACTCTACTGCTTAACATAGAATAGACAGCGGAGAAGTGGAAAAAGTACACAGGACTCCTCTACGAGGGGTAGGACTTGTCTATTGACGTGACAGAAGAAATGAGAGTTGATACACAAGACATAGGGGGTCCAGTATCTAATTTAATTTATTTTAATTTCAGAATATAACAGAGCTTTGAAAGACTTAAGATCAAATAAGCCAAAACAGATAGAAAATATTCCTTTGTAATGTCTCAAATTATTTGGAAAAGTGGTAATATGACGACTATTCAAGCTGGTATGTAGAATCAATGACACATTTATAATAATTTCTGCCACACAAAATAGGGGACGCTGAGAGAGGAACTCGTGTGGGAGGCGGGGGGGGGGGGGGGGGGGGGTGGCGGGGGGGGGGGGGGGGGGAAATCGGGGAGGGTGGCGGTGGTCGCATGAAACCACCCAGAAAACTGATTATAAAAAACCGCAGCAACAGAAACGCCATCACAGTGATTTTGCATCTGTGCATAGAAACCGGTTCATCCAATGTTACGAGGATTACGTATTACAGACCTTTTTACAGTTTTGGACGTGTTTTCACAGATACAAAGATAATCGGAGAACCAAACCAAATAAATCATAATTATACCATTACTCGATAATGAGCCCCGAGGACAACATGTCCCTTATATTAAAATATTCAGAAAATATCCCTAAACTATCTGCAGACTTCCGTTGATGTAGTTCCGGTACACCCTACATAAGTGTTTGACTGGTGCATTTTACGTCGCATTTATGCAGGGTGTTCCAGAGGAATGGTTAATATTCATAAATATGACGGGAACAATCTTACGAAGCAAAAAAGTCTAGTCGAGATGGGCTCAAAAATTCATACACCTTATGAGCTATGAACACTTCGAATAATCATTCCTGTCATATCCGTAAATATTGACCATTCCTCCTGGGTCACCCTGCATAGGTAGCCTGTTTCCTCCAAAGGAGCTGCAGTACAGAGCTCTAAAAATCAGTCAGCAGTCTTCCGAACAAAAAAAAGGCACAAACGTGTCAACGATAAGCAACTTTGTCTTTACTTTAGATAAAACCGTACTAGACATTTTTTAATAATCAACCATATATTAATGGAAATTTCACCGAAATGGTTTTATATTTTTATTTGTACGTGTGAGAAACCTTTCACAATAGTTCACTGTGGTCCTAATAGTAAGTTCACTGGTATGTGTGTGGCTATTTTATTTACGAATCATGTCTCTGCTTCTACTAGTTAAATAAGTAATAAGTAAAATACCTATTTGGGAACGATTCCCAATACTCGATACTCGGCCGGTAGGACACAAACAGGTGGCTGAGAGCTATCGGAAATCGAGACCAGGCTGCAAGGTTACAGACTGAAATTGTTGGACCCAATATAGCGCCAACAACAGGCAATGGCCTAGGTTACCCCTCGGGTAATATTACTGACACAGCACTAAGATCGAAAGTTGTTTTTACATTCTTATGTAGAGGTCCTCTTGCTGGCTGACGTACTGGAATGCTAATCTATTTAATGGTACTGAAAAAATTTTATAGGTGAAATACATGCGCGGCAGTATACATGGTGTTTCGAAACTTCCGTTACAAGATTCTATGACTTGTAGAGAGGAGTGAGCACATAATATTTTGAACAAGAACCTACGTTCGGAAACGTACAGTTTCCGTTCTATGACGGTTTCAATTCAGATTTTTGACTCATCCACTTCTGCTTGAGGAATTGAATTAGGCGTGACGCAGTTATCATTTAAGCACTTTTGTTTGTATTAACACTTAGACGTTACATCTTTGCATTCTTCCATAAAAAAGAAACCATCATACTGTACGTACAGAACAGCAATGATGCATTACAACAGCGGCTCGATGTGCGACACCAACGTTGTTACCAACATTGTATCGAAGAAAGATGTTCTGGTACACACTCTCCATGCGACCTCGAGTCTCTTCAGTTTCTATTGCAGATGCCAGAACTCGTGCCAGCAGATCTTCCTATACGTCTCTACAAAAATCTCGTAAAATAAACTTTGCATACAACCCCACAACAAGTAATCCATAGGAGTGAAATCCGGCGATCGAGGCGGCCGCAAGGTTGGATCACTTCAGTCTATTTATCTTTCACATCTTCTGTTGAGATGTCTCCGAACCACACGTCAGAAATGAGGTGGTGCATCATCATGCTGAAACCACATTTCCTGACGCATTCAGTGGCACAGCTTCCAAGAACGGGTCTAGTACGTTTTGTAGGAAGATCAAGTATGGAGGACCAGTTAGCTTGAGTTGAAGCAAACGTAGACGCGTTACACATCTGAACTGAAACTGTCGTAGAACGGAAATGGTACGTTTCCGGACATGGATTCCTGTTCAAAATAATGTGTATCCACTCATCTCTACAAAAGCTGTAAGTTTGTAACGGGAATTTCCGAACACCGTGTATAAGGTGCGTGTTCGAAGTTTAGTGTATTTACAGATATCTACATGACGATATATACGAAGAGCATGTACTTGCTCATCAAGAGACAGATCCAGAAATGACATATAATGCAAAGACAATGAAGGCGACGCAAACACAGGCAGTGCCTTGTTTTGTGAGACCACTGCTGGAACTCGGCAGGCGCAGACTGTGGTGGCGCTACCGCAGCGGCGGTGCTGCGCCTCGCGCGTTGGACGCCGCCGCCGCCGCCGCCTGCAGCGCACCGACGACCATGACACACATCAATCTGCGGCCGGCGTGTCGGGCTCCTTTTGCAGCGCGGCTACTTGCTGCCGACTGCGGCGGCGAGAGGCGCACACCAGAACCTGTTCGCCCTTATCGGGGACGTTGCCTTGTCGCAGCCCCGCTGGTCTAGGAGAGCTTACCGCTTTCCAGCGCCTGTCCGCGCCGACAGTTTAGTTTTAATCTCCGCCTTTACTGGGTGGCAGAGCCCCGTTGCACCCTGTATCCAACGTCTGCTCGCCGCCTAAACAGTCTTACGCCAGCTTGCACCTACAGTACTTCTAGTCGCATCTGGTTGTCCTTCGCACAGTTCACATTCATCCTGCTATTACACTTGACCCAATGGAGTGTTGAAAATTATTTTTATCGTCTCATTACTTGGTGTGAATCGATCGGATTTTCACACGAAAATACGATGGTCAAGAAGACGTTTCTGCTACTACGAACAGAGACTTAATATTCTTTCACAAAATATTTCATTCTTAATAGTAGCTTCAATACAGCTTTCTTCCCCACTCTGCCTTTTACGGACCCCTGACACGTCTCGGCCATCTTCCACGTAGCCCTAGGGGTGGTAAATAATTTCTAAAGCATTGCAGACACTATCCGAGGACAGTGCAATAGACAATACAGCGTCATGTATCGAACACAAACACGACGTCTCACGCTGCAGCAAGACATCACGAGAGCCGGCCGCGATGGCCGAGCGGTTCTCGGCGCTTCAGTCCGGAACGGCGCGACTGCTACGGTTGCAGGTTCGAATCCTGCCTCGGGGATGGATGTGTGTGATGTCCTTTGGTTGGTTAGGTTTCAGTACTTCTAAGTTCTAGGGGACTGATGACCTCAGCTGTTAAGTCCCATAGTGCTCAGAGCCATTTGAACCATTTGAACATCGCGAGAACATGCGACTGAGTTGCATATTTTTCTCTTATTATAGCCTCATATCGCTGTTTGATAATGAACGAGGTATCTTTTAGTTATTTGACACAATCATTATGATTCTCCTAAACTAAGTAATTAGGTCTTTTCCTTACAAAAAGTGAACAAACGAAGACGTTGATCGAATTCTTACATTAAAATGTAGGTGGAAACAAACGAAAACATTATGATTCTCCTAAACTAAGCAATTAGGTCTTTTCCTTACAAAGAGTGAACAAACGAAGACGTTGATCGAATTCCTGCATTAAAATGTAGGTGGAAACAAAACGAAAACTAAGACACATCGGACTTTTACGAGAACATCCGACATCCGTACTCTCTGATTCAGAGTGTTGCAGACTTGAGCCGATGCGCAACATCAAAGGGCAAAGCTGGTTTTGAAATGTTCCCTTCGTCCGTCCACAGAGCTTCCGTGGCGTCGCGCCAAATTCTAGTCACGGCCGTGATTAAAGTTCACACATACACACACACCTAGCGATGTGCGGCGAACGAGACAAATTACGGAACTTACGACGTCGCAGATTTACTTGGAAAAGTTTATTGGCCGACTGGATTAATTCTCCGCGCAGCCACACTATTAAATCAGACTAAATAGGGATCGCCAGCTTTCCTCTGAACCGCGAGACAGGCTTATAATGGTCAGGGTTCCTTAAGCAGTGATTAAAGTCCTGTAGCTATCTACGAGTAACAACTTTCAGAAAGAATTCGAGCGCCAACCACTGGACTGGAAAATGCACAAAGCTGACAGCTCACACACCGCCTCCAGCTGGTTCCTAAAACTTCTGTTCGTAACCTCCACAATAACAAAACAGGAAAACAGTTTAAAGCAAAGTGGCTAAAAATCACACAAAAATACCATCACTTTCAGCTTGCACGTAAACGGTAAACGAACATTGTTTATTGAACGCCACCTCTAGCCAGCTTACCGGTCACGCAGTCCGGTATCATGCTTCCGCCTACTTAGCATCTGCGTGCTCCCTACAGCGCAACATTCAATCAGAAAAGTAGGAAAAAGGACTAACACAATATCACGCCAGTGCAATGATATGCACAACTCATTCTTGTACTCTCCCCGCGTCTGGAAAGTAACACTGATCGGCACGAATTATCACTAACTTCCGACTGAATAAAGTTAAACACTAGAAAAGATTACTTCCACCACAGAGGACACAAGATTTCTGTTCTTAAGTCCAGGGAATTTCGCGAATTCCAAACCGTTACACAGAACTGTTTTAATATTCAGGCCTTTCAGTGAGCCACCAAAGTACAAGGTAGGCACTTAAATTAGCCAGTTCCCGCTCCCGCCAATACGACGTCTCTAGAAGGTGCTGCTTTTTGGCCAGGACAGTCAAAAGTTTACACTGAGGTGACAAAAGTAATCGGATATCTCCTAATATCGTAACGACCCTCATTTTGGCGGCGTAGTGCAGCAGTTCGACGTGGCATTGACCCAACAATTCGTTGGAAACCCCTGCAGAAATATTCAGCATGCTGCCTCTACAGCCACCCATAATTGCGATATTGTTCCTGGTGCAGCATTTTGTGCAGGAACTGACCTCTCGATTATGTCCCATTTAAATGCTCGATGGATTCATGTCGGGCGATCTGGGTGGCCAAATCATTTGCTCAAAATGTCAAGAATGCTCTTCAAACCAATGACGAACAAATGTAGTCCGATAACATGGCGCATTTTCATCCATAAAAATTCTATCTTTGGGAATGTGAAACCTGTGAATGGCTGCAAATGGTCTACAAGCAGCCGAACATAACCATTTCCAGTCAATGATCCGTTCAGGTGGACCAGAGAGGCCATCCATCCCATGTAAATACAGCCAACACCATTATGAAGCCATCAACAACTTGCACAGTGCCTTGTTGAAAACTTGGGTCCATGGCTTCGTGCGGTCTGCGCCATACTCGGAACGCTACCATCAGCTCTTACCAACTGAAATCGGGACTCGTCTTAACAGGCCACGGCTTTCAAGTCGTCTATGGTCCATCCGATATGGTGATGGGTCCAGGAGAGGCGCTGCAGGCGATGTCGTGGTGCTATCAAAGGCACTCGCGTCGTCCGTCCGCTGCAATAACCCATTAACGCCAAACTTCGCCGCACTGCCCTAACGGATACGTTCGTCGTACGTCCCATATTGATTTTTGCGGTTACTTCACGCAGTGTTGCTTGTCTGAGCACTGACAACTCGACGCCAAACACCGCTGCTCTCAGTCGTTAAGTGAAGGCCAGAGCATCGTCTGTGGTGAGCGGTAATGGCTGAAATTTGGTGTTCTTGGCACTCTCTTCACACTGCTGATCTCGGAATATTAAATTTCCTAACGCCTTCTGAAATGGAACGCCCCCTGCGTCTAGCTGCAACTACCAGTCAGCGTCCAAAGTTTGTTAATTTCCGCCGTGCGGCCATAATAACGTCGGAAATCTTTTCACGTGACTCACCTCAGAACAAATGACAGCTTGGCCAATGCACTGCCCTTTTATATCTTTGCATGCAATACTATCGCCATCTGTATAAGTGCATATCAGTATCCCACGACTTTTGCCACCTCAGTATATTTCTACCCGCTACTGGCAACCACTGGCCATCGTGGGAAAATTCGAACGCTTGAACTGACCACAACCCATTTAGGAGGATTAGGGAAAGCCTGGACTATCATCCCCCAGCTGTTCATAAACCTCTTTTCTCAGGTAACAGAAATTGGCCGGTGTCCACCCCTGCGAACAGGACGAGGACACGGGCATGGCCAGAAACAGAGATGTGAATCTTGAAATTTTTTCTGCGTGTCGAATACTCTGCCACGTCTCGGGGGAGCAACCGTTTCCTGTTTTCTTTTACGCATGATGTTTTATGTAGGCACCTGCCAGACATCTGCAGGTGAACCGTCGAAAACGTGTCTTAAAGACGTCAGCCAGGTGCTCACATGAAATATCGTGCGTGGTAGAAAACGGCCAGCTGCACACCCGGAACATCATCGAATCAGGAAATGATACGTTACATGTTCTCGTTCTGGCACGAGCCCACCCATGACGTCAAAGGTTAGCTGTCGTGATATGGGAACATTTGAGGACACATCGGGATGGACTGGTCTACCCTGGCCGTCGCTCTCCCGACGGAGCGTGTGAACAGCTGGCGGTGGGCGGCGCTCGTGATGTCACCGCGGCGACCTCTCCTCTCGCCATTAGGCGGCGCCGACAATGGCCGTCCCGCCGCGCCGGCAGCCGGGAGCTGGGACGGCGTAATGACTGCAATCCGGCGCGCGCGTCCCGCACTTTGCGGCGCCCTCGCGGGAAATGAGCGGCTATCAGCGTCGCCGGCGGCGACTCCCCGCACTTACTGCCGTTTACATTTCATTCGCCGGCCTGTTAGTGGCCAGATTACAGGTCGCGGCCGGCCATTCGCGTCCACATTTGCTCCCGTATCGTCCGGACAGTCTCACCGGGAACGGCTGTCACGTGTCGTGGCCACTGCCCTCCACTCTTCGTGCGTCCTTCCAAGCAATTGTTCAATGGTAGTCAACAGTCACGATGTTCCTGTAAATCTGCTTGCAGCGACAGAAAAGGGAAAGCCTCTTCCAGAACCCACGTAGGTATTTTCTCGTTGTGTGGTAAACTTACTTCCAAGTGCACAAGCAGATGTGCGGAAGTCTACTTTGAAAATAATGAGGCAATACTCTTTTCTTCACACTAGGGGCCACAGCTGCACAAAATTTCTCGAAAGAAGTAACTTAACTGCGCGAGGCCACTTTTATAGTTAAAAAAATCACTATTCAATTGGCAGTTAGCTAACTTTGACTACTTGGGCATTATCAAGCAACATCAGACACAAATTAGCTTATAACCTTCACTTTGTTGTTATATTTTTAAGTACACATCTTTGTGGACATGTACTGATATTACGTATTTCTTGAAGAATGACATATGAGGCGTATTCGGAAAGTAAGGTCCGATTAGGCGCGAAATGGAAACCACATTGAAAATCCGATGGAACATTGCATAGATGTGTTGGGCAGTGTCTTTAGTGAGCCTGTCGACCGCTTCACGTCACTCTTTTCATTTCAGAGCGCAAGTGATCAAGTAGAAATGCCTAAAACAACAGTGTCTCCCGCCATGTATGTGGTTCTGGTGACTGATTTCACCTTAAGCTACGCAGCCCACATAACATAAATGTCATGCGTTTCTTTCTTCGAGACAATTTTCCGCCGCATTCTGCAGGGCAATGAAGACGATCCTGCAGTGTCTTCGATGGGAAGTGCTTGATCACCCACTATACAACACTTAGTTGGCTCCTTCGTTGTTTATCTCTGCTCACACGAACGGCTGGCTTCGAAGACAACACTTTGGTACAAATAACGAAAGGCAGACCAGCGTAGAGAACTGGCGGACAGCATAGGCGGCTGCTTTCTGAGACGAGGGTACTGCAAAGTTTGTACAACGCCATGACAAATGTCTAATTCGGAGCGGCGACTATTTAGAGAGGTAGCTGGAAGGTATGGATAACTGTTGCGAATACAAAATCTTTTATTTTCCCTCAGGTTTTCATTTCGCGACCGATCGGACCTTACTTTCCGAACAGCCCTCGTAATATCGTACAGTCCTGAAATAAAAGCACACGCCGCGTGGTCAACGTGTCATATACCTCTCTTATTTCCTAATATTTTACTTGTATTCATATCTGAGGATAGTAACTACTCACTGAAATTATCAACTTCTGTTATAAATGTTGTGCTTGTTGTGGTCTTTAGACCGAAGACCGATTTGATGTAGCTGTCTCACCAGTCAATCTGCATCCCATAACGATCAGAACCTGCTTAACAGAGTCTAGCCTCTATCTCTCTCCATTACCAAAGTGACTATTCCTTGATACATTAGTATGTGTCCTACCAAGTAGCATATCTACATTAGAGTATATACACGAATAAAATAAGACATTAAGACCACTGCCGACCGCGACGTCGAATGCCGCCTGGTTGCGTTGCGGGCACGTGACACGGTAACAAATGTAAGCAGAGCAGACAAGGACGAGTCATCACCCTAGCGAAGGTATGGGCTGTAAATGGAGAAATCCATTGAGATAAGCGACTTCGACAAAGGGCAGATTATTATTACGCAGAACCTGTGAACTCGTATCTCGAAAACGTCGACGTTGGGCGACAGTTTACGTGCTACTGTCGAGAGCATCTATGGAAAGAGGCAGAATGACTGTGATACTACCATTAGGCGCTAACTGGTTGGACGTCCACGACTCTTCACAGGAAGTGGGATTCGGAGGCTTGACTGCTCTGTAAAGTAGGATAAATGACGATCTGTGGTATCTCTACCGAAAGACCACAATGTTTGTGCATGCACAAGTATTTCAGAGCACTCCGTTCATCGTACACTGTTGAAAGTGGACCTCCGCAGCAGACCACTCCTAAGTGTCCATATGTTGACCCAAAGAAATCGACGATTACGATTGTTATGGTCACAGGACCATCATAATTCGACCGTCGATCAATGGAAACTGGTCGGCTCTTCAGGTGAATCACATTTTTACTACACTAGGTCGACGGTCGTCTCTAAAAACGCCGCCATTAAGGTAGACGGCGGCTCTAAACGTAGAGAGCGCCACGGACGCAGGCTGGTGGCAGCAGTATTATGCTATGGGAGACATTCTCCTGTGCTTGTAGGGGGCCTGTGGTAGTAATCGAAGACACGCTGATAGCTGTGAAACACCTGTTTCCTTTCATGCTTGATGTCTTCCCCTACGGCGATGTCACCTTTCAGCACTACAATAGACCGTCGTGTTTCGGAGCCAGAACGGCGCTACAGTGGTTTGGGAAACATTGTAGTGAACTCGCGTTGATGTCTCGGCGACAAAATTCACCTGATGTAAATCCTATGGAACCCACCTGCGTCGCTATCGGGCGCCATCACCGCGACGCAAATCAGCGGCCCGTTATTTACGCGAATTACATGATTTATGAGTAGACATCTAATTCCAATACCTCCACAAACGTACCAACAAACTGTCTTAAATTCTTGACCGAGATACACAAGAGGTGGCACAAGTGCAGCTTTAATGTCACTTTTATCAAAAATGTTTGATGCCTACGGCCAAACTCTCGTTAATCGACAAAAATGAACACTGGATATACTGGAGGGCAATGATCTGAAGCACTGCAGCAGGCTTTGCAGCAACTGGAGAAAGCAGAAAGGTGTGTAGGGGCAGGATTGGCCCACACAGTCGGCTATCAAATTGTATGGTCTTACATAAAAAAAAGTTGCAAGGAAAAATGATTTTCACTTTGAAATAGCTGGGCTGGCAACGCAAATTTGACGGATTTGGAGGGGTCTTCCACATCACTACACGGAAAACCTGGTTTCGAGCATACTTCGGAGACAGCAAGTAATCATCGACGCTGCAGGTGACTGGACTTATTATTAACTGTAATTGCATTTTTCTTTTGTTCATATATTATGTACGTATATGGTTAATTTGTTGTCAAATACATTTTCCTACCGACCGCGATCTTACATAACAGACTGTACCTTACCCATGTGAAACGACATCAATCCAACAATAGAATGAAACCTAATTATGATCATTTCTTGTAGTCAAGTTGTGCCATAAATTACTATTCTCAATATCTGATACAGTACTCCTTCATCAGTTACCCAATCTACTCATCTAATCTGCTGAATTCTTCTACAGAAACACATTTCATCTTATCTGATCTGTTTATCGTCCAAGTTACACTTCTGTGCAAGGTTATTTTATGGATATTAATTTGCAATCATTGACTGAGAAGAAGAGACAAACCTATGTACCCTGTATAGTCTTGTACACAACGAACATCGGAGGTGCTTGCAACTGTGAATGACGGAGAAAACAAAGCAGCAAAAATTAAGCCATTTCCCGTCGCTATGATTTACGCTATTGGGTACGACTGCCTTCGGGTTCAAGTCGCTATGAAGTAAGTGCTGGAGGTAGACTTCACGGTCTTGTATGCAAGCAACGGAGAGGCTACTCGTACGTACCAACTGACAACAGCCTGATGTCGAAACCAGTCGAGCCCACTAAAATGCATCACTGGTGCTGGCGCTATCGTTCATTTTTTTAGAGTATATACCTTGCACGTGTGAGAAAACATTAATACAAGAAAAGGACGACACAGAGTTATAAATTTTTCGCTATCACAGTTCGCTTCATGTTCTCTCTACTTTCCACTCTATTATGTTAGCGTAAAAGTGAGAATCTTTCACGCGCCCGTGACAACTAAGCAGAGAATAAAATTTTGAAGCAACAAATTTAATCTGATTAATTTCAGATTACTTAAGATATTTATGTCAATAAAACGGAAAACATTAGAGAGTACAAAAATGGCTCGTTGGATCCTGAAAGAAAAATAAAGATATTAACCTAAATCGAATTTCTCAGTAACCTCTTTACACCGCGACTGCACGCTGACTTCATTGGTCAACGCGGCTTATGTGGCCTCGAAACTCAACGCGAACTACTACAGTGTGGACAACTGTCGTAGAGTTTTCTGGGTTAACACCAAAGCACTTTTATTATTGTGATATGTTGTACTAATACTGTTAGTTTCCAATTACTTCTTCTGTGTAAACAAATTAGCGGTCGGCTGTTTCGGCCTGATGATACATACGGATCAACGCAGAAGTAAAGCAGCTTGCCTACGCTGTAGGCGCCGACGTGATTCCGTGCTCTCGCGTATTGTGGAAGAGTTTATCCGCACATTCTCTGTAATACATCAAGCGTTATTCGTTTAATATGACCAGGACACCATCCTTAAAACTCTCTCTCTCTCTCTCTCTCTCTCTCTCTCTCTCTCTCTCTCTCTCTCTCACACACACACACACACACACACACACACACACACACACACACACACACACACACACAATTTAACTTGCGCAGTATTTCTGTTGAAGGAGAAGTGCGGCATACGCGTACTAATAACAAAACATTATCTGCATGACTTCATACAACCAGTAAAAAGTATTAAATTAGACCAAATGATACTGCGCAAATGGAAAACCGTACCCAAATACTGTAAGATGTTAATGTGCTGTAAAAATAAATTCACGATAAAATGACAATAGTACTTCACGTACGAAGATCTCTTTATTTTCAGGGAAGTGCTTAGCATCTTTATGTTTCCGGATCACATAACTTACTGCGATACCCGTACTACTATCTAGCTGCTGAAACGAAGTGTTCCTAGGAAATAAGACGCGAAGTATGCAATCCAAGTTCTGAAGAAGAAAATAGACTTCCCTGGCAAGGGCTCAGCTTGATTAACTGGCACACGAAAGACTGGTGTTAACCCTCAGTGCTACTAAGAGTATTGGTGAGAGGACTCCAACGGTGGACATTCAGACAAGATAGAAAAACTGCGGAGCTACGTCAAAGAGAAACAACGCAGTTGGATTTTAAGGACCAAGAGAAGAATTTTATTTTCCCTCTAAAAAGTGCAGACAAGAATGAAAATAAAAAGACTGGCACTGATGGTCAATGGTGACCTGCCTTTACGACTGTCAACAATATAACATGAACACCATCTATCATTCTAACTTCAAACTGGAGGCCGTGCGGGGTACCCGCGCGCTGTGAGGCGTCTTGTCACGGTCCGGGCGGCTGGCACAGTCAGAGGTTCGAGTCCTCCCTCGGACATGGGTGTGTGTGTGTGTGTTGTACTCAGTGTAATATTAAGTAGTGCGTAAGCTTAGGACCGATGACCTCAAGTGTTTGGTCCCATAAGTCCTTACCACAAATTTCCAATTTTCAAACTGGAATTGGCGATCAATGTTTCGCCTTTTGTCGTTCTTGTATATACTCGAGCATCACGGGTCAGTTTTCAAGGTTGCTTGTAACACTTCTGACTGCCGATGGAACAAAACTCTTACAGTTTTAGTATACTACTTGTTGAACTCCAAATTAATTAACTAAATATTCAGCAGTGGAAACTGTGCTGTAACACACTGAAAATGCAAAATGAAACTTATTTGTACCTCTTCGGCAACTTTTTTCTCTTGTACTAATCTAACACAACAGAATCCAAATGCCTATTAAAGTAGTGATATTGTTGTCATGTCATCCTAGACGACTTCTTAAGAGAACCCGTATGGAGACCTACAGAACGTGATATATAGTGTGCATGCAGATAACAACGCTGAAAAAGTAAAGACAAGAAATACTTTTTGTTTCAAGGAGACAACTCACCGAAAATCGAAAGCGTTGAGTCGTCGCCAAGCACACACAAAAAGAAACAAACTTGCGAGCTTTCGGAGTAATCGTTTCTCGGGCTTTAGTAAAACACACACACACACACACACACATATTCGCGCACGCACGTACATGATGCCGGCTGGACGAACGACTCAACGACTCTGTTAAAGAATCTCTGGAGCAGTTGGGAGCTAGCGGAATGGAGTGGAATCGACTGGCAGTCCTCGTGGGGAGGGAAGTTGTGTGCCCTCTGGAAGGAGGTGATGTCTTCACGTCAGAAGTCGCGAGCAGGTGACCTTTCGTGATCAACAAAGCTACTTTGGTAAAATAACGAACACAGAGAGAATCTGAAGTGAGTTCCTGTGTGCCTCAATTCATGCTTATGTGTTTTCCTGTTTTCTCTGCGAGTGGTTTTCCTGTTTTCTCTGCGAGTGTTGAGGAGCAATGATTGTGAACTTGTACGGTAAGAAAAGAGCTCTGAGAAAACATGAATATATTAGTCAGCTGGAAGTGACGGCCAGATAACATGTTATGGACTAGGCCATGGTTATTTGGTACCAAAACACTTCATTTGAATCCGTGACATTCTGAGGGTGATGTTTTTGTGTAATCTCTTCCCTGCTAACATTGAACTACGCTGCTGTTTGTTGTTAGCGTACTTGTCGAAGGCTATTGCTAATAGTCAGTTGAAGGTAATTTACTGAACGATTAACGGTGAATCTTCCGATCCACACCGAGCGAGGTGGCACAGTGGTAGCACACTGGACTCGCATTCGGGAGGACGACGGTTCAATCCCGTCTCCAGCCATCCTAATTTAGGTTTTCCGTGATTTCCCTTAATCGTTTCAGGCAAATGCCGGGATGGTTCCTTTGAAAGGGCACGGCCGATTTCCTTCCCAATCCTTCCCTAACCCGAGCTTGCGCTCCGTCTTTAATGACCTCGTTGTCGACGGGACGTTAAACACAATAACCTAACCTTCCGATCCACTGGTCTAATCTCGGAAACTTGCCTGAAATTAGTTAGGTAGTAACAGGGCGTTTCATCATTGAGTACCAAATTGTGAAGTTTAATGTTGTCTCGAGGATTAAAGCGAGGCTGGCGCATTTTTATAGTGTTACGGTACCGCATCTGTGCAGGCAGTTAATCCAGGCGCGACGATAAACGTTTTCAACCAAATCCGTGGTAGATAGTTCAATTCTTCACGCGCGTTGCACATCGCCAAGTGTGCGTGGATTGTGGCAGCGGCCACAAATGTTACTTTGCGCGACGCCACAGAAGCTTCGAAGACGGACTAGAGGAACGTGTCACCATTCCCTCCCGAAAAAGCACAGTTCGTTGTAGGGATAAAGGTGTTCCGGGAAACATTAGGAACAAAGTGACGTAATTGGAACGTAGTGAGGATAGACTTTCACTCAGCAATCTTAAGTCGCTACCGCCAACGCCGCTGCTCATCGGCTGGTGCTCTCCTCAGATAATTAAAATGCTCGAACAGTTTTGAACACGGCGAGTGCTATAACCTATTTCCCAGAAACTTCGTTCAATGGAAGAGGAGTGAAAATACGAGAACACGCGTCTTGGTTTATCCGCAGATACTCCACAGTTTCTGAGAAACCGACTGTCAAAGGTTTCCGAGCCACTTTATGTGCTTTCTAGTAGGTAAACTTTTCACCTAGAGTAGTGGCACAGTGGCCAACTTCTTGGTTTCACACTTTTGCGCCCCATGTTAGAAACACAATTATTAATTTTGTTTTGTTTTTGTTTTCGATTTATCTGCCCATGTCTACGTAGCAGTTTGCTACACGAATGTTTTCCAGTGTATATTGTAATAACGTTGTCCTTGTTCGTCTACTAGTTATATGTCTGGAGAACGAATTAAAACAGTTAAAAACAATAAATGAAACAGGAAATCATTTTAAAACTGTTTTCGGTGAAATTCCTGTAGTGTACCTTGATTCATAATTAACGGCAAGTGTTAATTTTCGGTAAAGTGATCCGTCAAGCACTGTTTGCCGTGAACTTATTGCCAACGAGTGACACCTTCAGCAATGTTGACGGAGTTTCTTTCCCAAGTAAAATTCGTTGAAAGAAATGTCACTGTGGTAAATCGGCTTCGCACGATGTTCGTGATTCTCAGAATTTTTATGTTTCTGGATGTTTCTACGATCGGTATTATCCAAAGGAGTGCACCAAATCCACCTGAAGAGTAAACGTAAGAATAAATTGATATAATAATGAAATTGTAATCCCTGAAAATACCATACGCACATATAGTAAATGTAAAATATTTATTGTGATACCAAGCCATAATTTTACAATTAATTCAAAGCCCTTATATCGCCTAACTTGATAAGATACATTCGTGTTGTAACCTTTTTCGGACAAGGATAGATAAGCGAAAAATAAATATGAGCCGCAAAAGTAAGGGACCGCGACGCTAGCCACTACACCACCATTTTCCCTGAGATTATCGACCACTAAAAGGCATCTAAATTACGACAACTTTGGTAATTTCCAAGACTGATTGCCTATCGAAGTCGCTGGGTCCAAACGATACATACAGAACAAGCGATCGTAAGTCGATCATGCGACCCCGGTGGCGGACGTTGTGATCAATTATTTGTGATCGTCATTTTTATCTGTTTTCCGTCGTTCCCCTGCTTACTCTAAATTACATATCTCCGCGAATTATTTGTGAGTTGCTAGGGAAACCCAGACGATTTATGTCGTTACTGAAAGGGATGTCTGGTGTTCTTGACGTTTCTTCGGCGGATTCTCTCACATCGAAGAATCTAATTCCATGTTCATGCAGCGTAGAAAATTGTTCGACTTTTTTGTAGCAAATATGTAGTACAAGGAAAGAAGGGACTGTGTAGACTGTGGTGGTGCGATGTGTGTTAAACTCCGTAAGAACACTTTCGATTCTGAAATACCGTTACAGTTTCATTGTGGACAGTGCGGAAAACGAAAGAGTATCAGGAAGAATACATGGTTCTATTCTTTCAAGTCATCCATCCAGATCACCGTAATGGACTTCCACATGACGACAACACCGACGTCGAGAAAGGGAAGTCGTCTCCTTTGCAATTAAAGGTATTTTTGTAACGCTCTTCTTTTGTCGTTGATGTAGTGACCAAAGTAAACATACTCACAACGCCAGCCGGAGTCGCATGATCGATTTACCATCGCACGTTCGATATGTTTCGTTTGGACGCAGCGACTTCGATAGGCAATCATTCTTGGAAATTACCAAAACTTCGCCCGTTGTTTTCTCAAAAACGGTCTAATGTCTACAGATAAGCAGAGAGACGTGTTCGCTGATTTTGACTCCTCCTCCACTGAGCGAAGTTTCTGGGAAATCGGATTATGGCACTTGACGTGTTCTCCTCGTAAGTATGTACTAAAATCGTGCGAAAGACAAGCTAATCGGTGACTTGTTGGGCTTATGTTTCCCATGTTGCCATCTGCGGAAGAGAGCTGTGTTCCGTCCTGAGCAGTACTTGACGGTAGTGATGACAGCAGACACGAAGGAAAGCAAATACTAACTGCGCCGCGTGTCGCAGTCGGTGAGTCAGAAACGCGGGCGCAGTACCGGCTGCGACTTCCCGGATGAGCGGGCGCATCCCTGCTGGGCGTCGCCGGGAGGGGCAGCTGACCTTTGGCGGCGTGTGTCCACACCTGCGAGCCGAGTGGCTCACCTTGGGCGCCGGAGAGGAGAGGAGAGGAGGCGAGCCGAGAGAGCGCGCACGGGCGGCGCGGCGCATCCTCGCGCAGACACGCCGAGGCCGCGGCCGCAGCAGGTCTTTACGACGCACTGTTGCTACGAGACGGCGCCGCATCCGCTTCCTCTGTCGAAGCCACCGCACCCCCCCCCCCCCCTCATCTTTTCAGCTAAGATATTACCTCTCTCTCACTTCTGAGTAACCGCTATGGCGGCGTGTCTACTGTAGTACCGGTAGTGAGGTAAAACCAATTTCATTTCACTTATCGTTATCCATGTTTTAGGAAGACTGCAATTGCGTCCTTTACGATTAAAATAATGGAACACTGTAGCAGTTACGTATTTTATCCTTCTTTGCACGACATATTTCGAGACTATTCTCATTGTCAACTGCGAATATTTACATAAGTATTTTTTCTGATGTTTACATGTGTGTTCTCTGCTTCTCTTGGACTGTAGACGTCTTTATGAGGTTACAGCGCAATCGGCAAATGGAACAAAATAAATCTTGAGGGATTTTTAGGTAATTTCCAAGAATGATTGCCTATCGAAGTCGCGGGGTCCAAACTATACATATCGAACGCGCGATCGTAAATCGATCGTGCGACTCTGGTGGCGGGCGTCATGAGCATCTTTACGGTGGTCATTACAGCAACGACAAAAGAAGAGCATTAAAAAAATACTTGTAACTACAAAGGAGACGACTTACCTTACTCGTCGTCGGTGTTGTCATGTGAAAGTCTATTACGCTGGTGTGGATGGATAATTTGGAAGATCGAACCATGTATTATTCCTGATACTCGTTCGTTTTTCACACTGTCCACAATGAAACTGTAACGGTATTTCAGCATCGAAACTGTTCTTACGAAGTTCTACACACTTCGCACCACCACGGCCTACACAGTCCCTCCTGTCCTCGCCCGGTAGTACTCCATATTTGCGACAGAAACGTCTAACAGTTTCCCACGCTGGATAAGCATGGCATTACACTCCTGGAAATGGAAAAAAGAACACATTGACACCGGTGTGTCAGACCCACCATACTTGCTCCGGACACTGCGAGAGGGCTGTACAAGCAATGATCACACGCACGCCACAGCGGACACACCAGGAACCGCGGTGTTGGCCGTCGAATGGCGCTAGCTGCGCAGCATTTGTGCACCGCCGCCGTCAGTGTCAGCCAGTTTGCCGTGGCATACGGAGCTCCATCGCAGTCTTTAACACTGGTAGCATGCCGCGACAGCGTGGACGTGAACCGTATGTGCAGTTGACGGACTTTGAGCGAGGGCGTATAGTGGGCATGCGGGAGGCCGGGTGGACGTACCGCCGAATTGCTCAACACGTGGGGCGTGAGGTCTCCACAGTACATCGATGTTGTCGCCAGTGGTCGGCGGAAGGTGCACGTGCCCGTCGACCTGGGACCGGACCGCAGCGACGCACGGATGCACGCCAAGACCGTAGGATCCTACGCAGTGCCGTAGGGGACCGCACCGCCACTTCCCAGCAAATTAGGGACACTGTTGCTCCTGGGGTATCGGTGAGGACCATTCGCAACCGTCTCCATGAAGCTGGGCTACGGTCCCGCACACCGTTAGGCCGTCTTCCGCTCACGCCCCAACATCGTGCAGCCCGCCTCCAGTGGTGTCGCGCCAGGCGTGAATGGAGGGACGAATGGAGACGTGTCGTCTTCAGCGATGAGAGTCGCTTCTGCCTTGGTGCCAATGATGGTCGTATGCGTGTTTGGCGCCGTGCAGGTGAGCGCCACAATCAGGACTGCATACGACCGAGGCACACAGGGCCAACATCCGGCATCATGGTGTGGGGAGCGATCTCCTACACTGGCCGTACACCACTGGTGATCGTCGAGGGGACACTGAATAGTGCACGGTACATCCAAACCGTCATCGAACCCATCGTTCTACCATTCCTAGACCGGCAAGGGAACTTGCTGTTCCAACAGGACAATGCACGTCCGCATGTATCCCGTGCCACCCAACGTGCTCTAGAAGGTGTAAGTCAACTACCCTGGCCAGCAAGATCTCCGGATCTGTCCCCCATTGAGCATGTTTGGGACTGGATGAAGCGTCGTCTCACGCGGTCTGCACGTCCAGCACGAACGCTGGTCCAACTGAGGCGCCAGGTGGATATGGCATGGCAAGCCGTTCCACAGGACTACATCCAGCATCTCTACGATCGTCTCCATGGGAGAATAGCAGCCTGCATTGCCGCGAAAGGTGGATATACACTGTACTAGTGCCGACACTGTGCATGCTCTGTTGCCTGTGTCTATGTGCCTGTGGTTCTGTCAGTGTGATCATGTGATGTATCTGACCCCAGGAATGTGTCAATAAAGTTTCCCCTTCCTGGTACAATGAATTCACGGTGTTCTTATTTCAATTTCCAGGAGTGTATATGTTTCCATGTGACAGAACACCAGACATCCCACTCACTACCGACATAAATCGTCTGGGTTTCCCTAGCAACTCACAAACAATTCGCGGAGGTATGTAATTTAGAGCAACTAAGGGAACGACGGAGAACAGATAAAAATGACGATCACAAATAATTGATCATAACGCCCGCCACCAGAGTCACGTGATCGATTTGCGATCACGTGTTCGATATGTATCGTTTGGACTCCGCGACTTCGATAGGCAACCATTCTTGGAAATTACCGATTTTTACGTGCTAACATTAGCATTTTTTCGCGGAACGGGTTCTGAAATCTAAATCCTCGAGTTCGTCTCTGAGGTGGTCCAGATTCACGGTATACAGCAGTTTCCGGAATACCGTCTCGAGTAGCTTCAGTGTCTCACAAGCGTACGTGAATCTGTGCAACTGCTCTTTACTGGCAAGATACACGACGACGCAATGATCCTCGGTTCTTTTACCGTCTCAGGTGTTCAATGGGCAATGTCGCCATTCTGAGACGCCTTTAGGCCTCAGGGTGCCACTAATATTGGTAGCAGATCTTCTAGATGACTGAAAAGCCCAATCACGTCAGCCAGGCCCTTCCGCGATTCAAGTTCGATCTACATATTCTCTTCTGCTGGCTGGCTGTCGGGAACGAGCCCCATCAGAAATGCAGGATGGCTTCTATCTCTGGTGAAGAAGTGGCACCATCTGCAGTCGTTGCGACTGTCGCAGGAGTGGGTGGGGTGACGTGTGCGCTGCGGCTTGTGACACGCACGACTGCCGAACGACAAGAGTCAGAAGCGTGCGAGACCGGGTCTCCGTAATACTTCCGTGCTGTTTGACACTACCGGTAACAGATCTAGCAGCCCTGCTCTGAATTTCGTCGATATCTTCCTTCAATTTGACCTGATACGGATCCCAATCACTCGAGCCGTACTCGAGAATAGGTCGCACTAGTATCCTATATGCGGTCCGCTTTACAGGTGAACCACACTTCCCTACCACTTTCCCAGTCGCTCGCTCAACTCAACAGATAAACTTCCTTTCTACGCCTTTTAACTGGTTACTGGTTGTGCATGTACAAACGGGAATTGCGTCTTCTACTGGAATCCACTATTATGGAATCTTACTGTTATTAGTCCTACAATGATAGAAAGTGAACAAATGGTTCAAATGGCTCTGAGCACTATGGGACTTAACTTCTGAGGTCATCAGTCCCCAAGAACTTAGAACTACCTAAACCTAACTAACATAAGGACATCACACACGTCCATGCCCGAGGCAGGATTCGAACCTGCTACCGTAGCGGTCACGCGGTTCCAGACTGTAACGCCTAGCACCGCTCGGCCACCCCGGCCGGCAGAAAGTGAACAGGCCTACTAATAATTTGTTACGGCTGTACTGGGGTACAATAAAATTAAAATCATGTCAAGATGATTATTAAGGCAACACATCTTGTATGAAATGAGGACTGTTACGCAAAAGAGACTAAATGCTACAAACAAGCCTCTATACCAAGTATTTCAAGAATTGATATTAAATTTTGTTGTACGACTAGTAATCAGTGAGACTTCACAATACCAGATTCCAGTAGAAGACGGAATTCTCCCTAGTCGGTACACACCCAGTTGCGAGTTAACAGGTTTAGAAACGAATTTTGTCTGCTGAGTTAAGCGAGCGAGTGAGCTCAGGCCTACGTTCGTGACGCGGGCGCCGTAGGCCTGTCTTTCTCGTGGGCCTCGTTCCCAATAAACCGAAGTCGACCGTTCGCCTTCCCTACTACAATCCTTACATGCTCATTCTATTTCATACTGCTTTGCAACGTTACTCTTAGATATTACGTGAAGCAGCACACTACTAACGGTGTGCTGTAACGTCATGGGTTTGCTTTTCCTAGCGTCCGCTGTAAATTACACTTGACTACATTTAGAGCTAGCTGCCATTCATCCCAGCAATTAGACGTTTTGTCTGAGTCATCTTGCATCCTTTTACAATCTCTCATCGTCAAAAACTAACAGTACACAACATCATCAACGAACAGCCGCAGACTGCAGCTTACCCGGTTTGCTAGATCATTTATGTATACAGATAACGGCGACCAACTCTACTGACTATATTAGCCAAACAGATGTACTCGCCCGCAGCTCGGAATGTTATGTTGCTGGGCGACACGGCCGTTGTGGGGAAGTCCATGCGTAATACTCCACATGTCGACTGTGTGTACGTGCTACAATTTAGAAGGAAAGTACACAGCCTGGTCTTCTTGCACAGAAGTACCGTTTCCATGCCTGTAGAGGTGCAGCCCTTGTGGTAACGACGCAGTCGAGGCGAGCAGTATGGTCAGGGGTGGGGTGGGGGCAGATGGAGGAGTAGGTGTGGTGGCGCCGCGGCAGCAGCGTGCTGCCGGCGTCCTTGTACGTGTAACCTATCATCACGGCGCGCACCCAGCCGCGGCGACCGGCCTTGCCGCCGACGAGGATGAGCCTCCGGTTTCGCAACGCGGACGGGCTGCGCCGTCGCGTAACACCTGCTGCCGTCGTGACGGCACAAAAAGCGCGCCGCCAGACGCGTCGGCCGCGGACGCCGCAGCCGCCAGCTAACAGCACAGCACGGCACGCGCGCTGCGCCTCTTCGTGAGAGCCATTTCGTAGGGATGCGGCCGGAAGGCCGCTGCACGCCCACTACCGTCTGACATTTCAGAACCACTCACTATCACTTCACTCTAAATGCTGCAAACGAGCGAGGCACATTCCCTTTATAACGTCTTGCTTGTTCTGTGGGGTCTGCTTACGATATCGTCCAAACATATGCTTCCTTTTCTCTATTTGGTACCCGACACTGTGGCCATGGTCCCTGTAATATTGTAGACTCACTGAACAAAAGAAGAACATCTTCGATGAAAGAGATATTTGCGTCCTCTGAGTTTGGAAGACGGCAAGGGGAGAACTGGTAGTTAACGTCAACACGTGTGTAACGAAGGGTTACTTTCGCAAGCACTTCTACAGTATCTCATGGATTAGAGGGAAGTATTGGGTCGGTGCGTAAGTTCGTAGCGTTTTTCCGCACCTTTAATAAACACAACATATACACATAACAGACTTTATTCATCAGTAACATATTGTCTTTCACTATTTACAACTGTCTGCCAGCGCTGGGGTAAATTTTCGATTCCGCAACTCTAGAAATCACGTGGTTGTGAGGTGAGAAACTGGTCGAGCCATGTTCGGAGCGCATTTTCATTAGGAAAGGAAGTTCCTTCAAGGCTGTTCTATAGAGAGCGGGAAAGGAGAAAATATGAGGGCCCAAGATCACGTGATTAAGCCGGGTGTTGAACTGACTTCCCAACCTAACCCCTATTTAGTGTTTTTTATCACTCTAGCAGAATTTGGGCGGGAGTTATCGTGGAGAAGCATTACTTCACGCAGTCTTCCTCTTCGTTGTTCTTGGACTGCGTCTGCAAGACGTCTTAGTTGTTGACAATAAAAGTCGCAGTGATGGTTACACCTTGGGGAAGCAATTCGTAGTAAAACACACGGTCGTTGTTCCAATTATCTTTTGTGGATGCGCGTAGGTCCTTTTACGGGGAGTTGTTGCTTTGTTTGGGCTCAACCGTACCTTTCTCCTCCTTATATTAGCATAAAGACACCATTTCTCAACACCAGTAACGATACAGGATAGGAATGGTCGGTGGTGTTTACGAACCAACTGACGAGCAAGCACAGATGCAGATATGACCATGCGCTGATTTTTGTTATATTGGATTAGAGCGTACGGTACGCGTACACTCGGTGTTTGAGCCTTCCTCACTGTATTTCGCTCAACAGTAGAATTATCACAATTCATCACATTTGCCAGCTCTCGAGTACGCTGACGTGGATCATTAGTGCGTTTAAGAGATCTTCATCAAACCCCGAAGGCCTTCCTGAACGTGTAGAGTCACTAATGTCAAAGCGATTCTCCTTAAAACGATAACACAATTTTCTTGTCGTACTCTCTGCAGTGTCATTATCCTCATACATGGCGCAAAATTATATGTCAGCCTACGCTGCTGTCACCCTCCTACTGAACTCAAAAAGAAGACCATGTCGGAAATGTTCCGATTTCTCCAGTTGACACTCCATTTTCTAGAGTCTACAACTCCACTGACTACCTCCAAATGACAATATGTGAACTGCAAGTAAAAAATGACAATCGATAAATAAACCAAAAGCGACCAGAATACCAACATGCAAAACACGAACGTATGCACCATCCTAATAATGCTGTTGATGATGGGCCATTTATCTTAAGGGCACACTGAGCATGGCGGCAACGTTCGTGTCATTTTCGACGGCATTTTTGAGTAACGTTTTACAACCTCTTTCGTTGTCAACAAGATAGTCAGAACTACAATCTATTATCATTGGTAATAAAGAAGTTACTCCTAAATACGAAACGTTAAAATCTCGCCCAAGAAAAGTTACAATGTACGAGAACAAAAATAAATATTTCCAATTAGGAGGCTGAATCACTATTTTCCTCTAAACTTATTTTACCTGAAGAAGTCACACGGACTCATGGCGCATACTTCTATTGAACTTTGTCCTTGTTACAGGAATTGCACCACCACACGTGCTTCTGATAAGTGGAATTTTGAATTGGTACTTCGATTACAAGGATGTAATCATTCCCATACGATGGCCTTTGCTTTTCGTCCTTGAGAATCCTTCACTCTCTAGTTCACACTGCGGCAATATCGTCTCCGCCCGGCCAGCTTAACGATTGCGCTTACACGTATGCTAATAGTTATGACCAATCGGAGAGGTTGCCTTTACGAGCTCGCTGCGTAATCTGGTCAAGAACGGACGGCAGGTTTCGAAAGCTCTCTGAGTGCCCTCGTCATGTCTACCTCCTGCCGCTAACAGATGCTTAAGCTTCTGGCTACGAGGTAAGCTATCGACGACTGCGTGGATACTTTTTTTAGAATAAAGCTAATTTAATCACTTTACTGCTTTCATCAGTAGCCTTTCAGTTCTCAATTTTGCTAATAAACGATTTTGTCCTCTAGCAACATTCCTTCTATAAGCCGTAATAGTTTTGATCGGTGTTTATAAACATCAGTCAAAATTATCCCCTGAGAAGTTTCGACACTGTGGTTTCTTCATTTACAAGCCCTCTGTTATTGCAGAGCTTTCGTAGGCAGAATCTGACCTTAAGATGCAAAGGGTATGTGAAACCGTTCAAGATTCCTATCCCATCACCGTTCCTGTCTATTGAAATCTATTGATATTTTAAGAAGCCCTGCAAAAACTGTATCTGGAGATTGATATTCCCACAGGTGCGCAAAATACCACGAATTCAGTTCCACACCCGAAAATCTGGATATTATCAGTGCCGTCAAGAAAACTTGAAGGACCTCATGTTTGAGTCACTTGGGGATTGATTAAGTCCGTCGTTAAAACTTTTCTGAAACTCAACTGAAATGTGTGAACATGAAACAGTACTTGACTGGCTCTACTAAATATAAACCGGCTGATCATTGAAGAAGGTTTTACTCCTTTACTGCACTTCTTTCAATCAACTGATTATTGCTTTTGCCTAATGAGTATGAGAGATGATGAGTTACCTTGTCGCCCAGGCGTCAGGAAATCTGAGCAAGAAGTCGAACTGCTGTAATCCTCTCCTACGCTTTCTTAGATTACTAGTAATCTCAGTCGGTGTTCGTACGTTATGTGTATCGTTCTACTACGGACAGAGTTGGTTTATGGTGTAGGCCGGCCAATGTGGCCGAGCGGTTCTAGGCGCTTCAGTCTGGAACCGCACAACCGCTACCGTCGCAGGTTCGAATCCTGCCTCGGGCATGGATGTGTGTGATGTCGTTAGGTTAGTTAGGTTTAAGTAGTTCTAAGTTCTAGGGGACTGATGACCTCAGATGTTAAGTTCCATAGTGCTCAGAGCCATTTGAACCATTTTATGGTGTAGGGAGGAAAAAATGTTCCTCTCAAACAGTGTTATAAACTAAATACCAAAACGTTTGATCGACAACAGGTAGAAGTTCTCACAATCCATAATCAGTTCAGATACTAATACTTGCATGAGATCCTTAATAAACATCAAGGAATTACCTTTTACGTTGAACAAAGGACTTGTAATCCTATCGTTTGTAGACGGATGACACATAAGATTACAACGTTTTGCGTTTCTGTGTTTAATCTTTCTCCTAATTGTCCAGGAAGGAAGTTTTTAACATGATCTGGACGCATGACTCAACTAAATAAACTGTCAAATAACGTTTTTCAACGTGTCGCATACTAGTCATTTTAGTAGCTATTCCAAAAATCGAGTAGATAGTCTTCTCGTTTGAATGTACAGTTTTCATTTGTCGTCTCGGACCCATCTTCGATAGAACTGTGGAATACAAGGTTATTACAAATGATTGAAGCGATTTCACAGCTCTACAATAACTTTATTATTTGAGATATTTTCACAATGCTTTGCACACACATACAAAAACTCAAAAAGTTTTTTTAGGCATTCACAAATGTTCGATATGTGCCCCTTTAGTGATTCGGCAGACATCAAGCCGATAATCAAGTTCCTCCCACACTCGGCGCAGCATGTCCCCATCAATGAGTTCGAAAGCATCGTTGATGCGAGCTCGGAGTTCTGGCACGTTTCTTGGTAGAGGAGGTTTAAACGCTGAATCTTTCACATAACCCCACAGAAAGAAATCGCATGGGGTTAAGTCGGGAGAGCGGGGAGGCCATAACATGAATTGCTGATCATGATCTCCACCACGACCGATCCATCGGTTTTCCAATCTCCTGTTTAAGAAATGTCGAACATCATGATGGAAGTGCGGTAGAGCACCATCCTGTTCAAAGATGAAGTCGGCACTGTCGGTCTCCAGTTGTGGCATGAGCCAATTTTCCAGCATGTCCAGATACACGTGTCCTGTAACGTTTTTTTCGCAGAAGAAAAAGGGGCCGTAAACTTTAAACCGTGAGAGTGCACAAAACACGTTAACTTTTGGTGGATTGGGAATTTTCTGCACGAATGCGTGAGGATTCTCTACCGCCCAGATTCGCACATTGTGTCTGTTCACTTCACCATTAAGAAAAAATGTTGCTTCATCACTGAAAACAAGTTTCGCACTGAACGCATCCTCTTCCATGAGCTGTTGCAACCGCGCCGAAAATTCAAAGCGTTTGACTTTGTCATCGGGTGTCAGGGCTTGTAGCAATTGTAAACGGTAAGGCTTCTGCTTTAGCCTTTTCGGTAAGATTTTCCAAACCGTCGGCTGTGGTACGTTTAGCTCCCTGCTTGCTTTATTCGTCGACTTCCGCGGGCTACGCGTGAAACTTGCCCGCACGCGTTCAACCGTTTCTTCGCTCGCTGCAGGCCGACCCGTTGATTTCCCCTTACAGAGGCATCCAGAAGCTTTAAACTGCGCATACCATCGCCGAATGGAGTTAGCAGTTGGTGGATCTTTGTTGAACTTCGTCCTGAAGTGTCGTTTCACTGTTATGACTGACTGATGTGAGTGCATTTCAAGCACGACATACGCTTTCTCGGCTCCTGTCGCCATTTTGTCTCACTGCGCTCTCGAGCGCTCTGGCGGCAGAAACCTGAAGTGCGGCTTCAGCCGAACAAAACTTTATGAGTTTTTCTACGTATCTGTAGTGTGTCGTGACCATATGTCAATGAATGGAGCTACAGTGAATTTATGAAATCGCTTCAATCATTTGTAATAGCCCTGTATTTGTGAAACCGGTCAAACGCTGAAGATGCAGGAGCTTTTGGTTACAAATTTTGGGCTGTAGCATGGTATACATTCAACGTGAGAGTTTTAAATACAATAGTCACGAAGTGGTATTTATTTTCAATTTCACTCCCGTCGGGACTCCCATGGATTTTTCACGCCGACCCGCTTGTCCAGCATTGTACGTGAGAACTGTTTGGTGAAAGGCGTGTTATCAGGCCAAACAACAATGGAACATAAAGCACGCTCGTCCCGAGAGCGTCCCACCCCTATGCTGTGTGTGTGTGTGTGTGTGTGTGTGTGTGTGTGTGTGTTCCCACACACCTATTATAGCTGGCTCCCACTCTGAAACGGCGGCCGTGTATTCAGAGCGAAAGCCGTGCGTAGACAAGTAGCAATTAAGCGGTCGTTCTTGAACCCGGCGACTCCACTTGTTCGCGCAGCTCGGATTCGAATCGGTGATTAACATCTGCGGCGCCCGTGACTTACGGCGGCCGGCCGCCGCAGGGTGGGGAGGGGGATGGCTGGCTGGCAGTTTTCTGGCGCGCTACGCGCCCCCGCCGCTGGTTGCGCAATCCACAAGGCGAAACGGAATTGAGTTATACCCCCTGCCTCCGGCCGAGCGCGCATACTACCGCTCCGGATTGCGGTAGCACACTTTAATGGATTCTCGTCGCGTTTATGGATTGTGGGATTTAATTTCTTACTACGGGCCGAGAGCAATCTCAGAGTCTGCTTGAGTATTTAGGTCATAGAGCGCACGTCGCAGCAGGAGAATTAAAGACGTGCAAACGAACGGGAATGTCGTTAACTCTTGAGGTAACTGTGGGGGACGACGATGCTCTATTATCGGTAATGGCGTGCTTGTCTAATAACAGGTTTCCTTTAGCATCCTAGAACTTTTTCCGCCTTATGTTTTCCAACAAATGGCCTCTGGGTATACTGCACAGCCAGTTAAAACTTAATGAGCTGCGTTTTCAATGAATGCATCAATCTTTCTTTTCCACAGATTGCTGCTGTCTCAGCATCCTAGGTGAACAAACTGGTTTCTAAACAAGCAAAATAAACACACACACACACACACACACACACACACACACGAAAGCATTCAACAGCGTTCCGCGACACCGTTGATTGGGCAAGATACGAGCGTATCAAATAACAAAACTTCAGGGCACACAGGATTTCACACGTTGTTCTTAAAGGAATGAAATTGACAGAGTACCCAAGCAAGTGTCATACGGTCTTCACTGTTTACAATATACGTTTAAAATGTAGCGAATATCACTGTAGGCTCCGTGAGGCTATTCGCGGACGATTCTGTTGTCTACAGGAAGGTTGCCACACCACAGTACTGTAGCTAAATGCGGAATACATACGGAAAGCAGATAATTTGTCCACCGACTGGCAACTGAACCGTAAAGTTTAGCAAGCGTGTTAGTCATAAACAGGTGAAGAAATTCATTACTGTTCGATTACCGTACCTTACTGGGGACAAATCACTGGAAATAGTAACACCATAAAACACCTAAGAGTAACCATCCGGAGTGACAAAGTGGAAATACTACATAATATATACTGTAGGAAAATCACAGACCAGACTGATATTCATTCACTTTGAGAATTTTTAGGAAATGTAATTTGTGCACGAAAGAAGTGGCTTACAAAACATTTATTTGACTGATTCTTGAATATTGCGCATCGGTTTAGAACGATTACCGCATTTCGTTAATGGAAGAGATTATAGAAGATCAGACGAAGAGCGGCGCTAGAATTACACAAGCCATATAGGGAAAGGGCACAGAAAGCAGACTAGCGTTATATGGCCGTTTTCGGGAAGCAGTACCGTAATGTATGTAGAATCATTACAACCTATCCATTTGATCGGAATATTTAATCGATGTTGAGGAATGTGTCAACAGCAGTACTAGTGATTTCTGACTAATGTAACCTTACTCTTCCCTTGCACTTCCTTCGGATTTTCGTGCGTTTTATAAATGAGAGGGCATTGAAAGCAGGTTCGGGATAATGTATAAGCACCATGGCTGCCAGGGGACTAAAGCAGGCCAACACTCATGGAGCCATTTCATGGAAGGATGCACCACGGGAACCTCAAGTCAACAGCCTGCATGAATCGCTGGACAGCCTTTTGTAATATCACACTTTGGCAGCTCGGGTATCACACTTTGGCAGCTCGGGAATTGTAAACTAAGACAGATAGGATCTCCTGTGGTACACGCCCCAGCCATGAACATTTACAACTCAAGAGTGGAACGAGGAGGAACGCATTTAGCAGAAGTCACTATCGTGCACAAAAGTAAGAAGCTGAGTTTATCTCGGGTAGGCATCAGACGTCCCATTTTGGGATCCCACAGTTTTGGGGCCTTTGAATGTGTGAGATGCCGCTGGACGTTTGACTTCACAAAAAAGTTTATGCAACGTTAAGACTCGTAGGTGTTGGCTAACGTGAATAAAGTAGAGGTTAGGTGAAGACACTCAATTCTGCCGACGAGGGGCCGCCTCGTTGGACACAGAGAGAGATGGAAAGAGAGTGAGACGACTTTTGTCTGTGTAATATCGTAGAATGCGCATTACTGGTTAGCCCCTCGAGCCCCTTCGTCATATATGCCAATGTTTTATAACATTAACATTGCAATTGGTTTTCAAATGTTTTAGGAATAGCTTTATCGGAATAAACAGGAGTAATTGTGGGTATTGCCTCAATTAGTAGTCATTAGATTGCCAATTCATTATTTTGGAGGGGATAACTAGCATTTTGTCATCGTATGCCGAAGATTCATTATTATGGAAGATGATTAAATGGTTCAAATGGCTCTGAGCACTATGGGACTTAACTTCTGAGGTCATCAGTCCCCTAGAACTTAGAAGTACTTAAACCTAACTAACCTAAGGACATCACACACATCCATGCCCGAGGCAGGATTCGAGCCTGCGACCGTAGCGGTCGCGCGGGTCCAGACTGTAGCGCGTAGAACCGCTCGGCCACTCCGGCCGCCTGGAGGATGATTAATTCACAGACATCAGATACAGGGCCCACTGACTTAAAAGAAAAAATAACGACTTCAGGTAGCACTAACACAAACAAAGAGAGCATGTCTGGCCAAAAGATGTCTCCTAGTATCAAACATTGGCCTTAACTTGAGGTATAATTTTCTGAGAATGTAGCAATGCGTTCCAGTTAATGATGGACTGTGGGGAAAGCGTTTCGGATTTTGTGCTGTTGAAGGATGTAGAAAATCAGATGGATTGATAACATAATAAATGAGTTTCTCCACAGGACGGGAAGGAAAGAACGATTTGAAAAACACTGAAATGAATAATGGCCGGGTGCATAAGACGTCTTAAGACGTCAGGGGACAGCTTCCATGGTACTTACTCGGGCTGTAGAGAGTAAAAACTGTACGGGAAAAAAGAGATTCGAAAACTTCCAACAGATAATTAATGTCATTGGTTGCAGGTGCTACTCTGAGAGAAAGTGTTTAGCAGAGGAGAGGAAGTCTTAGTGTGCAGCATTAGACCAGTCAGAAGGCTGCTAAAAAGTAATGGGACAGGGAAGAGGTAGTGACACGAGAAGCACCCTCCGCTACAGACAGTAAGGTTTTCGGAGTACAGATGCAGATCTCAAAGAATACTGTGGCGCGGACTGTGAGGGATTTACATTCCAGCAGAAAGACGATCCCTAGGCGCGCATGTTACGGGCATCAAGGCACAGTAGTGCGCCGGGTTTTGAGTTGCACACAGGAAACGGCGCGGCGGCGCGTTCTTTTTGCATTCCGCGGCCCCAGAGAGTGGCACGAGAGCGGCGGATAATGGGACGCGGGTAACCGGAGCCGCGCCGAATAACACCGCGGGGCCGCTTTAATTGCGGCCGCCGGCCGGTGCGTCGTAAATGCAGGTGTGGATGGCCGCAAACCCGTGGTTTATGCCGACCTCTGTGTAATTTGCAGAGCGCGCGAGAGGCAGGAACGCAGGAGATCTGACAGCTCATCTCGGCGGGCGTGGCCACCGGCTATTTGGGGCACACCGCTAAATCACGAGCCGCCGGGCTGGGCAAGTCTTCTGAAGGCCACACTCTGTGCGGGTCCTCGTTTCTTATGTACGCGCGTACACCACTTTGCGACATGGAAGTGTGGTAAGACACTAAACTTGCATCCAGGCGGGCCGTTCGACAGGAATGGTTCCTCTGAAGAGGACAATGCTGATTTCTTACACCACCTGCCCCCAATCCGAGCTAGTACTCAACCTGTAATGAACCTGTCGTCTGTAATGCTCATTTTCTTCTTTTTGTTGTCCCCTTATAAGTATCACTGCAACCTCCAAAGCGAACCCAGTGAATCTGTGTATGCCTCAATTGAAACATCAGGCAGTAAGTGATTTTCCTGAGTGAAGGAACCAATCCGACGTGCCTGTCGAAATAATTCTTAAATCCACGGCAAATTTATGTAAGCCTCACACGTGGGCGTCTTCTTGCGAACATTCGTGCCGTTGCACAGCAGAATAATGATTAACTGCAGAAAGTTAAGTCGGAACCAAATGGAACGATGCTAAGTGAGCACGCACGTCGAGTACGCTACCAGTGTCAACACTCGGAACAACTGAGTTACAAACAAGCAGCGAGCCCATGGCCGCAGAGTGTGCGACCGAGAACACCAGGAACACCCGCGCCAGACTTAGACGACAGAGCACAGCTGACACAACACTTTGCTGTACGGGGCTACGAGTAGTAACTCCACCTAGAGATGACACAAGAACGCGTTTCAATTTGGAAATTTGTGGTAAGTTCCCATGGGACCAAACTGCTCAGGTCATCGGTCCCTAAGCTTACGCACTACTTAATCTAACTTACGCTAAAGACAACACACACACCCATGCCCGGGGGAGGACTCGAACCTCCGACGGGGGTAACCGTGCGGACCGTGACAAGACGCCCCCAGACCGCGCGGCAACGCCTTTCAGGCTGCAAACGTTGCATAAAGGAACGCTCTGAAGGCCTTTAGTTTAACGTTAGCCAAGCCAAAAGCGCTGACAGGTTCAGAAAACAGGAGCACATCAGGTCACCAGTAAGGAGGAGTCACGTCACTGGCTGTTATAAAACCTTCGCTTTCCTTACACTCACTCTCACAGTTAGGCCAGTCCATTCGCAGCGCGGATACCAATGGCAGGTCAGCTCCACGACTTGCAGCGTGTCCCAGCGAATACGACGAAGTGTCTATAGCAGCCGACACCTTGTAGTCCAACGCTACGAGTCTACAGCCAGCTGGCTGTTGTGCAAACTTCACATTTGCGAGCTGCACTCCTGCCACTCACAACGGTAACTGCTTGAAGATGAGGGCCAGGCCGCTTTTCCATCTGCCCGTCTGCGAGCTGCTCAAACTGGGAGCATAGTGCCGGTGACGCTACTTGTAGGCAGTGCTCAAGTACTCCCTTAACGGCTGCAAACTGAGAGCGCCTCTCGGGCAGTCCTTCGTGTCGCTATTGGGTCTACTGCATAGATACCAGCTCAACAACCGGTAACAGGGGCATGCAGATTTCTGGGATCGAGCCCGATCGCAGTTTCACTCAACGAGAGTGCTGAGGCTCCTACAGACGTCCACGCCTAGCTGCAGAGACACATCGGCCGCCGTACACTCGTATTAAGTGTCCGCAACACTAACGTCAGTGAACGCCATGGGCCTGCGCCAGCAGTTAAAGGCGCTACAGTCTGGAACCGCACGACCGCTACGGTCGCAGGTTCGAATCCTGCCTCGGGCATGGATGTGTGTGATGTCCTTAGGTTGGTTAGGTTTAAGTAGTTCTAAGTTCTAGGGGACTTATGACCACAGCAGTTGGGTCCCATAGTGCTCAGAGCCATTTGAACCATTTGAACCCGCGCCAGCAATTTCCTCGCGGGGCGCTGACGTGCTACCCCGCACCTCCACGCGGGCTCAGCATGTCCGCTGCCAGGACGCGCTGGGAAGAAGACAGAGTGATTGTAAAATTCTCGGAAATAAACGACTGTTAACTGAACGAGGTCTCATTACCGCTCCAGAGCTCCACAGGACTCCACCACCACACCTCCGCCCGACTATCCTAGACTCACGTACGAGACCGCGTCTGGTTGGCTCCTACAGTGCGCTCTTCACTTCCTGGTGGTTTCAAACTGACTAAATAGGTATACGTAAAACCGTCAATTCGTTTTCCTTCCTCGTTGTTTTCTATCTTTCTAGTAATTCTTCATCGTATTTTCCATTTTGTCTTTTCCTTTCTTCTGCCCACGTTACTCTTTAATTCTTTTGTTTTCTCCCTTGAAAGCATTCTAAATTTAGTATTTTAATCTTAAAATACCGTTATTTACGACTGTTCAGTGATGTTTCTTTCTGATTCTTTCCTTATTTCTGTAACTTGTGCTTATGTTCACTTATTTTCCCCGAAATATAGCAGTATTTGTTTTTTTAGCCCGTTCTCATTCATTGCTTCTGTTATTTTGTGCTGCATTATTATTATCGTTACTAGCAGTAAACACAGTAAATCAGTTCACTGTGCTGGATGTCGCATTTTACTACTTCCAAAGTGTGTAGGACTGCTTGATAAGTCTGCGGATAATTCACTCATATCAAAGTCAAGTGGTTTTTGTAGTTGGCAGACGGGTATTTTATCCGTGCCAACGGTTTTCATCTTTCCATTCCGATCTGTTGTCATTGTTTCCCGTGTACCGAGAACCACTGGGACCATTTCACTGGTTAACGCCTGAGTCGCTGTACTTCAGCTTCCAAGTCCTCCTCTCTGGCAAGTTTTTCTCGTCGAGTCCGCTATCACCCGGAGTTACAATGTCAATGATCCAAACATTCCTTTACACCACAGTTGTCTGGTGTAATTGTTCCAACACTCGACCTGTCCGAAGTCGTTTTTGACAATTTTTTTTTTTTTTACTTGTGCGCCCCCTCCCCCCTTTTTCCTTGTCACCGGCAGATGGTAATTTTGACTAACATCTGATACAGTCAATTGCATCGCCACTTCTTTGCAGAGTCTGCAAATTAGTATTATTGATATTATTATTCCCAGAAAGAAACTTTCACTCTGCAGGAGAGTAGCGCTGATACGCAACTTCCTGGCAGACTGAATCAGTGTGCCGTACCGAGACACGAACTCTGAAACCTTTACCTTTCGCGGGCAAGTGCTCTACCGACTGAGTTACCGAAGGATGACTGACGAGCTTTACTTCCGCTAGTACCTCGGTTCCTACCTTCCAAACCTCACAGAAACTCTCCTGCGGAACTTGCAAGACTTGCACTTCTGGAAGAAAGGAATTGCGGAGACATGGCTTAGGAGAGTGCAAATTTCTTTCTGGAAACGTCTCCCAGGCTGTTGCTAAGCCATGTCTCTGCAAGACCCTTTCTTCCAGGAATGCTGGTCATGGCAAGTTTCGCTGGAGAGCTTCCGTGAAGTCTGTAAGGTAGCAGAGGTAGCAGACGAGGTACTGGCGGAAGTAAAGCTGCGAGGAGGAGTCGCGAATCGTGCGTGTGTAGCTCAGAACTCGAATCGAAGATTTCTACACCCCACTGTTTCGCTACACATCAAGCAACAACTTCGAATTCAAACATCCATCGACGCGGTGGCCCACGGTTTGGAGTCAAGTCCACCAGCGTTTCCTTTCTTCCAGAGTCCGGGCAATATGGTGCCACGTTGCATGTTGAAAATTCTCCACAAATCAACGTCTTCACGCAATCGGATTGTCGGACACTCCGATTTGTTCGAGTTGCCATCTGATGGGTGACGATGCCTGACTTGTGCTGCCACCAGGGATGCCTGGAAACTGGGTTGACAGTTCGTTGCCTGCTACCTTCGCGTTCCGCCGGAGTCTATTGATCTATGGATTTTTATCCATCCTGAAGATGCTTATTTCCCGCCACCAAAAATCATGCAATTATATGGGTCTAGAGGTCACTTACCTGTGCAATAATGGCGATAAATCACTCCTTGACTTCTGGCAGTACTTACAAACCGGCCATAATGAGGTCGAGCACTGACCGCGCTAACGCGACTTCGGCAATTATCTTCTCGCGATCTTTACGTCAAGGACACTCAGCTGTATTGTGCCACACGCGGACGACACTCCCCCCCCCCCCCTCCCCCTCCCACTGACATCCGAGAATCCTCGCGCTACATTTCTATATCGTACTCCACGGCGATGGACCCGCGCCTCTTCTTTTATGCACTTTATCACGGCACGCTGGTCATTCCCCCAACTCTACTATGCCCTCTGCCCTCCTTTCGGGTGCTTCTTCCCGGTAGTGGTGGCGGAGGTACGGTGGCCAGACTTTACATGATGACTGCTGCCCACTCTGTCTCCACGTCGCATCTGCCAAGCAGGGGGATGCCTGCAAGTCTCATCATGCCCACGCACCCTCTTCCCTTTTTGCCTACGGCCTCGCACCTCTTAGCTTACTTTAAGTGTTATTATTTTCTTCGCCGCACCCTGTTAATAAAGACTTTTGCACGCTTTGTTCGAGTGTAATGTCTCATCCTGGTTCCGCCGGAACCTATCTGTTGTATTTACGCTTGTACAAATAAAGATGTTTTGTTTACTTAACTCGTTTCCTGACACACACTATAACTAGAGGAGAGCGGTTCAGAGACGTGATGGGGGAGGCATCATGGCCAAGCCTCAGGTTTCGAACCCTGCACACCCCCGTCTCCATTTGCTCAAAGCAGACCACTCTACTTCCTAAAACAAAACAAAAAGTGCGGAGAAAAGTCGGTAGAGCAGTTGCCCGCAAAAGCCAAAGGTTCCGAGTTCGAGTCTCGGTCCGGCACATAGTGTTAATCAGCCAGGAAGTTTGAAATTATTATTATTATTATACAGCTGGTTCAACTACTAGCACTCTAAATATGACTTAATTTGACACTGAGCTCTGCTTTCCTTTGTGCCCAGAAATCCCTCATCTTTATCCGAAGTCGGGCTGTCGCTTTTGTGTCAAAGAGGTGCCTATGTTATTGTTTACTCTGTTCGTCACCATCTTATTGCGGAATGGACAACTGTTGAAGGAATCATAACATTTGATTTAAAGAGCTGGAATGTCTTCTCTAGTGTTTGGAAACTCCACACTACGGTTTTGTATCCACCTGCTGCAATTGATTCGTTTGGAGTAAATATAAAAACTTCTATCCGTCTGTAGACGACTGATTCAGTTATTTTCTCTATTTTACAATACCTTTATTCTTTTCTCAGATTCTTCAATTTCTCTAATTATTATGCTGGCCTTATTTCCAGTTCACTGACGTACAAAGACGATTAAGCGATTAGAACCTTTATCAGTTTGGAGTGCTTGGATATAGAAGGTGATCCTGGCCCTGCTGGAGGAACCGAAAATCTTGATAATCTAATCCAGGGCGACAGGATCGGAGTATGAACTCATTTCCTCCAAATGCGACTACGATGTACTATGTTTTCATTTAATGACGTCATATTTCTCCGTTAAGAGACTGTTCTCGTACTGAGCGACACCCTAAGCACCACAAATTAAGAGAGAGACGATAGACAGCCTCTTGTCACCAGGTTATCACTCGAACCTTTTTTGTGCGCGAGATGCTTAACACATCGCAAAACGTGACATTATATTATTCTACTGAACAACTCAACGGATGAGGTCAGAAGGAAGTCCTTCAAACGTATGTCGATCACACACACTACTCTTCAGAGCCGTTGTGTTAGTATCCCAAATAAAGAGGAAGCAACGGCACCTCTTTTGCCCAGGTAGAGTGTTTACTGCGCCGGCCTCAGTCGCTGTACATTACTGACTCCCCACCATCTCAACAATGAGTAATCGTATTAGGCTATAGTTCCGTATCGGGCAACGCTTTTCGGCTTTCCTTTATTTCGCAACACCGCGGGTCAGTGTATATCACGTGCGTTAAGAGTCGCACCTACCAGAGCTTTTAACGCTCCTACACCGCATGCTCCACTTTTTTTGGCGTTAGCGTGGCATTAATCTGCCGGGTCGCTTAAAAAGCATTCAGTGAATCAATGCCGGTCCACTCGACGGCGACCAGCGCTCATTCGCCGACTACGGGAGAAAACAATAGCAGTGTATTTCTTTCGGCGCGTTCCGATGTTCTTGGCGACAGTCTCTGGGACCTACAGACGGATCAGCAGCCAGAGACCGTGATTCTTGATGTGCTGCATGTCGCGGCAACACCGACCAGTGTGTGGCAAGCGTCATCTGAAGTTTGCATCACCATCAGTACTGTCTTACACTTACTGTCAACAACACTTCTTGGGCAGATTTGAATTTGCGCTCGCGCGACATGAAACGCATCGGCTACATTCACGCATATGACTCATTATAACTTTTTCTTCTAACAATATCATATTTTTTCACTGTAGTTTTACAGCCCATATATTTTATGTTTATAAAATTTCATTTTAGTTACTGCTTCGTAGTTTTACAATGATCTCAAATTTTCACTTGAACTGTTGGTTACACTTTTAAATTTACGATGAAGAACGTGAAAAATTTTTTTCCATGCTTTCCCTAAATCATTGCTGATGAATACCAGAATGCGAATGCTTCTTTCAGCAAGCTCATGGCTACTGCCAATCTTTATCCAAATGGCCGCGCGGTTAGAGGCGCCATGTCACGGACTGCGCGGCCCCTCACGCCGGAGGTTCGAGTCCTCCCTCGGGCACGGGTGTGTGTGTGTGTGTGTGTGTGTGTGTGTGTGTGTGTGTGTGTGTGTGTGTTGTTCTTGGAATAAGTTAGCTTAAGTAGTGAGTAAGTCTAGGGACCGAGCCGGCCGAAGTGGCCGTGCGGTTAAAGGCGCTGCAGTCTGGAACCGCAAGACCGCTACGGTCGCAGGTTCGAATCCTGCCTCGGACATGGATGTTTGTGATGTCCTTAGGTTAGTTAGGTTCAACTAGTTCTCAGTTCTAGGGGACTAATGACCTCAGCAGTTGAGTCCCATAGTGCTCAGAGCCATTTGAACCATTTTTTTTCTAGGGACCGATGACCTCAGCAGTTTGGTCCCTTACGAATTCACACACATTTGAACTTTTTCTTCCCAAATGACCTTCTCCTCCGTCTAATGACCTCGATATCAAAGATATGTTACGCTCTAATACTCTCACGGGTGCGTCATGATTCTTTCATCTTTTATTCACACTGTTACTAAATCAGAGGAACAGCGTAGGAAATCTAATTTACGGATAACTCCTGCCAAAACAATGATGTGTGAAAGTCTGCCAAAAGGGACTGAGAATTCAGCGAAATCAACAATTTTTCCCCGCCTTCATGGAGCTATTGAGTGCATCCATCTAAAACGCGAGAACATGTGAGTTTGCCATTGAAAATGTGGGGAATTAGGAATACCTCAACACACTGTGCTGTACTGTAGCCCGTACAAGCATATAAGACACAATTACATGGTACACGGCGTACTTCAAGAAAGTATACACAAATGGACTAATATCATTTATTCAGAATGATTACACCAATGTAGTCAGTAACTCCGATAACAACACGTACAAGATGTGACAATGCGAGAATAATAATTCAAACACAGACACTTACTCATCAAATCTACGTAGAATAGATCGTGACTAGCTACTGCTGCGGCTGAGTCACGATAAAAGCGAGAAAAGTAAATACAGCTCATGACTGGTTATTGTAGCCACAATCATGTACAAATTGTAACCAGTATAGACTGATACTAACATACAATAAGCACAAACAGATGATACAACAACTAACTGCAATTAGTTGTAACATAGCAGCAGCAATTAAATTACTAACTCAGCAGGCTTTTACAGCAAAATCAGAATAACCAGCTGTCAACCGAAGATGTTAGAGCTGTAAGTTCTATTCCATAGTATCGATCTTACGTTGTCAGTGGTGCAGAGATTATCTTCATCTGTATAACATTATTTGCTAATAATACTTATGTCATTATAAGACAACTGTAAATGTACGAAGTGTGTAAAAAAGTAGGTCTTCAACAATGCAAAACGAAATGATATTAGTAATGTGCTGGTTGGCACAGTCACATCGATTAAACATCTGGGCATAACGTTCCACAGTGACAGAAAACGGAACAAGAAGCACTTAAGGACGGTTAGTCGGGAAGGCGAATGGTCGACTTCGGTTTATTGGGAGAATTCTAGAAAAATGTAGCTCATCCGTAAAGGAAACGGCTTACATAACAAACGCACGAGCCATTCTTGAGCATTGCTCGAGTATCTGCGATCCCCACAAGATCATATTAGAGGTAAATATCGAAGCAATTCACTGGTTAGCTGTTGAATTTGTTGCTGCAGGTTTGATGAATAGGCAACTGCAATGTAGATGCTCCGCGACCTCAAATGGTAATTCTTGGAGAAAGAATAAAAAGAAGAAAAAGAAGTTCCTTTCGCGAAACGCCACCGAGAAAACTTGAGAGTACTGGCATATGTGACAGACAGCAAAACGATGTTATTGCCACCACCATATATCTCACCTAATGTTCCGCGAAGACAAGATTAGTCAGGGATAGTACTGAACCGTACAGGCACTAGTTTATGCCTCGTCGTTCCATCTGCGAGTGGAACAGGAATGCGAGTGACTAACAGTGGTACATAGAATATATATATATATATACATGACTGTGTGCCTAATAAAGGTTTCATAAAACCACGTTCACACTATTTCTGTACCGTTTCACTCTCTAATAGTACGCGGGAAAAATGAACACTTGAAATTTTTCCGTGCCAACAAAGGTTTCTCTTATTTTATTATAAGGATCACTTCTCTATGTGTAGGAGAGCGACAGCAAAATATTTGCGCGTTAGGAGAACAGAGCTGGTAATTGAAATTTCGGGAAAAGACCTAACCACAACAAAAAACGCTTTTGTCTTAATGAGCACCACCCCAACCCGCAAAATGGTTCAAAATGGCTCTAAGCACTATAGGACTTACCATCTGAGGTCATTAGTCCCCTAGAACTTAGAACTACTTAAACCTAACTAACCTAAGGACATCACACACACATCCATGCCCGAGGCAGGATTCGAACCTGCAACCGTAGCAGAAGCGCGGTTCCGGACTGAAGCGCCTAGTACAGCGGCCGGCCCCCAATACGCATATCATATTAGCGACAATCTCTCCTCCATTTTGCGACAATACAAAATGAGCTGCCCTTCTCTGTCTTTTTTCAACATCTTTTGCTAGTACTACCTAGTAAGGATCCCACACTGCGCAGCAATACTCCAGAAGAGGACGTACAAGTAAAATAGGCGACATCTTTAGAAGACCTGTAGCATTTGCTAAGGGTTTTGCCAATAAGTCTCGGTCTTTGTTTCGCCTTCCCCGTAACATTTTCTAGATGATCGTTGCAGTTAAAGTTATTCGTAAATGTAATCCACAGGTACTTGGTTGAGCTGAGAGCCTTTAGTATTGTGAGATTTATCTTGTCGCCGAAATTTAAAATATTCCTTCTAGTATTCATGTGGATGAGCTAACACTTTTTATTGTTTGTAACCAATTGTGAGTTTTAATACCAAACACATATCTTGTTTAAATGATTTTGCAATTCGCTTTTATCTTCTAATCACTTTACTAAGCGGTAAATGACAGCATCGTCTGAACAATCCACGATGACTGCTCAGATTACCTCCTAAATCATTTATGTAGTTCAGAAACAGCAAAGGACCTATAACACTTCCTTGGGGAACGCTATATATCTTTTCTGTTTTACTCGATGAGTTTCCGTCAAATAGTACGAACTATAACCTTTCTGGCAGGAAATTATGAATTCAGTCGCACCACTGCGACGATACAACATAGGCACGTAATTTGATTACAGACCGCGCGTGAGAAACGGTGTCGAAAGACTTTTGGAACTTTGGACCCAATCTGACATGCGCCCTGTCGATAATAGCCATTACTTCGTGTAAATAAAGAGGTTGTTGTGTTTCACAAGAATCTTATGGTGGCTAGTGTAGCATCCTTGTAGATATAGCAGATAAAAATGATTAGATAAGATCCAGACATGGGTCAAATTTCTAGTTTGTAGTGATACTTGAAGTCCCGAAAATTATTTCACACTGAGGCGCCCGAGCACAGTGGGAGCTTTGGCCAGCGGCAGAGCGCTATGGCGCGGCGCGGCCCTGTTTAGTCGGGCTATCAGAAGGTAGCGGTTGTTGTCGCCGGCCGGTGCGCGTCCTCGGCCGTGTCGCAAGCGCGGCGCGGCGCGGCATCTCCGCTCCGGAGGCGAGGGGTCGGCAGAGGAGCGACCCTGGGCGCGCCATGTTTTATTAATGCGGGTGGCCGCCGGCCACTCCTGTGACCCCTGACCGCCGCGCCGAGCCGCGCGCCGCTGGCTGGCCGGCAGAGGCGGCGGCAGCCGCAACGCACGCCCCGGCTTTCTCCCTGCCGGCGAGCCCGTTCCGTCTAAACACACGTGCAGCTCAAGTGCAAAATACCCAACACGGTCGCCAGCCACAGGCCCAGCAACAAGCGGAAGCTTTCACGCAACAATAATTTTTCCTTATTCGGGTGTATCAATCTGTGGGGCACGTACGAATTCAACGACATACACTGAAGTGACAAAATGTCACGGAAGAGTGATACGCACGTATACATATTGCGGTAGTATCGCGTAACAAAGGTATTAGAGGCAGGTGCACTGGCGGAGCTGTCATTTGTGCTCAGGTGATTCATGTGAAACAGCTTCCGACGTGACTACGGCCGCACGACGGGAATTAACAGACTTTGAATACGGAATGCTAGTTGGAGCACGACGCATGGGACGCTCCATTTCAGAAATCGTTAGTGAATTCAATATTCCGAGATCCACAGTGTCGAGACGGGTACCAGATTTCAGGCATTAACTCTCACCACGTGAACGCAGTGGTCGACGGCTTTCACTTACCGATAGTGAGAGTGCCGTTTTCGTAGAGCTGTCAGTGATAACAGACAAGCAACACTTCGTGAACTAACCGCAGAAATCAGGGCCTGACATACGACGAACGTTATGACTGTCTGGAGAAATTTTCCGTTAATGGGCTATGGCAGCAGCCGACTGACGCGAATGCCTTTGCTAACAGCAAGACATCGCCAGCTGCGCCTCTCCTCGGCTCGTGACAATATCGGCTGGATCCTGGAGTACTTGAAAACCGTGGCCTCGTCAGGTGAGTCCCGATTTCAGTTGGTAAGAGCTGATGGTAGGGGTCGAGTGTGGCGTAGACACCACCAAGCTATGGAAAAAAGTTGTCAACAAGGAACTATACACATGTGCTGGCTCCATAACGGTATGGGCTATGTCTACATGGAACGGACTGGATCCTGTGGGCCAACTGAACAGATCATAGACTGGAAATGCTTATGTTCGGTTACTTGCAAACCATTTGAAGCCGTTCATGGAGTTCATGTACCCAAACAACATTGGATCTTTTATGGGTGACAACGCGCTATGTCACTGGGCCAAAATCGTTCGCGATTGGTTTGGAGAACATTCTGGACAATTCGTGCAAATGATTTGACTACCAAGATCGCCCGATTTATGGGACGTAATCGAGAGGTCAGTCCGTGGACAACATCCTGCACAGGCAACACTTTGGCAATTGTTGACGACTACAGAGCAGCATGGCTCTGTATTTCTGCAACGGACTTCCAACTTCTTGTTGAGACCATGTAAAGCCGAGTTGCTGCACTACGCTGTGCAAAAGGAAGTCCCGCACGAAATTAGGAGGTATCCTATGACTTTTTTTCACTTAAATATACATTCATCTACGCAAACACCGGACACTAACAAGTGAAAGTCTGAACTACTGCCAATCAATTCGGCACATATTTGGCAGGTCGCTTGTGTACGATCTAAAATTAAAGACACTTAAGATATTTTGGCTGAACATCCCTCCGGTATTGGGGAAGCCACCCCTGAAGTTCACGACGCGTAATCGACTGTAAATTGACACTATCGATAGGTAACTGAAAATCGACCATTTCTCATCATTACAGGTAAGATCCGCAAATACATATTTACCCAAAAATGGAGGAAAGAAACTGTTATGGCCGCTGCGTACGTACCCACAGCACTGCGCAACGAAAGCGCCACTATTGGAGCGACCGAGGAATCTGGCCGCGGAGCAGAGATCCTGTGTCGATTCCCAGATGAATTCTGTAGTTTTTTTTAATTTGTGTACTTTTGCGTATCGAAACTGATAGAAATGTGCAACCTTAGTAAGTTAAACAATAATGGTTGCCCTACAATGGCTCTTTCCTCACTCTGTTGTATGTCCTCACTTTCTTTCGAACAATGACATGGATTGTACTTGCCGCATAAAAATTCTAAGCAAATATACTTGCTGTGCGGCACCAAGAAAATCTCACTTCGCGCAGCTGTATTGTTCCCGCCGAAGAGTTAGCGGAAAACACATTTGATTTTCATTTAAAAATATTTCCGTTTTGGGAATTACTTGTAATGTATCCAAGATAAAGGTTAACATTGTCTGAACAATCGGTGCTTGAAAATTAATTCCTTGCAATCCTAGTCGTTTGAAAAATTTGTCTTTATGATTCCTCATTGATTATCTTATTATCCCTTTAATTCCTACCAAATTCGATATGGAAAAACGAAAATTTAAAAAAAGCTATATAATCTATTCGAGACTCTAATGCAAGTTCTCTGCTCCCGAGCCAGATGCCTTGGTCGCTAAGCCAGCGGCAAAGTCTTTTTCTTACGGGTACATAAGCGCACATGTAACAGTTTCTTTCCTCAATTTCTAGGAAGCTGTGCTTTTTCAGACCCCACATAGGATGATGAAAATGGCCGGCCGCGGTGGTCTTGCGGTTCTAAGCGCTGCAGTCCGGAACCGTGGGACTGCTGCGGTCGCAGGTTCGAATCCTGGTTCGGGCATGGATGTGTGTGATGTCCTTAGGTTAGTTAGGTTTAAGTAGTTCTAAGTTCTAGGGGACTGATGACCTAAGATGTTAAGTCCCATAGCGCTCAGAGCCATTTGAACCATTTGATGATGAAAATGTTAACTTGCAACTATCTCTCGATCCCGTTAATTTCGAGTCTACGGAACGTCATGAAATTTAGGGATGGTTTTCTGAAAAAGGAAGGGATGATGAGCCATAATATTTTAGAATCTTTCATTTTAGGTTTTACACAAGCGATCTTACAAATATGAGCCGAATCAGTTGGCCGTTTCTGAAGCTTTCTCCTTGTGAGTATACGCACCCGGAAGGAAAGAAGGTGGTAGAGTCAACATCTCGTCGACGTCAAGGTCATTAGCGCAATATCGCTACCCGAGGTGGAGGTGCATGGGAAACGTAATCAATATTTTGCAAGACATCACCTCCACATAAGCCAGAAACGATTTGGGGAAACAAAATGAAATGAAATGATTGTATGGCGCTGACGGCCATGAGTCCACACCTGGGTAAGTTCGGCAGTCGAGTTGCAAGTCTTGTCATTTGACGCCACACTGGGCGACTTGTGTGTCGGTGATGATGAAATGATAATGAGAGCAACACAACAACAAGTCCCAGAGCGGAGAAAATCTCTGACGTGGGCCCGCTGCATGGCACTCAGCCGTGCTGACCACTCAGCTCAAGGGGCCCGGATAGGAAAACAGGAAACACACGACTGGACGGCCGGGCGGCAATGTGGACTCCGCTAATACAGAGTTACTTGTTAAAGCATGCGCCAGGTCAATCGGAACATCCCGTTAGGCCGCCATGCGGAGACCAAGCCTCATACGAAAGTGGTTTCAAAGGCAGCTGTGTCTACTCTCGTCATTTTTTGGCGCCTATTACATTGCTGCGACAACAGCCTGAATCGTGTACAACGTCAAAAGAAACGAAATTATCAGTTAGTAGTATCTCTCTATACTACTGAAGAACAATGCCGCCGTTATCTTATCTACTTCAAACCTCTTTAACCTGCCAAACTAGGACGTATAAGCAACGCAGATAGTCATTTTTCCTAAGCAATATTTATTTTTTAAACGAAGTGTTACAATATACGTCGCAGTGAATTTATCTTCATTTACAGAAAGAAAGAATGTTCAAATGAGTGTGAAATCTTATGGGACTTAACTGCTAAGGTCATCAGTCCCACAGCTTACACACTACTTAACCTAAATTATCCTAAGGACAAACACACACATCCATGCCCGTGGGAGGAGTCGAACCTCCGCCGGGAGCAGCCGCACAGTCAATGACTGCAGCGCCTGAGACCGCTCGGCTAATCCCGCGCGGCATTTACAGGAAGAACACAGATCGAGACAATTAGGGTAGATGCGCTTCTATCGGGTATCATTTTTAAATTTTACATTAATAGTATATAAGAAATCTTTACATTATAGAAAATGTGCCATACTGTTACTAGGGAATGGTTACATTATCCTTGCAAAAAATCTTCTCATTGTCTAATAGCTGAAAAAGAATGAAAACGTGTAACTTTTACCTCCGGAAAATATAGTTCCTGACTTCGGGTTTCCTAATTGCATGTTATAAACAAACACTAAAATTTAATTAATTAGTAATATAGACTTTATTCGAACCAAATGTTTGTTCAAAAAGTAGGAGTGCTGGATATATGTCGGTTACTCTGCAGGTGTTTCAGTCATAACACGAAAAATGCTCAGTCTTTGTGCTTTTTGATACAGAAGTCCCATTTAAAACCTTCCAAGTATCATTTCCGACACCTGCACAAAGCTCATAAGCAACCGATGCACTTAATACAGGTCTCTTTCAAGGTATCAATCCACCACAGTTGGTCGCAATAAATGTATTGCTCGTCCTCTTCATATACAGATGATGAGTTTTTCAACACGTCTTCATCAACGCTTGAATCAGAGTCTTCCCGATCATGACCCTGCTGCTCCGTGACTCTCCTGTTCTTCCTTACAAAGAGCTTCCTTTTGGTAGCCCTAGACGTTGAAGGTCTATCAGATGCATCAAATGAAGCTCCTGGAGTAGGTTTTGTTGAAGGTGGGGTCTTCCCCGTAGTGTTGGTACTTGCTTTCTTTCTCACTTTCGCGAGAGACTCCTTTTTAAAAATAGATAGCGTCGACACTACTGCTTCATCTACTCTTGTTGTTGGGAGTAGAAAACACCGTTTCCTGCAATCCATGAACTGCAGACGACAATGGTGCTGCTGTTGCTTCTGAGGCCTTATCCACATTTGCTGCAGTTTGTTGAGAACCGCTTTTGCTGCAGATTGTTGACAAGAAAAATCCATAGATGAAGAAACCAGGGTTTCACAAGAATAGAGCCCACATTTTTAAACATTTGCAGTCACTTTCATTGTTGTGGTTTTGCAGTACGCCCAACCCATCAAGGGACCAACGTCTTTGTCTGGAACGGTGGCATCTGGAATAAAATTCAAAACATTTGTTGTATAAACTAACGCCAAATTTCGGACATCTGAAACAGTGCAACCTTTTACCACCGGCTGTTAGTGACCATCCCTTACTTCTATTTAGGCACAACCTAACCCTTAAGGGAACTGTGGACGACACATTTTGTCAATGATATAAGAAAGAGCATCCTTCAAACTACTGCATCATATGAAATATTTTGATAGTACATCTTACTTAGCTCGAGGAAGATCTCTGAAGTGAACTCTGCAGAAAATATTTACCTTGACCACAATGCAAGAGAGATATTCAGCTACCCGAAATTAGGCAAACGCCCGAAATATAGACACTCTACCATATACTGACACGTTAAAACTGAAGGCCATGTCTAGATTCGAACCCTGACTCCTGCCCTTCACGGACAACGTGCTAACAGTTACCCTAGTCAAGGAACATAGTTCTAACCTGTAACTTGTCAACAACCCAGAATATAATCTGTGTAGAGTTGAAACCCGATGGAAACCTCTGAGAAATCAGACGGCTTCACGTTACACTTTTGTAACGGTATTACGGACGTACTGTATAGAAATTCAGCGCCCAGGTGAGTAAGTGTCTTGTATTGGAGAAACGTCGCTGCTAGAAACAGTCGACAGTGGTAATGATTCCACGAGTGACGAGAAGAAACTCTGCACGTCAAGTATCAAACATCGACAACGACTCAGCATTAACGCATGTTTCTTCACATTACAGGCGTGGTGCCTCCTCCCTCATTCATTCTCTCCCATTCCTTCACCTGTATATATTGTCCACACAGGATTCGCGCGGGTTCACCGGTTCCGCTGCATCCATATTTAATGTCTAAACTGCGTCAGCACAAGAGTATTCAGTCCGCATCGGCTGCAGATATTCCTTACAGGAATATTTCTACCCTCAGACTACTCATTTCAAGTGCTGCTGATCACAGAAACAGTATTTCCAAAACGCAAGATTAACTTGTTAACCGACCATAAAATAAATTAGCTGAATTAATAGATACATTCGGAAGTTTTCAACAACAACACACAATGAGGAAGTGTACGAGCTTCGGGAGTTGAAAATAAATTCATTGCTTTAAGGGAGATCGACACGTTTGCGTCTCGTGCTGTATCTATCCTCCTCACTTGCATATTACACAGTGAATACAGTAGGAATCGCTTGAATTGTAGAATTAACAACATGTTCATGAAGTTACTAGAGATATGTGATTTAGGAAAGTATTTTAGTGAAGTAATATTATCCCAACATTTAAGCTGAAAATTCATTCGCACACCCACAGTGTAAATCGGTTTTATGTTATAAGAAAATAGAAATAATTTGTTAATTTTGAAATAATGTTGTATCACACAAATACGTACCTCTCAAAAAAGATGTAAGCTCTTTTCAAATGCTTACATATTTGACATTTCCATTCAAATGAGCTTAGAGAATGCCATTATGGAAAACACTTAAATGTGCCTTCAACTTTTCGAAAACACCGGAATCACTGCTGACAATTACGTTAGATTTTCAAAGGGATTTGTTTGATGATGACAATCACTGCTGGTTTCTTTATCTTTATTAATTTTAGTGTACACCAAAAAATAAAGCGAATCGAAAATGGATAAATTAAATCGAAGGAGGAAAATGAAAAAAGTAAGCAAAGATTGTATAAATGCGGATTACATGCTAATTGGTCATGAAACCGCCGCAGAACTGGAACTATCCAGCTAGAGATATTATACTGTATATCCAAACAAATAAAAGACAACAGTTAGAAGCAGAGACTTCAATGCATGATAAACACAGCAACCAGAGGTAACTGCGAACGTTTAAATAGTCGTCGTACACCTTCTGAAGCGATGCTTTATATGACTCTTATTTATGATCCTTGTCATTTATTTCCAACATAAAACAATGGAAATACAAAAAAACGGTTTTACGCTCGAGAGCTTGCTGAAGCTATTCACTACTGCCAACCCACGGCTGTTTCAGCTTACTTTATGCCAGGGCGTAGCAGTACGAGAAGCACAGCAATAGTAGAATCGCTCGCATTACTCATCAGACAGGATGTCATCAAACAGATCTACGCAGTAATAAAGTCTCGTAGTTAAACTCTATTTATGACATGTTGTTATAATCAAACCTCGAATTAATGGCCAACTTCGTTTAATATAAACAGAATCTCCCCCGACCAAATGTAGCAACATGAAAACTCCCAAAAGACAAAGTTTGTACAGCACCAGCAATTACAGTTAATCTGTAAATACTCGAACAAGAGTTACTGTTTAAGAGTTCAGCGTACTGTCGATCCTGACTAAAGCACAACCCCGAATGGACAAGAATGAATAACCTGTTTAAGGTACCATCCTACCACTCACACTCCGGCGTTTCCTGCCCGTCAAAAACTAGTTTTATTACTAAAAGACCTACGCGACTGAGAAGTCTTCTGACGGCACTTCGGCTGGTCCTGTTTGCCCACTTAATAAGGTTACAAGAAATTACAGCGCCTCTTGGGAAGCAGAAATTAAATTAAGGACGTACACAGAATACAATACTTGAGCAGCACGAGCGTCGTATGAGAAATTCATTAGATTTACCTCATCAGAATTACACAGCGCTTACGAGATGCGACATTTTGGTGCCTAAATTGACATTATTGGTCGCCGTCTTCTGGGGCTGGTAGACGGGCGGCGGTAACAGTAATGGGACGGTGGCGCACGCAATTAGTCAGGGATGAGCAGTCACAGGAGAGACAGTCGGGGTCTCCCGATTTAGTATTCCAATTAAGCGGCTGGGCCCCGCTGCGGCGGAGCGCCGGTGCCCGACTCGCTCTACTTGCGCCGTTCGCGTGACGGGCTCGTACGGACACGACCTGCCACTATTACTGGTTGTTAATATAATCGGTCTCCGGCAAGCGGAGGCTTTCCGAGGGCGCGCGGGCGAGCGAGATGAAGGACCATCAAGTGCGCGGGGTACCGCCCGCGCCAGGAAGGCGCCCGCCATAACGAGGAGTTGCAGCCGGTGATTGGCCACAATGACGCAGCTCGCAGTAATTGGGATTTGCTCCTAGGCGTACCTCTTTTCCCCGGTCACAGGAGGCCTTGAATTAGGCGCCTCTTGCTGACTGCGATCTGGTCTGCATCCAGAATAGCACTAAAGAGAGCTGACGACGCTGCCGCTACGGAATTGTGACAGGTTGAGGTTGTGGAGCTGGTGGGAACACCAATCGTAAATTTTGTTACAGAGTAACGCCGTATCATGAGAATGATCAAAGCAGAGAACCCTGACATATTAAATATGAAGTTCTCCACAGAGTCAGAAAGTGTGCGGAAAGACAGTAATACTGAACTCATTATTGGTGTAATACATAACGACCTATTCTCGTTCAGTGGACAGGTCGCTCCGTCAGTGTAATCTCAAATTTTTCATCAAAACTATTTTCTTGTATTGGTTCAAATGGCTCTGAGCACTATGGGACTTAACTTCTGAGGTCATCAGTCCCCTAGAACTTAGAACTACTTAAACCTAACTAACGTAAGGACATCACACACATCCATGCCCGAGGCAGGATTCGAACCTGCGACCGTAGCGGTCGCGCGGTTCCAGACTGTAGCGCCTAGAACAGCTCGGTCACTCCGGCCGGCTTCTTGTATTGTTCAGCAGCTTACGTGCCAAGTAAGATTGTTGTCTCAGCAGAGGTTGTTTGTCCCCCTAAAACGCTAACGAAGAATCCGCCACTTATGCGCTCTGTGAGAAAAGCGAATAGGGAACTTGGGGAAGGAACGACTTGTTGAGCGTTGAAAAGCGTACCCCAAAACGGCAAGCACTCTCTTGCATCGACATCCAGCCAGAAAGAACGCGTACCTTCTGAACTCATATTCAGCGCCGCCCAGAATGGCTGGAAAACTTGCAAACCAATCTGGGTGCAGCCAACTGTACCATGTACGAAGAATAAGCTTCTTTATGGGACACGAGAAACGAAATCTCACAGTTTATCACCCCCCACAGAGGCATACGTTCGCTTTCATTGGTGAGTGGCCAGAGTAGGAGGAGAACCAGAGTTCGATTCCCGGTACTGTTTCCGTGGTGGAAGGAGGGGTAAGAGATGCGCTCAGCCTCTTGATGTCAACTTGATCGAGTAGTAGCGACTCCACTTCTGGACAGTCTGAAAAACGGCCTGGAGCTGACCACCTGCCCCTCTACACCGCATCCGCATAAAGCCGCAAGACAAAGGACGATACGGCGGCCGGTAGACGGCCTTTGGGCCTTCACGACCTGGCAAGGAGCTCGTTATAGATGTCCACACCCTGTCTGTCCTGGCCAGGTCCACTCTGCCGTCCTCCGAGTAGCGTCATGTAAGTTCGAGCTGTAAATCTGAGTACGTAGCGTAACAAATTTCCACAGATACACGGGAGTAACATTTTCGTACCATTCCGTTGCTTCGTTTCATTTGGAACCACGCTTTCATTTGGGCGTTGTTTACATGTCACACGGCTGGAGATTAAAAGAGAAATGAGGAATTTACATAAATAAAAGAAGAAGGAAGATTAGGTTTCAATAAATCTCGCCGATGAGGTGCATAAAAACTGAAAATAAGGTCGATTGGACAACCGATAGGCCTTTAAATAACACGAGGCATTTCCAAAGGAACATTTTCAGCATTCACTTGAAGGGAATGTGCGCGTAAGTAATAAAATGCCAAGAATGGCGCCGTAGTACAATTATTCCATTAAGTATATCAATGAGGTTAGCATAAAATGTAAAAATAGGACTCATGACATTAGCTGTCGAATTTTGAAATTCCTAAGTGTATTTTTGGAATGTAATAATGTAACACAATGGTGCAGTGTTTGGCAGTTGACCATGAACATAAACAAATCAACATACTGCGTGGCGACTAGATCCATTACTGTATGATTACACTCTTGGCGATAAATGACTGAAAATAGTAACGATCCTAACATATCTAGAGCAGCAGTCCGGAGTTACAAAGTGGGATGAGCATGTAAAACTAGTTTTGAGAAAATTGAGATGCCACGCTACGGTTCACTGCAGGAGTATTAAGGAAATACAATTCATCCACGAAAGAAGTGGCTTAAAAAACATTCGTTCTACCAGTTGTTGAGTATCGCCTAAGTTCCTGTTCAAACGGTCAGCGTCGCTGCCTATGTCTCTAGATCCTGGGGTGCGGTTCGATTTCTGGTCTCATCAGAGTTTTTCTGCTGTGAGCGACTCGATGTGTGTGTTGTCCTTATCAATTCATAACATATTATTTGACGTGGAAGTCGCTGAAGTGGTGTCAAATAGAAAGAATTGCACCAGCGGGTAAATTACCCTGGACATGGTTTCCTGGCCAATAATACACACGATCACTTCATTTTATTATTCTGGAAGAGTGTTTCGAAGGCACCCAACGAACTCCAATGGCAAATCTTCTGTGAAGTTTTAAAACAGTCGTTGTACATGACGGAGAGATCTGCTGCTGAAATTCCGAATATTTACTTTACAAGAAGAGCTGGGCAACATATTACTTCTTCCCACGTACTTCTCTCTAAATGACCACTACGAGGGCTAAGGTGAACTTACCAACACTCGTTCTTCGCACGCACCAGTCTAGAACGGAATAAGAAATGTGGGAAATGACAGTGCCTCTAGAAGTACCCTCCACTACACATCGTAATGTGGGTTTCTTTTATCTTCAGTGCACTACACTGTGTACTGGCAGAGGGAATCGTACTACAAGCGACAAGTACAATACTAAGGAAAGTATCGCAGAGGGAAACTCAGTTTCGTTCATTGGTGTATTTAGTCACACGATAAGTAAATTAAGAGTGAAGATCATTCTTCGCAAATAGTCTTCTGATTTCTGTTCTTTTACAATCAATATTACAAAAACTGCTATAGTATTTCTTTCATTTTGTTATTCTTTCATGCGCACAAATTGTTCTAAGACTCTGAGGTCTACTATTCAACTTAATGGTTACTCACGAGGAGGTTTTCGCCTCCGATTCATGGTGACCGCTGCACAAAATTCTGTGATCAGAGGTCTGCAACGAAGTGCACTCAGTCTGGTGAGGCTACCAGAATAAGTAAGTAGCAACGCTGACACGTGCACGGAACAGGCGTAGACGCGAAGGCGTACACCTTGCTATGGACCACATATCGTCATTATTCTCAGTCACAGCTACAAAATATTTAATATTTTACAAACTAATGTGTACAGCACTTGAAAACTTCATATATACACATAACATGCTGATATCGTTATGAACTGTCGGGCGAAGCACGATGCCTACCCACGATGAACTTCTCTTCGAGACCTTGTATTATCTACTGGCAGTCACTTCAATTTCCTGTGCTACCCCTTATTGCAGTGGCTATAGTTTTGTGTGTAACGTCTCGTGATACCATGGTGAAGTTAACTTGCAACATGTACGGTAGATTCTCATTTTTTAGACAGCCGACACAACTGTTCATTTATGAAGATTGAGAATGTCTGTAAGAATGAGTGTTTTGCGATCCGAACAAAACACAATATGAAAAAAATTTTCTGTGTTATAAGAGATGCGTACGACGGTAATTTTAACATGAAAATCCTAAATACAGTGCAATAATTTTGGATAGCAACTGATAGATGCACAACGCAAATTTTTGTTTTATTCCGTTTCCGAAAATCTGTATATAACAGCAACCAGTTTGCGAACAGGGCTCTAGCTCCTGCCCACAAAGGACAGGGTTTAAAGTTACGTCTACGTTAAGCTCATTACAGACCGAGTACAAGTTTGGTTTGATTAAAGACGAGGTAGAAAATGGGATGAGACGTAATGAAGAAACCCTCCCGGAATTCGCCTGATGTGATAACGGGTAAACCGCGAAACAATCAAATGTCGATGGCTGGACGGCACCTGAACCCTACTTCACCCGAATCTTCTGTCCTCTGAACTATAGGACACGCAGCAGACGAAGGTAGACATTTTCAGGCAGTTCTCTGATCGGAAAATTCGGATATAAAAATGGTGATGAGGGAATAAAACGGAGCGATTCCGACTGCATGACCGGGCTTAACATTCGCAAGTAATTGGAATCGGAATAGCATCAGATTTAAGGGTCTGAATCCAAATTTGCGGCCAAAATAATGACAGGCCTGGAATTGCCTCTCGCCGTTTCGTGACTGGACAATTCAGGAAGCTGGACATGAAAGGCTGGCAGCGTGAGAACGGGGCCGATTAGCTTCACGGAGTCTGCTGCGCGCTCCGCGGACCGTTGCCTTCTGTTGACAAACACGGCTATCCTTCAGTTCAAGGAAGCTAAACAATTAGTAGCATTGTCCGCCATTCTCAGAATGCGGCGCTCAACACAATACGTCACGCCTCTTTGGAGCTACCATTTTTCGATTGACTTAGCAACTAAATGAATCTCGGTAACCTCCAGCTGCCTGTATTGTAGGAATAGTACTCCGAACCGCCATGATAGTCGGGTTTTTCGACATCGCACTACTTACTGTGACAGTTTTATGTGAAAGGTAGCCACGCTGGGTGGTCGCGGGGTAAGAGACGGATTGCGCGGCCCCTCCCGCCGAAGGTTCGAGTCCTCCCTCGGACATGGGTGTGTATGTTGTTCTTAGCATAAGTTAGGTTAAGTAGTGTGTAAGTCTAGGGACCGATGACCTCAGCCGTTTGGTCCCTTAGAAATGCACGCTCATTTGAACATTTGTGAAAGGTAATGAATCACACTTAAAAAGTAGTACGTTCATTTTCCTACTGACAAAAATTACGCTTTATTCGAAATCATAAATTAATTTCACTGAAACATTCCCAAGCGTATGCGACTCATTTCGCCACTTTATTTCTCTGGAAATGGCGAGGGGGAAAGATGAAGCCTTGTTCCAAAATGAATCTTTCACTCTGAAGTGGAATGTGATTTTTAAAAAAAAAAAAAAAAAAACATTGTGGTAGATTAAAACTGTGCGCAGGACCGGGACTCGAACCAGAAACTTCGCCTTTCGCGGGCATTGCTCTTCCAACTGATCCACCCAGCCCGCTTCACGACCCGACCCTCTGTCTACAAGCTTAATGTAATAGGTATACAATGGAAACAACTAAATGAACTTTGCATCTAACTCCGTAAAGCGCAGTTGGTCAAGATTATAAGAGACAACCAAACATCAAAATAATAAACTGGCAGCCGTTTTCATGGAATCAGAATCTGTAATTAAAAATTAAATTTATAAAAAAAGGAGGGAGTCCTTCCAATTTGGTGAGTGTGTGATGTTCTCGGCAAGCGCAACTAGCACACTGAATTTGTGCACTTGCACGACAGACGATGTGCTTTCCTCGTATTTTTCACACTCATGTTCTCACATTATCACAATCTGGTATGATTACTCTTTGTGCAAAGATCCTCTTGAAGTACAGTGTAAATTTTCGACGGAAGTTCGGAAAAAAGTTTACGTATCGTTATAATCTAAAATACGCAATCAATAATATAAAAACGACACACCGACAGCCATTTACCTTGAGCTCGAAAGAGCAAAGAAAGGGAAGGGAGGTTGCAGGTAAGGACTGTTTTCTGTCTTACTAGCCCACGCAATGCCGTAAATTTCAGACTCTAGTCCCCTTCACGAAACATCTAGCGCACTTAGAATGAAGCCAATTTGGGAAAGAACGTAGTTCTCTCTGTGTAGCTTATCCGTCTATGTTAGTCTCTTGATTGTAGTAACGACGTCACAAAGAAGGAAGATTAGCGTTTAACATGACGTCGACAACCCGGTCATTACAGATGGCGCACTAGCTCAGATTAGGGGATGAAATTGGTCTTTTCAAGGAAACCATACCGGCATTTGCTAAAGCGATTTATGGAACTCAGGTAAAACTAAATCTGGATGGTGATGATGATGTTTGGTTTGCGGGGCGCTCACTGCGCGGTCATTATCGCCCGTACGAAGTCCCAATTTTTTCACAGTCCAGTTTTTGGCACAGTCAAAGCGAGCCACTGTCACAAGTGATGATGATGAGGATGAATAGATGAGGACAACACAAACACCCAGTCCCCGAGCAGGGAAAATCCCCAACCCGGCCAGGAATCTAATTCGGGACCCCGTGATTCAGAGGCAGCAATGCTAGCCACTAGACCACATGCTGCGGACAAATCTGGATGGTGGTACTGAGATCTGAACCACAGTCTTCCGAGTACCAGTCCAGTACGCTACCACGCTCGGCACTTCAAATAATAGTGAACAAGAACAAGTAATAACCTTATCCATTACGTTTGAAAAATCCGAAGATTAGTAATTCACCGACAAAATTTTGGATGTTGTTCAGGAACATTTTCCGACTATTTCTATAGAGGCGCGGTGGTCTCTGATGGCTCGTTACAGAGTATTTGCATTTCGTTTCGTTTCATTTCTTACCCCGGTTTATCCTTGTATCTGTGTTGCACTGAAAATAACTGCACCACAAAGCAAATAGCAACAATATGCAGTGTGTGTCTTGTCTGGAAGTAAACTTGTTCCATTGAGTCACGACAACACTTTAGTCTTCGTTCTCAAGCCAGTGTTCAGTATTGCTCAATCATGTCTTGGGTTTGTTTTTCGGGCAGTGTTTGTTGTATGTTAACAGTGATACACAGCACCGGGAATATGTTTCCTGATAAAGACTTGGCCCCACCTTCAACCGCACCTTGTAATAAACGTGTAATCGACGTTAGGTATGATTTTCTCGGGATCACATCTGGATATCACTACCTATCAGCAATACGTGCGCAAGACCCGCTTCCACAACACTACACAGAAAATGACACCTAAGCCGTCGGCAGCAGACTATGTACATGTCATCCCGAAGTACTTATACGAGGGCTATTAGGAAAATTGGGAACGATCGGTTGCGAAATGGAAAACACGCAGAAAATAAAAACTGTTTTATTTTTAACATTTAGATGCACCTTCCAGCTACTTCTCTACATAGTCGCCGTTCCGACTTAGCCATCCGTCGTAGCTTTGTACCAACTTTCCAATACCCTCATCGTAGAAAACAGCCTCCTGTGCTTTCCGACAATTTTCTGCGCTGGCCTGCACGCTGCTGTCTGTGCCAAAATGTTGTGGTCATAGTTAGCGGCTCATTTAAGCAGAGACGAAAATCAGAGGGAGCCAAGTCCGGGCTGTATGGTGGGTGATCAAACACTTGCCATCAAAAACGTTGCAGGAGTGTCCTCATTGCCCCTGCCTCGTGCGGCCAACAATTGTCGTGGAGAAGGGCTGCATGAAATCAGGCGAAATCTCTCGGCAAGCACCCATACTTAGCGGCAGACATTATTGTTCTAGGCATCTTTACACGCTCACTGTACTCTCGGAACCGAGAAGAGCGACGTGGCGCTATCTACGGACATATAGAGTCACTGCCGAACGCATCGGTGCGAAGCTTCATCAGATTTTCACTGTGGTTTCCATTTCGCGACCGATCGTTTCTTACTTTCCGAATAGCCCTCGTAGCTATATCGGTTATGATAGTCCCGAAATCGATTATGCTATCAATAAATTACAAGCATCCTTGCAAATAGAGACTAATTTATTTATAATTGTAAATCATCACACGGCTGCGTTCCCACCATCCTCTACGACAGAAAGGCAAAATACATCATCATACTTCTGCCTCTGTACAAGCGCCTACAAAAACAGATTTCTTTGGGTTGAGTTTTACTTTTTGGTGGTTATAAATTACTGGCTTCGTACTGTGTGAAGGTGTTTTCACAGAAAGAGTAAATGGAGTAACAAATCGAATAAATCTTAATTACGTTAATACTCATTAACGATTCACCCTGTATGTGTAAATTTCGCTTGCAGTCGTGGTTAAACTTATTTTGAATTATGTAGGATGACATTTCGGATTCTACGGATCCGTCTTTAAGTTCACAGGTTTCTGCAGGAATTCTTGTGCCATTGTGCCGACAAAATAATACTGGGTACGACGGAAATTCCATAATTGGTAAAGTACGGCAATTCCAAATTTTAGCCTGCTACACGACTATTTGGACGGTCTCTCCGGACTGCAGTCGCTGACAAACACAGGACTAGCTGCTGTAACACAGTGTGCTTTCTATTTTGCAGCAGCTGATCGGGTAACACGGACGATGCAATAAGGCGGTCGGGCTGGGAAGGGACGGGACGGATGTGGCAAGCGGAGCACTGGCGGACGGTTCGTGGGTCACGCCGACCGCCGCCAGTTCACACGGGAACACTGCTGGTCTTTGGGCCCCAAAGAGTTGCCAATGGTAACTCACCTCTCTACAATTCTGCATGTAACGCACCTGGTGGACACCTCGCCGCTATTAAGTTTGTAGCAAATTATTCAACTTATTGTGCTACAAATCATTGCCAAGAAGACATTTGGAAGCATTCTCTCGTACTGAAACGTTCCTTGTCGTCGGTGAGTCTGTGTTTCTCTCTCAGGCTACGGCCGGAGATCACGAGTTCAGGCGTACGAGACACACAAGTGACGTATTGCTCTTTAGATGAATTGGGGAAAAACGTTTATTGGCGGACCAGGATACACTGTCTACATTGCTGCACTTACAAAAGAAGGTCAATAGGGTCAGCAGCTTCGCTATCACCAACGAGAAATCGTTAAACTTGTCATGGTTCCTAAACCAATGGCCAATGACCTGTAGAAAGATTCCGATGTACGACCCCTGGACAGGCAAACATTCACCGCTGAACAGTCAGTACACCGCCTCTAATTGGTTCCTTGCAAATTCTGCCATTAGAGGTATATCTGTACAACAATAAAAAAAAGGCATCATCTACGTAGAGCTGCACCAGAAACCCATGCCACAGTGCGTACACGTATATCATGGAAATTTCGTGGTTATCGTAGAAATTGTAGTACTGTACGCCTTCAAACATGTCAGCAAAATTTGATCGTATAACACAAGAGAAGCGGTGGGTCAACTGTGTCAGCTCTGGAAAAACGCTGGACGGAAGTAAAAAATAGTTAGAAGCTCTGGATGGCTTCCTTAGAACAAAACAAAAAAATTAAAAATTAACGATTTGAAGAGTAGAACAAAGAACAATAGTGAAGTGCTTGACATCGACGAAGGAAGAGAGAATGTATTGAATAAGTCAAGCGAGTGTCCTTTCAAGGCAGCGACGTTGTGCAAAGGAAGAACAAGAGTTCTACTGGTACCACTTAATTGCCTGGAACGAAAGATGCTCTTCAAACTCTGCTTCCTTAACACATCATTGTAAGGAATGGAAACGTGGACCGTGAGAACATAAAGGAAGAAAAATTAGCAGCACGTGAAACTTTAGGCTGCTGAATGACATTTAAAATTGAGTGGACATGTTAAAAAAATGAGGGGACGATTAAGTACGAAAGTTAAGAGTTTCGCACACTGTCGATGTTGACATTTTTGCGGAAGGAATATCATGGCAGTTTCCTGAAATGAATTAGGGAAACTTAGTATTAGTATCCTGCTCCTCCCGCAAACGATCCAGAAGCTCTCTACCACGGCAATAATAAGAGAAAAGAAATATCTGAACACTATGAACGAACGAAGTCTTGGTTGTTCTTGCATAATGTTTCCCGTGTTTGTTCTTTCATATTGTTACCACTGGTCGCTGTATCATACCGTCAAGGACAGGAGAAAGTTTTCTGAACAATATTGACCAAAAAATTAGGATACCTGGAAAAGCACTGGAGGCAGCAGTGGAGGGAAAGAATTGTAAAGAGTAAGAAGAATACAACAGGTAAAAAGAATTACTGAAACTGTTGTGTGTAGCAGGTATGCAGAGTTAAAAAGCAGCAGCACAATATTGCAAGTGACAGAGCCCGACATTTAAACAGCAGAAAGACTCATGACTCAAATGGAAAGGATTTTTCTTGGGAGTCTTCGTGAGTCCGTGCCGATCGAATCTCAAAGTGGCTTCGCAACTGTTGCTTCATGTTACGGTGTGCTATCGGTATGCCTAGCTTTTGACTTCGTGTTATGTTTGAAAGGGAATGTAGTGTACTTGTCACGGGACTGCAACTGATTACGGCTGTATGGCACTCCATTTTCATTGGGGAAAGACAACGTGTACGACACTGGCTTGGTTGCGGGAGACGCGCTGTGCTGCCACCGACAGCCAATAGCCAGAAAAACAGCGCGGTGGGGCGCGACCGCCTGGCCTACAACCACATAGTTCAGACGCGCGCGCGCGCTGTTAGCCGCAGCGGCTCTGGCTGCGCTTCGAAGACAGCGAGCGCGCCAGCTCGTTACTTATTTCGCTGTTTCTGAGTGTTAGGCGGTCGACACCTACCGTTTCTACCCTCGGGCACCTGTCGGCAACCAGATGGGGGCAGGCTGCACTGCCTTAAGCGACGCTTACGCATACGCCCACACTCGCCAAGGCGCTCACTAACCTACCTGCGCCAACCGGTCTCCCAGTGAGAGAACAGTCGGTTGTCCATAAACAGTCGGCTCATTTACGTCGTGCCTCTGCAATATCTAATTTCGTTCGCGTTTTATTTGCGTTCCGATAGCAATGCCAACGCCCAAATGGGTGAAAGGACTGCTATAATTTTTCTTGTGTTAAACGAAACTGCCTCTTACGGTTAATTATTTCAAGAGAGTTAAGAAGTTGGCATCAATAAGATTCCCTGCCGTTTTTCCTCGCAAATGAAACCATGAATTTCCGTTCCATATTTCCGACGGGTAAAACGTACGATTTTATCGTTTATCGTGTGATCAGTTTTTCTACAGAGGACCGGTCGAACGACTAGTCAAATCATGAACACTGCCAATCATCGTTGACCACACAGACATTCTCACCCATTCAGCACAGAAAACAAAATTCAGCCGAACTGCGTGCCAAAATAAACTGCCGTTTCTCATCCAGATGTCATTTCTACAGTCGAACGGTAGAAATGTCGAAACAAAACCTATACCTGGAGGCAACGGTGTTGTATTCGAACAGTGACAACACGATCTCTCTCATCTCCTCTCTCTAATGAAAAGACGGCAATTTACAAATAACCTATCACTGGTTAGAGTGTACATTACATTGTAAAAATTATACTCAATTTAATGAATTCTGTCGTATGTAAGAGCACCCAAAATCTGGCCTGAATTGTTGCAACTTGGTAAATCACTTGATCCCGGAAATAATTAAACAGTCACAATCCTCCGAAAAATTTTGGACGATGCAATTGGTACGTTTATGCACTGCCTTTTCTACAGGAAAAGACATTGCGGATAGGTCAGAACAGGTACTTCTGCAATAGTCTCATCTATGATCTGGAAACTCCTTCCAGTAAAATGCTTTGAAGCAGTAGCCCTCCCGGTGTCTTGCATCTCTACGTAATACTGACCTTTGTCACAACATTGACTTCAGAGTACTCCGGACACCCGTGTCGTCCTTTCAGTTACGTTGTGTCGGTAACAAACGACATCTACGCATCTGTATAAAAGCTTTACTTTTTGGTTTCATACAAACGGGACACACGCGCTGCATCACGGTCTACGAACTTAAGTAAAGCATCATCGGTAGCAAAAACCAGAATTTTCCAAAACAACAACGTTTTCTTTTTCATATTATTTGTCTTTTACACAGTTATTTGCAGCGGTTGTTCACTAAATTAAAAATGTTGCACCGAAGTTAAGCAGCAACGTCGGTGCCAGATTCCTGTCATTGAATGATCGTTTCTGAATCGTTAAGAAATCCATCCTTTGTAAATGTCGAGCGATACCCTTAACACTATTCAAATGAATTCGAAGGTAAAAACAATAGAATGAATAGACTGAGCATGTCCTTGGCGAGGAAAAACATTAGCTTGCACTAACTACGTGCTAAATTGTTTGCACAGCTGTCGAGTCATAAATAATAAAACAGACGGGACGCTGCGGTCGAACACTTGTCTGAGGTTAATTGGAAGTAATCGTTGCTAAAATTATATATACAGCTCTCGAGCGGTTTATGAACGATACTTCTTCCTGCAAGTAACGACAGCTTTGCCAAGTGATGCTTCGTTAACTTGAGATCATCTCTGAAACTGTGACATGGATAATCATTATAGCGTAAGATGCAACACAACAAAACATTTGTGGAAATTTAAAAATGTTTATCGGGCTGTCACTTTGAGATGGAGACATGTCCCATGTGTTAAATTTATCGAGCCAAGTGGATGGCAAGGATCTAGTTTCGTCCCCCGACCTGGCACTTGCCCCACGTAAGTGTTCAACAGGGTAAGAAGTTCGCAATGTAAAAAGTCAATCCAAACACTGAAAAAATCGACACGTGTCATGAATGAAATGTCATCTGCTACGTCATCAATGTTATTACATTTGCAAAGTACAAATTACACGTACTTACAACAGTTTTGATAAGATCTCTCTTTAAATATTATCTTCATACGAAATTCTACTGTGCTTACTGAGTAACTCTGCGATTCCTCCAGGGCAAGAAACTAAAATCAATATTGCGCACAGATGCAAAAGTTTCTCTGAATGACGTATAAAAGGCAATGTCAGTGTGCGCTAGTCAGGCAGTTGTACCACGACAAATGCTGTGTAACACTTGGCAGAGTCTCAACTTGGGCTGCATTCTGCGTCGCAGAGGTCGGTGCCAAGAAGTTTGCCAAAAGTCGCGCCTATTCTACGTTGCGGAAAGACACACTGTCAAAGCAGCTGTTACATTAAGTGAAGTGACTGGCACATTTTCACGAATTTTCACACTCTAAGAGCCAAAACGTCTGCCGCAGCGACGCCACGGTCGCAGTTCTACGTGTCTGCTGGCGACCATCCAGAGGGGCAGCACTGTTCACCAAGTAGTCAGCAGCTGTATCCCATGTCACACAGTTCTGTATACAAAGAACGAACGTACAGACCTTTCAGATGCTAATTCTGTGACTTAGTAGGATGTGAAATTCCATTTATTTTGTACAGCGCTAATACGACTGGCCCTCGTTTAATTACCGCCGTGCTTTGTAACTCATCACAGACGCATTCATAATGAATAGAGAAACCAATTAAAATTTCAAAATCTTCGATAAACTGCGAATTTTCGACTACACCACAGACTTCTTTGTTGTGAGTTTATGCGAACGACTTTTGTATCAAGTGTGAAATATATGTTTAGTTACTATCAGTGGCGATGTACAGTTAAGTAGTGGTTGTTACCAAGAAGTGCCACGCCAGAGTGTGTTTCTCCTCTGGAAACGAAGAGCACTTTAAATCGAAGGTTTAAAACGTGTTGCATGTAGTACAGCAGTAAATTTCCAAATCAGAAATGCTGTAGCCTGACAGAATTTCCGCGCAATTGGTAGTAAATGTTAACCTATGACAGAGAGAACGCTGGTAGTGAATTATTTTGCATTATTTTATGGTACGATGCTTGTGTGTGGCTCAGTTTCTGAGTGTATGACAGACTTCAAATCCAAAGGTCCAGAATTCAATCCTCAATTTCTTTCTCTGCCACTGACCACTGCTTTGGCCTTCGACAATGATTTATTAATGCGAATAACACTAAACTGCACTGTAGTACGTAGTCCATGTTAAGTTTGAAACCCTCAACAACTGGTTGCGTATGTTAGTTCTGAGGTCAAAGCAAGACAGTGATTTATTACCTCCAATAGGACTATGCCTATCAAACCAGTGTGGTATTTCAAACTTCAGCTTTCTATGTTGTTTTTATTTTCAATACTTATAACAAAGGAGTTTCGGAGTCTCGTCATAGCCTTAATAATGACTTCGTTCTCCTTCTCCTCCTGTTACGCGTGTCCAACGTTTCACTGCTTGTACTGAATTTCACTCCTTAAAGTTCAGAGACACCATTTCTCGTCACCAGTAACGATGCAGGATAGGAAAGGTCGATTTTGTTCACGAGCAATTGATGACGAGCAAGTAGGTATGCACATATGGCCACCCGCTGATTTCTCGTTGCATACAAATGTCGCACGACGGTGAAATGATCACAGTCATCATATTTCCAGTTCTCGAGTACACTGAGTGGCTGACGGTGGACTGGTCTTACAGACCAGTTATCTACGAGGTGTCTTCGGAAAGTAAGGTCCGATCAATCGCGAAATGAAAACCGCAGTGAAAATGAAAAATTTTTTATTCGCAACAGTTAACCACAACTTCCAGCTACCTCTCTAAATAGTCGCCGCTCTCACATTTGTCGTGGCGTCGTACAAACCGTCCAGTACCCTCGCCACAGAAAGCAGCCGCCTACGCTTTCCGCCAATTCTCTACGCTGGTCTGCCTTTCGTTGTTTGTGGCAAAATGTTGTCTTCGTAGCCATCAGTTCATGTGAGCAGAGATGAACAACGGAGGGAGCCAATTAAGGGCTGTACTGTGGGTAATCAAACACTTCCCATCGAAAACGCTGCAGGATCGTCTTCACTGCCCCTGCAGAATGCGGCTGAAAATTGTCTCAAAGAAAGAAACGCATAACATTCATGTTATGTGGCCTGCATAGTTTCAAGCGATATCTCTGGCCAGATCCACATACTTGGCAGGAGACACTGTTGTTTTACGCATTTCTAAGTGATTGGTTTGCGCTCTGAACTGAAAAGAGCGACGTGAAGCGATCGACAGGCACACTGAAGACACTGCCCAATACATCTGTGCAAAGTTCCATCGGGTTATCATAATGGTTTCCATTTCGCGCCTAACCGGACCTTACTTTCCGAATACGCCTCGTATAAGACCAGAAACATACTTTTTGGACGATGATGTTTCACATACAGGCCAGATATATTTCAAGTTTTCAAGAGACACCTCAGAATGGTTATAAGGCCGAAGTCATGATTGTGTAAAATAAGTGAATAATTAACTATCAAACGGCGGAAATTTCTTTCAAATAATTCTGTATGAATGTGGTCTCCCACGAAGGAAAGATCAGTATTACAGCAGTGGGCTCTATTTTTTTCCTCGGGTGTCCACCCGGATGCAGTCTGATATTTCGCCAGCGTATCTTGCCGCCATCTTCAGAAGATACCTGTACGTAGTCGAAATATCATGTTTCGTAAACGACTGCAGCCGGCGGTTCACACGAGAGCATGAACCATTATTCTCTGATCACTCTGCTGAATTCGCAATAACTTAATAAAAAAAAAAGTAGAGCACGTGCGGCGAGCGTTACCTGTGCGAGGCAACTTGAGGTCGGCAGCTGCGGCGGCGGCGGCGGCGGCGGCGCCGGCCCCCGAGGTGGGCAGCTGCGGCGAGTAGCGCGGCACGTGCAGCACCACGGGCGGCGACTGCGGCGCCTTCACGCTCAGGTCCACGGGCTCCATCTGCACCGGCGGGCCCGCCGCCTGCAACACACGCGGACGCCACCGCGTGCTCAGCATCGGTCTCGCAACTAGCGCCGTATTCAGTCGCACGAACAAGCGCGGGCCACTCAGCCGCTGCGACCAATGCTCTAACGCAACTTTATGCGACTGCAGACACTGTAGGTGAGTATGGTACGGCCAACTGCTGACGTGCTGCCAACTGTACTCAGCGTCTCTAAGCGATGATACTTGTTTTGTTACCAAGATTTAGATACACAGAAATTTACGAGGGATGTTCAGTAAGTAATGCAACACGTATTTTTCTCGGTCAGTTTCGGTTGAGAAAATGCGAAATCTGTTATGGGGCATCGTGGAATATTCCCGCTTCAACCCACAGTTTCGTGAAGTTCCGATAAGTGGCGGCGCTATGCCTAGCCTTCAAAATGGCGTCTGTAACGGAGGTGCATTCCAAACAGTTTCTTTTGGCGGAAAACCAGCGTGGGAGATATTCACAAGCCCTTGCAGAACGACTGTGGAAACATGGAAGTGAACAAAAGCACGGTGAGTCGTTGGGCAACGCGTCTGTCACCATCGCACAACGTCGCGCTACTCCCACGTACCAGCCGACCGCACACAGCTGTGTTGTAGAAATGACTTCAACGTGTTGGATGCCACTGAACTGCAAACGAACTTCTCCTTCTCCATGACAACGCAAGGCCTCACACAAGTATGCGTTACCGAGACGAGCTCACAATATTTCACTGGGCTGTTCTTCATCATCCACCCTATAATCCGGATCTCGCATCTTCCGACTTCCATCTGTTTGGCTAAATGAAGGATGCACTCCGGAGGAAGGAGCACGTGGATGATAGGGAGGTTACTAACGCAGCAAGTAAGGTGTGTCGTAAAGTCGTAACACTAAACGGAGATTATGTTGAAAAGCAGGATTTTGTAGCCGAAATAGTGGGGAATAATATGATGCATTGGAATCCTGAATAAAACCAACCTGATTTCAGAAAAATATGTGTTGCATTACTTCTTGAACGCCGCCCGCCCCACCTGAACATTAAAATACGAGTACAGAGGCTTATTTGTTGTGCAGGACATACTGTCTGAAGAATACGTCACGGGAGTTGCACCAACACCTGATGTTCAATGTAACACGGCAAGCTGTAAAAGTATCAATGAAACACCTCAAAAGCATCATAATTTTCCAAACATTTCTTCTTCTCTGGCATGCGACACACAGTATATTCATCAAGGTTTGCGTTTGGAATCCTGAGCCTATGCGTAATACCATCACAAATCTACTCAGCGTTAACTTCAAATCCAGCAGAATACTATTAGCAAGGCTGTGAAACAACAACGTCATTCTAGACGCCGCATGAAACATCTGACGAAGGCACTACTGGTGACAGCGCTACTTTGCAACTGTTTTTACAGTTCGATGAGTTAAATAAGTGATAGTAAGATGACGTTAATAACTGTCTGAATTACAATGATGTGCCCCACCAGCTGTCGTTACTTTGGATTAAAATGTAGTGTTATTTTGTAAAATTCACTATTACACAGTTCAGGCTGTGCAGTCCGCCTATGTAGCTGTAACGCCGGAAATGCATATACTCCTATTTCCATCTATTGTACTATTATTTTTTTCCTTGTTTTGTTACCTCAAGATATGACATTACTGTCTCTTTATATATTGTAATTGTTTTACTGTTTGTATATATATATTTATGCACTCATGTCGATGTATAATTGATTTGTTGTGTAAAGATTATTTGTATTTTTACGCTGGGTCTTGCCTAGGGAAAACTGCTATCGAACGATTACGTCGATAGGTCGTGTGAAGAATCAAAGTGTGTAGGATCTTTGGTAGTGTTAACTCTGCCGCGTGGAGCGCGGGCAGAACGGGGAGAGTCTGGCTGGAGTAGCGAGTGGAGCAGGTGTTGTGTGACGCTCCCGCGAGTTGCCGCGCTTTCGGGGTTTGGCAGCATGTAATTGCGCTCGACTCGCGATGATAGTTTCTGACATGGTGTCGCGGACGGGAAGCATTAGCTGGCGCACATCAAGAGCCCGTTTCGCCTGGTGACCGTGTCGAGAAGAAGGCGCGCCAACATCCAGCTTCTGCAACAGCGACGGCCGACAATGAGTGACTGTCGCCACCTCCTCGATCGACGGCTTCGAACCTTCAATCAACCAACAAGGAAGACTAAAAGCACGTAAAGTTTCAGAACTGTATGGCAGACCTCAGCTTTTCAAATTGTTCCATTTGCCTCGCAAAATTACAGCAACTTAGCATGAACCTTTGTTGCTCATTGTCCCAATTGCATTGCCAAGCAGGGTCCCTTCCTTTTCCGAAATGAACCCGAGTGTCGTTGAAATTCAAACGCCAGCATTAAAATAATATAATTAGATTTCACTGCTTTAATTTCAAAGTTCAGTAGCTGGCTACAATATTTAGGTTACACGAGCACAAATTAAGAGTGCGAGTTTTGTTACCGTATTTTAGTTACCTGTGACTGCAGCTCAGCTTGGTACGTACTAAATTTTACTATTGTTAATTGTTCAGAATCATTTAATTCAAGTTCAAAGTTAATTCTCTTATTTCTAAATTGCATAGATTCAAGTAGCTTTTGGAATGATTGTTGAGGTAGTCCAAGACTAACCTTATTTTACTGAATGTCGATGTGCTTCAGAAAGAAAGCTCACTATTAACTTCAGTCACTAAATTAACTTTCGATTTTCCGGTTTTATTAATTCTTTTGCTAAATTAAGTCAGAGTGTAGCGAAATTTATTACTTCTGACAAACTTTCAGTTTTCACACTACACGTGTCAACCTTCAGTTGCCACGCTTCTAGTGTTAATTATATGTGTAATAACCTTTCTTTTTCAGTTAGTATAGTAATTGTCCTTAGGACTGGCGACCGTGAATTCCCCCAAATCTCAAATATCTAATTACCGCTAGTTAATTGTTAACGTAACGGCCGCACATTTACTTTCTTTATTAACTTTACCCCTTTTCAAAATTAATTTCCACCAGTTTCATTTGCATTTTTCCTTTCATTTAGATGTAACCCTTTCCTCCCTCTTTACCGATAGATTAACTTCGGTGACGATTGCTTTTCCCAAATTTCCATTAGGTACACGCGGTTTAATTTTTCACTGTCATTAAGGTCGATAAGTACGGGGGGAGGTTACACGTGGCGACCTGGTGACAGGACAATCTTCAGATTTGAGGTTGTTCTGGACACGAATTTTCTTTGGTGCAAATGTCGTAACAAAGTACTGGTTACGTACAGGCCGTTACGTCAGCGAGTAATCCTAATTATATTTGAGATTTGTCATTTGTATTGAAAATTATTAAAATGAGTGAAGGCAACAATTACCAAAATTTGGTAGGCTTGGATAAGGAACAATCGGTCGAACAGTGGGGAACGCGCACCGCGGTACCCATTGTTCAGGGACAGGCGGCTAGCATGAAAGATGCGACCGCCGAAACGCAACAAAGAGCAGAAATGGAATTCCACACTTTAGAAAATGTTTCGGAATCAGAAGTGAAAATCATATCTGAATCCCTTGATGACGAATACGGGGGGACAATTAAAGAGGAAGCCGCTACGGAAGTAAAACCGGTAGTTTCCGGGAATTTAACTGATTTATTGAACGTTTTGATTAACGAAATCAAGAGTCAATCGGTCAAGCAAGAAGCTCAGTCTGAAAAATTTGAACGGATGCTAGACAATCAGAACAAAGCTATTAACGTTGTTAACAACAATGTTGGAGTTGTTAACACAAAAGTTGATAAAATCAAAGAAGATATTGTTGTAATTAATACCGAAATCGGTAATCTTAAACAGGAAATGATAGGCGTTCAGGCGGAAATTGCGAGCATAAATACTCGTTTTAATTCTGAAATTAGCAGAATCGAGAAAAGTGTAGGAGAATCAGTTGCTCCGATCATCGAGAATAAGGTGACGGAACAAATTCAATTAGTGAAAAAAGAGGATCAAAAGAAGGTGGAAACTTTAAAGGCTTTAGTATCCGAAGTAGATACCAAAGTGAGGAAGCAGGCTAATACCTGCGAAGAGAAAAAGAGGGAAGTGGAAACGCTTGCGACAACCACTTGCCAAGTGATTACGAGGGTGTCGGAATTAGAAAGGAAACTTGACGAAAAACAGAGCTATGTGCCAATCTGTGCACATAGTTCGGAGTTGTTGACGAAAGAGGAGCGGTTCGACCCCTTGAAAAAAGGCGGTATACACCCGACGGATTTCATTAAAAATTGTGAAAGAGTTTTACCCAGATCATGGACTGATGAGAGAAAAATTAATTCGATTATTGATGTGTTGGCTGGTCATGCCAAGCGTTGGGGCTTAAACCTCAACATTACGAACCTGACTTTTGACGAATTTAAAAATTTGTTTCTGGCTGAATACTGGTCAGAGCAAAAACAGCAAAGTGTCTGGCGCGAATTTGTCGTATCGAGGCCTTTCGATGCGAATTCGCGCGGTTCGATGAAGGAGTTTTGTGAGGGCTGGATCCGCAAGTTGGAATATTTGCGTGACCGCCGCTCGGAATCCGAAATAGTCTGGGAACTCTACAAGAAGCTTCCAGATGATACAAAACGATACGTAGGAACCAATTACAGGACAATCAATGATTTCCTGGAAAGAGTGGAGGACGAGGACAATTGGCGCAATAATCGCGACAGTGGCAGAGGCCGTGGTAACAACAACGGGTACCACAGCAACCACAACAACGATAACCACGGGAATAATGCATACCGCAACCATGGCAGCAATAACAATAATGGTTCGGACCGTAATAACAATCGGTACAATGCAAATAATAACAGGAATGACGGAAACCAGTATCATACTAACGTGATACGGGCTTCACAGAATAGTAATAACGCCAGAGGGTGTGATCAGCCGCCTCAGCAGCATCCGGGGAGCGTATCTGCTGGGACGAGACAGGGAAACCATTAGCCGCGCCGGTGAGGGGCCGACCGGGCGTGGAGAAATTTTGGCGGCCCAATAGCAGGAGAAAACCCAGGTGTCGTCGGTATGAAAATTCCGTGTGGAATAATCAACGGCGGGAGAGTGTGCCAGTGTTAAGAGAAAGGAGTGCGCCCACAAGTAGTAGATCAGCTGTATACACGGCAGTAGAAGGTACATTCACTGTCAGTGAGAACAATTTAAGTAGTGTTCCGGAAATCGATTATAAGGTGCCAGCTGTAATACCCACAGCGGAACTGGAGATTGAGTTTAAGAATGATTCGCAATTGTTGAGGGAAGTTCAGATGTCGGATAAAACGTCCGTCATCGAGCGAGGGGATGCAGAGAGGGATGAGGTCTGGTTAAGGCAGTTCGGTCGCTTATACGACGAAATTTTAGTGATAGCCGGACACAATTGGTAGAAAAGCACATAGATTTCAGCGTGTATGAGGTTAGAGCTGACGTTATGCGGTCAGACGGTAGCAGTGTGGGTTGCGCAGATCCAGAGGAAGTAATTTCAGATGCGACTGGGCACATTCCTCCAGGTAGATTGGCAGATGAGATCAATCTGATTAAAGAGGAATCAACGAAGGTGACAATTAGTGAATTGATAGCAAAGCAACACTCACTAGTTGACGAGTTACAGGAAAAGGTTTCGGTATTGGAGGCGAAGCTAGAGACTAAGCCTCAGGACAAACGTGTTGAAATTAAAACTGTATGTGAACAGAGGCTGAAAAAGCCGCCAGATAAGCCGGATTTAGGATCAAAGCCGGATGGTTTTTTCTGGAATGACCTGGATATAGACGAGGATTTACTGTGGGAAAATAATGAAACAGTCGAGGACAAGTGTAGACAGATAGTAGTGTCTGTTAATATGCACGACCTACAACTAAACGTGTTGATTGACACCGGTGCAGAATTGAGTGCTGTATCTGGGAAAATATTTGAGTTACTGAAAGACAGACCTGGCATCGTAGTTATGCCAGTAACAGGAGTGAAAATTATCGGTGCTACTGGGAAGGCCAGTAAACCGGTCACAAAACAGATTTTTGTCAACTTCGAGATATGTGGGGCACGATTTGAACAAGAGTTTGTCGTCGTGCCAGACTTAACTACGGAAGTAATTATCGGGTTAGATTGGCTATTAAAGTACCGTGCAGTGATTAACTGCGAAAGCAAAACGTTGACATGTACGTCCCAAGATAAAACAATAGTAGTTAGTTTTGACGAGGCAGGAGACGGTGTGCATAGGCAATACCAGCCCATACACATTGTTAACTGGCCGGATGCTATTGATGTAGGTATGAATTTGAACTACTGTAATGTGAGGAATCTCGGAATTGACAATAGTGTAGAAAGTGGATTGGAAAGTATTGTAGACGGTGTGTCAAACGTAACACACGAACAAAGACGAGGCCGGATTTGCCGTACCTATTGCCATCACAACCATATGCCATGGGGCAGATATGTAGCAGAATTTGAGAGAATTGTGGACACTTTGAGACATGAATCTACGGGATTTTCTCCAGAGGAAATCCTGTTGGATGACAGAAGTAAAAGTTTAGTGGAAGAGATAATCAAATTCCCTCCACGGATTGACATTAGTATTGGTGTGAAAAAAGATCGTTTGCGAGAAGTAATGAAGGTAAAAGCCGATGCTCGCATACGTCGTCATGACGCTAAAACGCGTTTTGCTAAGTTTGCAATCGGAGACTTAGTACTTGTAAAATCTCATGAGAAATCGAGCGAGATAGACAATGAAATCTCTAAATTTAAGTTTGTTTATAATGGACCATATAAAGTCATTGGTATACCTCACACAAATGCTTATTGCTTAGAGTATCCAAGCTCTGGAAAGCTATTAGGTATACGAAATATAATAGATTTGAAATTGTACCAACCTAGGATCGATTAATACCACACAATGGGTAATTTGTACAATATGTAAATATAGAGTGTAAGATTTAAGGTTTTTGACTGACCAAGAGAACATTAAAGAAGTTGTAATTAATAAGTAATTAATTTTGACTAAATGATTTAAGAGAGAGTGATTATTTATCAATTGAAAAATCCAAGCTGCTAATTTAAGTTTTCAGCTGAGTCACAGTAGATTAAGCAACGTAAATATGATTTTGTAACTAGCTGTAAGATTTCATGAATATGTGTTTTACTAGTCATTGCCGATGTACATAGACGCTGTTTTAAGTTTCAGGCTAGTACATGCGTGTGATGATGGACAGTGTTGAGTTATCCACTGTGATAGTATTAAGGGACTCCTTGAGATTACTCGGGAGTGAGTTTTTCCTAAAGAATTCAGTGAAACGGACGTTCTGGAAACGCCGTCACAAGGGCGAGTGAGATCAAGCGTGCCGCACACGCGGGCGCAACAATACTGGCGAGGCGAGCCGCTGTCGGCTCTTGTGCCGCTGTTGGCTCTTGTGCCGCTGTCGGCATTCTTTGTACTTGCGAGTACGAAAGGCGGAATAGTTTTTCTTCCCGGACAGCTGATGTGAAAGAATTCTGCTGTCAATATTTATGTTTTTTTCGATCTACTGAATATTATTTTCTTGTTTAGCGTTAAGTTGAATCTCATGACGAGATATTAATTATGAAAAGGTTATGTAAAAATGTGTATTCTATGTAATTAATTATTAATTTGCGTATTTTGATCTACCTGTTTTTATGACCATGTACTCTGATTAATTTTGCAAGTAGTATTCCATTTCTCATAGTGTTACGAATTTTAATGATTTTGGAATAGCTAAACCATTTTCTATATCTTCTATGAATTTTAATATGTTGTCAACCTGTTTTTATTTTGTGCAAGATGACAGAGTGGAATAAGATTAGGAGTTTCCCCACTCAATTATTATGGTCTAAAAATTGATTTATGATTAATTAGACGAATGCTAAATTTTGTTGATGTTTTGAGCATATGCATTTCCGCTGTTTCTTTTTTTGGGACATTTTCTGAGTCTGTTTACGTTACACGAACATCCTCAGACAATGTGGGGCACGTGTAACGCCGGAAATGCATATACTCCTATTTCCATCTATTGTACTATTATTTTTTTCCTTGTTTTGTTACCTCAAGATATGACATTACTGTCTCTTTATATATTGTAATTGTTTTACTGTTTGTATATATATATTTATGCACTCATGTCGATGTATAATTGATTTGTTGTGTAAAGATTATTTGTATTTTTACGCTGGGTCTTGCCTAGGGAAAACTGCTATCGAACGATTACGTCGATAGGTCGTGTGAAGAATCAAAGTGTGTAGGATCTTTGGTAGTGTTAACTCTGCCGCGTGGAGCGCGGGCAGAACGGGGAGAGTCTGGCTGGAGTAGCGAGTGGAGCAGGTGTTGTGTGACGCTCCCGCGAGTTGCCGCGCTTTCGGGGTTTGGCAGCATGTAATTGCGCTCGACTCGCGATGATAGTTTCTGACATGGTGTCGCGGACGGGAAGCATTAGCTGGCGCACATCAAGAGCCCGTTTCGCCTGGTGACCGTGTCGAGAAGAAGGCGCGCCAACATCCAGCTTCTGCAACAGCGACGGCCGACAATGAGTGACTGTCGCCACCTCCTCGATCGACGGCTTCGAACCTTCAATCAACCAACAAGGAAGACTAAAAGCACGTAAAGTTTCAGAACTGTATGGCAGACCTCAGCTTTTCAAATTGTTCCATTTGCCTCGCAAAATTACAGCAACTTAGCATGAACCTTTGTTGCTCATTGTCCCAATTGCATTGCCAAGCAGGGTCCCTTCCTTTTCCGAAATGAACCCGAGTGTCGTTGAAATTCAAACGCCAGCATTAAAATAATATAATTAGATTTCACTGCTTTAATTTCAAAGTTCAGTAGCTGGCTACAATATTTAGGTTACACGAGCACAAATTAAGAGTGCGAGTTTTGTTACCGTATTTTAGTTACCTGTGACTGCAGCTCAGCTTGGTACGTACTAAATTTTACTATTGTTAATTGTTCAGAATCATTTAATTCAAGTTCAAAGTTAATTCTCTTATTTCTAAATTGCATAGATTCAAGTAGCTTTTGGAATGATTGTTGAGGTAGTCCAAGACTAACCTTATTTTACTGAATGTCGATGTGCTTCAGAAAGAAAGCTCACTATTAACTTCAGTCACTAAATTAACTTTCGATTTTCCGGTTTTATTAATTCTTTTGCTAAATTAAGTCAGAGTGTAGCGAAATTTATTACTTCTGACAAACTTTCAGTTTTCACACTACACGTGTCAACCTTCAGTTGCCACGCTTCTAGTGTTAATTATATGTGTAATAACCTTTCTTTTTCAGTTAGTATAGTAATTGTCCTTAGGACTGGCGACCGTGAATTCCCCCAAATCTCAAATATCTAATTACCGCTAGTTAATTGTTAACGTAACGGCCGCACATTTACTTTCTTTATTAACTTTACCCCTTTTCAAAATTAATTTCCACCAGTTTCATTTGCATTTTTCCTTTCATTTAGATGTAACCCTTTCCTCCCTCTTTACCGATAGATTAACTTCGGTGACGATTGCTTTTCCCAAATTTCCATTAGGTACACGCGGTTTAATTTTTCACTGTCATTAAGGTCGATAAGTTCGGGGGGAGGTTACATAGCTCAGTGCTCAGCGTATCTGGCTGCTCTGCAGAGGACCGTGGTTTGATTCCCGGTACTGTGAGGTACTTCTCCTTGGTGAGAGGACTGGACTCGAGTGCACTCAAACTGGTGGCGCCAACCGAGGAGCGGCTTGAATGAAAAGTACAGGCTGTAAGGTCAAAAAGCCGGCAACGGCCGGGAGAGTGTGTGCTGTCCCATGACCCTCCATACCGCATCCAAACGACGCCATTGGCAGAGGATGAGACGGTGGTCCGTCGGCGACGATTGGCCGTCTCGACCAAAACATGAAGTTTTGCAGGTGCAGCTGCAGTATAACCCACAACGGACATATTCGCGTTACAGTAAAAATTTAGACTGATCATGTCTTGTTCAAAAGCAGTGGGCTGCCAGACTTTTAAAATAAACACAATTACTCTAGGTGTATACGGAATAGCTATGACACAACATACTACTTGTATGCGTAACAGCGTACTTTAAGCTGTTATATCTGGGAGAGGTACGTTATGCCAACACTTGCTGTCATGTTGTTTACTTTGAAGTCTGTACATCTAATGCACTTCAGCAATGTATGATCGACCATAAAGCTTGTAGAACCCAAGTCACGACGACGTACATTTTTTGCGCACGAAAGATGAATCAAAACGGTATTAGAATGGTGACAACGTTAGGAGTAATCAGTGCAAACTTTTGTGGAACTCCTTAGCACTGACGGAATAAGTTTCAGATTACGTACAGTCACAATGCATCAGGCACCAGAAGTAGTTAATGGAATTGTATGAAAGAAATCTGATGTGTTTTTGTAAGGACGATATAGATGAATCTTTCTACAGTAGTGCTACTCATTTGTGGGAGTTATTACGTTTAGTTTTTAATTACCTGAAGATCTTGCAAGGAAACTCAGGAATGACCTGTGTATGGTTTTCATACGAATTTTCGCAGAGCCATCAAAAAAGAAATTTATGATCTTTCCACAGTGTATAACTTCATAATTAAATAATCAACTTTTTACCATGATCAGTTGAAATAGCTGACGTTACACTGGATAGTATACTTTAACTGAAGACATGAAAAATGATGTTACCGATGCTTACGACAAAGACAAGCAATAAATGTTACGCTTCAAGTAAAAAACTACACTGCAAACATCGCAAAATAATTCAGTAAGTGTCCAGCTAGTTGTGGATGTGTGAAAATTCTCCAAAATTACATATTAATTAGCTGATGCCTATAAAACTTGATAAAGTTTATCGAGATAAATGACAAATACTAGCAGTCATGCCGTTCCCGGAAAAATTAGATTTATTTATGAAAAATAAATGTAGCACACCCACGGATAATATGCTGCCTGCCGCATAACATGCAAAGAAGAATATTCCATATACACAACTAACTGACAGGCCGTGACAGCACGAAACACAGCTGCGTGTGGTTTGTTGCCTACACGCAAGGCGAACATATGAGGTATAGCCTATTAACGAGTAACAGCAATAGCCATTCCGTGCACTACCAAAAGTTTGTTATATGGTGCTATTTTAACGTCGTTTCGAAACAAAATAGATCCTGTATTATGACTCGAGTAAGTACACTATTATGACCTACCATCTAGTAAAACGACATCGTCTCATCAGTTGGGTCGGAGTTCAAGAAATACAGCAGCCATAGCGATGTAACGCAGTTGTACGTTCCAGGCTCATAAGGAACACAGAAGCTGCTTGGCAATTAGACTTACTGCAGTCTGTACAGTACTTTCCGAGGGTGTTGCTTACTTGTTCCACCATCACCTTTTCAGATACTCATAAGCTCAACTTTCTGGCTGATTTACAGCTTGAGTTACGTGGTCGTTGCACAGAATTCTGTTCTCCTATAATCCAAGGCGCTTAACTGCGAAGCACAACATCGCTAGGACGCACTAGTGTCGCTCTGTACGCCATTTACGTCTCCGCTGAACTACAACACCCTAACTCTTACTGCACATAATGATCGCGTGAACTCTCTCATCTCTGCCTGTTAGGCAGCGCCACCCGTGTTACATCCAAACGTTTACATTCTTGCATTTGTAAACTGTGCCGTTACTTAGGTGGACCGTGGCTTTTACACGAAGTGTACCGGACATTACTTCAGTTCCTTGGGGTTCCCTTAAGTAAGCTGAATAAGCAATCGTCACTAAAACATGGACGTTTCTTCCCTGAGCCTTATTCAGTTTGAAAGAGTTGGTTTTATGTACATGTCCTTCACGTAGTTGCTTGTTTAGAGCACAAGGTAAGGTTGGATTTCAGAATACACATAATCGGTTATTGGTCAAAGGTTTGAGCGGAGGGAAAAACAAGACACCCTAAAAATTAAATAATGGATTTTTGTCCGAATTTTCACAGGTAAATGAAGACTAGGAAAGAGGCAAACGATGTATCAAACTGACCAGCGTCAGATATAGTTTTGCATAACAGGGTTTATTTACTTGAAAGTAATCAGGATAATTAATAAAAATAATTAGTGATTTGAGGGAAAGTGTTGTCAGAATTTCCACAGCCAAACGAAGAGCGGAAAATAGACAAATGGGTTATCAAATGGACCAGCAAGAGATCTACTTTTGCAAAGCGATATATGTAATTCATAGAAAGTAATCAAGGTAATTAAGAAACAATTAATGATTTGAGGGAAATTTGAAATATATTATAACAGCTGCTGCTGGTTATGTAAATGAGGTGTCAAGATGTTCATCTCTTCAAGGCGTAGTTATTTTGCGTAAGAAAAAGTGGCACTGATGTGATATTTGATTTTTAAAATGACTTCCTTCAAATCATATAACAGATTGAATACATTTCGAGAACAGCAGACAAGAGGAAACAAATGTGATGTCAAAGCGTTGATGTTTTCCATTCCTAGCTATTTTGCGCATAAAAAGTTGTACTGTTTTGATATTTACCTGTCAAAACGGGTTACTTCGAATCAAGTATCCAAGTCAGGACATTACAAGAAAAGATCACGCTTTCTGAACAAAACTTGAAAATAAAAAAAATTTTAAAAATTTTCAAATGTTTAGTGAAATGATTTATCTAAAAGTAAGAAATAAAATAGCTTACAGAAGCATTTGACGTCCCTTTGTATGATGCTCAAAATCATGTGCAGCAATTGAGGAGTGCCAAAAGTTTCTCTAATGTATTTTATCTCTTACTTTTAGACAAATCATTTCAAAAAGCAGTTGAGTGTTTTCTTTTTTCAAAATTTTTTACAGTGGAAAATATATGTCTACATTTGCTGCAATTTGGTCTTTTCATTACAAAAAATCTATGACACTCCCCCAAAACGAAGTTCTTTAATAAAAGATGTCAAGTCTCCCCTCTTCTCCCGTTTGGTCACCCTTTTTTTCATCCTTTCCTTACCGATTCTTGACTCGTTCAGAGCTCCATCTGTAATGACTTCGATGTGAAGGGGGCCTTAAACCCTAATCTCCTCCTCCACCGCAGGTGTGTGTGTGTGTGTGTGTGTGTGTGTGTGTGTGTGTGTGTGTGTGTGTACTGATCCGTCCGGTTATTTTTTTTAGTACGCTCCTTAAGAAACACGTAAGCGGACAATAATACGCCTCTTGCTGACCACGCAGATTCTACGCTTTGTTCAAAATTAGGACTCACAGCTACATAGGAAATAGAGCGCTGAGGCTCGCACAGGACGCACGGACACGCTTTTAGGCAATCTGGATAACTGTAGCAGCAGCAATGAACTGCAGTCGCAAACCGTCATCTGCACCACAACGCCACCACCTGTCAGCAACAAGCTTCGGGCTCAGACAGCAGGCTGTCCTGTGTCGCTCTAGCAAATGGAGCATTACGCGCCACCTTTAACTCAAAGTATCTCACAGTAGAGATCGCGGACGGAGTTCCGGCTTGGAGGGGATTAAAATATGACCTATGATTCAGACTTCGTTCGCATAATAAGTCCACCTATCTTCAACAAAAACAAATTCGCTAAAGTCCTCAGTAAATGCATTTTTGTTAACTTTCCGTGTACCATCTTATAAATTTGCTGCCGTGAATAAACTAAAACGAAAACATAACTCCGCCATAGCCGGTCCCAAGCCCGGTTGAAAAAGGAGGAGGGGGAGGAGTAACACCTCATAAAAAAACCTTGGTTCACCTGGCCCGGGTGATAGTACCTCGTGAGGGCCCCTTGCCAGGGACACGGTGAAGACCTCAACGGCAGTGAAGGCGGAGATGAAGATCATCGGTACGGCGGAACTGGCAACCTTGCTTTTTGGGATACTATAAAAGCTATCGCCCAAGGTTATTTGGACAAAGGGCACGACGGTTCCACAGGTTAGTGGCGGTAACCCTACAGCGTCTGTTCCACATGTTAGTGGCGGCTGATCTATAAAACTCAGAAGTGGAACTCTGAGCTTAAACAGACTGAAATCTCAATTTCAGTCACAAACCCAGTCCAATTAAATCAACATGGATACAGCACCTTCAAATACAAATTACCCCAGTGGGTCAAATCCCACGGTTGAAAAACCGCAAGTGGTCTATTCGGATTCTGGGGAGACCAAAGAAGTGTGCATGGAGGTAAATCGGAGTACCTCAAAACCCCGTAATAACAAAATCAAACCAAAATCTAGAATTTGGCTAATGACATTTAATGTAAATTCTCTCTTAAAAATGGGAAAACTAAAAAACATCCTGGACAAATCCAGAGAACGTAAAATCAAAATTATTGCATTTCAAGAATCACGATATACAGATGAAAATATTTTTGATTCGGAATGATACAGGATATACAAAGGAAAACCTGGAAAACGAGCCATGGCAAATTGTCCACAATTTGGAACTGGATTTATAGTAGATACATCAATACTTGATTCAGTCGCAACTTTCAAATCTTACTCGGGTCGGCTCTCCACGATGACAATAAAATCAGCTAATAAGATATACACCCTAATCAATGGACATGCACCAACTAACATCACTAACAAAAACAAAATAGAAGAAGTAGAAGAATTCTGGAACCAATTAGATAATATTCCCCAAAAAATCCCAAATAACCATGTCAAACTCCTTATGGGCGATTTCAATGCACAAATCGGTAAAGAAAAGAAATATCGATATTGGGTAGGTAAATGGTCAGGGCATACACAGACCAACCGGAATGGCATGCGACTCATTGAAATCTGCAAAAACCATAACCTATTTTTCAAATCAACATTTTTCAAGAAAAGAGCCTCGAAAACGAAAACTTGGATCTCACCTAATCCATTACTAGGTGAATATCAGTTGGATCATGTAACGATCTCCCGCGAAAATACAGTAGAAATCATGAAACTTAAAGTCCTTAATGGGCTAGACCTAGATTCCGACCATTACCCAACAAAATTCTTCCTAGATGTCATTCCAGAAAAAAGAAAATTCACTAAGAAATCTCCACACTGTAAATATGATGTACAAAAGATAAATGGCAATGAACAATTTACAAAAGAAACGCAAAATTTAAAACCACAAAATTGGCAACAACTGCAAGCAGGACTTTTAAATGCAGCTGAAACTGTAGCACCGCAAACAAGAACACGTAAACACCCATGGTGGACAGATGAGTGTGACCATCTGATAAATCTCAGACAACAAGCGTGGCAAAATTGGTTGTGCAACAAAAATCAAAAGACCCTGGAAGATCTCAAAGATACCAGGAAAACAGTCACAAAAGCAATACGAACAGTCCGTAAACAACATGAAGACAAAAAATTGCAAGACATAGAAAATGATTTCAAGAAAAACAATTCCCGAAATTTCTACAGAGCATTCAAACAAAAATTAACAAAGTACTCTCCTCCATCACTCCAGTTCAAAAATGACCATGGGGAAATTGCTCATACCACCTCGAAAACTGTGAAATTCTTGCAAAATACTTTTCTAAATTACTGAATTGTGAAAAGCCTGCAGAAAAATTTGAGTTCCATCGTACACAACGAAACCCAGACTCAAAGCCACCAAGTTTACAAGAGATTAAAGAGATAATTCAGTCACTGAAAAATAACAAAGCATCAGGAGAAGACCAAATCATCGCAGAATTATAGAAAAATGCAGGCGGAAATCTTACTGCAAAACTCAAAGAAATTATACATGAAATCTGGAAAACTGAAAAAATCCCCACAGATTGGAAGACTGCAATCATACATCCTCTGTACAAAAAAGGAAATAAAACAGACCCCAACAACTATCGTGGAATCTCTTTATTGTCAATAACATACAAAATTCTGTCTAGAGCCCTACTAAACTGCGCAGAACCTCAGCTGGATTCAAAACTAGGCGAATACCAAGGTGGGTTCAGAAAAGGTCGATCTTGCGTAGAACAAATCCTTAACTTGAAAAACTCAGTGAAATATTTACATATTACTTCAAACAAAAGTTATGTCATCACGTTTGTCGACTTTAAAAAAGCATATGACAGTATAGATCGAGAATCTCTTTTTGAAGTATTAGCAGAATTTGGACTAGATCAAAAGACAACAAACATCATAAAAGAAACACTCACGGAGACCAAATCCAAAGTAAAATTTATGGGAGAATTGAGCACAGAATTTGAAATAGACACAGGAGTACGACAAGGGGATATACTGTCCCCATTGCTCCTCAATTGTGCTCAAGTTGTTAGAGAAGGGAAAAAAGCAGGTGCACCAGCACACAGACTGGGACCAAGACATAAGGGCATAGAATTACACTGTTTAGCATTTGCTGATGACATGGCACTGATCGCACAAGACATTACTGATGCACAGAAACAGCTAGAATTATTATAAGAACAGGCAGCTAAAATAGGATCACAAATTTCATTTGAAAAAACAAAATTTATGACTGACGTCAAAGATGCACCTTCTGATCTCAAAATTGGTAATAACTACATCTCTCGAGTAAAAGAATTTAAATATTTAGGTGAATGGATTGCAGAAAATTGTAATGAAAAGAAATCTGTCAGATCAAGAGTCCAGAAAATGGAGACGGCGTTTCAGTTAACAAAAAACATTTACAACATAAAGAGTCTCTCGTGGAACTGCAAAATACGACACTACACAACAGTAATTAGACCCGAAGCTCTCTACGCATCTGAGACACTAAACCTTCAACACAGAACACTAAAAGAGGAATTAGAAGTGAAAGAACGTAAGATAATGAGGAAAATCCTAGGACCAAGAACTAAAGATGGGGTACATTATCCAAAACCCAATGCAGAAATATATAAAAATATCTCCAAAATAACAGACACAATGCGCATGAGAAGAATCCAATTCATGGGGCACTTAGAAAGAATGGACTCAAACAGGTTAACGCAGAAAATCCATACATTTTTAAAGAACAAAACTACAAGACCGAACTGGTACAAACAGACGGAAAAAGACCTGAGAGAATTAGGGTCTCCAAATCTACATGATAGAAATGAAATCAGAAAAATCACAAACACACGGGGTTTTGAGGAAGAAAAGAGAAAAACTAACCGACATACATGGTCTACGCAACGAAAGCTAGCCCATTCGTTGTTTATGAAGGAATACTGGGCGAAAAGGAAGGCCAACAAATGTTGATTACGCGTGGTCCTAAGTGATCCATCCGCGAAGAAGAAGAAGAAGAAAACGAAAACGTGCTCCTGCCCTTCTAGCGCTCTGAAGACGAGCGACATAGCTCCTACGGATCACAGATTACACTCGAAAAAGACGAGGGACGTCAGTCGCTTCTCAGCTTTGTAAATGTATTCCAATGTTTGCCTTAAAGCTAACCTCTGTGCAAAATTATTTTATTCTACTAGCATGAGTATACACAGACAATATTTTTTCACTCGTATTGGCTGAAAACGGTTATAGATAACATCGTGTGTTGCTTCGCGGCGTGTAATTCCTCTTTGTTACCTCGCGTCGCGCTTCAGAATGTCAAAGACTCTGCTATTACCATCAGCTGTTGTCGGCTACAAACTTCTTATTTTCAAGACAGCCTTAGATTAAAGTAATGAAAAGGGGTAGCTAAACATCTAGCTGCCCACAGACTGAAACTTCCGTTTTGCATACGAGATCATTTACTGTTTGTGAAATTGGAGAACACAGGACTATTTGACAACACAACACAAAATGACTGCGTCCAATGTCAATGACAGGCCAAAATTAGGAGTGACAGAGAAGATGAAACCTGCCTGTATTTTGGATTACATAAAAGCAAGGCTGGTGTGGACCTTAGCTACCAGCTAACGGGCTACTACCGTTTTGAGAGGAAGCAAATAAAGTGGTGGGATAGACCTTATCTCACATTTTTATGACGATGATTGTAAATTCGTATGCAAAATTTGAAGCCTACTAACGAATATCTTGTTGAATTCGTCAATGAATTGGCAGCGACTTTGACGAACAAAGGATGCCAGATCGAATCAACTTGCAATCAACATAGTTCATCTGTGAACAGAGCCCATGAAATACATTTTTTCTAAATTGATTTCGGCTACAGAAATGTCAAAATGTCCTCCGAAGGGAAATAAGTTCTGTGCAGAACGAAGCAACCCAAAATCTGGGACAGTGGCAAGGCACTATACGAATGTGTAACGTACGACTTGGCTTTTACAAAACAATGTAGCTGCCCGCGCTAGACGAAGTGTCGCTCCTAAAGTACTTGTTCTGGTGGCGTAGCGCGGAATGCTGCGGCAGCTGCGGCGCCACGGCCACACGCGCGGCTGGAGCCCTGCCAGCGCGGACACGCGCGCCGCATCCGCCTGCAGCTACTCGTGCGTGCGCCTCCGACATTCCCTGTGTCTCTGAGCACACGACTGGTGCGAACCGCGCCGCTGAATACCAGACGAACCTCGTGCTCTCCGCCGAGATAAAACACTGCTGTCCACTAGAGCGACAATTGTAATGGGGCCTCTCAGGAATACCGACCACCGACCCCGACGTACAGCTATATAATGGCTGACGCTGCGTGAAACCTTAAGTAACGGTAGTGTGTTTGGTCAGCTACTCTGTTGCAAAGCATAAAGCCATTCGCTACACGGGGTTGTCCTTTACACTGACGGGAGAGAACTCATCGGAGGCTGAAATGATGCTACAAAAACACAACAGGGTGTCTCATACATCTTGACAACCCCAAATAACTTTTTGTCCACAAGCAGAATAAAAAACATCAAGCAAATGACGTTTAGCTACCAGGGGGACATTAACGAGCATGCCTCGCTTTCTTGTAAATTTGTTCATTACGAGGGTATCAAAACTAGCACGTCTTTTTTAATTAGCACCTTGTACTCTTTATTCGATAATCGACTTCCTCTCCTTCCTAATCCCTGTTCTAAAATGTACCACAGTGTTCCATTCACATAAACAAGACGTTATTAAAAACGCAACACAAAACTGACCTACTCTTCCATACCAGCATGTCGTTCAGGATCCCAAAATGACGTAACTCGTCCACTTGCTGGAGCTGACAGGAAAAGGAAGACTGACACCGGTCATTCAGTCAACCATATTCAGTTGATAGTTTTGTGAGAGTACAATGTACATCAACCAAAACAAGGTAGAAATGCTAATTATCTGTGAAGAATGTAAGTTAGCAGAACACTAACTGATTCATTTTCTTATTTAAAGTGAGCAAAGGCAGTCTTCGATTAAAAACTGTATCACCGTTACTTACAAGATTCTTTCAGCTCACTTTTCTCAGCATCTTCGTGATACTTTTCCATGCGTCACACAAATCTGTGCCAACCTGTGCTGCCCTTCTTTGTGTCCGTTCAAAACACTCTGTTAGTGCTGTTACGTGCCTCGCACAGCTCATCAACGTTCTACGTGTGTCGCTCAAAGTGTCTTGTATGCAGACTGATAGCATTTCCCTAGTATTCCACCAATGAATCGCAATCTGCCACCTGCTGTACCTAAGGCAGAGCCTATGTGATGGTTCCGCTTTATATCCCTACAAACTGCAACACCCAGGTATGAGTTGACCGTTTCCAGCTGAGATTCTTTTTTGATATTGTAGTCACAGACATGCAACACTCAGCGTCGCCAGGAGCACCTCCGAAGTAGTCCCGCGTAGTTCTGGACGAAACGTCAGGAATCGAAAAGTTTCTTCGACCACGATCACACAGCCCTTTAAGATTCATCAATAACTATGACATCCGGTCGTGAAAGCCTACACTGTATGTTCAGAACATGCGTTATAGTGTATCAGAAAATTCTTATTAGTACCTTGAAGAGCCGCTGAATAATCTCAAGACTGGTATTTGGTGGACAATATCTGGTATCCCCATCGTTACATGATTATTTCACCAAACTTAATTCAAGCCGGTATGTACAGGAACTGTTTAACATATGTGTGGATCAACTAATAGAACGGCTTTACGGAAATTTTCAGCAAGAAGAAGCAACATTCCCCACGACTATGGGCAGAGACAGTCTCCTGGTTACTCTTGCCTGATCTCTCTCCCTGTGGGGCAATTTGAAGGGTTAACTGCACTCAGATAATCTTCACGCACTGGAGAAGCTACAGCGGAACACTGAAAACGTTACTACTGCAATCCCCCAGGTAGAGCTGCTGTGCCTGTCTAACAATGTGATAAATCGAGCACAGTACAGCATGGACGTCGGCGGTGATCATTTCCAGCATCTTCTGTGATGTCTACTGGGAAGAGTCAAGCCTGCGTCAGTATTCTCGTAAATATTTTACGGGCCAGTTTTATTTTTTTACCCTGTATTTGTGGAATTCCAGTTGATGATGACTCCATAACTATCGAAACGCGTGGTGGATTTAAATAAATTGTAGCTAAAGCAGAAAATCGATGTTATGTATGTAATATTTACTGCTGTAGATCCCCACAAACAGTCTATTACGAATGAAGTATTTTACCAAGAAGCAACTTACAGCCAGAAACCATTGGAGAATTTTACATGTTGTTTACGTATCCTCGTCTGAATCAGGATCAGGAACAGGCAAAGAGGCACAGACGGTAATAAGTAACGCCCGAAATTACCTAAGTCACGTAGATCCAACCGTTGAATTCTTCCGTAGTGGTACTTTTGGTAGTAAAAACAAGTGTTGTTAAGTCATATTGGGCGACATTAATTGCCATCAAATCTATAAGGGGGAACAGGACAACGTGCGGGTGGCTGAAAATCAATTTAACCAGCGTCTCATCATCTACTGACAGAAAATAACGCCCTTTACATAATACTACTGAAACACAGTCTACGTGCATTTCTACTTTTTCACATAATCAGAAGTTATCCTTACACTGTACGGCATCTCTATTATAGGAAATTTGATACAGGAACTGACACAACAGCTGTACATGAATGCAACGCAAGAAATAACAACAATACAAAATTATTGATTGGCGACTCCATAGAGTGCCGTGTGCACAACAATCATGTACGTGAAATTAGAAGGAAGGTCAGCGTTGGCCGTAATATTGATAGTTTATTGACACCAAAATCGATTGTCAATCACATAGTGATCATCTTCAGTGCTGTGGTGTACAAATTAAACTCATATGCACTGCTGTCAAGATAGTATCAGTAACCAAAGCTAAGAAACTATCATAACTATTATAGTTATATAATTATAATATTATAGTTATATAATTATAATAGTTATTATTCCCACCTCGGGTACTACCCGGAGCTTCTATCAGTCAACAGAAGAATTTGGCTACCGCTTTTCAGACAAATGATCTGACATGAGGTGAATATACAATATAGAATGTACCCTAATACTGTGAAATAGCCAGTATTAAGGTCGAATGGTACAAGTGCGTAACTGTGATTCGATAACCATTTCAAACACTACTAAGAAAATTTTTGCTAATATCTTTAAGTGAGTATTACATTAAAATATAATTTTGGTAATCAACTATTACCCAAAAACGCTTTCACAACCAGAATCGTAGGTGGCAAAAATTTTACGAGACAATAACTTCCTTGTTATCATCGAGCATTTATAGGATCATGCAGGCGAGCTCAGTATCCCGGCAACTCTACAGGTATGAAGCGAACCCGGACTCATTCGACCAGCCTCGCGCAGTGCTGCACTGAAATCGGAGCACGAGGTCGCAGACATCAGTATACAATGGCGTATCGATCTTAGCATAACTTTCCAATTGAAATAAAGGCGTAATGCAGTCGGTAGCGCTTGAAAAATGCGCCGCGCTATTACAATACAACGGTCCCGCCGTCCCACTTGCAAAGTAAAGAAGTCGAGTGCTAAAGAGTGAACTCCCACTCGATTTACTTTGCTAGCGGCTTGTCGACAACGTCACGACTGATACATGGAACAAGGCTTGTCACAACACATCAGCCTCTGCCAGCATATCCACGACATTAACCACTACGTAGTTCGTTCTGTAATTCCAACTGGTAATACCAAGGGTTCATCTAAAAATGCCCTACATTATAAGGGAAAGTGGCATTTACATATGCAATAAAAGCATGTTTGTATCGCCATGGCTGAAGTTGCATGTCTCTGCTCTCCACATATAGTGACTGCAGCAGCAGCAGCAGCAGCAAAGTAACACAAGTTGCAATATGTTTTCCTCGATTACTGAATGGCCTCTTTTAGGTCCCACTCAACTTCATGAATTACCAACAGTTTGTGCAGAAAAGCCTCTGCGGTAAGAACAACAGCGACCAGTCACGCTGAGCGCTAATATTACTGAAATTCACCTCAGCTGTATTGGTGATTTCCATTAATCAGCCGGCCGAAGTGGCCGTGCAGTTAAAGGCGCTGCAGTCTGGAACCGCAAGACCGCTACGGTCGCAGGTTCGAATCCTGCCTCGGGCATGGATGTTTGTGATGTCCTTAGGTTAGTTAGGTTTAACTAGTTCTAAGTTCTAGGGGACTAATGACCTCAGCAGTTGAGTCCCGTAGTGCACTGAGCCATTTGAACCATTAATCATTAAAATTAGTACAACAGTGAATGTCTTCTATGAAGCCGGAGAAGGCGACCCTCTTCTAAGAAGCCGGAGAAGAGAAGCCTTTTACTCTGTACCCTAGCCATTCCCACAAATGGCGTGCTGTTATTCCGTTCCAAAACCGTATTACAAGCACATGAAAACGTGCTTAAATATTACAATTTCGTCATCAGTATGATGTTGCCCAGTAGCGTAGGTAAGTAGCAGTGTTATCACAACTGCAATAATATATATTCTTGCCCGATTTATGTTACAAGTGTAATCTTTAAATCTCATGAAAATGCTGATACGGTTCATAATGAGTCTCGAGCGGTTTAGTTCCCCGCCTTCTTCCAATCTGCCCTTGTCTTCAGTGTCTAAGAGTCTCGATGCTTGCGAAATGTTATCTCTAACTTACCTTCCTTCCTATTGCCAGTAAATAACAGAAATTTAAAAAAAGATGATCGTTGTGAGAGATATGAGGATTCTAAGCCGAACAGCGCAGCACAAGCCACGTTCTTGTAGCCTCTTCCGGAGAAATCAAATGAGCGCAGACCGGCGCACTGAGCGCCAGGCCTGGCGGGAAAGCGTTTAACTCGAAGCGTAGGTCCGCCGGCCGTTTTATAACTTGCGAATGGCCCTATTAGCTACGCGCGCCCTCACGTAGGCGCGATCGTAAAAGAGGCCGCCTTTTATATGTGACATGCTGCTCAGCACTAAAACTGGAATACCTTCTATTTATTTATTTTTCCTTCGCAAAAAGGCTACGCATATGCAGGTTGCACACAGTACCGAAGTTTACTTGCCTCGCAAAATGATGGGAAAAAATGTTGGAAGCATAACAGCTGATGCAGGCGAATTAACGAGATTGGAAAAGGTGGAAAAAAGTGAAGAAGCCATTTCCCTACCTACAGGGGCAATGGGTAAGTCTCGATAATTTTCTTTAAGTAATGGAAGTGACCCCGATGTAGTGAGAAAAATTTACTTCATTAAATTTAACTCATCAGATATGCAGAAGAAAAATACATAAGCTAGAAGACAACACCTCTCAAGCATAACACAGCACAGTGCGAAACACCCAGTACTAAGACCGCAAGATAGCACGAGAGATGGTCATTTCCGGGGAACTGTAAAAATTCTGGACAAGACACGCTGCCTAAAAAATTTCCTTATAATGCTAACTGAATTTCTTCATATTGCTAATTGCTGGACAATAAACGAAAAAGCAGCTTCTAAGGTAAATAATACAAACAACATTAGGTGTCGATAGAAATCGACAGTGAAATAGAAGCTGCACGTTTAAAGAGCAGCGAAGTGCCGTAGATGTGTGGCGAACAAACGGTCAGACAGTATGCCTCTAAGTAAAACTGCACGACATGGAATAGTCTTCTGCATAAATGTCAATGCAATAATATGCAATGCCCAATACTGTAGTGAAGAGTTTTGCAATAACGTCGAATTTTCTCTCATACTTTTGAACATCTCAGAACTCGGAGGTCATATAGACTCCTTTGCTGAAGAATGGCTACAATACAATCAATAACAACGTGCCTCATATCTTAAAACAGTAAATCAATCCTTGCGGCCTCAATAAGAACACGGCAATGAAAATTCCTACTTAATTACTTCCACGACAATGACGCGCGACAAATTTATTTCTAACTATATCGCTTAAAATAAATAAAAATAAACTGCCTAAATTTCTTTGGCTTAGGGGATCTGTGACTAAGAAATCAATAACGCTCGTAATTTCATGACAAACACTTCTGAAAACGACGAAGAGATAACGCATAGTAAATCGATAAAGTAACTTAAGTTTCCAGGGCGTATTTTTCACCTCTGTGTAGGTAAAGCAATTGACCCTTCCATACAATACAAAGCTGACTGTTAACAGCTTCACATTTTGTTGTGTTTTTCAAAGCGATAACTACAACGCATCAAGGAACTCCGCACCATATCAGTCTTTCACCAACCCCATATCTGTATGCGGTGACGCACCTCTTCTTTTGTAGCATAAATAGGAGTTGGCCATGAACATTCTACTGCGTAATTGTCAAGCCCACTTCTTGCCAAGGCTGTTTCGACTACGCTAGGAAACACATACACTCCTCTATACAACCCCTTGCGATTTCCATATTCTTGAGCCCTGAAAAAAGACATTCATGGTCGTCAATTTGCTTCGGACGAAGGGGTGGCTCCATAGCCAACCACACACATTTTTCCATAAAGGCATTCCCTGTCTTATCGCACAGTGGGATAAATGTTTTAAAAGTTAAGTTGACTACTTTTGAAAGGACAAAAAAGGAAATGATAAAGCAGGTGGCTTCTCTACATAAAACTAGTGGACCGGACGCATTTGCCAAGGAACGGCCCGTCGGAGGTTCGAGTCCTCCTTCGGGCATGGGTGTGTGTGTTGTCCCTGCGTAAGTTAGTTTAAGTTAGATTAAGTAGTGTGTAAGCTTAGGGACCGATGCCTCAGCAGTGTGGTCCCATATGACCTTACCACAAATTTCCAAAGAACGAGTGCGACAGTAACATATTTGTTATGTGACTTGATTCCCCATTGTCATTTGCCAACCTGGAAGACTTTCAACAACCAAAATGTCTGGAAACACATCGCTACAGCGCGCAACGTCACGTTTCGTTAGGAGGTGAATAATTTGTCCATAGACATGCGCAGTTTACAAGACTGCCGCCACATATAGAAAGTATGTCGCTGGGACCGCCGTTGGACGTCGGCGGAACGTCAGCGAAATACAGGGTGTATCAAAAGAATCACCCAATTAAAAAAAAATCGTAACTATAATGTTATTCGAGATATGAGCGTGAACAACGTACTGTTGGAAAGAACAAACTCTCGAGTTTTACATGGTTCCCGCTAGGTAGCAGCAGTGTGCGTCCACTTTAGTTCTAGTAAAAATGGTATCGAGACAACGGAAAGCGTTTTGTGTTCTACCTTTTGCGCAGTACGGGTCAGTAATAACTGTTCAGCGTGACTTTCGAACCAGGTATGCTGTGGATCCTCCTATAGCACAGAGCATTAGACGATGGAATGAACAGTTCCAAGAAACAGGTTGTATGTGTAAAGGCAAATTGCCGGGTCATCCCCTAGTGACTGACACAGACATCGAACGCATTCACCGCAGTTTCGCAAGCTAGGCAGCTCAACATGCCCCCGATGTCGGTCTGGCGTGTGTTTACACATGAAACTACACAAAATTCAGCTAGTGTAAACTCTTCGTGAAGGTGACAAACAACAACGTGTGGAGCTCCCTAATTTCGTTCTTTGCAAGGTGGGGGATGACAGTTTTCTTCCACCCTTAGTGTTTAGTGACGAGGCAATATTCCATTTAACTGGAAAGGTGAGCCGTCATAATGTGAGGATATGGATTACGGAACAACCACATGAAATTTTTCATGCATGAGAGGGGCTTTCCAAAATTTAATGTGTTTTGTACAGTTTCATGGGAAAAGGTGTATGGTCCATTTTTCTTTGGTGAGAACACTGCTAAAGGAAGCACAAATCTCGATTTGCTTAATACCTCTTTCCCACAGTTGGAGACTGATTCGAACGACAGGATGGGGCACCGCCACACTGGAATCCGGAAATACGGGACTTTTTAAATCAAAGGATTACTGTGATTATTTCTTGTTCGGGTTTATGAAAGACTCCGTTACCAACAACAATGAATGAACTGAGACATCGCATAACAGCAGCTGTGGAAGCTGAACCTCAAGATATGCTCGCTGCAGTGGGGGAACACTTTGAATAACGCACTGACGTATGCCGTGCATCTCAACGGGCGCATATCGAACACCTATAAAAAGGTAGGAACATTCTGAGTTTCCCGTTCGTCAAAAAACGAAATTCATTGCAAATGTTTATTAGTTTCAGAAATATAGACGTGTCAAATCGGGTGATTCTTTTTGATACATCACATTCGGGCCATTGCCAAGTAGGGGAATCTCTCCTTCTGACTGTTCAAAAATGGCTCTGAGCACTTTGGGACTTAACATCTGTGGTCATCAGTCCCCTAGATCTTAGAACTACTTAAACCTAACTAACCTAAGGACATCACACACATCCATGCCCGAGGCAGGATTCGAACCTGCTGTGTAGCTTTCGCGTATTAAATATTTTGTTGGAATACGATCACGCAATGATGTGAAATTACGTGCGCCTCGCAATATCTGGACTATACGGAGGGCGGAAACGAATGTAAGCCACGTAAAATAAAGTAATTTTTAACATATTTACCTCAAGGCGCTTTTATCCCGAGTACACTTAACTATGGGTGCACGTATCCGTAATTCAAAAGCCGACTGCAGGACAGTTCGTTGCAGCATTGCCATATTTTATACGTGAAGTGAGTCCAAATATAACGCCCCCTTTGGAGGGTGCACTGCTGTCAATTACGGCCGAGTAGCTGTCTCGTAACTCATCGCCGGTTTCCAGGATACGGCGTGGCGGGACGGAGCAAGGTCCCCCTCTTAACGAGGCCCTCGACTGCTGAGAAAAACGTGATCAGCTGCGCGCCAAACGCGAGTTACTAGCGGCAGAGGCGCAAGATGGCGGGGCCAGCCACGGCCGATGACCGAGGATGTGCCAAAGCTGCACCGGCGGCGGCAGCGTGTTAGACGAAGAATGTGATCAAGTGCCGAGGACACGATCATGCACTCCTGCAATGGTCCCCAGTACCAGAGACCGCACATCGAAACCACAGTAACTCCTTATTAGCTATTAATGAAATTTTACGTTGAATGCGTTTCGAGGTAATAACTGAAGTTTCTAAACAGTAATTACAATTCATTTTTGTATGTAATCAGTGATACCGGCGAGACAGGTGTATGTTCAAAAATGGCTCTGAGCACTATGGGACTTAACATCTATGGTCATCAATCCCCTAGAACTTAGAACTACTTAAACCTAACTAACCCAAGGACATCACACACATCCATGCCCGAGGCAGGATTCGAACCTGCGACCGTAGCAGTCGCGCGGTTCCGGACTGAGCGCCTAGAACCGCTAGACCACCGCGGCCGGCCCTCACAGGTGTATGTGTTGATACATTAATTGTAATCTCAGTGGCGATGTACCGCAATAAAAAATGTACCATCTGACACTTGTGTGCATTTAAGTTATTCTGTCCTGAACCCTTTTGGATCAACCCTTGGTACCAGACTTCCTGCTGTTTATCGTCGCGTTACTGTGACATGAAGGCCAATTCTTTTCTTAGGTATGACTGAAGCTACAGTTACTGCGCCAAGAAGAGGGTTTGCAGTAGACGAAAAAAGAAATATTGGGGTTCAACGTCCCGTCGACGCCGAGGTCGCTAGAGAGGGAGCACAAGCTCGGTTTGGGAACGATGGGAGGGAAATCGACCGTTCCCTTACAGAGGAACCATCCCGGCATTCGCCGTAAGTGATTTAGGGGAATAATGGAAAATCTAAATACAGACGGCCATAAGGGTACATGAACCGCCGTTCTCTCGACTGCCAGTCTAGTGTCTTACAATTGCAGGACCTCGCTCGATCGCAGCAGCCCAAACATGGCGGATGGACGGCGCGAGTCTAGTGGTGCTTTCCCTGCCATTAGGTCGTCCGTCGCGGCACGTGAGAGTGTATAGGCGGAGGGTCTTCCTGCACTATGAATTATGGACGCGGGCAGCGGCCACGATCAGCATAGCAACCGCAGGTGCCCGTTTCGGTACCTGGGAGTGGAGTCGCTGTCTTTCACGAGTACCAGTGTAATCTGTAGAACTAAGGTGGGGAGAAACCTAGGCTTCCGTTTCGCATAGCCCTGTCGTTACGTCACGGATTCAGAATAAAATTTAAAACTGGTGATGGTCAACTGTTGAAAGAACAATTCATGGCACCATATTTCTTACATCAGAATATAATGTTTGAGGTCTCCTTAGAAATACCATGGATTTTTAAGAAAGCTTACGGCCCAATGGCAGTGTCTTAACACCCTTTTTTCACTCTTTTTTTGAAATTTCATTCACAATTTTCCGCATGTGATTACGTTTGTAAGGGAACCACCAGCAAAAGGAAGACGAAGACTGAGTACCTTGATTGTGATAAATCGCGTTGTATTCTATACTTCGTCGAGATACACCTTTAAGGCAACTGAGTTACGACAAAGGAAATAATGGATTCAAACCCAATCTCATAATTGAACATATTTATGATAGGAAGCTCTGCGCACAGGCTGCAACGACAGAGGACGTTCCACATCCTCAGATCTTGATAAGAGATAGCCAACGCACGCAAACTATACAGCGTGTACTTCTTCGACACATACTCCACGTTACCTAGGATTCAGGTATATTTTCAAATTCTATACGATGCATCGGCAATCAGATCATCTTCCAGACGGCTTCAGGCAACAAAATCCCATTCTTAATCACTGCTAAAGGGCAGAAACTCAGCGACAAGAAATTGCAAAACGTGACGAATAACTGACCGGCGTGGATGAATTTCTGCTTTTGGGTAAGTGCACGCCTACGATCGGAAGGAAATGCTCTGGAGGTGCCTATCTTAACTGGATACTGAACAGCGGTAAGCATGGTGTTTTCCAGTTAACAAAGTAGTTAGCGATGGATAGATCAAGTCTGAAACTCAGACGAAAGTCAAACCATGTAGGGGCTCAATTTACTAGCGACAGAATATTATGCAAGTTTCAGATTGCTACATCATTTTCAATCTGTATTTAGTACACAAAGGGCGCACGTCTCCTTGCCAAGTTACATCTCAAGTTCGACATTATAGATCTATAGCACTGGTAAACCAACCTGTAAAGTTTACTCTAGTGGAGAATACACAATTCCCGTCAGTACTCATTTCTGAAATGCTCTTTTACGGACAATACTCATGCTGGGTTTCGTAACACATACTTACTTGTACGTGGCATCGTCACACAATGGAAGAAACACAGAGATACATCGTGTTTCAAAATGAATGACCTGATTTCAAAACAGCCTATTTATTGATAAAACCATACCACAAACATGAGATGTACTGAAAAATACTCGCAAAATCTTAAACTTTTAACTATGTTATTCCAAATTCTCTGTAAGTCCACCAGCAGCAGCAGTGCGAGCAACTTCTACACGATAGCTAAATTCGTCATAAACCGTACACACTGTGTCTACTTTTCCACAAGTTATGGCAGCTGTTATTCTGTTCTTCACTTATTCTATATCACGAGGTAAAGAGGAGACGAACACAGTTACTTTCACATATCTCCACAAGAAAAATTCGCATGGGGTCATGTCCGTCTATCCTCGTAGCCAAGAATACAGGGCAGTGTCTCGGGGTCCAGTGTACCCTATCCAGCGTTGGGGCAGAGTAGCCTACTATTGAGAAAGGGACGTACGTTGCTTTGCCAGTGTTATAGAGCTCCATCCCGTTGGAAAATGAAGTAATCGGAGTCCTCCTGCATCTGTGGAAAAAGTCAATTCTGTACCATTTGAAGACAGTTCATTCCAGTCACTGTGTTTTCCTAAAAAACGAAGGGACCATACTGCAAACTGAGAAGACGCACCGACTGTTATTTAACGCCGATTTTCTGAAACTCTAAGCCATGCCCATTTAAACGGTACACATTTCCTTCCCGGCACGTCCCATGTTTCGTAATTATAACCATCCAAAATCAAGTCATTCTTTCTAAAATACTCTGCATTATACGGAGATGTGATATACATAAGATGTTATTCATATAAATATAAGTTATACTAATGTAACAGCCGCGCAGAATTAGCCGAGCGAACTAAGGCGCTGCAGTCATGGACTGTGCGCCTGATCCCGGCGGAGGTTCTAGTCCTCCCTCGGTCATGGGTGTGTGTGCTTGTCCTTAGGATAATTTAGGTTAAATAGTGTGTAATCTTAGGGACTGATGACCTTAGCTGTTAAGTCTCATAAGATTTCACACACATCTAAACTTTTTTTACTAATGTAATAACTCCATCGAAAGAAGTGCACACATCGCTGACGGTTGGTTACATTGTAAACAAGAAATCTGTAAACACATATTTAGAATTTCTTATTGTACAAAAAATGGTTCAAATGGCTCTGAGCACTATAGGACTCAACTTCTAAGGTCATCAGTCCCCTAGAACTTAGAACTACTTAAACGTAACTAACGTAAGAACATCACACACATCCATGCCCGAGGCAGGATTCGAACCTGCGACCGCAGCGGTCTCGCGGTTCCAGACTGTAGCGCCTAGAACCGGTCGGCCACCAACGGCCGGCTCTTATTGTACAAACCGCAGTAAACAAGTAATTAGGCTGCTACGGGAAACGGAAGGTTTTTTTTTTTATTCTCAATGTGAAAAATAGCATATAGGCCTATACGCAGCAGCAAGGTTTCCCCCAAACATTAATTGATAGATAAACCACTTTGTTTCTGCTTTATGCTTCTACCGACGCGTCCTCTTCATTTAAAGGAGGAACGTCAGTAAGCTGAGAAGGAGGTGGCCGCTATCTCTGTTCTTTGGACAGTTCATCGCTCATAGGTAGCGCCCAAGACAAGTGGAGCTGACGCTCAAGCACCTGGGACTGCTGCCTTCTTGGTAGGGCCAGGTACACGTTCTTACGTCAGATTGGCCTCAAGATGAGGAGCAACCACAATAATGCTCCATGCAGATGTTACACTTATCTTGTACGATAATTCGGACACAGAGAAACTGGGATCCGTTTCTGGTTCGAATACAATTTAAACGCGGAAGCGAAGCGACCTAATCTTACGCTACGCCAGTGTTGTAATCTATGGTGGAGGGCGCTGGCCGCTTTTCGTTGCCCGCTGCTAGCGGCGGCCGGACGGCAACGGGCAGTGACACGCGCGCTATCAGATGGCGGTCGCCGGCGGCGGACACGTGCGGGCAGCGGCCGCGTCGCGCGTTTGCCATGCAGATGAGTGTTTGCACGCGCCGCACACGTCGCCGTGCGGCCACCGGCGGCGGCTCCAGCACCGTCCAGATAACTCCGGCTCTCCCCAGCAATCGTGGGCCGGCATCTACCGCGCCTGAGCCATCGGGGCTGCTTCTTCAGGCGTGAGATTCCTCATCATTTCATTCGGAGAACTGTGCCGTGATGGACACGGCATTGTACCGTCGGTATCCGCACGGCATTGCAATTTGCCGGCGATTGCGTCAAGGGACTCTGTCGAGCCATACAGAGGGGCGCGGTTGTGGCTGCTCGACCGCAGGCGGCCAGTCTCTCAGGCCGGGGTGGGACAGAACGACGTGGAACAGTTGCAGTTGGGCGAGAGCACCGACCTTGCCTGCCTACCAACTTCCAAACTTGCCTGCCGACCACGTTCGCAGTTTGCTGAATGTGGTGGGAACTCGTCACCACAGCTATGTCACCAGTAGTTCCTAAATAGCTACCAATAACTGGCAAGTAGCTTTCCGAGCGCGCTGACAAGTTTCATTGGTAATTTGAAGAAATCTTGTGTGGTACTCTATCTGCAATTTTTGAAAGTTTTTAATTGGAGGTTACGCCTGATTCCATTGTTATGATTGGACCGTAGTGCCTGATAATTATTGCGAAATTCATTTCTTTCTCATAAATATTGTGAAGCATAATCCACCTAATCAGACCAATCCTTCCACTCACCTTTGGTTCCGCTACAAGAATTTCTGGGAAGCTCTGAAGGTAAGACGCATTAGCAAAAGCGGATCTGTGAGGGTGTGTCTAAGAGTCGTGTCTGGATAGTTAAGACAGTGAAGTGAAAGGTAAAGCACAGGTTTAACAACCGGTCAACACTGTTTTAATCTTTTTAACGCTACCAGGTTGTCAGATGGGCCTCGGAAAGAGAAATTTGCAGAAGCACTTTATAAAATGCTTTCAGTCTTCATACGATAAACTGACCACGTGGCAAGTGGATCCCACACGTGCACGGCTGGCGATATACTGACACCATGCAAGGGCGCACATTCATAGTCTGCCAAATTACAGCGCCCTCGAATAATAACTTTCGTTGTTTTATTTGATCAGTTAAGCACGTACGGTAATACACGTAAGATACAACATGGTACTAAAGTTCATGCGCAAAACAGACGGTCACAAATCAAGAACGTCACAATCTAATTCAGATTTCTTACGTATTCGACTGCATCTCGGATCACAATGCAACGTTACAATCTAATTCAGATTTCTTACGTATTCAAGTGCATCTCGGATCACAATGCATCACCGCCCAAAGGACGACGCAAAACTGATGGTTTAAGCGGGTAAGCTTCCGCATCCGGAAGTTTTCTTAGTGTATGAGCTTAAGGCCACGGTTATAGAGGTCTTCGTCTGAATCTCCATCACTTCTGCAGCCGTAACACTTTTAGTGTTAACTGGTAGATGGTATGTCCATTGGTAACACAGTGACATTCTGATGAATACTGCCTTTCCCGGTAGACACAACGAGTTCCAACACCTGTCATAGTTTATCTTGTTGATTCTTGTCCCCATTTTCCGTTGTCAGTCAAAAGACTGGAAGTTTTCCTCTCATTCGGGGAATGTCGTACGCACATATTGGTGAGGGCTCCTCCTCTTGATTCTGCCACGATTCGGTGTTCTTAAAAATCGGAAAGCAATTTTCTGGCTTTTAATTTCAGAAGAGCGTTGAGAGCGGGTTCACACCTTGATACAGTGGGTAAATTGGGAGAAAATAATTATTTGGTTTCTCTGACGAGAGCATGGTCGCATCGTATTTGAGGTCGGTGAATGCTGTACTGCTGAACGTAAGAAGCAAACAGAGGAAATGAAGGTGGGGGTGGGGGAGGGAAGATTTTATCGCTCCGGATAGACAACTATCCGCCTTGCTGTTTTACTTCCACGTCCATCCAATGCCACAACTCAGCCATTCTAGTGCGCTATACAGTAAATGTAAGTAGACTAGACCAAACTCAGAGCTGAAATGCTATGCTCGTTCGCCCCCTCATTCTGCAGCGGCGACTGCCCTTGTTGCGAACTAAATAGACCAGCACAATACTGGCGAACAAATATTTCTTCGATTCCTCCGTCATCACAAATCACAATGGCTTCCGAAAACGAGCATATTACCAGAAATCTTGGCTCTGCTTGCTAATATCTACATAAGATTTTACAAGACCACTAGCAAAAGCCGGCCAGTGTGGCCGTGCGGTTAAAGGCACTTCAGTCTGGAACCGCGTGACCGCTCCGGTCGCAGGTTCGAATCCTGCCTCGGGCATGGATGTGTGTGATGTCCTTAGGTTTAAGTAGTTCTAAGTTCTAGGGGACTGATGACCACAGATGTTAAGTCCCATAGTGCTCAGAGCCATTTGAACCATTTGAGCCACTAGCAAAAGTTTGGCATTGTAGTCAAGAATCACCTTACATATTTTTGCCCTAAAGCAGGCGCACCACGAATCGGAAGACAACTCTGTGGAGGTAGCACCGCCACCAACTGAGGCCCTGTGCTCACCTCCAGTCGTTGGTAACAATTTTTTGCTCACGGTAGATGTTGTGAATTGTTAATTGGATTTGAGTTATTCACCTGCATCCTGGTGTGTTGCTTGACAGTCACGTGGACTAGATACCTAGGTGTAATGTTGTAAAGCGGTACAAAATGGAACGAGCAAGTAAAATATGTTGTAGAAAAAATATGTTATTCAGTTTATTAGGGGAGTTCTAGGAACTTCAGTACAATTTTACTGCCGCCAACTTACATTTCGCGGAAAGACCACAAAGATAAGAGGGATTAGGGCTCATACAGAGGCATACAGGCAGTCATTTTTCCCTCGTTCTGTTTGGGAGTGGAATAGGGAGAGAAGATGCTAGTTGTGGTACGAGGTACCCTCCGCCACGCACTGAATGGTGGATTGCGGAGTATGTATGTAGATGTAGGAAAGTGTAGCTCATCTATAAAGGAGATTGTGCATAGACTACCAATGTTACCCATTCTTGGGTACTAGTCTAGTGTTTGGAATCTCCACCACGTTCGATTAAAGGAAGACATCGAAGCAATTTAGTGACGTGCTGGTAGATTCGTTACAGTGGGCTCGATCAATACGCGAGAATGACCGAAACGGCCCGTGAATTCAAACAGGAATCCCTGCATGAAGATGACGTTGTTTTCTAAAAAGACTACCGTGAAAATTTAGAGAACCGTCATTTCCGACCACTGCAAAACTACTGCCACCAACGAAAAGATCGCGGAAACAAGAGAAGTCTGGGCTCGTACTGAAGCATGTAACAGTCGTGTTTCCCTCACTCCATTTGCAAGTGATACAATGAAGGGGATGAATATCAGCGCTAAATGGAAATGAGCGTTTGGCGTCATTGGCCGGGAGGCCCCTTGCGGGGCAGGTCCGACCGCCTTGGTGCAGGTCTTATTACATTCGACGCCACATTGTGCGACCTGCGCGCCGGATGGGGATGAAATGATGATGAAGTCAGCACAACACCCAGTCCCTGAGCGGAGAAAATTCCCGGACCAGCCAGGAATCGAACCCGGGCCCTAGGACGGAAATACGTCACGCTGATGGCTCAGATATCGGGGCGGTTGTAGGGGATTTCACACAGTGAAATCTTCGTGTATGATGTGACTTTTGAGTTACACACTTTACGGTACAAAATCACTTAATCCATATAACCGTTTCTGTTCACATGCATTTGCGAGCATAGAACACAACGCTTATTGTATTGAGAAGCGCAGTACGGTAAGATGATATTAAATTAAAATTAATGAAACCTTTTTACACGGCTCCATTTGCCTTCCCAATGTTGACAGGCTATTCTGCAGAAAATTTTTAAAAATCGGTTTCAGTAATTACGACAAACAGTTGTGACCTACCGATCATAAGAATATGGCAGACTATGTTCTATTAAAAAGTGGTCATCTTCGGCATCTACGTTCTCGGTCTATGAAATGAAAACTGAGGGTCTGACTTAAGCACGCCAAATGCAAGTCGCCGGAGTTCCAACGTATCGACTGAGCTAAAGCGGTGAAATTAAATTGACATGAAAAATCCGCAATACCAAAAAAATAATTGATGCACAGTAATGTTCCTGGAATACATTCGTCTAGGTAACATATTTAAGTGATTAACATTGCAGGATCACAGGTTAATGTAAGAGTGAGATAAGCCATTGCAAATGCGAAATGCTGGTACATTAATAACTGGTTCAAAAGCCAGAATGTTGAATGAAAGCACGCAAACATGCATGCATTGTGTTATACTGGTGCCGGTTGTCAGTTTAGGGGGTGGAGTGCCATGTCTGTTCCACTTGCTCGGTACAAGGGCGGTTAATGCTGTTTGTGGATGTCGTTGGAGTTGTTGTCCAATGATGTCCCACATGTGTTCCATTGAAGACACGTCTGGTGATCGAGCAGGCCAAGGCAACATGTCGATATTCTGTACAGCACCTTGGGGTACAGCATCAGTATGAGGGCGAGCGTTATCCTGTTGGAAAACACCCCCTGAAAAGCTATTTGTGAATGGCAGCACAATAAGTCGAATCACCGGATTAACGTAAAATGTTGCAGTCATGGTGATTGGGACAACCACATAAGTGCTCCTGCTGTCATACGAAATCACATCTCAGACCAAAACGCCAGGTGGAGGTCCAATGTGTCTGGCATGCAGACAGGTTGATTGCGGGATCTCAACTGGGCTCCTTCTAACCAACACACGCCCTTCTCTGGCAGGGAGGCAGAGACAACTTTCTTCAGAAAACACGACACACCTCCACCTTGAGCTCCACTCACTACTCGCTTGACACCACTGAAGTCGCCAAAGGTGGTAGTCTGCGGTCAGTGGAATGGGGCGTCTGGTTCGGAGCTGTCCTTGAAGTAACCGACTTGTAGCAGTTCGCTGCGTCACTGTGGTGCTAACTCCTGCTCAAATTGCTGCTGCAGACACAGTACGATGTGCCGCAGCCATACGCCGAACACGACGGTCTTCCCTCCCGGTAGTGCCACGTGGCTGTCCGGAGCCCGGTCTTCTTGCGACCGTACATTCTTGTGACCACCGCTGCCAACAATCATGTACAGTGGCTACATTCCTGCCGATGTTTTCCGCAATATCGCAGTAACAACATTCAGCTTTTCATAGCCCTAGTACACGATCTCTTTCAAAGTTCATACGGCATCGGTTCTGAGCACTATGCGACTTAACTTCTGAGGTCATCAGTCGCCCAGTACTTAGAACTAATTAAACCTTACTAACCTAAGGACATCACACATATCCATGTCCGAGGCAGGATCGAACCTGCGACCGTAGTGGTCGCTCGGCTCCAGAATGTAGCGCCTAGAACCGCACGGCCACTCCAGCTGGCTCATACGGCATCTTCGTCGCCTTAAAGCCATTCTTCACTAACAACAACTCATGACGTCGAGTCTCAAAGGTAACTAACTCTCACGACCGTTACAGCGAGTATTTAAAGCAAACTTGATATGAATCCTAATAGTGACGCTACTAGGCCACTCTTAAGCGACCGGCGCGATATCTGAATATACCTGTAATCTTTGAAATGTAGAGACAAGCCTACCAACTTTTTTTCGTTTATGTCGCACAACTCCATCTCGGTGTTGCTATTTTTTTTGCGTCAGCGTTATTTTACTCTCATCGGATGCGGATAACAGACTTGCGAAAGCGGATAACCGACTCACGGATGAGGATAGTAATTTTCTTACTGGCGCAGACCTCCAGCCATATAGAACGGTGCAGCTCCGGGCCTCCGCCTGCGCTGTGGATGGCCCGGGCTGTGCCTGGGGACCGCGTTGCGAAGCGCGGTAGCGCGCTGGGCGGCGCCGGGCCCGCGGGGAGGAGACAGGTGACCCAGCTGTGCGGCCATTGGCTGCGCCGGCGCGGGCCTTTCACCGCGCCCGCCGCCCAGCCGTGGCGCAAGCCCGGCCCGGCCCGCGCGGCGCGGAGCGGCCTGGCCTACGTCGCGCGCTGCGCCTTTACATAATCGCCGCCTCCGCACCAGGTCCTCCACCTGACGGGCGCAGCCACCTCGAGTGCTCACTTGTCTGTGGACGGGCCGAGGCGTGGCGCGACATGACGTGGAGTCACTTGCTCCGCGCAACTGGTTTCGTGCCCAGCTGTTGGGCTCCCTCAGTTCTCCACATTGTAGCATTGCGACTGACACAGTTCTGCCTCACGAACCTGCGCAACAGGCACAAAACTATCTTATAGGACATCGAGTTTAACATCACACATATCATACACCCAGGTGACAAAAGTCAAGGAACACCTCATGACGTGTCGGACCATGTTTCGCCCGGCGTAGTGCAGCAACTCGACGTGGCATGGATTCAATAAGTCGCTGGAAGTCCCCTGCAGAAATATTGATCCATGCTATTCTCCACATCCTTCCATAATTGCAAACCACTTGTCGGTGCAGGATGTTGTGCACGAACTGACCTCTCGATTACGTCCCATAAATGTTCGATGGGGTTCGTGTCGGGCGGTCTGAGCAGCCAAATCATTCGCTTGGACTGTCCAGAATGTTCTTGAAACTGTAGTCCAGTGACATGGCGCAATCGTTCATAAAAATTCCATCGTTTGGATGCATGAATGGCTGCAAATCGTCAATTATCGGTTCAGTTGGACCAGTGAAGCCAGTGCATTCCATGTAAATGCAGCCCACACCACCAGCCTGCACAGTGCCTTGTTGAGAACTTGGGTCCATGGCTTCGTGGGGTCTACAACACACTCGAACCCTACCATCAGCTCTTACCAACTGAAATCGGGACTCATCTGACCATGCTACGATATTCCAGTCGTCTAGGGTCCAACCGATGTGTTTACAAGACAAGGAGAGGCGCTGCAGACGATGTCACTTTTAGCAAAGGCGCTCGCGTCGGTCGTCTGCAGCCATAGCCCATTAATGCCAAATTTCGCCGCATTGTCATAACGAATACATTCATCGTGCGTCCTACGTTCATTCCTGCGGTTATTTCACGCAGTGTTGCTTGTCTGCTAGCACTGAAAACTCTACGCAAACGCCGCTTCTCTCGGCCGTTAAGTAAATGCCGTCGGGTACTGCGTTGTCCGTGGTGAGATGTAATGCCTGAAATTCGGTATTCTCGGCACTCTCTTGATACTGTGGATCTCTGAGCACTGAATTCCCAAACAATTTCGGAAATAGAATGTCCCAAACGCCTAGCGCAAGCTGAAATTCTGTGTTCAAAGTCTGTTAATTCTCGTTGTGTGGCAATAATGACGTCGGAATCTTTTGCACATAAATCACCTGAGTACAACTGACAGCTCCACCAATGGAGTGCCCTTTTATACCTTTTGTAGGCGATACCACCGCTATTTGTATGTGTGTGTATCGCTATCTCAAGTCTTCCGTCGCCTCATGTTGTCCTGCCTCAAGCAGCCTGCGCAACAAACATTAAACTGTCTCATACAACAAGCGGTTCAACAGCACGCATATTATAACACACGGTATCCTGGCAGCCAGTGACCCTGCCTCGCCTCCTCTCAAGCTGCTGCGATTTTTTGTTTCACCGGAAGACGAGGGGCCGGTCTTTTCCAATCGTCCTACATGATTGACGGTTGCTGTCAACTAGGCTGAATTCAAGGGCGAGTAATTTCCCCAAGACGGTCGGTGTTTTCGAACAACCTTAGCAGATAACCTTCTAAAAGTCGTGCCAGGAAGAACCATCTCACAGGAACTCTTTTGGCGGGAGCAAGAAATGATCAATGAAAATGCCTAAATTCTGTGACTAGACGGTTAAATGTGATATAATTTCGTGGGGCGGTATGGTAGCCCGCGTAGGCAGTGTAGTCCAGCAATAGTCCTCCTGGATGTCGGGATAATGGAACCTCGGAGGTACTGGTTCGAGAGAAGTACTGATTTCTGTGTTCGGAGACTTAATGATTCACGAAGCATTATTTCCTCCAGTATTGATAGTTGATAATACTTGCAAGGGCGTTTCCCGTATGTGCGTGGAGTGCTTCACAGTTTTACGGTTTTCGTACCGGAGTGTTGTCATTTAACGAGGGTACACAGGTTCACTGGGCAGAGTCCCCGAACTAAGATGCGGAGCCAAGAAGCTAATTGGGACGGTTAATATTTCAGTGACCAATATATATTTTGTACGATTTTCATTGAAGCCGATAAATTATATTCGTTGCCGTGTATTTTGTGTTTCTTTTCCTAAACTGACTTTCAACATTAGTTCTGTATGGTTGTAGTGGAGACAATCGGAGGGTATTGTTACGACGAAATTGTAAAATGGTTCAAACGGCTCTGAGCACTATGGGACTTAACGTCTGAGGTCATGAGTCCCCTACAACTTAGAACTACTTAAACATAACTAAACTAAGGACATCACACACATCCATGCCCGAGGCAGGATTCGAACCTGCGACCGTAGCGGTCGCGCGGCTCCAGACTGTCGCGCCTAGAACCGCTCGGACGCTCCGGCCGGCCGAAATTGTAGGCTCTGTACGAACTGTCAGTGGTGGACATTTTGCAATCCAGTGATCGGATCTCGCAATTGACGCTGTGAGGACGGGTCGTCAGTCGTGCTTCGGTGGCTCAGATGGTAGAGCACTTTCCCGCAAAGGTCCCGAGTTCGAGACTCGGTTCGGCACACAGTTTTAATCTGCTAGGAAGTTCCATATCAGCGCACACTCCGCTGCCGAGTGGAAATCTCATTATAAATCCATGGTGCATTACGTTTCGTAATTTCTCTCGCACGTTGCCCATCGTCAAAGCGCATGGATTTAGGCGGCGGTTGTGACTGTAACATCACGTAACGTCATGGAACCCTCGAGGCACGGAGGAAAGAGACGTTCCAATACTGGGAGCCCTTGTCATTGCTATCGTGAAAAACGTACCAAAAAGGGAGGAAGATTCGATGGATTTGAAGGTATACACGGATTAGGAAATAAAGCTAGAAAACATTCACAAAATATATCGCTATACAAATACCCGTCCCGTAAAGTAAGGCTAACATTGGAAATTAGGAATCAGAAATAGCAAATGATATCGCCAGACTAAATCTAGTTGGATATCAACAAAATTTACCTGCAAGAAACAAATACAATTTTTAGAATCAATTATACTCCTTTGATCATACTATAATACATTTCTGCTGACAAAAGACTGCTTTGGATCGTGTTTCAATTTCTAATAGTAATTAAAGAGGAATAAATTGTGATATGAACTGTGCAGTTCTGCGAACAGCAGGGCCAGCATTCAGCTAGATGAATGTGGGAAAACTCCCACGTGTATTGGCCGAAAGAACTGACCTACATACCGAGGAGTGATGGTCATTGTCTCCCCAATATGACACGCTGCTTTGCAGCTATGCCATGTGAATTGTGGAATTATTAACAGTATGACAGCATATTTCCCTCTGTTCCACTCTACAGGATTCGAGATGAAGCCAACTCATGGACAGGACATCATTCTCGACCTTAGCGAAAAATGCGCCTGAAAAATCCCAGCAGAAAATGAGGAGAAGCAGGGAAGAAACAAGCAAAATGAAAGAATTGTAAGCAGACAGTGTATGTTACCGGTGCTGCAACAGTGCGAAGGCCGGACGAATACCTGTAAAACTCGCCCGGCCGGCAGAGCTGCGAGGGAAACGTACCGGGGAGCGCGCACGAAGCGACCGACCTCTTCGGCAGACATCTGTTCCGCCGGACAGCGAGGCCGCTAGCATCCGGGTGCCGTCGCGCCACGGCGCCTCCCATTGGCAGCGAGGCCGTAAAGGCCGCTCAACCAGCTTCGCCGAGCCGCGCTTGCCCGATTACTCTGGACTGCCAATATTAATTACAACATTTTCCACACACTTTCACTATTTGCGCTTTGGTGCCTCAACTGGTCAAGTGTCAGATTTCCCAAACATAATACTTCAATTTCGACTTCTTATTTCTTAGGAAGCTTTACCTGCATTTAACGTGATTCCACCCCTAGTTTTCTTTTGTGTTTGTGAAACATGAGACTTTGCACTATTGTGAGAGTCAAATTCTGACATGAGATGCGTACATCCAAGGGGTCACTGATTTTGCTCATCTTTCGAGCGACTGTAATGCCGTATTTGTAACAAATGCTGATCCTGTATGATGCGATTCTCAAGCGTTCTTGAGAAATCGATGTGTGGCAATCTTGAACACCAGCCGATGAGCAACACCTTAGCGTCGCCGGCTGAGGTAACTGACGTGGAGTCTGCATGTGCAACGTTCGAGTCATATCATTTCCTTTCTGTTTTCTTTTTGACCTTCCACCAAAGACACACTGCTAGAACGAATCATGTTTCCTTGGAAAGAAACAATATTGACAATGATAATCATAGTGGCACATTCTGGCAGAGGTGTAGTAAGGGATAATGATGAAAAAGGAAAGAAGATTAGAGTTTAACTTTCCGTCTACATCGAAGTAATCAGGGATGGAGCACAAGTTCAAACTGTTTCACGGACGGGGAAGGCAACCGGCTGTGACCTTTCAAATGAACCATCCCAGTACTTGTCTGGAGCGATTCAAAGTAACCACAGAAAACCTAAATCTGGATGGGCGAACGCGGATATGAGCTGTCCTCCTCCCGAACGCGAGTCCAGTACGCTAACAACTTCGCACGGCAAAACATAATAAAAGATCATTATTTTCTCGAAACACTCGCGCTTATATTGCGCCTACACTACAACTGTATGAAAAATGAGAAAATCACTAGCCCGTTGGTTGTATGCACCTTCGTTAAGGTTTCTTGGTTTCGCCAGGTGTTGAAGACACAACAGCACTTCTCGAACACCCGACAAGTCGCGCAGTTTCCAAAATGCTCGTGCCAAGCTTTCGGGACATAACAATCTGCCCTCGGTCAAACTCAGACAGATCGCACGCCTTCCCCATTCTACACACGGTACAGCACGCTCGCTGATACTAAATGCACCGTGCGTGTGTCTGACTAGCAGTCATTCCTCGCCATGCGATGCTACTATCGTCTGGACCGGTTTATATCGATAGTAGAACGGTGATCATGATGCTCTTTCTAATCAGTGTATAACCACCTCTGGTAGCAAAGCAAATCTGAGGAAGGCCTATCGTTAGGAGTGTTCGGTGCACTGTATGTTCACACACACTTGTACAGCATTAACATCTAATGTTAGTTCCGCCACAGTTTGTCGCCTGCGGTTGTCAAATCAATTTCCGTTTGATGTTTTGATACCTGCACCAAACGGCGATAAGAAGCTTGCAACATGTGTTTCGCTGCCAACGTGAACCTCCATAATATCTTTCTAAGTTACACCCAGGTCACGCGAGAAACAGCGGATGGTCTGCAGCTCACAGCTAACACAGCAGAACATATCCATACACTGCATATGTTCGAAACGTCATCGACAACAGGCTCTCAGAGTTTTGCTGTGCGATATATTGTCCCAGAATGAAATTAAAAACTGTTCCCATACTACAATTCTAAACTATGTTCTCGAGAGGTTTCTACAGGCTGTCAGGTAAATATATCCCATCCCAAACATTCTCATTTATGACTCTCCATGTCCCGCTACAGCTCGCCTGGTATTTGGCTGCGAAGTCCCCGATTCTGCGCTGGGTCATTACAGAACAGCCTGCTCTACCTAGAGAATGAAACGAATACAAAATCTCACAGTCAGAGCCGACATTTTCAGTTCTTTCCAGCTACGGAACTTATTATACCACTGCTGCGTACTTCCTTTTCTTGAACTGCACGTAATTCTAATAGTCTAACTTATGTCATGGACTGCCCTTGCTTGCTACATTACTACACTGATTACTCTTAGCCTATGGTGATTGTGCTGCTGTAAGCTTGTCATTGTTTGCGTTTTTGTCCGCTCCTCTGAAGCGTCTGTTGTATTACTGTAATGAACCTGTGTAAATTCAAACACAGAAGAGGTTACTAATTATTTTCTTCTCCTTTTTTGTTTTAGACTCTAATGCTCGCTTGTGCTGTTAACACACCGTTCCTTAAGGAAAGAAATTCAAGAAAAGAACTTTCATGTCGTTGAAGGCTGAGTACTAACCTCCAGTGGACGAGGAAGATGGCACGATCGATCACGACCTTGTTGAAGCAACTGTTCCTGCACTCGCCTAAAATCGATAAAGGAAACCACGGAAAAATTATTCAACCCTGCTCCTTGCCAATAAGAGTCCAGTGTCTCAAACTCCGCCGCTTCGTAAAGCGAATGAGCAAGTTTTACATACTTCCGATTTTACAGGATAGTGTTAACATACGCATTGAATACCCATATCGATCCATTTCCTACTGAACGATGAGGGAAGCAATCAGACCCTCCGTACACCAGCAGTAACGATTAAGAACGGCAATGCCAGCGATAGTGGTGGAATGTTAGGTAGGAATTTTGAAACGATTATACACACATCGCGCTGTATTGAACGTTATTCATCAACGACTAAAAAAAAAACACTAATCGCACCATCAAAAGCGATGTAGTGCTATTTTAGTTACACAAGTACAGGGAACGAAATGTGCTGTGGCCTCCTCAAAGGAACCACCGTACCTTTGAAGGTAAGTTTCGAGGATTGTGCGACATGCCACTAGGCAGGAAAAGCTTCATCCTCCTACGATACTATGGATTGTACCATCTGCGATGACTTTATTCAACAGATCTTTCTCGATATGACTACTAAAATAATGTAAGCCCAATTTAATTCCCAGTTACTTGGTAACCTACTTAGTCATTTCCTGGAGATAAAGTGTTAAATATTTTAAGTTAACCATATAAAACCATTATGGCTGAATGCGCAAAATCTAATTATGCTGGTTTTATTAATTTCATATCATTCACCAAGAGATTAATAAAAAAGTAAAAACCAAAACTCGTCCAAAAATGTGATGATCCTAAAGTATGTTCATCTGAGAGCTTTTTGCCAAACAGTGCATAGTGTCAATCATTTTACTTCACGTATCATCACAACCAAATTGTGTTACAGAATAATAGTCGCCGGCCGGTGTGGCCGTGCGGTTCTAAGCACGTCAGTTTGGAACCGCGTGACCGCTACGGTCGCAGGTTCGAATCCTGCCTCGGGCATGGATGTGTGTGATGTCCTTGGTTAGTTAGGTTTAAGTAGTTCTAAGTTCTAGGGGACTGATGACCTCAGTAGTTAAGTCCCATAGTGCTCAGAGCCATTTGAACCAATAATAGTCATTAAGTTGTAGAGTAGCAATTTCATATGACCTGAACCACGTGTCATACAATGATAAAATTTTGCAGGTACATACAGTGGTGTATGTAGATAGTGTCTGCAAAATACGAAGGCTATTCGGAGAGTGAGGAACGAACGGTCGCGATGTGGAAACCACTGTGAAAATCCGACGAGGCATTTCACAGACGTTTTGGATAGTGTCTAGTAAGCCTGTCGATCGCATCAAGACGCTCTTTTCAGTTGTGAGCGCATTGTGAGCGAGTAAAGGTGCCTAGAACAATAATGCCTCCCGCTAAGTAGGAGGGCCCACTAAGAGGCTTCGCCTTAATGAATGCAGCCCACCGAACACAACTACCACGCACTTCCTTCTTCATGGCAATTCTCAGCCGCACTCTGCAGCCTTTTCGATGGGAAGTGTTCGATCACCCACAGCACAGCCCTAATGGGCTCGTCCTGAGTCGTTCACATGAAACGCTGGATACGAATACAACACTTGGGTGCAGGCTACGCACTATACACCAGCGTAGAGAATTATCGAAAAGCATAGGCGGATGCCTTCTATGACGAAGGTGTTGGATATTTGGTATAACGCTCCAACAAATGTCTAAGTCGGAGCGGCGACTATGTAGAGAAGTTCCTGGAAGGTGTAGCTAAACTTGCAAAGAATGCGACACGCCCGAACAACAGGGACTTATATACATCGAGAATAGAAAATAGTGCATTGTGAATGGCTAGCCACCAGCTTAATAAAATCTAAAAAAGTACGACTGATAAAATCTAAAAAAGTACGACTGATGGCTGCACTCTATAATTTACAAGCCGGCCGGAGTGGCCGAGCGGTTGAAGGCGCTACAGTCTGGAACCGCACGACCGCTACGGTCACAGGTTCGAATCCTGCCTCGGGCATGGATGTGTGTGATGTCCTCAGGTTAGTTAGGTTTAAGTAGTTCTAAGTTCTAGGGGACTTACGACCACAGCAGTTGAGTCCCATAGTGCTCAGAGCCATTTGCACCACAATTTACAATGCTCAATAATGTTCGTAATTGGGAGTTAGGTGGCTAGCGGAACTCAGAAGAGTGTACCTGGAGCCACTCTGCAGCAACAATCTGGACGTGTGGGGTGTCGCATTGTCCTGCTGGAATTGCTCAAGTCCATCGGAATGCACAATGGACATGAATGGATGCAGGTGATCAGACAGGATGCTTACGTACGTGTCATCTGTCAGGGTCGTATCTAGACGTATGAGGGGTCCCATATCACTCCAACTGCACACGTCCCACACCATTCCAGAGCATACACCAGCTTGAACAGTCCCCTGACGATATGCAGGTCCATGGATTCGTAAGGTTGTCTCCCAACCAGTTCACGTCCATCCGCCCGATACAATTTGAAACGAGACTCGTCCGACCAGGTAACATGTTTATAGTCATCAACACACTAATGTCGGTGTTGAAGGGCCCAAGTGAGGCGCAAAGCTTTGTGCCGTGCAGTCATTAAGGTTACACCAATGTGTCTTCCGCTCCGAAAGCCCATATCGATGATGTTTCGTTGAATAGTTCGCACGCTGACACTTGCTGATGGCCCAGAATTGAAATCTGCAGCAATTTGCGGAAGGGTTGCACTTGTGTCACGTTGAACGATTCTCTTCAGTCGTCGTTGCTCCCGATCTTGCAGGATCTGTTTCCGGCCGTAGCGATGTCGGAGATCTGATGTTTTACCGGATTCCTGATATTCATAGTACACTCGTGAAATGGTCGTACGGGAAAATCTCCACTTCATCGCTACCTCGGAGAGACTGTGTCCCACCGCTCGTGCGACGACGATACCACCACTTTCAAACCCGCTTAAATCTTGATAACCTGCCATTGTAGCAGCAGTAACCGACCTAACAATAGCTCCAGACACTTGTCTTATATAAGGCGTTGCAGACTGCAGCGCTGTATTGTGCCTTTTTACATATCTCTGTATTTGAATACACACGCCTATACCAGTTTCTTTGGCGCTTCATGTATATTACCCGCCGTTCCCTATAGCTTACCCATATCTTCTCAGAATTTCGAATATCTTGTACCATTTGACATTGTTGAACGCTTTTTCCATATCGACAAATGCCATGAAGGTGTGTTCAGACTTGCTTCCATTATTAAGAGCAATGTCAGGTTTGCCTCTCTGGTGCCCTTTCCTTTACTAAAGACAAAATGATCGTCATCTAACAGATCCTCAATTTTCTTTTCCGTTCTCTCGTATAATATTCTGATAGTAATTTCGACGCAAGAGCTATTAAGCTCACTTTGCGATAGTTCTCACACTTATCTGCCCTTGCTATTTTCTGAATGTGTGGATGACATTTTTCCGAAAGTTCGAATGTACATGTCCAGTCTCATACACTCAGTATTTTTGTACTTCCTACTTCCGTCGATCAATTGAGCTATCTGATCTGTTGCCCAAGGTTTTTTCGAAGTTTACCTTCCTAGTACCTATGTTTGTCTTTCGAACATCTGTCATTGCTCTTTTTAGCGACGTCCACTCCTCGTCAACCGATCAGTCCTGTGGTATTCCTTACCGTGACCGTTTTGGTACAAATGTCGGGATGGTTCACTGAAAATGGTGCTGCCACCACCCGTCACAATGTTCACCAACTGAGCTCGTTGTTCATATTTAATAGCTGTGCTGTGGACGATGCCATAACCCACCTTCCGCACAAATGTGAGAGTATTCGAGGTATGAGTGCAATAAGTCACATATTTTTAAAAGGTACCGTCCTTCCAATATGCACAAATTATATCCTACCGACTCAAACTGAACACAAAATGATTGTAAGCCATTCACGGTCAGTGGATTACACGGTATATGTCAGCAGCTTTTTCTCAGTCTCCAAATATTTATGTACTGGCGTTAGCACATCTCATTCTAAAGGAGTTGCTACGGATTCTGTAATACAAGACAACTCATAACTGCACGAGAGCCTAGGGTTACCATGGTTGTGGGATCTAAATGACCCTAAGCTGTTCATGGTACAACAATTACCGAGTGAGCAGTGGTTATCACACTGGACTTGTACTTCGAGGACGGCAGTACCAGTCCCTGTCCGCTCATTGATATTTAGGCTTTCCGTAGTTTCCCTTCATCGCTTAACACAAATGCCGGGATAGTTTCTTTGAAGGTAGCACGTGAGGACTCCTTTCCCATCCTCCCAGCAATGCGAGCTTGTGCTCTGTCTCTCACGACTTTCTCATCTTCACTGATGAACCATCATTACCGCAATGCGATCAAGCCTCTCATCTTCCCCGTCTACTGTGCGCTCTTTCCGAACTGTTTTTGCCCCTTGATGTCAACCTTCCTGTATCTGTAGAACAGGTCCTCGAGGTGCCCAATCTCTTTTTTCCGGCCAGCTGCCTTTCAACGAGAACAACACTGATCAGTTTCATGAACCATCGCAGGCTGTCAGTTTGCGTGACATGACGTCCCTTCACGAAGCGTTTGCTTTTCACCAGGTTTACGATATTCAGGCTGTTCCAGCTATTCGCGATTTATAGATCATCCATTTTCCAGGGTCTTTGTTTTGTCCTACGCCAAGAGTTTTTCACAAAAGAAAACAAAAAAGTCATGGAAGTCTTGTTTCCATTCAGAAATTTTCGTTTAGCCATTTGCGGAAACCACAGAAAACTTACATCTAGACAGCCCAAAGGGGATCTGAACCTTTCTCCTCACCAACGCGATCCAGTGTCTTACACAACTTGACGACTTCGACTGGAATGTACACGGGTCGAATCTAGGAGGAAGAAAGAGTTTTCAGAATCTGCATCTAGTTCTCAAGACGGAGAGTACAACTGAAGATTACTAGGCTACGTGATAAGCTCCTATGTTCCGCAATTAATTGAGTGTGGGTGGCATTATGGCCCACTGATGGCGGCAGTTCATTAGTTAGATGGGAACGTGAAGCTCAACGGTTCGTTGGCTTCTCTAATGGTACTCGGAGGTTCCTGTGGATGTTACAAAAACGCAAAGTTCTTTGGGATCGCCATATGAACACGGGTAGTTTACCTATTTAATAATTTTCTGATCGAAAGAGTATAGGTTTACATGGTTTCTCACTCTCTCTTCCTTTCATAGTACCACATAATAAGACGATACCACCATGGCGCTGTACCAGCACTCTTCACTGTCAGATACGATACAGGAACATACCTGACTCACTACGCACAGTGGTCAAGGGAGATCTTCCCTTAATATTTCAGTATCTGGTCTTACGATCCATAAAAAAAAGGTAAAGTCGGATTGGTTCGAATTAAAGACAAGAAGCTTGAAATTCGTGTCCTCAGTTCATGCAATGTAATGAAACGTCGAGTTATTAGATGAGAGCATAATTACGCCCACCTTTCCCGAAAATATTAGTACTAGGCCAATTTGCTACCGAGCAATTTTAATGTAAAGGGAGAATCGAAATTCAGCCACAATGAACTCTTGCAATTTACTTTCAGAATGTATGTTGACTCACGAGAACACATGTGTACATTATCTAGTTTTATACAGCCTTTTCACAACACTGACGATGCTTGTCTTTTCATTACAAATAGTCTAGAGATCTTGCAGTTCACCTTCCTTTCAACTTAAGTTTTCATCACTGACAACTTAGCAAATGGTGTCATCACAAACGAATCACTATCCTCACCAAACTAGCAAACAAGCAGCAAGAATTAAATGTTTTTCTCCAATGGTGAAGAGCACTGTAGTATAGCTTACTCAATGCCTTCTTCCCCAGACTGCGTAGAACGATCGGAAATCGAGGGGGCAAAAAAAGAAAAGAAAATGTCAGCGCTACTGACAACCTACGATTATCAGTAATGCTAAATATATTTTTTTAGTATTTAACAGGACTGGTACTCGCTTTATGGCAATAGCACTAACCTCTGCGTATTACGTCGTGAATAAAATGCTACCCTGCCACAACGAAGAAGCCTACTGATACGTTCAATCGACTGTGACATAGATTCATTAACGAAATAAATCTGTGTACCACAAAACATAAGAAAGACCACATCATTAATCCCTCCATCAATCAATAAGCAATGTAAGCATCTGAATGTTACGAGCTACTTATTTTCAGTTCAGTATAGCGATGTTCTTTCCTTTGCACTAGTTTCGTGCACTAATTTACGGTGTTACCGAAACGAAGGGCATACACATATTACCCTCCGTCAAACATTACGTCACCACTAGTGGATTAAGAGCAGATACAAGCGCCAGCCTCGATCAATATATTTTGTAATTTTCTGATTTAGGAAGGCTACGGGAAACGAAGAGCAAGAAAGCTGTACAAGTACAGAAATAGATCTGCCCCAGATATAAGTACTATCGCGGTACCAGCTCCTACACTAGACCCATCAGTAGTTAATCAGGTTAAAAACAGCCGTATGTATCACTGTGGCGTCAGCTACTCCTCGCTACGAGGAAAGACGATGCGATTCGCTGGTGTGGTTCTCTACAGTTTCTGTTTAGACAGCTCCCGCGTGTTCGGTGAAAGCTGTGACACCTTCCCAACATCACAGTTTTACTTCAGACAGAAGACGTTGTCTAAGACAGTGCCACAGGGGTTACAAATGCTACGCAATGTCAATCCCCAAGTTTGCGACTGAACAGCAGCGAAAAGAACACCACAGTTTAGTTCCGTGATCCGTATTCTTAGACTTGAACTAACATTTCGTAACACTGTGCCACTGCAGCATGGATTTCAGGTTGCTTTCACTGCAGTCGATCTCACATGATTGTTCCACTTCATGTCATTCTGTTACGATTTCTAAAAGCGTTCCACTACACTGAATCAAGTACACGTCGTTCCTTTGTTTTCTCCTAGTCGATAACCTTGTGGTTCTTGTGAAGGGCCGCAGGCGGTGAATTAGACTTAAGAATACCATGTTTCTGGTATACGACTCAACTGTAACTGAATTTCGTGAAGAACCTACAACCGCTCCAAAACTTTTCATTTTCTGAATATACTATTGCCAGTGGAAAAATGCTCCTATTGGAGTACAAAAAAGGCGAATATTCTTCTGTTTAGAAGACTCTGATACAGAAGTGGGGTAACAGCCGCCTCATTCTACCTTCTTCAGCAATTTCAGCTCGGCTCATTCTTTTATATATGTGTGTCTACTGTCACTGTCCCTCTTGCATTCACTTATTACTAATACTTCATTCCTTCCTTCATGCTGCTATCTCTTCTCACTGTCACTATCTCTCTCTTTCTTGTTGTCCTTGTCATACAGTGTCCGTCCGCATGATCACTGACTCAACACCCCCCCGCAATGTCAATGTGTCCTCTGTCCTCCCTCGTTTCCTTGCACTGTTCTGTCACTGTCAACAATGTTCCACCGCCACGGTGTCCCTCTCTTTCTCTCACACTGCCCCCGTCTCCTTGGCTGTTTCCATAATACAACCACTGTTTACTATCTGCCAGTATTTACTACTCCGTCACTGCCACTGACTTCTCCTCTCCCAGCATAAAAACGCATTAACATGATCGTATGCCAAAATGCTTGGGAACTTTTCAGAGATGCTGAGCAGGTAGAATGAGGCAGCACGTACCCCTCAGTCATTTAACTAAACAGGAACACACACGCAATTTTTGTGTTCGTAGAGGAACATTTTTCCGCTGGTTCTCTTCTTTTTCTCTGTTTCAGCAGAGCATGTAACTCATATGAAAAGAAACGTATTGGTCAGCAAAATCTGGACTGTTTACTTATGTGAAACTGAAATAACGCAAAACTAATTATACGCCTCAGACCGGATTTTACGTGCAGAAAAATTTTTCATTTACTTTAGTACTACACGGGGTTCCCAGACGATAACGGAGACACTTGACATCATGTTTACGTGCTACATCACTTTATAAACTACGTTTTACAATCTCACCCGATTTTACGTGTACAAGTAGGTAGCTTCGAATCTCTGTATCTAGGAAACGGGTGAAGACACCAAGAAAATTTTGAAGGTTGTTCGAGATTGGGATCATAGAAATATATTGCAAAAATTACAGCCATTTTCTGCGCATAGAGGCTTGGAACACAAATAGTACAAAAAAAAAATGGGGGTTTTACTAGGAACCGCCCATGAACTAATGGTCGCTCCACGAGTTAAGAAGCAACTAATTTTTCCATTCGTCTCAGCAGGAGGAAGTGTGTAATATCCATACTTTGATCATGTACTGAAGCGTAGAGACACTAACACCATTCGCTGTTGGGCATACAAATGGTTCTAAGCGCAAGGGCTGTACAAAACACCTGACCCTACCTTTTATCATCATTCAGAACCCGAGGTATGAGTACCGGAAAACGCCTCTTTTATGCGCGGCGTTTTGGAACATATCAGGTACGCATGCTGTCGCACAAATACCGGTTGGATAATCATTTCAAAGGTTTTATTGTTGGTATTTCATTCAAAAGATCGATTTAGTAATTATAAAATTCCGTATTCAGAGGTGGCCGTGGTAGTCCAATTCAATCGAAAACACTGAAGTACACAATTACTCCAATTACTGTGTGTACCTAACACGAAAGTCAAACGCACAGTCATTCATCTCCAAAAGTTTTTTGATGTCTCCTAGACTTCTATATTACTGAGAAGCGGTTATAATCGGCTGGAGGTGGGGAAACAAAATGGGATTTGCTTAAGGATCCGCCTCGGTTATTCCTTTCTGTGGTTAGGGGAAACTGAAAAGAAGATGGCCATAATGGGATATGAACCTCGCTCTACCCGAAAATGAGTCTATTGCCTTAGCTATTGCACCTATCACTCTTCGCAACTGCACAAATTCTAGATACAAAGGAATTAATTAAATTTTCTGCCAGTGAGCATTAATTAAATTAGTGGAGAAAGTTGAAAATTTCTGCCGGACCGAGATTAGAACCTGGCTCTCCTGTTTTCTAGGCAGGCGCGTGGACACAGTAGTCATCGCAACTGCACAAAATAACCTAGCACGCCTCCCCTCAGACCTAAATTTTCAACTTCTCCACACAATACTGATGTAGTGCCCCTTCCCCATTATCTTCATTACTCCTGGCAAATCGCCGATTCCCTTACGAGTTCCAGGGTGCTGAGTATTGGCACTGAAGTGATCACTGGCCGTCCTTGCCTTAAATCATGTAAGTGGCGTCTATTCTTTAGGACATGTCCGCCGGAACAGACATCCTATTGATCCTGCAGCGGCTATAAATTAAGGCACAAAATATTTACATTACCTGCTAGTGAGTACTGATTAAATCAACGAGTAAAGTTGAAAATCTGTGCCAGAGCTGGATCCGAACCTGGGTCTCGTGCTTACTAGGCAGATGTGCTGACTACTGCGCCATCCGGACTCAGTTGTCATCGTAACTGCACGGATTGTCCCCCGTCAGACCCAAATTCTCAACTTACCCACACAATACAGATGTAGCAGTGCCCCTTGCCCATTATCCTCATTACACGATGCATTTCGCCGATTTCCGTAACAGTTCGAACGTGGCGTGCATATGCACTGAAGGGATCAGCTGACCGTCCTTACCTCAATTTTTATAAATAAACAGATTCTGCTCATGTTATTCCGGTGCAAGGTAAACGTATTCGTTTAATTTTTAAAGATGATTGTCAGGAACTGCAAATAAAGATATAGGAGGAGGAATGAGTTTGTTGGTAACTGATGGGAACGATATTCAAAAAAATTCTTAATGAAATGGAGTTCAGGTGAATTCCGCTTTCTGACCTTCAAATGGAAGCGAGAAAATGGCCAAAAATAACAGAGGAGCTGTGCATGGCTCTTAAGCCGCATTATACGGTCATTTAGAAGATCGCATGTTCAGAGGATATAAATTTTAGGTGCATGCGCTGATGCGAAGTACTGGCTGCCGCGGGATGTTTATGCGATAGGCACGCGAGAGTGAGAGGGGGAGGGCTGAGGGGGGGGGGGCGGGGAGGGAGTGGGGGGAGGAAGAGACTGACTGCGAAATATTCGCCGGGCGGGGACGCAGCAGCAGAGGGTCGCGGGGTTTAACGAACCGGCTGGCCACGCGTCGCACCGACCGACTAGTCCCGCTTTTCTTCCTCATTGCTCGGCGGCAGGGAGACGGCCAGTCTTATATTTCATTATGTGTGTCAGCGGTCGTAAGTGGCAATAAATCTTGGCCGAGGTGACGTCCGCGGCAGTACGCCGTTATCCCGACAGTCGCAGAGACGCCGCCACAGCTTCTCGTATTTTCACTGCCGCAACTACGTATCTCGTACTTCGCAGTTCTCCATCTTTTTTTCCCGCCGGCTTAGAACACGCCAAATGGCAACGATGGCCGCAATTACCCGGGTAAGCTTGTTTTTAAGCCGCAAGCAGCACGCTGCCGTTATTAAGTCCCAGTGTTCGGAATGAGACATACGGTGGCGTTAGGTAAGCTAGAGAAATCAATCAATATCTCTGTCCCTTCCCTTCCCTTCCCTCCCTCTCTCTCTCTCTCTCTCTCTCTCTCTCTCTCTCTCTCCTCGATGATGCTCAGAGCGAAGCTTTCCGAGTTTAGATACATTGGAGGATTGGAGACTGGTCTATAGATGATTTAGACCAATTAAGAAAGAAAAACACCGCCCGTACAGGCCAGAAGGCCCAACGATACCGACCGTCAGCCGTGTCATCCTCAGACCTTAGGCCTTACCATATGCGGATACGGAGGGGCATGTGGTTACCACACCGCTCTCTCGGCCGTCGTCAGTTTTCGTGATCGGAGGCTCTACTTCTCACTCAAGCAGCTCCTCAATTGGTCACACAAGGGCTGAGTGCACCCCGATTGCCAACAGCACTCAGCAGAGTTGGACGGTGACCCATCCATGTGCTAGCTAAGCCCAACAGCGCTTAATTTCGGTGATCTGAAGGGAAATCATATCACAGAAGGAAAATATCAATAACACGTTCATACAAAAGAAATCATTCGCCCACTCTGCATAAGCTCGTCTGTTTCGGCAGCTTTCATTCAGATGAGCTGCTAATAATTAATTCGGAGAGAGTAAGACTGCACAATGGAAGAAAAATAGATTCTCGTTATTCACGAAACGGGACACGAGAAAGCACGGACAATGTCTCCGTGTGTCCCAGGGCAACCAGCAGCATCATTCTTCGAAGTTACACCAATTGTGGGAATCATTTGGTCAAAACACCATAGAGATTAAAGCAAACCTATTTCCTCCAGCTACAGGACTGTGGATGATCTCATCAATCTTAGGCTTACTAAAGGTGAATACGTGAAAGTTTCCATCATATCGCGATTAATGTTAAGCGGCCATGGGAACACAGCTGCATGAAATCCGTGATGAGCTGCGAAGGCAATATCCATCGGGGGTTGTAATATCCTGTGTAGTCATCCCAATTGGTATGTTCTAAACCATTAATGCCTAGAAGATCATTGGTCACAATAGTCATAAAAAGTGTGTGTGTGTGTGTGTGTGTGTGTGTGTGTGTGTAACGACTCGCATACATAAGGGGAATTAGAACAATTATGAAATCTCTATCACCTTGCCGTCCGACAGCGCCGATCTCCTTCAAGTTAGGCCACCCAACTGACAACGCTCTTTCTGGTAAACGGCTTTGAACTATGGAATCAGTGCGGAACCTGCATCTGATCGCAGAGATAAAATGAAGTACGCCATCCATCACCGATCAATCGCCATTACAGCGACGACAGAAACAACACGCGTGAATAATTACGGTAGTGATCTAACCTGAACGGGATACACATATACTTCAAAAACTTAACTTACTTTAAAATGACTTACAATTAAGAGTCTCAAGTAAAGTATAAAGTTTGTTTTAAGTATTCACTGAAACCAATTCTCTCGCAAATATCTTCGAAAGTTAATCTTTCTTCAAACAGCAGCTTACCTCATAAAGAACATGCAACTGGTCTACATTCCTTAAGCGATAAGTATTTTCGTATCAGGACCCACAGCAATATATTTATTAAAAGATAATTCCACGTTACCCGTGAGTGTTATACAACCACTTGTCATTTAAATCACGTAAGTTACTTTCGGCACTACCATTTTCAAGAGCTACTCCTGTCGCCGTAAAATATGTCCACACAGGGTGCCGTTGTAAATTTAAGACGATAACAGTAGCACTTGAAAAGGATACAGCACTGAAATCAAATGATCGACTGAATAAATTAAAGCGGTTGCATAACAGCCAAGGTGTGAATTGGATTTTTTAAAATGAATTTAATATTTAAGGAGAAATCCTTGCTTCTCTTCTTGGGTTCAATAACAATGAAACGCAAGAAGCGAGTGACAGATGTACTTCCTCCCTTTATAACGACGCTATTCATACATCAAAACGAAAATTTGTGAACACCTTTTGTGTCGGTTCTATAACAATTTTATTGCTTCGCTACAGACCTGCACACTCGTCTACCCAGATGTTAAAAAAACAAACGTGCCGTACAAAGCAGATTACAGAGCAATTGTTTCTTACATTGATGTTGGGGTTTACGTTTTTTAATATGCTTGTCTCATTTTGTATTTGATTATTATGACGACTGATTTTCTTATTTATTTTTCTTTTCGTTTTGTACATTTATAACACACAAATTTCTGGCTATGGCTATCGTGTATATATGGAAGAGGGAAAGTAAATCTAACATCCCATACGTGAGGAGGGAAGTAAAGTGCAACTCCGCTTTACAAATAAATGTCGCACCACAGGGGCAGCCCAGCAGGCAGTCAAAACGTCTGCAGCGTCTCCGCTGGCAGTAGCACAACGATGGTCAGCAAGAAACCGGACGGCCGTACACAACACTCACCTAATTATGAGATACGTTTCTGCACGGAAGCTACGCTCGTCACTTTTCATTATAGAAATTCCCAAGACACGAATAAGTAAACATCGCATTGTTCCCAGTTGGGATATCTTCGTAGTATATCCAACACAAAATGAAGCGACGATGCTGCGGAACTAGGAAATGAGTGAGACAAGGGATGATAGCGGAAGGACGAGAGGTAGTAATTAGTATACTCGTGTCGAAGTAACTGGACACTGCTCTTGAATTAAATGCCGTAACTGACATTTTACGTGTAACAAATCGTTGAAAATTAATTACAGAAACATTCCATCAATAAGGACCCGATTCCGTAAATTTTCCGATCTCACATGGGGGTATTTTAGCTATTTCAACGCAAGTTATCTCTCCATTTCAAATGGCGTTCAGCTCCACAAGTATTACACAGCATATCAGAACAAAGATACCGATTCCAGCATTCCACCATTCAGCTCTGTGATACTTGGAAGCGCTACTAAAATTTAAATCCTATTATACTACATTATGGTGAAATAAGTGTATTTTCGAGGATGATACAATCTATACTGATAGTAGTCTAGCTTTCAAAGTGTAAGAAATAGTTTCAAATCCGTAACCAGAAATCATATAATTCATCTCTAAGAATTCAAATGTGAATGAAAACTGGGCGAGTTCAAATAGAAACGTTCCTTTCGTCCATCCTCGGACCTTCTATGGAGTCACGCGAAGTCCCCAGTGGCGGCCACGTCCTTACTCAGGCACTCCTAGCTCTGTTCGGCGCACGAGACAAACCACGGGACATATTTCTGAAACAACATTATTCCAAGATGTTTACCAGTGTACTCTAGTTAATTCTATGTACTGTTACTTTTTTAACGCCTGTCGAAATAAGGGTCGTCAGCCCCGCTACGACCTGGATGAGATTAATATTATAAGTCCGCAGGCTTTCGTGACCTTGCCATTGAAAGTAAAATCTTCCACGATGTTAGCCTGCGTGACGTTACACAATAATTTCTTCTACGCGATAGACGTTTTTACCTCTCTGCTAGGATCTGCTTCGGTATCTTCTCGTGTTCAAATAACACTGATCACCAGAATATCCAGAGGGGTAGAAACGCCGTTCGTGTACCAGAAATTAACGAATAACGTGACGCTGTCTAACATCATGGAAGAATTTATCTTCACGGTTATTATTGACACTACTTCTGTACCAAGCTAACTATTTTCAGAAAGATTCTAAAATTTAACCATTGAATTGGAATATGTAAACCGCAAATCATTCATACACCGTCCTCAGCCGGTTCCTAACAATTTCTGCCGATTAACTTCAGCAAATACGAAAACTGGATAAAATCAAAGTTAATAGGAACAGACGTCATGCATAGACATCATAGTTCAAGGTTCCTATCGGCTGCGTAGCTGAATGGTTGAGCCTGATGGGTTTCCTGATTGTTTTTTCCGCTCCTTCTTCGGTCTCATGGGTGCAACAAGAAAACAGATGTATAAAGAACTTGTGACGCCCAACTTCCGAGCCGGCCGGTGTGGCCAAGCGGTCTAGGCGCTTCAGTCTGGAACCGCGCTGCTGCTACGGTCGCAGGTTCGAATCCTGCCTCGGGCATGGATGTGTGTGATGTCCTTAGGTTAGTTAGGTTTAAGTAGTTCTAAGTTCTAGGGGACTGATGACCTCATATGTTAAGTCCCATAGTGCCCAGAGCCATTTGAACAATTTTTGAGCCAACTTCCGAGTGCCCACGGAACGTACGGAAGTATTATGATCCCTGTGCCTAAACCTGCCGGTGGACAGAGCCCGCAAGACTATCGACCGCTCACTTTGTTCAACGCTCACTATAAGCTTTTTACAGCAGCCTACGCGCCCGACTGTACTCCACAATCAAGGGTGCAATACATACCGATCAAGTGTGCCCTGGTGAGAAGGCGAACGATCACATGGCGCTGGGGTCGTATAGGGGCGTGATCCCACTGATGTCGGCCAGCAACCTCCATGGCTTCCTTGTTGCAATGGATTTCGACGATGCATTCGATCACGTAGATCATGGCTTTCAGCTTGCAGTCATGGAAGGCATGCACCTCCTCTGCATGTTCGGAGTAGATATAGTCCTGCGCTTCATTCACGGAGCAACATTCGAGGGTAATGGTCAACGGAACTCGATCGGAACCCATTTATATTGAACGTTCCGTGCGGCAAGTATGCGCCTTGTTCACCGTTTTGCTTGCAGCAGTCCTCAAGCGTGATAACACTGATGTCGGCCAGCAACCTCCATGGTTGCAATGGATTTCGACGATGCAGTCGATCATATCGATTATGGTTTTCAGCTTGTGGTCATGGAAGGCATGCACCTCCTCTGCGTGTTCGGGGTAGATACAGTCCTGCGCTTGATTCACAGAGCAACATTCGAGGGTAATGGTCAACGGAACTCGATCGGAACCCATTTATATTGAACGTTCCGTGCGGCAAGTAAGCGCCTTGTTAACCGTTTTGCTTGCAGCAGTCCACAAGCGTGATAACACTGATGTCGGCCAGCAACCTCCATGGTTGCAATGGATTTCGACGATGCATTCGATCATGTCGATCATGGTTTTCAGCTTGCGGTCATGGAAGGCATGCACCTCCTCTGCGTGTTCGGGGTAGATACAGTCCTGCGCTTGATTCACGGAGCAACATTCGAGGGTAATGGTCAACGGAACTCGATCGGAACCCATTTATATTGAACGTTCCGTGCGGCAAGTATGCGCCTTGTTAACCGTTTTGCTTGCAGCAGTCCTCAAGCGTGATAACACTGATGTCGGCCAGCAAACTCCATGGTTGCAATGGATTTCGACGATGCATTCGATCATGCCGATCATGGTTTTCAACTTGCGGTCTTGGAAGGCATGCACCTCCTCTGCGTGTTCGGGGTAGATAAAGTCCTGCGCTTGATTCACAGAGCAACATTCGAGGGTAATGGTCAACGGAACTCGATCGGAACCCATTTATATTGAACGTTCCGTGCGGCAAGTAAGCGCCTTGTTAACCGTTTTGCTTGCAGCAGTCCACAAGCGTGATAACACTGATGTCGGCCAGCAACCTCCATGGTTGTAATGGATTTCGACGATGCATTCGATCATGTCGATCATGGTTTTCAGCTTGCGGTCATGGAAGGCATGCACCTGCTCTGCGTGTTCGGGGTAGATACAGTCCTGCGCTTGATTCACAGAGCAACATTCGAGGGTAATGGTCAACGGAACTCGATCGGAACCCATTTATATTGAACGTTCCGTGCGGCAAGTATGCTCCTTGTTCACCGTTTTGCTTGCAGCAGTCCTCAAGCGTGATAACACTGATGTCGGCCAGCAAACTCCATGGTTGCAATGGATTTCGACGATGCATTCGATCATACCGATCATGGTTTTCAGCTTGCGGTCTTGGAAGGCATGCACCTCCTCTGCATGTTCGGGGTAGATACAGTCCTGCGCTTCATTCACGGAGCAACATTCGAGGGTAATGGTCAACGGAACTCGATCGGAACCCATTTATATCGAACGTTCCGTGCGGCAAGTATGCGCCTTGTTAACCGTTTTGCTTGCAGCAGTCCTCAAGGGTGATAACACTGATGTCGGCCAGCAACCTCCATGGTTGCAATGGATTTCGACGATGCATTCGATCAGGTCGATCATGGTTTTCAGCTTGTGGTCATGGAAGGCATGCACCTCCTCTGCGTGTTCGGGGTAGATACAGTCCTGCGCTTGATTCACGGAGCAACATTCGAGGGTAATGGTCAACGGATCTCAATCGGAACCCATTTATATTGAACGTTCCGTGCGGCAAGTATGCGCCTTGTTCACCGTTTTACTTGCAGCAGTCCTCAAGCCAGCCCTGACGGTCTTCGCCGACGCATGGAAGGCGAGGTTCAGATGTTGTACACATGCCGACGAAGGCGTATTCCTGGCCACGTCAGGGGATGACATACAGGCGGCGCTGCGATGGCTTCAACAGTACGGTACAGTGGAGGGCAGTATCATCTATCTGCGGAAGATGAAGTAAATGGATGTGGGCAAGGGGCTGGCCCTGGGAACGGCAGTGCCCATTACAAAAGCAGCCTCGCTCAAATGTATAGGGGTGCCACTTCATGGCCATATTCATTGCACTGTGTCAGTCACATACTGTCGACTGTTACAACAGATATGTGCACTGGTGCGACCCCACACGCTACGAACGATGGATGTGTTCCAGCGATCACAATACGTTAATGTATACTTACCTCTAAAATTAAACCATTTCGCCCATGTGCTACCGGTGCCCACTACGACTGCTACAATGCTACAAGTTGCATTAAGACATTTCATGAGTGCTGACGTTGTGTTTAAAACTCGTTGCCTCACACTAGGAGGTTTAGTTTTTTTTTTTCTAAAATTGTAATCGTTTGTTTGTACGTACATATACAACTCATCTACGTTTCCGTCCAATTCGGATAATTCCTCCGTGGTGCGCCTTTTTTCTGCTTTTTTTTGTTTTTGTCTTAGAGCGTATTTGTTTCCACTTTATATACCCTTGAGAATGCAAATTTGGATTAAAATTGTCTGAGTTCCAATAATTCGTTTACGCACAATAAGAAACCGCTTCCCTAAAAACTGCTTCTTTAATGTTTGTTTAACTCTCAGAAAGAAAAGACATCAACCTTCAGCGAGAGCCAATATGTTTTCACGGCAGCTATCACACAGACGTTGTAAATGAAACAATTCTGTTACAAACCACAACCTGGCGGCGGTGTGCAGTCCGAACTGCTACTGCGGCTTACGCACAGCTGGAGCTCCGCGTAGACGCCGTACTGTGTTGGCGGCCCGGGCGGCCGATCTGCCAGGTACGGGTTCCGCGGCCAGGCGGTCCGCACAAAATATTGCGACCATTACCTCAACGGCGGTAATAACGCACGGCACGCCCAGGCGCACGGCCTGCCTTACATATGGACCCGTTCGGGAACGCGCCCAGAGCCCACTTTCTTTATCCTGGCCACACTTTTAATACCATCGCCGCATAAATTCCACTTCGACCCCACAAGCGGGCGAAATTAGTCCGTAATAAACACGAACATTAATGTTAAAAGGCCAGGCAGTCTTAATGCACCGGTATAACAAAAATTCTCAAGGAAGATGTGTTTACTTATAAGAAGTGGCGTCGTCTGTGGCACCCCGTTTAAATTATCAGCTGAATGGGAATAACAGCTATGTTAAATACGAACATACATCGTCTTATTCTTCATTCCCATAGACAAATAGTTCCTGGAACAATTTTTCAACTTCACGATCACGAAGTCGTTGTCGTCATCATCGTTGTTGCTGTTGTTTCTGTTGCGGCCTTTAGTAGGAAGACTGATTTGACACAGCTCTCGATGCTAGTCTGTCCTAAGAAACCTTCTTCATTCTGCGGTTTTGGGTGGAGGTACAAAATAAAATATTTTTCCATATAGCTAAATTTTTAGTTGAAAATATTTCGGCCCACTATCCGAAGCGACATCGGCTTATATGAGGCAAATATAATAATACTTGTAATACACTACATACATGAACTTCAGCTTGATTGCTGGCAGGTTGGCTTATTTCGTAGCCTTCATCTTTACATTTACAGTCCTTGAAAAGTATGAATTAATGAAACAAGTAAAGATGGTTTAACTATCCGTTACAAAAAGAGAAGTGTGTTCTCCGTTCCAGCTCCATACGTTCCTCAGTCAGAAACCACTGGATATCTATATCACAGCAGATTCATTACACTTCAGATTTTAATTTTCTGAACAATTAACGCCCACGTCTCGCGTGAAATACTGGAGAATACTCTATTGTCCACTTTTTGCTCACAAATTGGAAAGCTTCACTTTCACTTTTGATATGAGGCACCGCAATCTGAAGTAATCGCAGTGTGTGAAAGCCATGAATAACGCCGATCTCAAGAATATAAATGAATTAATACCTCTGTCATGACTACTTGACGATACGTTCACAAACATCAACAGAATTATCAGCTGCATTGACCAAAAATGTAAAAAAGCACGATCACTTAATAAAACTTGGCATGTAGTTGAAAGATTTCTTGATGAGTTTAGGGTGTGATACTAGGAAGGTCGGACCTATATGAAATTAGTCTTTCCGATCAAGTTACGTCCTACCAATGTCTTGTCATTAATTCAGGGCCAGTGCCTTTACAATCCTGGCACAATTGGGCGACGTTCCGCAAAGTGCAACTATCTGGATATCTTTCAGCTTATGTACATCACACAAAATAAACAAGGTGAACTGCAACAAATACTAGATTCCTTTAAAATTCGCAAAGACTGAGAAGAAAGAACAACAGAGAGAGAAAAAGACGAGTAAAGTAGTTAAAACGTCTACTACAATCACGTTGTGAATGCTGCAGGTCTTATTTCTGTGCTTGCTCCCACGTGTACAGGAATCTTGCACAACGATGTTGAGACTTGTCATTGTGGTGTTTATGGATTCAATGACAAATAACAGAAAAGCTACCACTACTTCAAGAGGCAAGCTATTGGTTTCTTAGAGAAACTGATGTGACGGCGGAGTTTAGTTCTTGGCAGAGAGAGGTCATAAGATAATATATTGGTTTATCGGTAACTTGTCCAGGAATTTTGATTTACTATGCAAACTTCCTTTCATACATTCATGTCCAGAGGAACAAGAACTGCGGCGAGTACAACCGTTATGAAGTACATTTAATGTACTCGCAATTGCGAATATGGACAACCATCAGCTGTACAGTGGCATGGCGACAGTGAAAATCTGTGACAGACCGGGACTTTGGCTATCCGTGCACGACTTACGGCCACACTCAAACATCCAAATGTCGTCAACAACACGTCTACAACCTGTACTCGTCCATCCATTACTTATATTCCCGTACAGGTGGGACATTTTACTTGAAATTCACTTGCCCGGTGTCGGCGGATGAGTACGATATTGCAGTGCCTGTGTTATTCTGCATTAGATGCACAGTTCCTTTGGACATGCACGCATTAACTTAATATAGTTGAAGTTTCTCTACGCTAGCCTTAATTTGCCTTTTGGTATCTATGAAAAAGAAAACCTTTCTGTATTTGTAAAATATCAAGTAACACAAACCATTAGATACAGTATTCTAACTTCATTGTAAGTGCTCACCGCGCGGGTAGCCGCGTGGTCTATGGCGTCTTGTCACGGCCCGGGCGGCTCCCCCAGTCGGAGGTTCGAGCCCTCACTCGGGCATTGGTGTGTGTGTGTGTGTGTGTGTGTGTGTGTGTGTGTGTGTGTGTGTTGTTTTTAGCGTAAGGTTGTTTAAGTTCGTTTAAGTAGTGTGTCAGTTTAGGGACCGATGACCTCAGCAGTTTGGGTCCGTAAGATCTTACCACAAATTTCCAATTTTTTGGAAGTGCTCGTTCAATATTACTTCAAGATTTCTAATTGAGGAAGTGAAAGGGATTTCGAACAAAGAGGGGATGGGATGCATGTAGATGTGAACTAATAAGTCGTTGCTGCTGTACGAAGAGTGCCTGAGATTTGGTAGGGTATTGCTTGAGAATTATTTTATTGTCCCTGTCTATTACATCTTTTACGCCCCTTCTTCATACACAACGGCCACCCGTAAAGTATGTTCCAATCCGTTCAAAAGCTGTAACACAGAATCTGTATTTTTACTATTAATAACTCGAAAGCGAGTGTCAAAAGTTTTCTGAGATCGTAAAGGATCAATACAGCACGTTCCCGAAAACCTCCTCACTGATGAATGACAAATAACTGATCATGCACTAAGCATTCTACTTCCTTCGACGACAGAAGAGAGATCGATTTATAAGCAGATGGGAGACTTGTTGTAGTACGGCTTTTACCGCGGTACTCTTGAAAGTACATTGGAATGTACACGCTGCAGGCGAAATGCGACGTGCACATGGACGGTTGTCCCGCAGCATTGAGGGTGGAAGAAGACAGAGACGCCGGCAGACAGGTACAACGATCCCAGGACCTGACCTTCGTCTCGACCGGACGATGGCGCTCTGGCCACTTGAACCACAAGTCTTTCCTTATTTAGACCCGTTCTCCTACGAAACTACGTCGACAAAATGCCACTAGCCGGATATATCAAAACAGTTTTCTTTTCGTTCGAATACAGTCTTTACACGTAAGGACATGGCAAAAATTTTGTAATATGAATCATTGTGATATGGCAGCACTGAGCTCCTCAAGAACCTGTTCCAGAATCGCAAACTTCAAATATCTCAAAAAATTATAGGAATTCGAAAATAGTCTGGCTATCTCTTTGCAACCAGATGACCAGCCAGTCTTCTAATCATGGAAAAGCGCCGGGTGACACACGAATTTTCAGCATACAAGTGACCATCACATAAATCACTCATTCTGATTACTAAATGATCTAAATTACGAAAGTACATCTGTGATATGTAACTTTATATTCAGTGCTGCGTTCAGAATAATTTAAGCTATATTTTATAAAATTTAATACAAGTAACTCTGCCGAAAGGGAGCCAAAACCTCTCACCAATTTTTTTCCAAAGGCAGGAAAGATCAAACTAACCAGTTTCAGAATTTAATGAGCTGAGCTTATAATGTACGATTTTTTTTATTTTTTTTTTATTTTATACATCTATAAGAGTCGAGGGGCATGAAATGGAAGCAGTGCTTGGGAAGGGAGTGAGACAGGGGTGCAGCCTATCCCCGATGTTATTCAATCTGCATATTGAGCAAGCAGTAAAGGAAACAAAAGAAAAATTCGGAGTAGGAATTAAAATCCGTGGAGAAGAAATAAAAACTTTGAGGTTCGCCGATGACATTGTGATTCTGTCAGAGAGAGCAAACGACCTGGAAGAGCAGTTGAACGGAATGGACAGTGTCTTGAAAGGAGGATATAAGATGAACATCAACAAAAGCAAAACGATGATAATCGTATGCAGTCGAATTAAGTCGAGTGATGCTGAAGGAATTAGATTAGGAAATGAGACACTTAAGGTAGTAGATGAGTTTTGCTATTTGGGGAGCAAAATAATGAGCAAACTGATGATGGTCGAATTAGAGAGGATATAAAATGTAGACTGGCAATGAGAAGGACAGTGTTTCAGAAGAAGAGAAATCTGTTAACATCGAGCATAGATTCAAGTGTCGGGAAGTCGTTTCTGAAAGTATTTGTATGCAGTGTAGCCATGTATGGAAGTGACACATGGACGATAGATAGTTTGGACAAGAAGAGAATAGAAGCTTTCGAAATGTGGTGCTATAGAAGAACGCTGAAGATTAGATGGGTAGATCACATAACTAATGAGGAGGTACTGAACAGAATTGGGGAGAAGAGATATTTGTGGCACAATTTGACTAGAAGAAGGGATCGGTTGGTAGGATATGTTCTGAGGCATCAAGGGATCACCAATTTAGTATTGGAGACCAGTGTGGAGGGTAAAAATCGTAGAGGGAGACCAAGAGATGAATACACTAAGCAGATCCAGAAGGATGTGGGTTGCATCAGGTACTGGGAGATGATGAAAGTTGCACAGGATAGAGTGGCACGGAGAGCTGCATTAAAACAGTCTCTGGACTGAAGACCACAATAACATCTATTGACAGCGTAATTGTTTTAACGTAACTGGTGTAATGAGTAAGCCATTGCCCAATTGAAGAAGCTATCGCAGCATTCTCTTGTGGTGAAACGAACCGAAAATATCAGGACGCATGGCTCCTCTTTCCACGCCAAATTAATGCCTATCGTCGTCGCTCTCCGCTCCGAAACTAAGTGTAACAACAGAAATGTTACACTAAATGTTCGAGAAAGAAGCACAAAACAAAGATGCGTAAGCTCTTTTGAACCATGTGAAACAGGTCAATGAGCCTCAGGATCGATGAATCGATACAAAACGGTAAACTTCCATGCTGTAGTTTGTTAGCTTCACGATGATAAATTCGGTTACATACAGTGTATAATTAAGATAACATAAAGCAAACATGAAGCGATGTGGACTGAAATTTCTACAGATTAAGATTTACAATTGAAAACAAAGGAAATCTTGAGAGAATAAATAAAGAGTACGGCGTATTGCTGCTTGATAATGGTGGCAGCAGCCAGTTCCGTTTTCATTTTTCCTTGTTAATTTCTTCCATAATAAAGTCGCTTGTTATTACAGCTGGAGTCGGACGCCTTTTAGGCTGAACGAAAGGAAGATTAAGTAATAAAAAAAAACCGTCGTTATATTTATGAGTCAAGGGAAGCCAATCTGTAGAACAGCCAGAGCAGCGAGCGTGTTTGAGCTGCTGGCAGTGGGTGCAAACGAACGTGATGGACGACATCAGTAATGGCAGAACCAGCATTCACAGCTCCGCGGCGCTCCCGTAATGACATACGACCGCAGGCCTTTTTGTTCACAGTACAAATGTTTACACTGCTCCGCTGCAATGTAAGCGCCGCGCTTTAATTGAAACCGGTGCGAGGTCTAACTGTAACGACGGTTACAAAACGACTGCGGCGACCGAATATTTCAAGGCGAGCGGTTCAATTACGCAAGGACTGCACGCACAATTCATCTGCAGCCTTGCAGGCCAGGAATCGTTAGCGGAAGGTAAGCTTCCGTGTCCACAAGTGCCCCTGTCACCAAATATGGTTCTATTACCACCTTCCCAATCAGTCGAGAAGCTCAGAGTCACATGGCACCGTTTTTATGAAATGGAGTATGCCTACAGTTCCGCTTTCACTTACGATTCGGTAATGGCAGTTGCGCACATTCAGGCGGAGCTAATCTCGTACGTCGTCAGTTTTAGTCGCATAATTACCGCCTCAAATTCGCTCAGATCGCTTTATTTCAAAATTCGAATAATATTTTGACAACATATTTAACAGTTAAAAAATTATGGAATGCTTAGTGGATGATCAAATATGTGCAGAAGAATGTTCACTTAGCAGAGAGATGGAAAAAGAACATAATGCTGAAGAGTCAAGTAAAATTCATAAAGCTGAAAAAGAAATATAATGCAACTGCAACACATCATTATATTAGACTCTAGGTGTAAGATATGTTAAGAATGCTGGAACGAAAATGTCTACTAACGAACGGCTGTGTATTTCTCTTAATCATTAGTGGCATTCGTTTCCTGCAAGACAGCATGACTACTTAGCACCATTATAACCAACTTTCTGACACCACAGATACGTATAGAAAAGCTTCTCGAATCTCAGTTATGGACTCCAGCCTTATATGCGCATTTCTTTATGCTGCGAGAAATCAACTACGGACGGTCTTAAGACTCCAGATACCGTAAGAACTCCTTATAACAAAAGGACGGAAGAGGTCATTAACGTTGGAGAACGCGTCTGGACTGAAGAAGGACGGAGAATAAAGTCGACACTGTCATTACTCATTGCAACCGTCCCAGCGTTTGTCTCGTGCTATTCACGGAAGCCACATAAAAGCTGAATCTGGATGTCAGGATAAGGATTCGAACTGGTTTCCTCCTGAATACAAGCCCATAGTCTTAACCACTGCGCCCACTGGCTCATTGCGACCTGATGAAATATCTCTGAATTGGCTCAAGAAAACTTCGACCCTGGCAAGTATAGATTCTTTTGGTTGAAATACAGAACCAAATGAACTTTCTGCCTTGTTAACAACGCTCTGCTTGTCGCTGATTGCCCATAGAATACTGTCTTTCCAGTCCGCAGCTCGTGGTCGTGCGGTAGCGTTCTCTCTTCCCGCGCCCGGGTTCCTGGGTTCGATTCCCGGCGGGGTCAGGGATTTTCTCTGCCTCGTGATGACTGGGTGTTGTGTGATGTCCTTAGGTTAGTTAGGTTTAAGTAGTTCTAAGTTCTAGGGGACTGATGACCATAGATGTTAAGTCCCATAGTGCTCAGAGCCATTTTTTTTAACTGTCTTTCCACGCTCTATCGCTTGAATGCAACCAGGTAATAATGATATCCAGTTGCTATTAACTGCAACCTGGTAATAATGATATCAATTCGAATAACACCTATGTCCCTCACTGAAATAACTTCATCCATCTACCCGGCACATGCTAAGTCTCGTACCGGAAAGGTTCTACGTGTTCAGTGAGCTGTAATCGTAGATACATGATGATACACAAATTACCCTCCGTCACGCACCATGAAGTGGCTTTCGGGGCAGGGATATACGAGTAGATGCAGTTACTTTCGTCTGTTTATCGTACCATAGTCAGCAGGTGACCTGTAGCTAAGTAACTACAGAGCATATATTTAAGATTGTTGTGCAAATGCTACAGCATTACGACGATCTATTGCGACTGTCGTCGCCACGTTACTGTCAAAGAACTCTGGAGAATACTAAAGGAATGTGACACCAAAGAGCAAATCACAGTTGACTATTTCTCACTTTAAAATAATTTAATTGTGTTCACTCAACTGCATATATTCAAACATCAGTTTCAACTTTTCACAAACTACTAATAATTCATTGTCTTATGTAAGTCTGTAGGCTTTCATGACCGTTGTCACTGAAGTTAAAATCTTTCAGGTCGTGTCATATTTCTTCAGACAATCGTCATTTCGGCCCCTTCTATAGGTGTGATCTTCTTCAGGATCTTGTGGTGGCCACTGTAGATTGAGCCCACTCTACAGTGGAGACCACGAGCTCCTGAAGAGAATCCCAGTAGAGGGGTCAAAACATCCATTACTTGGAGAAAACGACGCGGCCTAACAATCCAGAAGATTTTAACTTCACTTCATTGTCTTGTCTAAATAATATTCAAATTCTGAAGTAGAGAGACAAGGACGAAGTTAAGACGGTGTACCTGGGCAACGAAAACTCATGGCACGGAAGATTACCAGCGCCTGGAGACGTTTAGCTGCCCTTACCAAGGCAATAGTGAATGTTGAACTATCAGACGTACTTCATTACACGAAAACGGTACGGTATGCTTGTGACAACTCAACCGATTATACACGGCCCTATCAACATCAAAACAGATCTTAGCCCAGCTGGACAAGGATGGATGCAGCAACGGATTACTGGCGTGTTGAATTAACCATCTCCGTGTTGCCTGCACGGTATCAGCGGTTGGTGGAAGTTGTTTACTACTACGGGAATTCGGACCCCGCTCCTGCTCAAAAAATGTTTAAATGTGTGTGAAATCTTATGGGACTTAACTGCTAAGGTCATCAGTCCCTAAGCTTACACACTACTATAACCTAAATTATCCTAAGGACAAACATACATAATTATGCCCGAGGGAGGACTCGAACCTCCGCCGGGAGCACCCGCACAGTCCGCTCCTGATGAATACGAGATTATGGTCTTGATCAATGGACCACCTCATTCGGAGGCTGGTAGCCCTTGTGACGGCTCCGCTGAGGACAGTGGTGGGTCGTCGGTGAGCGCCGGCCCCGCCCAGGACGACGGCTAGGTGTCGCCCGGCACGCCCGCGCTTCCGCCGCCGTCACCGCGCTGGGTGGAGCCCATTGTAACAGCCCTCTACATGCCAGCTCACGCAACTAACTAGTGGTTCAAATGGCTCTGAGCACTATGGGACTTCACTTCTGAGGTCATCAGTCCCCTAGAACTTAGAACTACTTAAACCTAACTAACCTAAGTACATCACATACATCCATGCCCGAGGCAGGATTCGAACCTGCGACCGTAGCGATCGCGCGGTTCCAGACAGAAGCGCCTAGAACCGCTCGGCCACTCCGGCCGGCAACTAACTAGTGATCGAGTGCTGTGGCAACGACCTTCTCTCTAATCGATGGACCACTCGGGTAGGGTTTAACGTCGCCATTGACGTCAGTGGGAATACAGTACTGAGCTCGTGACTTGTAACCATGCTGTCCATGTCAGATGGCGATTTGGAAACTCCAACTGTTCATGAGATAGAAGATAAATCAAACAATTATCTGTCCGTCACATTAATTTTCACCCATGAGGTGTTTCGAGAACTTGCACGTTCAGCCGGCCGGAGTGGCCGAGCGGTTCTAGGCGCTACAGTCTGGAACAGCGCGACCGTTACAGTCGCAGGTTCGAATCCTGCCTCGGGCATGTATGTGTGTGATGTCCTTAGGTTAGTTAGGTTTCAATAGTTCTAAGTTCTAGGGGATTGATGACCTTAGCAGTTGAGTCCCATAGTGCTCAGAGCCATTTGAACCATTTTTTTGCACGTTCATCTCAAGCTGAATCAGAAAATAAATCCACTGACGACCCTGAAGATGAGGGTGTTATGGCTTCGAAACTCACCGTCGAAGAAAACAAAGCGCTGACACGGATAGCTATTCTGTGTATTAAAGACAAATGACGTCATCAAACTTCAAACAGTCACCGAAGGAATCCCAGCATTTGCACGTAGCCAACCGGCGAACTATCGAAAATTTGAACCTGGTGGGAGGAACCAGGATTTGAACCTCTTCAGAAGAAAACCTATGACTATGTTCGTAATTCTACTTCGCTAGGATCATCGTAGTAAAAGCTGCAGTGTTTATGCGCCCAGGACCTTGCTGGCGTTTGCACAGAAGATTTACTTCGCCGGCAATTTTAGTTCCCTCAAAGTGCAAATAGCACACAAAAATGTAGTAACACGGGCTGCTTCTAATTTATTTTTTCAGCTCATGAGATGCACATAAGAGCAGCGCTGGCTACAACATGGTTAGAACCTCAACGCCTCATGTCTAGGGAAGCACAACCATGTTATTTCTAATATTACGACAATCTGATAGAATCCGAAAATCCATTCACGTGCGCAGACGTGGATTTTTGTTTGAGTCTGGGCGAGTGTGTCAAAATGTTAAATGTGTGTGAATTCCTAAGAGACCAAACTGCTGAGGTCATCGGTCCCTAGACTTACACACTATTTAAACTAACTTATGCTAAGAACACACACACACACCCATGCCCAAGGGACGAGTCGAACCTCTGGCCGCGCAATCAGTGATATGGCGCCTCTTAACCGCGCGATCACTCCACGCGGCCGAGTGCGTCATTTTAGAGACTGTGCACATGCATAGCTGTCAGATGACACAGATTAACTGGCGGAGACATGTTAGAAGACACAGATTAACTGGCGGAGACAAGCAGCAAGTCTTTAGTGAAGCAGACCGACTTGGCGAAGTTGAATTGAAGTCAACACCTTCCAAATGTTCCTGTAAAAATTTTGAGTTTGCTGTTTTAGTCTGTCTTTTGACGAACAGACTTTGAACTGTATTCATGTTTGGCAGTGTGGCGAGTGTAGACGGAAACTGCTACGATCCAGCTGGAAGTTGGAAATACTTCTAGAGGAGCAACAAATATTTAAAATCGTATACACTACACAAAATTTTATTCTAAAAAATACGTCAATGACTACTTAACATTGTTTACCTGCAAACGGAGTGCACTTAACATAGGTTACCATTGTCTTGCTACTATTTATTTGCTGGGCGAATTAAAGAAACAATACTGTGAAACTTATCAAACATACATATTTATAAGGGTCTGAATTTCTTTAGTTTATGATATCAAGATTTGTATTAACTTCTGCAGTAATTAAGTACAACAATTTCAAAAAATTTATCTATGATTCAGCCCAACATAAAATTAATTTTACTTGTTACAGACCCTAAGAAAAATTAAATGTGACCCTTAACACTTCTACCTACAGAATGTCACGTAAATCCCCGTAGAGTATGGTAAGAGACACAATACGATTTACTTATGTATACAATTATTTACACTTAACCGATTAGCAACAACTTATGAAGCGCATTTGCACTGAGGAACGTCGACACGTTCTTTATCCGAGTCGTAGTCGTCCACCTCACCCTCGGATTTGTACAGATCGTTCCTGAAAAGCATTTTCCTGGCACGAACACTGCACACGTACTGCCACTGTCAGGCAGTTTTTCGGACTTAATAATGTTTTACATGCACACCTCCTGACAAATTTGTCATTAGTTAGAGTCTGAATTTAGAGATAGAGCGGCAATTTCCCCCTTTATCGTGGAACTATTAACTAATATGAATAAAGCACGTCACGTACAATGCTTCATGTGCAATAACTGTTTCTCATCGACTATCTCTTACCACTGTTTACAGCCGATATCTTCAGTTATTGACAAGCGGATCAAAGCGAGGATAGCGATCCTTATTCAGACTGATTTCATAGGTGAAGTAGTAAACAGTATTAATACGGGTTTGCCCAGAAAAGTTTCCGTTAAATATGCGGGGCAGTACACAGCGTAATTAGTCTCGCGCGCCGCACAGCGCTTTAAGGCCGGTTGCCACCAGAGAGCGACAACGGCAAGTGTTTACCGCAGAGCCGCGGAGTCATGCAGAAATGGCATTCCCACCTGAAAGCGGCTGACACTAGCGGTAGTGAGTGGCGGGCCGCCAGTGAGGTATGGGTGAGCAGTGACTTTAACTGTACCACGAAGCTACACTGAAGAAAGACGAACTAGAGAGAAAACGTACGAATTTTTTTCTTTTCTTTATGATACATTCTTTCATATTTTTCATTATTCTTGTTTCCTTCTTTGACCGTTAACAGATTTTATCCATTATCGTTCACGGTTTTTCTTTAGCTCATTATTTGATCCCAGAGAAATACTAGCTAAATAGCCTCGTACCACGATTTACTATTGCAATTGACAGCACCTAAATGTAGTTTGTATAGTGATGATACAGTAAGGATTTGTTTATAATTGTCCGCAGCTAGTGGTCGTGCGGTAGCGTTCTCGCTTCCCGCGCCCGGGTTCCCGGGTTCGATTCCCGGCGGGATCAGGGATTTTCTCTGCCTCGTGATGACTGGGTGTTGTGTGATGTCCTTAGGTTAGTTAGATTTGAGTAGTTCTAAGTTCTAGGGGACTGACGACCGTAGCTGTTAAGTCCCATAGTGCTCAGAGCCATTTGAACCATTTTTTTGTTTATAACTGAAAATGTCTGAGAGTTGATCCTTCGTATCTGCTATATTAAGATCATTTATTTTAAGCAGTCTGAAGGTGTAGGTATTGAAATAGTGGATGAAGTAGTATCACAGTACTACTCCATCTCTAAAGTGCCATTAACGTGATCATAGTTCATAGGCAAAATGGACACAAAGCCAACACCCATCATAGCGATACAAATTTCGATGCCAACCAATGCCACAGTTGATGAAGAAATTGAAAGAATGTATCATGAGATAAGAGAAATTATTCAGACTGTGAAGAAGACAAAAATTTAAAATATGATGAGGTACTAGAACTCGGTAGTAGGAAGCGGAAAAAAAGAGAAAATAGTAAGAGGAAATGGGTTCAGGGGAAGGAATGAAAGGGGAAACCACCTGGTAGAGTTTTGCACGGAGGATAATTTAATCATCGCTAACAGAGTGCTTAAGAGTCAATAAAGAAGGCCGTACACGTGGAACATACCGTGGGCCACTTCAGGGTTTCACACTGAATACGTAATGGTGAACTGAGACAAAGATGCAGATGGAGACTGATGATAATTTATTGGTTATAAACTGTTGACTGTAACTAAAGAGACATAAAAAGTTATCACATTAAGGAGATGGAATCCGGAGGCTGTCGATAATCTCAACGAATAACTGAAACAGAGGAAGGTATACGCTACAAAATTAATGGGTACCTTTGAGAGAAAAAGTTATGAAGGCAGCAGAAGATAAAAATGGGGAAAAGTTACAATAGAAATCTTTGCATAATACATTGAGTTTAAATGACAACTATGGATAACACAAAAATGCAATAAATGAAGTAAGCAGTTTGGAATGGTTCAAATGGCTCTGAGCACTATGGGACTTAACATCTATGGTCATCAGTCCCCTAGAACTTAGAGCTATTTAAACCTAACTAACCTAAGAACATCACACAACACCCAGTCATCACGAGGCAGAGAAAATCCCTGACCCCGCCGGGAATCGAACCCGGGAACCCGGGCGCAGTTTGGAATGCAAATGTCTAAAAATAGCATTGACAGAAAGTGCAAAATCGTAAACCAAAAATAGCTAGAAGAAAAATTGCCTATTGCTGAAGTATACATGAAAAAGATAGATGCCGCATACAGGAAAATTAAATTTTAAAGAAAGACATTGCAGCATCGAGAAGAAACTGTATGGATATCAAGGGCTCATATTGGGAAGCCAGAACAAAGTAAAGGCTGGAAGGGGGAAGAAACATATAGAAGACATGGGGAGGTGAAGCTATACAAACGAACTCCGACACAGTGTTAGACTCCTGTGAAATGTTTGAACACGTGAGGCAATGGGTGATCCTCCCACTTCTCTTAGAAAACAGACTAAAAGAAGGGCAAACCTAGTTTTATAGCATTTGTGGATTTGGAGAAATCTTTTTACATTCTTGCCTGGAAATCACTGGTTGAGACTTTGAAGATAGCAGTAATAAAACGCAGGGCAGGTCGCGTGGATTCTCTCCGCGGTTGTATGGATTCTAGCCGCATGTGCGTGGATTCTGGCCGCGGGACGTCAGGGATGCTTCGAAGCACGAACGCTTCACAACAATCACTTTTCTAAAATGAGAGCCAAGGTGGCTAGCATTACGACTACTTAGTGTCGCGACCGAGATTCATTTCACTGTAACGCAGCGCGCCACCCGAGAAATACGGATCGGCGGACAGACGGAGCCAAATCTTGTCCCAACAAGTTGGCGGCCGAGATAGCGATCGCGACAAGCGGCAAATCCTTGTTTACGATGGGCCGCGCGCGCGTTGCGCCAGGCGGGCACCGGCCGGCGACCTTTGGCAGGTCGCGCCGCCCTGCGCAGGTCCGGCCCGCGCGCTCGACGAAAGCGAGCGCTCCCGGGCCACTGCGTCCCAATAAAACAAAACACGCAGCCGCTGCCCGTGCCCGCGCCCGCGACAGCTGCACTGCGTATTCCGCAACATCTCATATCGAGCACGGCCGGCAATATTTTTATTGGCACACAAAGGAACCTCCCAGAGTGGAACACTCCGCATATACGGGTTTCGCCGAAGATTTGTTTGCTTCGCTATATTTCCGCGCGTGGGACACAGTCACACAGATGTCTGACCGTAAAAACGCTTCAGTGGCAGAAAGAGAGAGAGAGAGAGAATCAACAGACTGCAGTTATTTCTATACAGGTACGACACTACTAAAAGTGAGGAAACGCATCGACAAGATCTTTGCCCACAACCGTGGCTACCCGTTATGACAAAGATTACGGAACGGATATGTATGATGGAGAAAAATGAGGTCACGGTGTCGAATGTAGCAAAATTTTGCAAATAACGTTAGTCGGTAATGTACCGTTGGAAAAACGACGAACGCGCGGAAATGTGTCCATTTAAACTAAGACGTCCCAGTTAATATCTATTATGCTAGCGTAGTTACGAATTTGATTAGCTTCGTGTAATTGTTCCAGTTGAACAATCAAAACTAATTAAACTTTTAAATTTCTATCCATTGCTGTTTACTTTAGAGGCGAATTTTTCTTGATGTTCGCTAGATACAGCTTGACCACTAAAAGTACCGTTATGCATTAATCTGGGACAATAATACTCATGGAAAACCTCGTTACATTGTATTGGACTTCCTTTAGCCCGGCGCAGCGCAGCGACTCGATGTAGCATGGTCCCCACATGTCGTTGAGTGTCCCATGCAAAAATATTGAGCGCTGCTGCCTCTACGGCAATCCATAATTGTGAAAGTGTTGCCGGTGCAGGATTTTGTGCGCGAACTGACCTCTCGTTTGCGTCTTATTAATGTTCGATGGAATTCATGCTTGGCGATCTGGCTGGCCACATCATTCGCTCAAACTGTCCAGAATGTCTTCAAACCAATCGCATTATGGCCCGATGACATGGCACATTGTCATCCACAAAAATTCCGTCGTTATTTGGGAACATGAAACACATGAATGGTTGCAAATGGTCTCCAAGTACCCGAACATAACCGCTTCCAGTCAATGACCGGGTCAGTTGGACACAGCCCACACTATTATCGAGAGACCACCAATTCGTTCAGTGCCTTGTTGACAAAGTGGTCCATGGCTTCGTCGGACTGTGCGCCACACTCGAACGCTACCGTCAGCTCTTACCAACTGAAGAAGGGACTCATTTGACGAGTCCATGGTTTTCCATTAGTCTAGGGTCCAATAGACTGCTCTCGAGCCAATGAGAGGTGCTGCAGGCGATGTCAGCAAAGGCACTCGTGTCGGTCGTCTGCTGACATAGGCCATTAACCCCAAATTTCGACGCAGTGTCCTCATGAATGCGTTTGTCGTACGTTCCACATCACTTCTGGGATTATTTCACGCAGTGTTGTTTGCCTTTTAGCACTGACAACTCTGGGCAAATGCCGCTGCTCTCAGTCGTTAAGTGAAGGCCGTCGGCCACTGCGTTTCCCATATTCAGGGGTAATGGCTGAAATTTGGTATTCTCGCCATACTCTTCACTCTGTGGATCTGGGATTAATGAATTCCCTAACTATCTCCCAATGGAGTATTCCATGCATCTAGCTCCAACTACCATTCCACATACAAAGTGTTAGTTACTGTCGTGTACATGAATGACCTGAGTACAAATGACAGCTCCGCCATTGCACTGCACTTTCATAATTTTTCACAGTGTGTAGGTGATACTACCACCATCTGCATATAGGCATGTCGCTATCCCATGAGTTTCGTCGTCTCAGTGTAAGCTGTACTGCAGGAACAGAATCGCAGTAAGATACTCGACATATGATACCATAAGGTGCAATGATGTTAATAAAAAAATCTGAAGGCCACATGTTTTAATTTACGATAACGTACAGACAGCTTGACTAATTTGAAACCTTCTGGCAGATTAAAACAGTGTGCCGGACCGGGACTCGAAATCAGCACCTTTGCCTTTTGCGGGCAAGTGCTCTACCAACTGAGCTATCCAAGCACGACTCACGGCCAGTCCTCACAATTTTACTTCCACCATTACCTCGTCTCCTACCTTCCAAACTTCACAGAAGTTCTGCTGCGAAACTTGCAGGACTAGCACTACTGGAAGTACTGAACTTCCGTGAAGTTTGAAAGGTAGGAGATGAGGAACTGGCGGAAGTAAAGCTGTGAGGAGACGTCGTGAGTCGTGCTTGGGTAGCTCAGTTGGTAGAGCACTTCCCCGCGAAAGGCAAAGGTCCCCAGTTCGAGTCTCGGTCCGGCACACAGTTTTAATCTACCAGGAAGTTTCAAATCAGCGCACTCTCCGCTGCGAAGTGAAAATTTCATTCTGGGTGCTTGACTGATGTTCTATTCTAACAAACACACAACATCAATAAATGTTTACTAATACTACGGCGGAAAAGAAAACAGAATTAAATTTTAAATAGTTTTTTCTCAAATCACGTTTTCAACAGCAAATGCTCGAAATTGAAATCTCCAGCATCGCTGCAAAACTGACATTGCTGAAGAAACACCTGACATCGTCGAAGAAACACGGAGGAACTACAGAAAGTAATTTACACATGTCGTCCCTCGCTGTGATCACTGAGCAAGGAGGATAGCGCATTGTCAGAAGAGATTCCAGGTTTTCTGTAGACACCGACCTACAACCAACCGTACAGATAACAGACGGATTACAGTGACGCGACAGCTGGAAAAGCACTCCAAATTCGATGTACGTGTGACGTAAGATTCTTGTGGGCAAAACGTCTAAAATGTACATAGGTTCGCCGTGAAATTCTGGCGTTATACGGACCAAATGCAACGTCGCATTCAGCCGTAGTGAAATAGTGCCAATAATACGACGAAGGCCGCAGACACGTGCTTGATGCTGACCTGGAAGTCCAGTTCTTGCACAGCGGTTTCCATCTTTTCGTCAAGAACATCTGCGGCAGAGAGATTTTCCAACGATGAAGAAACGGGGCGGTTTTCGAATGGCTACGTGACCGACGGTTAGCTTTCCATGGTCGTTGAATTGACCTATTGGCACAGAGACTTGGTGACTTCGTTGAAAAATAGTGTTATGTATCTCTGTCACTTTGGAGTGAAGTGCAGCTTTCGGTACGACGAGGAAATTGACTGTAAATTGCAAGCACAAAAAGTGGTTCATAGTTTTACAAAACGAATCAGTTACATACGTCTGCAGTAACGCCCATCTTTATGTGCCACTTTTGAAGACGCTAACTATCTGTGGCTTCTTCCAGTTATGTGGGGCGCTCCGTTGTGTAATTTTCCAAATACTGTACAGTTTGTAGTGCATTCTACCAATGGCGCCAATCATTGTACTGCGATGACGGATAGCGGAATTTACAAAGGGGAGGGGGGGGCGGGGCGGGAAGGCGTGAGCGTGCTGTCGTCCACAAAGAGCCGAGCGCCCTGTTTGAGGAGCCCGCCGTTTATTCTGGAGCGCTTTTCCAAGGCGTGGTCAAGGCAGATGGAGCTGGAGACGGCGGCCGACGCCCGCCACGTCCGGTGCCAGCCCGCTACACCAGTAGTTCCGACGCAGCCACACACACACACACACACACACACACACACACACACACACACACACACACACACATCAATCACAAGCTTTGATTGGGGAAAAACTGGGAAGGATACTGATACTTGAAAAGCATCACTTTTCCTTCTTTCTGGATGATTGAGTGCCACAACGGGACTCGAACTGGGACCTTTGCCTTTCGCGGGCAAGTCTACATACTTGCAAGTACGACTCACGACTCGCACTGACAACTTCACTTCCGCCAATCCCTCTTCTTCAACCTTCCAAACTTCCAAGAAGTTCTAACGCACACCTTACGGGAATAGCACTCCCGGCAGATATGAGATTGCGGAGACATGGCTTAATCAAACGCTGGGGGATATCCAGCTCCGAATCCCGGTCCGGTGCAATCTGCCAAACGTTTCATATCAGCGCCCCTCCGCTACAGAGTGAAAAATTCATGCTGCAATTATATTTCTATTTTTTTCATTGTTTTATTTTCTATCGTATTTACGTTCGCGTATTACTGGTGACTAGTTTCGAACAAAACGTTGATTTCCAACCGAAAGCATGCGAATCATAATGACGTTGACGTATTATCAACACACATGTGAACAGTCCACGATTATAACTTTTGTGATGGTTCAAATGATTAAGACTTATGGAATTTTATAGCGAAAATTATTACAGGACAAAAACGGAACACCTATAAATTTGAGTGTGAACACAACTAAAACTAAAAATAAAAACCATGGAGCCAATGCTATTTGCTACTCCTTCCACCAATGTCATGCAATTGCAATTCCATAAATTATTTGTCTGTGTTCCCGTTTGGGAAATCTGACGACATCCGGCTGAAAACAAGCTGATTTCTAGCCATACTAACAGTGTAGATTAACTTCTTAGCTTCTTTATGTATTAGGCAAAAAATAATAAATGGATGTGCGATTACCGGCCGCGGTGGTCGAGCGGTTCTAGGCGCTTCAGTCCGGAACCGCGCGACTGCTACGGTCGCAGGTTCGAATCCTGCCTCGGGCATGGACGTGTGTGATGTCCTTACGTTAGTTAGGCTTAAGTAGTTCTAAGTTCTAGGGGACTGATGACCTCAAATGTTAAGTCCCATAGTGCTCATAGCCTTTTTTTTAAATGTGTGATTGCAGAATAAATAAATACGAAATGTCTATTAATTGTCGGTAATTGACTGGGCAAAATGGTTTTCGCCTCTGATGAGGCGGAATTTCCTGTAAGTCGTTGTTACGTTGTTGTCACCAACTTACATGCAATATTCTACGTGCCCAACTGACATCTACACTCCTGGAAATGGAAAAAAGAACACATTGACACCGGTGTGTCAGACCCACCATACTTGCTCCGGACACTGCGAGAGGGCTGTACAAGCAATGATCACACGCACGGCACAGCGGACACACCAGGAACCGCGGTGTTGGCCGTCGAATGGCGCTAGCTGCGCAGCATTTGTGCACCGCCGCCGTCAGTGTCAGCCAGTTTGCCGTGGCATACGGAGCTCCATCGCAGTCTTTAACACTGGCAGCATGCCGCGACAGCGTGGACGTGAACCGTATGTGCAGTTGACGGACTTTGAGCGAGGGCGTATAGTGGGCATGCGGGAGGCCGGGTGGACGTACCGCCGAATTGCTCAACACGTGGGGCGTGAGGTCTCCACAGTACATCGATGTTGTCGCCAGTGGTCGGCGGAAGGTGCACGTGCCCGTCGACCTGGGACCGGACCGCAGCGATGCACGGATGCACGCCAAGACCGTAGGATCCTACGCAGTGCCGTAGGGGACCGCACCGCCACTTCCCAGCAAATTAGGGACACTGTTGCTCCTGGGGTATCGGCGAGGACCATTCGCAACCGTCTCCATGAAGCTGGGCTACGGTCCCGCACACCGTTAGGCCGTCTTCCGCTCACGCCCCAACATCGTGCAGCCCGCCTCCAGTGGTGTCGCGACAGGCGTGAATGGAGGGACGAATGGAGACGTGTCGTCTTCAGCGATGAGAGTCGCTTCTGCCTTGATGCCAATGATGGTCGTATGCGTGTTTGGCGCCGTGCAGGTGAGCGCCACAATCAGGACTGCATACGACCGAGGCACACAGGGCCAACACCCGGCATCATGGTGTGGGGAGCGATCTCCTACACTGGCCGTACACCACTGGTGATCGTCGAGGGGACACTGAATAGTGCACGGTACATCCAAACCGTCATCGAACCCATCGTTCTACCATTCCTAGACCGGCAAGGGAACTTGCTGTTCCAACAGGACAATGCACGTCCGCATGTATCCCGTGCCACCCAACGTGCTCTAGAAGGTGTAAGTCAACTACCCTGGCCAGCAAGATCTCCGGATCTGTCCCCCATTGAGCATGTTTGGGACTGGATGAAGCGTCGTCTCACGCAGTCTGCACGTCCAGCACGAACGCTGGTCCAACTGAGGCGCCAGGTGGAAATGGCATGGCAAGCCGTTCCACAGGACTACATCCAGCATCTCTACGATCGTCTCCATGGGAGAATAGCAGCCTGCATTGCTGCGAAAGGTGGATATACACTGTACTAGTGCCGACATTGTGCATGCTCTGTTGCCTGTGTCTATGTGCCCGTGGTTCTGTCAGTGTGATCATGTGATGTATCTGACCCCAGGAATGTGTCAATAAAGTTTCCCCTTCCTGGGACAATGAATTCACGGTGTTCTTATTTCAATTTCCAGGAGTGTATATGGTGGCACTCCAGTCGGATGTGACTCGCTGGAATTCTGGTGTTGGAAGTACTTCCATTTGTGTGTATTCGGCTGCTCACACGAGAACTTCACCGTACACTACCTTGCGTAGTATATACGCAAATGTAAAGATAATGGTACAACGTTCCTGATCGCTGAACTTTCCGAGTTCTGCAGTGAGGGCAAATCACAACGTCGCATTGGTGGGAGGGAAATATGTTCTGTAGCGCCCTTAATATTACAAGCTATGTGATGGTACCGTATTTCATTCTTTCCCTTTGCCAAAGTTAGTTTAACTAGTGTGTAAGCCTAGGGACCGATGACCTCAGCAGTTTGGTCCCTTAGAAATTCACACATGTTGTAGTTAACAACAACAACAGTCCGCAGCTCGTGGTCGTGCGGTAGCGTTCTCGCTTCCCGCGCCCGGGTTCCCGGGTTCGATTCCCGGCGGGGTCAGGGATTTTCTCTGCCTCGTGATGACTGGGTGTTGTGTGAAGTCCTTATGTTAGTTAGGTTTAAGTAGTTCTAAGTTCTAGGGGACTGATAACCATAGATGTTAAGTCCCATAGTGTTCAGAGAACCAACAACAATAACAACAACCACACAAACATAGCATTGAGCGCACCAATTAAGGTCACTGACACTATCAGTTGCGTAGACGTGACTTGTAACAAGACGCCCAAATAGCGTCCACCAGAAAGATCTGCATCAGTCAATAAGCAACATGAAAAGTGAGTACATCATCGTTTTTAATCACTAAAATCTGTACACTTGTGATGGCTAAATAAGTGTTCCTACACCACAGAGGCCTCTTAAATAACCTTTGCTGCGGCATCGGGGACGTAGCGACGGACTAATTTATTTGAGACGTGGAACGAATTATACCTCAGATTTCTACGTTGTTTGCTACACAGAGTAGTGGAAAAACTGGTTCTACGGCGTGGCAACCCGAGACGACACGCTTCTCCCTATCTACAGGGTAACGCTAATTTTCAACACTGTGCCATGTTCGTCATTCATCTTCCAGCTCCAAATTCCCTGTTCCCAGTACTAAAGTTCCAATGTCTGACAAAAGGTAACTGTGGAACGAACGCGAACAGAAACATGTGGATTCGAAGCGGAAAACATAATAATGACAAATTACCTTACAGTGGAACAGCCAACACTCTGCACGAAGCGTGTGAAAATTAGCTGGGACTTCTCAAGTAACGCGAAACATTCAGAAATTTTCGATTCTCCCCCGCCGCCCCTCTCTCCCCCTTCTCGACTCGTTTTCCCTGCCCGCTGACTAAGATGGGTCGCCAGCTGTTGCTTACAACAGTGAGCGCTGTCTGTTTACGCTTTTCCTGACGGGAAAGGATTAGAAAAGGAGAATTTAAACTTCAGTTTGTTTACATTCAGTTACAACTTGCCTAGAAGTTCTTCTTCTGATGGAAAATTCGTAGTTAATCTCATCTTTATAAAAAGATTTGACTGAGGAGTGAAACTAGAGCTGATGTCGACCTTCAGCAAACTGCTCCTTTTATATTATGACAAAAGATTCCTTATGAAGTCTACAAATAAGCCTCCAAGGCGTAACAGAAGAGATCAGTAAAGAGACTATAGTTGTATTATTCATATGGTTCAAATGGCTCTGAGCACTATGGGACTTAACATCTGTGGTCATCAGTCCCCTAGAAGTTAGAACTACTTAAACCTAACTAACCTAAGGACATCACACAAATCCATGCCCGAGGCAGGATTCGAGGAGGAGGAGGAGGATATTGGTGTTTAACGTCCCGTCGACAACGAGGTCATTAGAGACGGAGCACAAGCTCGGATTAGGGAAGGATGGGAAAGGAAGTCGGCCGTGCCCTTTCAAAGGAACCATCCCGGCATTTGCCTGGAGTGATCTAGGGAAATCACGGAAAACCTAAATCAGGATGGCCGGACGCGGGATTGAACCGTCGTCCTCCCGAATGGCAGGATTCGAACCTGCGACCGTAGCGGTCACGCGGTTCCAGACTGAAGCGCCTAGAACCGCACGGCCACACCGGCCGGCAGTTGTATTATAGTCTAAGTTATTTAATGGTTAGCTGTAAAATGGTTTACGGACGAAAAAAAACTTAAATTTACTGAAAATTTAAGCACGCTCCACCAAAGTGATTAGCCGTCAAGTATCTGAAGTAACTGGCGACGCTTTTGTAAGATGTTGCATTTATAATGAAGAACGTTGTAGAGCAACGACGTGTTCAAGTATACTCTGCGGATGCCTTACAAATGCGAAACTATACGGGAACAGCCAGCTAAATTCCTCTGAAGACGACACGAGAATTGTAGTGCATATCATTCCAAACAGGACACAAACATTTACCAAGTCAGAAATACATAGCAGTTACTATGAGTTACCAATAGCGAGAAAACAAAGAAGAAAGTGGAGAAACCATATAGCGATCACAAGTATCAAGGTACAATACGCAGTACCATCGATGGAACGCGTTGAGCCGGAGAAAGCACGTTGTTATCAACGAGTTGGTGCTGTAGCCCTCGGGCTGTTGATATGAAGATAGAGAGAATTAGTTTGGTATTTCATTGTAAGAGCTGATCTGAGTCTTTTTTTTTTTTCGTCCTAAGGAAGTTTGCAAGAATCTTATATGGGTTTTGTTTGACGATACGAGCATGATTTCTCGAGACGTATCATACTGATGTGATTAACATTACTCAGCATTGTCATTGAATCTAACAAGAAACTTTTATAAACAACGGCGTTATACTGTTAGATAATATCTATAGGAATTCCTCAGCTCATAATGAATACGAAGCACTGATACTACTAAGCAGCACGTTAGCTATGCACGTTCGAGGAAGCAAAAATAATGTGTTCTAACGTTTAGATAAAATAATAAAAATAATTTACAAGAAGGAATGTCACAACGTGGATATATTAAGATTCTTTTACGTGTAATATGTACGAAAGATATGAAATGTATCAATCGCCTTGTTATGTTTTCCCAGTAGTAGAGAATATACGTATCTACACTTTGCATAAAACATTCACACAAATCCATACCAAACGCGCCCTATTTTACTGAATACTTCAGACTTTCCAACAAAATAAAAAAGTGTGCAATATGAAAGTCAGCTGCGTAGTACTGCGATCAGATGTTGTGAAACTTGAGAGACAGCGAAGGTAATAAAAATAAAGTTCAACTGAAAGAAAAAAAATGTGACTTATCGTTAAAAAATTATAAATCAGACGGGGGATGTAAAAGAAGGTAGATAATTAAGTATGACGTCATGAATTCATAGTGAAGTAAGCATTTTTCAACTGCTTTTCACTACACTGATGATATGCAATATAAAAAAACCTACAGCTCGAGGACATAAGAGCGGGAACGAAACGAATGAAATCCGGAAAAGTAAACTAAACAATGGAAAATGAACGATTTGTGATGGTGAAAAGTGCTGGAGAAAGTGAGAGCAACAGTATAGTTTGTGGCCTCGTTCTTTTATTGCCCATTTCATTCCCTCCTTTTAGGGAGTATAGTGTGTCATTTGAGAGCGTGCTGAGGTATTCTCTTTGCAGGCACTGGTTTCTGGGATGGTTTTCCTGTTATGTATCTTTATTATTATTTCTTTCTTGTCTCAGACGTTATGTCTGGTTAAAAATGGAAGGTGACGCGGACCTTGATCAAGCCTGACTTCCTTTTAACTGTACAGTATATGTTACATTGCATTTATGAACTTTCGGTTAATTGAACAAGTGTCAATAATTACAGATTTCTGTAGTTGTATATGTAAGTTTGGATGTAGCTGTATTGCGTTGATGTACTGGTGGATATTGTGTGGTATGACTCCTGTAGTTGATAGTATAATTGGTATAATGTCAACTTTATCCTGATGCCACATGTCCTTGACTTCCTCAGCCAGTTGGATGTATTTTTCCATTTTTTCTCCTGTTTTCTTTTGTATATTTGTTGTATTGGGTATGGATATTTCGATTAGTTGTGTTAATTTCTTCTTTTTATTGGTGAGTATGATGTCAGGTTTGTTATGTGGTGTTGTTTTATCTGTTATAATGGTTCTGTTCCAGTATAATTTGTATTCATCATTCTCCAGTACATTTTGTGGTGCATACTTGTATGTGGGAACATGTTGTTTTATAAGTTTATGTTGTAAGGCAAGCTGTTGATGTATTATTTTTGCTACATTGTCATGTCTTCTGGGGTATTCTGTATTTGCTAGTATTGTACATCCGTTTGTGATGTGATCTACTGTTTCTATTTGTTGTTTGCAAAGTCTGCATTTATCTGTTGTGGTATTGGGATCTTTAATAATATGCTTGCTGTAATATCTGGTGTTTATTGTTTGATCCTGTATTGCAATCATGAATCCTTCCGTCTCACTGTATACAGGGTGATTCAAAAAGAATACCACAACTTTAGGAATTTAAAACTCTGCAACGACAAAAGGCAGAGCTAAGCACTATCTGTCGGCGAATTAAGGGAGCTATAGAGTTTCATTTAGTTGTACATTTGTTCGCTTGAGGCGCTGTTGACTAGGCGTCAGCGTCAGTTGATGCTAAGATGGCGACCGCTCAACAGAAAGCTTTTTGTGTTATTGAGTACGGCAGAAGTGAATCGACGACAGTTGTTCAGCGTGCATTTCGAACGAAGTATGGTGTTAAACCTCCTGATAGGTGGTGTATTAAACGTTGGTATAAACAGTTTACAGAGAATGGGTGTTTGTGCAAAGGGAAAAGTTCTGGACGGCCGAGAACGAGTGACGAAAATGTAGCACGCATCCAGCAAGCATTTGTTCGCAGCCCAGGAAAATCGACTCGCAGAGCTAGCAGAGAGCTGCAAATTCCACAATCAACTGTATGGAGAGTCCTACGAAAGAGGTTAGTTATGAAACCTGAACGTCAACTACCCGAGACCATGGATCGGCCGCCAGGCAGCCCATGACAGAGCACTTCATCACTGGCCTCCAAGAAGCCCTTATCTTACCCCCTGCGATTTTTTCTTATGGGGGTATGTTAAGGATATGGTGTTTCGGCCACCTCTCCCAGCCACCATTGATGATTTGAAACGAGAAATAACAGCAGCTATCCAAACTGTTACGCCTGATATGCTACAGAGAGTGTGGAACTAGTTGGAGTATCGGGTTGATATTGCTCGAGTGTCTGGAGGGGGCCTTATTGAACATCTCTGAACTTGTTTTTGAGTGAAAAAAAACCTTTTTAAATACTCTTTGTAATGATGTATAACAGAAGGTTATATTATGTTTCTTTCATTAAATACACATTTTTAAAGTTGTGGTATTCTTTTTGAATCACCCTGTATATTGCCTTTTCATAGCCATGTGTTGGATGCGTCTTGATCGATGTGTGGCTGTGTTTAGATGATACGGGTGCTTGCCATGTAGTGTTTTCTTTTTCCAATTTACTTTCTTCGTATCTGTTGATGTTATGTGATCTAAAGGGTTGTAGAAGTGGTTATGAAATTGCAGTGGTGTAGCCGATGTATTTATATGAGTGATTGCTTTGTGTATTTTTTTCTAGTTTCTGCTTGTTCTATGAAGAATTTTCTTAAATTGTCTACCTGTCCATAATGTAGGTTTTTTATGTCGATAAATCCCCTTCCTCCTTCCTTCCTGCTTAATGTGAATATTTCTGTTGCTCAATGTATGTGATGTATTCTATATTTGTGGCATTGTGATCGTGTAAGTGTATTGAGTGCTTCTAGGTCTGTGTTACTCCATTTCACTACTCCAAATGAGTAGGTCAATATTGGTATAGCATAAGTATTTACAGCTTTTGTCTTGTTTCTTGCTGTCAATTCTGTTATCAGTATTTTTGTTAGTCTTTGTCTATATTTTTCCTTTAGTTCTTCTTTAATATTTGTATTATCTATTCCTATTTTTTGTCTGTATCCTAGATATTTATAGGCATCTGTTTTTTCCATCACTTCTATGCAGTCGCTGTGGTTATCCGATATGTAATCTTCTTGTTTAGTGTGTTTTCCCTTTACTATGCTATTTTTCTTACATTTGTCTGTTCCAAAAGCCATATTTATATCATTGCTGAATACTTCTGTTATCTTTAGTAATTTGTTGAGTTGTTGATTTGTTGCTGCCAGTAGTTTTAGATCATCCATGTATAGCAAATGTGTGATTTTGTGTGGATATGTTACAGTAATATTGTATCCATAATTTGTATTATTTAGCATGTTAGATAGTGGGTTCAGAGCAAGGCAGAACCAGAAAGGACTTAATGAGTCTCCTTGGTATATTCCACGCTTAATCTGTATTGGCTGTGATGTGACATTATTTGAATTTGTTTGAATATTAAGTGTGGTTTTCCAATTTTTCATTACTATGTTTAGGAACTGTATCAATTTAGGATCTACTTTGTATATTTCCAATATTTGTAGTAACCATGAGTGGGGTACACTATCAAAAGCTTTTTGGTAACCAATGTATCCATAGTGTAGCGACATTTGTTTAGTTTTAGCTTGATATGTCACCTCTGCATCTATTATTAGTTGCTCTTTACATCCTCGTGCTCCTTTGCAACTGCCTTTTTGTTCTTCATTTATAATTTTGTTCTGTGTTGTATGTGTCATTAATTTCTGTGTAATGACTTAAGTTAATATTTTGTATATTGTTGGTAGGCATGTTATGGTTCGATATTTACCTGGGTTTGCTGTGTCTGCTTGATCTTTAGGTTTCAGATAAGTTATTCCATGTGTAAGTGTATCAGGGAATGTGTATGGGTCTGCAATGTAACTTAAATAATTTAGTTAGATGTGAATGTGTTGAGGTGAATTTCTTTAGCCAGAAATTTGCTATTTTATCTTTTCCAGGGGCTTTCCAATTGTGAGTAGAATTAATTGGTTGGGTGTATTCTATATTTGTGGCATTGTGATCGTGTAAGTGTATTGAGTGCTTCTAGGTCTGTGTTACTCCATTTCACTACTCCAAATGAGTAGGTCAATATTGGTATAGCATAAGTATTTATAGCTTTTGTCTTGCTGTCAATTCTGTTTACAGTATTTTTGTTAGTCTTTGTCTATATTTTTCTTTTAGTTCTTCTTTTAGTTCTTCTTTTGTATCTTTATTATTATTATTATTATTATTATTATCATTATTAACTGGTGATGCATAGAGATGGTTTCAGCTTCCGATTTGAAATTTATTTGGAGGTGATCATCGGCGACAGTGCTTCTATTCATCTTATAACCAGGGAAAACCTCCGAAATCCCTGGCCAGAGCTGTCTTTCAGGATGCAGTTTGCTGTCGCTGCAGATGTTATTCACTGTAAATAGCGTCAAGTCACCAGTTTTTTGTGAGAATTTGCAGGAATGTTGCACCGTTTAAAAACTTATATGTGAATAGCCGAATTATTCTGTAGCTTTACGGACTAACCAACGAGGACGTTCTTGGGGCACAGGATTTACATATGAATCGTTCGATACTAGCTGCGTAGCAGCAAGTTCCGCAGTGTAAGTTGCGGGTGACTTCTAAATGAGAAACTACGAGGAAAATTATGTTTATACCGTCCGCATGTGAACGCAAAGTGGATTTTCAGCAATGTAAGACCGGTCTCTGTCAGTGTCTACTTGTCAGGACCTGCTGAAGAAACGCAGCACGCAACTTGTAATCTTCCCGAGAAAATCTGGCGCAGCAGAACGAGAGATATTATGGCAAGCGAGCAGCCGTGCCGAAAGTGGGGGCGGGCCGCTCCTTGGCTGTGCGGATTTCACGGCACCAGCTGTCCATTTATTTACGGCAAACATTCAGCGGTCGTAAAAGCGAACGCGGCGCGCTCCTTTCGGATGCTGAAAACTTTGATTACGGGTTTCGCGATTGCGAGCGTGAAAACGTAGCCTCCTGGTCTCACAAGCATCGTCTGAAGAATTAGTTGCACTCATATTTCCTATTTTCTTGCAGAACAGCATCCTTTCGTACTCTGGACGTTTATGGCTCTGAGCACTATGGGACTTAACTTCTGAGGTCATCAGTCCCCTAGAACGTAGAACTACTTAAACCTAACTAACCTAAGAACATCACACACATCCATGCCCGAGGCAGGATTCGAACCTGCCGTTGTGTTTGCAGAAGAGCCAACACCATGTTACTAGTGGAGGCCGAAATGCATGCGTTTTAGCTCACGCAGGCTGGCGTGAGGAGGGAAGGACTATACTGATGTGAGGTCTGGAATATGACAAGGAATTAGAATTCGGAAAGCGGACGTAATTAGTTTGATACTTAACTTTAATCCATTAATGATGAATGTCGCTCTTGACGGTACATGATTCACAATATTATATGTTCCGAATACATTCGTAGTAACTTAATATGGCGCCTTGCTAGGCCGTAGCAAATGACGGAGCTGAAGGCTATGCTAAACTGTCGTCTCTGCAAATGAGAGCGTATGTAGTCAGTGAACCATCGCTAGCAAAGTCGGCTGTACAACTGGGGCGAGTACTAGGGAGTCTCTCTCGACTAGGCCTGCCGTGTGGCGGCGCTCGGTCTGCAATCACTGATAGTGGCGACACGCGAGTCCAACGTATACTAACGGACCGCGGCCGATTTAAAGGCTGCCACCTAGCAAGTGTGGTGTCTGGCGGTGACACCACAGTTGCGACCGTAGCGCCTAGAACCGCTCGGCCACTCCGGCCGTCTTCTAGACGTTTAGGTCCAACAGAAAGGGCTAGCTACATTTTGGAGACTTTCTTCAGACGTACAAACTTCTACGTCTTCAGTCCGTCAAGTACTTGTCTTCCTTTCGTGACGCGATATTTTCCACGTGTTCGATAAGAGCCCTTCCGATGTCTGTAGTACTAGGACGCTCGATGAACCGACTTGATCTCGTACAAAATGCCTGGAACTATTTGGAACCGAGTGTGAAATGTAGCAATCAATATTACCGCAAATATGGTGGCTTTACAGAAGCTAACCATGGTTGAGCTGTACGGCTCATGCCTACAGAAGCTCAGACGCTCTTGGTCACTGTATCGAGGCTATACTCAACGCCAGAGGCGGTGTTACACTTTAGTAGTGCGATGTATCCTAGTGACTGTCGCGATTAATTATTTGTCAGGTGTGTTCCTTTCGCTTTGTTTGACTAAGGGACAGGAAGTCGTCGCAGTGAGCGCAGTTTGTGCCAAGTTAAAAAAAACTACAGGGCAGTTAAATGGCGCCGTGTGGCTGCACAGTAACTGCATTTCAGAAATCAGTCGCCGCCTCGCGCCGCGACGTCGGGCGGCAGGGCCGTGTAAGTAGCATTGGCGGCAAGACACGTCCGCGCCCAGTCACGGCCGGGGCGCTGCGGCCTGACCGCGTCACGCTCACGCCGACAGTGCGCGGTCAGCCGCGCTCACCTGCGGCGCTGCTCTAGCCACTCCACGCGGAGTGCCTCCTAGACGCCGACAACACGGGGAATGCGTGTTCCTGCATACAAACGCCGCGACGCTGCCTGAAAAAGCCCAATTCTCAATGCGAGAATCGAGTCCCCCTACTCATTTCTATACGAGGGGCATACAGTATGCAACACTTTTTTTTCCTCGGCCAGTTTCGGTTGAAAAATAGTTGTGGAACATCGTGGAATGTTCCCGCTTCAGCCCCCATATTGCCATGAAGTTCCGAGACCTGGCGGCGCTATACGTAACCGTCAAAATGGCGTATGTTAACGGAGGTGCGTTTCAAGCAGAGAGCTGTCATTGAGTTTCTTGTGGTGGAAAATTGCAGGAACTCGTAGGCACTCGCAGAACGTCTACAGAGATCTAGCAGTGAACAAAAGCACTGAGAGTCGTTGGGCGGGTGGTCTCTCATCGTAGCAACAAGGGCGCGCAAACCTGTCCGATATCCCGCGTGCAGACCGGCCACACACATCTGTGACTCCTGCAATGTTCGAACGTGCGGATACTCTCATTCGTGGTAATCGACGGATCACAACCAAACACCTCGCTGCTCAGCTGAACGTCTCTGTTGGTAGTGTTTGGTAGTGCTGACTCACTCGTCCACCAGTTGGTGTACTCCAAGGCGTGTATCCCCTGGGTTCCCCACCCTATAATAGAAGATCATGAAGAGGAACGACGGACCATCTGTACGGAAATGCTTGTGCGTCACGCTGGTGACAGCGACAATAACCTACATAAGATAAAAACAATTACTTGATAAAAAATGGTAAAAAACAATTTCTTATTAAATAGGAACCTTGAGCTCACAGAAATAATTTGAACGTATGACGTTCCAGTATATCATACAGTACCCTTTGAATTGCGCGCGGTAGAACGAACGACTTTACGATACATCATCAGACAGTTCTATTTTCTTTTCGCGCGTATCGTCTGCTCCTGCGCATGAGCCCTATGTATATCCCGCGTGGATGGTGTACTACGTCGGAAGTGAACCACTCTGTAGTTAGAGGCATGCACGTAAGGGGCGCCGGTGCATAGCTGTACGGTTTAGGCGAATCGTGTAATAGGGCCTTCATTTTCAGCAGTGAACTTCAAATGCTGTCGACGTCTGTGAGCGTTATCATAAAGGTATTCACATTAACCGTTCCCATTTTCAGCAAATCTATCTTCTTTGTCAGACGAAACGAGGGACGACATACAAGTCCGGGCCTCAAATCCGAGCAAGTGTTCCACAAGAAGTTGAGGTGGTAAACAACCAAGCAATTGTGCTCAGCACCGATATGGAACACATCTGAGGTGGTAAGTTGTTCGGAATGTACTTCCTGCCAGCGCGCGCGCGCGTGTGTGTGTGCGTGTGCGTGTCAGAGAGAGAGAGAGGGGGGGGCGGGGAAGGAGGGGGGGAGGGACAGAGAGAGAGAGAGAGAGAGAGAGAGAGAGAGAGAGAGAGAGAGAGATTGAGCATGTGGTTACAGCTGTACACCGCAACAGAGATTTTGTCCCTACTTTCCATTTACTGCTTAAAAAAATGGTTCAAATGGCTCTGAGCACTATGGGACATCTGAGGTCATCAGTCCCCTAGAACTTAGAACTACTTAAACCTAACTAACCTAAGAACATCACACACATCCACGCCCGAGGCAGGATTCGAACATGCGACCGTAGCGGTCGCGCGGTTCCAGACTGAAGAGCCTAGAACAGCTCGGCCACCACGGCCGGCTTTTACTGCTTGATTTTGTAGGAAACAAAAATAAAATGTTTGAAGATGAAAATACCCGATACGTGAACGAGTAAATTAAATAAATGATATTTTAAAATCCCCAAGACCTACGCCATTGCAATGGTAACAGTGACCGTTTGTGTAATTTTCTTTGACTCGTGCTACTATATTCGAATTACCATAAAATAAGGAACAAAACTGTCATCATTTTATGGTACTGATAGGGAATGTGCTTGTCACCCATAGTCACGATATTTGCACTCCATGTACTGCATGAAAATACAGCGACTAGTAACAATTTCGGCAAAATGAAAGAAAATGATCACTGGATAACCACTCTCAATAAGCACGGAATCTGGATGTTAGGTGCGCCAAGTGCTCGTAATAACACAAGCTATTAGTTTTCTATTAATAGTAAAAAGAGAGAAATGAGTAAATAAAAAAGATCCTTTTTTCTTTCATTTGTTCGCGGGAACTAGCAACATTGACACTGAAGCAGATGCGTTTTACAGCCAGTTGAGTTCCAGAAAATACTAGGAACATTGCAACCAAATACGCTAATTAATGACGCGGACTGACTCGAGCTTACAGTATGACGGTAGTACGCTTGCAGACTAGCAGCCTACGCGAGGGCCCGTTGGCTGTAGTAGGCCTGTTAACCGCCTCTTCCGGGTACGTCAGCGATTCGCAGTAAACGTGCAGCAGTACACCACACACAAAAAGTTCACGCCCTCGAGGCATGGGCTCGGCACTGATGTTGACGCAGGTGCCCGCAGCGCACCTGCCACTTGCTGGCCGGCGGTCAGTTAACGGACAGCTCCTCAGCGCTTCCACCGGCACCGCGTAGCCGCTGACACGGCGCTCAGTGCTACCTCCTGTAGCGTGACTCATCAGCTGGAAGGACGTAAATCGCGACAAGAGTCGTACCCAACCTCGATGGAAAAAAAAAAAAAGGGGGGGGCTGCCAACAGGTACAGACAGGGTACTGGTACGAGAGGGGTGGGTGTGGAGCAGTTACGGAGTGATGGTAGTGGTGCGGGGGGGGGGGGGGGGGGGCAGTTGTTAAATTGTGGAAAGCTGGCATCCTTAAGCGAACGGAAAATTCAGATATTTCTTACTTGAAAGGTTCATTAGCAGACAGCAGTACAAGTTTCAAACGATGTCCCACATTTTTAGGGCAGAAAAGTTACCGACAGTACCCTGCTGTTGCCAAAGTTGCTTAGAGTGGTGATGCACGATTAGATTACAGGCTTAGTGTGTGGCCACGATAATGGAGGTAAGAGTTACAAAGTGGATCACATATTTATTATGAAATAACTTGGACGTCATTCACAAACAACTTTGATAATACACTAACTATACACGTTACACTCTTACTCCTTTCCGCTGACGAATCTGCTTAATGCAACAGTCTTCCTTCACGTTGGAACTCCATTTCAATGACATATTTAACCAACAGGTAGCTGCGTTTGCTGTCTAAAGGAATTGTAAGCTAGTTTTTACCTGTAATTCTGATTGTGTGAACGACATAGAAATTTTAGCAGTGTCAGTCCTATTTCGCCACATACGATGAAGATTAACAGAAACCAAACCTCGATTGCTCGCCTTTAGATGCACAACGCTCTCGTCAATAACAATACGTACACTGAATCGAATTTTAGCTCTTCTGCCGCAATTTAAATGTTTTCGCATTCACTCTACTACCAACAACAAAATCTCCGTTACATTACCAAAGAGACTTTCTTCACCTTCTGAGCATCGCAATGTATTTTTTGTAACACAATTTAAGAAGGTAACTGAATAATGAAGCGGGAAGGGTAAATAACGTAAGCGTCTCCGGGATGAGTGAAAGACTTGCTCCTGCTCTACATATACATCAACCATCTGAGCGCCAATCAAATTTTTTGCAGACGACGGAGAGAAATGTCGTCTATGAGCGATAGTTGGGGGGTTCTGGAGGAGTAGTACTCAATTTCTAATTGGTGCGATGAATGACAGCTTGCTTTAATTGTGGATAAAAGTAAGGTAATACATATAGGTTGGAGAAACATTACCCGAATATTCGAAAACAATATTAATGTTATCCTGCTTTACTGAGTCTACTAAACATCTAAGAGTAACGTTGTGAAACGACATGAAATGGGATGGAATACAAGGCCAGTTGCAGGGCATGTGAAGGTGGACTACAGTTTATTGGGAAAGCTGTGGGAAAGTGATGCGCCCGTACAATGGAGAATGTGTACAGAACGCTTGTGCGATCCATCGTAGAATACTGCTCCAGTATTTGGATCTCCCAACAGGTCGGATTAAAGGAACATACCGGAGCAATTTGGAGGCGTAATGTTCATTTGTTACGGGTCTGTTAAATCGGGACGACAGTCTTATGGAAATATTCAGTGAACTTATACGGGAATCCTTGGAAGGAAGAAGACGATATTTTCGCGAAACGCTATTAAAGAAGATTAGATACAGGCCGCAGAGCGATTTTACTACCTCTAACGGTTATCTTATATAAAAACCATAAAAACAAAAGGGGAGTTCAGGAATCTCCAGTCGTTTTCCTCAACGATCTCTCCCGTCACCGTCGTGCCACCCCAATGACCGCTTCTTGGTTTCTGATCGACTGCTGACCTCACTTCAGTGCCCATCACTGCCTGGTGTATTTCTCTGCATTGTTCTTGGTATGAACAGAGAAGGGAAGGGTATGACCAACAACAGTGCACTGTACCCTCCGCCATATACTGCACAGTTGGCTTGTGGAGCACGAAATGTACGTACATGTTACACAACTTCCTGGTGGATCACAATTTGAGTGCCGAACCGGGACTCGAACCTAGACGCTTGCCTTTTGCGGGCTTTGATTTATGGCCCCACGTCTTGGGGTTACGATTGTCGAGGCACTTGGAGCCATTAGGTGGCGTTTGACTGCGCTGTTGATTTGTACGCGCAGGCTGCTGCAGGCGTGCCGCGGCCTGGTTCCGTCGGGTCGGGTCCTCTCCTCTCCTCTGTATTCGCCGAGCGGCCGCCATTAGAGGCAAGAAGTAGTGTTTGCATAACAAACAAGGCAGGCTGCGCGGCCGACAGCCTTCCATCAGCTGCGAGCTGCGGGCTGCGTCCGCCGCCAGATGGAGACGTCAAGCGCGCTGCACTCCGCTCCCAACAGTACAGGCAAGTTCCCGGTCCACCTTTCAGTGCGGTCCCCTACGGAACAGCGTTGCGTATTCATAGCTACCATCATAATGTTGCATCCATCAGCCTCCACTTTAATTTCTTGTTCCACGATAAGTCATTGATTCCCCTAGGTTTTGGCCGTCTTCCAACAATTTTAGGAGGCACAAAATACCTGTAGTTCGGGCGAATCGTGTTTTGGTTTATTAAGTCTGTAGGCTTTCGTAGCCGTTGTCATTCTAGCATGTTAGGCCGCGTCATATTACACATAAATTTTTCTACACGACCCATGTTTCGGCACGTCTGGTGGGACCTTCTTCACGATCTTCTAGTGTGTGGTTAGCTGAACACCGAAAAGCTTCCCAGCAGAGAGGTCGAAACGTCGACTGTGAAGAAGAAATTGATGTGCAATATGACGCGGCATAACCTGCTAGAAGACATTACCTTCTGTCTTTCGTTTCGGTTCGTTAGTGTCGTAGAACTTACCTCGTCTAACGTCTAGTATTTCAGCACTTTTATTTTTAAGTGTATCATTTAACTGCTCTTAGTCACCGACTCCTGACGAATATAAAGGAAAGTATATTCCTTGTCCGATTATCCGGTTTACATCCCGCCGATTTAATTTTGTGAATTATTCCACAGGAAACTGCAGTAATGGCTGCAGTGGTGACGACAGACCGGCAACAGTACAGAGCTCTGCCCCACTGTCGGCCAGACCTCATGTCGAGCGCCACGCGCACCGCGACCCATAAAGCGCCCCGCTCACGCAGGAGCACACGGACGCGGCTACTGCACCGGCCGCTCTCCGCTGTTCGTTACGCTACCCACACCGAGCCGCTCTAATTCACCGCGCGGGGCAGTCCCCCGCGATAAACGATAGTCTGCTCATTCATGTTAATGCCAACGGCGACGCTTTTTTCTCTCCTCTCTCGCTCGGCCACTGTACCGCCCAGACATCTTCGTCACGCCGGTAATTGAGTCAGCTCAAGAAGAAAACGAGAATCGTCGCAGCTTTTCTCGCTCACCGTGGCGAGTGCTCAGTCTTCTAACAGACTTGTTCAATTAAGATCTATCATAATAACTTAGCGTTCTATACGAGCGGCACACTAATTAGACGTGGAAACGCTGGAAGTGCATTCCGTTGCTAAGATAAGTAAATAATGCCTTCTCCACAAAGAACCGGAAACGCAGAGTTAACGAGTCCAGAGACTCGCAGAGTTCTTGGCTCATGAAGCTTTACAATAGCAGTTCTACGTAGGTTCCATTTACACTCAATGTCCTTTCTTTACATTTAACACCAATAACGATTTCATATGGATAGGTGGTGCCATTACATCAAATTGTCTACCTTCCTGATTTCGACAACCGGTGCCTACTGATACTTTGCAATGATACTTTGTAATGCTTAGTACCTTCGTTAGATAGCTCACAAGTTATTTCTCCGTCATACCTGTGCAGAGGAAGTGTCGAAGGATCGACTTTTGCTTCATGTCCATCCAGATACACCGGTCTGACTCAGTTACACTATTTGGTAAATCCAGTTACTGAAATGGCGAATGTTAAACTATCACACATAATATCCATCAAACTGACAACAATCAGCAAAAACTGCTAGGTATGCCAAAAACGAAGAGGCTCCACAGGTTCAAAAAGACAACTTCGAAGCCTTAGCGTGGCACCACGACTTGTAGCGAACAAAATAATTACGTCTTACTTATTTTATTTAGAAACTAATGAGCGGGAGGCTACTTTGGTTATTATACTGCTCTTCGTGAGCAGTTCAGCTTCCTGTTCGGACATTGTGGCTTTACTGTTGTGCCCCTACATTACCTCAAAAAGGCCATGTCCACGTGTTGCTGAGCTAAATTTGCATCTCCAAAGATTCTGACGTAGCCAAAGGGCCGAAAATTTTTTTGTCCATTCTATTGAGAATTTGCACTATGCTGTCAGTGATTCACAGGTTTCAAATAACTGCTATTGCGTAGCATAAATCACCAACAAGACGGCATTTGATACTAAATGAATATTTACAACGAGATTTCTACAAATCAGACAAGTATATCGAAAATCAAAGCAACATAAGCTGCAACGCAGACGTAGGAGCAACAAGAACAGCTGTGTCGTGAATGATGTGGCGTCTATTGCTTCTTACTTAAAGAGCTCTATAAATCATAATTTTCACAGAAGTACTACTGAAGCATCATGCTTTGTATACAATGGGTACAGAATCAGTGTCTATACTGTAACACACACGCCGTTCTGCCTTAGTTAATGCATAGGGAGCGTTCAAAAGTCGACGATTCTCTGCGAACCCGAATCGGCCAATCACACAGAATATAGCAAGAGGTTGTAGATATTCTACTGACGGTCCACAAAAGCACCTCCCCCAAGGTTTAACGTCCAGTCAACGACAAGGTCAATAGCGACAAAAAATAAGTTCACACGTAGTGTTCAACGCTTCATCACCGTTGGTCGAGGCGCGTCTTCTCTCCAGCGTTAGACGTGAGATTACATACCGCATTTCTGAAAAATCAACAACAACAAATATAATCAGTTACGCAGTTCCTACAACATAACTACAAGTTCATTTTTCCAACGCACATGGAAGTCCAAAGTAGCCCAATCTAGATTGTGTGTTATCTTAGAAAATGCAACAGGTCTACTAAAGAGACCATCTACACTACGCTTGTACATCTTCCTATGGAGTACTGCTGCGCGATATGGGACAGAACTGGCGGAAGTTCAAAGAAGGGGAGTTTGTTTTGCATTATCGCGAAACAGGGGACAGAGTGCTACGGATATGATATAAGAATAAGTGTGTCAATCATTAAAACAAAGGAGTTTTTCGTTGCGGTATAGTTTTCTTATCAAATTTCCGTCACCAATTTTCTTCTCCGAATGCGAATACATTTTGCTGGCGCACATTTACATAGGAAAAAATAATCATCATAATAAAACAGGAGAAATCAGAGCTCGCACGGAAAGATTTAAGTGTTGATTTTTCCCGCACGCTGTCCGACAGTGAAACGCTAGAGAAAAAGCTTGAAGGAGATTCGATCGACCCTCTGCCAGGCACTTGACTACGAATTGCAGAGTACAGATATGGACGTAGATGTACCTACGAACTGGTCTACGATCTTTATTTTCTAACGATGTCTTCAAACGTACTGACTTTACTATATTCCATAAACATTTCATTCGACTCGTGCGAACGAACTTACCGAAACATTTATCTTCTCGTTGAAAGACGGAAGTGTATGTATGTGCTCTGACACATCTGTTTTTAATGCGCTATCGTACTACTGAAATGGACAGTGCACTATTTTGATAGTATCATTCTACTATGCCTACGAATTCAAACAGCATCTGTGATATTTTAATAATGCAGTTTGTTGCTCGCAAAGAAATACTAAGATATGCGGTAAATTCAAACACATTTTTATATTACAGAATAGCGTTATTGCGTCACAAGGTCAATGGTCTTCTCTTATTGTTCTATGAACAGTGCAGGTCATGTTCTATGTAACTGTTATGATCGGTTTCGGTTGAATATGGCCATCTTCAGATTTAAAACTTAAATATGGCACTGTCACTACCACCACTGCTTCGTTACAACTCGCCGTAACCAGGTGACGCCAGGTGTAGCAGCAGTCCTGCATTTTAAGTTTTAAATCTGAAGATGATCCACAAACACTGTTTTGTGCATATTTCATTTAAAATGCCGTTTTATAGGACTTCGCTCTGCTTCTTTTATTGAATGACAACAGCATATGTGCTCTTTTAAGCTGTATGTAAAACAACACCTCGGCTGCTGTTAAGAAATGGCTTCATTTCCACTACTAGTTGCGTTCACTGAAAATACCCAGTCGGCAGGTACCTTGAACCTTAGTGGGTGTTTTAGCACACAATAAAACTTATGCAATAGGATGTGATCTTACGTCAAGTCTCATGATAGAATACAAATATTAACGCCACTGCAGCACAGTACGGAAGAGCCAAAAAAATGTTCAAATGTGTGTGAAATCTTATGGCACTTAACAGCTAAGGTCATCAGTCCCTAAGCTTACACACTACTTAACCTAAATTATCCTAAGGACAAACACACACACCCATGCCCGAGGGTGGACTCGAGCCTCCGCTGGGACCAGCCACGGAAGAGCCAAACCGAAGTGAACCAACTACACATCATAGCTGTCAACAAGGTAAGTGAGGAAAAGCGCTTGGTTTGCGTGTACGTAACGGACAATGAGCTCAGGCGAGTTAACCGCTCCGCATTACCGAAACTCTTCAGCTTGTTGTGATAGAACAAGACATACTACGGCCTCTGGAGCAACCGCGGCTGTGCCCAATGAGAAACCCCAGAGACGGGACGTGCCCAGAGCGGTTCGTTCCCACAGGCCACTTACCGCAGTTCGCTCCTTGCGAAATAATACTAAAGGCAACACAGAAGACCATAATTTTCACCCGATCGTGACAAATGACCTCTCCCCCTCCCCTCCGCATCCTCCGCTCTCGACAAACCTGATCTACTGACGTCCAATTGCAAAAGTATTTCACGATCCGGCGGGGCAGTTGTGTTATTACGGCAATATTTCAGATGCCAATCCGTGGCTCGGCGCCCGCGGCTCCCCGGCCGACAGCAATGGGGAGTCGCGGACGGTACAGCTGCGGGCTCACAACTTTATTTGACGTCTGCGCGTCGTAAAATAATTGCGATACAAGTCCTGTCTCGTAACAGGCCCTTAAACTTTTCTTTTCTTTTTTTGGCATAGTGTTGCAACCAACTGACAACTTCCCCATTAGTTCGACAAGACGGAATTTTCTGTTAAAAGTAACATAAGTATGAATCTTCAGGGTAGATTCTTAACAGGAAAACATATCTTAACCCTTCCAGACCAGGATTTTTTCTGGAGGGAGGAAAATTTTTTTATGCTCATGTGCTCTCATATGATTTTTTAACGATTTTAGAAGCAAGAGCTATACAAATATATGTAACTGTTTTCAAAATACACTCCGTACATGGCGTCTTTTTTATGGATTAAAGCAATCAATTTTCTAATATTCTCTGTTGTAATAAATAAACTGATCATTCAATAATTATCACGCAAAATAACAACAATAACATTCAATTATTCAGCGGAATGTAACTAACCAAACACCTCTGTGCATTCCGATGCTCACAAGCTGCTGCGCACTGCTACATTCACTCGCTGATATTTTTACGGTGATGCACAACAGGTGGCAGCATTTGCGCACGATAAAAATACTGAAAATTCACAACCGTGTACATGAGGTTCCCGCTGAGGAAAAATATATCTGCATCAGCTAACACACAGTAAAATTTAATACACGCGATTGCAACCAGTGGATCTGGAAGGGTTAAGAAACGGATATTTCTACAACACTTTCGATTGGTGTAATTCAATTAAGTGGTAAGGACTTAACACTTCACTCCCGTTCTAAACCCAGCCCGTTAGCTAATGTTTGTCCAGTCTAGTAAACTGGTCCACTGTTCACTAACAGCGGCAAAACATCCACAAAATACATACAAGCTACCGAGTGAATGCAAGAACCTGCCGTAAAATATACCTTCACAGACAACAAACGGAATCACAAAATTTTTAGAGATTGTACTGACGTTTGAAGACCAGTTAGGCTTGATCAGAATGTCTCGTGGAACATAATCATCCAGAGGAAAAGACTTTATCGCTAGCTTTGTGGTATGAACGCAACTTTTCACTCTAGCAGTCGCCCTTCCACAGTCTCTATATGGATTTGGCTAGCTATCATGACTAAGGACGTATTATAGCACACCAAATCTATCACACAACGTGAGTTTTTTCGAAAAAGTCCTGATGTACGCGTTCTGTCCTTAATCTATCAGCTATTCCGTAACTCATCACTTGTTATCGCCTACACTTTAAAAAAAATTACACAGGATTTTCACTTCACTTTAGCAAACTACTCCTAAGCAGGTAGTCGCTCCATTTCATGAATGTAAGTAATAATACACGGTCCAGTCACCGTAATGTGACCACCGCCTAAGTTCGACGCCAACGTGCAGCAACCACTCACAGATGGCAAGTGACAGCACTAGGACCGGAGGACATACAAAGCGTGTCGTGGGAACGCAGACAGCAACGCAGTCGTTGTCGTATTGCGGAAGTAGATTATCTGACGTCCAAATGGGCCCGATTACTGGCTTTTGGGCCAAGGGTGGAAGCATTTCCGAAACGGCTATGTTTGTAAATTGTTCACGTACCGCCGTGGTTAAAGTATACCGTGGTTGGCAAAATGGCGTTATCCAAAACCGGCGCCGAAACAACTGTGGTGCACTTCAGGTCATAGATGCCAGGGGTGAACGATGGCTGCTGAGATACGTATGGGCGAATAGACGTGCAACTGTTGAGCAACTGACCCCCCCCAGATGAACCAAGTGGCTACCAGCAGTGTGTCCTCAATGATCGCTCAGCGATCTTTGCTGCGTATGGCTTCCGCAGCAGGCGCCTGGTTCATGCAAACGTGCTGATTGCTGTTCACCAGCGATGGGGGCTGGAATTTGGACGCCAACACCGCTACTGGACTTTCACTGATTCGCGACAGGTGGCTGAATCACGTTTCATGCTGTATCAGAGGCATGGCCTTTGGGGTGGACGGCTTGAAAAGTCTGAAAGCAAACACAGGCCGGAGGAGGAAACGTTATGGACCGGGGAATGTTTTCGTGGCGTTCCCTGGTTGACCTCGTCATTGAGGAAGGCACAGTGGATCAAAACAATTATGCCTCTACCATTGGGTATCATATTCAGGCTAGGTTATCACATTGGCATGACTAGACAGTGAACATGTTTCACAATAAACATAATTTTCATATCTCATCTTTCCGAAATAACATTTTGAAAGCAGTCTGTTGGGTATCCAAAAATGTGGTGCCGAAATTGTTCTAAACTGAAAACTATAATTTTTCCGTTGTTGATCCGAAACATTCGTCAGTAATTCATGTTTTCAAAAATTTATCCACAAACACTACATTAAGAGGCGAAAAATCTGAAAACGTTCCAGCACGTTTCCCACGTTAAAATTCGGATAATGAGCCGTATTCCTATTCTACAGCAAGAGAAGGACTTCTGTCTGCAGAACTGACTGGAGAACACAGTTAAGACACTTCCATTCAACAATATGTTAGGGTGTATGTCACAGCAGTGTACGACATAGTGATTCTCCTACTGCCTGAAAGACACAGTTTCCTTGAAGGAAACGTAGGATGGAGCTACATAGCCTCCTTTACAGGAATCAGCGAGCGACTGTGTTCAAGGGACGCAGTCCGCCTTTACGAAGGTCCACGCGAGCGGTAGTTGTCATTATTACATCGTGGAGCACAGTGATTCGTGGGTCGTGCCGCCGACAATTTGTAGAGCCCAACTGCCGGCAAACTGCTTGTCGAACAAAAACTGGGGATGATTCGCTGTGCCATCTGCGCTTAACCTCTCAAACAGACAGCGGAATCAATTGCAGACAACTGTACCACGAACCGCAGACTTGAATGCCCTGTGGTGAGCGGTAGTAGGCATGGAGGACGAAAAAACAAAAGGACCTGCTGAGAACCCAAAACCTTGTGGCGACCTCGGCATTCGACGTTTCTGATTGTTGCGGCATGTGTTGAGACACAAGCCCGCACCCTCGTTTGGGAATTGTATGAGAGCCAATTACCAAAGGGTCTGCTAGAGGACTGCAAAAACATTGCCCACTCTTTAGAGACGGCTTTTACTTTTTATTCTCGTTATCTTTCCGCCCTGCAGAGACTCGACAGGACTGCTGCCTGAAAACAGGTAGAACAGTGGGCCTGGAAGTTTTCCCTGGTGACACTATTACAGTTTCGCTATTTTAAATTAAGAAACATATGAAATGGTGCCTCGTATTCAGCAGTATAAATAAAATTCTAATTTGACAAAGATGAAGTCGCAATGTCTGCTGTGTTGGCAGACTCTTCTTTCGGCATGAACATTCTCGCGAACTATCTGAGATGATAATAACTTAGAACTGATTTGGTTTCTGCTATATCGGATACGATGTTGTTACTGTAAAGGTTATAAATGTAAGGAGTCAACAACCATAGAGTAAAAGTTCTTATCAGCAGGTTCACACAGAGATACACCATGATCTACACTGACGATCCAAACAAATTCTACACTGACGAGAAAAAAGTCACAACGCCAAACAATAATTAATGCACAGTAAAGACATTTCGGGAATACACTTATCTAGGTAATATATTCAAATGATTAACACTGCAACATCACAGGATAACATAAGCACGGGATAAGCCACTGCAAATGTGAATTGCTGGTACATTAATAACCGGAGTGACCGCCAGAATGTTGAATGCAGGCGAGCAAATGTGTATGAATTGAGATGTACAGGTGCAGGATACCAGCTTATGGGATAGAGTTCCAGGCCTGTTGCACTGGGTCGGTCAGTACAGGGACGGTTTATGCTGTTTGTTGTTGACGATAGAGTTCGTCTCCCGATGATGTCCCACATGTTCCCGATTGCAGACAGATCTGGTGATCGAGCGGGCCAAGGTAACATGTCTACACTCTGTAGAATATGTTGGGTTACAACAGCAGTATGTGAGCGAGTGCTATCCTGCTGGTAAACACCTCCTGGAATGCTGTTTTCTTACGGGAGCGTAACAGGTCGAATCACCAGACAGACGTACAGATTTGTACACAAGGTGCGTGGGATAACCACGAGAGTGCTTCTGCTATCATACGAAATCGCACCCAAGGCCATAACTCCAGTTGTAGGTCCAGTACATAGATAGGTTGGTTGTAGGCCCTAAACTGCCATCCTTCTAACCAACACACGGCCATCTCTGGCGCCGAGGCAGAACCATATTTCATCACAAAACACAACAGACCTACACGTTGCCCTCCAATGAGCTCTCCCTTGACACCAGCGAAGTCACAAATGGCGGTGGTTTAGGGTCAGTGGAATGCATGCAACAAGGCTTCCATTTCGGAGCTTTCCTAGAAGTAACCGATTTGTAACAGTTTGTTGTGTCACTGTGACGGCAACTGCTGCTCAAATTGCTGCTGCAGACCCAGTAAGATGAGCCAGAGCCATACGACGAACACGATTGTCTTCCCTCTCAGTACTGCCACGTAGCCGTCCGGTCTTCTTGCGATTGTACGTTCTCGTGACCACTGTTGCCAGCAATCACGTACAGTGGCTACAGTCCTGCCAACTCTTTCTGCAATATCGCAGAAGGAACATCCAGCTTCTTGTAGCCCTATTACACGACCATTTAAACTCTGTGACCTACTGACAATGAAGTCTTCGTCGCCTTAAAGACATACTTACCTGACATCAACTCACCACGTCCAATATCAAAGGTAACTAACGCCTACGACCGTCACAATGTGTATTTAAAGAAATCCTGATTCGCTTTCGAATAGTGGCGCTACTAACGACTGGCACGAAATGCAAATTTAAATAGACATAATCTCTCAGATGTAGACACAGGTGATTTTCCTCTAGCATCTGAATTGGCTTGGTTACAGGGCCACCTACAGTTTGACGTGGACTATAAACCGCAGTACAAATTGTCATTTTTCAAATAATTAATTGCCAGAGGTGATATAAGTTAAAGATAAAATCGTGGGGTCAACTGAGTTTTGAAACTCAGATCTTTGAATTTGACAGATATCCACTCAATCACAGAGCGACATGGCACTTTACCGCAATACAAAAAGAACAATGTCCACAACGAAAGAAACCAGTTGAATACGGGTGAAAGTAGTGCACGAGACAATGGAAGTGGACGACAGAGAAAGAAAGAGAAACTGCAAAACAAAAGAATTGAACAGTCTTCACCATTCGCGACACACTACGTTCCCACTACGATCCAAATATTGTTACGTTCCCATCCGAGTTATCTGTAGCTGGTCAGAAGCGACGGCTGCAGCGGGACGTAAATAAACACGTTGTCAACACTATCCGCGCGCTAACCCGAATGGCTGCCATTTATGTGGCGAATATTCGACGAGAGAGGGAGGCATGATTTATCTCGTTACGTATATGCATATTACTACACCATCAGATTTATGGAGCTAAATACCGACGGTTCATCGGCGCACGTCGGCAGAAAAAGGAACTAACATGCATTTGCAACGGCCAAAGCATAAAGAGAAGCGAGGCCAGCGAGATAGGCGAGTAATTACGAAACCGACTGATCGACTGCGACATTCAGCGCCACGCGTGGGGCCGCCGGAACTAAGCGCCACGAGACTTACTAACCTGGGCCATCGTCCGTACCATTTCTCCGGTGGAAGACATCCCCCACAAGGCCACATATATTATACAGGTGATTCAAAAAGAATACCACAACTTTAAAAATGTGTATTTAATGAAAGAAACATAATATAACCTTCTGTTATACATCATTACAAAGAGTATTTAAAAAGGTTTTTTTTTCACTCAAAAACAAGTTCAGAGATATTCAATATGGCCCCCTCCAGACACTCGAGCAATATCAACCCGATACTCCAACTCGTTCCACACTCTCTGTAGCATATCAGGCGTAACAGTTTGGATAGCTGCTGTTATTTCTCGTTTCAAATCATCAATGGTGGCTGGGAGAGGTGGCCGAAACACCATATCCTTAACATACCCCCATAAGAAAAAATTGCAGGGGGTAAGATAAGGGCTTCTTGGAGGCCAGTGATGAAGTGCTCTGTCACGGGCTGCCTGGCGGCCGATCCATGGCCTCGGGTAGTTGACGTTCAGGTTTCATAACTAACCTCTTTCGTAGGACTCTCCATACAGTTGATTGTGGAATTTGCAGCTCTCTGCTAGCTGTGCGAGTCGATTTTCCTGGGCTGCGAACAAATGCTTGCTGGATGCGTGCTACATTTTCGTCACTCGTTCTCGGCCGTCCAGAACTTTTCCCTTTGCACAAACACCCATTCTCTGTAAACTGTTTATACCAACGTTTAATACACCACCTATCAGGAGGTTTAACACCATACTTCGTTCGAAATGCACGCTGAACAACTGTCGTCGATTCACTTCTGCCGTACTCAATAACACAAAAAGCTTTCTGTTGAGCGGTCGCCATCTTAGCATCAACTGACGCTGACGCCTAGTCCACAGCGCCTCAAGCGAACAAATGTACAACTAAATGAAACTTTATAGCTCCCTTAATTCGCCGACAGATAGTGCTTAGCTCTGCCTTTTGTCGTTGCAGAGTTTTAAATTCCTAAAGTTGTGGTATTCTTTTTGAATCACCCTGTATTATTCTTTCTCTTCAATCGAGTAACCAATGATTTCTATGAATTCTTATGTCTCACTTTTTATGGGATACCTGGTCGGTGTGTCCTTCTCATACGCCACAGCTCACTCTACTTTACGATACATGAATAAGACGTATCGCACTTAACGTATATATTGTGTTTTGTTGTTACAAAATGTTGGAGTCCTTAATTACAGGACGAAATGCTTGAGTATCAAGTGATGGTTTAAATAATAATGCTCTACATCAGTTACGTCGAACACAAAATTCAGGGAAAAAAACTCTTAATGACAAGTTAGATAGTGAATCGGTTAAGCCGGCCGGCGTGGCCGTGCGGTTATAGGCGCTACAGTCTGGAACCGCGTGACCGCTACGGTCGCAGGTTCGAATCCTGCCTCGGGCATGGATGTGTGTGATGTCCTTAGGTTAGTTAGGTTTAAGTAGTTCTAAGTTCTACGGGACTGATACGACCACAGTAGTTAAGTCCCATAGCGCTCAGAGCAATTTTTTTGAATCGGTTAACTCTTTGGTAAGCAATACTTCCGCAATATCTTCCTACCATGTTATGACATAGCGTGTATAACAACAAGCGCGCGCATATATATATATATATATATATATATATATATGTGTGTGTGTGTGTGTGTGTGTGTGACGGGGGGGGGGGGGGGGGGGCGGGGTTATAAGAAAGAGAGAGAGAGAGAATTTCTGTATAATGATAATGAAACAGGCACAATACCTGTGAGCAGTTACACAGAGATTATTATTTTATACCACCAGCATCTAAAATTCCAAGTTTTATATTTGCCAGTTTTTCGACTGCAGTAAGGTCTAATCTAACTTAAAGTGACTTACGCTAAGGACAACACGCGCACACCCAAGCCCGAAGGAGGACTGGTACCTCCGACGGGGGAGTGAGGGGGGGGGGGGGGGGGAGCCGCGCGAACCGTGACAAGACGCCCTAAACCACGCGGCTACCCCGCGTGGCTATCTTTTATTTGTCTGGAGCGTAGTAGCCTTGTAAGGAACTGGAACGTAGATAATAAACAGAACAGACAACAACAAAATAAATAGCTTGAAATGTGGTACTGCAGAAGGACCTACAGAGTAGACGGGTATATCGGGTAACTAATGAAGAGATACTCAACTGAGTTGAGGATGAAAAATTTATGGTACAACCTGGCTAAAAGCAAGGGTCCGTTGAGAGAACATTTGGTAAATGGAGGCAAGTGTAGGAGAATAAAAACCGTAAAAGGATCAAGATTTCACTACAAAAAGCATGTTCAAACGGATGTTAGTTGCTGTAGTTATACAGAGATGAAAAGGCTTGCGTAGGATAGATTAGTGCACACAGCTCCGACAAAAAAGTCTTCAGACTGAAGGTCACAACAAAAATAATAATAATAATAATAATAATGACGATAATAATACTTCAACAGAGTTGCAATGAAGTATTTCGAAACTGCCTTCGTCGAATTACTACTGATGTAGCAACATCATAATTTTTTATTTTGTAAGAAATTACTTGCGAGGTAAAGGTCTCACGAGCTTTTAGAACTCATAAGAAATATCTCCATCAGTTGGTTTAAAGCTGCACATTTTTTCAGTTAGCTTCTCCAGTTTTACATTCATGTCTATTCAGTATCGGTATACACTTTCTCAGGAAGAACACCAGACACTGCAGCATGTTAACAGCGCCGCACGGAAAGAGGGACAGCACTTTGGGAGGAGACTAGAGATTCCCTTTGGAAACGCAGTGGCGCGGTATTACACGTACAGCCGGCCGCGGTACGGTAGCAGCAGCGGCGGCCCCGCTCGCGGCCTTGGCGGCAGAGAGCGCGGTGCGAGAAACGGCGGTCGGGACAACCACCCCGACCGGTAGCCGCCGCCGCTCACCATTACCAATTAAAGCGCACGCTAATTGCTGCCGCACTCTGCAATTTCGGATTCGTCATATTTTACAATGAGCCGCAGCTGCGTCCCGCTGCCTCCAGGCGTCGTCGCCGTCGACCGAGAAAAGGGGAATCGGCCGCGACTCATGTTATATAAAGATAACGCAAAATATCCTTTCTTTCCCCAACACTCTGCAAGACACGAATGTTGCTGGCTTTTGAGAGTAGTCGGTGGGTCACGACCGCGTGCAGAGCAAGGTTTTTTCAAGGTTCTATCTCCTTATCAAGTGCGAGTCGAAAGACTCGCCACTGGTCTGTCGTTAATAAGCATTCTTGATACAGGTTCTGAAGGTTCTATTGCAGCTGTGGGTTTATTTTATTTTAACGACCGTTGAAGGAGGCCGCAACGAGTCACAAATATTTTTAAAAATCTTCTCCATCGCCAATACGCGTTTCGGGCTGTACCCATCTTAGACGGCTACAACTGTTCTCATTACACTGTTACTCTGCTGCTATCGTCCGCTGCTTCTCTGAATCTCGCATTTATATTGCCAGCTCCATTTAAAAAAAATGGTTCAAATGGCTCTGAGCACTATGGGACTTAACATCTGAGGTCATCAGTCCTCAAGAACTTAGAACTACTTAAACCTACCTAACCTAACGACATCACACACATCCATGCTCGAGGCAGGATTCGAACCTGCGACCGTCACAGTCGCGCAGTTCCGGACCGAAGTACCTAGAACCGCTCGGCTACCGCGGCGGCCAGCACCATTCATATGAAGCCCGAAAGACTACGTGTATGCCATGTAAACACACAGAAAATGAACCGGTGTTTACGGTCTCCAAGCCACTAACAATATACACTGAAGCGGCAAAGAAACTGGTATAGGCATGCGTATTAAAATACAGAGCTATGTAAAAAGGCAGAATAATGCGTTGCGGTCGGCGACACCTATGTTAGACAAGTGTCTTGCGCAGTTGTTAGATTGTTTATTGCTGCTACAATGACAGGTTAGGAAGATTTAAGTGAGTTTGGACGTGGTGCTACAGTCGGTGCACGAGCGATGGTACACAGCATCTCCGAGGTAGCGATGAAGTGGGGATTTTCCCGTACGACCATTTCACGAGTGTACCGTGACTATCAGGAATCTGGTGAAACATCAAATTTCCGACATCGTTGCGGCCGGAAAGAGATCCTGCAAGAACGGGACCACCGACGACAGACGAAAATCGTTCAACGCGACAGAAGTGCAACTCTTCCGTTAATTGCTGCAGGTTTCAGCGCTGTGCCATCAATAAGTGTCAGCGTGCGAACCATTCAGCGAAACATCATCGATATGGGCTTTCGCAGCCGAAGGCCCACCGTGAACCCTTGACGACTGCACGACAGAAAGCTTTACGCCTCGCCTGGGCCCGTCAACACCCGCATTGGATTGTTGATGAATGGAAACATGTTGCCTCGTCGGACGAGCGTCGTTGCAAATTGTATGGAGTGGATTTACCTGTACGGGTATGGAGACAACCTCATGAATACATGGACCCTGCATGTCAGCAGGGGACTGTTCAAGCTGGTGGAAGCTCTGTAATAGTGTGGGGCGCGTGTAGTTGGAGTGATATGGGATCCCCGATACGTCTAGATACGACTGTGACAGGTGACACGTACGTAAGCATCTTGTCTGATCACCTGCATCCATTTATGTTCATTGTGTATTCCGACGGACTTAGGCAATTCCAGCAGGACAATGCTACACGTCTAGAATTGCTACATAGTGGCTCCAAGAACACTCTTCTGAATTTAAACACTTCCGCTAATTATCAAACTACCCGCACATGAACATTAGTGCGCATATCTGGGATGCCTTGCAAGGTACTGTTCAGAAGAGATCTCCGCCCCCTGGCACTCTTACGGGTTTATGCACATGGACATGGTGTCAATTCCCTCCAGCATTACCTCAGACATTAGCTGAGTCCATGCCAAGTCGTGTTGCGGCACATCTGCGTGCTCGCGGGGGCCCTGCGCGATATTACGCAGATGTACCAGTTTCTTTGGCTCTTCAGTGTAAACGATCATCAATCGTCTCAAGTTCATGCCAGGCTCCCTGAAGCCCGATCAAACTGAAAAGTGCTAAGGGTAACGTCGTGAGTGGTAATGTAGAGTAACTGGATAAACATGTTGTTAGTATGTCAACACTTTCCTGAGTTTAGCGCAATACACTTCACTTCATGAGTTGATCATTGCACAATGAGGGAGGAAGAGTGTGTCAGCACTACCAACAGAGAGGTCCAATTGAGCAGCGAGGTATGCGACTGTTATCCGTCGATCACGTCGAATGAGTGTGTCCGCCAGCGGGAGGGGGGGGGGGGGGAGTAGGGTAGATTTGCGCGACATTGTTGTGACGGTGATATACGCCTCGCTCAACGACTCAACGTTCTTTCCTTCACGGCTAGGTCCCGCAGGCATTCCGCAAGCGCCTATGAATATCTGCGATGCTCTGTCTTTCCGCCAGAAGAAACCCAATGACAGCTCTCTGCTTGGAACGCACCACAGGCGCCGTTTTCAAGGCTACGTATAGCGCCGCCACCTATCGGAACTTCATGAAACTACAAGTGCTGAACCGGGAATGTTGCACGATGCCCCAGAACAAATTCCACATCTCTTCAACCAATACTGACCGAGAAAAAAAAAGTTGCATTACTTTTTGATGCCCATCGTATACTCATACATTTTCCTTGTTTTGGTCTATACTATCTCCACTGAAGTTCGTCGGTGCTGTTCTGGTTCACCGTCATTTTAGAAAAATCACATGCAAACTCGACCCCACAGGCCAGCAGATACCAGCGAATGCTTACAAAGCTTGCATTAGCTTACTCTAGGCGCAACGGCGCACCTTCATACGGAGTAATGCTAGTGATTTTAATTGCAGCGGGAGACAGCCGGCCAGTGAATGGGACTGGCGAGCGAGCATGTCAGTGACCGCGGCGCCGGTGCGGAGCGGAGGCGCGGAAGGCGTCCGCCGAGCGAAGAAATGCCGTTTGTAGGACAAGGCGCGTTTGCGTAAGCCGCCACGGCTCTAAAGGAGGCGTGTCGAATATCCCAGGCATTCAGCATTCACCGCGGCCGCTGAACGTACAAGGAGAGGCACAAATAAACATTTACGGCCGGCGACGACGCCGGCAACAAAAGGCGGCTCCCATATGAGGGCAGACGCGCCCGCGCCGTCCGTCGTCGCCACCATAAAGATGCATAGCGGGGCCGCCGAGCAGCGCCACACCACGCTGCCCTGACAACAGGCGAAACGGACGTGAAATACGGCGCAGTGGAAGGCTGCCAGTGCGTCCGCAACTGCACTCCCGGACACGTAGGACCCGTGCTTCCGGATAGAGCGCCCCTGTGATTGCTACACGTGAAACGTTTCTTTCGTCCGCCCTCGAATCTTCCGTGACTTCAAGCGAAGCCCCACGTGGCCTCGGCACGAATCCACACACACAGCGCCGAACGACTTAGGCTGCGCAGTTCTACTCGGATGATTGGCGGACCTGGATTAATCCTCAGCGCTGCTACAATTGTGAAATATTTTTCATTTCCTACCCTGTAATGTAGAACAGCCTGTCCAATTAATGACCAATTCACGAGACAGGGACCTCCCAAATACCAGGCGAATTGTAGTGGGGCGGAAGGAATTCCAGTTGGGAACATTTCGAAGAGGATCTCAAGTTCCAACATTTGCTCTACAACCAAGGGAAAACTCCCAGAAACTATGGTCAGAACTAGAGAATGGGTACTGTTTTACTTGTGAGGGTGGTATTCAAATGGTTCAAATGGCTCTGAGCACTATGGGACTTAACTTACGAGGTCATCAGTCCCCTAGAACGTAGAACTACTTAAACCTAACTAACCTAAGGACATCACACACATACATGCCCGAGGCAGGATTCGAACCTGCGACCGTAGCGGCCGCGCAGTTCCAGACTGTAGCGCCTAGAACCGCTCAGCCACCACGGCCGGCACCGTATATATTTCCACGCAAACAAATATAATTAATTATTCTTATAATTATGACTATGAATATTATTTAGTAAGAGAGTGGACGCAACTAAATAAAAAAACTGCTTCTGTTTTCATGATTATGAGTTTCTTTTCCTCTTATCAAACAACCATCCATAGTGGCCTGTAATATGTATTTGTTGTGTATGCGTAATAAATGTATTATACAATGTTTCCCCAGACATATTACTAAATTAGTTTTTTATTCTCTTGTTAGGTAAGAAATAACTTTTTGGTGCGCAAGTTTCGTACGGTTAAGTTAATGTTTGGTTTTACTTACGGTTTTTTGAAATATTTTCATGTATGTCGCCCCGGAATTCTGCTCCATTGCCCTCCGTAAACCAGAATGTCCAATTTTCGTGCACGTTTCACTCAAACGTGTCACTTTCGTATTGCGTTTTTGTTTACAAGGGTGTTAGTTGCGCGTGTTTACTGTTTATAGGGTTTTCAACTGTTGCTGTGCTGTGTGTTTGTCGGTCGTATTTTGTTTGCGCTGTGCAGTTTGATAATCCTTTGTTTGTTATGCAGATGCCTTGTTTTTACATATTGTCAACAGTAGGGGAAGCTAAATAGGTCACTATTTAATCTACCAAGGTCACGCAGCTCGGTTTGTTGTTATTTTAGTGCCTATAAGTTCTTACTTCTTTAATTTCGTCATTCATTACACTGCTTGACAACTGCTAAGGAACAACAGACACTTGCAAAGGAGCAATCAACAATTGCTACGGAACACCCGACCAATGATAGGAAAAGAAATGTAGAGGACGTGACGTGTTAGCTACAGCGAAGCCTGTGCACCAACGACGCAACTGATTGTATTAAAAAGGTAGATGTCTGCTTTTAAATTACGTGTGTTACTGTTTTTATTATTTTTATTATTGTGCTTAGAAAACCATATGATAAATAATTCCTATTCAACAATGTCTCTGTTCCTCGTCAGTTGCCGGCCGCGGTGGTCTAGCGGTTCCAGGCGCGCAGTCCGGAACCGCGCGACTGCTACGGTCGCAGGTTCGAATCCTGCCTCGGGCATGGATGTGTGTGATGTCCTTAGGTTAGTTAGGTTTAAGTAGTTCTAAGTTCTAGGGGACTGATGACCACAGCTGTTAAGTCCCATAGTGCTCAGAGCCTTGTCAGTTGTCAAGCAGTGTTCTATCTTGTTCATTTCAAGGGCTCTCTGTATGCACAAATTTTGCTGTAAAGTTAGGAGGTTTCTGTTGCAATTATTTCATATCTTGTTCCATGATGGATGGTTCATGCTTATGATTTATTAGTTGCTCAGTAAAGACAGAAAGGCTATTTTCGTAATTCCAGCTGCTTACGCATCCAGCTAGATGCTTCGTTGCTCAGCCTAATTAGAAGTATCTGCTTACTGAGCGAGTGCGAACTCGCCTAGAAAACCGGAAATTACTCATAATTATTGACTTTGGAGCAGTGAGAAGTTTAACCCTGTCTCTTTGTCGAAGCGAGGCTGGCGACACATATTTAGACTGACGAACTTGTGCAGCAACGGGGTGAGGATATTCGGTGCTGCAGTAAAGTATCCAAGCAAATCTGCGAAGCATAACATCGCGTAATACTGGTCTCACACGCCGCCCAGCTCCGAGAGTGCGTGCATTCTTGCCATGGCCACCAGTGAGGCTTCGCTGACGCCATAGAAGCTCCGAGCACGGACGAAAGGAAAGCCTCAGCCATCATTCAGGTAGGAAACAAGACAGCTTTTAGGTAGCGTGTGCTGTGACTGTCGGCGAACCGTACCAACGTCACGTGTTCTGCGAGATCTAACTAATGTCAGCGGACACTCGCTGCCCCGGCAGTACGAGGCAAGGAGTAGGGATGGGAAAAACCAACCGGTTAAAGCCGATACCGTTATTTCAGTTTAGAATATCAGGTGTTTTTTGTCTCGGTTATAACAGTTTTTTTTTTCATTGTTTATTAATAACCGGATAAAAACTGGCATATAAATTGGTATTGCTAAAATTTTGGCTTTGTAAATAAAACTTTTTTAAATAAATGACTACCGGTATTGTTTATTCGTAAAATTCCTATTGCTCTGAAATACTGGATTATTATAGAAACGGCGATACCCGAACGGTGCTAGTTCAATAACAAAACAGTTAGGAACCAGCAATAGACAAATGAGCTAAGGATCGATAGAGCATTGTAGAGTCAATGACGTTCAGTACCTTTATAATTCTTTAGACTTTCTCGGCGATTCGTTGTCATCTCGTAGAATCTGGAGTACTGCCGGTGGTCAGCGTCAACACGTTTCGACGTCGTAACTCGGTGTTTCCTGAGACCGGCAGTATACCCGTTTCTACGGGGCGACACTAATGTACCCGTTGCTGCGTGGAGTGACCTCTTACACAGTACGCGTGAACAAAAAAGTGTGCAAGACCTGCACCCACTTGTTCTACAGGTAGTTTCTCGCTGTCATCCTCGGACATCAGTTGTATCGCAGAATGGTACCATTTCTAATTTGGAAGTATTTTTCACAGTGTGGTAGCAATGAAGTACCGTGCTCCATTTGCTTTAAAAAGACTGAAAAGAGGAGGCGGCACAGCAACCTTGTGACATCATATAAGGAGGAAACACACAGAATGTTCCTTGGTGCAGAAGATTAATTTGGCTGATACACCTATAATATTACCAACCTGAATTTTTTGGTTGTTTCAGTATGAAAAACAGATACCATCCAAAAGTGACGATGCAGGAAAGTCATCAACTTGCGACCTTTAGCCGTTGTTGTCGATACGCGCGTCTCCTTCACCTTTGCAATCATTGCTGGAGACAAAGAAAACGACTTCCGTTGCAGCCTCAGCCCCATATCGACCATGTTCTCGTACGCCTTCACCTTCGTTAGCAGTTTCCGATCTTTGTTCGAAGTCTGTGCTTATTAAGAGAGGTAATAGCACTAAAAAACAGCCGGTCGGTGTGGCCGAGCGGTTCTAGGCGCTACAGTCTGGAACCGCGGGACCGCTACGGTCGCAGGTTCGAATCCTGCCTCGGGCATGGATGCCTGTGATGTCCTTAGGTTAGTCAGGTTTAATTTGTTGTAAGTTCTAGGGGACTGATGACCTCAGAAGGTAAGTCCCACAGTGCTCAGAGCCATTTTTGAACTAAAAAACAGTAAACAGATTATAAGACAAACAGGTTTTAACAGTCAGGTTAAACTGGAGACGAACCAATGTAACCGAAAACCAGTCGTTTCAGCGACAACCGCCATCCTCAGGCGATGTTATTACGACTGTGCACGGACCGGCTGCGCAGCTCTGCGCGGAGCCTGGCCCCGGGGACGCGGCAGACGTTGCGTGGTGTCTCGTCGCCTCGAGACAGACGCGCCGTTGGCCGGTGTTATTCCGGCGGCTCTTGCCGCCTCGTAAGAAGGTAATCTGGCAATTACGGCTCCGGCGACGCGACGCGGAGGGTACTCGAGTGAGGGCCGCGGAAAAACACGGCCATTAGGTAAATTACGGACGCCGGGGTGTCAACACGCGGCAGCCTCTGCGTCCGCATCAGCATCCGGCAAAAAAGAGCCGCGAAGCGCGGCCGCGGTCGCAGCTCCGACTGCGGCATCACACGAGATTAGACGCCGGCCGCCGCTAATGCGTGTGGCAGGCGCGCGAAAATCATCTGGCGTGTCGTGGCGCCACACAAGAGAAGGTACGCTCATCTGACACTTGTCGCTGTGGGTCAAATAGGACGTGTTACATATGCACGTAATGACCACACTACTTCTTAACTGACACTAAATACTACAAAAAGCGAGAGCTTGCCCTGAAATGAGCAAAAGCTGACAACTTTGTATTTTGGCGCGTTTTGTTTCCATTAAAGTACGCAATTTAACTCTAATACATGCACAACTGACTTGTAATTAATACGTTCGTTTGCTTGTAATTGTTAGGCCATTTCTGTATAAGTTACTTCTTGCGTCACAATATTGAATCTTTGACGGTTGGTTATCTACGTAAGCTGAAAATACAGAAAAACAACTTTGTAATTTTCTCTCTCTCTCTCTCTCTCTCTCTCTCTGTCTCTCTCTCTCAATCAGCTGAACAGCTTCGTCTGGAGACAACTGGAGGTCCATTACTTTTTAATTATATTGTTTAAAGTCCACTCTAGCTGAAATTATTTCCGCGTGGAATGGGCGCGTGGTTTGAGCCGCCAGGCCACGGGCTGCGTGGCCCCTCCCGCCGGAGGTTCGAGTCCTCCCTCGGGTATGGGTGTGTGTGTTGTTCTTAGCATATGTTAAAGTAGTGTCTAAGTCTAGAGACCGATGACATCAGCAGTTTGGTCCCTTAGGAATTCAGACACATTTGAACATTTTGAAATTCTACCGTAACTGACAGTCATCAAGTGGAACTGTGATGTTTCCCTTCCCTAACTCGATTTAGCCATGCATGGCAGTAGGCCCAAATGTGGAGACACTACTAAATAAAATAACTATACTTAAAGACCTTCTTAACTCCCCTTTCTGAAATATTGGAGAGAGACAGACAGACAGACAGAGAGAGAGAGAGAGAGATTCTACATCCGCGTGATTACTCTGCTATCCACAATAAAGTGCCTGGCAGAAGGTTCAATGAACGACCTTCAAGCTGCCTCTCTACCGTTCCACTCTCGAACGGCGCGCGGGAAAGACGAGCACTTAAAATTTTTCTGTGCGAGCCCTGATTTCTCTTATTTTATCGTGATGATCATCTCTCCCAATGTAGGTGGGTGCCAACAAAATTGGTTAATAATTAGAACTTCTGTAATGTGGGAGGAAGTTTCATTCCTTTTCCATTGTAACTTCTCTATTAGCGGGATCTTTTTTCAAATGGTTCAAATGGCTCTGAGCACTATGGGACTTAACATCTGAGGTCATCAGTCCCCTAGAACTTAGAACTACTTAAATATATCTAACCTAAGGACATCACACACATCCATGCCCGAAGCAGGATTCGAAACTGCAACCGTAGCGGTCGCGCGGTTCCAGACTGAAGCGCCTGGAACCGCTTGGCCACAACGGCCGGTGATCTTTTTTCAACTGTGTTATAAAATCCATTAAGGTCCACTTACGGAAAGGAGGATAACTGGTCTAACGATCGTTAAATCTTTATGTATGTCTAGTCCGTTCTAAAACATTAGACGTCATACATCGTAATCTCAGTGAAATTTAAGCTTCCGACGCAGATCAAGAAAGAATCTGATTCTAGACTTCACAGATGAAAGTACAGGGTTTCTTGGTTTTATTAACGTTCAGCCATTCTCGACATCGAACGGGACATTATGAGATTAGAACCGCCAAGACTGTAGGAAAGACATGCCTCAGTATGTTGAACCAGTTCTGTTGGCACCCACCTACACAGGGAGAATTGATCATCACGATAAAGTAAGAGAAATCAGGGCTCTCTCAGAAGTACTACAGACATACAGAAATGAAATGGATGATCAGTATTAAAATACTATCTTCCCGAATAAAGGTTCACTTCCTTAATAAAGGTGCCTTTCCGCTCAGCGTGAAATACTTTTATAAGCACAGGGTTAATCCAGTACGACACGATGCCTTTAGAATTCGTTCGAACTCCGGTTAAGAATCTCCCCTAAAAATGTAACTTTTATTTGCTTTAAGGTTTGTTATTACAGCAAAGCAACAAGACAATTACTGACAATTGATGTATTTTCGTACTTCAAACGTCATCACAAACTTCTCGCGTAAATTCTTAGGCATCACTCCACTTGAAAATCGCAGAACCACAGCCCCTGCATATCATCTGAAAACTTGGATACTGCACGAAAACTGTAGACTGACAGCATAAAACCTTTTCCTGCTGCAGAGGACATTAACAAATGTCGTGAACGAAACAAGACGTTCCTGTGCCGCGACACATTCGTGGTGATGGTGGTGGTGGTGTAAGTTCCTATAGAACCGAACTGCTTAGGTCATCGGTCCCTAGGCTTACACACTACTTAATCTAACTTAAACTAACTTAAACTAACTTACACGAAGGACAACACACACACACCCATGCCCGAGGGAGGACTCCAGCCTCCGACGGGAGGAGCCACGCGAACCGTGGCAAGTCGCCCTAGACAGCACGGCTACCCTGCGCGGCCCGCGACTCGTTCTTCTTAGTGTTCAATCTTCTTTTAAGACTGCAGAATATAGCCATGTTCCTAAAGGCATTTCATGAAACCATAACGCCTCTTACGTGACTCACGAGATATTTGTTAAGCATTTCATGTCCCATGAAGTTTAGCAATCCTTCAGATACTGTGCCGTCTTCCTGGAAAGGGTAATAAATTTTCTCTTCACAAAGAGAATCTGTCAAATGATTCTCCATTCATAGCTATAGCAATTGCATCGCTATTGCATTTATGATGGTTAGTGTAGGTCTTCACTGTGTTAGGTGCTGTCATAACGATGTCGACAGAGTCAAGCAAGTATGGAATCAGAATTTATTTTCACCATAATCAAAACGAAATTAGGTTTCATATGTTGGGAAAATTGGCGAGCTAGGCAAGTATGACAAATTTCACTGATTTGAAATCCATGGCTACCACAGGACACACTTTATGCACACATGTCTCGACTTGTCCAGCGGGGCCAGTAGAAGAGCGGGCGCCAGCTGGGACTTACCTCTCTGGAAGTGGGGTGCATCGGGCTGGACGGAGGTCGGGGCGCACTAGGCAGCCACCTCTTCGCCTGGGACTCGCTCTCATCCTGAAACAAGAAGAACGGAAATGTCGTTACCAGTTTCACCAAAATCCATCCGCACTGTATTTTTATCTTTTCATTTTTCTTTTTTTTTTAAAAAAAAGGAGAAGAAAATAACGAAAAGGCACAGTCAAGATAAAGGTAAAACTCGAGACTCTGCAGCTCAGCCTAATGAGTCCGCAGTTGCGATGCAACTGATTCACACAACAGCAAAAGTTAAATTAGGAAATTTATTTTAACTTCAATCCACAGAGTTCTCACAATAACCATGTCAGCCCACTGTGATACACAACTGAGATCTTCTTAAGCATGACTGCATCCCATCGGAAAAAGAATGTGTGTGTGTGTGTGTGTGTGTGTGTGCGCGCGCGCGCGCGCGCGCGCGCGCGAAACAAACAAGGGAACGCGCCTATCGGGGTATACGCACTAACGTTTCTCAGTTTAACGCGCTGTGCGTGCTCCTGCAAGTCCAAACATTACCAATACGCAAACATTTTCTAATATCTTTAGAGGACACCAGTCTCGATAAGGTTAATAAAAGAGATAGTAACCTAACGCCAAGCTATCATGCTACACGTATGATAGTGAGTTCGAAAGCTATTTTCTGGTTTTACAAAAAGACAAAAGAGCTTCACTTAGTGTGTAGCCATCTCTGAACGCCAACATGTTTACAGCAACATTCAGCTACGCTGGATAGCACTAGCCCTGGATGATGTGACATGTCGTCAAACCCGTGTGTTTACAAGGCAACAGCAGAAAAATCAGAATATTCAGTATGTTTGTTAAATTTCTATGAATCAAAAACGTTACTATCAAACACAGTGTGAAAAATTACGAGGTATATCAGTATTATTTACTGTTTCATTCTGCCATCTGTGGCTACGAGGAGTAAAACCGAACTAAACAAAAAATTTTACTAGGTGAGAGGCTAGGTCCTTTCTTTTCGAAATACGCCCAAAGGTCGCGTTGTAAGCATGTTAAGACGCATCGGCCAGCCGGTGTGGCCGAGCGGTTCTAGGCGCTTCAGTGTGGAACCGCGAGACCGCTACGGTCGCAGGTTCGAATCCTGCATCGGGCATGGATGTGTGTGATGTCCTTAGGTTAGTTATGTTTAAGTAGTTCTAAGTTCTAGGGGACTGATGACCTCAGATGTTAAGTCCCACAGTGCTCAGAGCCGTTTGAACCATTTTTGAAAGACGCATCGGTGCTAAAATGCAAAAAGGCGCATCGCATTCAAAAAAATGGTTCAGATGGCTCTAAGCACTACGGGACTTAACATCTGAGGTCATAAGTCCCCTAGACTTAGAACTACTTAAGCCAAACTAACCTAAGGACATCACACACATCCATGCCCGAGGCAGGATTCGGACCTGCGACCGTAGCAGCAGCGTGGTTCCGGACTGAAGCGCCTAGAACCGCTCGACCACAACGGCCGGCGCAACGCATTCCATTCAAAATGTCCATAAGGGGTCAAATCGCAGTGTCACTACATCAAGATCTATTATGCAAATTGAAAAACGTGAGAGAACATATACACGCAACTTGCAGTTCAAACCAGCCATTGTCAAAGGCGATTTTAATCTAGTAACTGTTGCCCCTTCATTTTTAGTAAGATTGTCGCACCGGTATTATGTATTTAATCACTTATTTTGTTTTCTTGAGAACGGCATTATGCGAAATGGGAACCATTACACTAAGTAATGGTAATACCCTTCACGTGAAGTCAGCTTATTGCAGCTCAGCGCAAGTGTTAATGTCGCCTGCAATAATCAGCTCACTTTTGCTGCCTATTTTTTTTCAGATCTCGAAGAAAAAGTAAATCGAGGTAGTTATATGTCACATGTCAAACAACAAAAACATAGGAGGAGTGCTGCACAGACGAGAAACAAGTCCTTAAGAACTGCAGTTGGGTGTCTGGTCTCTTAGGCTACATGCGTATATAAGCGTTGTCCGTTACGGTCGACGATAATGAGACGCCGGGGCGGTCCCACAGCACGCCGCTCTCTGTGATTAACGTGTTCCGTGCGTATTATTTAACGAGGCGTCCTACAGCAAGTCTCTAAAGGAACTGTAACGCCGCCATTTTACACGGAGAGCTATGTGCTTCGTTTTTCCTCCATGGTCTTTCCATGAAGAAGAAGATGAAGAAAAAAAACATATCTTCTTACTTTTTTTTGTTGTGCAAAACAGTAACAGATAACAATTTCATACCACGCGTCATTAATCGGTAAGTGACAATACGTTTAAAACATCATCACTGTCGATCACTCGAGCATGTTAGCACACGCTTACAACATTTTCCTAAAATTCAAAATACCGATGTGTAACTGTTGTTCTTGATTATGTGAAGCACAGAAAGCATTGTGATTTGCTATAGAAAAACAGCATCTGGTTGGCCCCAGACATATGAATGACGCGTAAACATAACAATCGAAACTCGTGGGTAACACGTATCAAAAGTAAACATAGTTTGAAAGAAGTCAGGGCCGTTTCTACCATTAGGCAAGACAACGCGGCCACCTACGGCGGCAAAATTTTAGGGGCGACAAAGGGCGGAAAAAATTAATTTCAAATCAAACAGCGAAAGACCTTAGCAAACGCGCAGAAAAAATGAAAAATTATAATAGGTAACTGTTTTCAAAAACATACGGAACAATTACTTAATAAGTCTTTACTTACTTTGGCGATAGTGAACACATTGCCTCTACCTAACTTTAAAGTAAAGTGGATGCTGAAAAGATAAGATTTATTCCTCATTCCAAAAATATTTCAATTGAAACAGAAACGAAGTAACACCACGAGTATCCAGATGACGTAGTCTGATGTTTCTACAATTCACACCAGAAAACAATTCCACACATTTATTCATCCAACTTTTTTCAATTAAATAAAGGATATAATTGAAGTTTCAAAAATTGAGGGCAGAAAATAAGAAATTAAGGATATTTGTTATTATGGATATGGATGCAAATTAAGGATATTTGCTGTCCTCAATCAGTTTTAAAGAAATTTATGACAAAGGATGAAAACTGAGAACTGTCCCCAAAAAATGCGGACGTGTGGTTCAAAAATGGCTCTGAGCACTATGGGACTTAACTTCTGAGGTGATCAGTCCCCTAGAACTTAGAACTACTTAAACCTAACTAACCTAAGGACATCACACACATCCATGCCCGAGGCAGGATTCGAACCTGCAACCGTAGCGGCCGCGCAGTTCCAGACTGTAGCGCCTAGAACCGCTCGGTCACTCCAGCCGGCGGACGTGTGGTCACCTTAGTTCACTGATTAGGAAATTTGCATTTTTGTGTCGACTGATATTGGTGGTGTGGAGCGGGGGAAAGGAGGGGGGGGGGGGTATATCGGAAGAATCTAAATCGATAGTAGTAAAAAAAAAGAGAGGGCTTAATTTTTCAATTCTCGCACAGGGCAGCAAAACACCTAGCAATGACCCTGAATCAAGTTACATTTGTGCACTTCGGGAGTGGCGCCGAATTACACTTTTTTACTGGTTATTTGAATTTTAAAAACATTAAGAGAATAATAATTTTATGGCGAGGGCTTTATCCTTCACAGAAGATTTGTGAGTATGGAAGCAAGAGATTTCGTTAACAAGCGTAATGGAACTCTTACTGGACAGTTCTTTCCAGAATGAAGCGAAATCTGTTTTAATAGTGTAATCAACTGCTAAGTATTAACGCTTCGATTACAATTACGCCATTTCACAGCTAATTGCATTCGTCAACAAACAACATCTATGCTGTCGCATAAATCTCATTTGTGCGAATACTGCGAAACAATACGAAACAAATAAAAAAATGTTTCATCGATGTAAAAACAAGAGTGTACAAGGGCGAAAAGGAAATCGGTGTCGCTTATTTAAGGGACTATTCCGGTAGTCATCGCTGGAGCTTTAGGAAAATGTGTGAATAGTGATGGCTGGAGAGGGATTTGAATCCCATTCGCCTAAAATATTTGACTTGAGCACAGCCGCTCTAAATTCTGGCCATTGCTTTTTAGCAATGTAATTTTACGTAGGTAACCTTTGTACATCAAGAAAACTGTCGTCTTGGTTAATGTGTTTATGTAATTTCTAGTTTTCTACGTATTATTTTACGGGATTTATTAAAATTTCATTCTGATGAAGACACTCCTAGTAGGTGTCTAAACCTAGGTCGATGTACCTACCAGTTACGTGCACCGGTTGGCTGTATAATCCAATCCTATGTTGAGAGTAAAAGTGTGTCACATATTGTACCAACGCCAACTTCAGAGCTACTACTTATTCCGTTAACTGCTCCTTATGTCAGCACGTGGAACCTAATTAAATGTAACGGGAGAATGACAGAATCAGCTGATGTCTGTTTATTATTTCAAACTGCTATGTAGATGATGAGCTAATTCGAGCATGAGGAAAGTAATTTCTGGGAATTAAAGGCACCACCTAACAGAACTGAAGTTCAGTGGGCTGTTTATTACTAGCTAATTTGTCTGAATTGCTTAATTCCAACAGTAAACTATATCATTGGCATCACTGCCTTGATCGATTACAGAGCCTATGGACGCCACGCAGCTGACGTACTAATATTAACGAAGACTGCATTGTAAATACATATTTTACTTCGGCGTTGATACAAGAGGATGTAGAACTACAGCTTCTGACATCGTATGCACTGCTGCAAATTTAGCTTCTTCAGTGTAACGTCTTACCGCTTAGTGAAAATATATTAGCCGCGCGATCCGAGGAGCCTTGTCACAGTTCGCGCGGCTTCCCCCGTCGGAGGTTCGAGTCCTCCCTCGGACATGTGTGTGTGTGTGTGTGTGTGTGTGTGTGTGTTGTCCTTCGCGTAAGCTTGTTTAAGTTAGATTAAGTAGTGTGTGAGCCTAGAGACTGATGAACTCAGTAGTTTGGTCCCATAGGAACTTGCCACAAATTTCCACAGTAAATTACATCACAGCAGTCACATGGAAGTTGCAGGTATGAGATAAATTAAGTACATTACCCAGAAAAACCTAATTATTGTCTGGCTCACTGAGTGAGCTCCACATGCCGAGACGTTAATGGGCTGCGCCCTGGCTACCGAACAAGGGCAATGGAAAGTGTAATACCTCTTCTACATTCCCGACGATGTACGCTTGTGTTAAAATTAGGAAATCAGAGGAAATGCCTGAACATCACCCAAACAAGTGCCCTGAAATGAATTCATAGCTCACACGTAAGTAAGGAGGCATAACAGTACCTGCAGTATTGCCTACTATTGGGAGCAGCGTTGATCGAAAGATTAATCATAGGTGGTGTAAGGTTTTTTTTAAAAAAAAAAAAAGACAACTGTAGTTTTTTTAAGCCGCACATGTCCCCAGAGAACAAACTTACAGACATAGCACATATGATAAACGGGCCAATCAAACAGCGATCAGCAATTTTCTCACGTACCGGTGTCTATTCACCTGCCATTAGGTCACAAAAGCGTTGAGGAAACATGCGGTGGCAGCGTAATTCAGACCGAAACTTTCGAATGTTAAGTGTTGTGATGAACGGCTACAATCTCCTCTGAAACGCTGATGTCAAAATAATGCACGCTCAATTTTTCTAACGGCCGACGTTGCCTGAGGAGATACATAGCTCGGCGGGAGCAAAATAAATGGCGCGATTCGGAGGAATTAGTCGAACCTGTTCGGGCGCTGGCTGCGACGCGGCCGGCACGCGTGCAGCGGCGTGGGGTGGCGTGGCGCACTGCGGTAATTACGACGTCCGCACGGCGCGCGCGCACACACAGGCCTTAACACGAAACGAATGTGGCCGCGGACGCGACGTCCGATCGCCACCCAGCCGCTAATTACGAATTAGCAGTATCGGACATAAAATAAATATACTTAATTCCATTAAGGTGATGGTTAATTAAAACGCAATAAAAATTAACCTCATTACAGAAACTCGCCGCGCAACGGCCCGCACACGTTTCTCCGATAACTGGAGCTAATATGTCAGAAAATGTTGATTAATGGACGAGATACGGATTTTTCCCAGTAGTACATATATCAGACATTCATGCACACGCGGTAAAATCTGGCCCTAATTTACTTTTATAACGGGCCTATTAATGTCAGTGTGGTTTGAAAACTCCACTAATTAGCCTGGAGGAGGAGAAACGCTTGTTAAAAATATCCCCACATACAGGGATGTTTTGGTAATGAGGAGCTGGACCCGAATGAAGACGGTACAAACGTAAACCACAGCAATTTAATGCATGTGTGACTGTCTTGTGTTTCTTATGCACAACCATACGCGAAAAAGCGAATGAAGTGGCTCCTTTTGCATTTCTTCTTTTTCTTTCGTTTCACCCTACTATGGGTTACATAGTATCAATCAATTTTTAATGTTCTGTTCCTTCATGTTAGCCCAATACTGTTTTATTCTTTCTAGTCTTGATTTCCTTTCTTCTGACAAGATTTAGATTTTTCGTTTGGCTCTTTCATTTTGACTTGGAATCTCGTACTTTTTCTTTTTTTTTCCAGTTTTATCTCCGAGCATATTTTCTGTGACTTGGAGTTCTTGGCAGTTCTTATTCGTTTCCTTAAACCAGTTTGGTTGGCCTTTTGTTGCGGAGGCAGTCAATTTTTTTTAAAAAATCTGTTTGGGTTCATTGTCAGGATGTGTCCATAAAAATCAGTTCTTCTTTTCCTCATTCTGTCTGAGAGTTTTTCGATAGCATCGTAAAGGATTTCATTTTTTATGTGAATTATTTTGTTGTTGTGGCATCTGAAACGAAGGATTTTTGTAACTATCTTCCTTTCTCTGATGTCCAGCCTTTAAACAGGCCGTGGTTGGTATTGGGGAATGTTTCTGCTGCATACAGGGCTTACAGTCTGATAACTGTACTTTATGTCTTATTTTTGCTTTCATGAGGGGGACTTTTTGTTAAACATGTTTTTGGTGAGTTGGTAGACCAGTTCAACTTTACTTCTTCTAGATTCCATTGCTTTTTCTTCTCGAGGGCATTCCAGCTGATTCATTTTCCAAGATATTTGAATTCTTTGATGATATCCATTTTTTTCCCCACTTCAGTATGTTTCGGTGGTTTTTTTTGTTTGTCAATATCTTGGTCTTTTCAAACGAGATTTTGGGACCTATTTTTTTGGCTTGTTTTTGTAGTTCGAGGGTCTGTTCTTTGGCTTCATCGCAGGTATCGACTAGTAGGACCGTATCGTCTGCAAATGCTAGACAATTGATTTTGATGCTTCGTTTTTTGTTCCCAATCGGACTCCACTATGGATCTTCGTATTACAATCTCTGACTACTTTTTCTAGGCGTAGATAAACAGCAAATGGGGAGAGACTATCTGCTTGGCGTACACCAGTTTTTATGTCGAGTTCTGCCATGAATTTGACTTTGGAGTATGCGTTCGTAAGGGTTTCTCTGATTACGTTTGTGGTTTTGTTGCATTTATTGTATAGAATTTCTTTATTCAACCGGAGGAAGATAACATACGTAATACAGTCTAGATCATGGGTAATCAACCTTTTTCATCTACCTTCTACCTTTGTATCTCGGCTAGCAGTAAAATTTTCTAGCGCCCACTAGTTTCACAGCAATGGTGATCTAGGAAATAGGGAAATAACTTTACGTTATAAAACTTTCAGTGCAGCATTACAATAACTGTGATTCGCCTGCTGTCAACTATGTTAGAAACTGTCACTACAAACAGTCACAACTAGTCACTCCGACAAAATCTACTGACAACAGAAGAACTCCGTCCTGAAGTGTGCGTTTACACAGGAGGATGTGCATGCTCCCGCAACGGCCGTCGGGAAGCGAAATATGCGCTCTGGCCGTATTTCGAAACAGCTCCCCACACGACCTTTACGCATACCTGGCTCCATGTAACTTCTTTCCCATTCTCTAACCTCAAAAAACAGCTGATAAGGAAGAAATTTTCACATATGAAGAGATTAGCTGTGATCAAGATAAGTATTATGTAGCTAAGTATTAAGACATTTCATGGCTGTGCGCTGGGTTTGTTTCTCTTACCTCAAAATAAACCCAGTAAAAAAATGTGCAGGACTCAGACAAAATATCTAATTTTTATACTTAAATCCATCAAGTTTCGGAGCTGCAACACTCTTCAAGGGCTATTCAGAGCGTTGTAATACTTACATCTCCTTCAGTTTTTCGCCTAGTTGTAAGGGAACCACGCAGGTGCTAACTTTACAAGAATTCAAGGCGCAGATACAGAGTTTACAGCAACATTATCGCAAAATGAGCAGATGTGCCGTTACCTTACTGCTGAGTGCATAACTCAAGTGGATGTAACCATTTTCGACCATTACACTGGCGTTTTATGCTGTGGCTCAGAAAGACGTTGAACTTGAGTATAAAATTACAAAACCGGACAAGTTGGAGTATGATCTGCGCTCTGAGGGTTCCGTACAAACTTTTTTAGGTATATAGACACTAAGAATTTGGTGCGGGGTTTAGTGGCCTGGTGCAAGTCTTTCTATTTGACGCAGCTTCGGCGACTTACGTGTCCCTAACCTAAACCATTACCCAATCGCTGAAGCGCACCTACAGTTTAACGTGTAATCCGAACCACATGTTGTTTCCGGCGCCTCCCCACACTGTTGAGAAGTGAAGGCTAGGTTAAAACAAAGGCTGAGAAATCCGTGGTGCGGGCGAGATTCCATCGTGTGAGCTCTCAGGTTCTTGTCAAGGGCTTCAGCGCTACAATATCAGGCTCGACCTGCATATGGAGGGCGCCCAAAAAACACCGACAAACTTTAGGGACAGGTGTCTTACACCAATACGAGAAAAAAAGTCTAGTAAACAAGGTCTCTAAAGCGCATACCTTAAGGGATATGAGCAATTGTTCATCTTTGATACTATGAAACACATCTGTTCTACTGCAAGATCTTTGATTTTCATATTTTAGGAGGACGTATTACGGACCAAAACAAGAAAAAATGTGTAGTGAACAAGGGCTCTAAAATGTATACCTTAAGAGTTATGAGCACTTGTTCAGTACAAGAGATGTGTTCCCAGTAGAGAAAATGACCAAGTGATTATAGCTCTTAAAGTATGCATTTTAGACCCCCCATATTTGCTAGACTTTTTTTGTTTTGGTCAATACTTCCTGCTTCCCAAAGATAAAAAGCTAAGACCTTGCTGTAGAGGAGACCTGTTTCATGGTATAGAAGATGAACAATGCTCATACCTGTCAAGGTAAGCATTTTAGAGCCCTTGTTTACTAGACATTTTTACTGATTTCTAAGTAAGGTACCTGTCTTTTTTTCCCCCTCACACTGTAGATGGGTCGTCCATAGGTCTTGATTTGTGAGTTTGCAGTAAATATTTGACATAAATGCACGTATTTATTCATTGCATTGACATACAAGCTTAAATTATTTACACCGCGCAGGGACCTGTGACCTTGTTTTTGGCATAAATTTCAATTTTATACCTCTACTCATTACTGAGAAAATGGGGTCTTAACAGAAGGCCGTATCTTTTGATTGCACTTTTTACAGCGCGAAGTGACTGGAGATTCCAATATCTGACACAAATATCAGCTTCATACCCTACACTCATTCCTGAGAAAACTAGCAGTCAGACAGACACACAAACAGACGGACAGCAAAGTGATCCTGTATGTGTTCCGTTCTTACCGACTGAGCAACGGAACCCCAGAAAGGCAGCTGAAGATGAAATAGTATTAACGAAATATTTTAACGTAGTACTATGGCCAATTGGAAGTAGTAATTATATTTTCCAAGTGGAAAAAAGGTTTGGAATTTCACTGGATCAAGGCCGATTAGCTCAATGGAATTTGTGCTGTGAATTTTTGCTGTTCAGTTCGCTAACTCAGCCGCCAGTTGTGAAACGGCGCCTCCTCTCTCTCACCCCCGTCGCGAGACGTCGAGCAGCTGCCGGCTGTCGCCGAGG